>NC_052161.1:72374437-73758386 GCF_902713615.1 Scyliorhinus canicula
GGCCATGGAGAACAACCCCCTCCCCCACAAGCTTCAGGGCAAACCCCCACCACGGTGGTTTCTGGGACCTCTCCCCCGCCCACACGTTCCCCCGCACACACCATCTTCCCCTACCACACATAAGGAGAAGCCCCCCCATCGTGGAGAAGGGTTTTGTCCCTCAGTGCTCCATCTCAGCACCCGCTAGCAGAGCTTTGGCAAGTACAGATGGCAGTGCCCCCCCCCAGCACTCCTTCCTGGAATTGCTCCTGGCACAGCCATAGGGCACTGCCAGGGTGCCAAGGGGCACTGCCTAGCCTCAGCCCTTCGCAATCCCGCCATGGTCATTATGATTTTTGATTTAGAAAACCAGTCGTGAATCATGCTGGTGTGACGTCACACTGTCAGGAGGTAAACGTCACACGAGGCTGAAAGGTACAGTGAAAGCCATTTAATATATTGAGTTAACGATCACGTCACCAGTGGGGGAGTGGGAAGATCTCAAATCGAGATTTCGCTGCCACAAATCCTTTTTGGCCCTCCCGTGAGATTTAATGGCCATAATGGGATTTGCATGCATCGAATGGGCCTAAGAAACGTGTCTATTTTACATTTTAAATTGAAACTAAAACAATTATTAATGCCCAGCACGGAACATGCAATCGGAAAGGAAAGTGCTGCACATGCTGGAAATCTGAAATATAAACAGAAAGTGCTGGAAGTACTCAGCGGGTCTGTCAGTGCTTGTGGAGAGGGAGTCAGAGTCACTGCTTCAGGTCCACGATTTGAACTAGTTCTGATGAAGAATCACTGACCTCTCCCCTTTCTTCACAATGCTGCCAGGTGTGCTGAGCAGTTCCAACGCTTCCTATTGCGCGGGGCAAAAATAACCCCTTTTGCCAGCCCTCCAAAAAGCAGTCAGACTTCCTGGGCTGTATTCTCCTCCGTCGGGATGCTCCGTTTTGCCTGCAGCCCGCGGGTTTCCCGACGGCAAGGGGGCTGCCCCACAACGGAAAACCCCATTGACCACCGCGAAATGGAGCATCCTGCCAGCGTGCTGAACCAGAAATCCCCCTGTGAGCCTTTCATTCCCTTCAGCAAGAAACCAGCTGCAACTGCCTGAGATCCAGTTCACACACATATTAAACATGAATGTCAAATTAAAAAGTTGAGTATGAAGAAAACATAAACAACTTGCGGAGCAAAAACAAAAATCAATATCAATGCAATTAATTGATCATTTAAAAAATATAATAAATTATAGAAAACCATGAAAAAGAATCAGGAAGCAGAGCTAACTAATAAACTTGTTTTGCCTTTTCACTGAAGAAACAGACCCAAAGAGGGAATTAGACTAGATCCCAAGTCCTAATCACCAAGAAGGAGAGGGGCCCGGGACCAAGCTAAGGAGTTGGGTTGAACACCAACCTTGTGTTTGACTCTGATGGCACATACTTTGAGCTGACCTTGACAGAATTCACATACAAATGGGCGATAGAAGCGGCTTGCCTTTTAGCCTGGGTGTTCCACCTCTCCTAGACTCAGAATATAATTGTGAGCTGGGTCCATTACCGGGTCCTGACTCTTGTTATGGGCCAGGGTTTAGAGAACCCCAAAGTGTATCATAGAGTTCACCTGTCCCACAACTTTTACTAGATTGTGGTATGGGGAGCACATGGCCCCTCTACAGGTGTGGTACAGCAGAAAAGGAAAAGTAGTTTTTAAAGCAAAACAATGTTTATTCTATGAACTCAAGTTATCCTTTTTAAAACAAACAGTGAACATCTTAGCAACCATTAGTTTAAAAACAACCCCCAAAGAATACAACACTAAGTAATCCTTTATCTTTCCTTTTAACATCCATAAGACTTAAAACACCTTTTACCAGAAGCACATCAGGTTAAAGTCATTACTGTTATTAGTTTTAAATAAACAGGATCGATTACAGTCTTTAGATTACAGAGAGAGATTCATACACCTTCTGGCTGTGGCTGCAGCTATCCAGCTCTGAAAACAAAACTAAAACACACCCTGCAGCAAACAATCTAAAACAAAATTAAAAAGCTGACAGACAGCCCAGTTCCACCCACACTCTGACATCACTGATAAACACCCATTTCTTAAAGGTACATTTCTTAAGCACCCATTTCTTAAAGGTACTGTCACATGACACTCTGCTCAAGGCACTGGTGATTTGGAAGCTATCCCACCTGAACTGCAATATTGAACAGCAAGCTTTGGGAAGAAGGTGTAATGTGCTATCCTCTCCTGTTCATTGCACAGCAACCTGCTGAAGTTCTTGTTTCGTTCCCTTGTGTCAAGGCATTTTCTTTCTTACTTCTCCAGGATTTTGTTAACATTACTTACACACATCGAACGAAAGCATTTTACAACCTTGGAACAATAGTAGCATAAAAATCTTTATTTCAAGAACTAAGCTAAATCTTTGCAAAGAACTTTTAGATAATGAAGCAATTGTTTCCTTTCAGTTTCTTGCTACCATTGGAGTCTAATTATTCTACACTTTCTTGGAATCTCAAGTTGATTTTTCTCCATTCTAGCAGCTTCAAACTGATCGATTCCTTTAAATTATGTTCCTCCAAGATTTTGTGCTAAAATGGGGTTTTGTGCAATGCACCTTCTTTGTCTGAACTGCTTTTGGGCCCTCTCACAGCAGTGGTGGCGTTGTGTGCGTGTGTGGGGGGGGGGGGTGGTTATTGTGGGGGCAGGCCCAGGTGGGGAGTGTGCACTGGCACATGAATGTCAGCATGGCAGAGCTCCCTGGAGGAGACCGATTAGATGCCACATCCAGGAGCTTTGATGGATTAGGATCAGCAACCAGCTTTCAGAATTGGGAGTGCTTTCAGTGCGGCCTGTGGATGGCTGCCTGCCGCCTGTGCAGAGGGGCAGAGCTGTCAATAAAGCAAAGCTCTGCCACCAAGGGCATGGACCCTGGTGTTTTGCATCTTGTGGATCCTCTCTCCCCCATCCTTGAAAGCCACTAGAAAATAGGAGGTGGCACAAGGCAGAAGCAGGGGAGAATGGTTTGAAGAATAATCTAGGCCCAGATGCTCAGTTGCCCCACCATGTACTAAGGTAAGGGACATTTTGGGAATAGTGGAAGGGCAAACAGAAGGGGTGGAGAACAGTTCGCAATTGCAGGAACTAATGGTTTAGGAATGAAAAGGTCCAAATTCTCAGGATTTTGGATGATAATCTCTGGATTACCATATGCTAGAAGATAAGGTAGAAAGGGTAATGTGGTTCCACCCAGCAGGCTCTGTATAAAAGCGTATGCTCTCCTGCCCTGCCCCATTCTGGTTCCAGCTGCAGGAGGCTTAACATCTAGCACAATAAAGCCTCAATAGTTCACCATTTCGTCTCGTAGTCATTGATGATACATCAATTTATTGTGCTAGAATTTTGAAGATGAACGTCTTACTCAAGGCGGATCGCCAGGAGCTGAACCCTCTCGCAGCCGATGCCACAGCCACTTTCGAGCACTGGCTAGCCTGCTTTGAAGGATATCGCGGAGCATCCACAGAAGTCATCTCAGACCCACAGAAGCTCCAGATCCTCTACGCACAGGTGAGCCCACAGTCTTCCTTCTCATTCGGGACGCTCCCACTTATGCGAAGCGATGGCACTACTGAAAGGACAGTACATCAAGACTGTTACAGGTTTTCGCCAGGCACCTCCTAGCCACGAGACGGCAACTCCCGGGGGAGTCCCAGGACGATTTCCTGCATGCTTTGCGGATACTTGGCAGAAACTGTAATTGCCAGGTGGTGTCGGCAGTCCAACACACGGAACTGCTGATCAGAGACGCCTATGTCACGGGCATTAAGTCCAATTACATCCGCCAGAGATTATTAGAAGGTGGTACACTCGGCCTTACAGAGACTGTACGGGTCGCTAACTCCCTGGAAGTGGCCTTCCACAATCTGGAGTCCTACACCTGTGACTGCGCCGCACCCTTGTGGGCGTCATGGACCCCACCATCATCCGACCCGGGTACACCGCAATCCTGCGCCACGTGGCAGCCAGCTAACTCCGGAGGCCCCAAAGTCTATTTTTGTGGCCAGAACAAGCTCCCCAGACAACGCTGCCCAGCACAGAGCGCGACCTGCAACGGGTGTGGCAAGAAGGGCCACTTTATCTCCCTTTGCCAAGCCCGATCAGTCGCTGCCGTTTCCAGGCCCAGCATCGCTACACCCCCCACGTGCAATCCAGGGGCGGCGCAATCTTCACTGCTGCCATCTTGGAACACAACCCAGGACCTCTGCTCACTGGCCGTTCGCAGGCCGCCGATACCTCCGCCCCACACCGATTAGCCCTCCCCCAACTTCCGCAGATCGCCTCCATCACCCTCGATCAGTCTCGGCCTCGCAACCTCGCGACCGCTACAACGACCATACGGATCACGGGCACGAGACCGCGCCTCTTCGACCCCGGGAGCAAGAGAGTTTCATCCACCCAGCTACGGTAAGGCGTTGTTCCCTCCGTGTTCTCCCCGTGACCCAGAAAATCTCCCTGGCCTCCAGATCTCATTCCGCACAGATCTGGGGGTACTGCGTCGTGACCCTCTCCTTGCAGGGCGTGCGTCCTCCCCCTCTGTGCTACCCTGTTACTGGGTCTCAATTTTGAGTGCCACCTCCAGAGCCTTATCCTGAAGTTCGGTGGACCCCTGCCCCCCCCTCACCGTCTGTGGCCTTATGACCCTTAAGGTCGCCCCACCCTCACTCTTCGCGAACCTCACCCTAGACTGTAAGCTCGTCGCACGAGGAGCAGACGATACACTGCACAGGACAGAACCTTTATCAGGTCGAAGTCCAACGGCTTCTGCGGGAGGGGTAATTGAGGCCAGTAACAGCCCCTGGAGAGTTCAAGTGGTCGTAGTGAAGACTGGGGAGAACACCGGATGATCATCGAATACAGTAAGGTGATCAACCGGTAATTGCAGTACGACGCGTACCACCTTCCACGCATATCTGACATGGTCAACCATTGCGCAGTATCGAGCCTTCTCCAGTTGACTTGAAATCCGCATACCACCAGCTCCCCATCCACCCAGAGGATTGCCAATACACTGCATTCGAAGCAGCTGGCCGCCTCTACCATTTCCTTAGGGTTCCCTTCGGCGTCACCAATGGGGTCTCGGTCTTCCAGCGAGAGATGGACCGAATGGTTGACCAGCACGGATTGCGGGCCACGTTCCCGTATCTGGATAACGTCACCATCTGCGGCCACGATCAGCAGGACCACGACGCTAACCTTTTCAAATTTCTCCAAACCGCCAAACTCCTGAACCTCACATTTTACAAGCAGAAGTGCGTGTTCAGCACCAACCGTTTAGCCATCCTTGGCTATGTGGTGCAAAATGGAGTTCTGGGGCCCGACCCTGACCACATGCGTCCCCTCATGGAACTCCCACTCCCCACTGCCCCAAGGCCCTGAAACGATGCATTCAGTCAGGAGGATAGATTGGAGAGTTTGGGACTTGTCATAACCCCCCACGAGGCCCTCTGGGAAACCATTATCGATCTCCCTGTGGTGGGGGAGGGGAAGAGGCCTACACAGCTGGGGCCCGTCAAACCAAGCATAGAAGTCAGTCCGAGCAGGGACTGGCAGGTTGATTGCCCCAGTGGAGACTGTGATTGTAGATAGTTACTGCTGTGGGCAGCTTATTGTTCAAAGAGGCAGGAATCAAGGTTAGCAATGTGGCAGTGGGTACTAGAAAATAAAGGTGAGGAACAGAATGAGTGAATGTCTTTTTGCAACAAGAAATTATAAAAGAGTAGGGAAATTTGACAGTAGAACAAATTTAAAAGCTTTGTGTCTAAATACACACAGCACTTGGAACAAAATTAATGAGTTAATGGCGCAAATAGAGACAAAAGGGTATGATTTGGTGACAATGACTGAGACATGGCTACGAGGAGACCAGATCTGAGAATTGAATATCCAAGGGTATTTCAGAAAACTAGCATGCAGGTACAGCAGGTAATAAATAAAGTCAAAGACAGTTGGCATTTATAGTTAAAGGAATAGAAAGTAAGTGTGAATGTAATATAGATGTATATATGTTCATTCACACTGTCTTTGGAAGCGCAGTAGCGCTATCCTACCACTAGGGGGAGTAGCGCTGGGAGCACTCAGGAACTTGTACTGGGCTCCACCCTTGGCTTCGCCCACGACTCCTCCCCCTAGTGCAGCTGTATAAATACCTTTGTCCAGAGTCAGCCTGAGTTCACTACGAGTTCATCCACAGGTAACAGGCTGGCTCTGAAGTAAGTCGATTAAAGCCTAGATTCACATCGGAAACACGTGTCTGGTGAATTGATGGTTCCATCAGTAAGTATAGCCAAAGGAATAGAAAGAATAGTAAGGAAGTATTGTTGCAACTGAACAAGGCATTGGTGCACAGTTTTGGGGTCCCCTTATTTGAGGAAAGATGTAGTGGCATTGGAGGCAGTTCAGAGGAGGTTCACTAGATTAATTCCAGAGATGAGGGGTTTGTCTTCTGGAGATAGATTGAGCAGTTTACGCCTATACTCTTTCGAATTTAGAAGAATGCGGGGAGATCAAATTGAGACTGCAATCTCAAACAACAACGAGTCAGACTACAGGAAGGAGATAAATCACTTGGTTGCATGGTGTACCGAAAACAACCTCTCTCTAAATGTTGGAAAGACAAAGGAACTGATCATCGACTTCAGGAAGCGTAGCATGACACACACTCCCATCTGCATCAATGGCTCCGAAGTGAAGATGTTCGATAGCTTTAAGTTCCTGGGGGTCACCATCACCAACAATCTGTCCTGGTCCACTCAGGTTGATGCAACTGTCAAGAAAGCCAAACAACGTCTCTACTTCTTACGAAAGCAAAATAAATTTCGCATGTCTGCATCGACTCTCTCAAATTTCTACATATGTGCGACAGAGAGTATCCTATCCGGCTGCATCACAGCTTGGTATGGCAACTGCTCGGCCCAAGATCGCAAGAAACTGCAGACTGTGGTAAACTCAGCCCAACGCATCACACAAACTTGCCACCCCTCATATTGATTCTGTCTACACCTCCCGCTGCCTCAGGAAGGCAGACAGCATTATCAGAGACCCCTTCCACACAGGCATTGCCTTCTTCCAGACCCTTCCATCAGGCAGGAGGTACAGAAGTCTGAAGACCCGCACATGAAAATGAAATGAAATAAATGAATGAAATGAAATGAAATGAAATGAAAATTGCTTATTGTCACGAGTAGGCTTCAATGAGTTACTGTGAAAAGCCCCTAGTCGCCACATTACGGCGCCTGTCCGGGAGGCTGGTACGGGAATCGAATCGTGCTGCTGGCCTGCTTTAAAAGCCAGCGATTTAGCTGAGTGAGCTAAACCAGCCCCTTGCCCCATCCAGACTCCTCAACGACTCCCCCTTGGACTGATCTGATCCCTGTAAGGACACTATTCACGACACCCTATGCTGCTCTTGCTCATGTATTTGCTTTGTTTGGCCCTTTGTTCCGCACTGTAACCAGTCACTGTTTGTCAATGTACCATTTGTCAATGTTCTCTGTTGATTATTCTTTTTGTCCCCTATGTACGTACTGTGTACATTCCCTCGGCCGCAGAAAAATACTTTTCACTGTACTTCGGTACATGTGACAATAAATCAAATGAAAAAAATCAAATCAAATGATCGATTAAGGAGCAGACTTGATGGGCTGAATGGCCTAATTCTGCTCATATATCTTATGGCCTAATGGTACAAACATGATGGGCCAAATAGCTGCTATCTGCACCATAATTTCTGTGATTCATCTTGGAAAAAAGGAAAGTAAAAAAGTTGGAAAGACCATGTAGAATAGGTAGAAACAGATTAAATAAAAAAACAATAAGAGTACTTGGGGAAAAGCAATACAATCATACATAGAATCCCAACAGTGCAGAAGGAGGCCATCCAGCCCAGCATGTCTGCATAAACCCTCTGAAAGAGCACTCCACCCAAGCCCACTCCCCCACCCTATCCCAATAACCTCTTAACCTAACCATCTTTGGACACTAAGGGGCAATTTAGCATGGCCAATCCACCTAACCTGCACATCTGTGGACTGTGGGAGGAAACTGGAGCACCCGGTGGAAACCTACGCAGACACGGGGAGAATGTGCAAACTCCACATTGACAGTCACCCAAGGACCGAACTGAACCCGGTCCCTCGCACTGAGGCAGCAGTGCTAACCACTGTGCCACCAGTGATAACCAGTGAAAATACTGAGATAAAGGAATGGTATGTCAGTAGGACAAAAGAAACAAGGGAATCTGAGCAGTTTTGTTATTATGAAGATTTACAGGAAATACACAACAGGCCATTCAGTCCAGATGGTCCATGCTGGTGTTTATGATCCATAGAGCCTCCTCCCACTCCTGTTTGTCTCACCCTATTAGCTTTTCCTTCTATTCCTTTCGCCCTCCTGTATTTATCCAGCTTCCCCTTAAGTACCTCAATGCTATTTGCCTCAAACATCCTGTGGCAGCAAATTCCACATTCAACCCATTTTCTGGGTACTGATGTTATCCCAAATTCCCTATTGGATTGATGACCACCCCCTCCCCGAAATCCCCTCTCCCTAGTTTTGGACTTGCCACAAGTGGAAACATCTTCTCTATGTCCATTCTATTAAACCCCTTTGTGAGTTTATAAACCTCTCTTTGGTCATCCTTCAACCATCTCTTTTCTAAAGACAATTACGCCACCCCGCTCAAACTGCCCCGACAGTGATAACTTGTCATTCACTGTTATAAATCTTTTGAGCACTTTCTCCATCGTCTCTCTGTGAAATCTGTGATGCAGAAATGAGAGTTACGCACTGTTCTCTGAGGTCTAATCCCAAGATTCAATGCAACTTTATCGGACCTTTGCTGCTTTTCATTTCTGTTCCTGCAGAAATTACTCCCAGCGCTTCACACATTTTATGGCCTCATTAACCTGTTCAGTCACAACAAATAAAAGATCGAGCACATGCAATGGTCAGACTGTGGAAAATTAGGAGCAATCACATCGCAGGAAGATATCGGTGTAAAAGCACCTATAGGAGACACATGTAAGAAAGGATAAGTGGTAATGCTGGAGGGAAGGCATGGCATAGTCACAGGACTGATGTAGATAAGGGGTTCAGAGAGAGTGGTTAGGTATCAAAGATAAACATAGATTCTTACATCAGCAGGGCTTTATTGCAGAAAAGATTCATGGGAATGGTTCCAGGGATGAGAAACATCAGTTACTCAGAACTGTTAGGCAGCCACGGTTTCCCGACTCATCCGGAGTCTCCTCCTGCATGCCCGGTCCGTGAGGTCCTGGTAAGACGAGCGGGGCTGGTACACACAGGGCCCCATCGGGCGTCTCTGTTGTCGTGGCACCACCACCACCTCCTCCTCCTCCTTGTCCTGTCGTGCAGGCGGCCCTCCAGCCTGGGCGGCTGCCACCTGCCTCCCTGCAGCACTCTCCTCTGCGGCAGCCTCCGCTACCTCCCTAGCACGCTCCTGCTCCAGGTCCCTCAGGGCAACATGTAGGAGTGCGGCACCCACCACGGCGGCCAACATCGCTGGGTGATGACCAATCAAAGCGGCCTGCAGGAGGTGGGAGGTGGGGGGGATAGATGACATGTAACCATTGCCCATACCCACCTTCCCCCCCACCCCCGTAGCCAGGTGCCATGGGCTACATGGTCGCGACTGTTGCCAGCTGGCACATGGCCAGGCGGACACCCCCCCCCCCCCCCCCCGGCCGCACTGTCCCCAAACCATCCCCCCTCTCCTCCCCGGCACACACCCTCCCCAACCTCCCCCCTCCCCTCTTCCCCAGCACGCACCCTCCCCAACGCCCCCCTTCTCCTCCCCGGCACGTACCCTCTCCATCACTTGCCCTCCCCACCCTCACCCCTCTCTTCCACGGCATGCACTCTCGCCAAACCCCCCAAACCCCGCCCCCCCTCCCCGGCTGCACCCTCCCCAACCCCCTCCCTCTCCTCCCCAGCACGCACCTCGCCAAACCCCACAACCCCCCCCCCCCCCCTCCTCTCCTCCCTGGCACGTTCCCTCTCCATCACGCACCCTCTCCAAACCCCCCTCCCCTCCCCTCCCCAGCCTCTCCCCCTGCCCCTCCCCCCCAAGCCCCTCCCTCCCCCATTCCCCTCCCTCTCCAGCCCCCCCCCCCCATCCCCTCCCACCCCAGCCCCTCCCCCTCCCTTCCCCCTCCCCTCGCTCTCCCTCAGCCACTTCCTCCCCCCTCCCCCTCCCTCCCCCCAGCCCTCCCCCCAGTCCCCCCCCCCCCCCGGCCCCCCCCCCGGCACGCACACTCCAACGGCTCCTGTGAACCAACCCACCACCTGCGGCTGTGCCGTCACTTCTCCGTCGGCTCCCCCACACCGACCCCTACCTCTGCGCTGGCCGGCGTCAACCATCATGACTGGTTGACGCCGTTAAATAGGTGGTTTTATTTACGCCGGCGTGACCCATGGTCACGTCAACGGGACTTCGGCCCATCCGGCCTGGAGAATTGGGGCGGCTCCAGGGCCCGTTGCTTCGCGCCGGTCCTCGACATTCTCCGAGGCGCACAACGCGATTCACAACAACGGGATTTCTGGGAGGCCGGAGAATATCGCCCCCCCCGGCGATTCTCCGACCCGCTGGGGGTCAGAGAATCCCGCCCAATTTCTCCCAAAGGGTGGTGAATCTTTGGAACTCTTTTCCTCAAAGGCAGTGGAAGCAGAACCTTTGAATATTTTTAAGGCACAGGCGCATAGATTCTAGATTAGCCAAGGCGGGGTGGGTGGTGTTGAAAGGTTATTGGGGGTGGGCAGGATGCAGATTTGAGGTCACTATCAGATCTGCCATGGTCATATTAAATGGCACAGCAGGCTCGAGGAGCAAATGGCCTACTCCTCCTCTTTGTTCAGATCGCTGGCAAGGTCAGCATTTGTTGCCCATCCCTAATTGCCCTTGAACTGAATGGCTTGTTTCAGCGGGCAGCTAAGGGTCAACCACATCGCTGTGGTCTGGAGTCAGGATGACCAATACCCTTAACTGAAGTGAGTCAGATGTGTCTTTGCTTTGGGGCAGCACGGTAGCATGGTGGTTAACATAAATGCTTCACAGCTCCAGGGTCCCAGGTTCGGTTCCCGGCTGGGTCACTGTCTGTGCGGAGTGCACGTCCTCCCCGTGTGTGCGTGGGTTTCCTCCGGGCGCTCCGGTTTCCTCCCACAGTCCAAAGATGTGCGGGTTAGGTGGATTGGCCATGCTAAATTGCCCGTAGTGTCCTTAAAAGTAAGGTTTAAGTGGGGGTGGGGGGGGGGGGGTTGTTGGGTTACGGGTATAGGGTGGATACGTGGGTTTGAGTAAGGTGAACATTGCTCGGCACAACATCGAGGGCCAAAGGGCCTGTTCTGTGCTGTACTGTTCTAATCACTGGTGGTTGCCATGGTTACCATTACTGTGACTTGCTTTAAATTCCCAATTTTGCTAATTTAAATTCAATTTGGAATTTGAGTTCTGAATCTGCACCCCCAAAAGACTAGTCTGGGTCTTTGGATTACTGATAATCCAGTGACATTACCACCGTACCACTGTCTCCCCTCAATAGGTGCCAGAGAACTTCAATGTGGCCATTGTAATATCTATTTTTAAACAAGTGTGGCAGATCTAACCCTGGTAATTACAGACTAGTTGGTTTAATGCCTGTGTAATTAAAGATCAAATTAATAAATCTCCAGATGAAGAGCAAATAATTAGAAGCAGCCGACATTGGTTTCAAAAACGCAGATTGTCCTTGTCAAATCTCCTAGTTGTTTGAGTGGGTGACAGCTATTGTGGGAGGGGGGGGGGGGGGGGGGGGGGGGGGGGCAGGGAAGAATTTTTCCAGCCCTGTTGGTGAGTTTGGATGCAGGGGAAGTTGGGAAAACAGCGGGGAGCTATATCAGCCCCGATGCATTCTCTCCACTGGGGAAGTGTTCCAGCAGTGGGCAAGGACCAGGATCGCCTGTCCTGTGGACAGGGAAGGCGGTGCTCACAAACCAACTGAGCCATCCGGTGGGGCGCCTGTCTACTCGGTCCCCTCTTCATTTATATTTTAAACTGACCTGTCAGGCACCCTCTCGGTCACCTACCTGACTCAGTGGCACCTATCCCTCCCTACTGGGTCTGCCATGATCAGGAGCCTGTCCGTGTCTTAATTGGGTGGCGAGTTGGGAGGCTGCCAATTAGGAGGCAGCCTCTGGGATTAGCCCTCTGCCACTTCTACTATCTGCAATCACGGGCTGAGGGCCTATTTGGTCCAAACATCAGGGTGCCAACACTCACTTGAAAATTTAGCCTGAAGTGTCCAGTTGACAAGATAGAAGGCGCGATTTAATGGCCTCGTTGCACTTGACTTGGTGACGTGAGGAGGCTGTTAAATCTCGTGAGAAGCCCCTCTCACTGGGTGTAATCCAGATGAGTATTTTTATATGAGGCGTTAGATTCATATAAATGTGTCGACGCCCGATTCTACCGGGACCCAGGAACCAACAGCCTAGTACTGGCCCACACAAACATGTACTGAGTATAAATGTACCTGAGGAAATCTCCCAGGTCTTTGCAAGGCCCCAACTGGTCGGTCTCTAGGCAGAGTGGTACCCTGGCACTCCCTCTGGCACCTGGGTACTTTGGCACTGCCATCTGGGCACCCTGTCAGTGCTGCCCTGACCCTGCCAGGCACTGCCGGGGTGCCAGGCTGGCAGTATCAAGGTGCCCACCTGCCAGGTTGCCCATGCCAACATTTCAGCCTGGGGGTATCCTTCCATTAAGAGGTGGGGTGAGGGGGAGGTTCGAGGATCCCCCTAAGAGGCAGTAAATTGAGGCAGTGGGAGGGTCTGGAGGCCACAGTGGGGATTCTGAGAGGGGAGGGTCGAAAGATCAGGGTGACATTCGAAAATGGCACCCCTATCTCCTCTTACACTGGCGAGCTGAGCTCGTCAATGCTGGAAGTGAGGTAAATGTTACTGCGAAAAGCCCCTAGTCTCCACATTCCAGCGCCTGTTCGGGGAGGCTGGTACGGGTTTCCAACCCGTGGTACATGGTTTCCAACCTAGGCCAATGAAAATGGCAGAATACCTTTAGAAAGCAATGTCGTTCTCGGTGCTATACGAGCCCAAACAGGACTCTGTTTTTGTGTGTTAAACTGCACACAGAGCACTGTGGGTTTGTCTGGCAGATCTCAGGTTAGATAAAGAATTAACTGCAAACTCTTACGTGGAAGGTGTAATGATATGTCGAATATCGTTTGTTTTATAATTTAATAACTGAACTGTAAGTTAGGATAGGTCCTATATGTGTAGACCGCGATTCTAGCATCCGACCACAGGTGGCGTGGTGGCAGGAGTAGGTCACTAGACGACAGGCCTCATGGAGATACGAGGCAATCTCCTGCACAGCACAGAATCTGGACAACAAGCACAGAGCACAGTCGCATATCGAGCAGCTCTTGAGTCAACAGTGATTAATGAGTTAACCATAGTTATTTGTATTTAGCCATAATATGCAACTGCAGTCTTGCATCATAGAACCCCTTTAGTGATTTAGTTAATAAACAGTTTTGCTCATTTACAAAGTCGTATGTTCTCTGAGCACTACAAAGACCTTGCCACCCATGCATGCAGAGAACATTACAGGAGTTATCATTAATGATAATTAGAAATAGTAGTATGGTGGCATGTATGAGATGCGTAACCTAGGGGTCTAGGCAAATGAGTTGTTCAAACCTCATCAGAATTGGAGAAACACAGAGTTCTCAAAGGATTATTGGGATTCAGGAGAGAGGGGTGACGCCTGAGAGAATTTTGTACACATGAATGAACTTTTAAAATACAAACCCTGGGTGAATCAGGATCCAAAATAAGTCAACGAGTACACAGGTGTTGAACTCAACTTGCTGCAATTGGGGATAAGGACGACAGAGCTTTGGATGAACTGAAGTTGATAGAGGGACTCCAGGTCCATTAAGCCTGTCCTATTCCATCATGCTGCAACTCGACCTCATGGCCGCTGATGCTCCTCGCACCCCCATCAACCATGCCATCTCCTGCAGGACACAAAAAAAAATAAGCAAAATACTGGGCCAATCTGGGGAATAAATAATACCAGGATGTTCACACTGGCAACTGAAGACAATAAAAATCAGCAGACCATCACAGTGAGCATTATGTATTTTACCTTACAAAACATCATAACCTCATACCTCCCTCCAGTGTCACTTAACATAGCTGGAAACTAATCCAGGTTCCTTCTGAATGTTTGTAGAATTTCCACACTCATTCTGAGAGCTGCCAAGCAATTCCTAAAGGTCTTCTGAAAAACAAAAAACCTCCTGACACCCAGCCTAGTCTAAATAACTCCCAAGTCCAACACATTCAATACTTTATCCAGATGGACAGAGTTTTAGCCACCATATTATTCAAATGAACTCAATCAAACATCCTCAACGTCTATGCTTCTCTCAAGTGAAACAAACTTTAAGGTTATCGTAACAAAAGGCTTTTAAACTTGAGTTCAAACTAATGCTCCTCCTCTGAACCTTTCCCGGGGCCCCTGTATCAGCCTTCGTGTAGTGGACCATAGTGATAGTCAGTATTATAATATATATAGTATTTACACTTTATATTGTGTTACAATGAGGAGAAAAAGCCATCGTGTAATTTACTCAGGAAATATTGGACTTTAAAAAGACCCGAGTTTTCAATTTTGAGATGGACACACACGCCAAAGATGGCTGAGGATGTCCAGTTGGCCACTGACAGGAATGGCTGCAGGCTGCATCTCTCCGGGACAATGGAATATCTCCTGTGCTTCCAGACCAAGGTACTTCTAAAAGCACCAGAGACTGATTACCATCTTCGGTAAAGACAAAGGAACAGAATTGCCATTCAATTTCAAAGACCCTGGATATAATTGCCTCGACTGGCTAGTGTATTTTAGATTCCTCTTGGAATATATGAAGGATGGAGTTTTTAAAACTATCTGGGATAGTTTCCCAGTGCTTCTCTGCCTGCCTGCTGGCCTGTATCTGCCCTGCCTGTCTGCCTGTGTGTGAGTGCCGTGAGGAAAAGCAGCTGGAGCATTTCCCACACTGAAGGTGTGTGATACAGTAATTGAAGCAGGACACTGCAAAAATCGCCATCTTTTGCCAGAATATCTAAAACTCTCTCTCTGACTGTGGAAGTCAACCAGGCAGCAAAAACGGATTGCAGCTGCAAAAAGGAACTGAAAAATCGCTCCCAAAACACAGAACACCTGAATCGAAGAATCAACTACTCACCCGCGGAGGTCAATTATTCTGAAATCAATTTGTAACGGCCACAGCGGGTCACCATTACCTCAGGGACTGCAGCGGTTCAAGAAGGCAACTCACCATCACCTTCTGAAGGGCATCTAGAGATGGGCAATACATGCTGGCCTAGCCAGCGATGCCCATATCCCATAAATGAATTTTTAAAAAATGATCTACTCCTCACAAATGAAGGACTGTCCCGTATAAATAGGGGCTGTTCAGCACAGGGCTAAATCGCTGGCTTTGAAAGCAGACCAAGGCAGGCCAGCAGCACGGTTCAATACCCATACAGCCTCCCCAAACAGGCCCCGGAATGTGGCGACTAGGGGCTTTTCAAAGTAACTTCATTTGAAGCCTACTTGTGACAATAAGCGAATTTCAATTTCAAATTTATATTTATATTTACTTACAAGGACTCAATTCTTACTTCAATTCTGAATGACTATAACTGCATTTGGTTTACCATTTCTCCTTATCTTTTAGTGATTAATAAGCTAACTATATTTTAACTCAAGAACACTTGGCTAAATTGGCTCATTTTTAAACATAACTATTTGTTCCGGAAAAGATATCCAAGGTAAATGGAGCTTTGTTGGATGAAATCTGTGGCTACCAGCAGAGGTGGGTTGCATAGAGACAAGGGCCAGTCACCCCTCCTCACCCGGGTTTGAAACAAGCTGGGGATAACCCAGCTGGGTGGGGATAAATTCAGATCAACAACTTTTGGGGAACCTCGCCTGGAGCTGGTTATAACAATTGAAACTTACAAGCAGTGCCTTAGAAAAGCCTAATTTTAGAGGGAGAAGGGTGGTGCTGGGCGAGGAGATTAGAGGTTGGGATGAGAGAGATTTATACAAGGTAAATCATGCCTGATGAACCTGACTACATTTTTTGACTCACCTGAGGAAGGAGCAGTGCTCCGAAAGCTAGTGATTTGAAACAAACCTGTTGGACTTTAACCTGGTGTTGTAGACTACTTACTGTGCTCACCCCAACGCTGGCATCTCCACATCAAATTTTTTGAAGAGGTGACTAATGTAGAGGACTAAAGTGGACAATGGAATTCTAATAAAATCCACGTTGTCCCAACTGGATGCGTACACATTGACCAAAATCACCAGTGTCCCTGCCAGCACCCTACCCACCATTACGAACCTACCTCCCGGGTCTTGCACCTCCCTCAACACTACAAATGACACTGTTTTACTAAGCAGGGTCAAACCTGGAGTGAAACATTTGCCCAAACCACCCCTCCTCAATCGCATCTGGCCTTTAAACCGTATGTACATTCCTTCAGAAAAACCACATCTTCCTTAGACTCTTTGAAAAGGGCAAATATCTTTGATCCTTTAACCAGCCCGTTTAGCCCTCGGACATTCAGGTTCCACCCTCACCGGGAGCTTTCGATCGCCACCTCTACTAAGGTTTGCCATCATCCCCTAATTGCCGATCCATCAAACTATCCATTCCCCAACACACTTGAGCCCACACAATATGGCCTGCCCCTCCATCTTCCCCTGAGTCTACCTTGAAAAGCAACTACGTCACCAACCCAATGCCCCTCCCCCCCACCCCTCCCTTTCCCCTCCCATCCCCACCCCACCCTCCACTCTGGCTATCCACTGTAGCCCCCACCCCCTCACTGCTTCCATTTACTAGCATATCTCACAAACATGGCAGCTCCTACCTAGAGACCCAAACAAAGGACCTCACCTCCCCCACCCATCTCACCTATACCCAACTCTACTTCCACTCCCTCTTTAACCCACCGTGCTCCCCACAGCCCTGCACTCACAGAATTCAACCCTCGCCCCCACCTCACCAAACATACCCAACTCCCCATCCTATCAAAGTATCCAAGGTAGGACAAACCAACAACCCATCAGCCCTATGAAATGCATGTGAACAACATTACACGTGCAAACAAAAATCAATACCATATTACAGATGCAAATAAACAGATACCGACGAATTGTGAAAAATACAAAATGTCCCAATACTATTCCTCCCCCAGCCCATGGTCTCGAGTGAAGTTATGCGCCTCTTCTGGCGTCCTAAAATAATGTTCCTTGTCCTTGAAAATTATCCACAACCTGGTAGGGTACAACACCTCAGAACAAACCTTGCTCCAGTAGATCACGGCTTAGGTAAGGTTACTGAGTTACGGGGATAGGGTGGAGGTGTGGGCTTAAGTAGGGTGTTCTTTACAAGGGCTGGTGCAGACTCGATGAGCCAAATGGCCTCCTTATGCACTGTAAATTCTATGATTCTATGTTGAAACCCGCCTGTCACTTGACCAGTTCAGCCCCAATGTCCTGATAGATCTGGATTTGATTTCCTTCCCAGCTACAATCGTGAGTTGCCTTGGCCCACCCAAGATCTTCTCTTTGTCCTGGAATTTGTGCATTCGCACAATTACAGCCCGGGGTGGCTCCGATCTACTTCAGGAGTCCTCTCAAATACCTTCTCATCCACCAACTTCTCGAGCATCTTCGTTTCATGGCTGGGGGCACTCATTCCCTCCACCGCCTCTGGCAGACATACTATGCGCAGGTTCTGCCTCCTGGAACGATTTTCTTGGTTGTTTACCCTCGTCCGCAGCATCTTGCATATTTCCCCCAGCATCGACATCTCAGCCTCCAGCGATATGGTTCGGTCACTCTGGAGATCATCTTCTCCACTTCTTTTATCATCACACCCTGTGCCCCCAGACACGACTCCACTCAATCCAAAGACTCACTAAGAAGTGCTACTGCACCCGAAGTCGCTCTTAGCCAATCTCCCTGCATGTCCTTTCGCCGTTGTGGGCATTCATCTTTAATGAAGCTCATAAGCTGCTCCATCTGCAATGCGGCCACCGACGATGACTCATCCCATCTCACATCTTTCACAATACTGCTGAGTCATGAGTCTCCTCCAGCTCCTGAGCTTGGGCTTTCACCAACTCCTGCCGGTTCTGATACCCCACCGTCATTCCACACTGGGGGAGGATCCACCACCCACCTATATTCTCACAATTTGTCACCTAAAATCACCCATCAAATGGGCAGACAGTTCCAAAACGAACACCTCCACTCGGGAGCCACTCTGTGTGCATGCAACCAGTCAAACCACGGTTACCGCCAGGGGTCCGACAATGAAACTTGATGGGCATTATTTATACAGGTCTTTTTAAGGGACTGTTATCTAAAATTGAAGCACATGAAATTGGTGGTAAATTATTGACCTGTTAGGAAATTGCCTGTGCAGCAGAATACAGAGAGTGGGGACCGCGATAGGTACTCCAATTGGCAGGATCTGACTAGTGATGTCCTGCAAGAATCTACATAGTGGTCTCAACTAATTAAAGTATTTATTGCTGACTTAAATGATGGGTTAGAAAGCCATGCATCCAAGTTAGCCAATGACACAAAGATAGGTGACAATGTGGATGGAAACAGAAAATTATAAATGATTAATAGGCATAACTGTGGTAAATGGATTTCACTGTTGGTAAATGCAAACTCATCCATTTTGGACACTAGAAAGGATAGAAAAGATTATTTTCCAAATTATGGAAAAAAAATTTAATATAAATACATTTCAAGTACCCAATTCATTTTTTTCCAATTAAGGGGCAATTTAGCCTGGCCAATCCACCTACATTGCACACCTTTGGGTTTTCGGGGCAAAACCCACACAAACATGGGGAGAATGTGCAAACTCCACATGGACAGTGACCCAGAGCCGGGATCGAACCTGGGACCTTGGCGCCGTGAGACTGCAGTGCTAATCACTGCCTCACCGTGCTGCCTCCAAATTATGAAAATTGAGAAACAGTGTCAGAATGAAGACTCTTGGGTCCAAGTACATAAGGGCTGGTTTAGCTCACTCGGCTAAATCGCTGGCTTTTAAAGCAGACCAAGGCAGGCCAGCAGCACGGTTCGATTCCCGTACCAACCTCCCCGGACAGGCGCCGGAATGTGGCAACTAGGGGCTTTTCACAGTAACTTCATTGAAGCCTACTTGTGACAATAAGCCATTTTCATTTCATTTCATAGATTATTAAAATTAATAAACAGATACTCATAATGCTCAGCAGGTTATTGGAATACTCACCTTTATATCGAGAGTACTAGAAAACAAGCGGTAGAAATCTGACTCAGGCCAGGCTAGTCTACACCAGGAGGTACTGTGAGCAGTTCTGAACATCACACCTTAAGAATTAAATGTTGAGGCAGCACGTTGTCACAGCGCTTAGCACTGCTGTCACACGGCATCGAGGACACGGGACCGATCCCGGCCCCAGACCACTGTCCATGTGGAGTTTTCACATTCTCTTCACGTCTGCGTGGGTCTCATCCCCACAACCCAAAGCTGTGCGGGGTAGGTGGCCATGCTAAAATGCCCCTTAATTGGAAAAAAAGAATTGGGTACTCAAAATTGAAAAAAAAAATGAAATGGTGGCTTTTGCGGGACCTAGCCTAGTTTTGCCAGAATGAAATGAAGTGAAAATTGCTTATTGTCACAAGTAGGTTTCAAATGAAGGTACTGTGAAAAGCCCCTAGTCGCCACATTCCGGTGCCTGTTCAGGGAGGCTGGTACGGGAATGATATTGAGACTGCAAGGGTTAAATTACAAGGAGAGATTCAACAAACCAGGGTTGTATTCTATGGAATTTAGAAAATTGAGGATAATTTGATTAAAGATTTCAAAACGTTAAGGGAAACAGAGAGGATACATAGAGAGGAACTGTGTTAACTTAGTTGGATATGACAGGACATAGTCTAAAAATTTGAATCAGATCATTCAGGAGTGAAATTAGGAAATATTCCTACATACAGAGTGTGGCTGAATTTTATAACTCTCTCCTACAAACCTATGATAATCCATGATTTCATCAAATGATGGAATAGGCTCAAGTTGTAAAATGGCCAATATTTTTAACTCATTCTTTCATGGGATGTTGGAGTCACTGGCAAGGCCACCATTTGTTGTCCATCCATAATGGGCGGAATTCTCCGCAAGGCCCGACGCCATCGTGAAACCCGGGGAGCTTCACGACAGTGTCGGAAGCCTCTTCCGGCCCCCTATTCTCCCCTCCCCGGGGGGATAGGAGGGCCGTACCGGGAAACTCGGCCGCCGGGCCTTGTCCCTAGCTTCTTGCGGGGCGGCAGAGGGGAAAGAGTGCATCCCCTTGAGACGCCGGCCCGACGAACGGTGGGCATCGGTCGCGGGCCCGTCCCCTCCCGAGCACGGTCGTGGTGCTCGATCCCCGATCCGCCCCCCACAGGCCCCACACTTACCTGGCGCGCCATGTTCACGACGGCAGCGACCAGGTGTGGTTGCCGCTGTTGTGAACAGGTCGGGAACGGCAGGCTGCTCGGCCCATCCGGGCCGGAGAACCGCGGGCCGCCGTGAAAAACGGCGGCCTGCGTTTCTCCAAGCGGCGTGTTGCAAAACCGGACATGCCATTTTGGGGGGGATGGGAGAACAGCGGGAGGTGTGGGAGCGGACCTCCCGCTATTCTCCCAACCATCGTGGTTGCGGAGAATCGCGCCCAATGGCTTTGAACTCAGTGGTTGATTCGGCCATTTCAGGGGGCAATTAAGAGTCAATCATATTGAGATGGGTCTGGAGTCACATGAAGGCCGGACAGGGGTACTGATGGCAGATTTCCTTCCCTAAAAAACATTAGTGAACAAATCATGCTTTTACAACAATCAATGATAGTTTCATGCTTACCATCACTGAGACTGGCTTTATATTCCAAGTTAATTATTTGAATTTAAGTTCAACCTTGGTAAGCCTTGGACCCATGCCCCCAGAACATTAACCTGGACATCCTTCTGCACCGTAGGGATTCCATGGATTCTATGGGCATCTCCTCTACATCATCACCTCCCCTGCAACTCTGGTTCCGACAGCAGAGGCTGGGCTTAGAAGATGAGAGGCTGTGACTAGGGAGGATAGTGACTTGGATCAGAGCCTCGTGTTAGACTGCTTATTTGTAAGTACATGCGAAGGACCTGTTTCAGGCAAATGCTCTTGACACTTATTTTATTGTTCATTCGTGGGATGAGTGTGTCACTGGGAAGACTAACTTTTTTGCTTATCCCTTATTACTCTGGGGATATGGTTGTTGGCCTTCTTTTCAAGCGATTTGCTACAATCGTATTGATAGGTGACTACAGAAAGCAGTTGAGAGTCAATTATTTTGGTAGGAGACTTACAGGTCACAGACCCTGTAAGGATGGCAGGTTTCCTTTCTATTAAAATCCAGGCAGTTGTGTGGTAAGGTGAAGATCGATTTAATTATGGTCCCAAAAGGTCTGCCAACGGCAGCAAATATATCTACAGAATATAGTCCTGTTGGGACAACCAACATGCCGATCCTTGTCTGGGCCGGCCTTTATATTAAGTTCTTATGAGAACAATCCCTGTGGGCCTCGTGGGGGTCAATACACTTTCCTAAAATAATTTTTATGATGAAGGCATTATGGTCACTATTACCTTTTTATATACTAACTTTTTTATATTCAGGTAGTATCACAATGAATTGAAATTCTCCAACATAGAATCATAGAATTTACAGTGCAGAAGGGGGCCATTCAGCCCATTGAGTCTGCACCGGCTCTTGGAAAGAGCACCCCATTTATAGAATCTTAGAATTTACAGTGCAGAAGGAGGCCATTCAGCCCATCGAGTCTGCACCGGCTCTTGGAAAGAGCACCCTACCCAAGGTCAACAACTCCACCCTATCCCCATAACCCAGTAACCCCACCCAACACTAAGGGCAATTTTGGACACTAAGGGCAATTTACCATGGCCAATCCACCTAACCTGCACATCTTTGGACTGTGGGAGGAAACCGGAGCACCCGGAGGAAACCCACGCACACACGGGGAGGATGTGCAGACTCCGCACAGACAATGACCCAAGCCGGAATCGAACCTGGGACCCTGGAGCTGTGAAGCGATTGTGCTATCCACAATGCTACCGTGCTGCCCCTTTAAGCCCACATTTCTAACCGATCCCCGTAAACCAGTAACCTCAACTAACCTTTTTGGACTCTAAGGGAAATTTAGCATTGCCAATCCACCTAACCTGCACATCTTTGGACTGTGCTAACCATTGCACTACCGTGCTCCCCCCCCACCCCCCCCCCCCCCCCCCCCCCCCCCACCACCCCCCCCACCCCCCCACCCCCCCAGAGTTAGATCTCAATTCATGGTCTCTAGATTATTAGGCCAGCAACACCACTACCACATGCTGATGATATGTTCAAGCATATCATTACTGGGCATACAGTTGGTCCTCAAGCTCACAGTTTTGTTGCCTCGGGTTGACATGTCGTTAAGTGATTCCCACAGTGACCATGAGGGGGCACTTTGCTCTCAAACTACAGTTGAATTACATATTTATAATGACTAGCACATTAGAACATTGTGCACAAAGGCCGTGTGGGTGCAAGCAATGTGAGCACTCATTATGAATAAACTGTATTTATCTGACAATGTGTCAATGTGTTTGGATTCGGAATGTTTATTGAGTATAACTGAATGTCAAGATAGCCGTGAAAGGTTGTTTGCTAAGTTGTGCTGAAACAGGAACAGTAGCGTTATTGCCTTTGAGCCAAGAAATTATGGGTTCAGACCCCACTCCAGATCTCGACTGACACAGTACCCAGAGAGTGCTGCACTGTCAGAGGTGCTGTCTGTTGGATGAGACGTTAAACTGAGATCAAGTCTACTCTCTGATGTTGAAGTGAAGGACCTCAATGAAGAAGAGCAGAGGAATTTTCCCTGTTTCCAAAACGATATTTATCCCTTGAAACAACACTGAAAACAGGATCTAATCGCTTATTTCATTGCTGATTGTGGATCCTGGCTGTGTGGGAATTGGTTGCCTGCTGCAAGCTGCATCATGTTGGCCTCATGAGGGACCAGCACTTTACCAGCAAGCAGCTTCTCACTCAAAGGGCCATGGGTTCTCTTTTTCAAAATATTTGGAGCTTTCTTGACTGATATTGATAGACTCTCGTAAATTAAAGTTATCCTGGGATTGTGGCGGCTAAATGGAGTTGAGACACAAATCGGCCGTTTTCTCACTGAACAGCAGAACAGGTGCAAAGTGCTGAATGGTCTACCCCTGTTCCAATATTCCCAACTTAATGGTAGAGTGGGATTGATCCACGTGAGGGCTCTGGCAAACACCAAGCTCATACACCAAGGCCGAGAGAGATTTTGGGCGGGATATTCCGGTTGGTCCCATTGGGAATTCCCATTGACAATTTTCATTTTCATAGAATTTACAGTGCAGAAGGAGGCCATTCGGCCCATCGAGTCTGCACCGGCTCTTAGAAAGAGCACACTACCCAAGGTCAACACCTCCCCCTATCCCAATAACCCAGTAACCCCACCCAACACTAAGGGCAATTTTGTACACTAAGGGCAATTTATCATGGCCAATCCACCTAACCTGCACATCTTTGGACTGTGGGAGGAA
Organism: Scyliorhinus canicula; assembly: GCF_902713615.1. NCBI lineage: Eukaryota > Metazoa > Chordata > Chondrichthyes > Carcharhiniformes > Scyliorhinidae > Scyliorhinus > Scyliorhinus canicula. The sequence continues at coordinate 72,398,260 of NC_052161.1, forward strand.
ACCGGAGCACCTGGAGGAAACCCACGCACACACGAGGAGGATGTGCAGACTCCGCACAGACAGTGACCCAAGCCTGAATCAAACCTGGGACCCTGGAGCTGTGAAGCCATTGTGCTATCCACAATGCTACCGTGCTGCCCTTATTATGAAGGGTATAGACCATGGATCATAGAATTTACAGTGCAGAAGGAGGCCATTCGGCCCATCGAGTCTGCACCGGCTCTTGGAAAGAGCACCCTACCCAAGGTTAACACCTCCACCCTATCCCCATAACCCAGTAACCCCACCCAACACTAAGGGCAATTTTGGACACTTAAGGGCAATTTATCATGGCCAATCCACCTAACCTACACATCTTTGGACTGTGGGAGGAAACCGGAGCACCCGGAGGAAACCCACGCACACACGGGGAGGATGTGCAGACTCCGCACAGACAGTGACCCAAGCCGGAATCGAACCTGGGACCCTGGAGCTGTGAAGCCTTTGTGCTATCCACAATGTTACCGTGCAGGACCAATAAATCCTGCTGGTGGGCTGCCTCCGCTGCCAAAAGGCACACGGAGGGTTGGTCGGTAAATCCCGCACTTTAACTCCCTGGCTTTATTGCCACACCCAGGCCTCAGAATTCCAAGGTTTTCTTTTGGGATCTGGGAAACATTTTGACTCTTCTTGTCCCACAAGGAAACTTAGAAGAATGTTAAAACTTGGATTGGATAGACTTGGATTGTTTTCCTTGGAGCAGAGGAGACTGAGGGGGGACATGATTGAGATGTATAAAATTATGAGGGGTAAAGATGGAGTCGACAGGAAGAAACGTTTTCCTTTGGTGGAGGGGTCACTGACCAGGCGGCAAAGATTTATGGTAAGGGGCAGGAGGTTTAGAGGGGATGTGAGGAAAAACTTATTTACCTGGAGGGTGGCGGGAGTTTGGAACTCACTGCCTGAAAGGGTGGTGGAGGCAGAGACCCTTATATCATTTAAGAAGTATTTAGATGTGCAGTTGCGATCCCAGGGCATACAAGGCTATGGGCCAAATGTTAGCAAATGGGATTAGAATAATTAGGTGGTTTTTTTGACCGGCGCACACTCGATGGGCCGTAGGGTCTTTTCTGTGCTGTATGACCCTATGACTCTAGGCATTCCTCATAGTCATCCTTAGTCTGTTCCTATCCTATTTCCTTCTGTAGTGCTTTCGAAGGTCTTGTGGTGAAGTGATAGCACCCGACCTCCAGAATTGAAGTTCTGGTTCAAGCCCTACTTTGGAGTTTGATGGTCACGGTTCATAATGTGACCAAAGGACTATCAGCCCGTTGATCCTTCCAATAAGCCTGATGGCAGGTGGTGGTAATGGGATAATGGGAGAGCCGTACTGCCGACGGCAATGGCAAACCACCGCAATACTTTGTCCAGCATAACTATGGACCAATCCAATGGCAATCCATGGTTACCAATACTCTCTTGGAGCATGGGACCTCAAGGAGGAGTATCATCCATCATTCTCACTCCTTTAAGCACCTTATTCCTCTTTTCCACTTCTCTACTCTCCCCTCGCCCACCACCCCACTCCTCAACCCTCCAGCCCCCTCTACCCTCCACCCCCTGGTTAATTCAGTTCAACCCTCTGCACCCACAACTCGTGAACCTCCCCACCAGCACATTAATCCCAGTCCAGTTGAGGTGCAACCCATCCCTTTTGAATAGGGACTCCCTTCCCCAGAACTGGTGCCAATGCCTCAAGTCTCACGTCTTCCTGTGGCAAGGACGGTGAGAGTGTGTTATAGTGACCTGCTCGTCAGGTGTTTAGAGAATGGTGGTGAGTGTGCAAGTCTGAGGGGAAGGAGTTGGAGTGAGGTGCGCTGTTGTGACTGTGGAAGAGTGTAGAGAAGTGGGGAGAGGGAATATGGTGAGTAGTGAGACCGCAGGTGGTATGAGCTGGGAGAAAAGCTTCTTAACTTAAATAAAAGCAAATTACTGCGGATGTTGGAATCTGAAACGAAAGAGAAAATGCTGGAAAATCTCAGCAGGTCTGGCAGCATCTGTAGGGAGAGAAAGGAGCTAACGTTTCGAGTCCAATGACCCTTTGTCAAAGCTTCTTATCTTGCCAGTTCTGAGGAAGTCTGTATTTCTTGCAGCCATGTTCTGGAAGCTGAACCTTTGGTCATTGGCCACCTTAGCGAAATTCTTCCTATTGGTGCTGGGTTTGTTGCCCAGAGGAATATCTGCCCCAGGGTAAATGAATTTTCTTCCTCCAGACCAACTCCTGGACCATCAACACTGCACAGAACCTCGATGCCTCACATCCATTTCTCCCCTTGCAAAATTTCTCTGTTGTCCACCCCACCGAAGAAGGGCTGGCGGTCAAAAACAGGGATCCAGCCGGTGAAAATATGAACATGTGTACAGGTGTGTGCGCAGCCTGTACCTCACCCCCTTACCCACCTTTTCTCAGCTGGATTGAATTTCCAGGCCGAAGCCCCTCAGCCGTAGAAACGATCATGGGAAGAAGGTTCATCACCTTTTGAGGACAATGGGGCATTGGAAGTGAAGACAGCTGATGAGGCGGCATCATCCATAACTAATAAAGAAGACTTGCATTCATATAGCACCTATAGCCTCTGGATATCCCAAAGCACTTTACAGCTGGTGAAGTATTTTTTGTAAGGTAGCCCAGTCTTATAGTGTAGGACACACAGCAGCCAGGGAATGCACTGCACGATCCCACAAAACAACAATGAAACCAATGAAATGAAAACAGAAAACACTGGATAAACTCAGCAGGTCTGGCAGCATCCGTGGAAAGAGGAACAGAGTTTATGTTTCGTGTCTCAATGACCCTCCTACAGAAATAAACGTAATATGAAATTAATGACCGGTTTGACTGTTTTGGGTGTTGATTTCAGGATAAATATTGACCAGGACATCAGGGGAAACTCCTCTGTGCTACTTTGGTATTGTGCTATGGTATCTGTGAGCTCAATTTGAGAGAGCCCCGGTATCGGTTTGATACATTTTATGTGTTAATCAGACAGTGCTGCACTCCCTCAGAATGTAAGTCTGTTGTTACATTGTACATTCCCATGTTGAAGTTTAACCAGTTCCAGTCCACATGCGTTAGTGTCATGTAGATAAGCCTGAAGGCTCAACATTCCACTGTGTATTCAATCATCTCATTCTATTCTTTGCAGCTTCAATCCGCTCCCTGAGCAGATATTTCTCTTTTAAGCATTCTGTTAATTATTGCCAGCGAGGAGTACCTCTCACGTGGGCCAGCATGACTTTCCTTTCATTTTGAAAAATGGTTATATTGAGGTCCGATTCCCATCGTGGCACCACTCGGTTCCTCACTTCTCGTTTCTAAAAATCTCATTTAAGAGTTCAAAATGATGAATGACATCGGCAGCAATGACTTCAAACTTAAACAGTGCCATGTCCACACCGGGTCCCTCAATAACCAACCCATCGATGGATAGCTACCACTGAGGAGGCTGCACTGCCCCATATGGAATCTGCCACTAAATGAAGTTTTCAGGAATAAAAATCTCCTTTCAACTATTGTTAAATAACAAAAACAGGCAGTCAGGGAGAATCCATCCATCTCAGTTTCGAAGGCAATGTTTTCTCCCATATTATCCTCCCTGTCATGTACCAAGCAGATTGCAAAAGAGCCCCTGTCTCATAAATCATCTTTATTACAAAGGTTGTGAGCCCCTGAGGGGCCTGCAGTCCACACTGCCCCACCCTTAATGTCCAACTACCTCCAAGGCCCTTTAACTCAAAGGGGCAGTGACAACTGCCAGCAACAAGGAACAAATTACCATCCCAATTAGAGGCCCTTTAACATTAAAAAGGAAAGCACAGCTCCCTCAGCTGAGCCGCAAACTGACATGCAATTACTTTCCAGTAAAATCAGCATAAAGCTGACGAGGCCCGACTCTCAGATTTGGTTCACAGTCTAAGGTGCTGGTGAGTGGAATCTCTTTGGTCTATCAGTGCCTCAGATCTACCTTACCGCGGAAGTCCCAGAAAGTTAAAATTCTCCATGCCAGCAACAATCTATAAACTCAGTAAATTGATCTCTTCACAACAACATGACTGATGAGTGAACAGCGTCGATTTCTAAATAGTGTTCCACTCCACAGGCCAAGTGTGAAAATGGAAAAATAAATGTGTTTTTATTGATTAGCTGCTTCTGTGAAAACTGATTTTGGCTTTCACTTCAACAACAGTGCACCGTGCTACAGTGAACGGTTGGAATAGAGCTGTTTACTGAATCAGCTGACCACGGTGCCTCACCTAGATTCAACGAGAATGTGAACAAGCCAGTCGGAAGTCAGAGTTGCTGTCTGCAGCAGCTCAAGCCCCTGGTGACCAGGGTGGAGTTCAGTGTTAGCCCTGTCCTCCCACGAGGAGGTGGGCAGTGCAGGAAGTGGGGGATTTTACAGTGTGCTCCATGTTGGGGGCTCAGGGAGGACAGGTGTTCTGTGATCTTGTCTTGGAATGATTCTGTAGAACTGCTGATGACTTGGCCAGAACTAGGATTTATTAATATACACGGGGTACGGTCGCACAAGTGTGGCTTGTGTGGCTTCACAGCGCCAGGGTCCCAGGTTCGATTCCCTGCTGGGTCACTGTCTGTGTGGAGTCTGCACGTTCTCCCCGTGTCTGCGTGGGTTTCCTCCGGGTGCTCTGGTTTCCTCCCACAGTCCAAAGACGTGCAGGTTAGGTCGATTGGCCATGATAAATTACCCTTAATTACCAAAAGGGTTAGGAGGGGTTATTGGGTTACGGGGATTGGGTGGAAGTGAGGGCTTAAGTGGGTCGGTGCAGACCCGATGGGCCGAATGGCCTCTTTCTGCACTGTATGTTCTAAGTTCTAAGGTAACGATCAGATACAGACCAAGTTATCATCGAGTTACTTTAGACACTCCTGAAACTACTCTTATGCCTCACACTCTTATGTCTTCATGTACGCCTTACAACAGTGTTCTTCAAAGTCGGGGGCGCGACCCATGGGTGAGTCGCGGGCGGGTGTCGGGAGGGTCGCGGAGCCATTGCCCGCGGCACTCCCAATCGCGCAAATCCCCGCGCAGCAGCCGCTTTTCATTACGCCGGCTGCAAGCGGCCGCGAACATGTTAAAAAAAAAATTTGTCCGCATTGAGCAGGCGCGCACGATGATTGCTCGCTGATAATCGGGCACGCATGCGCAGTGCGGCCGCTATTTTTTAAAACGGTTGCAGCTTTTTATTTTACAAGTTCTGTCGTGGTTTTTATTCATTTATTCATTTATTTTATTCATTTTATTATTTTACAAGTTCAGGGGGATTTAATTCATTTTTTCATTCATTTTATTTTTTTTACAAGTTCGGGTGGGGGGGCGGGGGGGGGGGGGGTTTATTTGATAAAATTTTACAGGACAAAAATTCAGAAGTTTGGACAGATGGAGTCTCCATACTTTCCGACACCAGAAGCTTCACCTTCATCCAACAGGTTCCATTGGAGGAGTGTGTACGAGGGCCAAAGGGACGCAAAACCATTTCCTCCATTTTTGTCAGCAGCAAACAAGAGAAAATGGTGGGTTGCGCAGGTTGGCCGGCGTGGGTCGTGAAGGTCGGCCGCCGTGGGTCGCGAAGGTCGGCCAGATTGGGTCCCGAAGGTTGGCCGGTTGGTAAAAATTTGTCCCCGGAAAAAAAGTTTGAAGAACACTGGGCGAAATTCTCCGCTCCCGGGAAAAATTGGGAAGGCCGTCGTGAACTTGGCCGAGTTTCACAATGGCCTCGGAGGCCGCTCCTCTCACCGTATTCACCCCCACCTGGAGGGCTATGAGCGGCGCTCCGTTATTCTCGGTGGCCGGGCCTTGACGCTTGCGTCAAGGTGGCGCGCCGAGAATGACGCGATGGCGGCGCCTATGTGATGTCAGCCGCGCATGCGCAGGTTGGACGGCTCCAACCCGCGCATGCGCGGCTGACGTCACGACGACTCAAACCTGCGCATGCGTGGTGGCCGTCATCCCCTCCGCTGCCCTGCAAGTCGTGGCGGCTTGATCTTGCGGGATGGCGGAGGGGAAAGAGTGCGTCGCTTTGAGACGCCGGCCCGACGATCGGTGGGCACCGATCACGGGCCAGTCCCCTCCCGAGCACGGCCGTGGTGCTCACTCCCCTCTCCGCCCCCCACTAGCTTCAAATGGGCCTTTGGCGTCCATGTTCACGACAAATAGCGACCAGGTGTGGTTGCCGCCGTCGTGAAACGGTTACGAACGGCAGGCCGCTCGGCCCATCCGGGTCGGAGAATCGGCGGTCGCCGTGAAAAACGGCGAGCGCCGATTCTTCCGAGCGGGGGGTGGGAGAATCGCGGTGGGCGCCAGGGGTGCGTGAAATGAGTCGCCCGGCCCTCCCGCGATTCTCCCACCCGGCGTGGGGAGCGGAGAATCGCGCCCACTGTCTTACAACCTTCTGCTGAGAGTCCCTTGTCCAACGCGACCCATGACTCACGACCGCATGGTAGATCTGTGCTGCCACCTGCTGGTGGGAGGTCACACTGCTGAGTACATGTAATATTAACTACAGGCATATCACCACAGTAGTGGGATAGAGAGGCATCTGACAGGGGATTAGATGTAGCAATGAAGGTTTATGATTTAATAAAAGGAAGAGCAAGTTGAATTCGGAAAACGATGATCGCCTTTCTCTCCTTCACCTGTTCCCACTCTCACCACTCACTCTCTCCACCTGCCTGTTCCCAGACTCCCCTCTCACTCTCTCCACCTACTTGTTCACTCACCCCCCTCTCACTCTCTCCCCTACCTGTTCACTCACTCCTCTCTCACTCTCTCCACCTACCTGTTCACTCATTCCCCTCTCACTCTCTCCACCTACCTATTCACTCACCCCCCTCTCACTCTCTCCCCTACCTGTTCACTCACTCCCCTCTCACTCTCCTCTTCACCTGTTCACTCACTCCCCTCTCACTCTCTCCACCTACCTGTTCACTCACTCCCCTCTCACTCTCTCCCTGACCTGTTCACTCACTCCCCTCTCACTCTCTCCACCTGCCTGTTCACTCACTCCCCTCTCACTCTCCTCTTCACCTGTTCACTCACTCCCCTCTCACTCTCTCCACCTACCTATTCACTCACTCCCCTCTCACTCTCTCCCTGACCTGTTCACTCACTCCCCTCTCACTCTCTCCACCTACCTGTTCACTCACTCCCCTCTCACTCTCTCCCCGACCTGTTCCCACACTCCCCTCTCACTCTCTCCACCTACCTGTTCACTCACTCCCCTCTCACTCTCTCCACCTGCCTGTTCACTCACTCCCCTCTCACTCTCCTCTTCACCTGTTCACTCACTCCCCTCTCACTCTCTCCACCTACCTATTCACTCACTCCCCTCTCACTCTCTCCCTGACCTGTTCACTCACTCCCCTCTCACTCTCTCCACCTACCTGTTCACTCACTCCCCTCTCACTCTCTCCCCGACCTGTTCCCACACTCCCCTCTCACTCTCTCCACCTACCTGTTCACTCACTCCCCTCTCACTCTCGCCACCTACCTGTTCACTCACTCCCCTCATCTCTCGACCTACCTGTTCACTCACTCCCCTCTCACTCTCTCCACCCACCTGTTCACTCACTCCCCTCTCACTCTCGCCACCTACCTGTTCACTCACTCCCCTCTCACTCTCTCCACCTACCTGTTCACTCACTCCCCTCTCACTCTCTCCACCTGCCTGTTCACTCACTCCCCTCTCACTCTCTTCTTCACCTGTTCCCACACTCCCCTTTCACTCTCTCCACCTACCTGTTCACTCACTCCCCTCTCACTCTCGCCACCTACCTGTTCACTCACGCCCCTCTCACTCTCTTCTTCACCTGTTCCCACACTCCCCTCTCACTCTCTCCACCTACCTGTTCACTCACTCCCCTCTCACTCTCTACACCTACCTGTTCACTCATTCCCCTCTCACTCTGTCCACCTACCTGTTCACTCACCCCCCTCTCACTCTCTCCACCTACCTGTTCACTCAATCCCCTCTCACTCTGTTCTTCACCTGTGCCATCTCCTTATGACGAAAGCTGCTTTGAAAATGATAAGATTAATGCTGCACCGATATCTGGTCATTGCTGTGGTAATATTGCTGGCTGGGTTTGGATTGTACAATCCTGCCTTGCCCATTGAAAAGGTCACCAGCCACCACAGATGCACCAAAATGAGGAGAAAGTTAGACAGAAATGCAGAAAGTTAGAGATAGATCCAATACTTGTGGAAACAAAGCCAGAACTCACAATGTCAATTCTCTGACTCAAACTTCTTTTGAATGTCTTCCATTTGGGTATGCAGGAATGCTGAACCTACAGGTAGTGAACAACTACATCTCCCTGTCCAAAGGAGGTCAATCCACTGTTAAAACCCTCAAAAAACAAAAAGACTTTGCATTGTTTGAAACAAAAACAGAAAATACCAAAAAACCTTGGCTGGTTAGTAACCATTTGTTTAGAGACAAGATAATTCTCAGATGTTTCTTCAAAAACTGTCATTCCCACTAGCAATTTGCTTTGAACAGGAGGAGTCTTCCACTATCCCACAATGCACCAAGAGACTGGAAATAGAAGTAAGGTATTTATTAACAGACCCTGTTTGGTCTAATGAATAGCGGAGTAGTAAACCTCACAATTTATTATACAAATTACAGTAATCTATGCGTAAACACTAGATCCTGTTTCTTCGTGGCTTCAATAATTACAAAGTAGCACAAAATTATATAGAGTAGGTTGCTCTTTAGCCACTTTAAGTGATAGACTTTCCTCTTTTCCCTGGAAAATCTCCAGAAATAATATCCTTTTTATCTGACACTTTGTACGACGTCAAAGAAATACCAGTTTAGATAGGCACAATTCCTGAGAATGTGATGTTGTGAGTAACAAAACAAAGTGCTTCCTCTACGATCTCTTTAACATGTCTCAAACAACTATTGAGCTGTATAAACCAACGTGCCCATCAAAAAGTTTGTTAATCCAACATGAGAGAATCTGGAAATAAACAAGTTGCTATCAGCAAAAAGGGACCATGAAGCCATTATTTTTTTTTAAAATTTGTTCTTGCAATGTTCTTGCAGCGGTGCGCTGGCTGAACCAGCATTTGTTTCCCATCTCTAATTGCCCTTGACTTGAGTGACTTGCTTGGCCATTTCAGTGCGGGGCAGTTAAGAGTTCAACCGCATCGCTGTGTGGCTCTGGAGTCACATGTAAGCCAGACCGGATTAGGACGGCAGATTTCCTTCACTGAAGGACATTAGCAAAGAGCTGAGGAGTTCTCACCAGTGTCCTGGTCAGCATTTATCCCCCAACCAAAATTTCACAGAATTCTCACAGAATTGTTACAGTACAGAAGGAGATCATTCGGCCCATCACGTCTGCACCATAACTCTAACTGAATAATTTACTTCACGCCATTCTCCTGCCTTCTTTCCATAACCCTTCACTGTCTTCCTTTTCAAAGAACAGTCTCATTCCCTATTGAAAGCTTCGATTAAACCTGCCTCTGCCACACTCTTTGGTAGTGCATTCCAGACCCTAACTACTTGCTGTGTGAAAGTTTTGTTTCTCATATCACTTTTGCTCCTTTTGCAAATTACTTTGAACTGTGCCGTCTCGTTCTCGATCTTCTGTCAAGTGGAAACAGATTTTCCCGAACTCATTAAAGACACATGAGGAGAATTTATTTTCTCTCAGAGGATCATGAGACTTTGGAACCCTCTTCCCAGTGGAGTCAGAGTCTTTGAATATTTTTAAGATGTGGAGATGCCGGCATTGGAATGGGGTGGGCACAGTAAGAATTCTCACAACACCAGGTTAAAGTCCCACACGTTTGTTTTGAATCACTAGCTTTTGGAGCACAACTCCTTCCTCAAGTGAATTAATCTGAGGAAGGAGCAGTGCTCCGAAAGCTAGTGATTGGAAACAAACCTGTTGGACTTTAACCTGGTGTTGGAATATTTTTAAGGCAGAGCTAGATAGATTCTCGATTAACAAGAGGTGGTGAAACGTTATTGGAGGTAGGCATGAATATTGAGGTTACAATCAGGTCAGCCATGATCTTATTGAATGGCGGAGCAGGCTTGAGGGGCCGAGTGGCCTATTCCTGCTACTAATTCATATGTTGGTATGCAACTACTCTGTCTGGACCCCTCATGATTTTGAATACCTCTCTCCAATCTCCTCTCTGAGGAAAACAGTCCTAACTTCTCCAATCTATCTTCAAAACTAAAGTTCTTAGTCACTGGAACCATTCTCATGAATCTTTTATGCACTCTCTCTGTATATTTTATGTAGAATTATAATGCTAGTCTGTGTAACAGTGTTGTAAAAACCCATCTGGTTCACTTATGTCCTTCAGGGAAGGGAATCTGCCGTCCTTACCCTGTCTGGCTTACATATGAATCCAGATCCACGAGAATGTGGTAACTCTTAATTGCCCTCTGAAATGACCCAGCAAGTCAGTCAGTTCAAGGGTAATCAGGGATGGGCAACAAATATCAGTGACACCCACCTCACATGAAATATATATAAATTGACTTAAGCAAAATGATGGTATGATGATGAAACTAGAAGAAGCAAAGTTACGACAAATGTCAGGTTCATTATTTGGTGGAGAGCCAAAAATACAAAAAAATACAGGGAGAACTTGAAAAGGAAACAGGAGGAGCACAGAGGGTGTATGAACATAGAATTGAGGCTCATATAAAAGGGAACCTAAGAATATTTCATAAGCATATAACTAGGGAAAGGGTAATTAAAGGAAGGGTGGGGCAATTAGTGGGCAGAAGGACCTTCTTTTGTGGAAGCAGATCACGTGGCTGAGGCACAAAGTGAGTAATCTGTGTAATCTTCACTAAAGGAGAGGATGATGTTTTGGTGAGGGTGGATGACGGTGGTACAGAGTTGTGTTTATGGATTTTCAAACAGTATTTGACAAAGTACAATGCAATAGATGTTTAAAAAATGGAAGTCCATGGGCTTCATTCAATTAAAAGTTCAGTGGCTGCATAGCTCCAAAATTGGTTAAGAACAAGAAGGCAGTCATTGGGAACAGTTGTTTATCAGATTAGAGGAAACATAGAACATAGAACAGTACAGCACAGAACAGGCCCTTCGGCCCTCAATGTTGTGCCGAGCAATGATCACCCTACTCAAACCCACGTATCCACGCTATACCCGTAACCCAACAACCCACCCCCCTTAACCTTACTTTTTAGGACACTACAGGCAATTTAGCATGGCCAATCCACCTAACCCGCACATCTTTGGACTGTGGGAGGAAACCGGAGCACCCGGAGGAAACCCACGCACACACGGGGAGGACGTGCAGACTCTGCACAGACAGTGACCCAGCCGGGAATCGAACCTGGGACCCTGGAGCTGTGAAGCATTTATGCTAACCACCATGCTACCGTGCTGCCCACTAAAAGTATCCAGTAGTATTCCCCACTGCTTCTCGGGAGTGCCAGGGTACTACCCTGCCCAGAACCCAACCAGCCGGTGCCCTCCAATGGCTTGGGAAACTCCCCCCAGCACCGGTGCTAAACAGCTAAGGTCTCCCAGATGCGGGCATTCGAAACCGGGCCTCAGGAGCAGCAGGCACCGATACATTTAAGTGCTCCTGAGTCTGTCCAGCAATTTCGGTTTTTATTTTGGATTTTCGGCATCTGCAATATTTTGCTTTTGTATTCAGGTTAAATGGAGATTGATAAAGGTGTTCAAAATCTTGAATAGTTTTGCTGGAGTAAATAAAGAGAAACTGCTTCAACTTGCGGATGGTTGGTAACCAGATGGCACAGATTTCAGGTGATTGGCAGAGGAACCAGAGGCAACTTGAGGATTTTTATTTTAACCTCAGCGAGTGTTGTTATTTTAGTTGCATTGCCTGAAAAGATGATGAAGCAGATTCAATAGTAAGTTTTAAAAGCGTATTGAATAAATCCTTGAAAAACAAAAAGGAAATATATGCTCAGCTGCAGGGATAGAGCAGCTGACTGCAACTAGAATTCCTACAGTGCAGAAGGAGGCCATTCGGCCCATTTAGTCTGCACCGGCCCTCTGAAAGAGCACCCTACCAAGGCCCACTCCCGCGCCCAATCCCCGTAATTCCACCTAACCTGCACATCGTGGACATTACTAAGAGGCAATTTTTAGTGTGGCCAATTCACGTAACCTGAGCATCTTTGGACTGTAGGAGAAAACCGGAACACCCGGAAGAAATCCACACAGACACGGGGAGAAACTGACTGCCTGTGTGGCGTTTGCACATTCTTCCCGTGTTTGCGTGGGTTTCCTCCCACAGTCTAAAGAAGTGTAGGTTAGGTGGATTGGCCATGCTGAAATTGCCCCTTAGGGATCCAGGGATGTGAAGTTTAAGTTGCGGGGTTGGCGGGAATAGGGAATGGGCCTGCATGGGGTGCTCTTTCAGAGTGTCAGTGTAGACACGATGGACCAAATGGCCTCCTTCTACACTGTAGGGATTCTATGATTATTCTATTATTCTATGAAAGTGCAATCTCCACACAGTCACCCTGGAATTGAACCAGGGTCCCTCATGCTGTGAGGCAGCAGTGCTAACCACTGTGCCACTGTACCGCCTCCTAATTGAAAAGCTCTTTCTAAGAGTCAGCATGAGGGGCTGAATGGTCTCCTTCTGCGCCAAAGCATTCTATCATTTTATTTGATTAATGCATCTGAAAGAAAGCATAAACAAACAAATCCATCTGGGCTGGATTCCTTTTCAGCTCACTAAAACTGGCCCTCCTCCAGTTATGTTTTTTTTAACGCATGATTGTTCCCTGTTTTTATCAAGAACTATTCTAACCCTAATTAGATTGTGATCACTTTCATCCCAACTGCTTGCTGGTGAAAGATGCTGCACTTCTCCCACTTCAGCACCTCCCCCAAGCACCCCCCCCCCCCCCCCACTCCCAGTAGCAGATGCAGCATTGCTCATCTCCTCAATAATCAGATCAATATAGTGATCAAGAATGTTCGCTTGTTCGCATTTCAGAAATTCTTCCTCCCCTTTGCCATTTACACTGTTACTTCTGATTCCCTATTTGGATAATTAAAGAGCCCCTTTATCACTACTTTCTAGCTCTTGCATCTTTCTATAATTTGCCTGCAAATTTGCTCTTCTATTTCCTTCCCATTAGCTTACAGTAATGACTGATTAATTGTGTAGTACAGTCTGATATCCATCTCCCTTACCACAAAAAGCAACGTCTTCCTCGTCAAAAGTTCATTGATGGCAAGCACGCTGCTCTCTCCAACTAATTTCTATGCCCAAGTTAAATGAACGTGAATTGTGCCATCAGAGTGTGTTGGAAGGATTCCTGAGGCGGTGCACTTCACAACAGCACTTCCTGCACATGTACCATGTGATCTATCTTTTGAGGTAGATGGCGATCTCACCGTGTTGAGCCTGGGATTTTTTGCCTTGCCTCTAAATGTAGATGCAGCCCTTAATTGTAACAGCTGCACACAACCGCCCCCCACCACCACCCCCCAAACCCCACATTAAACAGGAAGCAGGAGGAAGGCACAAAATCCAGACCAGGAATTGCCGCCTTGATGAATAATTAATAACTAATATCTACCCTAGGTTGTGCTGAACTCAAAATGTTGTAGCTCCCCACCCCTCACCTCTTCAACACTGAGACAGGAAATATACCCTTAGCAGGAGGAAGGTAGTGGGCGTGATTCTCGGCGGTGGGAGGCAGCCTGCCATTATCCGGCGCTGTCAATGGGATTTACCATTGAATCCGCCCCACCATGCCGGGAAACCTGCAGTGGGGATGCACTACCTGCCGGTGCGAAAGATCCCACCAGTGTGTCATGAGACAGGATATGGTAACATTGTGGTTATGCCAGTAGACTAATAATGCATAGGCCTGAGCTAATGATCAATGAGTTCAAATCCTACCACAGCATAGTTAAGATTCTAATTACATCAGGAAAAAGCTGTTATTGGAAACGGATTGTTACCAAATTACTATAAACCCAATCTGGTTCACTAATGTCGCTTAGGAAAGGAAATCGGACGTCCTTACCTGGCCTGGCCGACATGTGACTCCAGACCCACAGCAATGCGATTAACTCTTAACTGTCTTCTGAAATGGCCGAGCAAACTATTCAGTTCAAGGGCAATTACGGATGTGCCATTCAACTCACTGTTTCCACATGCTAACCACATATTCCTGAAATACTCGACAAAAAGAAAATTAATAACTTGTCTTTATTTGTCTTTATTTAGCACCTAAAGTGAACTTTACGCATGCGCGGAGTGCCTCACAAATGCGCCATTTTGTGCGTCATTTCCGGCGCGACGAGGTCGCAGCCGGGAAAGACGGAGGCCCGCTCCTAGCCCCCTGGGTGGGGGTGAATTAGGTGCGGGGAGCGGGCTCCGAGGCCGTCGTGAACCTCGGCCGATTTCACGACGGCCATCCCGACCATTTATCGAGAGCGGAGAATACCGCCCAGTGATCTCAGGATTACTACCAGCGCCACATGTTAGTCAGAGCAGAAGTAGCAGGATATATCGGATTAATGCGTGGTTGAAGAAATGGTGCTGGGGGAGGGTTTCAGGTTCCTGGGACTTTGGGACCAGCTATGGGGAGGTGGGACCAGTACAAATTGGACAGGTCACACCTGGGCAGCACCGGCACTGATGTTCCAGGGGATGTTTTTGCTCGAGTTATTGGGGAGGGTTCAAACTGAAATGGCAGATCAGGTGGATTAGCCATGCTAAATTTCCTCTTTGTGTCCAAAGATGTGCAGGTTAGGTGGAGTTACAGGGATAAGGTGGGGGTGCGGGCCGAGGTAGGGTGCTCTTTCAGAGGGTTGGTGTCGACTTGTTGGGCCCAATGGCCTCCTTCTGCACTGAAGGGATGATATGGTTCTATGGCAGGGGGATGGGTATCTATGCAAGGAGTCAGAGGAGGGGGAAACGCAGACAAGGTCAAAAGACAGAAAGGGGAATAAGAAAAGTGATAGGCAGAGGAATCAAAGGACTAAATCAAATAGGGCCACAGTGAAAAATAGTGGGAACTGGACAATGAATATTCAAAAGACAAGCTTTAAGGCTTTGTGCCTTAGCAAACAGAGCATTTGAAATAAAGTGGATGAGTCAATCGCGTAGATAGATGTAAATATCAGGGTTACAGGGACATGGTTGCAGGGTGACCAGGGATGTGAACTGAACATGCAGAGGTATTCAGTATTTAGGAAGGACAGACAAAAAGGAAAAGGCAGTGGGATTGCATTGTTGGTTAAAGAAAAATAAACGCATTTGTGGGGGTTAGTGGGGGTTATATATAGACCCCTAAACTGTAGTGGTGACGTTGGGAATGGCATTAAATAGGACATTAGAGACTCATATAATAAAGTAACATCTGTAATTAAGGGTGACTTTAATCTGCATACAGATTGCACAAATCAAATTATTAACAATACCCCATGGAGGTGGAATTCATGGAATGTATACGAGATGGTTTTCTGGACCATTACGTTGAGGAACCAACTGGAGAACAGGCCACCTTAGACTGGATATTGTGTATTGAGAAAGGAATAATTGGCAATCTAGTTGTGCGAGATCCCTTGGGGATGAGTGACCATTATATGATAGAATTCATTATTAAGTTGGAGAGTGAAGTTGATTCTGAGACTAGGGTTCTGAAACTTAATAAAGGAAACTACAATGGTATGAGGCGTGAGTTGGCTATGATGGATTTGGCAACGTTGCTTAAAGGTATGACGGTTGATAGGCAATGGCAAACATTCAAGGAGCACATGGGGGAACTGCAACACTTGTTCATTCCTGTCTGGCGCAAAAGTAAAACAGGAAAGGTGGCCAAATCATGGCTTACAAGGGAAATTATAGATAGTATTAGATCCAAGATACAAATTGGCCAGGAAAAACAATAGACCTGCGGATTGGAAGCAGTTTATAATTCAGCAAAGAGGACAAAGGGATTGATTAAAAAGGAGAAAATAGAGTACGAGAAAAAGCTTGTGAGGAACATAAAAACTGACTAAAGTTTCTATCGGTATGTGACGAGAAAAAGAATGGTGAAAGTAAATTATAGTCAGAAACGGGAATTTATAACGGGGAACAAAGTAATGGCTGATCAACTAAACACATCCTTTGGTTCTGTCTTCAGAAAGGAGGACCCAAACAGATTGCAGAAATGTTGGGGAGCACAGGGTTAAGTGAGAGGGGGGAAGGGAAGGAAATCAGTATTAGTAGAGAAATGGTGTTGGGGAAATTGATGGGATTGAAAGTTGATCCCAAGGGCCTGAGAATCCACATCCCAGGGTATTTAAGAAAGTGGCCTTAGAAATAGTGGAAGCATTGGTGGTCATCTATAGACTCAGGAACAGTTCCTCCAGATTGGAGGGTAGCTAATGTAACCCCACTATTTAAAAAGGGAAGCAAAGAGAAAACAGGAAATTATAGACCAGTCAGCTTGACGTTGGTAGTGGGGAAAATTCTAGAGTCAATTATCAAAGATTTTATAGTAGAGAACTTTGAAAACAGTGGCAGAGTCAGCATGGATTTATGAAAGGGAAATCGTGCTTGACAAATCCAGTGGAATTCTTCGAGGGTGTAACAATAGAGTGACGATGGGGAGCCAGTGGATGTAGTTTATTTGGTCTTTCAGAAGGTTTTTGACAAAGTCCCACATCAAGAATAATGCGTAAAATTAAAGCTCATGGGATTGGGGGTAGTGTATTGAGATGGATAGAAAACTGATTGGCAGACAGGAAACAAAGCGTAGGAATAAATGGATCTTTTTCCGAAAGGCAGGCAGTGACGAGTGGGGTATCGCAGGGATCGGTGCTGGGACCCCAGCTATTCACAATATATATTAATGACTTAAATGATGAATACAATGTAATATCTCCAAATTTGCTGATGACATAAAGCTGGGTGGGAGGGTGAGCTATGAGGTGGTGCAGAGATGCATCAGTGTGATTTGAACAAGTTGAGTGAGTGGGCAAATTCATGGCAGTTGCAGTATAATGTGGATAAATGTGAGGTTATCCATTTTGGCAGCAAAAACAGGAAGGCAGATTATTATCTGAATGGCCATAAATTAGGAGAAGGGAATGTGCAACAAGACCTGGCTGTCCTTGTACATCAGTAACTGAAGGTGCAGCAGGTGGTAACAAAGGAAAATGGTAGAGATCATAGAATTTACAGTGCAGAAGGAGGCCATTTGGCCCATCAAGTCTGCACCGGCTCTTGAAAAGAGCACCCTACTTAAGCCCACGCCGCCACCCTATCCCAGTAACCCAGTAACCCCACCTAACCATTTTGGACACTAAGGGCAATTTATCATGGCCAATCCACCTAATCTGCACATCTCACGGTCTCACGGTAGCATGGTGGTTAGCATCAATGCTTCACAGCTCCAGGGTCCCAGGTTCGATTCCCGGCTGGGTCACTGTCTGTGTGGAGTCTGCACGTCCTCCCCGTGTGTGCGTGGGTTTCCTCCGGGTGCTCCGGTTTCCTCCCACAGTCCAAAGATGTGCAGGTTAGGTGGATTGGCCATGCTAAATTGCCCGTAGTGTAAGGTTAATGGGGGGGAGTGTTGGGTTATGGGTATACGGGTTACGTGGGTTTAAGTAGGGTGATCATTGTTCGGCACAACATCGAGAGCCGAAGGGCCTGTTCTGTGCTGTACTGTTCTATCTATGTCTATCTTTGGACTGTGGGAGGAAACTGGAGCCAAACATATGTTTTCAAATAGGAGTTAGATATAACTCTTGGGGCTAAAGGGATCAAAGGATATGGGGCGAAAGCGGGATCAGCTATTGAGTTGAATGATCAACCATGCT
The DNA here is from genome assembly GCF_902713615.1 of Scyliorhinus canicula. Lineage (NCBI taxonomy): Eukaryota > Metazoa > Chordata > Chondrichthyes > Carcharhiniformes > Scyliorhinidae > Scyliorhinus > Scyliorhinus canicula. The sequence goes on from NC_052161.1 coordinate 72,416,138, forward strand.
CATAATGAATGGCAGAACAGACTCGAAGTGCCAAATGGCTTCCTCCTGCTCTTATTTTCCATGTTTCCACCTTTCACAACCCCAGGATGTTTCATAGTGCTTCATTATCAATGAAGCACTGAAGAAGTGTAGTCACTGTTATAGTGTAGGAAAATCAGCAGCAAATTTGTACACAGCAAGCTCCCACAAACAGCAACGTGATAATGACCAGAGAAGCTATTTGCTGTTCTATGAGTGGTGCTGATTAAGGGACAAATGTTGGCAAGGACACCAGGAGAGAGTTTCTCTGCTGTTCCTCAAACCGCCAGAGGAGCTTTTATCATGCATCTGAGGAGACGGACAATTCAACATCTTTTCTGAAGGACAGCAGATCCAACCGTGCAGCACTCCCTCAGCACTGGGACCAGCCTAGATTTTCCACTCAAGTCTCTACCGGGGGGCTTGAACCCACAAACATCTAGCCTCAGAGGTGAGACCCAGTGAGCCACAGCTGACTGAACGCCTGTTGTTTTGCTATTATCAAACAGATGCTCTTTAGATTCTACATGTACAGTGGCACCAGAGAGAACTAAAGGTGTTTCATATAAAATCATTTAGCTTCTGGCTGATTTTCTACTAGTAATAATTGAAGAGGCCGTGTAGCAGGAATTTCTGCCTTTACTTTCAAGTGGTGACTGACCCTTTAATACGAGGACAGTTTCCGATAGGGGTATATTATCACCACAGTCTTTCTTTCGGAAGTTAACGACCAGCAGAGTCTACACAGACAAATCACATGATGACAGTTTATTTATGTCAAAGATCACAACAAGCTGACTGGTTGCAAAACGTCACCATCAAGCATTTCCTGAGCAGTGTCATGCAGAATCTTGTTTTGGTTCCACACCTACAATAGCTCAGAAACTAGAGTGTAACCACATCTACAGAATTTCCTTCTCTTTTCCACAGCTTGGTTGAAACAATGTGCCTGCTGTGAAGCACAGAGCCAGCCTTTAAAGACAAACCACAAGAGACGTTTCAAACTAAAATTATCTCTTGAAATGAAACCATTTACTTTCCATTAACTCTTGAAGCAAGTAAGAAGTAACACAGTACAGCTGTGGGACTGTATGTCTGCGTGCACGTCTAGCCCTGTGAGTCCCAGGGCGGAATCATAGTTCTTTTGTCTCTGGTGCAACTATAGTGCCATCTCTGGGGTCAGTGGGCCTTCCGGCTGCTCTTAGCAGGAGGCAACCCAGTAAGATCCTGCCCACAGGACTGTTCATGGGATGTGGGTACCGCTGGCAAGGCCAACATTTGTTACACATCCCTTGAGGACAATTAAGACTCAGCCACGTTGCTGTGGGTCTGGTGTCACACGTAGACCAGATCAGATAAGGATGGCAGATTTCCTTCCCGAAGAGGACATTAATGTACTGAATGGGGTTTTACAACAATCAATTATATTTTCATGATCATCATGACTTCAATTCACTTCAATTCACTGGAGTGCTGCTTTGGGCTGCAGTAGAGTGCTTAGGCTGGAGTTCGGTGACTGAGGGGGTTCGGTGAGGAGAGAGCAAGGTTCTCTTTTCCTTTTCTACCTTTCCTCAGAAAGGCGAGCGGGATAAAAGAGCACAAGGAGAGTGGCGAGACACGTCTTTTGGGACTTGTGGGAGGAAACCGGAGCACCCGGAGGAAACCCACGCAGGCACAGGGAGACTCCTCACAGACAGTGACCCAAGCGGGGAATTAAACCTGGAGCTATGAAGCAACAGTGCTACCCACTGCGCTACCATGCTGCCCACCCTGTTGCCTCCCTGGTGTCAGGGTTATCACGGAACAGCTGCAGGGCATTCTGGAGAGGGAGGTTGAATATGGAGCTGATGATTGAGGTCGACATAGGCACCAACAACTTAGGTAAGCAAAGGGATGAGGATCTGCAAGCTGAATATAGGGAGTTAGGAGATAAATTAAAATGAAGGTCCTCAAATATAGCAATTTCAGAATTACTCCCAGTCCCATGTGCTAGCGAGAGCTGGAGTTACAGGGCAGATCAGATCAATGCGTGGCTGGAGAAATGGTGTACCAGAGCTGGATTTTGAATTTTGAGGCAACGGGAAAAGATCTGGGGAAGGTGGCATGATGGTTAGCACTGCTGCTTCACACCGGCAGGGTCCCGGCTTCAATTCTGGGCTTGGGTGACTGTATGTGTGGAGTTTGCACTTTCCTCCCACTGTCCAAAGATGTGAAAGTTAAGTGGATTGCTCATGCAAAATTGCCCCTTAGTGTCCAAAGATGTGCAGGTTAGGAGGTGTTTAGGGGATAGGGTATGGAAGTGGGCCTTCAGATGGTCAGTGCAGACTCGATGGGCCAAATAGCCTCCTCCTGCACTGTAAGAATTCTATTGTTCAATTTACAAGACGGACAAGTTGCACCCAGGCAGAGTTGGGAACAATATCCTCGGGGAAACCTTTGCTAGTTCCGCTGGGGAATTTTAAAACTAGCATGGCAGGGGATGGGAACCCAAGGATAGGCTTAAATGGGTCAGATTCAGATCAGGAAACAAGGTAGAATATTAGTGAGTGATCTAGTCAGCGACTCAGAAAGAGAAAAGAACCAAGGGTTAAAAAACGTCCAGCAAAGAAAATTGATGGGGTTGAACTGTTTATACTTCAATGCAAGGAGTATTACAAACAAGGCAGATGAGCCAAGGGCCCAGATAGACCATGACAACAGGATGTCGTTGCTATAATGGAAACCTGGCTGCAGGAGGAGCAAAATTGGCAGCTGAATATCCCTGGATACAGAATTTTTAGGCGGGATAGAGTGGGTGACAAAAAAGGAGAAAAGGGGTTAGCATTACCGGTTAAAGAATACGGTTGTGAGAAGGGATGGTACACTAAACGGGTTAACAAATAAGGTTTAATGGGTTACGGTTAGGAATAAAAAAGGGCAGTCAAACTACTAGGAGTATATTACAAACCTCCAAACCAGTGAGAGGGTGACAGAAGAACACACATACAGACATATTTCTGCCTGGAGGAATACGAGGGCAATAATAGTAGGAGACTTAGGGCTGGATTCTTCAGCCCCACCCGCCACAAGAACGCCACGGGCGAGACGCCGACAATGGAAAAATCCATTAACCCCAGGCGGGATTCTCCGGTTGTCGGGCGAATGTGGCAGGAGAATCCCGCCCTTTATCTATCCCAATATCAACTGGGTTTCAAACTATATAAGGGGCATTGAGGGTGAAAAATTCATGTGCTGCATCCAGAATTTTGTTTAAACAATACATGACAAGCCCAATGAGAGGAGACATAATTCTGGATTTAGTCTTGGGAAATGAAGATGGGCCAGTGGGTGAAGTGACAGTGGCCGACCATATCACGGGTAGTGACCACAGTTCAGTTAGATTTTGTATTATTATGGAAAAGGACAGAGATAAATCAGGAGTAAAAGTTTTAAACTGGGAGATGGCAAATATTACAAAACTGAGAAGTGATTTGGCTGAGGTGGACCGGACAAGAGTGCCAAAGGATAAATCAGTGTAACCAAAGAGAAAATGGTGGAAAATCTCAGCAGGTATGGCAGCATTTGTAGGGAGAGAAAAGAGCCAATGTTTCGAGTCCAGGTGAGCATTTGTCAAAAAGGAGATTGTCCAGCATTTTCTCTTTGGTTTCAGATTCCAGCATCCACAGTAATTTGCTTTTATAAAGCAGTGTAAGCCAGTTGGAAGCATTAATACGTCAGATCTTTGGGATACAAAGCAGACATGACCCTTCCGAAAATAAAAATGGTACTGCCAAATCTAGACCCCCATGCTTGACTGGAAAAATACAGGGGAAAATTAAACAGAAAAAGAAAGCTTATGATAGTCACAAAAACTCAACACTGAAAACCGAGAGGAATATCGAGCGTACATGAATCAAGTGAAAAGGGAAATAAGGAAATCAAAGAGAGGACATGAAAAAATATTGGCAAGCAAGATTAAGAAAAACCCAAAAATGTTTTACTAGTATATAAAGAGCAAAAGGATAGTTAAGGAAAAAGCAGAACCTATCAGAGTTGAATAAAGGAACCTGTGTGAAGATGCAGAGGATATGGGATTTTGTCTCCTGTATTCATACAAAGTGCTACAGGAGGGAGATGTTAGGTAATTGGATCAAAGATATAGTGGGAAAGTTAGGGGTTAACAGACTGAGGGTAAAACTTCTAGCACTGAGTCAGAGGTATACATCCACATCTGGCCTGAGTTATATTGTCCCATTCAGACCTAAACTCGTCAATGGGAATAAATAGGATACCCATGTTCAGCCAGGGAGATTCACTAAAGATCCATTGTCCTCCGGGACAATGATCTGACCAGCCATTAGCCCATTACAGAGTCTGATTGCCTCTTTTGTCTGTAAACTGGAGATTAATTGCATATTCATAGCATATTCGTTCTTTTGTGTAAACACGAGTGGGCGATCAAAAGCCCAGATAGCGATGATGAGTTCAAGTCTGGACACCCCAGAGCAAGGAAAAGAATCTTGTTCATACAGGTGGGGGCTGAAGGTTTGGAAAGGCACCGGGAGAGGTCATGAAAAGCTGCCACAGAGACAGGCTTTCAAAAAAGGGTCTGAAGGAACTGCACTAACAGCAGGACTGTGTTCTGTAAATGCAAGTATCGTTTTTGCCTGTCTGCACAAGTGGAGTTGAGAGCTGTATTTTGATTTTACGAGCTGTTTAATGGGAAATCATATGGTAGGGTTAAGCGATACATGAAAGTTGTTTTGTTGGGTTCAAAGTTTAAAGATTTAAATATAGTTTTTCTTTCATATCATAAAATTTTGTTTGTTAAAATAACCAAGCCCTATTTCTTATGCAATGACTCCTGGAGTGAATCGATCTTTCCGCACAGTCTTGAAAATACAAAAAAAGTTGCGGTCTGGACCAGTATCTTAGCGACTATTGCAATCTGACTGGCAACCATAACAAAAAGAAAGGGATGATGCAGGTATAGTAGTCCAAGAGGAGCAGTGTGAAACCTGTACTCTTCATTTCTCCACAGATGCTGCCAGACCTATACCACACGGACTGCAATGATTCAAGAAGGTGGTTCCAGGGAGTATAGGCCCAATTCATTCAGGCTCTCATCGCAGGACAAACCTCCCATCCCAGGGAACAATCTAGTCAGCATTTGCTGTACTAACTCCAATGCAGGTATATCCTTTCTGAAGAGAGAAACCAAAACTGTGCACAGTACTCCAGGTGTGGTCTCACAAAAGTCCCCTACAACTGTAGTGAGACTTTCTTATTCTTGTGCTTCAATCCTCTTGCAAAAGAGAAAGGATAATATGCCATTTGTCTTCCTATTTGCTTGCTAACTTTTCGTGTATCCTGTATGTGTCCCTCTGAGCATCAAGATTTACAAATTTCACATCTTTTTAAAAAATGCTGGGATCCTCCAGACCGCCCGCGGCATGTTTTCTGGTGGCGGAGGTGGTTCGCCATTAGCCACCAGCAGGATCACCCAGTCCCGCCGAAGTCAATGGGCATTTTCATTGCTCACTGGTTGTGCCACTGGGAACCTGTCACAGGGGAACCTTCAGTGGGACCAGACGATCCCACTCATGGGAAGGGCCAGGAAATCCAGGCCTTTGTTTTTCTATTCTTCATACCTCACATTATTCTCCATCTGAAACCATGTTGCCCACTGTTATGACCAGGGGAAAAGGAATGGATTGGCTCCCTTTCATTCAACTTCCTTGGTTAGTCACAACAAAGGTTTTAAGTTTATTTCTCACAAGGCTAGAGCCAAAGGACCAGAGGGTGTAAATGGGGCCGTGAGGCTGGTGACATCTACAGAGATATGAGGGGGGTGTTATGGAAGAGCCTGAAAACAAGGTCGATGATGTTAAATTCCATCCATTGGAGGACTGACACCAAAGCTGATCAGGAAGGTTGGAGGTAGTGGGTGAGAGGGAAGGACATGATGCGTGAAACAAGGATTTGGACAGTTTGAACATTGAAGAGCCATAACTGAGGACACCAGGAGATTAAAGTCTATGGGTGATGAAGGTCTAAAACACAGCAACTCAACGGCACAACACTCCCTCGGTGCTACAATGAAGTATCATTGTCGATTATATGCTCCCAGGGAGTGGAGTTTAAAGCTGCCAATCTTCTGACTCAGGAGGCCAGTTAACCAAACCACGAAGGGCCGAATGGCCTCATTCTGCACTGCATCGTTCTTTGATCCTATGAGGAGATGACAGTTTTGCCCGCCTGTGTCATTTACCATTTTTAGAACTTTTGCAGCGTTGTATACCCACTCAACTGTCTTATTGTATAAACTGTACTTCTCAACATTTTTGGCATACTTCAACCGACAAGAAATTGTCCCAACATTGTACATAGTCAGCAGCTTGCTTTTCAATCTAAAGAGGGGCAAGGACATTTTCAGAAGAATCTAGAATGTAACAACAGTACATAGTTCTACTTACATCTGCACAAAGAAAACTTTCATACAGAACTATAAGTAATTACAGCAACACAATGCATTGCATGATAATTTTTGCCAATGAAAAGAAATTAACTCGCAGTTTATTGAAGATCTCATTGGAAATGTTTCAGGAAAATCCTGACATTCTCTAAACCTGACTTCTCTGAAATGTAAGTCATGCACATTTGAATAGTGATGAATAATGTTACTATTATCCTATGAACTGTTAACAGCTGTAGGGACTATTATAGAGCTGCTACAAAAAACATCTCCAGTCAACACTCTGCAAACACTTAGTCTGTAGTGACCAGGATTCTGAATTCACGCCAAAATTCCAAAGCAAATAGAATGTTTGAGATTCTTGTTTATTCAATAACAAAATAGCCTTTCACAATATTGTATTAGTCATTCAGGATTCTGAAATAGCAACTTTTGCAGAAGGAAACTTGTCAGCACTCAGGACAATGGTCTAGCAACTAACCCTTTGTGCTCACCCCCAGCCCAACCCAGCAACTCATGTGATGCTGATTGCTGCAAATTTGTGCTCGCTTTGCAACAACAACTTGAAGGCACGAGGGAAAGTAGGCCGTGGGCTGGTATCGAGAGGAGAGATAGATCAAGGGCAGGGGAGGATGGTGTCTTAGTTTAATTGTTACGTTACTGGACTAGTGTTCCAGAAGACTGGGCTAATGATCCAGAAAATATGATCTCAAATCTAACGCGTGGCAGTCTGACAACTGGAATTGAATTCAAGAAATCAAACAGTCATCCAGGAAATTTTGACACAGAAATCATCCAGATTCGAAACGTTGACGTTGTTCTCTCGCCACAGATGCTGTCAGACTTGCTGAGATTGTCCAGCATCTACTGGATTTGTTCAAGAAATCTGGAGATTACCAAAGTTGGGCGTGAATGAAAGAAACCATCTCCTCTGCCCTGTGGAGTGGTACATGACTGAGGAGAAGGCAGCTTGGTACTTGTGTTGCTGTTAGTGTTCCTCCTATTCACCATCAGTGGTACAAGGTAGAGCTTCATAAGCTGATCCGATGTTGTGGTGAAGGCTGGCAACAGGGAAGTGACGCTGAAAGTGAGCAAAGAGAAAGATTGGTCAACCAATTTCAAAGAGAAATTAACAATCACCCTCTGAAATGGAGTGTTGTGAGCCACAACTTCTCACCTGGCCACGGCTGGAGCTCTTCACTTTTAAAGCCTTCCAGGCCTGTCAGTTTCACTGAAGAAACACTCCTTATTGTGCACTCACTTAGGTGACCCTGGTGAGTTCCTCACAGCTCTGGATATAGGTGCTGGCTGCTAAACCCAGGATGGTTGGTTAAAATAGTAGTGAATGAACTTTTTGCATTTGGCAATTAGTTACTTACCTGATAGCTCCAAGGGCAGCTATACTTGCCTGCAACCCTGCTTGGTGAAACCCAGAAGTGGTTAGGGTGTTCTTGGGATTACAACCCTATGTTATTTTGAAGAGCTTTAACTCCCCACACAGATGCAACCACGGCCATTAAAATTCTGCTCAATGTTTCTTCCTTTTCATTGTGTTCTTCCTCTTCCTCCTCTGCCTGGGAAGGTTGTAGGTCTTGGGTATTTGAAGTGAAAAAGGGACGAGGGTTGGGTTGTGGTGAGATAGGAGGAGAAAGTATGAATGGTGTGCTTCTACCATCTACAGCTTGTGGGTCAGAAGAGATTGTGGGATGAGGATTAGGGAGCACAGGGAAGTGAGGAGAGCGATTAGGTATTCAGTTAACCTCATAACCAATCTCTCTGATCTTGCAATGGTCACGACCTCAGCGATGCCCCTTCTCAAGATTTCCGCCTTGCATCCTCCATGGAGGTGCAGGCCCACTTGTCCCCCTCCAGTTCTTTCCTATTTCCTCTTGTTATGTACCAACTTCTCCTGCAGGAAAGATAAGAGTGAGTCCCTGCTATAGGTTTGGATGATGTGCTTGTCATGGTTGAGTAGCTGCCAATGTGTGCACAAGCTTTTAAGGTGTAGGGCTTGCAACAGTGCAAAGTGTATGAGGGTGAGATATGTGAATTGAAGGACTGAGTACTGACTGATAGCGATTGTTGTTAGGTGGGTGGTGGGGTGTGGAGAATTAAACAATGGATGAAGCTAGTGGTGCAGTTGGTAGGATTTTTCATCTGAAGATTAAACTCAGCAACCTTGCCAGCTTAAGTCAGATCATTGAATTTCTTCCTCCATTGCATCCATGTGCTTAGACGCCTGGCATCAAACTCTGCCTTCCCTCTTGCCCCTGCCTCCTGGACCCCCGTGGATAGAGATGTCTCTCCTTCTCACCGCGCCTTGCATCTACATCTCCAGTGCATCACCAGAAACTCTTTGTTATGCGCCCTCATGTGAAACCATTGCTTAGAGTCTCACAGCCCCATTCAGTTTTCAGATGACTCCCACCACTTCACTATTATCTTCCATTAAGAGATGCTGTTGCCCATTAGTAGTCACAGTCACTTGTGATACCTGGGCCCCTGCTGATGCATGCAGCCAATGGTAGCTGGCTGCACTGAAGTTGTGTCAGGGTAACCAAGGGAGTCAATAAACACTGTTGGTAGGTCCTTTATTTTTATCCATTTATGCCTGGAATGTTAAAATCGCTGGTAATACCATCCATAATTGCCCTTGAAAAGTGGTGGCAAGAAGGGACTTCCAGGCTCCAGAACAAGCGATAGTGAAAGAGCAGTGATATCGATCCAAGTCAGGATGGTGTGTAAATTAGAGGAGAACTTGCGGTGGTGATACTCCTATATATCTGTTGCCCTTGTCCTTCTAGGTGGTGGGTTTGGAAGGTGCTGTCGAAGGAACCTTGGTGAGTTACTGCAGTCCATCTTATGGATGTTACTCATGGCTGACACTGTTCATCACTGGTGAAGGGATTGAATGCTTAAGGTGATGGCTGAATTGTGAGGCTTATTCTTTCATTGTTGTCTCACTAAAACACCTATTGTCACTGTTTCACTGATGGCTACATCCACCATTTTGCTCCTTGTCCCTGTGCATTCTTTCTCGCCCTTTTTCATTGCAGTTTCTCTCATTCTGGGCTTGAATCAGTAGAGGCTTGCCCATGACCTTGGATTATGGGAGAGTTTCAAAGCCTTTCACAGGAGGGGCAGAAGAACATCTGTGACCGCTGGGCAATTGGGAAAAGAAGCTAACCATGACATGCTTAAATAACATGCTTACATCTGTTCCAACCACAAGTGCTTGCAGGCAGGAACTCAGCTTAGTTTTGATGTTTGCATCATCTTAAAGAAACTTTGCTAAAATAGACAGCACAATATAAATAGGTACTGTACAATATAACAGGAAAAGAGACACCGTGGTGTTATAGGTGAATCTGGGAAGAGGACGTGTTAGGACAGAGAGAATTAGTTGAATGCTTTCAGTGTGTGTGGGCAGCTAGGGAATATGAACTTTGCTATGTTAAGATTGTCTGCCCAAAGTAAAATGTCAGGCCATTGGGATACTAAAACACATGATGAAATGGGTTTGTTGATGACATGATCTGATAAAATATGATATATACCTGCAATTTTGGAATTTTAGTGGTAATTAATAGATTTCCACACAAATTAATACAATAATGCTAACGTTTGTAGGCATTCCCCAACACCACTGCGATATTTGAGAGAAACTCCCTCAAATAAGATAAGGAAATATAGAAATTCATTAACACCAGACAAATGACGATCAGCGACATAAAGAGTAAGGTACAGGCCTTCCCTCAGAGGGAGTTCATGTGCCGTAACAAAAAATAAATCATTCTAAATTGTAGGCAGGCATATTATCAGAAGATCATGATGGTGCTACCCAATCAAAGGAATCAGTAGAGCAATTTTTTCATCTGGTGTGATATTTGAGCAGTTCTTCTGTAAGATGTATGCCTGCAGAAGATGTTCCTGGTCATAAGAACACGTTTTAACATCTGTTCAACAGCTTTTGTTGATACCATTGCCAGATGTCCTCTTAATGAATGCTTGGCTGAGCTTCAATAATGTCTAAGGGACTCAATCTGGGATGAATTTGTTTACACAGACATAAACTTTAATTGATTCACATATCAATTACCTTGTAATCACCTGATCTTTCTAAGAAGGTAAGAGACATCATTTTCCCCATTGGGATGTTGAAGGCATAATTGTATTTTGGACTCCAACTCCAGACTGGGTATGCCCTATGGTTCACAACTTCTCAGAAAAAGGTCCAACTCAATCAAAATTGTAGGGGATCTGAAATGCCCATTCTGCAATGGAACTGGTTAACTCCTGAGTGCTATGTGCTGGCTTGTGAACTGCATCCTTATATCACACCAGCAAAAGTTCCTGGAAGTGGGAATGGGGTGAGAAGCCCAAAGTTGGGTAAAAATGAAAACAGTATAACTCTGCTCCTTATCTATATATCCTTTATGTGTTGGCAGTTGTGCATACTTCAAAATACATTTTTCATAAAAAATATCCGGTACTAATAAGACACTTTATTAAATCCATACCATCCCATACCATACCATCCATCCAACTCCTGCCACACAAGGAACTGGTAGGGTAGGGGTAAAGTGATTATAATCTTGAAGGAGGAGTGATGAAGGGGACCCTGTACCTCCAAGCACTATCATCATGATATGGATGAAGATATTCATAGAATCATTACAGTGCAGAAGGAGACCACTCGGCCCATCGGGTCTGCACCAGCCCTTGGAAAGAGCGCCTTACTTCAGACCACGCCTCCACTCTAACCCCGAAACCCAGTAACTCCACCTAACCTTTTGGGCACTAAGGGACAATTGCTCTTGGCCAATCCACTTAACCTGCACATCTTTGGATTGTGGGAGGAAACCGGAGCACCCGGAGGAAACCCATGTGGACACAGGAAGAAAGTGCAAACTCCACACAGAGTCACCCAAGGCCGGAACTGTACCCTGGTCCCTGGAGCTGTGAGGCAGCAGTGCTAACTGCTGTGTAATTGCAGTGTTTTCTTTCTTGTGAAGGGAAAGGTTGGACAGAACCAGTAATAAAGAAACACAACTGGAGGAGAAACAGTAACTCAGAAGCTCAGGGTACACAATGAGGAATCAATGCAGCTGTTGGAAACCACCCAGGAAAGGCTGTGGGTGGTAGGAAGTAGGAGATGATGTGATAAGGAGACTTTGGTAAGGACAAAGTGAGGGGGGAATATGGTTGGTTTCTGTTGGTTTCTATGGTTGGTTATGGAGATAAAGAGGGAGAGAGGCTTGGGAAATCCCTGCTGATTGTGGTCTTAAAATCCATAAAGTTGGCTTGAGGAAGAGTTAAACATTTTTTTTTACAATTAATGGTGTCTTACAAGGCCTCAGTACATTATAAAGCACATTATGGCCAATGGAATATTTTTGACTGTAATGTAGGAAACTTGACAGCCAATTTGACACAGGATCCCACAAACAGCAACGTGATAAATGACTAGATAATCTGTTTTAAGCTAAAAGCAAATTACTGCGGATGCTGGAATCTGAAACAAAGACAGGAAATGTTGGAAAATCTCAGCAGGTCTGATAGCATCTGTAGAGTTTCTGCTGTCAGACCTGCTGAGATTTTCCAGCGTTTTCTGTTTTTGTATCTATTTTAAGCTCTTGGTTGAGGGACAAATGTTAGCTAATGCACAGGGTAGAACATCCCTGCCATTCTTCAAAACAGTGCAAAGGGATCTGTTGTCTCCAACTGAGAGGGTGTATTGGGCCTCAGTTTGAAGGCTCATTCAAAGACAGCCCCGCCGAGAGTGCCACTCTCCCTCAGTACTGCACTGGCGTGACAACCTAGACTTCATGCTCACGTCTCAAGACTGGAGCATGAAGCCATAACCTTCCGTCTCGGATGCAAGAGTGTGGTAGTCGCCACTGTTTGTATAATACTTGTATTAGAGGTAATATGGAAAGGCTCATGTACTACAGATGCGGGGGTAGATCCCTGCCTGCTGGTTCTGCCCAGTTGGCGGAGTATAAATGTGTGTGCTCACTGAGCTGCTCCCATTTCTGGTAGCTGCTGTAGGAGGCAACACATCTCTGCTTAATAAAGCCTTGATTACTCTCCACTCTCGTCTCGTCGTAATTGATAGTGCATCAATTTATTAAGCAGAGATATTACAGCGACGGAACTACGCATTAAGCCAGATCACCTGCAGCTGCACCCTCAAGCAGACAATGCCGCGCGGCCTTTGACCACTGGCTAGCTTGCTTCGAAAGCTCCCTCAGATCAGCGACTGAACAGACCTCGTACGCACAGAAGCTTCAGATCCTGTACTCACAGGTGAGCAACGAGATTTTTTCCTCTTATCCGGGATGCGCCCACTTACCCTGAAGCTATGGAGCTTCTGAAAGGACACTATATCCGGCCGATCAACAAACTCTACGCCAGCCACCTCCGATCCACGAGGCAGCAACTCCCTGGTGAGTCATTAGACGATTTCTGGCGTGCCCTGCATATCCTGGCGAGGAACTGTGATTGCCAGGCAGTTTGGGCCGTGGAGCATACAGAACTCTTAATCAGGGACGCTTTCGTTACAGACATGCAGTCGGCGTACATCCGCCAGCGCCTATTAGAAAGGGTCACGCTCAACCTCGCGGCGACCAGGCAACTTGCGAACTCGCTAATGGTAGCCTCCCGTGACGTACAGTCGTACACCACCGACCGCACGGCATATATCCCCGACCGCACGGCACCCTCATGGACATCGTGGGCCCCACCAGCGGCCGCTCCCAGCCAACCCCAAGCCTGTGCCACGCGGCAGCCAGCCAACCCCGGGGGCTCAAGTGTTATTTCTGCAGGCAGACAAAGCATCCCTGACAACGCTGCCCGACGCGAAGTGCAACCTGCAAGGCCTGTGGTAAGAAGGGACATTTCGCTGCTGTGTGCCAGGCCTGGTTGATCGCTGCTGTACATAGCCCCAGTGTTCCAGCACCCCCCACCTGTGACCCATGGGCGCCGCCATCTTCCTCCCAGCAGACCACGTGCGGCCCATGGGCGCTGCCATCTTTAACATCGCCTGCCATGTGCGCCCCGTAGGCGCCGGCATCTTCGGCGCCTTTTCAGACGGCATCTCAAGACCCCTGCTCGTCGGGGACTTCATCGGGCCGGTCATCGCCGGCCACCACTGCCGACCAGCCCGGGGCCTACCAACACCAGCCGCAACTCGGCTCCATCATGCTTGACCAATCCCGTCCGCACAACCTCGCAACCGCAACGACGACGGTGAAAGTTGATGAGCACAAGACATCCTGCCTTCTTGACTCCGGGAGCACGGAAAGCTTCATCCACCCCTATACGGTAAGGTGCTGCTCCCTCGCGGTACACCATGTCACCCAGAGAATCTCCCTGGCCTCCGGATCCCATTCCGTGGAAATCCGGGGGTACTGCATCGTCACCCTCATTGTCCAGGGTGTAGAGTTCAACAACTTCTGACTCTACATCCTCCCCAACCTCTGCGCTGCCCTGTTACTCGTCCTGGACTTCCAGTGCAACCTCCAAAGCCTAACTCTATAATTCGCCGGACCCCTACCACCCCTCACCGTATGCGGCCTCACGACCCTTAAGGTCGACCCAACTTCCGTGTTTGCAAACCTCACCCCAGATTGCAAACCCGTTGCCACCAGGAGCAGACGGTAGAGTGCCCAGGACAGTACTTTCATCAGGTCGGAGGTCCAGCGGCTGCTGTGGGAAGGCATTATTGAGGCCAGCAACAGCCCCTGGAGAGCCCAAGTGGTAGTTGTAAAGACTGGGGAGAAACAGAGGATGGTCATTGACTACAGTCAGACTATCAATTGGTACACGCAGCTCGACGCGTACCCCCTCCCACGCATATCTGATATGGTCAATCAGATTGCACAGTACTGGGTCTTTTCGACAGTGGACCTGAAATCTGCCTACCACCAGCTCCCCATCCACAAGGCGGACCGTCAATACACTGCGTTTGAAGTAGACGGCCGCCTTTACCACTTCCTTAGGGTCCCCTTCGGCGTCACTAATGGGGTCTCGGTCTTCCAACGGGAGATGGACCGAATGGTTGACCGGTACGGACTGCGGGCCACCTTTCCGTACCTAGATAACATCACCATCTATGGCCACGACCAGCAGGACCACGACGCTAACCTTTTCAAATTTCTCCACACCACCAAACTCCTGAACCTCACGTACAACAAGGAGAAGTGCGTGTTCCACACCAACCGCTTAGCCATCCTTGGCTATGTTGTGGAAAATGGAGTTCTAGGGCTCGACCCCGACCGCATGCGCCCCCTCATGGAACTCCCACTCCCCCACTGCCCCAAGGCCCTGAAACGATGCCTGGGGTTCTTCTCCTATTATGCCCAGTGGGTCCCGAACTATGCGGACAAGGCCCACCTACTCATTCAATCCACTGTTTTTCCCCTGACAGCTGAGGCCCACCAGGCCTTCAACCGCATCAAAGCAGACATCGCCAAGGCCACGATGCACGCGGTCGAGGAGACCCCCCCTTTTCAAGTCGAGAGCGATGCATCGGATGTCACTCTGGCCGCCACCCTCAACCTGGCAGGCAGACCCGTGGCATTCCTTTCCCGCACCCTCCATGCCTCCGAAATTCGGCACTCCTCTGTCGAAAAGGAGGCCCAAGCCATCGTAGAAGCTGTGCAGCATTGGAGGCATTACTTGGCCGGCAGGAGATTCACTCTCCTCACTGACCAACGGTCGGTCGCCTTCATGTTTAATAATACACAGCGGGGCAAGATCAAAAATGATAAAATCTTGAGGTGGAGGACCGAGCTCTCCACCTACAATTACGAGATCAACGAGCCACCCGATGCCCTATCCCGAGATACATGTGCCAGCGCACAAGTGGACCGACTCCGGGCCCTACACGATGGCCTCTGTCACCCAAGGGTCACCCGGTTCTTTCACTTCATAAAGGCCCGCAACCTGCCCTACTCCATTGCGGAGGTCAGGGCTGTCACCAGAGACTGCCAGGTCTGCGCGGAGTCCAAACCGCACTTCTACCGGCCAGACCGAGCGCACCTGGTGAAGGCCTCCCGCCCCTTTGAATACCTCAGCATGGACTTCAAGGGGCCCCTCCCCTCCATCGACCGAAACACGTACTTCCTGAACGTGGTCGATGAATACTCCAGATTGCCCTTCGCCATTCCATGCCCCGATATGACGTCTGCCAGGGTCATTAAAGCACTCTACACCATCTTCGCCCTGTTCGGTTTCCCCGCTTATGTCTACAGCGACCAGGGATCCTCCTTTATGAGTGATGAGCTGCGCCAGTTCCTGCTCAGCAAGGGCATTGCCTCGAGCAGGACGACCAGCTACAACCCCCCGGGGAAACGGGCAGGTGGAGCGGGAGAATGGGACGGTCTGGAAGGCCGTCCTGCTGGTCCTGCGGTCTAAAAATCTCCCGCTGGCAGGAGGTCCTCCCTGACGTGCTCCACTCTATCTGATCACTACTCTGCACTGCGACTAATTAGACCCCCCATGAACGTCTCCTTGCCTTCCCTAGGAAGTCCATCTCCGGGGTTTCGGTCCCAATGTGGCTGGCAGCTCCAGGACCCATCCTCCTCTGCAAACACGTGCGGTTCCACAAGGTAGACCCGTTGGTCGAGAGGGTACAACTGCTGCGTGCGGACCCGCAGTACGCCTACGTGGTGTACCCCGAGGCTGCCAGGACACGGTCTCCCTCAGGGACCTGGCACCAGCTGGATCCTCCCCCCCCCCCACCCGATTGCCCCAGTGCCACCCACCCTCCGCCCAGTGCACCTCACTACAGCCCCTGCCCCAGGACGATCCGTCCTCCGATTGGTTCCACCCGGGGATGAAGACGAGGACAACACGCTCCCGGAGTCACAGGCGACCAAGCCGGCGCCTGCATCACCACCAGGACTGAGGCGCTCACAGCGGAGGATCAAGGCACCTGACCGGCTAAATTTGTAAACTTACACCAGACTTTTAACCTTTAATTCTCACAAACCTGTAAATAGTTTTCCGCCACCCCCCTGGATTCTTTTTTTAACAGGGGGTGAATGTGGTAGTAACCACTATTTGTATAATACTTGTATTAGAGGTAATACGGTAAGGCTCCTGTACTACAGGTACGGGGGTAGATCCCTGCCTGCTGTCTCCGCCCAGTAGGCAGAGTATAAATGTGTGTGCACACCGAGCTGTTCCCATTTCTGGTAGCAGCTGCAGGAGGCAACACATCTCTGCTCAATAAAGCCTCGATTACTCTCTACTTTCGTCTCATCGTAATTGATAGTGCATCAAAGAGTGTTGTCAAATGAGCCACATCTGTTAGACCAGCTCAAGGAGCATCTGGAAATATTAAGCTGCACAACTCCTGCCCCACCATTACTAACTATGTCAGGACTAATCCAGACACATGCACATGGTCGGAGGTAGTTGAGACATCAGAAGAGTTTTCATTGAGCAAATTACTGATGAGTATGCGGAGCTGGAAATGAAAGAGGAAAAGAATGCCATTCCTTATGCAGGATGGATATACGATGGCTCTACATACACTGGACATTTCAGTGTTTGCAATCCGCCTTAGAACTTGGCTACCACGATTTTAAAGATGACGAATATGTCTTAGAAAAAGTCCAGAGGAGAACAAAAATGATTCTCAGCTTAAACAACCGTCACTGTTTCAATAGGCTTAAAGATTCTGTTCTAATTGTAACCTCCTGCACTGACTTTGATCAGCCGAGCGAATCAGAGAGACATTTGCCCTTATTGGCCATGTTTCATTTTGTTGCCTCTTCCAAGAGATTAGGGGCGCGATTCTCCGACTCCCACGCCGGGTAGGAGAATCGCGGGAATGCCGGGAAATTCCCGCCACGCCGCCCTGGCACCCGCACGCGATTCTCCCACCCCCCCCCAAACGGCATGCCGCGTTTTACGACAGGTCGCTCAGAGAATTGCCGCTCGCCGTTTCTAACGGTCGAGCAGCTATTCTCCGGCCCGGATAGGCCGAGCGACCTGCCCAATACGACTGGTTCACACCGGCGCCAACCACACCTGGTCGCTGCCGGCGTGAACAGCGCGCGAACGCAGCGTGTGCGGCCTGTGGGGGGGGGGGGGAGGGAGGTTAGAGCACCAGGGCGGTGCTCAGTAGGGGTCTGGCCCGCAATTGGTGCCCACCGATTGGCGGGCCGGGTGACGCATGCGCGGGTGACGTCATTTAAGCGCCGCCGGCCATGTCATTTACGCGGCGCCGCTTTGACGCGGCGCCAAGGCCCGGCGCGTGAAATTGATGCGGCGCAGCTCCTACCCCCCTGGGGGGTGGGAGAATAGGAGGCGAGGAGCGGCCTCCGACGCCGAAGTGAAACACTCCGGTTTTCACTCCGGCGTCGGCACTTTGTCTCCCGTTGGGAGAATTTCGCCCTAGATGCCTGTAGGTGCGGGGGAAGTATGTTGGCAGGATACCCCAGCCATCATGAGGTGAAACTTTGAGGCCCCGTATCTAAGGAAGGATGTGCTGGCAGAGGAGATTCACAAGAATGATTCCTGGAATGAAGAGCTTGTCGCATGAGGAACGGTTGAGGACTCTGGGTTTGTACTCGTTGGAGTTTAGAAGGGTGAGGGGGGATCTTATTGAAACTTACAGGATACTGTGAGGTCTGGGTAGAGTGGACGTGGAGAGGATGTTTCCACTAGTAGGTAAAACTAGAACTAGAGGACACAATCTCAGACTAAAGGGACGATTGTTTAAAATAGAGATGAGGAGGAATTTCTTCAGCCAGAGGGTGGTGAATCTGTGGAACTCTTTGCCGCCGAAGGCTGTGGAAGCCAATTAACTGAGTGTCTTTAAGACAGAGATAGATAGGTTCTTGATTAATAAGGGGATTAGGGATTATGGGGAGAAGGCAGGAGAAAATATCAGCCATGATTGAATGGCAGAGCAGCCTCGATGGGCCGAGTGGCCTAATTCTACTCCTATGTCTTATGGTCTTATCGTCTTAACCAACTAGTCTTCTCTTGCCTGTCAATTTTCAATGCCACCTTATGATTTTGCTCTGCTCATGTATCAGGCAGAAACTGGTTCATACCTTACAGTAAATTCAATTCGGATGGAAGCTATGCTTCGGAAAAGTTCTCAATGAATTGGCTCTGAGGGTATCTGACAAATGGCCTTTCAAAGGGCAGATGACAGTTCAGTCCCATTAAACAACTGGGAACATAGTTTGTCTCTGCGTAAAGTGGCACATTTACACAGTTGGATTTATGGAATATCAATTCAAAATAGACATTCCAATTTTAAAAACTAAATGGGCAGCACGGTAGCATTGTGGATAGCACAATTGCTTCACAGCTCCAGGGTCCCAGGAACGATTCCGGCTTGGGTCACTGTCTGTGCGGAGTCTGCACATCCTCCCCGTGTGTGCGTGGGTTTCCTCCGGGTGCTCCGGTTTCCTCCCACAGTCCAAAGATGTGCAGGTTAGGTGGATTGGCCATGATAAATTGCCCTTAGTGTCCCTTAGTGTTGGGTGGGGTTACTGGGTTATGGGGATAGGGTGGAGGTGTGACCTTGGATAGGGTGCTCTTTCCAAGAGCCGGTGCAGACTCGATGGGCCGAATGGCCTCCTTCTGCACTGTAAATTCTATGATGATAAATGGAGAATGGACACTACTTTTAAAGCAAAATGGAGTTCAGAGGTCAGGTGACCTTTCCTTTTCTGACTATACATGGAACTACACAAGCCCCTAGAAGGTGGCCTGCATGTCCAGACGAGACATTAAAACGCAAATTCATTTTGGGACATTTCATTGAGAAGGTATTAAAATGCAACAGATCTCTCCTGTTGGATTAATGGCTACCCATATTCAAATAAGTAGAGAAACTAGTTTATAATGGACTTATAGATGTCTCGCCTTCAGAGTGGAATTCCAAAGAATGGTGTGAAGAAACTCCATCCTATCAGAAGGATATGCGAATGGGTGAAATTTGCACACTATTCTGTGTCTATGGCCAGGTAGTTAGAGACTAATTGTGAGGCAATGAAAAACATGCACTATGATCACATGACAGACAGGTCTGATAAGCGACATTTAATCAGAGGGAAAAAGAGAAAGAGAAAAAGAAGAGTTCCAGACTAAGAAAGGAACAGGACACGGCCTAAAATCCATCAGGATGTAGAGAATAGAATTCAGGCTGGCCTATTACCTATCTATATGAGAAATCAAACCAGGTTTTTGCTACAGGGGTTCAACTGCACCTCAACTGGAGTGAAACCAGAGCAACCGGCTAGCGTATGCAGTAAGCCACTGAATCAGTATTCATTAACCTCCAATCTCTAATTCTTTAGTGGGCCAAAAAGGGAGTCTGAGGTCTGCAATGTTTCAAATCCTCATCTCAAAGGAAACAAGTGTGACACTGGGCTTTCGGACTTTTAAGACCTACGTGCACGCTACCCCAGGCATTGACTAATAACCATTTATCCTTCCTTATAAAAACTTATGAGAACACCTCTCATTTGTCCTTTCTGAACAGTTACAACAGTCAGGTGTTTTAAACACTTTTTGCTCTTTTTAAGAACAGTCAGTCGAAAGGTGGATACAGGGGTAGCTATCCCACCATCTCTCCCCTTGCTGTAGCATAAGTTAAAGAACATTTTAATTGTTGAATAAACTCTCAGTTTAGTTTCTCTTTCACACCATCAGGGGCTGGTTTAGCACAGGGCTAAATCACTGGCTTCGAAAGCCTGCCAAGGCAGGCCAGCAGCACAGTTCAATTCCAGTACCAGCCTCCCTGAACAGGTGCCGGAATGTGGCGACTAGGGGCTTTTCACAGTAACTTCATTTGAAGCCTACTTGTGACAATAAGCGATTTTCATTTCAGGTATTGGTTAATGTCTGAATATAAGAATCTCATGTCAGTGCCTGGCCGGCATATAAAGAGAATCTTGTTGGTGCCATTCCTCCGTGGTATAGGAACGTATTACATTTTATGCAGCATCCAGTCTAAAACTATTATTCATGAGCTCCTTTGAACAATAACGAATTGTACATATAGCATTTAAATCTGCTGAACTCCTGTTTCTGTTCTACATACTAATAAAAAATGGACGTGAAGCTATTCCAAATTCAATCAGGCTGAACTTAAGAAGTAATGGGCAAAAACAAAGCTTTTAAATATATCTGAATGCTGAAATTACTGAAGAGCATACAACATCTAGAAAATCTGCAGGAGAATAATGCAGGCAAGTACACATTGTGCGAGGCGCTTCTGCTTCCTATGAAGTTGATAGAACGGACAGAAAAATCTGGCAACTAAATATACTTTTGTTTACAATAAAGACACAAAGGATTAAATATTTCTTCCGTTCGGGATTTTGATTCTAATTCCCCATTCACGCTGGATATGAAATCAAGCCCGACTCCTTATCTTTCTTTACATTTTTGGCAATGAAGTGAAGCTTTGTAGTGTCCCTTGCTGTTCAAGGATGATCAAAAGAGCTCAAAGTAACAGTCATTTGTTTTTGATTGTGCGATCAGAAGCATTTGACCCAGAACACGCAGGCAAGCTATTCTCACAGACTGAGCTCCTCTGTGATCCAGCAGGCGTTCCCAGCAGATGGCAGGAGCTCTGCGTCCGCACAGGTTTCAGGCACTTTGGCCCACAATTTGCTGGAATGAAAAGGCGCGGGTTCACAGCGCGCACTTTAATTAGTCTGTCAAAAAAAACCAGCAACCTGCGGTGAGGAAGAGACGACATGATTGCAAAACACCACACATTTTTGCGTGATTTGCGCCACTCCTCTGTCAGCCTCACAAAAAAAGACGCGGGGTTCTCTGTTAGCCGATCGCGAAACGCAATTGGGCGGAGAATAGGTTCCGACGCCAAAATCGCGGTGAGCACCGATTTGACACCAAATCGCAGTTATCCATCACCTCGATCACCACGTCAATGCGTTCCAGAAATCACATACAGTAAACACTGTTTGCATATCATTAGGGGGCCCAACCCGGTATTCTCCAGTGCCTCCGACGGCGCGGTTCATTTGCGCTTTTAAAAATTGTGAAACCGTGTCGTGGCTGCTGAGGGAGAGAGAGGGGGTACGGAAAGTTTCAAACGTCGCCATGGTTTGCTGACAGTTGTGCCGCTTGTCGGGGAGGCTTCTGTCGGGCCGGAGGGAGTAGCGGGGGGGTGGCCAGGAGGTAGGCTGTAGTTTCAGAGTGGACGGGCACGGAACACCACTGCCGCAGCTGGAACGGCAGCCATGCAGCTGTGCATGCCGCTGACTGCCCACTGTGAACTTAGTGCCAGCGTCATATGAGTGTCTCCCCAGGGCACCCCCCTCGGTGCCCTCTGGCCCCAGCCAACCCATCAGCTGTATGGACGCGTCCTGGCACAACCAGTGCCATATTGTTGGCTGGGATGAGTGGGTGTGTGGATTGTAATATGTATATGTGGCTGCAGCTTGTCAGTCTTCTGAGTGTCAATCACGGACCAGGTGAATCCCGCACCTTTTTTCATTGGAATTGATTGTGTTCCATGTGGTGGTGCTAGCCCCTGAACAGTAACGAATCGATCCAGGTGCCGTGCCAGTTTTGCTGTCGTGAAAGTCTACGAATTCTGCCTCGGCGTTAACACTTTGTCTCAAAAAGGGAGAATCCCGCCCCAGAGCTCACCGACATGCTCTCAAAGTGCTGCGAGAAATTTCTGGATTCGTGCCACAAATATGAATTACACTCAGCATTGAAAGTTAAGGCCGCTATTTCACAGCGTAAGGACCATGTTTATGAGGTGATTTATGGTTCTGGCATAAAGGAAACAATTGAAACTTGGAATCTCATTCCTGAATGTAGTACGTTATTTCTAGAGGGTTTTGAAAAAACATTTATGCTTTTTTTTCATTCTTACTTTTCATTTCTCGCTTTTCTCATTCTCCCATAATCTAATCTATCTTTCCCTCTCCTTACTTCTCTTCTCTCTCAGATTTTGCACTAATTCAGATTATTCCCCTGTGTTATTTACTCCATTTATTTGTCTATGCTTACATCTCATTGGTTAAAGAGATGGATTCTGGTCTTGTTGTTCACTAGATCACAGACACCCATTGACCACATTGCACCATTAGCAGCTTGTACTCCCAGCAATTGACAGCACAGAATAATCGGAACCAAATGTAAGGAGAAAATCCAATTTACAAACTACTTCACCATCCTGACATGGAACCTCATCGCCATTCCTTCACTGTCACTGGATCAAAATCCTGGAACTCCTTCCCGAACAGTGCTGAGGGTGTACCTGCAACAGGTTCAAGAAGACGGCTCACCACCACACACTCAAGGGCAATGAGTGATCACCTTGCCTGCGATGCCCACATCCCCGGAATGAATCCAGCAAATTCTGAGGCATTATTTTGCTTTAAGCAGAAAGTTCAGGGACTCTGATGTGATATTGCCTCACATGCTCAGCCTAAAGCAAGAGGCACAAACATGGAGTAGGCAAATAAAATGATTGTACCTTTTAAAAATGCTTTATAATGATTTGTTAATTTGATAAGATAAATGAATGTTGATGCTGGGTGGAAATTGGTAGGGTTTATTGGGAGGGCAGGTAGGGGGTTTGGCCCAATGTGCTGGTATAGAGTGATTGTACTCCAGAGAGGCCACTCGGACCATTCACTCAGTTGCTGCTTTTAACTGAGAGTCCTGTTGATTCATCCTTGAGATGCCAGTGTGCCTGTCAGCTTTAACCAATTCTCCTTCATTCATACTCTTGAGGCTGCTAGCCCACCTCCCTCTCTATGAGTGGTGCATGCATGAAGCATGCAGCAGGTGCAGATGAGCTGAAGACTGTAGAGTCAGGCCCTCACCATATACAAACATAGAAAAATGATAGTCATCTTGGGTGAAGAATCACAGAAAGTAGTTGAGGCCAAAACATTGCATGTTTTCACGGAGCAGTTAGATAAAGCACTTGGGACAAAAGGGGTTAAAGGATATGGGGGGGAAGAGGGGATCAGGCTATTGAGTCAGATGATCAGCCATGATCATAATGAATGGCAGAGCAGGCTTTGTCATGAGTGGACACCTCCTATCCAACTGCAGCCATATATTCTGCAGGGAGAGGCAAAAAGACAAGATTAAAAACCCAACGTTAATTCAAGAAAAATGTCAGGAAAACTAACTTTTGAATCAGAGAGCAGAAGCATTGCTTCAATATTTCAATCAGGTAAAGATATGAGCCTCATTGTACTGTCTCGCTGTACATTACTAGGGATCCTAATAAACGGTAGCACAGTGGTTAGCATTGCTGCTTCACAGCGCCAGGGACGCAGGATTGATTCCCTGGGTCGCTTGGGTCACTGTCTGTGCGGAGTCTGCACGTTCACCCCATGTCTGTGTGGATTTCCTCCGGTGCTCCGTTTTCCTCCCACGGTCCAAAGATGTGCAGGTTAGATGGATTGGCCATGATAAATTGCCCTTTGTGTCCAAAAAAGGTTAGGTGGGGTTACTGGGTTATAGGGATAGGGTAGAGGTGGGGGCTTAGATAGGGTGCTCTTTCCAAAGGGTCGTGCAGACTCGATGGACCGAATGGCCTCCTTCTGCACAGTAAACTCTATGATGTCATAAACCAGGGAAGCTTGGGTAGTCATGACTTCCTGGAAAACTCCCACACAGTCTGGTAGCTTCTTAAATTATAATGGTGCCACCATGGGTTCAACATGCCACTGGGATGTGGCAGTCAGCCCTCTATCCTGTTCAAGTGACCTGAAGTTGATCCAGTAAAATCCATCATATGATTTTTCCTTCTTCTGCTCTGAGGATTTGGGTGGTATTTTCACCAACCATCCCAATCGCAACCATGAATCTGCCTAGTTTCCTGAGTCAGGGGCCAATATGTATACATGGCAGGCTCACTCCAGGATCCCGGATAGCAAGTGAGAGCCTGCCCGTGCTCCCTAGAGAGTGATCAGGATGGCTCTAAGTTATGACCACATTGGAGTATTGGCCGTATGATGTTCAATAAAATTGGGTCAAAATCCTGATACTCCCTACCTAATGATATTGAGGAATCCACAATAAACTGTTCCTTAGAGAAGAATGGGTGTCTCCAGAGACAGGGGAGTGGATTCTCCGGTCTTGTGGCTATGTCCGCAGGATCCGTATGGTCTTTTGACCAGAAAGTTAGCGCCGCCCCCGCACCGATCCTCTGCCCGGTAGGAGGCTAGCAGCTGCGCAGCGTAAAGCCCCTACATGCGGATACGGCCGGAGAATGGCCGTGTCGGTGGCCGCGCATGCAACATGGCGCCGGCCCGCACAGATCCGGCCTGCCAAAAACTGCCTTGCTGTAACCAGCCTCGCCACCCCAGACCACCCCCCATCAGTCCCCCCAGCCCCCGCCAAAGCCCTCCATGCCAGCGGAACGGTTCTCCCCCTGACTGTGGCGGTGCTGGACTCAGTCCGCAGCCACCACGTGAGGTCCCGAATGGTGTGAACACACGAGAGTGGCGCCGTCGGGGACTTGGCCCATCAGGGAAAGGCCTTAGGTGACGCCTTGAGGCCAGCCATACGGCGTGCGGCGTACTCCCCGAGTATGCCATTTTTGAGGGGGCGGAGCATCGCAAGAATGGCGGCGACCCCAATTCCTGTGTAAATGGGGATTTCCAGCCAATCACTGAATGCGATTTTGCCGTCGGCGACCGGAGAATCCAGCCCAAAATGATGAATGTAGACAAAACAAAATGTACTCTCTGTAAACTGCAGTAACCACCCAAGGGCAGGCGGGGGATAATATATGCAAACGAAGGATTGAAAATACTTGTTTTCTATTGGTCCACACATATGGTTTTCTATTGGCTAGAAATGCTGTCCTTTCATTGGTTTAAAATGAAAATTTAACTGTGATATTATTGGTCTGTTGTCATGCAAATTAAGGGATTTGACTACGACTGTAAACCTATTGATTGAAAATGTTATAAGTATTGTTGCTTCGCTGGATTCAGGCAGAATGTCGCAGTGAATCTCACTGTGTTGTTCTCCTTGTGCACAAGCCAATAAAGTTGATTTGAAGAGTGCTCGCCATGCCTACTTGTTAATTTACACAGCATCACCTTCACAACATGACATGGAGGGCAGCGGTTCTAGAAAGCAGGCCACCGCCACCTTCTCAAAGGCGACTAGGGGATGTGTAATAAATGGCTGTGACCACCCATATCTGAGAATAAATCGCAAAAATAATCTAAGACACCAGAAGTAAACAAGATAGATTAAATGTCATGTACCTTTCTGAGATGATGGTGAAACATATTTTACACAAAGGTTAATTTTCTGAGTTTGAATTGATGATGAAAGAACTAACTTTTCCTTTCTACTCCTATGACTGCACTAGAAAAAAACATTGCTCATTATAACAAATGTTGACAGTGACAAGGCATGCTTCACAAGTGCATTTCCTGCATATGTACCCAACTGATCTTTCTTTCCTTCTTAACGCCAGGTCGCATTTCACTTCAGTTTAATTTTCTTTCTTTTTGAACTCCTCTGGAGAGTCTTTCTTGATATGCTCTTAATATCTTTATTGTTATTATGCACTTCTCCTGATTTTTTGAATTGATGTTTCCGTTCTTTGCCTGTCTTATACTGTGCATTATAATATTAATAATAATAATCTTTATTATTGTCACAAGTAGGCCGACATTAACACTGCAATGAAGTTACTATGCAAATCTCTTAGTCGCAATATTCTGGCACACACACACACACAGAGAATTCAGAATGTCCAATTCACCCAACAAGCACATCGGGTGGAATTCTCCGACCCCCCGCAGGGTCGGGGAATCGCCCTGGGCCGTCGTAAATCCTGCCCCCGCCGTGGCCGGAATTCTCCGCCACCCGGGAATCGGCGGGGGTGGGAATCACCGAAGTCCCACCGCTGTCAGGCCTCTCCCGCCGACGTGGTTTAAACCACCTCTGTGCCGGCGGGATTGGCCGCGCGAGCGGGCCCCCGAAGTCCGGGGGGGGGTGGTGCGGGGCGATCGGACCCCGGGGCGTGCCCCCACGGTGGCCTGGCCCGTGATCGGGGCCCACTGATTGGCAGGCGGGCCAGTGCCATGAGGGCACTCTTTTTCTTCCGCCGCCGCCACGACCTCCACCATGGCGGAGGCGGAAGAGACCCTCTCCACCGCGCATGTGCCGGTAGTGATGTCAACGGCCGCTGACGCTCCGGCGCATGCGCAGACTCACGCCGACCAGCGAAGGCCTTTCGGCCAGCCCCGACACTGATCGGCGTAGCACCAAAGGCCGTTGGCGCCAGTTGGCGGAGCGGGAGCCACTCCGGCGCGGGCCTAGCCCATAAAGATGCGGAGAATTCCGCACCTTTGGGGAGGCCCGCACCAGAGTGGTTGGCGCCACTCTGCTACGCCGGGGCCCCCCGACCTGCCGGGTAGGGGAGAATTTTGCCCATCTTTCGGGACTTGTGGGAGGAAACCGGAGCACCCGGAGGAAACCCACGCAGACAAGGGGGGGAACGTGCAGACTCCGCACAGACAGTGACCCATGTGGGAATTGAACTTGGGACTCTGGCACTGTGAAGCAACGGTGCTAACCACTATGTTACTGTGCTGCCCATTACTACTTATCTTTTGCAGTTCAGGAGGTTTCACATGACTGTAGAGACTCCCAACTTTGAGGCACTTAGTATCAGAAACAATCCTAAAGTTCCCTGTTTCTTACACTCAGCTAGTTATTTTTCTTGTGAAGGGGACTGGGACATCAGCTACAAATGAATGTCATGAGCCTGCTATAATTATGCCCTGCTTTTACATAAGAACATAATAGGAGCAGGATAAGGAGAAATGACACATCGTGCCTGCTTTACCATTCAATACGAACATGACTGATCTTGAGCGTCTCGACTTTCCTGTCTGCTCTACACATCCCTTGATTCCCTGAGAGACCAAAAAGTCCAACACTTTAATGGTGGAGCATCCAGAAACCTCTGGAGGGGAGATTTCCAAAAGATTCATGACCCTTTTAGGAAAGCCATTTCTCCTCACCTTAGCCCTAAATGATGGGTTCCTTATTCTGAGACAATGTTCTAGGTTCTCCGGCCAGGAGAAACAAGGGGCGGGATTCTGCGGGGCGGGCAACTCCGGCGGCGAGGACTGGCATGAACCACTCCGGCGTCGGGCTGCCCCAAAGATGCGGAATCCTCCGTACCTTCAGGGGCTAGGCCGGCGCCGGGGTGGTTTGCGCCGTGCCGGCCGGCGGTGAAGGGGCTTGGCGCCACGGCAACCGTCACCAAAGGGCCTCCGCCGGCCGGCGCGAGTTGGCACACGGACGGGAGAGCCAGCGTGTGCCGGTGTCATCCCAGCGCATGCGCAGGGGTGGGCTCATCTCCGCGTCGGCGATCACGGAGGACCACAGCGGCCGACGCGGAAGAATAGAGTGCCCCCACGGCACAGGCCCCGATCGCGGGCCAGGCCACTGTGGGGGCACCTCCCGGGGCCAGATCCCCCCGCGACCCCCCAAGGACCCCAGAGGCCACCCACGCAGCTAGGTCCCGCCGGTAAGTACCTACTCTAATTTACGCCGGCGGGACCTGCCTAAAACGGGCGGCCACTCGGCCCATTGCGGGCCGGAGATTCGCTGGGGGGCGCTACCAGCGGCCGATGACCGGCACGGCCAAATCCCTGCCGCTGGAGAATTTGGCAGCCGGCGGGGGTGGGATTCACGCTGCCCCCCGGCGATTCTCCGACCCGGCCCCGGGGGGGGGGGTCGGAGAATCCCGCCCAAGCTCTCAGTCTGCCCCATCAAGCCCCTGTACAACAACTAATATCTTTATAGCATACAACAACCTCAAGGCACGGTGGTTAACACTATTGCCTCACAGCAACAGGGACCTGGGTTCAATTCTGGCCTTGGGTGACTGTGTGGAGTTTTCACTTTCTCCCCGTGTGTGCGTGGGTTTCCTCCGGGTGCTCCGGTTTCCTCCCACAGGCCAAGGATGTGCAGGTTAGGTGGATAGGTCATGCTAAATTGCCCCTTCGTGTCCAAAGATGTGCAGGTGATAGGGCAGGATATTAGCGTAAGTAGGGTGCTCTTTCAGAGAGTCGGTCCATACTTGATGGGTCAGATGGCCTCCTGCTGCAATGTAGGAATTCTGTGATTCTGACAAGAAATTTCAGAGAACAACAACAACTTAAATTTATATAGCACCTTTAACATAATAAATGGCTGACAATGGTTTCCGTCTTCCCAAGGATTTAATTAGAACAAATTTTGGCTCATCCAGAACTAGATATTGGACAAGCAGCCTGACAATTTAAAGAAAGGGGAGGAGCCAAGAGAAGTGCTGCTGAGGCAGAGCACGAGTGTCGTCAATGTATATACACGTGACCCTCTGTTTTCAGATGATGTGGCCAAGGGGCAGATGGGAAACAGGAAGGACACTTTGGGGACACCAGATGTAAAAGTGCAGGAGCAGGGAGAGGAGTTTGGCAATTGATTCTCTTGCTTGGACTAGGTGGATAAGAATTGAAGCAAGTGCAAGTGCAGTCCCACCCAGCTGGGTGATGCGAGAGAAATGTTGGTGAAGGATGGCATGATCAGCCATGAAAGAGGCTGCAACCAAGTCGAGAATAATAATAATGAGGAAGGATGGTCTTCCTATCCAGTCGTCACAGAAAATGCCATTTGTGACTCTGACAAGAGCCGTTTCGACACTGTTGTGGATACGATTGGCGAAATTAAAACATGGAAATTGAAGGAAAGAAGGACAGGGATTTGGAGCAGGACAACATGTTCAAGGACTTTGGAGAGGAAAGGGAAGTTAGAGATTGGACAACAGTTTGTATGGATGCTGGAATCTAGGGTTGTATTGTTGAAAAGAGGGTAAGCAGATTTTGAAGAGCGAGAAGCATTTCGCAATGCCATCTAAGATGGAATCTAGGAGTTCAAGTTGGGTGACCAGCAGTTTGGAGAGAATGAGTACAAAGAAGTAGCAGGTGGGTTCTCACAGGTGAGATGAGCTAAGTGGGGACATGAGGGAAAAGGTCAGGACAGAGAAATACTTTAGAGGAAGTTTAGCCGGTTGGACTAGGGAAAGGGAGAGAAGACCGTAAGATATTGGAGCAGAATTAGGCCACTCGACCCATCGAGTCTGCTCCGCCATTCAATCGTGGCTGATATTCTTCTCATCCCCATTCTACTGCCTTTTTCCTCATAACCCCTGACCCCTTATTAATCAAGAACCTATCTATCTCTGTTTTAAAGACACTCAGTGATTTGGCCTCCACAGTCTTCTGCGGCAAAGAGTTCCACCGATTCACCACCCTCTGGCTGAAGAAATTCCTCCTCATCTCAGTTTTAAAGGATCGTCCCTTTAGTCTGAGATTGCGTCCTCTGGTTCTGGTTTTTCATACAAGCGGAAACATCTTCTCCACGTCCACTCTATCCAGGCCTCGCAGTATCCTGGAAGTTTCAATAAAACCCCCCCTCATCCTTCTAAATCCAATGCGTACAGACCCAGAGTCCTCAAGGGACTCGAGGACGGAGGCAGCCAATTGGATGGTCTCAATGTTACTGACAAAAAGGCCCACTAACCTCTTGCACTTATTGCTGGAAGTGGGGGGGGGGGGGGGGGGGGGGGGGGGGGGGGGGGTGAGAGAACAGGAGAGAGGGGTTTATGAAGATGATTTGCAGCAGAAAAAATCCTGGGTTTATCTTTACATTATCCTGGAATTCTAAACAGTTCTAGCAGAGGAGAGCAGGAGCTGATGGTATTTCATGTTGTCCAATCAGATGTGGAAGTGGATGGCTAAAGCAGTTGGCCGTCATGTCCCTTCAAACCTGAGTGCCTTAGATATCAGTTGGTAGTCACACTGGGGGAACAGCCAGATTGAGAGGAGGTAATCGTTTTATTAGGAACGTTAAGGGTGAAGGAGAGGGTGAGGCTGAGCAAATAAATAGCTGCAGAGATGTTCCGGCTAACTGAGAGCCAAAAGCTGGATACTTGTTTTTTTAAGTGCACTTGTGTGGGAATTTGAAGATATTTTTTTCCTGGGACTGATGCAGAAGAAAATTGGGCCTCAGTCTTCTGTATTGGTAAGTTCCTATTACAGCTATAAGTGTAACCTGGTTTTCTCTACAAACATAATTTTTAACATTGGAAGATGCGAAACAGGTAAAAATGGAATTCATACTGGCAAAATAAAACCAGCACAAACAAAATTCAATATAGTTACATTTAAAAGATGCAAGATATAGTTGCAATTACAGGATGTGGGGTGCAGTTACAATTAGGAGTTACATGTGGTATATTTGCATATGAACAACTCTTAAAAGTTCAGACAAAGAGTGTGGGTATTCAACTCGGAACATGTATTGCATTCCTGAAGCCCTGTAGATTCATTAAAATGTCTCTGCTTTATGTAGTTAGACTAGCCTGACACACGGAAGCTTTTTAATAAGTGTCAATATATCGACAATATATCGATTGAAAATGAAAAAATGAAAATCGCTTATTGTCACGAGTAGGCTTCAATGAAGTTACTGTGAAAAGCCCCTAGTCGCCACATTCCGGCGCCTGTCCGGGGAGGCTGATACGGGAATCGAACCGTGCTGCTGGCCTGCTTTAAAAGCCAGCGATTTAGCCCAGTGAGCTAAATCAGCCCCTTCTTGAGTGTCTTGAGAAGTCAGTGCATGGTATCATTGGTAGCAAAAACATCAATTCCAGTATTTTCTTCCACTATTTTATAAGTCTATTTATTATGTTTTCTGTGTGAAGAACTTTTTGTGCAAAGAACTTCCCGATATCTGCACTAGTAATGCCTTCTCTAGTTTGAACCTGTGATCTCTGGTTTTGCTCCTGCAGTTTACATTGGTTTAACTCAGGGATGGGCAAACTACGGCCCGCGGGCCGCATGCGGCCCGCCAAAGGTATTTCTGCGGCCCACCAAGTCATTTAAAAAAAAAAAAAAATTTTTTTTAAAAAAATTTTTTTTTTTTTTTTTTAATTTTTTTTTAGGGTTAATGCGGGGGGGCTGTTGGGTTACTTACTGGTATAGGGTGGATACGTTGACTTGAGTAGGGTGATCATTGCTCGGCACAACGTCGAGGGCCGAAGGGCCTGTTCTGTGCTGTTCTATGTTCTATATGAGGCGCCCAGAATCATAACCGGGTGAAGTAATTATTTTACTTAATATACTATGCGGCCCTTTGTGAATTGTGAATTTCTGAATGTGGCCCTTGCACGGAAAAGTTTGCCCACCCCTGGTTTAACTATTCTGTTTCATTAACAATCTTTGACACCTCTATAAGATCACCTCTCAGTTATCCCCTTTTCAGGCTGAAAAGTGCCGTGTTTTCCTTTCTTTGCTCCCAACTTGAACAATAGAACAAATCCTCATGACTCTTCTCTGTGATGACTCCAATGTTTGAATGTGTCTTTTGTTTCCAGGCAACCAGAACTGTGTTGCACTATAGAACTGCAAAGTTTGATTAATATTTCCTCTGATTCATCAACTCGTAGTACAATGTCTTATTAGCTTTGCTGTTTACTGTTCTGCATTGGTTCGGCATGAGAAGCATTGTCACATAATACACGACGCATAGTCACCCACCACAATGAACGTAATCTATCTCTTCCCTCCAACTGCCATTGGCAATTGGGGTATGAAAGGGTGATCGTGTTTTCAGAATCTGCTGAAAGAGGATGGCCAAACTAGTTCTGAGCTTCCGAAGATACCGCTCTCCAGTCACTCCCAGGTCATCTTTACCAAGATACCAGACCTGTGTTGCATCGCCTGGTGTGACACCTTGTATCATGGGTAGCCATTTCCTGCTCCTGTTGCTCTGCCTCCTACTGTATATGTGGAGCAGCAGCTACAGCAGCATTTATATTGCGCTTTTAATGTGGTAAAACCTCTCAAAATGCTTCAGACAAAGATTGACAGCGAGCCGCAAAGGAGACTTGAGGACAAGTGACCAAAATGTTGATCAAAGAAGGAGTAGAGCATCTTAAAGCAGCAGAGTTAGTGAAGCAGAGAGGTTTAATGAGGGAACTCCATTGTGTTTTTCTAAAAAACATTTTATTAAGGCATTTTATAACAATAAACTGTACAAATATAAACATAATGCAAAAACCATCGCTCCATCCCTCACTAATCCCGCCTACCCTAAACACAAAGTAGCCTAACTCCCCCCTTACCCCTCCCCCCTTTATTGCCTCTGCTGACAGTTTAGCTTTCCCCGAAGAAGTCGATAAATGGCTGCCACCTCCGGACGAACCCCAACGTCGACCCTCTCAGGGTGAACTTAAATTTCTCAAGTCTGAGAAACCCAGCCATGTCGCCAACCCAAACCTCTAATTTTGGGGGCTTCGAGTACCTCCACGCTAACAATATCTGTCTCCGGGCTACGTAGGAGGCAAAGGCCAAAACGTCAGCCTCGCACGTTCCCTGGACTACCGGATCTTCTGCCACTCCAAAGATCGCCACCTCTAGCCTCTGCACCACCCTTGCTTTAAGTACCGTGGACATGATACCCGCAAATCCCTGCCAGTATCCCCTAAGCTTCGGGCATGCCCAAAACATATGGACATGGTTTGCTGGCCCTCCCGCACACCTCACACACTTGTCCTCTATCCTGAAAAACATGCTCATCCGGGCCACCGTCATGTGTGCCTGGTGAACCACCTTGAATTGTATCAGGCTGAGCCTGTCACACGATGAGGACGTGTTGACTCTGTTCAAAGCATCCGTCCACAGACCCGCCTCTACCTCCCCCCCCCCAGCTCATCTTCCCATTTACCCTTTAGCTCATCTATCTGGGTTTCCTCCAACTCCAAAAGCTCTTTGTCGATATCCGAAACCTTCCCCTCTCCCACCTCCGATCTAGAAACTACCCTGTCCTGTATCCCCTGTGGCGGTAGGAGTGGAAAGGTCGAAGCCTGCCTTCGCACAAAATCCCTTATCTGCAGATATCGAAACCCATTCCCTCCCGGTAATTCGAACTACTCCTCCAAATCCTCCAAACAGAGGAAGCTCACATCAATAAACAGATCTCCCATCCTCTCAATCCCTGCTCTCTGCCATCTCTGAAACCCCCCATCCAGCCTCCCCGGAACAAACTGGTGATTATCACAAATTGGAGCCCACACTGATGCTCCCAACACTCTCATATGCTTCCTCCATTGCCCCCAGACTCTCAGGGCCGCCACTACCACCGGGCTTGTGGAGTACCGTTCCGGCGAGAACGGCAGAGGAGCCGTTATTGATGCCTCCAAACTTGTGCCCTTGTATGATGCCGCCTCTACTCGCCGTCTGAACCTCCATGGGTCTACCACCCCCCCCCCCCCCCAACATCTGCTCCATAAACCCCTTTAGTTCCTTCGCCACGGCTGGCACCCACCCTGTTCGTGGACTCGACCGATCCAACATCAGATCAATGACCATATTGAAGTTCTCCTGCCGTGTATCAGCTTATGTGAGTCCAGGTCCGGGATCTTCCCTAACACCCACCTCATAAACCCCACGTCGTCCCAATTTGGTGCGTAAATATTTACTAACACCACCGGTATCCCCTCCAACTTCCCGCTCACCATGATATACCTACCCTCCGAGTCCGCAACTATATTCCCTGTCTCAAATGACACCCAATTATTGATCAGGATCGCGACCCACCTAGTCTTCTAGTCTAACCCTGAATGAAATGCTTGCCCGACCAACCCCTTCCTCAGACTAGTCTGATCCGCAACCCTTAGATGTGTCTCTTGTAGCCTTGCCATGTCCGCCTTCAATCTCCTCAAATGCGAACATGCGAGCCCTCTTGACCGGTCCATTCAGCCCTCTAACGTTCTATGTGATCAGCCTGGTCAGGAGGGGCACCCCGCTCCTCCTGCCGAGCAACCATCACCCTTCTTAGGCCAGCCTCCAGCTCACGTCCCGCGCTTCCTCAGGTCCGTCCTCGGGCGCCCACCATCCTTGACCTCCATTTTGTCTCCCAACAATAGTCCCTCCCCTGTCAGCAGAGCAATCCCCCCTCCCATCCCCTACTGCCCATTAACAAAACAACAATCCCAACCCCACTTGGCAAACTTCTCACCTGCTCGCCCCCCCCCCCCCCACTGCGCTTCTGTGAGGTAGCCCCGCCCAGCTAGCCTGGTAGCCCCGCCCATGGTGCCGAACATCCTACTCCCTATTGTTCTCCCTCCCTCTCCCCGCTTGAATATATATATTCAAAACATCATAATCCCCAACAAACATAAAGAAGAAAACTCAACCCACCATCCCCCCACAAGAATAAAGTTAACTCACATACAAAACTGAGCAATAGCCCAAAAATTGACACAAAAAGCGCTCCATGTACAGCCCAAAACAAAAATAAATTTAACAGCACAGGCATGGCATTACTTGCCCCCCAAATTCAATGTCCTCAATCACCTGCCAGTCTTTTGCCCTTAACAATGTCCATCACCTCGTGCGGCGATCCAAAGTAATGTTCTTGACCATCATAGGTGACCCACAAACGAGCTGGATACAACATACCGAATTTCACCCCCTTCTTGAAGAGGGTGAATTTTACCCTATTAAAGCTCACTCTTCTTTTGGCCAGTTCCGGATCCAAGTCCGGATAGATGCGCTGCTCGTTGTTATCCCACTTGCAGCTCCATGTCTGCTTGACCCACCGCAACATCTGTTCCTTATCCAGGAACGGTGCATTCGCACCACCATCGCCCAATGAGGATCATTCAGGTGCAGCTTCCTCGCAAGCGCTCTATGCGCCCCGTCCACTTCCAAGGGTCGAGTAAACACCCCATCGCCCAGCAGCCTTTCAAACATGTGCGTCACGTATACCTCTGCATCTGATCACTCGATGCCCTCCGGGAGACCAACGATCCTCAGATTCTGCATGCGGGACCTGTTCTCTAGATCCGCCCCTTCTCCTGTGGCCTTTTCTGGTGGCCCCTCATCAGCCCCATCTCTGCCTCCATCGCGGTTCACTGGTCCTCGTGCTCAGCCATGTACTCAGCTCAGTCTGAGGAAGGGGTGGGTCGGGCAAGTATTTCTCTTCCACCTTCTGGTTTGCCAGTCCCTGGGCTTCAAGTCATTGTTCCACCTGATCATTCCCTGTCTTAATCGAGTCTAAACATTCCCACTTTTGCTTGGCGAAACTCTCCTGTATAAATTTCACCAGCTGCTCAATTGACCACTGGGCTGCCAATCCCAGCTCCTGTACCTCCGCCATATTCTCCTGTGCTGTAGGTTCCACGCCCTTCTTTTTTGCCCGGCAATTTCTTCTTTTCAGACCACTTTGGGTCCACGTCTCCATAACTGGTAGGGGATTCCACCTCTCTGCTTCACCCACCTCCAATTTTACCAATCAAATCCCACAAAAGTCGGGGGAAAAGGTCCCAAAAGTCAACCACGAGCGGGAGCTACCAAATAAACGACCTCCTACTTCATGGCCACAACCGAAAGTCGGGAATTCCAAGTTAAAGGCCCAAATGGCTGAAGCCGAAGCTGCCAATGGTGGAGTGAAGGACAGTGATAACATCCAAAAAAGAAGTAACGGTTTAATTTATAAAATGACTCTCAGTCAATAGACAGCAGACGGATTGCTAATCAACCCTAACCCTATCCCACCTCTGCATCCATATCCGGTTCCATATGTAGACCACCAACACATCCCATGGGTAATAAGTGCACTTTGAAATAAGTGTATACTCTACTCAGCTACCTATTATGTCAGCAATAACTCCCTAACTCTGTGTTATTCAAACTTTTTATCTGGGGACCCATTTTTATCAATGGGCCAACCTTCGTGATACACACCTTCAGGACCCAGGCCGACCGATCTGCGCGACCCACCATTTTCTCTTACCTTTAATGTGTGAGGCGAGTCTGCTTGGTCCTCACGATCTTGCTCCAATCAGGTTCACGGGGGAAGAGGGCTATGCGCATATCGGGTGCAGGATTCAGCCGGTTCCTTTGTGCCGTCTTCATTTTTCTGAGGACAGAAAATCCAACCTCGCACATGTAGGTCGTTGTGAAGGGCAAAAGCAACAAAATGCTTGTTTTACTCAGCTCCGGATACTCCTCGGAGACACTACTCCAGAATGTAACAGCCTCATTGACTTGTGCCATGTTTTTAACTGAGGTGCAGAAGCTCAGTTTCTTCATTTGGAGTCAGCTGCAAGTTAAGAACTGATTCTGGGGTCTTAAACTCAAAAGGGATTTTTCACCCACCTCTTCTCAGTCAAAATCTTAAACTTCTCCACTGGAAAGTAGCGACCAAAATTGTTGATCAGCGCAGCCAGATGCAACTGAATATGGCTTGGCTGTCCATTTACGGTTTCCTTGCTAATGCTGTTTTATTCGTTGTGCTGCAGCAGTGTGGGGAACATGTAGTAATTTTGGCTTTGCACTCACAATTGCCAAACTTTCAATGGCTTTTGGAAAGCGTCGATTTCTTTTTTAAAATTTTCTTTTTCTTTTTCTTTTTTATAAATTTAGTGTGCCCAATTAATTTTTTTCCAATTAAGGGACAATTCAGCGTGTTCATTCCACCTACCTTGCACATCTTTGGGTTGTGGGGACGAAACCCACGCAAACACCAGGAGAATGTGCAAACTCCACATGGACAGTGATCCAGAGCCGGGATCGAACCTGGGACCTCGGCGCCGTGAGGCAGCAGGGCTAACCCACTGCGCCACCATGCTGCCCGCGTCAATTTCTTCACAATGCCAAAAACAATCATCATCCTTCCCTTGCAATTTGAGGTTCAGTTCATTAGTTCATTTAGAATTGAAAAGATGTCTGCAAGGTAAGACATAGTAAGGGGCTGGTTTAGCACAGAGGGCTAAACAGTTGACTTGTAATGCAGAACAAGGCCAGTAGCGCGGGTTCAATTCCCGTACTGACCTCCCCGAACAGGCGCCGGAATGTGGCGACTGGGGGCTTTTCACAGTAACTTAATTAAAGCCTATTTGTGACAATAAACGATTATTATTATTAGTTAGCATCCAAGTTTCATCAGCAAACCAATCAGCCAGAGAGGACAATTTCTCGAGGAGGAAAGCGTGGATTTCGTACTTCAGTTCGTAAACTCTGAGTAGCACCCGACCCCTTGACAGCCAATGTACTTCTGAGTGGAACAATAAATGTGTGTGCTCAGCCCCATATCGGAACATGGAGTCTCAAAAAGTTTGGTATTGAGTGCACTGCATTTAATGAAAGTCACAACTTTCATAACTCCTTTCAACACCACTTCAAGATCGGATGGAATTCCTTTTGATGCCAGTTCCTCACGGTGAATAAAACAATGATTCCAAACAATGCACTGACCAGCTGCTTTACTATAACTGTTTTTCACAGTTATGTTGGCTGCTCCATCACTTATGATTCCTCTGCAACGAACCCAGTCGAGCCCACACTTTCCAACCACAAAACTATTTAATGCTTCAAAAATCTCTGCACCAGTCATGTGGGTTGGTAAAGTTTCAAACTTTAATTTACCAGCACATCCCTGGCCTTTGGTATAAAGATCGGGAGTATCTGGAATATGAACAGGGCAGCATGGTAGCACAAGTGGCTAGCATTGTGGCTTCATAGCTCCAGGGTCCCAGGTTCGGTTCCCCGTTGGGTCACTGTCTGTGCAGAGTCTGCACGTTCTCCCTGTGTCTGGGTGGGTTTCCTCTGGGTGCTCCGGTTTCCTCCCACAGTCCAAAGACATGCAGGTTAGGTGGATTGGCCATGGTAAATTGCCCTTAGTGACCAAAAAGGTTAGGAGGGGTTATTGTGTTACGGGGAAAGGGTGGAATTGAGGGCTTAAGTGGTTCGGTGCAGACTCGATGGGCCAAATGGTCTCCTTCTGCACTGTATGTTCTATAACACACATGGGCCTTGCATCCTGATTTGCATTGGCACAATTAATAAATCCATACCTTAAAAAATCATCTTTATACAGCTTTGTGCTTGATTTCAGCTTCTTCGTACTGGGCTGTTAACCGGAGGCCCTGGAGCTCCCACCACCACTGCTTTGTCCTGCTGTGGATTCTCCTGAGCCACTCTCTCCAGCAGATTTAGTTGTGAGATCCTGGCTTGTTTGTGTCTCTGGCCCTCTCTTCCTTATTAAAAAATGATCCATTTAAAATTTTATTTGTTTGCTGTTGACAAAATGGAGGAATCGCAATCATGTCCAAAGCGCGTGACATCAGTGTTCGGGGCATGTGACCTGCTCTCCGCCTCGTTTCAGGCATTGAATTTTTAAAAAATCTTCTCCTGAGTCAGCGCGCTGACATCAGGGCCAGGATTCTCCCCTCCCCGGCGTGGCGGGGGTTCCCGGCATAGCGGAGTGGCGCCAACCACTCTGGCGTTAGGCCTCCCCAAAGGTGCGGAATTCTCCGCACCTTTAGGGGCTAGGCCCGCACCGGAGTGGTTTCCACTCCGCCGATGGCACCAAAACTGGCGCCAACGGCCTTTGGCGCTACGCCACCCGGCGTAGGGGCTGGCCAAAATGCCTTTGCCGGTCCGCGCATGCGCCGGTGCATCTGCGGCCGCTGACGACACCACCGGCGCATGCACGGTAGTGGGGGTCTCTTCCGCCTCCGCCATGGTGGAGGCCGTGGCCTTCCCACTGATCAGTGGGCCCCAATCGCGGGCCAGGCCACCGTGGAGGCACCACCGGGGTCCGATCGTCCCACCCCCCCCCCCCCCCCCCAGGACCCTGGCGCCCGCTCGCGGCGCCAATCCTGCCGGCACCAGAGGTGGTTTAAACCACGTCTGCGGGATTGGCCTGTCAGCAGCAGGACTTCGGCCCATCGCGGGCTGGAGAATCGCCGCGGGGGCACGCCGATCGGCGGGGCGTGATTCCCGCTCCCGCCGATTCCCGGGTGGCGGAGAATTCCGGCCACGACGGGGGCCGGATTTACGCCGGCCCCGGGCGATTCCCCGACCCTACGGGGGACCGGAGAATTCCGCCCCAGGTGTTCTTCACATAGTGTGCTGGGGCTCGGGGATGTCATGTTAGGGGTCTCAAAGATCAGGATACCATTTAAAAATGGCGTCCCAATTTCTCATTATACAGCGGCGAGCGGAGCTCCTCAGTGTAGAAAATGGGGCTATGTGCCCTGCTGAGGCCCCTTATTTAACGCGTGGCTTTGTATAGACATGTGTTTCTAGGCGCTATGAGTGCTGAGAAACATGCGGCTAAAAGAGCTTGCTATGGGACTTTGTTCCCGTTTAGTTAAATCGCGCCCAAAATGTCCACAATAAACTGCCACAAACAGCAATGAGATAGGTGACTAGAATTTCTGTTCCTAGTGATGCTGATTGAGGGATAAATGTTGGTGGTTGGGCACCGGCGCAAGGGAATGGATTGACAGTCAGGGAATGTGCACCGGGCGGGGTCAGTGACACCTGAAGCCAGCATAGCCTCCTGGACAGACAGAGGCTCCTGGCATCACCTGGGCCTGAAGGAAGGGATTCAAGTTTCCAGATTCATTTTGAGTACTATTAATTTTTGCTTTTCAGAAAATTAGTGTGTTATGGGCCAGGGTTTAGAGAACCCCAAAGTGTATCATGGAGTTCACCTGACCCACAACTTTTAATAGATTGTGGTATGGGGAGCACACGGCCCACTCTACAGGTGTGGTACAACAGAAATGGAAAAGTATTGTTCAAAGCAAAACAATGCTTATTCTAAGAACTCAAGTTCACCTTTTTAAAACATACAGTGAACCTCTTAGCAACCATCAATTCAAATACAACCCACAAAGAATTCAACACTAAATAATCCTTAATAAATTCCCAAACAACATTCAGAAGCCAAAAGACACTTTTAACACAAAGATCAGGTTTAAATTCACTATTGAGAGCAGTTACCACTTTGAAAATCTCAAATGAACATTCATAAGCTTGCAGAGATTCATACATTTCCTGCTGTGATTGCAGCTTCTCCAAAACTAAATGAAACCAAACCCACCCTGCAGCAAAAAGCCTAGAGCAAAAGTAAAAAGCTGACAGACCAGCTGAGCTCCACCCACTCTCTGACATCACTGCAGTGGTAAACACCCATTTCTTAAAGGTACTCTCACTACAGATATTTATATACATACCCATTTATAAACACCCATTTCTTAAAGGTACTCTCACTACAGATATTTATATACACACCCATTTCTTAAAGGTACTCTCACATGACAAGTGCCATAGTATCTTTTACATCCACCTTAGAGGGAAGACACGTATAAATCATTTCAACTGAACAATAATTTGACATATCAAATGGAAGGCATGAGCAGTCACTAACTGCTGCAGTGTAATCGAAAATTAAAACCTTTGACTGGCATCGCAAGTGTTAGCCATGTTTCTTGTTGTGCTTCATTGAGCTGACCCTTACTGGTTGCAAACAGATTTAGCATCACATTTGCAAACTAGGAGCCATCAAATGTGTGAAGATCCATCCAATCACTCAGGGTGGACCCAAGGACAGTTATTCATCTTTCCAATGCTGGAAAAGCAACTGTGAGAAAAAATAATAACCTTTATTGTCACAAGTAGGTTTACGTTAACACTGCAATGAAGTTACCATGAAAAGCCCCCAGACACCAGAAAATCCCCATGAATTCAGAATGTCCAATTAACCTAATAAGCATGTCCTTTGGGATTTCTGGGAGGAAACCGGAGCACCCGGAGGAAACCCACACAGATGGGGGAGAACGTGCAGACTCCGCACAGACAGTGACCCAAGCCGGGAATCGAACCCGGGCCCCTGGTGCTGTTATGCAACAGAGCTAACCACTGTGCCACCGTGCCGCCAATGGGTACTTGCACTGGTCTTGACTAGTAATAGGAAAACACTTCAATACCTCCATGGCTTTATGTGAACTCACTTTCACCACTCTCTTGGAACTTTGAGTCATAGAGACTGTAGTAAGAAATTCTGAACAGTTGCAGCACTAGCAACTATACATTTTAATGGTGTAGCATGGTTTGAATTTCTGGCTTCGTGACTTCCAGCACTCGTAAGCAAATACTATCAGTTCCAGGATCTGATATTATCACTAATCACTTATGAAGACACACCCAATCCCTCTCAAACTGCCAATTCTGTAAATACTGTACTCTGTCCTTACAAAATAGCATCCCCAAGGGCTAAAAGCAGTAATCTGCACTGAATGTAACATAGTTTCATTCTGAAACTATAAAATCCTCTGATATTTCCACACAAATCCAAAACATACAGATCAAAACAACTAATAATTTTATTTGCAACTAAATGAGGCATTGCCTGCAGTATAAATGCAATTGGAAAGTATTTAATTGATCGCTTACTCTTCGTAATGATTTAGCTCATGAGTCGCTGGCCATTGACAAACATAATTTTTTTCTTACGTATTAGAATTCAGTCTTTGTCTCCCTCAAGTAGGGTTAAACGATGAGAACTCTTCATTGTGTACAAACTGTAACATCAAGACTCATCTCAGGAACCTATAATGTGTGAAATACATTGCATGGTAACTCTTAGATGTACCTCGTCCCAGGCTAATATAATGACCCAGGCAGGATACATGGACCTTATACAGAGATACAGTGCTAATTAATCAGAACTTGTTGTACTTGGATTTTCAAAAGGCATTTGATAAAGTGCCATATTATGTTGCTACACAATAAGAGCTCAGTTGTGCAGTGGGTAACATGTTAGGGTGGATAGAGGATTGGTTAGCTGACAGGAGAGTAGGGATAAATGGGTCATTTTCAGGTTGGCAAGCTATAACTAGTGGAGTGGCACAGGGATCAGTTGGGACCTTAATTATTTACAATCCATATCAATGACTTGGATGAGGAGACCAAAGGTCTTGGATGAGGAGCTAAATTTGCCGCTGACACCAAGATAGTAAATTGTTAAGAGAAAGTAGAATCTACAAAGTAATACAGACAGGTTAAGTGAGTGGGCAATGATTTAGCAGATGGAGTGTAGTGTGGGTACATGTGAATTTGTCCACTTTGGCATGAAGAATAGAAAAGCAGCAAATGATTTAAATAGGGAGAGATTGCATATCTCAGAGATACAGAGGGATCTGGGTGTCCTGGCACATGAGTCACATAAAGTTAGGATACAGGTACAGCAAGCGGTTAGGAAGGCAAATGGAATGTTGACATTTAGTGCAAGAGAAATGGAATATAAAAGTAGGCAAGTTTCAATGCAGCTGAACAGGGCCTTGGTGAGGCCACATCTGGAATACTGTGTTTTCAAAGGAGTTCTAATCTCCTTTATTTGTTCCAGGATATATTTGCACGAGATAAATTGAGAGAAGGTTCACTCAAATCATTACTAGGATGAAGAAAGGTTAAACAGGTTGGGGCTACGGACGGCCAGTGGAGTTTAGAACAGTGAGAGATAATCTTATTAAAACATACAAGATCCTGAGGGGATAGGGTTGATACCGAGAGGATGTTTCCTCTTGTGGGGGAGAATCAAAGGACATAGTTTAAAAATAAGTGTTGGGATTCTCTGCTGCCTTCGACAGTGGCATCAATGCACTCCACTCCTCATGCACAGGCCCACTAATGATATGCCATTTGAATATCAATAGCGGGCCTGACCCAGTATTCCCAGGCCTCCGTGATGCACTGCCTCCACCAGGGTAAATTCCCTGGGCTTTTAAAAGTCGGGAAACAGGTGCTGTGGCTGATGAGGGTGAGAGGGGAGGTAACGCAGAGGTGTGGCCATGGGCTGCCAGTCCTGACACTGGCTGGGCTGGTTGGG
The DNA here is from genome assembly GCF_902713615.1 of Scyliorhinus canicula. Lineage (NCBI taxonomy): Eukaryota > Metazoa > Chordata > Chondrichthyes > Carcharhiniformes > Scyliorhinidae > Scyliorhinus > Scyliorhinus canicula. Next base: position 72,459,357 of record NC_052161.1, read on the forward strand.
GGACAGAGTGGCAGGGGGTGAAGGGGCTACGGGCTGTGGGGCCGGGATGACCCCTCCCACCGTGTGCGGGGCGGGCTGCACACCCCACTGACCACCCACTGTGGCCCGTGGTTCTGCAGAGTGACACCGGCCATATGGGTGCCTCCACCCCACCAATCCACACCCCATCCCCACTTTCCACCCCTGTATTCCAACCCCCACCCACCACCCCCACACTCCACCATACCACCCCTTCCCCCAGCTGGCCACCACCCGCCGGTGGGCAGCACGTGGCCCACCCAAAGTAACCCCTGACAGGGGCCGTGGACCATTTCACTGGCATGGGCAGCACCATCCGATGGTACCCCTGGCATGAGGGATGGGCAATAGGGCCAGAGACCCCCATGGTCCCTGGCACTGATGGGGCCAGACGTGTGAGGATACAGGTGGAGGGGACATGCAGAGGCAGGGCCCACAGTGCAAAGCGGGGCCGCCATGTAGACAGTTGGATCTGGTTGAGCACGGGGATATGCACCATGCTAACATGTCTGCCTTTCACACGCTGCAGACAATGGGTATTGGAATTCAACCAGCAATGGTGGCCTTTCTCCTAGTCGCTGAAGCTCTGGGGGTGCCCTGCGGCTGTACGAGCTGCCGCTGCTCGAGGAGGAGGAAGCTGCAGCAGTGGAGCCTGCCTCAGAGGAACAGGAGGTAGCGGGTGAAGATGGAGAGCCGGCCGCCCAACAGGAGCACAGTGCAACATATCTGCTGGATCATGGAGCACCTCTCGCTGTGTGGGAATGAGGGAGGACACCTGCTCCTGGTAGCCATCAAGGTGACGTTCACCCAGAACCTCTACGCAACAGGGTCCTTCCAGGCGCCAAAAAGGGAACCTGCACAGGTGCATCCGTGCCATCACGGCAGCCGTATATGCCCAATCGGCACAATACTTACACCTATCCGGAGGCCTCAGACCGATACCGAGACACGCTACTACGATGCCCATGCAGTGACCAGAGATGTGATCGAGCGGTGCTTCGACATCCTGAAGATGCAGTTCACGTGCCTGGACCACTTTGGAGGGGTCCTCCAGTAGAGCGTCAAGCACTGGGAGGGTCTCCCATATCGTGCTGGCCTGCTGCGTCCTTCACAACATCACGCAAAAGAGGGCGACGTGCTGGACGTCTGACAAGGAGGATGCAGAGGAGGCCGAGGATGGACAGGACATGGGCCCAGGAGGCTGCACAACATGTGCGGCTGAGCCAATGCGCACAGGGCGCTCTGATTGTCTCCAGGCACTGGCCACGGGCACGGACACCGCATCCCCCCTGTCCCCGCCTGTAATCCCCTCCGTGATTCCTACCCGCTTCATTACGGGGTGCGGGCTCTGGGTTGGCAGTAACAATGGCCCATGGGATGGAGTATGATAACAACCCACTCTGCAATGAGCTCCACATCGTTTGACATCTGACCCCTGCTTGTGGTAGCACCTTCGACTGTCCATCTGGGTGATCCCTGCATGCGAGCTGGCCATTCCATCACACGGTCCCATTGAATCCCTGGGGTGGTGGAGGTGGGGTGGAGGGAAGGGGGGTGGGGGCACTGGAGCGGTGAGGGCTGGCTGAACTGCAGTCCCCGGGCCAATCCTACCCACAACGTCCATCCATTGGCCTCCCGCCCCGTGCCCCCTCTGCAGCCGGCCCAGACCAGCCAATCCCCCATGTCCTTCTGACAGAGCACCTGCTGTACCTGAGCATGTTTGTGTGGTGCGCACCAGATGGTGTCCCAGGAGCCTCATCACCGAAGTACCCAACCAAGGAGAGTGTCTCTGGGATGGTGGAGGGAGTTGGAGACAGCTATGACGGGAAGTCAGTGTCATCCCCGGATTCGAGCTCCAGGATGTCTCAGGATGCAGGTCGAGGACTCCTTTCCCTGTCGGTCTCATCTTCGTCTCTGGTTCATGCACGGGGTTCTGGTTGTGGCTGGGTTCGGTGGGTGGGTGGGGGGGGGGGGGGGACACCAGAAGGACTCGCGCTACCACCAGCAACTCCTGCAAGATACAAGTGATGGAGTGAGGGGGGGGGGGGGGGGGGGTGAGACATGTGCCATGGGGACCGCAGCTTAATGGGGTCTCACTTCCTCACCTGGTGCCGACCTCTGCCCCGGCGACTGCCCTTTCCTCAGGCCCTCTGATTGTGTCCAGTGTCCTTTGTTCTGCTGCGGTGAGGGGCAGCAGGTCCGGCAGTCCCCCTTCTACCTTCTACCGCTCTCGGGGGTTGTGTGCGGCCTTCTCCTGGGAGAAGGGGGGAGAACAGAAACCGCACAGTGGGAGACACACCGACGCATGCAGCCCAAGGGGTGGGTAGCTGGTGGCTTCAGTGGCCAGGGCATCCGGCCATGGCAGCTGGTACGGTGTCGGCATGTATTGCAGGGTGGGGTTCAACTGCCCACCGGGTTGGGGGGGTGGAGTTATAGGTATTTGGGATGGGGGTTGGTGCTAGGGGCACAGTGCTGCCACTGACCCTGGCCGCCCTGAGGAGGCCGTGCAGCTTTTTTACGGCACTGCTGGCCATCCGGATGGTGTTGCCCACGGTGATGATGGCCTCTGCTACCTTCCCCCGTGTCGTGAACGGCAGTGGCTGTCAGCTTTCTTCCCATTCCGGGGTACAGGGTCGCCCACCTCTCCTGCACGGCGTCCCGCAGTGTCTCCAGTTCCGCGTCGGTAAATCTCAGGGCCATCTTGTCTTTCTGCCATCTTGTTGGCTGGGATGGTGTTTGTGGGGAGTGAAGTGTGTATATGCAGCTGCAGCTTGTCAGTCTCCTGAGTGCCAATCCCAGACCCGGCGAATCCGGCACCATTTCTCATTAGAATCGATTGTGTTCCACATGGCGCCGATGCTGGCCCCTTAAAGGTCATTGAATTGATCCAGGTGCGGTGCCAGTTTTGCTGTCGTAGAACTCCACAAATCCTGTCCCGGCGTCAACACTTAGTCTCAGGAATGGAGAATCCAGCTGAAGAAGTCTCCATTTTAAGACTGTTCCGTCAAAAAGACAGGTTCAAGACTTCCTGGAGACATGCACAACCAAAGCACTGGCACATGATCAACTTTGTCATTCCCTGATCCCGAGACCAAAAGGATGCACTCATCACCAAAGCGATGACCAGTGCACGTGGCTGCTGGGCAGACCACCAGCTCATCCTCTATGTCCATCAAACTCCACCAGAAGCAGCAGAAGATGATGAAACAGCTCAGAAAAAAAGATCAACGTTGAGTGGCTTCAAGGGCCAACCATGCTAGTGAACTTCCAACACTGTTTCCTCCAAAATCTCCAAAGTATTCATTCTAATGGAGTGGAGGTAAACTGGAAAAAGGTGAAGACAGACATCATCTCAAGCTGTGAAGTAACCATCGGCTACAAGAAACACCAAGACTGGTTTGACGAGAATGACCACACCGTCCAAGACCTCGTCGACAAAAAGGGCAAAGCTCTCTGCACCTCGCAAAACGATGTAACAGACAAGGCAAACAGGAGAGCTCATTAAACAGCAATGGTGGAGGTACAAAAAACTAATCAAGAACCAATGGTGTACAGAGAAAGTTAAAAAGCTGCAACTCCTCGCAAACAAACATGACACCCAGGACTTCTTCAGTGCCACCAAGGCAATATATAGGCCCAACAACCTAGGACTGAAAGTGGTGCAGAGTAAGGACAGAACTCTTTTAAATGTATTTTCTTCCAAACGTATATGAAAACTTACAATATATAAACAATTCGGAAACAAACTTCCCAACACACAACTATACAGTTTGTACAAATTTTTCCCTTTTCCACCCCCCCCGCACCACCCTCACCCCTCAGCGACGAACAACTCCTTAGACACGGTCACGAACATTCCCCAGACTGCCTCAAAACCCTCCGCTGAACCCCTTAACTTGCATCTGATCTTTTCCAGCCTAAGAAAGTCATATAAATCACCCAACCACGCAGCTACCCCAGGTGGTGTTGCTGACCGTCACTCCAATAAAATTTGTCGCCGGGCAATCAGAGAGGCGAAGGCGACAGTGGGTTGGTGCAGACTAGATCCTTCGGCACTGTATGTTCTATGAATAGGAACCTCGGCAGAATGTTCATCGTCACCACTTGGACTCGCCTTGCCAAAGTCAAGTGCAGCATGCCCCACCTCTTGAGATCCTGCCTGGCTTCCTCCACAAGTTTTGTTAAATCCCATTTCTGAAGCATCACCCATTCCCTCGCTACCTGAACCCCAGGTGTCTAAACCTGTCCCTAGCCACCTTAAATGGCATCCCTCCTAAATTGGCTTGCTGACCCAACACATTCATCAGGAACACTTTGCTTTTCCCTACATTTAACTTATATCCCGAGAACGCCACAAACTTCCCCAACAGGCCCACGATCCTCTCCATGCTCTCCAGAGGGTCCCAAACATACAATAGTAGGTCATCAGTGTAGAGCAACACGCGATGCTCCCTTTGTAATCCCTCGCCACTCTGCCGACCCCCTAAGAGCTATTGCCAAAGGCTCTATTGCCAGCGCAAAGAGCAGCGGCGACAGTCGGCACCCCTGCCTTGTTCCCGTGGAGTTCAAAGTTCCATGAACCCATGTCATTGGTCTGCACATTCGCCCTCAGTGCCACATATAGCAGGTGCACCCATGCTACAAACTTTGCCCAAACCCAAACCGTCCCAGGACCTCAAACAGGTACCGCCACTATACCCGGTAAAATTACTTCTCCATATGCATGGACATAACTGCCTCTGGCACCTGAGCCCCCGACAGGGTCATGATCACATTTAACAGCCTCCTTATATTAATAGAAAGCTGCCTGCACTTTATAAAGCCTGCTTGGTGCTTCGCAACCACCACCGGGACATAACCTTCCATCTTTCCCGCCACCAACTTAGCCAGCACTTTCACATCTATAATATGGGCCTATATGACCCACATTCCAATGGATCCTTCCTCTTTTTCGGTATTAACATGATTGTTACCTGCGCCATCGTCTCCGGCAGCTCCCCCTTCTCCAATGCCTCATTAAACGCCCCCAAGAGATGTGATGCCACGTCCGTTGTGAACTCCTTATAAAATTCCCCCGGTAGCCATCGGGCCCAGGGCCTTCCCTGACTTCATATCCCTTATACTGTCCAATATCTCACTCAGCCCCAGGGGCTCAACTAGTGCCTGCCTCCAACTTTGGGAACTCCAGTTCATCTAAGAACCCTCCCATGTCTCCCTCTTCACCCACCGGGTGCAACCTCTACAGCTCCTTATAATAATCCCTAAATGCCTCGTTTCTCTTCCTCGGCTCCGACACCACATCCCCTACCACAGTCCATATCTTCAATATTTCCCTGGATGCGGCCTGCCTCAGTAGCTGATGTGCTAACATTCAACTTGCCTTCTCCCCATATTCGTACTGCACCCCTCTTGCCCGACGCAGCTGTCCTACTGCCCTCCCCATCATCAACCTATCAAATTGCCCCAATCATTTTTTTCCTCTTCACCAATCCCTCTATGGTCAGCGCCCTCGAGTACTCCCTATCTATCTCCACTATCGCGTTCATTAGCCGTTCATATTCCTCCCTCCTTTTCTTATCTTCATGAGCATTGAACGAGATAAATCTCCCCCGGACCACCGCTTTTAGCGCTTCCCAAAAAAGTGGCTGCTGACATCTCCCTATTTTGGTTCAATTCTACATAATCTTTCATCTCAGTCTGTACTTTGTCACAAAACCCTCTATCAAGCCTCCATCACAGCCTCTGCTTCCATCCCGATCTAAGAGAATCTACAACCAACAGGGCACATGGACCAAGATTACTATCTCCGCGTACTCTGCCCCCTCCACCCCGACCAAAATCTCCCAGCTCACCACAAAAAAGTCAATTCTGGAATACACCCTGAACACGTGCAAAAAAGGAATACTCCCTTCCCCCTGGGTTCTTGAAGCGCCATGAGTCCACCATGCCCATCTTTTCCATAAACCCACCAGCCCCTTTGCCATTGACCATTGACCAGGGGCTCGATCTATCTACTCTCGGCTCTAGGGCACAATTAAAATCTCCTCCCATAATCAACTGGTGCGTAGCCAAGTCCAGGATTGCTGCCAGCAACCCCCTCATAAAACCTACATCGTCCCAATTTGGTGCATACACATTCACCAACACAACCGACATCCCTTATAATAACCCACTCACAAGCACACAAACAAAGAACAAAGAAAAGTACAGCACAGGAATAGACCCTTCGGCCCACCAAGCCTGCGCCGACCATGCTGCCCATCTAAACTAAAATCTTCTACACCTCTGGGGTCCATATCCCTCTATTCCCGTCCTATTCATGTATTTGTCAAGATGCTCCTTAAACGTCACTATTGTCCCTGCTTCCACCACCACCTCCTCCCACCTGGGTCCCTCACTTCCTTAGCGCTCACAAAACCCGTTTTCTTACTCATCAAAATTGCCACTCCCTGTGTCTTTGAATCAAACCTCGAGTGGAAAACCTGCCCCACTCACCCCCTCCTTAGCTTAGCCTGGTACTTCACGCAGAGATGTGTCACCTGCAGAAGACCACCTCTGCATTCAAGCTCCTAAGGTCCGTTGACCCTTCACATGTTCCACGTTAGCAGCCTTACCGGGGGCTTACTCCTCCATTACCTTCTACCATCCTCCCCTTTTGGCACTACCCCTGTTAATTTCGCCCTATACCTAGCCCATCCAAGATGGCCCCTTTCTCCACCTTGACCATGTTTCTTCTCCAACTTCGCCTCATCCTCCCTTCCCCCCTCCCGTCCTTCCCCTCCCCCTGACCCTCTCCCCTACAGCCACCTCTCTCGGCCTTCTCCCCCACTTCACCAAAGGCAGAACTCTCTTGAGTGATGGAAAAACATCAGCCTTTGATGGAGAGAACACTTCAAAGAACTCCTAAACTGTGATACAATCATAGATGAGGAGGTGCTTGAGGAAATCCCCAACACCCCATCAAAGATGATCTTAGACTCCCATCAAGCTTGAGTGAATTTGAAGCTGCCATTCAACATGCGAATAATGGAGATTTTTAAATTTGGAGAAGAGATCACCCATCATCTTTAGTGGGCAGCACGGTAGCATTGTGGATAGCACAAATGCTTCACAGCTCCAGGGTCCCAGGTTCGATTCCGGCTTGGGTCACTGTCTGTGCGGAGTCTGCACATCCTCCTCGTGTGTGCGTGGGTTTCCTCCGGGTGCTCCGGTTTCCTCCCACAGTCCAAAGATGTGCAGGGTAGGTGGATTGGCCATGATAAATTGCCCATAGTGTCCAAAATTGCCCTTAGTGTTAGGTGGGGTTACTGGGTTATGGGGATAGGGTGGAGGTGTTGGCCTTGGGTAGGGTGCTCTTTCCAAGAGCCAGTGCAGACTCGATGGGACGAATGGCCTCCTTCTGCACTGTAAATTCTATGATATCTCCATTAGCTGTTGCTAAAATATGGGAGAGAGAAGAAATTCCTGACGATCTCAGGGATGCTATCATCGCCATCATCATTAAGAAAGGAGAAAAATTGAACTGTGGGAATTACCAAGAAATTTCCCTACTCTCCATCGCCGAGAAGATCATCGCCCGAATCCTCACTAGCTGCCTTCTCTCAGTTTCTAAAGAAGTCCTTCCGGAAAGCCAGCGTGGCTTCTGACCAAACCAAGCAACAGTGGACATGATTTTCACTGCTCAGCAACTTCAAGAGAAATGCCAGGAACAACATCAATCGCTCTACATGGCCTTCATCGAGGCTTTTGACTCAGTCAATCGGGAAGTGCTAGGGAAGGTCCTGTCAAAGACCGGCTGTCAAGAGAAATTCATCAACATCCTCCGACTGCTCCATTACAAGGTGTTGGTGATAGTCCTCACTGATGGAAATAAGACAGAAACCTTTGCGGTCGAGACTGGAGTCAAGCAAAAGTATGTCATCGCCACCACCCTTTTCTCCATCTTCATCGCCACTATCCTTCACGTTGTTTAGAGCAAGCTTCCGAGTAGAGTGGACAACGTCTACAGGATGGACGGAAAACCTTTCAATCTCAACCAGTTGAAATCCAAGAAGAAAACGACACTGACATCACTCGCGGACCTTCAGTATGTGGATGAAATCGTCATCCCACTCTCAGTAGAGAATCTTCAAGCCATGCTTGACACTTTTGCGGAGTCGGTCTCAGCCTCCACCTTGAGCAGAATCAAGTTCTTTACCAACCCGCCCCAGCGCATAATCCAGTCTCTCCCTCCATCATAATCAACAGAGAAATATGGAACATTTCCCCTACCTGGGGGGCCACCTCTCACCTAAGGCAGACATAGATGTGGAGATACAACATTGTATCCAAACTGCGAGTGCCTCTTTCGGGTGCCTAAGGACAAGAGTCTTTGCCGACCATGACATTCGTGCTAACAACAAAATCCTCATGTACAAAGCTGTCATCCTCCTAACGATTCTATATAACTCAGAAACCAGGATTGCAAATTGACCCCACCTCAAGACATCGGAGATATAGCCTTAACGCTGTCTGAGACAGATTTTCTGCATCAGTTGGGAGGACAGACGTATTAATATGCGTGTCCTTGAAGGAGCCAAGAGCACCAACACCGAGGTCATAATCATTGCAAAACCAACTCTGCTGCACCGGCCATGTGCTTAGGATGTAGGAGTCCTGACTGCCGAAGCAAATCTTCTTTGCCCATCTCAAGGAAGACTTCCGAACAAGAGGAGGACAAAGGAAGTGCTTCAAAGACATCCTGAAAGCCTACCTCAAGAAATGCAACATCAATGTTGCCGATGTCAATGCCAGGGAGACCCTTGCTCAGAAGAAATCTACTTCGAGGAACCATTTCACTGAAGGGTCACAATTTTGTGAGGACACCCAACGGCAAGAGGAGGCCCGGAAAAGGAACCTGAGAAAGGAATACCAGCAATCTAGAGTCCAAAGACCAGCCCACCTCCCAGAAACACCTGCCGAGCATGCATTCGAAGATGCAACTCTAGGATCGGGCTCACCAGCCACAGAAGGACCTGCAGAACCCATGACCACAGTTTCTTAGGTGGACAGTCATACTCCTTAGTGAGTGATCGCCGATGGAGTAGTATATCTATTGGAGTTTAGAAGAATGAGAGGTGATGACATTGAGTGAGTTCTCCCAGTGAGCCAGAGAAGACACAGCCAGAATGAGACACAGCTAAGAATGAGTTTGGGAATTTGAAGCTAGGTGGGAATTTGAGGCTGGGTGGGGAGGAGGTGCTTTTTTATCCCTGGTAAGTGACTGGTAAGTAGTTTTTCTTTTTTTTTCATTGGTATATTTCTTTATTTTTTTCTTCACTTTTTTTGGAATTGTAGTTATATAAGACATGGCAGGGGATCCCAGACCTGTGCCATGCTCCTCGTGTGCGATGTGGGAACTCAGGGACAGGTCCACTGTCCCTGGCTCCTTCACGTGCAAGAAGTGTGTCCAGTTGCAGCTCCTGTTAGACCACTTGACGGCTCTGGAGCTGTGGATGGACTCACTTTGGAGCGTCCGCGATGCTGAGGATGTCGTGGATAGCACGTTTAGCGAGTTGGTCACATCGCAGGTGAAAGTTACTGAGGGAGATAGAAAATGGGTGACCAAGAGACAGAGCAAGAGTAGGAAATCAGTGCAGGTGTCCCCTGCGGTCATCTCCCTGCAAAACAGATATACCGCTTTGGATACTGTTGAGGGAGATGGTTCACCAGGGGAAGGCAGCAGCAGCCAGGTTCATGGTACCGTGGCTGGCTCTGCTGCGCAGCAGGGCAGGAAGAAGAATGGCAGGGCTATAGTAATAGGGGACTCAATCGTAAGGGGAAGAGACAGGCGGTTCTGCGAACGCAATCGAGACTCCAGGATGGTATGTTGCCTCCCTGGTGCAAGGGTCAAGAATGTCTCGGAGCGGCTGCAGGACATTCTGGGGGGGGGGGGGGGGGGGGGGGGGGGGGGGGTAGGGTGAACAGCCAGCCAGCTGTCATGGTGCACATAGGCACCAACAATATAGGTAAAAAATGGGATGAGGTCCTACAAGCTGAATTCAGGGAGTTGGGAGTTAAACTAAAAAGTAAGACCTCAAACGGTAGTAATCTCAGGATTGCTACCTGTGGAACGAGCTAGTCAGAGTAGGAATGTCAGGATAGATAGGATGAATGCGTGGCTCGAGAGATGGTGCAAGATGGAGGGATTCAAATTCCTGGGGCATTGGAACCGGTTCTGGGGGAGGTGGGACCAGTACAAACCAGACGGTCTGCACCTGGGCAGGGCTGGAACCGATGTCCTGGGGGAGGGGGGATTGCTCGAGCTGTTGGGGAGGGTTTAAACTAATGTGGCAGGGGGATGGGAACCAATGCAGGAAGTCGGAAGGTAGTAAAACAGGGACAGAAACAAAAGGCAGTAAGGGGGAAAGTGTAAGGCAGAGGAGCCATATTCAAAAATCAAAAAGGGCGACAGTACAAGGTACAGTGACTGAGGGGCCCTCAGTGAATAGGCCCAGTAATACTAAAAGGAATAAAACGAGAAGTAAAAACATAAATGGTAAACAACGCGGCAGGTTGTTACATGAAGATATGGGTTCAACGACAAGGAAAATTAGGTGAAAGGTTAAGAGGAAATATAACTTAGGAGAGGTTACTGATTGAGGTGTTAAGATTCAAAACAGAGGTATAAAAGCCAACATAAGTGTACTTTACCTGAATGCTCGTAGTATTCTGAATAAGATAAATGAGTTGATGGCGCAAATCATCGTGAATGACTATGATTTAGTGGCCTTTACTGAAACATGGTTAAAGGATGGTTACGACTGGGAGTTAAATATCCAAGAGTATCAAACTATTCGGAAGGACAGACTGGATGGTAAGGGATGTGGTGTAGTTCTGTTATTTAAGGATGACATCCGGGCAATAGTAAGGGATGACATCAGTGCTAAGGAGGATAAGGTTGAATCCATTTGGGTGGAAATCAGGAATAGTAAGGCGAAAAAGTCACTGATAGGAGTAGTCTATAGGCCACCAAACAGTAACATTATGGTGGGGCAGGCAATAAACAAAGAAATAACTGATGCATGTAGAAATGGTACAGCAGTTATCATGGGGGATTTTAATCTACATGTCGATTGGTTTAATCAGGTCGGTCAAGGCAGCCTTAAGGAGTTTATAGAATGTATCCGTGATAGTTTCCGAGAACAGTATGTTATGGAACCTACAAGGGAACACGCAGTCCTAGATCTGGTCCTGTGTAATTAGACAGGATTGATTCATGATCTCAGTTAGGGATCCTCTCGGAAGGAGCGATCACAATATGGTGAAATTTAAAACACAGGTGGAGGGTGAGAAGGTAAAATCAAACACTAGCGTTTTGTGCTTAAACAAAGGAGGTTACAATGGGATGAGAGAAGAGATAACTAAGGTAGATTGGGAGCAAAGACATTATGGTGGAACAGTTGAAGAACAGTGGAGAACCTACCAAGCGATTTTTCACAGTGCTCAGCAAAGGTTTATACCAACAAAAAGGAAGGACGGTAGAAAAAGGAAGGACGGAAGGACCAATCGACATGTAGATTAAAATCCCCCATGATAACTGCTGTACCATTTCTACATGCATCAGTTATTTCTTTGTTTATTGCCTGCCCCACCATAATGTTACTGTTTGGTGGCCTATAGACTACACCATCTGTTTGGCGGTGTTACGCAGCTGGTCTGCTGTGTCCTGAGCGCAATTTGAGAATATGGCCTCTATCTTGGTTTCCAGGTTGCGTCGACTGCTGTAGAGCTGGTGTACGAGGTGTTTGAGGAGTGTGACAGAGGTGCGGTGGCAGTCTTTCAGCGTAGTCTGTGTTGTAGGTCAACTTGAGTGGTTTTGTGATCTGTAGCCCTTTCGGGATCTTGTCTGCTTTTTTGCATCTTTGTAGAAACTTAATGTCAGTGTCTATATGCGCGATCTTCCTGGAGATCCTCTCCATTTTGATCACAACATCTTCACCTTCGACAACAAATTCTTCATCCAGATGCATGGAACAGCCATGGGGACCAAATTTGCACCTCAATATGCCAACATCTTCATGCACAAGTTTGAAAAAGACTTCCTCACCACACAGGACCTGCAACCGATGTTTTACACCTGATACATCGATGACATTTTTTTCCTTTGGACCCACAGCGAAGAATCACTGAAACGACTACACGATGAGATCAATAAATTCCATCCCACCATCAGACTCACCATGGACTATTCTCCAAATTCTGTTGCATTCTTGGACACACTCATCTCCATCAAGGACGGTCACCTTAGCACTTCGCTTTACCGCAAGCCCACAGGCAACCTCACGATGCTCCACTTCTCCAGCTTTCACCCGAAACACATTAAAGAAGCCATCCCCTATGGACAAGCCCTCCGTATACACAGGATCTGCTCAGACGAGGAGGAGCGTAACAGAAACCTACAGATGCTGAAAGATGCCCTCGTACGAACGGGATATGGCGCTTGACTCATCGATCGACAGTTCCAACATGCCACAGCAAAAAACCGCACCGACCTCCTCAGAAGACAAACACGGGACACCACTGATAGAGTACCCTTCGTCGTCCAGTACTTTCCTGGGGCGGAGAAACTACGACATCTTCTTCGCAGCCTTCAACACATCATCAATGAAGATGAACATCTTGCCAAGGTCATCCCCACACCCCCACTACTGGCCTTCAAACAACCGCGCAACCTCAAACAAACCATTGTTTGCAGCAAATTACCCAGCATTCAGAACAGCGACCACGACACCACACAACCCTGCCAGGGCAATCTCTACAAGACATGCCAGATCATCGACTTGGATACCACCATTATGAATGAAAATGAAATGAAAATCGCTTATTGTCACGAGTAGGCTTCAAATGAAGTTACTGTGAAAAGCCCCTAGTCGCCACATTCCGGCGCCTGTTCGGGGAGGCTGTTACGGGAATTACACATGGTAACACCACCCACCAGGTACGCGGCACATAGTCGTGCGACTCGACTAATGTTGTCTCCCTCATACGCTGCAGGAAAGGATGTCCTGAAGCGTGGTACATTGGCGAGACCATGCAGACACTGCGACAACGAATGAACGGGCATCGTGCGACAATCATCAGGCAGGAATGTTCCCTTCCAGTTGGGGAACACTTCAGCAGTCAAGGGCATTCAGCCTCTGATCTCCGGGTAAGCGTTCTCCAAGGCGGTCTTCAGGACACGCGGCAACGCAGAATTGCCGAGCAAAAACTTATAGCTAAGTTCTGCACGCATGATTGCGGCCTCAACTGGGATCTTGGATTCATGTTGCATTACATCCACCCCCCCACCATCTGGCCTGGACTTGCAAAATCCCAACTGTTCTGGCTTGAGACAATTCACACCTCTTTAACCTGTGATTATCCCTCTCCCTGAATCTGTAATGATTTGATTACCTGCTAATGCTCGCATTCCAAGCATTGTCCAGCATCTCTGACTGTCTATATAAATGTTTCTGGAACATACCTCGCCATTCACCTGAGGAAGGAGCTGCGCTCCGAAAGCTAGTGTTTGAAACAAACCTGTTGGACTTTAACCTGGTGTTGTAAAAGTTCTTACTGTGCTCACCCCAGTCCAAAGCCCCACTCTGCTCAGACAAGGAGGAGCGCAACAGACACCTACAGATGCTGAAAGATGCCCTCGTACGAACGGGATATGGCGCTCGACTCATTGATCGACAGTTCCACCGCGCCACAGCAAAAAACCGCACCGACCTCCTCAGAAGACAAACACGGGACACCACTGACAGAGTACCCTTCGTCGTCCAGTACTTTCCTGGGGCGGAGAAACTACGACATCTTCTTCGCAGCCTCCAACACATCATCAGCGAGGATGGACATCTTGCCAAGGTCATCCCCACACCCCCACTACTGGCCTTCAAACAACCGCGCAACCTCAAACAAACCATTGTTTGCAGCAAATTACCCAGCCTTCAGAACAGCAACCACAACACCACAAAACCCTGCCAGGGTAATCTCTGCAAGACATGCCAGATCATCGACATGGACACCACCATTACACGTGGAAACACCACCCACCAGGTACGCGGCGCATACTCGTGCGACTCGACCAATGTAGTCTACCTCATACGCTGCAGGAAAGGATGTCCCGAAGCGTGGTACATTGGCGAGACCATGCAGACACTGCGACAACGAATAAACGGGCATCGTGCGACTATCAACAGGCAGGACTGTTCCCTTCCAGTTGGGGAACACTTCAGCAGTCAAGGACATTCAGCCTCTGATCTCCGGGTCAGCATTCTACAAGGAGGCCTTCAGGAGACGCGACAACGCAAAATTGCTGAGCAAAAACTTATAGCTAAGTTCCGCACGCATGAATGCGGACTCAACCGGGATCTGGGATTCATGTCGCATTACATTCGGCCCCCACCAACAAGCCTGGACTTGCAGAGGCCTACCGACTGAACTGGCTTGGGACAATTCACACCTCTTTAACCTGGAGTTACCTCTCTCTCTGCATCTTTGATGATTTGATTGCCTGCAGGTGCTCGCATTCCGGGCATCTCTGACTGTGTCTATATAAACATTTCTGGAACAAGCCTTTCCATTCACCTGAAGAAGGAGCCGTGCTCCGAAAGCTCGTGTTTGAAACAAACCTGTTGGACTTTAACCTGGTGTTGTAAGACTTCTTACAGTCCAAAGCCGGCATCTCCACATCATACTTTACAATTACACATGGATTAAAACATGAATTTACCAGTGGGGTAAATTCCTCAGGAACGTAGGCGATTCAATCCACTGAGCCAGCTCCTCCATTCAATCAGATCACGACTGATCTGATTGTGGCTGTAACTCCACTCTCCTGCCTGTTCCCCATAACCCGTGAAACCTGTCAAATTCAACCCTGAATATAGTCCATAAAAAAGCCTCCACTGCTGTCCAGGGAAGAAATTCCTCTCATCTGTCTTAATTGGGATAACCCTTATTTGAAGCTCGGCCCCCCAATTCTAGATTCCCCCAAGAGTCCCCCAAGGGCCCCTGGGCAGCAGGGTAGCATGGTGGTTAGCATAAATGCTTCACAGCTCCAGGGTCCCAGGTTCGATTCCCGGCTGGGTCACTGTCTGTGTGGAGTCTGCACGTCCTCCCCCTGTGTGCGTGGGTTTCCTCCGGGTGCTCCGGTTTCCTCCCACAGTCCAAAGATGTGCGGGTTAGGTGGATTGGCCATGCTAAATTGCCCGTAGTGTCCTAATAAAAAAGTAGGGTTAAGGGGGAGGTTGTTGGGTTACAGGTATAGGGTGGATACGTGGGTTTGAGTAGGGTGATCATGGCTCGGCACAACATTGAGGGCCGAAGGGCCTGTTCTGTGCTGTACTGTTCTATGTTCTAGTGGAAGCATCTTCTCAATGTTCACCCTCTCAAGCTCCCTCAGGATCGTATTTAATAGTCATATTTAACACTTTCTATTACTAGGACATATGCCTTGGGTAGCGTCCCTACCTCGGAACCAGAAACTCTGGGTTTGAGTCTCACTCCAGGACATTATGGTCAAGGATGGAGTGTCCATAACACGACCAAACAGGGTGAGTGTCAGCGTACAAAATCCTTCATCATGCCAATGGGAGTGGGTTAGAGTGCGAGAGATTCCTGGTCAGCCATGCCTGATGCAAAGTGGCGCCCCTCAGGTTATAAGCCTCTGGCAACAGGCTGGGGAAAAATCTTGCCAAGGGGGAATGAACAATATTTATTACTTCAAATCAACTACGTTCCCCAACAATAGTATAAAAAATAGTATGTATTTTTCTCAGCTCTGTCACAGGCAGAAGGATGCATGTATTGCATCTGACAGTGTCCTGGGCTCTGCACATTGTCCAGCCTGCGGCTAGTGCCCTGGGCTCTGCACATTGTCCAGCCTGCGGCTAGTGCCCTGGGCTCTGCACATTGTCAAGCCTGCGGCTAATGCCCTGGATTCTGCACATTGTCCAACCAGTGACCAGTGTCCTGGGCTCTGTGCATTGTCCAGTCTGCGCCAATGTCTTGTGCTCTCTACATTGTCCAGCCTGTGGTCAGTGTCCTGGGATCTGCACATTGTCCAGCCTACAGCCAGTGCCCTGGGCTGTACACATTGTCCGTCAGTGGTCAGTGTCCTGGGCTCCATGCATTGTCCATGCAGTAGCCAGTATCTTAGGCTCTGCGCATTGTCCATCCAGCGGCCTGGGCTCTGTGCATTGTCTATCCAGTGGCAAGTGTCCTGGGCTCTGCATATTGTCCACCCAGTAGCCACTGTCCTGGGCTCTGCGTATTGTCCATCCAGTAATCAGTGTCCTGGGCTCTGCACATTATCCATCCAGTGGCCAGTGTCCTGTGCTCTGCACATTGTCCATGCAGTAGCCAGTGTCCTGGGCTCTGCACATTGTCCATCCAGTGGCCTGGGCTCTGCGAATTGTGTATCCAGTGGCCAGTGGCCTGGGCTCTGCACATTGTCCATGCAGTAGCCAGTGTCCTGGGCCCTGCACATTGTCCATCCAGTGGCCTGAGCTCTGCACATTGTGTATCCAGTGGCCTGGGCTCTGCGAATTGTGTATCCAGTGGCCAGTGGCCTGTGCTCTGCACATTGTCCATGCAGTAGCCAGTGTCCTGGGCTCTGCACATTGTCCATCCAGTGGCCTGGGCTCTGCACATTGTGTATCCAGTGGCCTGGGTTCTGCGCATTGCCCATCTAAAGCCAGTGTCCTGAGCTCTGTCTACTGCCTCAGCAGCAACTTTCTGATTGAGAGCCCCTGCCTCTGGTTTGCTCTCCTTTCCGGACCTGGAGCATGGGGAGGAACAGGAGACATTTGGCCCCGGTTGAAATTGGAAGTCTGAAGCCAAAGGGCTGAGTCTCTTCCACCGTTTGGTGAGGGGGCAGCAGAGAAGTGGGAAAGAGCGGGTAAACTACACTTCACAGGAGGCCGTGCGAGGGAGCCTTGACGTTTGTGCCACGCACACGCAGCCGGTGAACGTGATGACGTACATGATACGTGAATCTGCCTGCGTCATGGCCTTCGTGCCCACGTGATTGTGCGGACGTGCAGCGCGAGGGAGACGGAACGGTGACTGACCCAGCGGCCGGACAGAGACCGGGGGTCGGAGACTGACCAGTGCGGACTGGAGAGCGGCGTCCGTCTCGGGGGCCGGAGACTGACCAGTGCCCGGTAGGGACTGGAGAGCGGCGTCCGTCTCGGGGGCCGGAGACTGACCAGTGCCCGGTAGGGACTGGAGAGCGGCGTCCGTCTCGGGGGCCGGAGACTGACCAGTGCCCGGGAGGGAACGGTGACTGACCAGTGCCCGGGGGGCTGGAGACTGACCAGTGCCCGGGAGGGAGCGGTGACTGACCAGTGCCCGGGGGGCTGGAGAGCGGCGTCCGTCTCGTGGGTCGGAGACTGACCGGGGCCGGAGAGTGTCGGCCGGATGTTCCCGGGGCCGGAGACTAACCATCAGCCGGAGGCCGGACACTGAGCGGAGGCCGGGCCAGGGAGACAGTGAGCGGGTTCCTGGCCCGCGCTGTGTTGGAGCCGGGGTGGCGGGGAGACCATGCCGGGGGATAAGATGGCCTCCTCCCTGATTCAGACGATTGCCCGCCAGGCCCGCACCACCTTCAAGCTGCTGCCGCTGGCTGAGACCGGCCGCTTCCAGGACAACCTGCAGCAGCTGAACTCGCTGCTGGAGAAGATCCAGGTGGACGATCTGAACCTGGGGCCCAGGAGGAACCAAGGCCCCCGGCACGGGCCCCCGGTCACCTACATGCACATCTGCGAGACCGAGTACTTCTCCATGGGGGTCTTCCTGCTGCAAGGCGGAGCCTGTATCCCGTTGCATGACCACCCGGGGATGCACGGTCTGCTCAAGGTGCTCTACGGCAGCGTGGCCGTCAAATGCTTCGACAAGGAGGAGACCGAGCCCGGCGCTGGGCCTGCAGCCGGCGTCCAGTTCAACCCGCCCCTGCTGCAGTGTCAGCAGGCCACTCTGCGCCGCTCTCTGCAGAGCTCCACCAAGGTGCTGGACCAGGCGAGCGGGCCCTGCATTCTCACCCCGCTGCACAACAACATGCACCAGATCGACGCACTGGACGGGCCCGCCGCTTTCCTGGACATTCTGGCCCCACCTTACGACCCGGAGGCGGGAGGGACTGTCACTACTTCAAGGTGTTACAAACCGTGTCTGAGGGCCCGGGGAAAGCCAGCCCTGCTCCCTCTCCGGTGCAGGAGGCCGTGTGGCTGCTGGAAGTGCCGCAACCCTCCGATTTCTGGTGCGGCGGAGAGCCTTACCCTGGCCCCAAGGTGGTCCCTGATCGAGAAGCTGGCCAGATGGAATAGTAATGTACTAATTTACTGATTTACAGCCCTTCGCATCCCCCCCCCCCCCCCCCCTGTTTTTGCATGGTTAATACTCTTTTTGTTCTTGCAGAGTCAGCCCTGTTTTAGAAACTTGGTGCAAAACCTCACCAAACAAAAACTGGCGAGAAAAGGAAACTGTGCACTTGGACCATCCTGGTTAAAAGTGACAAGTGTCTAATTGTTCACACGTTTGATCTCGGCACTCTTACAAGATGTTATATAAAGGATCTGCCCAGCTCTCAAGATTGTGGGTTGTGAAACCGGCACTTAATTCATAAACATCCCAATGTTTTACTGATGGTACAACCTGTCACTTAACAAACTGATTGGATGAAATGCAGACTGTATAAATACCCCCCCCTTCCGAAGTCGCGGTTACTTTTTCAAGGACGTACGTAGTTTTTGAGAACATGGGTTATTTGTTTTCCTGGTAAGAACAAAACACTTGGCAGCAAAATACTGTTCACAGTCAGTTATTTCTTGTATACATTTGTTAGCTCTCTTTAACTGTTTTCCAAAGCAGTCACAAACCTGAACTTGACAGCCATCAGAAGGTACAGGATGGCAAACATCTTATCTGTCTGTCACTTCACTTTAACTAATTGCCTCCACTATCTTCCCCAGTACCGCAACATCTTTTTCTTTGCTTTTATTAAATGTGCCTACATATTTGGTGCAAGCCTTTTGAGGAAGGGAGCTGTTGGAAGTTCAATGCCTTTGGTGTTTTCCTGCAGCATGGGCCTGTGTTTGTCTTTATTTACTGTGATGCTACGTCAGATGAATTATCAGAGTGTCTGTTTGCACTGTGGATTCCAAAATGCTGACCCTAGCAATGCTAGCAAAAAATCCAATCAACGCAATCTCAGTTATTCAGACAGCATCTGGAAATATAAATTGTTTATTACCGGGGGGGGGGGGGGGGGAGCACTGGATAAGGAAGAAATTCTCACTGACAGAATCCATAAAACTACTGTGAAATTAGAAGTGTTTATGGTGCGGAGCATTAAGAGAAGCTGCTTCTGTTGTCTCTATATAAGACTTCTTCCTTATTAACACTGCCATGGTGGTTTGGTTCTCGAATGCAATGCAGGTTGGCGACAAGCATTTGATATTTTCAATATGACTGACTGCACTCTGAACCTCTGCTTTAAAATTAGTTGTCAATATTTCTTGCATGCAAATTTTAAATGCTGGGAGCTGGATTTTCTTGTAAATCCATAATACAACACTTACAGTCTACTTGGAGTGGCTGTCCTTGCATAGATTGTAAAAACTAAATGTAACCATAAGAGGGAAACATAACCAAAGGTTAACTTTAACAAGCAACACCCAAAGAAGCAAAGGGCTGAGGCTTTCTGGTTCATGTTGGCCTTAATTCTCAAACGTAAAGCTTCAGATATGGTATCCAATAAAATAGTCCACACATCATTTGCCTATCCCGCCAACAGCCAACTTAAGTGTCAGTTTCCTTTCGGGCCCCCATGTGCTCGGCAGGTCAGATTTGATTTTGCCGCATTGTACCACTTTGCAACTCGAGTGCGATTCTGTGTGCGCCCCTCTCTCTCTCTCCCCCCCCCCCCCCCCCCCCCCCCCCCCCCATTAGAAGTGTTTTAATTAAAATAATGCTCCATCATTGGAGGAATGAAAATATTTTATTTCCGTATCTGTGGAACTGAAGAAAGATGGAAATGGGGCTTCTTTAAGTAAGCCATGAAAGTTATTTGGTTCAGTTTTGTTGTAAGAATGGCATTGTGTACAGAATGTCCAGGTAGTTTTGCATGTTGTGGCTCTATAATCCGCATATTGCAATGTATTAGGTACCTAGTCTTCACTGACCTTTGTGGCTTTATCTGCAAATACAGGTGTAGAAAAATGTTTAGCCATTTAATTTCATTGTGTTGTAAATAAAATGAGGTGTGTAAGATATGATTTCTGATCCACTTGGCTGACTTTGCATTGGTGGAATGAAAATCATATTTAATGCTTTGTATTTAGTTGTACCATTTCAAAAGTATATGGCAGAGGCTTTTCAGTTTATTAGAAAGTATTCTTATGAAGCAATAAAATGCATTGTATGAATTTACTGCTGCTGTATTCTTCAAAATGTTAATACTAGAACTTTAAACATACATTCAGAACTCCTTACAAATTCTCAAAAATTCAATCTCCTGCTCAGGCAGCGCAGTAGCAATATTGGCTGTTGCCAGATAGTAACTAAAGTGCTGTTGGCACAAAGCCATCTAAACACCGGAGGTTTTGACCCAAACCACTTGAGCTGAACACACAAACCAGAAGCAGTGTTGGGTTAACCACCAGTAAAAGAATGTATGGAACAGTTCAATGTAGACCTGTTTTACAGGCAAAACAAACTGCAAAAGAGCAAGTGATTCACATTATTTCCCATTCAACTTTCAAGTGATGAAAGTAAGTTCAGAATTTAGGAAATAAACATTTCAGCTTCAGTAAACTTTTATGTTATCAGTAAATACTTTGGTGACAACATCACTCTGTACAGCAGCATAATTTTTGCCTAGTTGAAAGACAATTAACTTTTCAAAAACCTGTATAGTAGCCACAAGGCAAGCACTTGGGAGTTGGAATGAAATAAAGATATAATTTTGTACCTTAGAAACGTCCCATACTTTCAAGGTGAATTTGGTCAAGTTGTAATAAGAGGTATATCACATCTCTTGAATTATTGTACGACCTTTGATAGCAAGCTTTCCGTCCAACTCATGCTTGAGAACCCATGTCACAACATTGCCCGCCTTGGCCTGAAGAGTGTCAATTTGGCTCAGATTGGTAATTTTGTTTTGGGTCTTGAGTGAGAAGGTGATGCGTTTGAGCATATTTTCCAGGGAGTGCTGCTGCACTGTTAGATGTATTTCAGAATGAGACGTTAAACCAAGCCCCCCCCCCCCCCGTCTGCTCTTGGGTGGATGTAAAAGATACATGGTTCTATTTGAAGAAAAGCAGGACATTTCTCCTATCCAGGACAACATGCATCCCTCAACCATCAAATTAATTGATCATTCACTTATTTTGGGGGTCTTCTGCATGGTAATTCGCTGTCAGATTTCCCACAACTGCAAGCACAATTGAGATTAGATGTAATTAACTATGAAGCACTGAGCTATCTCGGCAGTAAAGGTACTCCTGTACCCCACACATACAAGTTGATTCATTTTTATGGAAGCAGAATTGGAAATTAGAGCCTTGTAGCTTACAATACTTGTACTCTAAGCAGATAGTTTGGATTTGATCAATGACAGACGCTGGAATTTGCCTTGCTGCATCTGACCTCCCATAATGCTATTCCTACCCGCCCCACCTAAAGTCATTAGATCTGCAATGTTTTCTTCTGTGTGTGCATGGATCAGTTCCTTCTATCTCAAGGTTTTGCTGAAAAAAAGCTGTTAAAACACTTTATCTTGCACTTAAACATAACATACAGAACAGATTTGCAAGAATAACAAACCTAAAGGGAACAACACTTTATACTGCATTAGAAGAGAGTACTGATTGGTTGGCAATGGACTCTGGTACATGGGACCATGGAGAATGCACCAGGGAACAGTTAACTGCCAAGCTGGTATTTAAATTCAAACCGGAAGATCGATTTTGGTCAAGGCATTGTCAAAGGGAATGAACCTGGGAATAGCTGTCCCCACACTTTTGTTTAGTTGTAAAAAGGGAAATGGATGGTCGTTCTCTTTCTGTTGGCAAAGGACGGCACTGTGGATTGGATTGGTCACGTCTACCGAGGTACAGTGAAAAGTATTGTTCTGCACGCAGCTCAAACAGATCATTCCGTACATGAAAATAAAATACATAATAGGGCAAACATAAAATACACAATGTAAATACATAGACACAGGCATCGGGTGAAGATATGTGAAGAGATCAGATCAGACCATAAGAGGGTCATTTACGAGTCTGGTAACAGCGGGGATGAAGCTATTTTTGAATCTGTTAGTGCGTGTTCTCAGACTTTTGTATCTCCTGCCCAATGGATGAGTGAGTAAGCCAGGTGGGAGAGGTGTTTGATTATGCTGCCCACTTTCCCAAGGCAGCGGGAGGTGAAGACAGAGTCAATGGATGGGAGGCGGGTTTGTGTGATGGAACTGGACGGTGTTCATGACTCTAGTTTCTTCCGGTCTTCGGCCGAGCAGTTGCCATACCAGACTGTGATGCAGTGAGATAGTATGCTTTCTATGGTGCACCTGTAAAAGTTGGTACGAGTCGATGCGGACATGCCGAATTTCCTTAGTTTCTTGAGGAAGAATAGGCGCTATTGTGCTTTCTTGGTCATAGCGTCGGCCTGGGCAGATTGTTATGATGTGCACACCTAGGAATTTGAAGCTGTCAACCATATCCACCTTGGCTCTGTTGATGCAGACAGGGGTGTGTACAGTGCTGTGCTTCCTAAAGTCAATGACCAGCTTTTTAGCTTTGCTGGTTTGAGATCGTAGTCGATACTTCACTCCACTAGATTCTCTATCTCTCTCCTGTATTCTGACTCATCATTGTTCGAGATCGACCCACTACGGTCGTGTCGTCAGCAAACTTGTAGATGGAGTTGGAGCTAAACTTTGACATGCAGTCGTGTGTTTATAGGGAGTATAGGGGGGCTAAGAATGCAGCCTTGCAGGGCCCGGTATTGAGGACTGTCGTGGAGGAGGCATTGTTTATTACTGATCGTGGCCTATGGGTCTGAAGTAGAGGATCCAGTTGCAAAGTGAGGAGCCAAGTCCTCGATTTTGGAGCTTTGATATGAGCTTGGCTGGGATTATGGTGTTGAAGGCGTAGTTGTAATCAATAAATAGGAGTCTGATGTAGGAGTCCTTGTTATCGAGATGCTCCGGGAAGATGGAGTCTGCTGTGAACCGGTTGCGGTGGTATGCGAATTGCAGTGGATCTACGCAATCTGGTAATATGGAGTTTATGTGCCTCATGACCAACCTCGAAGCACTTCGTTATGATCAATGTCAGGGTCCTCAGATGATAGTCATTGAGGCTCATTGCCTGGCGGTTCTTTGGCACCGGTATGATGGTGATCTTCGTGAAGCAGGTGGGAATCTCGGAAGGGAGAGATTGAAGATGTCTGCGAACACATCTGCCAGCTGGTCCGCTTAGGGTCTGAGTGCACAACCAGGGACCTCGTTCAGGTCCATCTCATTCCGAGGGTTCACTTTCAAGAAGGCCATTCTGACTTCGGAAGCTGTGATAGTGGGTGTGGTTGTTGCTGGGGCAGTCAACAGTGATTTGATGATTTCCTGCTCGAACCGAGCACTGAATGCGTCATCAGGGAGGGGTGCGCTGCTGCTGGAGTTTCTGCTACCTAACAGCCTGTTATGTTGTTTAAGCCTTGCCGCAGCCAACGAGAGTCTGTAATGCTAGTCTGTGACTCTAGCTTGGTCTGCTATTGTCTCTTGGTATCCCTGATGACTTTCCAGAGGTCGTAGCTGGATTTCTTACATAGGTCAGAGTCGCCTGACTTGGACGTCTCAGACCTGACCATCAGTAGGGCGTCAATCTTCCGATTAAGCCAAGGTTTCCGGTTGGGGAGTGCATGTACTATCTTTGGCACGCAGTCTGTGATGGTGGTGGCATACTCGTTTATGTTGGTCGCTGAGTTTTTGATATGGACCAGTCCACTGACTCCAAGCAGTCAGGGAGGAGCTCGGACCAGCACTGCACGACCTTAACCGGATAAGGGGCTGGTTTAGCACAGTGGGCTAAGACAGCTGGCTTGTAATGCTGAACAAGTCCAGCGCGGGTTCAATTTCCGTACCAGCCTCCCCGAACAGGCGCCGAATGCGGCGACTAGGGGCTTTTCACAGTAACTTTATTGAAGCCTATTTGTGGCAATAAGCGATTATTATTATTAATCTGTGTAGCTCCGAGCATGCGTAAGTGAGCCACGCTGCAAACCCGACTATCTGTCAGTGTAACTCTCAGCGCACACTGGATTGTTTAGCAAGTGCTGTCCAATCTAACATTGGACACTTTTTGCAAACGCATGCTGGTTCGGTATGACCAGTTCTTTATTCTGCTGCATTATCAATGGCAATGCCTCTACAATCAGAGTCCTCTTGCCATCCAGTCAGCACCCTCTTGTGCAGTATAAATTGTTGTTCCCTTTAGATTTGGTATTCTTGCAAATCAGTCCTGATGAATGGAAGATAAAAAGCTTGACAAGCATGCCTCTTATTTTCAGCAGTACTCAAGTTCTGTACGACCAAATGACTATTTATCAGGCTTGATCTATTATTATTCCTCATCTGTATTCAAAATTTGGCTAAGCTCTTGTATGTGTACTAAGCCTTTAGCACCTCTGTCTGTGAACCAGTGTCGGATCATGGGTGCAGTTGTTGAAGCTATTCTATTCCATCTACTCCGAAGTATTGCAAACTGTATTGCATCCTTCCTTTACACAACCTGAACCCAGTAATACTCATCCTGACTGTTCAAATAGATCATACTCCCAACAGTAGTAGCAACCATTTCCGCTTTCAACTTTCCTGCCTTTGACCCACCATTCTTTGGTGCTTCTAAATCGCTCAGCCATATCGCCAGACTCAGATTGTGCAACCCTTTCTACTTAAAAAATAAATGTCCTGAGCACGTCCCAACACATTTTGACAAATCTAAATCTCCTGATTTCAATCGAGTGCAAAGTCATTCTTGCTGCTCCAATCCTTGGCAGCTTTCATATGCTCATGGTCTCCTGGTGTACTAATTTAAAATTCTTTGGCCTTTTGCGCAAATCTTCAACTGCCACTGCAAACTGGAGCAGCCCAAAGTTCCTGTTTGTATCATCCGGTTCCCTGACTTTAACCAGCAATATGACCTCTTCCTTGACAGCAACTAAATAGTTGCTAAATCCTTTAACCATCACAGCCTTGCATTCAGAAATTCTCTCCATAAACCCTTTCACCTCCCGTACATCCTTCCCCCATTACAATAGTGACTGTAGTTCCAAAGTACATAATTGGCGTTTAAGAATTGAGATGCTTTGAGGCTGTGAAAAGTGTTGTATAGAAGCAAGTCTTTATTCTACTTTGAATGTATTTAAAAAAACATCACAACTCTCAGGTATTTAAAAAAACATTATTTTAGCCTACTTGTGACAATAAGCGATTTTCATTTCATAAAGTGAGCGGTAATGTCCACAAATCAGCAAAATGAGCAGATAACCTGTGTTTCCCTTCACTCACCTTGTGCCACTCAATACTCTATTTTAAGTGCTTTGGGGTGTTTTGCTATGTTATTGTGCACCATGAGTGAAAGCTCTTCCCTCAATTTTTCATGATAATCAGACAGATATTTTAGCATTTTAGGATATTTGGAATCTAATATGGAGCTTTAAGCTCTGGCATTGTGTCTGTTGGAGGAATGGTGTTTTGTAAGTTGGGGATACTGGAGAAAACCGTCTTTTGAAGCCCGCCTACTTTTCTGCATTACCTGCTGCTTCCCGATCTTCAGAAGCATCTTTAAGACATCTTGGATCATGCTTTTGCCTTGCTGCTGACCCTATTTTTTGTTCAGCTTCTGCTCCTTCCACCATCCTGGTAAATGTCTCTTGTAGGTACTGAACACTAAAGAAATGAGTTGTTTTGCAAACAATAAACTGCGAACAGCTTCAACGAGTGAAAAAATACTGTCTGACATTAACCAGTATTATAGTTTATACTAATAAAATGGGTATAACTGGTATTAACAGGTGTAGGTTTTATTGAAAAGTTGACTGATTAAAAGTGTTTCTTTAAAAAAATTAATAATTTTTACTCCATTTTAATGCATGCTATAAGTTTCCTAGTGGGAAATGTTATCTAAAATCAATTGACTCGTGGTGGAATGAAAAATAAATTTGGTTGGTTGGTTCAGCTGCATAGCCTGCTGAGAGTGGTTTATTTGGCTAAATGGTACTTGTTACCATTGCCACTTGTTAATTTAAGGAATCACCACCAATCAGTATTCTGGGCCAATATTCTGGCCTGGGTGACGAAGAAAGAAGCCTCATTTTACAGTAGTTCAGAACCTGTAAAATTCTGAAACCGTGTGCAGTAAAATCTATTCAGGGTATCAATATTGTCAAATGTATAATGGAATTGCACTGCATATATCCAAGTTTTATGTTAAATAAATGAGAATACAAACCACAGAACAATTTTACTGTTTTTTTTATCAGCATTGGATGTTGTATCATTTTAAGTATAGTCATACTCTCCAGCATCATTGCTTATTTACAAGTCGCCCATTTATATGTAATGACTTCTCTTAGTTAACCATGTCCTTAAGCAAAACAGCTGAAGCTAAAATATCTCGATGCTTCTTTGCCACAAAGGAGTTCCTTTATATCGTCAAGAGATTTTTGAGGCTGTAAATATAAGCAAGTGGCCTACAAATAATTTTGTATACTTATTTACATAGTTTAGATCCATGTATGTTGATTCAAATTCTTCGCCTATCCAAAGGTTTTGATTTGTGTGAGAACCATGATTGCTAAGGAGTTACTTTACCTTCACCCTGGTGGCTGAGTCCTCCCCAGGGCATTTAATTCTGGACTGTAATGACCAAATGATAATCGGTTCACTCCGATTTGGCATGATTAATTAACCAATGTTTAGCCGCAGTTTGAGACTTGTGTGAAACATTTTTGGGTTCAAGAGGATTGCATTATCTCCCCCTCGGGTGTCAAGAACACGTTTTTCTTCACAAAAAAGTTTATTTTGAATTAATTTAGATAACTTGAAAGCTGGCTGCTGCCAGATGATAGAACAAGTCAGTGGCCTTCATTGAATCAGCATTTTCTGCCTGTTAGAATCCTTGGGTTTTGCACAGACCTCCTCAATCTGAAACCTACAATTGTTTGAGAAGATTTTAGCCATTGACTTCAGGAAGGATAATGCTTTTGTAACAGAACAACCACTTTAGAAATAAATACAGTTCATATCTGAATCAATAACCTTACCCAGGCAATTCATCGTAACCAGCGAACAACCTTGGAGAGTAGGGAGATAAGTGGAAGAGAAATGCCTGATAAAAAAATATAAAGAACTTGCATTTAAATACTATATTTCACAACTTCAGAGCCTCCTAAAATGTTTTTTAAAAAAAATAAATTTAGAGTATCCAATTTTTGTTTTCCAATTAAGGGGCAATTTAGCATGGCCAATTCACCTACCATGCACATCTTTTTGGATTGTGGGGTGAGACCCATGCAGACAAGGGGACAATGTGCAAACTCCACATGGACAGTGACCCGGTGCCGGTATTGAACCCGGGTCCTCAATGCCGTGAGGCAGCAGTGCTAACCACTGTGCCGCCCTTCCTAAAATGTTTAATAGTCAATGGAGGTGTAACCACTGTTGTCATTAAGGTAATGCAGCTGTCAATTTGTGCACAGGAAACTCCCACAAGCAGAAAAAGATAAATGATCAGATAATCTATTTCAATTTGGTTCATAGATATTCACCAGGGTCACCAAGACACCTCAAATAAAAACAGCTATTGTGGGAAACACTCAGCAGACCAGGCAGCATATCTGGAGAGAGAACTGAACCAACATTTCCAGTTTGATGATCTTTCAATAGAACCTCTGATGCCATGTCATGGTCCTGAAACATTAACCATTTCCCTCTCCCCACATGCTGCCTGACTTGTCGAATGTTTCCAGCATTTTCTGTTTTTATTTCACAATTCCAGCATCTGCAGTATTTTACTTTTGCACCTGAAAGTCCCAACTCTTCAAATAGTGTATTGGGATGTCCACTTGTCTCAAGGGGAAATAGTATTTAGCTAACTGGATTTCTAAAGGGGAAATCATGTTTAACTTGCTGAAGTTTCTTTAAGAGGATAACATTATTAACATTAATAACAGCTAATTTTGTATCCACATTGCCACTGTCCCTCTTATTCCATGAACTATAACTTTTCTCATGGGTCTGTTTTGAGGCATTATGTCGAATACCTTCTGAAAGTCAACGTGCAACACATCAACAGCATTACTGTCATTGGTCCTTAATGTTATATTATCTGTAAGGATGTGAGCACATTGGAGAGAGAGTGCAGAAGAGGTTTACAAGAATGGTTCCAGGGATGAGACACCTCAGTTATGAGGATAGATTGGAGACTGTCTTTGGAGAGACAGCAGCTAATAGGAGATTTGATAGAGATGTTCAAAACCATGAGAGGGCGAGACAAATTGGGAGAAATGTTCCCGCTCATCCGTGACCCCAGAGACGTCATCCACCTATCCACACCAGAGCATGATCTGGACATTCACCCCATCCACGCCAGAACATGATCTGGACATCCACCAACCTGTGGAGACAAACCGCAGCCCGACAGCGACCCGGAACGCTCGACCGCGCAGACCTACCTACCAACGCAGGAACCGCAAGTAAGGCAACAAATCCTCCATCCTCACACTGACTAGAGAATAATTTCATTGGACACAATTATTCCCTTAACACTGCATACTCTCGCCGGCTCCCAGGCTCGAAAAGAAGCAGTCACTCCAGGAAGCGTGGAAAATGTGCAGGCCTGCAGGTGAGAGTGAAACAACGTGGCCCCAAAGCCCTACTGCCTAGCTTACTCCTAGCTAATGTCCAATCTCTGGAAAACAAGCTAGACGAACTTAAAGCCAGACTCACTTTTCAAAGAGAACTAATGGACTGCTGTGTGTTCTGTTTCACGGAGACATGGCTCACTCCTGCTTTACTGGACTGTGCCCTACAACCAGAGGGCTTCTCAATCCACTGAATGGACCGTATGGCGGCCCCTGGCAAGGGGAGGGTGGGGTCTGCCTTCTAATCAATACCTTCTGGTGCCTAGATGTAGCAACACTGGCAAGTTTCTGCTCCCCGGACCTAGAATACCTGACGCTAAAATGCCGCCCCTACTACTTTCCGCGGGAGTTCAGCTCCGTTATCCTGACTGCAGTTAACATCCCACACCATGCGAACGTGACAATCGCACTGGACAAAATATTCACCACCACAAATAGCCTTGAAACAAAACATCCCGAGGCCTTGTTCTTTGTAGCTGGGGACTTTAATCAGGCCAAGCACAAGAGCGTACTACCAACATGTTACAACAAAACCGTCACCTGTTCCACCAGAGGCCAAAACATTCTGGACCACAGCTACACAAATATCAAACATGCCTACCGCTCTATTCCCACCCACACTTTGGCAAATCTGACCACAACGCTGTGCTCCTGCTTCCGGCTTATAAGCAAAAACTGAAGCGGGCGAATCCGTCAAAGAAAGTCGTGCATTGTTGGTCTGAGAAGCGTATGATCTCATAAGGGACTGCTTAGAGTCAGTGGACTGGTCCGTATTTAAAAACTCTGCGACCAGCCTGAATGAGTACGCCACTACAGTAACTAATTTCATTAGTAAGTGTGCAGAAGACTGTGCCAAAGAAGCAAATCAGCGTGTTTCCCAACCGGAAACCCTGGATGAACAGGGATATCCACTGCTTGCTGATGTCTAGGTCTGAGGCGTTCAAGTCAGGCGACCCTGACCTCTACAAGAAAGCCAGATATGATCTAAAGAAATCTATCAAAGATACCAAAAGGACAGTACCGGGCCAAGCTCGAGTCCTAGGCTAGCCACACGGAACCCCGCCGTCTATGGCAAGGTCTGCAAAACATAATGGACTACAAGATGAAGGCATGTAAAATCGTCGGCTCCAATGCACCCCTCCCTGTTGAGCTCAACGCATTCTATGCCCGCTTTGAGCGAGAGGTAAGCGAGGGTGGGCTCTCCACCCCAGAAGCCGCGGATGTACTTGTATCTGAGATCACCACTGCAGACGTCAGAGCAGCCTTCTCGAAGGTCAACCCACGGAAAGCCACTGGCCTGGACGAGCACTCAGGTCTTGCGCAGGTCAGCTGGTGGGGGTATTCGCAGACATCTTCAACCTTTCTTTACAACAATCTGAGTTCCCTATCTGCTTCAAGAAGACGACCATCATCCCTGTACCAAAAATGGTCAAGCAGCGTGCCTTAATGACTATCGTCCAGTGGCTCTGACATCCATCATCATGAAGTGCTTCGAAAGGTTAGTTATGGCACCAATCAACTCCAGTCTCCCGGATTGCGTTGATCCACTACAGTTCGCCTACCACTGCAACAGGTCCACAGCAGATGCTATCTCCATGGCCCTGCACTCTACCTGGAACACCTAGATAACAAAAACACCTATGTCAGACTCCTATTTTACAGCTCAGCCTTCAACACCATGATTCCTACGAAACTCATCTCCAAACTCCGTGTCCTTGGCCTCGGCTCCTCCCTCTGCGACTGGATCCTGAACTTTCTAACCCACAGGCCACAATCAGTAAAGATAGGCAACCAACACCTCCTCCACGATCATCCTCAACACCGGTGCCCCACAACGCAGTGTCCTCAGCCCCCTACTATACTCCTTATACACCTATGACTGGCCAAATTCCCCTCCAACTGATGACACCACCGTAGTGGATCGGATTTCAAACAATGACGAGACAGAGTACAGGAATGAGTTAGAGAATCTGGTGAACGAATGCAACGACAATAATCTATCCCTCAATGTCAACAAAACGAAGGAGATATCATCGACTTCAGGAAGCGTAGTGCAGAACATGCCCCTGTCTACACCAATGGGAACAAAGTAGAAAGGGTCGAGAGCTTCATGTTTTTTAGGTGTACAGATCACCAACAGCCTGTTCTGATTTGGGACCAATAATGTTTTTGTTGTAAGTAGATAAAGATTGAGATTCAAGGCAGCTGCTTTTGAATAAACCACAAGGTTCCACAGGTTTTGAACAAAAACAAAAAAAAAACTTTACAGTTCAGAAAGATAAAACAATTTACGATATGTATCCTATGGTTAACATTCAGAGTAAGTGTGAGGTACTTGTGTGTGAATTGGACTGTGGTAGAACACATCACACTACAGAATAAATGACAGATTCACACCCAAAACAGATTCCATGGACTTCTCCACAAATCACCCAGACATTAATCCCACTGTTGAGTCAACCAATCTCACTGAAACATTTGTTTTGCTCATGAGGGTTTCTAATCGCCACCTTTAAAGATCCTCCTGGACACTGACAGTGATTCTCTTTGTTTATTTTAGTGGGTGTGTTTGGTGGCCATCTTGGGTGGACCTGGAGCCTATATTCTCTGGGCAGTTGCTTGAGAATCCCTTTTCGTGGAAAATTATGATTATGGGGGGGGGGGGGGGGGAGTGGAGTTGGAGGCCCAGTTAAGGCTGGATACTAAAAGGGGGGGGGGGGGGGTGGAGTGGAGTTGGAGGCCCAGTTAAGGCTGGATACTAAAAGGTATGGGATTGATGCAAACAGGTAAAGCACCCGGCCCAGATGGGTTTCCTATCAAGTTCTATAAGAAGTTTGCAGGTCAGCTGACTCCATTGATGGTGGGCATGTTCAATGGCTCCTTGTTCTGGGGTTCATTGCCCACCACACTTTCACAAGTGTCTATCTTATACTGAAGAGAGACAAGGACCCCACGGATTGTGGGTCATATCGGCCCATACCACTATTAAATGCAGATGCCAAACTGCGTGCCAAGGTGTTGATGCTGCAACTGGAGCCCTGACTCCCAGAGGTGATTGCAGAAGACCAGACAGGCTTCGGTAAAGATTATTAGTTGTTGGCCAATGTATAATGGTTGTTGAATATTGTTTCTTCCCCCTCCCCCGTGCCCGAGCCAGAGGTGATTGCACCCATGGATGCCAAAAATGCATTTGATAGGGTGGAATGGGGGTATCTTTTTGAGATCCTTGGGAGGTTCAGTTTGGGGCAAAGGTTCATTTTGTGCATTTGGTTATTGTAGAGGGCCTCCACATCTACTGTCCTATCCCAAACTTGAGTTTGGGGTACATTTTATTGAGTAGGGATACAAGACAGAGGTGTCCACTGTCTCCGATCTTGTTTGCTTTAGCGATTGAGCCTTTGGCCATTGCGTTGCGATCTTCTGGTAGATGGAAGAGGTAAAGATGGTGGGGGGAAAGCATAGGGTGATTTTATACACAGGCGACTTGCTGCTTTATATTACAGATCCAGTCTCCACTATGGATCAAATAATGAAGCTACTGAGGAGCTTTGGCTCCTTCTCAGGGTACAAGTTGAATCTGGAGAAGAACAAATACTTTCTGGTCAATCGCTTAGGGACTGGAGCCAATCTGGGGGTGTTACTTTTTTGTCTTGTCAGGTCTAGCTTCTGTTATCTCCGTAGCCAGGTGGACTGCTCCATAAATTAAACTACGCTGGTGAGTAGTTAAGTCCGATTTGCAAAAATGGGATAACCTCCCCCTGTCCTTAGCAGACAGGGTGCAGACTATAAAATGAATATCCTCCTGAGATTTCTATTTATTTTTCAGTGTCTTCCCAGTTTTCTCCCTAAATCATTTTTTGTTAGGGCTATTAAGTTGTTAGCCTCCTTCATATGGGCAGGTCAGAACCCAAGGATTCATAGGACATTTCTTCAGAGGGACAGACAGTTGGAGGGTTTAGCACAACACATTTTGCTTTTTTAAATGTATTCTTTCGTGGAGTATGGTGTCGCTTGCTAGGTCAGCATTTATTGCCATCCCTGATTGCCATTCAGAAGGCCCTTGTGATCTGCCTTCTTAGACCACTGCAATTTCACTTGGGGTGAGTTAAAACATGGCAGCAGAGTTTTGGATGTCCTCAATAGATAAAAGAAGCCTGGGATGTCTTTGCATTCCAAGATGATCCAGGATTCATGTGCATTTGAGAGCATTACCCAGCCAAGTTTGGATAAAACCGTTGTTTGACATATATTTTCAACTCTGCATTCCCTGGACCTCAGGCAGTGAAGAAGAGTGCTGTACTGGGGGAATAGTCAGGGTGAGAAAGAGTAAATGGTTTTATTGGAACCAGGACACCAGAAGTGGAGGTGAGCATATGAGTGAACAAATCAGCAGCTGCAGAAACATCATGGTGAACAGAGGGCCAAAGGCTAGACTTGGTATTTTATAAATGCAGTTGTAAGTGAATTGGTGGAAGGCTCTTTTCATTAATGGATAAAGAATAAGATGGACTTGGGACGAAGCAACAAATGAGAATGTAGGTCTTACAAGGAAGTGATCAGTAATGACCTTATCTGTGATTGATGCAATGTGATTAGCAATGAAAATCGCTTATTGTCACAAGTAGGCTTCAAATGAAGTTACTGTGACAAGCCCCTAGTCGCCACATTCCGGCGTCTGTTCGGGGAGTCTGGTACGGGAATTGAACCGTGCTGCTGGCCTGCCTTGGTCTGCTTTCAAAGTCAGCGATTTAGCCCTGTGCTAAACCAGCCACATCCATGTAAGATAACAAGGTCAGGGGGGTGGCTATGAATCTGTGCTGGAGAGTTTACCATCAAGGAGAGATTTTAGGAGGATAAAGGGTCAATGAATTCAGAGGAGAGAGAACATGATGAGGTAAGATGGGGGCTGTCTGCAAGCATGAGAAGTCATTCAATGCAGAGTCTCGGGGAGCAAAGCAGTGAAGATATCTTGGTGACAACACTTATCATATTCGGGAAGGGTGTAGAGAATGATGGCTTTGAAAGAGAAGCGAGATTGGTGGAACAAGGTAAAATGCTTAAAGAAGGTAAAATTGCCAAAGGATTCGGGGTCAGGTCAATGTGTGATTTTGTGATAAGCACCACAACGTCACCACAGTAAGGTGAGCGGTGCGAGATATAGCCAGGCAGGGAGACTTCATTAAGAGGGTAAGGCATCATCAACCCTCAGCCAGGCTTCTCTGAAGGCTGTGATGTTGATGCAATCATCCACAATAGGTTTATGGTTAACAAAGACCTTCCTCCCAAATGAATGGACATTATGGAGAGAGTGATGCAGAGAAGGGCAGTGAGAGGAGTATCCACAGGGTGAGTTGGGCAGGCGGTAGGTGGCAAAATTAGCTCTCAGTGACCACATTGGGCAGGAAGGTGTACATGAGAGTGGGTTGGAGTAATTTTTGTTGCTGCTCATATTCAACCAGTGCCAAGTGCTACGATGAACCCTTTTGGAGGATGTAAAGAACAGTACAGAGGGATGCTGTAGATTTATCTAAAACTCAAGTCCCGGACAGTGGTAAGAGGACAAAAAGTTTGAAGAGGACAGAACGATTGGAAGGGCAAAGCACCAGATATATGAAAGTATCCACAGATTCCATTGCAAAGTTTGGTACACCAGGAACATGTTGACAACAGCTATTTGGAAACAGCAATATTTAATAGATTTTGCAGCAAAATTACCTTTGGAAAAACTTGATGAAATCATGTTTTTTCTTTGAATGGTTTGACTGACGGTGGAAGAATGAAGGATGCAAATACCTTTGAGGCAGTACAGAGGAAATTTACTAAATTGATAACTGGAATGAACAGGCTTATTTTATGAGGAAAGGTTAGACAGACTAGCCTTCTTTCCACTGGAGTTAATAAGTGTGTGGGGGTGGTCTGACTGAAGTATATAAGATCTTGAATGGAGAGGATATGTCCTCTTGTGGGTGAGTCCAGTACTGGGGGCGGGGGGGGGGGGGGGGGGGAGGAGGGGGATGCACTGTTTTAAAATTAGGCATTGCTCTTTTCGAACACTGGCGGGGAGAATTTTTTTTTTCTCAGTGAGTTGTGTGACATGGAACTCTGCTGCGGAAGGTGGTGGAGGCGGGGGTCACTGAATATTTTTAAGTGGGAGGTCAATGGAGTCTTGTTAGGCAAGGGGGTCAAAGGTTATCAAGAGTAGATGGGAATGTGGAACAGAAAACACAAATGGATCACCGGTGATCTTATACAATCACAGAGCAGGCCCAATGGGCCAAATGGTCTATTTCTGCTCCTATTTTGCATGTTACTAACTTTGACATTTGCCGTGCAAAATTGTGTCAGAAAATGTCCAAAAACATGGTGGTTTACATTGTTGCCAAGTTTTTGTGAAAAGATATGATTAATCTCACTGGGGTTTTCTGCTGGACTGCAAAGAGTTGTGTCTTGACAGCACGTTGTGGCATGCCTACCTGGGGAGGCAGTGGGCAGTGTATTGTCACTGGACTAGTAATACTCTGGGGATCCACATTCAAATCCAACCACAAAATTTGAGTTCAGTAAAAATCTGGAATTAAAAGTCTTAAAATGACCACTAAGCCAGTGTTGTAAAAATCCACCTGGCTCAGTAATGTCCTTTCAAGAGCCTTACCTGGTCTGGCCTACAACGCAATGACTGGACAGTGGCAACCCAACCAACTCCGAATTGGTCTCCGGTTCCTGGGCACGGGAACTTTCTAGGATTTGCAAAATTGTCCTGGCAATTCAATCGAGAGGGACATTGCCACTGAGAATATCAAAACGCACAATGCCCTCTGTGACAGATGGAGTGGTATCTTCCCACTGGAAAACTGTTAAATGCAGTCAATTGACTGACAAAGATTTCAAAGAATTTGAAAATGTAATTCAGTTAAATGCGTAAATAGCGTACGCTACAGGACATAATTCTGAAATTACAACTGGTGATAATTTGAATTATCTCATTAAAACAAGCACTAATGACATATTTTTCAAAACATTGTGATTTATCCTGGGCATCTTATACTTCTGAAAACCAGGCGCCTGGTAGGATTTTCCGCTGCTTTCTGTGGATGTAAGAATTGCAATGCAGAAGACACGTCTCTCAAGCCAAATTTGACTCTAACCTTTTGGTAAGAAACCTATTTCAAACATGATGGTTACCTTATCTGTGCACGCCTCTGAGCTGGTATTCCAAAGGCAACCACTCCACGGAGTGCTATTTAGTTACTGTTAACCAGAAGTGCTTTTTGTTCTCATTTTATCAGCCTGAAAAATGAATGAATTGCCAATAGCTGGATGAAATTACGTCAAGTTCTCCCATCGCCACAGAGTAGGTAGGGAGTTTCTCTTTGACAACACGTTGAAAAGCACCATAAAACTAGATCAAGGTTGTGTTCTGAAAATAACATCTCACTTACTCTCTGCTGCGTGGAGCTAAAGCGATTTAAATACAACTTTCGATTATGTTTGACTTTAAGTTCGACATTGATATCTGGTGAAATCTGACATGTGTGTGGCTGTGGTTTTTCCTTCCCTAGCTGGATGGTCTTTTATTGCCAGAATCTTAAGGACATCATTGCACACTTCACCGCCATGTACAAATACAGGGATCCGGGCGTTCCTGTTCTTCTGCCATTACAAGGGCACCGATATTCCCTTTGGGATTTAAATCCATTGATACTCTTCTATCTCCTGCTGTGCTTCGGAGATGCTGAAATGATAAGGAATCATCCATTCGTCTGCCCCTGCATATACCCAATTTGTGTGGAAACACATTTACAAATAGTGTGATTAAACAAGTAATCATTGTGAATTCAGGAAGGGGTTTCCAAACAGAAAACGATGGTTTATACTGTACAAGCAAAAGGCTTGTGCTTTGAACTGGTGGAATTCTCGGGGCACAATTTGCCCGCCAGTACAATGCTGTGCTGTCAATTTAAACATCCTGCATATTCTCCGCCACCATTCCCCAAAACCTTTCAGACTTTAGCAGTGAAATCGAATAGTCCTGGTGCAGTTATACCCTGACTCTGGAATTGCATGAGACAGTGTGCAGTTATTAATCCAGTAAAGGGCCTGGATTGTATCCTCCAATTCCATCAATGATTCCGACAGACCCTCAGCTAGCCAAACCCAACTTGAGCCCCTCGTCCCTCGTTCCTCCTCCCATCCCAACACAAACTGCCCCGCCCCAAACCACACACACACCTCAATACTGTACAAATATACCCCCTCCCCCCACCTCTTAATACAAGCTGAGACCCCCACCCTACCTCTCAATACAAACTAGGATCCCCTCTCTCAATTCAAACTACCCCCACCCCACCTCTCAATACTGACTGGGAGCCCACCCCCTTCCACTTCTCAATAAAAAATGGGACCCTATCCCTACCTCTCAATTCAAACTGGGACCCGCCCCCCGCCCCATCTCTCCATACAAACTGGGACACCAACCTCTCCATACAAACTGGGACCACCACCTCTCCATACAAACTGGGACACCCACCTCTCCATACAAACTGGGACACCCACCTCTCCATACAAACTGGGACACCCACCTCTCCATACAAACTGGGACCACCACCTCTCCATACAAACTGGGACCCCCACCTCTCCATAGAAACCGGGACCCACACCTCTCCATTCAAACTGGTGCCCCCACCTCGCCATATAAATTGGGACCCCCCACCTCTCCATACAAGCTGGGACCCCCACCTCTCCATAGAAATTGGGACCCCCACCTCTCCATTCAAACTGGGACCCCCCACCTCTCCATATAAATTGGGACCCCCACCTCTTCATACAAGCCGGGACCCCCACCTCTCCATAGAAACCGGGACCCACACCTCTCCATTCAAACTGGTGGCCCCACCTCTCCATATAAATTGGGACCCCCACCTCTCCATACAAGCTGGGACCCCCACCTCTCCATGCAAACTGAGACCCCCATTTCTCCTTGCAAACTGGGACCCCCATTTCTCCTTGCAAACTGGGACCCCCATTTCTCCTTGAAAACTGGGACCCCCATTTCTCCATGCAAACTGGGACCCCCATTTCTCCATGCAATCTGGGACCCCCACCTCTCCGTACAAACTGGGACCCCCACCTCTCAATTCAAACTAGGATCCCCACCCAAAGGCTCAATACAAACTGAGAACACCACCCTACCTCTCAATACAAAATGGGACCCCCCACTCTACCTCCTAATATAAACTTGGACACCCATCTCTCAATTCCAACTGAGATCCCCACCCCTCAATTCAAACTGAGATCCCCACCCCTCAATTCAAACTGAGACCCCATCCCTCAATTCAAACTGGAACCTCCACCCTACATCTCAATACAAACCGGGACCCCACCTCTTAATTCAAACTGAGACCCCTACCTCTCAATTCAAACTGAGACCCCACCTCTCAATTCAAACCGGGACCCCCACCCTACATCTCAATTTAAACGGGGACCACCAACTCTCAATTGAAACTGGGGCCCTACCTCGCAATACAAACTGAGACCCCCGCCCTACCTCGCAATACAAACTGAGACCCCCGCCCTACCTCGCAATACAAACTGGGACCCCAGTGAAGCTCCCCTTTTCCCCATTTTTGAAAACATTTGTAGTCCCCTCACTTCGTGTTTGAAGTACATCCAAATGGAACTCCAACTCCTGGATCGATGTTAAACGATGGAGTGTTTCGAAATGGAAAAGTATGAAATTTGTAATTTATTTGAGAAAGGCGTTAGTTTTTGGGAGAGAGACTTGATTGAGCTCTCCGTTATCAACGGCAGAGAGATGGGACCAGGGGAGCTTTGGTTCCACTTGTGTTCAATATACCAATTCTATTCCAACCGAGCTTCCCCCAACTCTCCCAGTGCCCAGATAAAAGGACGTGGTGGGTGCGGGTATTGTGTGGAACTCTACATCGAATTTAACGAGGTACAGAATACAGGAATAAATTAACTCGAAATATCCCAAGCTGCAATCACATTCAGTATCCCTTGGAAAAAGGAACATAGCAAGTACACAGTTTACTGTTTACAGTTACTGCTGCATTCCCCATCTCACCAGCCAGCTGTTTTTTCCTGTGTGAATGGGAAAGGTCCGAACTATCTTGGTGTCACTTCACCCCGTGGCAAACTGCATGGCCATTTGCAGCTAACCCAACTTGTCCCAGTCAGTTAGCGGAGAAAACACACTGTAAGGTGACACTAACACGTGCAGATTAAGGGAAAATTGGAGTTGCAGGACGCAACTCTTAAACTGGCCGCCCGATTAAAACGGTTTCCCGCTTATGCTGACTGCACTTTAGGAAGGCCGTGCCATTAAACAAAACCTGCAAGGGTGATCCTAGTGACGAGCAGTGCAGCAGTGAGGGAGTTGGAAGTCTTGATTGGAAAAGTAGAATTGACATTGCACAGAAGAGACCCTTCGGCCCGTCGTTGCCGTGGGATAGAAGTCCAATCAGCCCCACTCTCCATCCGTGTCCCTTCATTATTTTTCTTACCAAGTCTGAATCTAATCCCACCTTTGAAAGTTACAATTCCACCGCCCTTTCAGACAGTTACACTGCAGATCACAAGTGCTGCATAACTGAACGGTTTCGGGGGTGCAATTTTAAAAGAATACACAGACGATGGAGCATATTTTGTAAAATTATATTTACATCAATAGAACCATAAAACAATACATCTTGCGAGGACTGATTAGTCCCAATTTGTTTACCCAGTTAGTGGTTTTACACCAATACATTAAACCATTGAACAGGTCAGCATTAACGACATAAAATTATTCACACTCTTTACAACCAGAGCTTTGCTACAAAATTTTAAACACTGGTAGATATTAGCACAAAAAGAACGCGTACAAAAATATTTTCTAAAAATCTCCAGATTAATTGGCAGGATTTGAACAGTTTCGCCTGTCCATCAAGGTTATTGGCGATTTCATGATTGCCACGGTCAGTCAGTCCTTTAAGGCGGGATATTTACATGCAGACATGTAAAATCGTCCACAATAAACAAGGCACCAAGACAATCTCAGCATGCAGTGTTTAAATGCGAAAGTACAGAACATCCATTTGCCATTTAAACTAACACCGGATAAAGGTTGTCCCTCATTGACTACTGGTCAGGTTGAACTCCACTCTAACCCCACCCCCTGGTTTCTGCTCTGCCTCTCCCCAGAAATGGAGGGAAAACGTTAAAATGTGAAATACCTGCTGCACAAATCCTATTAAAAACTTAGACTTCGACAAGAGGAAGCCATTCCTTGGTTATTTTGTCGGATTAGAGAGCTTTTATGCCATTTACCGCGCATTGGTGTTGTTTGTAGACATTAGTGACCAATCTAGATTAAACAAAAGTGCAGGAGCGAGTTTCCTCAAACATTCGCTGCCTTGTTTACAAAATATCCCCTTTTGCCACCTGCTCTGTGAACTCCCAGTAACCACACTTTCGGCGTCTCAAGCCCCCTTTCCCTCTCTCTCCCGCGCTTCCATCAGTTCACAAACTCTGGCCAGCTTCTTGCGGGCTC
The DNA here is from genome assembly GCF_902713615.1 of Scyliorhinus canicula. Lineage (NCBI taxonomy): Eukaryota > Metazoa > Chordata > Chondrichthyes > Carcharhiniformes > Scyliorhinidae > Scyliorhinus > Scyliorhinus canicula. Next base: position 72,499,873 of record NC_052161.1, read on the forward strand.
CGGCCGGGAACTTCTGGGGAGAGCGCTAGTTAACACCAGATATGCACTGGTACCCCGGCGAGTTTAAGCACTTTAGCCAAAAGCAGGATCCCTCCCCCCAAAAAAAGCAATTGACTGGCTTCCCCTTCCCCAAAAGTAAAGGTGGGTGGGGGCTAGGCTGGGGGTAGGGATGGGGAATGGGTGACATTTTGAGGGTCTTTGAGAGGATGCCAATGAGCAAAATGTAAACACATAAGCTGAAGGAAACGTAGGTGCAATCTGCCACGGATAACTCTGTTCCCTTTGCAGTTCTTCGCCTTGCGGGTAGTGTCATTTAGCATGTCCTTTCCATGTTTATACTGTCCTGGGCGGACAGACGGTCAGAGGGCTGCTCCCTGAGCACAGGGTTGTCACTGTGGAGTTGGCCGCCCTCTCGCTGGCCAGCTTCTTCTCTTTCTGCCGCAGGTGGATCTTGGTGTGCCTCTTCCTTTCGTCGCTGCGGGCGAATTTCCTGCCGCAGAAGTCGCAGGAGAAGGGCTTCTCCCCGGTGTGGGTGCGGATGTGGGTGGTCAGGTGGTCGCTCCGGCTGAAGTTCCTCATGCAGATGCGGCACTGGAAGGGCTTATGGCCGGTGTGGATGCGGATGTGCCGGGTGAGCTCGTCCGAGCGGGAGAAGCGGCGGTCGCAGCCTTCGGCCGGGCACGGGTAGGGCCTCTCGTGGACCGGGGTCTTGCTGGGGCGGTTGGGGTACTTCCTGAGCCGGATGGGCCGGAGGGGCAGGTTGTGTCCACCATAAGCGCTGGGCAGCCGAGTCCCTTCCCCCGACGTGTTCCCCAGAGTGAAGTTTCTGATGGTGGAGAGAGGGGTGAGCGGAGGGGCCATCCTGATCTGCTCCACCGGGCAGGAGAAGGGTTTGCGCTCGATTGCTGGGTTCAGCTCTCGGTGCGGGTGCTGAGGCTGGAAGATGCTGCTGTACTCCGCAGGATGGGGTTATAAGGTGTTGTCCACCACCGGCTTGGGGGAAGGGTAGGAGGGAGGAGGGTATCCCAGGCTGCAGGTGGAGGTGCTGAAGAAGGGAGCCGGCTCCTGGTATATCTCCCCGCAGGTATAAGGAGGCGGCGGCGAGTACATGTGCTCCATCTCACTCGGGTTCTGTGCCATTGTGCAGCTGAGGGTGCTGGAGAGCGGATTCGGAGAGGCCGAGGAAGAGGAGGAGGAGGACGACGAGGTGGAGGAAGGTGGAGGGACTCCAAAGATCCCAGTACTCACTATGTTAATGATTCCATCGGGGCTCCAATTGGCGCTGGCACATTGAGAGTCAATAGAGAACTTGCCCATGTAGGTAAAAGTCTGACCGCGGGAAGCAGGGTTTGGGTGATAGTTGTGATAAGGCAGGTCGATGGGTCTCTTCTCGCTGCCCATGTCCACGTTAATCATTCCATCTGCTGAGGATTAAGAAAGTGGGGCATAGTTAGCATTCACTTTGCCGAGTTTCGGACAGCGAGAACTCCACGCGGTGGTTGTCACAGCCAATAGCTGAACTGAACTCCACCTGGGACTGAACCGCTGAGAGAAGCCAATAATAAACAGGAGAGCAAACACAACAAACCGCACAGCAGTGTCTGCTCAACCGGCTGATCAATCCCCGCTCTTTAACTTTCCTAATTCCAGTATATTGTTATTCCGTTTTCATTTCACCTTTTAAAATAATTTCACCCCCTCCATTCATTCTAACCCCCCCCCCCCCCCCCCCCCCGGACAGCATGAATAAAATGCAACTGTCTCTCTATAAATCACCACTTCCCTGCACCCGTGCAAACTGCAGCTTCAATCAAAACCAAAAAGATAAATAAACATCACCCCGAAGATTTTTACGGGTTATGAACTCCCCCCCACCACCACCACCCCCGAGCCGCGCACAAGCGGCCGGTGCCAAGCTGCTTACCTGAGGGCATCTGCTCATACTGTGCCAGCTCCTGGTTAGTGAAGGCGGCGAGGGAGACAGGCAGCGAGCTGATCTCATCCACCGAGTACATGCTTTCCGGGAGCTGATGGAAGAGACCACCGAGGGACAGCGGGATCTTCTCCGCCGTTTTCGCCGTCATCGTTTGTTTTGGCTGGGTCTTGGATGAATTAAGAAGAAGAAAAAAAAGTTTTCTTTCCTCCCCCCAGACCCCTCCAGCCTCTCTCCCTCACTCTCTCTCTGTGCCTCTTCGCGCGTTATAGTGTCTAAATGTTGAAAGTGAGCTGTGTCTGTTTGGGTTGCCCTGACTCGCGGGATGCTTTCTAATGCTTTAGCTGCTACTAATGTCTCTCTCTCTCTATTTATCTCTCTCACTCTCACTCTCTCACTCTCTCTGCTTCAATTCCCCCTTTCACAGGCTCACTTTACTATTTATCCCAGGCTGCCGAATGCCCCGTGACGTAAGAGACCATATATGGACTGAGAGAGGAAAGGGTTGTAACCAGTCTCAGTGACGCGGTGGGCGGGGACCTGGCTCCTCGGCCAGAGGAGGCATCGCGCGGGCATAACCCCCCCCCCCCCCCCCCCGACCACCCCAGAACCGGGGGGAGGGGGTGGGGTGAGTGAGGGGAGACAGGGGGGGGGGGGGGGGCTTTGGGAACCGCTCAGTGCTGCGCCCTCACTTCCCTGCTGGGCTGAGTGAACATGGAGAGATTCCGGCCGCGGCTGCCTGTCCATGTATGGAGAGAGGATCCGGCAAGGAAGGAAGGCAGGGCAGAGGGGCGGGGACTCCGACCGCCCCTCCACTCCCCATATTTGGTGGCACGAAATTCCGGAAAGCCAGCGAAGTCACGGAAACTGGCGAAAGCCGCACTAGCAGCTGAGAGACACAACAGGCAGAAAAGTGGGGAGTGGAAGGAGCCACACACACAAAAAAACCCACACAGGAGCCACCGCAGAGTCGCTGCAAACAGCCGCCGGGAGCTGCTCTTCTTCCAACAGACACATCCGCAGTGGGTTCAGTTACACACACGGAGGGGGGGGGGGCGTATATTTTGCTCTCAACGCTTTAGATATTAATAAGAGCTACCGAAAGTTTCTCACCGCTTTGCATTCCACAGGGACCTATCCTGAATGAACACTATTCCTGTTTCAACTCCAGAGTAACTCTGGCTCTTGCCCCCTTCACTAGGTGTCTGCTCTCTGAACCACACAGCTCCAGTGGCTCCATCCCAGTACGGCGGAGTCAGATTTAAGAATGATGTCCCGGAAACATTCCGTGCTTAAACAAGCACCAACGTCCGGAATGCAATGTTTGGATCTGTTCTAGGTTAACACACGCGAGCAGAGGCCTGGAGAATCAGTATTGATCTGTCCTACTTTCTCTTGGAGTTTCCACTCTCTCTTTGATAGGTCTCACTCTCTGCTCTTGTCTGTCACACTCTCGCTCAGTCTCTTTTACTGCCCGTCTCTCGCTCTCACACTCACACACACTGGGACTCTCTAACACACATACTCTCTCACACACACTGTCACTCGCATTCCTAACGCACTCTCATACACTCTCTCTAACACTCTCTCACATACACACTCTGTCACTTACATTCCCGAACACACTCACTCACTCACATACTGGAAATCACTGTCTAACACACATTTTGTCACTCACTCACTCTCTAACACACGCACTCAGTCTCTCACACACTCACTCACTTTCGAACACACTCACTCTCACACAACCATCCAAACCCTCACTGACTAACACTCTCTCATTCACTCTCAGTCACTCACTTTCACTCACAATCTCACACTCACTCTTAAACACTCACTTTCTCTCTTTCATACCCACTCACACTTCCTCTCTAACACACACTCAGACTGGTACTCACTCTCTAACACACATTCACTCTGTCACTCACTCTAACACTCAGACTCACTCTCACACCAGCCACTTACACTGACACACACTCACTCACACTCTCTTTCTAACATACTCTCACACACATTCATACGTGCCCTCACTCTCTAAAAGACACACACACTCTGCTCTTATCTGTCACACTCTTACGTTGTCCCTCAGTCTCTTTTACTGTGTGTCTCTCGCACTCACTCTCACACTTACACACTGGGACTCACTCTCTAACACAATTTCTCTCACACTCTTGTCACTCACACTCACTCTCTAACACACACACTCACGCTCACTCTAACACTCTCTCACAGTCAGTCACACATTCACTCACTTTCTAATATTCACCCTCACAGTCACTCACTCACACTCACTCTTAATCACTCTCACTCTCGCACTCACTCTCACACACACTGGGATACACTCTCGAACACACACTCTCTTAAACTGTCACTCACTCTCTAACACACACACACACACACACACTCACTCACTCACTCACTCACACTGTCACTCACACTCACTCGCACTGGCACTCCTTCTCTAACACACTCACTCACACTGTCACTCACACTCACTCTCTAACATACTCTCACTCACTCTCACACACATTCACACACACTCTCACACTCGCTGTCAGGCACACTCCCTCACTCTTAATCACACTCTCGCACTCACTCCCTCACACACACTGCGACACACTCTCGAACACACACACTCTCTCTTAAACTGTCACTCACACTCTCTAACACACACACTGGCACCCACTCTCTAACACACACACACACACACACTCACTCACTCACTCACACTCTAACATACTCTCACTCACACTCTCACACACTCTTCAACACACTCTCACTGACTCTACCACTCTCATACTCAGGCACACACTTTATAATTCTCTCGCACACTCACTCACACTCACTCTCTCTCTTTAACACACTCACTCTCTCACACTCAGTCACTCACTCTCATTGTCACTCACACTCACTCCCTCTCAAAGACACTCTTGCACTCACACCAGTACTCACTCTCTAAAACACTCTCACTCACCCTCTCATTTTGTCACTCACACTCTCACACTCAGTCACTTACAATCACACACTCACTCACACTCACTTTCTAACACACACTCTCTCTCACTCATTCATGCTAACACTCACTTTAAAACAGTCTCACACTCTCACACTCATGCACTGTAACACACTCTCTCACACTCAGTCACTCATAGTCACACTCTGCCATTCTCACTCACTAACACACTCTCATTCTTAGTCACTCTCACACTCACTAACACTCTCACTCACTCTATGTCAAACTCACGCTCACTCACACTCTCGATTACTCTCACACTCTCAGCCATTCTCTCGCACTCACTCTAAAACAGTCTCACCTTCACACTCACACACTCTCAACACATTCTGATATCACTCTCACACTCACTCACTCACACTTCCACTCACTCAAACAAACTCTCTCATTCACTGATACACTCATCATCTCACATTGACTCTCACACTCACTCTCACACACATTCACGCACACTCTCTCACACTCGCTGTCAGACACACTCCCTCACTCACACTCACTCTAATACACTCACCCTCACTCACACCCTCTCTATCTCACTCTGGCACTCATTCTCTAACAGACTCACCCACTCTCCCACTCACTGTCACGCTCTCTCTTCACAGTCTCTCACTCTCACTATCTCACACACTGTACCCTGTCTTTGCCCTAATTTTCCACTTTTACTTTTGCCCGCTTTCTTGATCTACTCCACCTCACCATCTCTATAACTAAGTTGTTCCTCACCTTTTTCTCCAGCCTGCCTTAGGAACAGTCCATCAATCTGACTGAGCATCGCTCCATTTTTAAATAATTTACCTTGTGTTTGCCATTGTGGGGGAATACCCATGAAGGGATTGGGATACTCCTAATCTCCATTGGATAGAGATATTTAGATGAATTGAGATATTCAAAATCATGGGGGGTCTGGACAAAATAGGGAGAAGCACTTGTGAAAGGATCTAGATCAAGGGCAGATTTAAAGTGATAGTAAAAGAAGTAATAGTGATGTGAGAATAAACTTTCCCACAAAGTGAATGGCTAGGGTCTGGAATGCACTACCTGAGAGTGTGGTGGAAGCAAGTTCAACCAAGACATTCAAAAGGGAATTAGTCTGATATTTGAATGGGAAGAATGTGCAGGGTTACGGGGAGAGGGTAGGAGAATGGCACTAAGTGAATTGCTCATTTGGAGAACTGGTGCAGATATGATGGGCTGAACGGCCTCCTTTCACACTGTAACAATTTTGTGATTCTGTGGAGCTGCAGGTAAATGTACCAGGTCATGTATAAACAGGGATGCGCTACTAGTCACAGAAGGGAGGTCTTGTGGTGTGGTGGTACTGTGCTGTCTCTGAGTCAGAGCTTCTGGAAGCTCCATTCATAATTCAGGTAGCCAGGTTGATTATCAACCTCCCAATGGCAGACAGTAAGAGTGGGAGAGATTCCTTGTCAGCCATTCAAAGAAAACTGAAGCCTCTTCCATTATTATCCATAGCTACAGACTTTGACTAGCTCCAGAAAAGAAATTTAGACTCCCTAAATGATCTGTCACTGCCAGACACAAGATGGGGGTATACTGCAGAATGCTCATCATCACTGTTGGTAATCCGTCTTTACACTTTCTGTAATCACTCTTTTTTCTCTCTCTAATCCCTCTTTTCTCCCTCTGTATCTCCTCTTTACTCACTCTCCAACCCCTCATTACACCATCTCTAATCCCACATTACTCCCTATGTATTCCCTCTTTATTCTCTCTCTAATCGCTCTTTACTCTCTTTCTATGGGTAGCAGGGTAGCACAGTGGTGAGCACAGTTGCTTCACAGCGCCAGGGTCCCAGGTTCGATTCCTGGTTTGGGTCACAGTCTGTGCGGAGTCTGCATGTTCTCCTTGAGTCTGTGTGGGTTTCCTCCGGTGCTCCGGTTTCCTCCCACAGTCCAAAGATGTGCAAGGTAGGTGGATTGGCCACACTAAAATTGCCCTTCGTGTCCAAAATGTTTAGGTGGGGTTACTGGGTTACGGGAATAGGTTGGAAGTGTGGGCTTAAATGGGGTGCTCTTTCCAAGGGTCGGTGCAGATTCAATGGGCCAAATGGCCTCTTTTGGCACTGTAAATTCTATGATTCTATTCCCTCTTTACACTCCCTCTAATCCCTTATTACTCCCTCTGTATTCCCTTGTAACACTCTCTGTATTCCCGCTTTACTGTCTTCGTATTCCATCTTTACTTTCTCCATAATCACTCTTTACTCCCTCCGTTTTGCCACTTACTCTATATTCCCCCTTACACTCTCCCTAGTCCCTCTTTACTGTCTCCATATTCCCCTTTAACTCTCTCAATATTCCTCCTGTATTCTCTCCCTATTCCCTCTTTACACTCTCCCCATTCCCTCTTTATACTTTCCATATTCCCCTTTTACTCTCTCCATATTCCCACCTTACTCTCACCCTAATCCCTCTTTACTCTCTCCATATTCTCTCTTTACTGCCTCAGTATTCCCTGTTTACATGCTCCGTACTCCCCCTTTACTCACTCCATATTCCCCATTATTCTCTCCGTATTCCCTCTTTACTCCCTCCGTTTTCTCTCTTTACTCCCTCTATATCCCTTCTTTACTCTGACTGTAATCCCTCTTTACCCTCTCCCTATTCCTCTTTAATCTCTGCGGATTCACTTTTTCCTCTCTCCATGTTCCCTCTACTCTCTTCCTATTCGTTCTTTATTTTTTCCATATTCCCCCTTTACTCTCTCTATATTCCCCCTTTATTCTCTCAGTATTCTATCTTTCTTCACTCTCTATTCCCTCCTTACTCTATCCGTAGTCTGCAATACTGTCTTCTTATTTCCTCTTTACTCTCTCTGTATTCTCCTTTTACTCGCTCTGTATTCCCTCTTTACTCACTCTATATTCCCCATACTTTTTCTGTATTCCCTCTTACATCCCTCCGTATTCCCTCTTTAGACTCTCCATACTTCCCATTTACTCTCTCCATACTCCCCACTTACTCTCTCCGTAGTCCCCATTTACTCTCTCCCTATTCTCTATTTATTATCTCTGTATTCCAGCATATTCTCTCTGTACTCCCCATTTAATCTCTCCGTATGACCTCCTTACTGTCTCCATAGTCTGTCTGTACCCTCTCTTTCTATTACCTCTTTACTCACTGTGTAAACCCTGTCTACTCTGTTTATTCAGTGTTTACTCTTTACACTCTCTAATCCTGCTTTATTCACTCTGTCATCCCTGTTTACTTTCTCTCTTTATTCCCTCCTTCTCTCTCCATTATCCCTTTTTACTCTCTAAGTATTCCTCGTTCCACTCCGGTAATCTGTCTTTAGTTTCTCTGTACTGCATTTTTCCTCACTCTGTAAACCCTTTGCTCTGTTTATTCGTTGTTTAGTCTCCGTGTAATTACTCTTTACTCGCTCTCTAATCACAGTTTATTATCTCCGCCACCCATCTTTACTCTCGTTATTCCCTCTTTACTCTCTCCATTATACCTCTTTACTGTCTCTGTAATCACTCTTTACTGCTTCCGCATTCCCTCTTTACTCTCTCTGAATTCTCTTTACTCTCTGTGAATTCCATCATAATTGCCACCGTATTCTCTCTTTCCTCCCTCCATACGCCTTCTTTACACTGCATTATGCCCTTGGTGTCTCCTTATTACCTCTTTACTGTCTCCATGTTCCCCACTTACTCTCTCTTTATTCTCGCTTTACTCTCTCCATATACCCCCTTTATTCCCTCAATATTCCCCACTTACTCTCTCTCTATATTCCCTTTTTACTCTCTTCATATTCCCCCTTTACTCTCTCCATATTGCCCCATTGCTCTCTCCCGGTTCCCTCTTTATACTCTCAATAGTCACTCTTTACTCTTTCCATATTACCTCATTACTCTTTCTGTATTCCCTCTTTATTCTATCTGTATTCTCCCATAACTCTCGGTATTCCCTCTTTACGCTTTCTATATTCCCCCATACTCTCTCTGTATTCCCTCTTTAATTCCTCTATATTCTCTCTTTACACTCTCCGTTCTCCCTGTTTACTCTTTCCGTAGTCCCCCTTTACTCGCTCCATATTTCCCCTTTACTCTCTCCCTATTCCCTCTTTTTTCACTTCGTATTCCCCCATACTCTCTCTGTATTCCTCCTTTACTCTCTCCATATTCCCTCTTTACTGTCTCCACAGTCTGTCTTTACCCTCTATTACTTCTTTATTCACTCTGTAAACCTGTCTACTCTCTGTTTATTCGTTGTTTACCCTTCCTGCAATCACTCTTTACTCTCTTTAATCCTGCTTAATTCTCTCTGTCATCCCTGTATGCTCTCATTATTCCCTCTTTACTCTCCCCATTATCCCTCTTTCCTCTCTCAGTATTCCCTCTTTACTTTCTCCGTATTCCTTCTTTGCTCTCCGGTAATCTGTCTTTACTCTCTCTGCATTGCATTTTCCCTCAATCTGTCAACCCTCTTTACTCCCTGTTTACTCTCCCTTTAATCACTCACTCTCTTATCAGTTTATCACCTCCGTCACCCATATTCACTCCCTCTTTATTCCCTTTTTACTCTCTCCATTATACCTCTTTGATCTCCCTGTTATCCCTCATTGCTGTATCCGCATTCCCTTATTACTGTCTCCGAATTCCCCCCAAACTCTCTCTGTTCCATCTGTATTTTATCTGTATTCCCCCTTTACTCTCTCAGTATTCCCACTTGAATCCCTCTGTATTCCCTCTTTACACTCTTGATACTCCCAGTTTGCTCTTGCCATAGTCCCTCTTTACTCTCTCCTTAATCCCTCTTAACTGCCTCCGTATTCCCTTTTTATTCTCTCCATATTCCCCCTTTACTCTCTTCCTATTCCCTCTTTACGCTCTACATATTCCCTCTTACTGTCTCCTTATTCCCTCTTTATTCCCTTTATATTCCCCCCAAACTCTCTCCCTATTCCCTCTTTACACGCTCTATGCTCCCCTTACTCTCTCTGTATTCCCATTTACTCTCTCCATATTCCCTCTTTACTCACTGTGTAAACCCTGTCTACTCTCTGTTTATTCCTTGTTCACTCTCCCAATAATCGCTCTTTATGATCTCTCAAAACCCGCTTTATTTTCTCCATCTTTACTCTCTCTTTATTCTCTCTGTATCTCTCTTTATTTCCCCTTTACTCTCTTAGTATTCCCTCTTTACTTTCTCCGATATTCCCTCTTTCCTGTCCCGTAATCTGTCTTTACTCTCCGCATTGCATTTTCCCTCACTCTGTAAACCCTTTTTACTCCCTGTTTATTTTCTCTGTAATCACTCATTACTCGCTCACTAATCACCCTTTACTCCGTCACCCATCTTTAATCACTAATCACTCCGTCACCCATCTTTACAGTCTCTTTATTCCTTCCTTACTCTCTCCATTTTACCTCTTTACTCTCTCTGTAATCAAACTTTACTGTCTCCGTATTCCCTATTTCCTCTCTTTATTCCCCCATTACAGTCTCAGTATCCCTCTTTACTGTCTCCGTATTCCCTCTGTACTCTCTCCATAGTCCCTAATACTCCCCCTGTTTTCCCTATCTACTCTATGCATATTCCCCCAAACTCTCTCTGTATTCCCTCTTTACTCTATCTGTATTCCCCTTTGCTCTCACTGTATTCCCTTTAGAATCTCTCTGTATTCCATCTTTACTCGCTCTGTATTCCCCCTTTACTCTCTCCCTATTCCCTTGTTACATGCTCCATGTTACCCCTTTACTCTCTCTGTATTTCCTCTTTATTCTATCCATATTACCCCATAGTTTCTCTGCCTTTACTCTCTCTGAATTCCCCCTTTACTCTCTCTGTATTCCCTCTTGAATCCTTTCGTATTCCCTCTTTACACTCTCCGTACTCCCCATTTGCGCTCGCCGTAGTCCCTCTTTACTCTCTTCCTTTTCCCCTTTACTCTCTCTGTATTCCCTCTTTATTCTATCCATATTCCCTCATAGTTGCTCTGCCTTTACTCTCTCCATATTCCCTCTTTACTGTCTCCACATTCTGTCTTTATTCTCTTTCATCATTGTGTAAACCCTGTCTACTCTGTTTATTCCTTGTTTACTCGTCCTATAATCACTCTTTACTATCTCTCTAAACCCGCTGTATTCCCTCCGCCTTTACTCTTTCTTCATTCCCTCATACTCTCTCTTTATTCCCTCTTTCCTCTCTCTCATCCATCTTTACTCTCCCCATTATCCCTCTTTCCTCTCTCACTATTCCCTCTTTACTTTCTCCGTATTACCTCTTTCCTCTCTTTCCTCTTTCCTCTCCCAGAATCTGTCTTTACTCTCTCCGCATTGCAATTCCCCTCAATCTGTAAACCCTCTTTACTCCCTGTTTACTTTCCCTGTAATCACTCTTTACTCACTCTCTAATCATCCTTTATTATCTCTGTCACCTGCCTTTACTTTCTCTTTATTCCCTCTTTACTCTCTCCATTATACTCTTTACTCTCTCCATATTCCCTCTTTACTGCCTCCGTATTCCCTCTGCTCTGTCATCCTCCCCCCCTTACTGTCTTCGTATCCCTCTTTACTGTCTCTGTACTCTCTGTGTACTCTCTCCATATTTCACAATACTCTCTCCATTTTCCCTCTCTACTCTACGCATATTCCCACAAACACCCTCTGTATTCCCTCGTTACTCTATCTGTATTCCCCCTTGAATCTCTCTGTATTCCATCTTTACTCACTCTGTATTCCCTCATTACTCACTCTCTATTCCCTCTTTATGCTCTACATGTTCTCCTTTTACTCTCTCTGTATTCCCTCTTTATTCTATCCGTATTCCCCCGTAGTTTCTCTGCCGTTACTCTCTCCATATTCCCCCTTTACTCTCTCTGTATTCCCTCTTGAATCCTTTCGTATTCCCTCTTTACACTCTCCATGCTCCCCATTTGCTCTTGCCGCAGTCCCTCTATACTCTCTCCCTTTTTCCCCTTTACTCTCTCAGTATTCCCTCTTAATTCTATCTGTATTCCCCCATAGTTTCTCTGCCCTTACTCTCTCCATTTTCGCTCCTTACTATCTCATGAGTCTGTCTTTATTCTTTATCCTCTTTCCTCACTGTGTAAGCCCTGTCTACTCTGTTTATTTCTTGTTTACTCGTCCTATAATCACTCTTTACTATCTCTCTAAACCTGCTTTATTCTCTCCGCCTTCACTCTATCTTCATTCCCTCTGTACTCACTCTTTATTCCCTCTTTACTCTCTCTCATCCCTCTTTACTCTCCCCATTATCCCTCTTTCCTCTCTCAGTATTCCCTCTTTACTTTCTCCGTATTCTTTCTTTCCTCTCCCGTAATCTGTCTTTACTCTCTCCGCATTGCATTTTCCCTCAATCTGTAAACCCTCTTTACTCCCTATTTATTCTCCCTGCAATCACTCTTAACTCGCTCTCTAATCACCCTATATTATCTCTGTCACATGTTTTACTTTCTCTTTATTCCCTCTTTACTCTCTCCATTATACCTCTTTACTCTCTCTGTAATCCCTCATTATTGTCTCTGTATTCCCTCTGTACTCTCTCCATATTCCCCCTTTACTCCCTCCAAATTCCCCCTTTACTCTCTCCGTATTCCCTCTTTCTATTTACTTATCTATTTATTTATTTACTCTAAGCGTAGAGTACCCAATTTGTTTTCCAATTAAGGGGTAATTTAGTGTGGCCAATCTTTCTGCCTTGCATATTGTTTTGGGTTGTGGGGGTGGAACATAAGCAGACATGGGGACAACATACAAACTCCACACGGACAGTGACCCGTGCCCGGGATCGAACCCAGGTCTGCAGCGCCGAGAGGTAGCTACTGCTAATCACTGCGCCACAGTGTCACCCTCTTCGTATTCCCTCTTAGCTGCCTCCATGTTCCCTTTTTATTCCCTCCATATTCCCTCTTTATTCCCTCCATATTACCCCTTTACACTCTCCGGACTCCTCCTGTACTCCTGTATTCCCTCTTTACTTTCTCCATATCCACTCACTCTCTCTGTTGGTGGCATGGTAGCACAGTGGTTAGCATTGTTGCTTCACAGCACCAGGGTCCCAAGTTTGATTCCCAGCTTAGGTCACTGTCTGTGCAGAATCTGCATGTTCAACCTGTGTGTGCATGGGTTTCCTCCGCGTGCTCCCGTTTCCTCCCACAAGTCCTGAAAGAGGTGCTGTTAGGTGAATTGGATCGTCTGAATTCTCCCTCCGTGTACCCGAACAGGCGCCGGAATGTGGTGACTAGAGGCTTTTCACAGTAACTTCATTGCAGTGTTAATGTAAGCCTACGTGTGACAATAAAGATTATTATAATGTTATTATTAAACTGTCTCCATTTTCCCCCTTTACACTCTCCCTATTCCCTCTATACTCGCTCCATATTCCCTCTTTACTCTCCCCGGATTCCCTCTTTACTCTCTCTGTATTCCCTCTTTACTCTCCCTGGATTCCTTCCTTACTCTCTCTGTATTCCCTCTTTACTCTCCCCGGATTCCTTCTTTACTCTCTCTGTATTCCCTCTTTACTCTCCCCGGATTCCTTCTTTACTCTCTCTGTATTCCCTCTTTACTCTCTCCCTATTCCCTCTTTACACCCTCGGTATTTCCTCTTTACACTCTCCATATTCCACCTTTACTCTCTCCATATTCCTCCTTTACTCTCCCCTTATTCCCTCTTTACTCTCTCTGTATGCTCCCTTTACTCTCCCCATCCTCCCACTTTACTGCCCCCCCAATAGTCCCTCTTTACACTCTCTGCATTTCCACTTTACTCTCTCCGAATTCCACCCGTACTCTCTCCATACTCTCCCTTTCCTCTCTCCATATTCCCTTTATTCTCTCAATATTCCCCCTTTACTCTCTCCATATTCCCCCTTTAATCCCTCTGTATTCCCTATTTACTCCCTCCATATCCTCTCTTTACTCTCTCTGTATTCCCTCTTTACACTCTTGGTATTCCCCCTTTACTCTCCCCGTATACATAGAACATAGAACATAGAACATTACAGCGCAGTACAGGCCCTTCGGCCCTCGATGTTGCACCGTCCTGTGAAACCCCTCTAAAGTCCCTCTACACTATTCCCTTATCGTCCATATGCCTATCCAATGACCATTTAAATGCCCTTAGTGTTGGCGAGTCCACTACTGTTGCAGGCAGGGCATTCTACGCCCTTACTACTCTCTGAGTAAAGAACCTACCTCTGACATCTGTCCTATATCTATCCTTCTTTGTTCTCTTTGTTTTCCTCCTTTACACTCTCCCTATTCCCTCTTTACTCCCTCCGCAATCCCTCTTTACTCTCTCTGTATCCCCCCTTTACTCTCCCGGTATTCCCTCTTTACCCCCTCCATATTCTGTCTTTACACTCTCCATATTTCCATTTTACTCTCTCCATATTCCATCTTTACTCTCTCCATATTCCCTATTTACACTCTCAATATTCCCTCTTTACTCTCTCTGTATTCCCCTTTTACCCTCCCGTATTCCCTCTTTACTCTCTCTGTATTCCCCCTTTACTCTCCCCGTATTCCCTCTTTACTCCCTTGGTATTCCCACTTTACACTCCCCGTATTCCCTCTTTGCTCCCTCAGTTTTCCCACTTTACTCTCTCCATGTTCCCTCTTTACACTCTCGGGTATTCCCCCTTTACTTTCTCTACATTTCCTCTTTACTCTCTCCACATTCCCTCTTTATTCTTTCAGTATTCCCCCTTTACACTCCTGCATTTCCTCTTTACTCTCTCCGTATTCCCTCTTTACTCACTATATTCCTCTTTACTCTCCCTGTATTCCCTCTGTACTCCCTCCATACACCCTCTTTTCACTCTCCTCATTTCCTCTTTACTCTCTCCATGTTCCACCTTTACTCCTTCCGTATTCCCTCTTTACTCCCTTGGTATTCCCAATTTATTCCCTCCGTATTCCCTCTTTACACTCTCGGGTATTCCTCCTTTACTTTCTCCACATTTCCTCTTTACTCCCTCCGTATTCCATCTTTACACTCTCCATATTCCCCTTTACTCTATCCGTATTTACTCTTTACTCTATCCATATTCCCCATACTCTCTCTGTATTCCCCCTTTACTCTCTCCATATTCCCTCTTTACTGTCTCCACTGTCTGTCTTTACTCGATCTCCATTACCTCGTTACTCACTGTGTAAACCCTGTCTATTCTCTGTTTATTCTTTGTTTACTCTCCCTGTAATTACTCTTTACTATCTCTCTAATCCCGCTTTATTCTATCCGTCTTTACTCTTTCTTTATTCCCTCTGTACTCTCTCTAATCCCTCTTTAATCTCTCCATTATACCTATTTATAGAACAGTACAGCACAGAACAGGCCCTTCGGCCCTCAATGTTGTGCCGAACAATGATCACCCCACTTAAACCCACGTAACCCGTATACCCATAACCCAACAATCCCCCCATTAACCTTACACTACGGGCAATTTAGCATGGCCAATCCACCTAACCCGCACATCTTTGGACTGTGGGAGGAAACCGGAGCACCCGGAGGAAACCCACGCACACACGGGGAGGACGTGCAGACTCCACACAGACAGTGACCCAGCCGGGAATCGAACCTGGGACCCTGGAGCTGTGAAGCATTGATGCTAACCACCATGCTACCGTGAGGCCCCCAATTTACTCTCTCAGTATTCCCTCTTCACTTTCTCCATATTCCCGATTTCCTCTCCCGTAATCAGTTTTTACTCTCTCTGTATTGCATTTTTCCTCACTCTGTAAACCCTCTCTTCTCCGTTTATTCGCCCTGTAATCACTCTTTACTCGCTCCCTAATCACTCTTTATTATCTCTGTCACTCATCTTTACTCTCTCTTTATTTCCTCTTAACTCTGTCCATACCTCTTTACTTGCTCTCTAATCCTTTTACCTGCCTCCCCATACCCTCTGTATTCTCTCCAAATTCCTACTTGACTGCCTGCGTATGCACTCTTTACTCTCTCCGAATCCCATTTACTCTCTCTGAATTCCTTCTTAACGGCCTCCATATTCCCTCTGTACTCTTTCCGAATTCCCACTTAACTGCTTCTGTATGTTCTCTTTACTGTCTCCGTATTCCCTCTTTACTCCTCTGTATTCCTATTAACTGCCTCCCTATTCCCTCTTTACTGACATTCCTATTCCCTCTTTACTCCCTCCGTAGTCTCCTTTACTGTCTCCGTATTCACTCTTTACTCTCTCCGTTTTCCCAGCTTACTCTTTCTTTGATCGCTTTTATGCTCTCTTTTTTTCAACTTTACTCTCTCTATATTCTCTCTTTACTCTCTGTAATTCCTCTTTGATGCCTCTGCATACCTCTTTACTCTCTCCTCATTCCCACTTAACTGCCTCCGTATGCCCTCTTTACTCTCTCCGTGTTCCTCTCTTACTGTCTTCGTATTCCCTCTGTACTATCTCCGTATTCCATTTTTACTCCCTCCGTATTCCCTCTTTACTCTCTCTGTATTCCCTCTTTGCTGTCTCCGTATTCTGTCTTTACTCCCTCTTTTTTCCCACTTTACTCTCTTTAATTACTCTTTACACTCTCTTTTTTCCATCTTTACTCTCTCTTTATTCGCTCTTTACTATCTGGGTAATTCCTCTTTACTTTCTCTATATTCTCTCTGTATTCGCTCCTTAGTCTCTCTATAATCCTTCTTTACTCGCTGTAATCCCTTGTTACTATCTCTGTAATTCCTCTTTACTCTCTCTCTATTTCCTCTTTACTCGCTCTGCAATCCCTCTTTCTTCTCTCTGCATTTCCTGTTTACTCACTCTATATTTCCACTTTATTCTCTGTACTCCCACTTTACTGTCTCTGTACTCTCTTACTCTTGCCATAATCCCTCTTTACTTTCTCTGTGTTCACTCTTTACGCTCTCTGTAATCCTTTTTTACTCCCTCCATAATCCAACTTTACTCTCTGTATTCCTTCTTTACTCTCTCTGTATTCCCTCTTTACTCTCTCTGTAATCCTTCTTTATTCTCTCTGTATTCCCTATTTACTCTCTCCATAATCCCTCTTTACTCTCTCTGTGATCCCTCTTTACTCTCTCTGTAATCCTTCTTTACTCTTGCCATCGTCCCTCTTGCTCTCTCGTAGTTCAATTTTCACTCTTTCTGTGTTACGTGTTTATTCCCTCCATTTATTCTCTTTTATTCCATTTTCAATCTCTCCCTTCATTCCCTCTTCACTCTGTATATTCCATCTTTGCTCTCTGCCTAATCCATCTTTAGTCTCTGTGTAACCCCTCTTTACTTTCTCTGTACTCACTCTTTAGACTCTCTGCAATCCCTTTTCACGGAAACATGGAAAATAGGAGCAGGATTAGGCCATTTGGCACCTCAAGCCTGCTCTGCCGTTCAACATGATTGTGGCTGTTCCTCTTATCTCTACATCATAATCCAGTGCTCCCCTATGCCCCTTGTCCCCTTTTGTATCTAGAAATCTATCTATTTCCATCTTAAATAGGTGCAGTGATCTGGCCTCTACAGTCTTCTGTGGTAGATAATTCCACAGGTTCACTGAGTGAAGAAATGTATCCTCATCTCAGTTCTAAATGGCCTACCCCATATCCTGAGACTGTGACACCTTGTTCTAGACCCTCCAGCCAAAGGAAGTAAGACCCCGGCGTCAAGTCTGTCTAATCCTGTCAGGATGTTTTGCATTTCAATGAGATCCTCTCTCATGTTTCTACATTCCAGTGAATACAGGCCCAATTGACCAAATCTCTCTTCATACGACAACCCTGCCTTCCCAGAAATCAGTCTGGTGAACCTTCACTGCAATTCCGCTATGGCAAATATATCCTTTCTTAGATAAGGAAACCAAAACTGCACACAATACTCCAGGTGTGGTCTCACCAATGCCTTGTACTGTTGTGACAACACTTCCTTACCTTTATACTCTATTCCTTTAGCTATAAATGCCAACATTCTGTTTGCTTCCTTTATTACCTACTGTACCTTCATACGAGCTGTCTGCGACTCATGCACAATGACACCCAGACCCCTCTGCATCGGAGCACTCTGAAGTCTCTCCCCATTTAGATAATAAGTTACATTCCCATTTTTCCGACAAAAATGCATGACCTTACACTTATCCACGTTAAACTCAATCTGCCACATTTTGGCCCACTCTCCTAACCTAACTATATCCACTGTTAAGGTTCTTATTTCCTCATTGCAACTTACTGTCCCCCTTATTTTTGTGTCTTCTGCAATTTTGGCGTTAGAACCCTCTATCCCTGAGTCCAAGTCATTAATATAGATTGTAAACATTGGGCCCCAAGGACAAAACCCTGTGGCACCCCACTAGTTACATTTTGCCATCCAGAAACAGACCCATTTATCCTGATTTTCTGTCTTCTGTCCATCAGCCAGTCTTCTATCCAAGCTAATAAATTACCTCTAACCCCATGTGATCCCTGGTTGGTTCCACAACATATTGCTCCAAGAAACAATCTCTAATACATTCAATAAGCTCTCCCTCGAGGTTACCCTTGCCAATTTGATTCATCCAGCCCTCGTGCATATTAAAATCACCCATGATTATTGTTGTATCTTTCCTACAAGCCCCCAGTATTTCCTGGTTTATATTGTGCACTCATTTATTGAGATAATAGCTTATCTGTAACTTAACTACATATACTTACCTTTATAACCTATCTCTTAATATCTTTGGTTCACAAAAATCTATCAGCCTCAGATTTAAAGGAGCAACTGATCTAGTATCAGCTGTTATTTGTGGAAGAGCGTTCAGAACCTCTACCCGTCTTTGTATGTAGAAGCACGGCAGCACAGTGGCTAGCACTGTGGCTTCATAGCACCAGGGTCCCAGGTTCGATTCCCCGCTGGGTCACTGTCTGTGTGGAGTCTGCACAGTGTCTGTTCTCCCCGTGTCTGTGTGGGTTTCCTCCCGGTGCTCCGGTTTCCTCCCACAGTCCAAACGTGTGCAGGTTAGGTGGATTGGCCATGCTAAATTGCCCTTAGTGTCCAAAAAGGTTAGGAGGGGTTATTGGGGTTACAGGGATAGGGTGAAAGTGAGGGCTTAAGTGGGTCGGTGTGGACTCGATGGGCCGAATTGTGTGTTCTATCTTCTAAACTATTCCTAATTTCACTCCTGAGAAGTTGGCTCTAATTTTTAGACAAATACCCTAATCCTAGAATCACCAACCATTGGAAATAGTTTATCTCTATCTACTCTTTATGTTCCCCCCAATATCTTAAAAACTTCAATCAAACAACCCCGAACCTATTAAACACTAGTTTACATAATAAAATAATAAAATGCTGGAAAAACACAACAGTTCTGGGAGCATCTTTGGAGAGAGAAACACAGTTGACGTTTTGAGTCCAGTATGACTCTTCCCTGGAATTCATCTTCAACTTGTTTGTTTAATTTTCACAGTAACTTCATCGAAGCCTATTTGTGACAATAAGTGATTGTTATTATTATTATTAATTTCTCTTCATAATTTCACGCTTGGTGTCCTGGTGTTTTTTTTAAATTCATTTACAGGTTGTGGGTATCACTGGCTAGGCCAGCATTTATTGCCCATCCCTAATTGCCCATGAGGAGGTGGTGTCCTTCTGATAAATCAAGGCAGACCTCCCTCTAAAGCCAATGCATCCTTCTTCAGGTAAGGCGCACAGAACCACTTGCTGTACTCCAGGTGTGGTCTAACCAGGCCTTTGTCTGGCTGAAGCATGACTTGTACCCCCTTGTGTTCTAATCCTCTACACATAAAGGCTAGCAATCCATTAGCCATATAAAATTATTTTCTGTACCTGTCATGAAATTTTAATGATCCACATACCTGCAATCACATGTCACTCTGGGCCTCCATTGTTTCCAGCTTTTCACCATTTAGATAATACCCTGTTCTCTCCTTGGTAGTTCCAAGGTGATATTCACTATGGTTTTGCCAATCACTTAAGCTATAGATATCCCTTTTGAAATTTCATGCTTCCACCTACATTGTTTACAAACTACTGCTGCCTATTTTTGTGACAGCAGCAAATTTGGATAAGGCCAGGATTTTCCTTCCCCACCCTCTACTGGGGGCCTCCGGTCCTGCTGAAACTCAGTGGCCAGAATTTCCCAAGGGAACCAGAAGATCCACCAGCCAATGATATGTTGCCTCTGCTGGCCATGGGGGGGGGGGGGGGGGGGGGGGTGCAGAAAATCCCGCCCAATGGACTTTTGGTTGGCCCACTGCATCACCCACAGTGGGGCCTGGAAATCCAAATGGTGGGTTTCAATCTCATCTTCTATGTTGCTAGAAAATACAGTGCATAGCTGAGGGCCCAATGCAGAATCTTGCAGGACAGTAGAAATCACATCCTGTCTATGAGAGTACCTGCCTCTTACCCCTATTCTCTGTGTCCTGCCAGTCAGGACAATTCAACAATTTGCCTTTAATCCCATGGGCTTCAATTTTAGCTAACAGTCTCTCAAGAGAAATGTTATTGAATGCCTTCTGGAAGTCCATCTAAATAGCATCTATAGACAATCCCCTGCCCATTACTTTAATCACCTCTTCAAAATGTTCAGACAGGTTTGTCAGGTACAAGCTACCCTTTACAAATCTCTGACCAGCTGTTTAATCAATATATCCTCAATTATAAACCCATGCAATTTCCAGGCAACCGTTGTTAGGCTAACTCATCTATGATTCTCTAGTTTTCCCTTTCTCACTGTTCTTCAATAAGACTATAATCTTCTGCTCCTCCCTCTGTATCCCCCTGTATTCTTTCAGTCCAGGTGCCATGTCCTGAGGGGGTGTTGGTGACCAGGGACCTCTTGTTGTGCTTGGTAAGGTACTGCAGTGGCTATTTGCAGATGACCAGGAAGCTCTCATGCTATTCCCGTCTACTTCCGATGTATTAGAAGGATTTACAGGTTGAATGAACCTGTATGGCCACATCATGAATGCACATTCCTTGGCCGCAGATTCTGGTTTAAGAGAGGAATGCGACATCAAATGGGTGGCACAGTGGTTGGCACTGTTGCCTCATGGTGCCAGAGAGCTGGGTTCGATTCCTGTGTGGAGTTTGCATGTTGTCCCCGTGTCTGCGTGGGTTTCCTCCGGGTGCTCCGGTTTCCTCCCACAGTCCAAAGATGTGCAGGTTAGGTGAATTGGGCATGATAAAATTACCCCTCAGTGCCCCACAGATGTGCACGTTAGGTGGGGTTAAGGGCATAGAGCGGGAGGGTGTGGGCCTCGGAGGGTCGGTGTAGACCTACAGGGCCGAATGGCCTCCTTCTGCGCTGTCGGGATTCTATGGGACCCCCCCTCAATTATTTCCCCCCGATCTCTAACTCCAGGCCACCCAGCAGTCCTGCTGGTGTGGGCGCCCTCTAATGCTGTGTCTCTCTGTATTCGCAATGAAAACCGAGCTCAGGATTTACAGTTTCAGATTCTTTAATTCCCTAACACTAGAATCTACAACTGCAGCCATTCGGCCGCTTCTTCCTTCTCCACGTTGAAACATGCGTGGTATCTTAATCCACAAATTACAGCAGCGACAAGCAGTCTTAACCTCATAAAAAAGCATGTTTAATAATACACGCCATTCCCCAGCATACCCCCAGCTAAACGGACACACACTCCCCGGTGTTCGTGGTCTGCGCCCGGTATCAATACTGGTAGGATAAGAATTAAAAAGTCACTCCCGGGGTCCGGAGTTCAGGGGGCTATGACCCTGTCATTTTTTCGTTTTACTTTCCCTCACAAACATAATAAAGTTGCCTTATGGCTGAAAAGGAGCGAGTGGGGAACTCTGGGGAGCAGTGGCTGTAACACGGGCTATAACTTCCCTCCACATGGGAAATATTTGGGTAAATTAAACACCAGGAGACATTTCGGAAAGAGGCAGAGCACCGAGACATCCGCCAGTGGGGGAGGCGAGGTGGGGGAGGCTTTCGGAAGGCCAGCTTCATAGTTTGGCGCCTTGAGCACAAGGGCGGCTCCACTGAGTCAAGATGGTGCGGCCAGTGTTGAAAACCAGGCAAGGGGGAAATGTTTAATTTTAAACCAAAACTCTACACTCCGCCCTTAATCCTGGTCTCCCGGGACACCGACTCGACTTTCAATTCGAAACTGGTTAGAATCATAGAAAAGGTTACAGCACTACAGCACAGGAGGAGGCTATTCGGCCCATCTTGTCCATGCCTGCCCGAGGACACCCAGGTGCCTTTCTAATACATAGACTGACATAGAATTTACAGTGCAGAAGGAGGTCATTCAGCCCATCAAGTCTGCACCGGCTCTTGGAAAGAGCACCCTACCAAAGGTCAACACCTCCACCCTATCCCCATAACCCAGTAACCCCACCCAGCATTAAGGGCAATTTTGGACACTAAGGGCAATTTATCATGGCCAATCCTCCTAACCTGCACATCTTTGGACTGTGGGAGGAAACCGGAGCACCCGGAGGAAACCCACGCACACACGGGGAGGATGTGCAGACTCCGCACAGACAGTGACCCAAGCCGGAATAGAACCGGGGACCCTGGAGCTGTGAAGCGATTGTGCTATCCACAATGCTACCGTGCTGCCCTTCCTGCACCCGATTCACAGCCCTGTAGTTTACAGCACTTAAAGTGCAGATCCAGGTACCTTTTAAAACGGTTTAGGGGCTCTACCTCCACCACCAACTCGGACAACGAATTCCAGACTCTCACTGCCCTCTGCTTAAAAAAGTATTTTCTCACATCCCCTCTACACCTTCTGCCACTTCTCTTCAATCTATGTCCCTTGGTTCTAGAAATCTCCGCCAGGGGACAATTCCCCTGATTCTCTAATCCAATTCTTTCGATAGTTAATCAACGCTCACATTCCCCTCATTGCACTGCTGGTTACACCACTTCATTCTAAATATTGGAGCAGTCCCAATTTTAACCAGATAAAGGCAAATTACTGACGGATGCTGGAATCTGAAACAAACACAGAAAATACTGGACAATCTCAGCAGGTCTGGCAGCATCAGTGGAGAGAAAAGGGAGCTAACGTTTCAAGTCTGGATGGCTCTTTGTCAAAGCTGGTGAGAACTGGAAATGGGGTCAGATTTATATTGTAGTGCGGGGGGGGGGGGGGCGTGGAGCAGTGGGGCTGCATTAGGGACCAGCGATGGGTGGACATTGAAAAATATGTCGAGGACAGAAGACAAAAGGAATGTAAATAGGGAGAGCGGAGTGGTGCAGCAGAAGCATGCTGTGCCCATAACCCAGAGATCGATGGATCAAAACTATTCTCTGCTAGTTAGTGCAGCATGGTAGCATAGTGGTTAGCACTATGGCTCCACAGTGCCAGAGTCCCAAGTTCGATTCCCAGCTTGGATCATGGTCTGTGCGGAGTCTGCACATTCTTCTCGTATCTGTGTGAGTTTCCTCCGGGTGCTCTGGTTTCCTCCCACAACTCCTGAAAGATGTGCTATTCGGCAATTTGGACATTCTGAATTCTCCCTCGGTGCACCTGAACAGGCACCGGACTAGGTGCTTTTCACAGTAATTTCATAGGATGTGTTAATGTAAGCTTACTTGCGACAATAAAGATTATTAAATTATTAAAGAAGGGTGCTGATGCTGGCACATAAAGAGATTAGAATGTGTGTATGGCAGTACAAAGTTGAGCAGTGTGTTAAAGGGCAACTAGGAACAGTTGGCCCAAGTGGCATGGGGGAAGGGGATGGACAATGGTGAAGGAAAAACAGATCAATGCAAAAATGTGCCTAATTGGAAGACCGGAACATTGCAGCAGGCCAAGGCCGTGTGGATGTGAGAACAGGACAGTGAGTTAAAATGGCAAGTGACAGGAAGGTCAGAGTCCTGCTTGCAGATGGACAGGATTTGTTTAATCTCTCCAGTGTAGAGTAGACCCCATTTTAACAAGCTTGGGTTGCCAGTAAATGCGGTACCTGTCAGAATTCTAACAGTTACACTAGTTTCAGCAGTTCCAAAGTTCTTATCGGAAGAGTCAAATTTCTGATTGTTAGACTTAATGTTAGGGTCTGAACGCATAAACAGCTTCACTTCTAACCATTGTCCACCTTTTCATTCAAACGGGTTCATAGTCCATTAATAGCAGAAATGGTTATTGCTCAGTCTGCCTTCCTGATGCTCCTGAGTTCTGGTAACATTGTTACTCTTTCGTATTCAGTCCCATTCATATTTTCATTTTACACAATGTCCCCTCACAATTATCCACAAATCTGTTTTACAACACAGCCCTTGTGGGATAAAGATTGAAGGGTTTAACTACTTTACTGTCAGAATTCATCCCAAGCAATTGATCTATAGTAACAAAAACAACAATGGGATAAATGACCAGGCAATCTGTTTTGGCGATGTTGATTTAGGGATAAATTGTGGGCCAGGACAAAACTAATGCCATAGGACTGCCCTGCTCATCTTCAAATAGTTCCATGGGATCTTATACACCCTTGTACATCTGAAAGGCCCTTGGTTTAATATTACATCCAACCAACAGCATCTAAAGCAGTTCAACGCAAGGCCCAAGTCAGAAGTGTAATAGAATATTCTCCACTTGCCTGGATGAAGTTCCAACAACACTCACGATGCTTTGATGCCATCCAAGTCAAAGCAGCCCGCTTGATTGGTGTCCCATCCCCCCACTTTCAGCATTCACTCAACCTACCAATGCCCAGTAGCAGCGGTATGTACCATCTATAATAGTGTTTTACAAACTTTTTCTCCTGGGACCCACTTTTGGCTGACCTTCAGGACCTACTCCAGCTTGGTCCTCACAATCACACTTGAATTAGGTTCAAAGGAGGAGAGGGCAATACGTATATCAGGTACAGACTTCAGCCAGTTCCTTTGTGCCATCTTCATCTTTGTGAGAACGGAAAATCCAACCTCGCACATGTGGGTCACCATGAACGGCAATAGTACCAAAATGCTTGTTTTACTCAGCACTGGACATTCCTGGAGATGCTGCTCCAGAATGCTGACAGCCTCATGGGCTTTTGGGTGTTTTTAATGTGGTATCACAGGTCACCTACAGCAATGTTGTCTTTTAATTTGGAGTCAGCTGTAATTTAATAACTGACACTGGGGTCTCAATCTCAAAAGGAATATTTAACCCACTACTTCTTTTTCACAATCTGAAACTTCTCCTCTCATTTGCAAGTACTTTCCTACATATAACACACATAGGCTTTGTATCCTAATTTGCATTTGCACAATTGACAAATGCTTAGCTCAAGAAATAATCTTTATACTGCTTTCTTCCCATGTTAAGTTTATTCTTTCTCGGCTGTTAACCAGAGACCCTGGAGCTCTGTACAGTGCTAACGCTAGCACTGCTCTGTCCTGCCTTGGACTCTCCTCCAGCAGATTCTGTTGTGAGATCCTGCCCAGTAGGCACACTGCCTATTTAAGTCTCTGTCCATCTCTTACTTTTAGGAAAATGATCCATTTTCACAGTCCTCTTGTCAGCAGCTGGAAATAGAAGCAACTCTGCTCTGTGATCGGCACCAAAAGCAGCACCAAATGAGGGCACTTTCACATCAGCTATACATGCTGGGTGCATGACCTGCTCACTGTTGCAGCTTCTAGCCAAACGATTCCACACAGCTTCATTTATTTTCATTTAAAAGGGGGTAGTGGCCGCCATTCTCAATGAAAAATCCGGTAGCAGCTGTTGATCAGGACCACCACAGGAATGGTGCAACCGATCGCTCCACGACCCTCCCGACACCCGCCATGATCCAACTGCGGGTCATGGCCCGTACCTTGAAAAACCTTGACCTACAAGATGCTCAAGAGCAACTCACCAAACCTGCTTCAAAAGTACCTTCCAAACCCATGACCTCTACTACCTAGAAGCACAGGGGCATAAGATACATGAGAACACTATCCCTGGAAGTTAGCCTCCAAACAACATTCCTTCCTGTCTTGGAAATATATCGCCATTCCTTCGCTTTCACTGGGTCAAAATCCTGAAACTCCCCTCCTAACAGCACTGTGGGCGTACCTACATCACATGGACAGCAGCTGTTCAAAAATATGATTCACCACCACCATGTCAAGGGCACTTAGGGATGGGCAATAAATGCTGGCCGAGCCACCAATGATCACGCTCCTTGAACAAATAAAAAAACTCCCTCAGTTGAGAATAAACAGATTGTATGTGAAGGTCTCTGGAGTGGGACCAAGCCCACAACCTCCTGATTCAGAGACAAGAGTGCAACCAACAAACCACAACTCCTACACTGAAAAAGCACTGTGTTGTTCTTCAATAATTAGTCCTTCTTCATCTTGATTTAATTTTACAGGCAGTCACACCATATATTCTTTAATCCTCCTGGGTATTTGTCTCATGTCATTGGAGAAAGTAAGAGTTCAAATATTTTTTAGTCAGAACTAATTCCAAGAAATGGATCTTACTGCAGCTCTTGGACACTAACTCAGTAATCGAAGCACATTTCTAATATGTGAATGCAATAAAATATCCGGTAGGAAATAACAAACTTTCAAAGATGTGGAGATGCCGGCGTTGGACTGGGGTGAGCACAGTAAGAAGTCTTACAACACCAGGTTAAAGTCCAACAGGTTTGTTTCAAACACGAGCTTTCGGAGCACGGCTCCTTCTTCAGGTGAATGGAAAGGCTTGTTCCAGAAATGTTTATATAGACACAGTCAGAGATGCCCCGGAATGCGAGCACCTGCAGGCAATCAAATCATCAAAGATGCAGAGAGAGAGGTAACTCCAGGTTAAAGAGGTGTGAATTGTCCCAAGCCAGTTCAGTCGGTAGGCCTCTGCAAGTCCAGGCTTGTTGGTGGGGGCCGAATGTAATGCGACATGAATCCCAGATCCCGGTTGAGTCCGCATTCATGCGTGCGGAACTTAGCTATAAGTTTTTGCTCAGCAATTTTGCGTTGTCGCGTCTCCTGAAGGCCTCCTTGTAGAATGCTGACCCGGAGATCAGAGGCTGAATGTCCTTGACTGCTGAAGTGTTCCCCAACTGGAAGGGAACAGTCCTGCCTGTTGATAGTCGCACGAACTTTCAAAGAGGTATTGTTGCCATGCCTTTTGAGAAGTGTTTTTTCTTCATCTGTTTTAAATTTTCTACCTCTTATTCTAAGATTATGACCTCTCGTTTTAGAATGTCCCACAAGAAGAAACATCAGCTCCACGTCTAATTTATCCATCCCTTTTAGCATCTTGTATACGTCAATTAGTTCTCCCCTTATTCTTCTAAACTCTAGAGTGTGTAAGCCTAAACTGTTCAATCTATCGTCATACGACAAACCCCTCATCTTTGGAATCAATTTAGTGAACCTCCTCTGAACTGCCTTCAATGCCACTACGTCTTTCCTTAAATAAGGGGATCAAAACTGTGCACAATACTCCATGTGCAGTCTCACCAATGCCTTGTATAGTTACAACAACACTTCCTTATATTTATATTCAATTTCTTTTGCTATAAATGCCAACATACCATTTGCTTTCCTTATTATCTGCTGCACCTACATGCTCGTTTTCTGTGACTCATGTATGAGGACACCCAAATCCCTCTACATCGGAGCATCCCAAAATCTCACCCCATTGAGATAAAAAGTTGTCTTTCTATTTGTTCGACCAAAATGCATGACCTCATGTTAAACTCCATCTGCCACATTTTGACCCACTCTTCTAACCTATCAATATCCAGTGGTAAGGTTCTCATTTCCTCATTGAAACTTACTGTCCCACCTATTTTTGTGTCACCTGCAAATTTGGCTAGAGAACCTTCTATCCCTGTATCCAAGTCGTTTATATAGATTGTAAATAGCTGGGGCCCAAGAACCGAATCCTGTAGCACCCTACTAGTTACATCTTACCATCCAGAAAAAGATCCATTTATCCTGACTCTCTGTCTCCTCTCCATCAGCCATTCTTCTATCCAAGCTAATAAATTACCCCTAATCCCATTAATAATAATAATAATAATAATAATCTTTATTGTCACAAGTAGGCTTACATTAACACTGCAATGAAGTTATTGTGAAAAGCCCCAAGTCGCCACATTCCAGCGCCTGTTCAGGTTCACAGAGGGAGAATTCAGCATGTCCAATTCACCTAAAAGCATGTCTTTTGGGACTTGTGGGAGGAAACTGGAGCACCCAGAGGAAACCCACGCAGGCACAGGGAGAATGTGTAGACTCCCCACATACAGTGACCCAAGCCGGAAATCGAAACTGGGACCCTGGCGCTGAGAAGCAACAATGCTAACCACTGTGCTCCAATGCTGCCCATATGATCTCGCCTTGTGAATTAACCTTATGTGCGGCACCTTATCAAACGCCTTCCAGAAGTCCAGCTGTACTACATTTACACAATCCCCATTATCCACTTTGCTTGTTACATCTTCGAAGAACTCAAGCAAATTAGTCAAACATTATGCCCTTCATAAAACCATACTGACTCTGATGGATTGCGATTTGACGTTCAAAAAGTCCTGATATTACTTGCTTAATAATTAATTCTGACACTTTTCTAACAACAGATGTTAAATTAATTGGTCTGTAATTTCCCACATTCTGCCACCCTCCCTTTTTGAATAAGGGCGTTACATTAATATTTTCCCAATTCACTGGAACCTTAGCTGTGTCCACAGAATTTTGGAATATCATAACCAATGGATTCACTATCTCTGCTGCCACTTCCTTTAACACCCTAGGATGTTGGCCATCAGGCTTTGGGGGACTTGCCTGCCCTCAATCCTAAGAGTTTGTTGAGTACTGTTTCCCTATTGATGCTGATTTTTCCAAGTTCCACCCTTTCTGAATTACCCGTTCCTCTAGAAACAGTATTAGTGTCCTCCACCATGAAAACTGAGGCAAAGTATTGATTTAGCATTCCAGCCATTTCTGTGTTCCTCACTATTAACTCACCAGTTTCATTTTCCAAGGGACCAACATTCACCTTAGCGACTCTCTTCCCTTCTGTGCACCTGTATAAGCTTTTGCTATCCATTTTGATATTGTTTGCTCGGTTTTTTTCGTAATTTACCTTAGCCTTTTTTAAAATTACTTTTTTAGTATCCCTTTGTTTACATTTGAAAGTTTCCCAATCTTCCAGTCTGCCACTGGCCTTTGCAATATGATATTTTTGTCTATATAATGTCCTTGACCCCCTTGTTTTGCCATGGATGTTTTTTTACCCCTCTTCCCATATTTTTTCCTTCTGGAATATATTTTAGTTGTGAGGAATTGAGTATCTCCTTAAAAAACGACCACTGCTTGGTCATTCATTGACTTCTTCGCGGAGAATTAATCATCAGCGGGGTGGGGGGGAGGGGGCTCGGCAGGTGGGGGGGCTAGGGTAGCGTAGAATAGGGGGTTAAAAAGGCAGGTATTGGAGAGATGGGAGTCGGTGCTTGCACTATGTTTATTGTGCTTTGTACATTGTTTTTATACTGTTGCTGTTTGTAATACCAAAAATACCTCTTTAAAATTGTTTGTCAAAAGAAATTAAAAAACTACCACTGCTCATCAGCTGTCCTACCTTTTAACCTTCCTGCCCAGTCTATGTGGGTCAAATCTGTCCTCAAGCCAATGTACTTTCCTTGTTTAATTCCAGAACGCTAGTGTGGGACTCCACTTTCTCACCCCCAAACTGAATCTTGAATTCTACCATATTATGGACACTACTCCCTAGTGGATCCTTAATTATGAGGTCATTAATTAATCCCTCCTCAGTGGGTTAGCCCTGCTGCCTCACGGCGCTGAGGTCCCAGGTTCGGTCCCGGCTCTGGGTCACTGTCTGCGTGGAGTTTACACATTCTCTCTGTGTTTGCGTGGGTTTCGCCCCCACAGCCCAAAGATGTGCAGACTAGGTGGATTGGTCACGCTAAATTGCCCCTTAATTGGAAAAAATTAATTGGGTCCTCTAAATTTATATAATAAAAAATTAATCCCTCCTCATTACAAAATACCAAATAGAGAGTAGCCTCCCTCCTCCCCGGTTCCCCAACATAATGTGCCAGGAAACAATCTCTAATGCATTCGATGAACGCTGCCTCCAGGCTACCCTTGCCAATTTGATTCCTCTAGTCTATGTGTATATTAAAATCACCCATTATTATTGCCATACCTTTCTTGCAAGCCCCCAGTATTTCCTGGTTTATACTTTGTACCAAAATGCAAGAAGCATTCGTAACAAACTTATTGAACTAATGGCGCAAATAGAAACAAAAGGTTATGACTTGGTGGGGATTACTAAAATGTGGTTACAGGGAGACCAGGGCCGGGATTCTCCCCTACCCGGCGGGGCGGGGGGTCCCGGGGTCCCGGCGTAGCGGAGTGGCGCCAACCACTCCGGCGTCGGGCCTCCCCAAAGAGCGAGAATTCCGGCCACGGCGGGGCCGGGATTTATGCCGGCGCCGGGCGATTCCCTGACCCTGCAGGGGGGTCAGAGAATTCCACCCCAAGTCTGGGAATTGAATATCCAAGGGTACGCAGTATTTTGGAAAGATGGGGTGAAAGGAAAAGGAGGTGGCCAAGGCCCTGCTGGTGAGGAAAGGGATCAGTGCTGTAATGACAAATGACATAAGCATTGGAGATCAAGATGTTGAATCAGTCTTGGGAGAAATAAGAAATAACAAAGGGAAGTCCTTGGTAGGAGTAATCTTTGGGTTGTGGGGGCGAATCTTTGGGTTGTGGGGGCGAAACCCACGCAAACACGGGGAGAATGTGTAAACTCCACACTGTAGAACTACTGTTTGGGGACTCGACGTTTAAGTCATGGGACGGGAAGGACTTGGAAAGGTTTGGGCATCTGTTTGTGCTTTCAGAGAAATATTAACTGTCTGCTTCCAGTCTTTTCAGATACTTTCAGATTTGCAATATTTCACGCGAGGCTTTCCCTCTTTCCCCTTGGCGCTACCCTCCTCCCTGTTGAAGAGGATTTTGTCTTTGGCCAGGTCTGGTGGGGGATCTATTTTGTGCATATATGACCAGATCTTATCAGCGTAGTCAAGCCCATTGAATGAGGTGAGAGTGAAATGGGAGGGTGAGTTGGATCTCATTCTGGGTGATGAGGTATGGAGTGAGACCCTTCACAGGGTCAACTCGACATCCTCACATGCTTGGCTCAGCCTGATCCAATTCAAGGTGGTGCACAGGGCACATCTGACTAAAGCGAGGACGAGAAGATTATTTTCTTGGGTGGAGGACAAGTGTGAGCTTGGGGCCTGCTGGCCACACTAATATGTTCATAGTGAGCTTTTAGGTTTCTTTCTTCAACACCGTGTTGGAGTTCTCAATGTTGGTTTGGAGCCATGTCCGCTGGTGGCCATTTTCAGGGTGTCAGACACGCCCCTGCTTCAGATAGGGTGAAAGCAGATGTCCTCACCTTTGCCTTGTGAAAAGCTGGAGGCGTGTTTTGCTTGGGTGGAGGTCTCCTATTCTGCCCAGTGCCTCAGCTTGGTTGGGTGACCACATGGAGTTCCTACATTTGGAGGCGGTCAAGTGCACCATTAGGGGCATTAGGAGGTCAGTAGAAGGGTTCTACATGAGAATGCAACCATTCATTTCCCTTTTTAAAGAGCTAGTCACCATCAGTTGTTAGGGCAGAATTTAGTTTTTTTGGGGATTAAATTAATAGGTGTGTTTTCTTGTTAATCATGTTTTGTGTTTATTGTGTAACTCTGGTTCTTTTGTATGATTTTGTTTTTTGTGAAAATTCTTAATAAACATATTTTTAAAAAATCCTTCCTGGTCTATTTCCTCATGGTTTTTACCTCCAGTCATTTTTTACAATTATTTTGTGAAGTCA
Organism: Scyliorhinus canicula; assembly: GCF_902713615.1. Lineage (NCBI taxonomy): Eukaryota > Metazoa > Chordata > Chondrichthyes > Carcharhiniformes > Scyliorhinidae > Scyliorhinus > Scyliorhinus canicula. The sequence goes on from NC_052161.1 coordinate 72,531,599, forward strand.
GCAAATTTTGTTGCTAATTTTGACCAACTCCAAGCAGGTTTTAAAGTGAGCCTCTCTATTGCCTCCATCCTTCTCGTCTCATCCCAGTCTCCCTGCAGGATCTCTGAGTCCCATTATCCCCTTCCATGTGTGATGTGTTTAGTAGCAGTTGCTTCGTATTGGAGGTTTACATCCCAGAAGCACAACAGGTCTGATTCTGCATGTTATTGCTGGAGGATTAGCTAACTATGTTTTCAAAATCAACTTGAGGCAGCCAAAAAACAGGTAAATATAGGCCAGTTAGCTTAACGTATGTCATTGGGAAAATGTTAGAGTCCATTATAAAGGATGTAATAGCAGAGCATTCAGAAATACATAATATAATCAAGCAGTCTGAGCATGGCTTCATGAAGGAGAAATCATGCCTGACAAATTTATTATAATTCTTTGAGGTGGTAATGAGCAGGATAGATACGGGGTGACCAGTAGATGTAATATACTTGGATTTCCAAAAAGCGTTCGATGTACCGCATAAAAGGCTACTTAATAAGAGCCCATAGTGTTGGGGTAGTATATTAGCATGGAAAGAGGATTGACTAACTGGTAGAAGACAGAGAGTTGGGATGAGAGGAGCATTTTCGGAATTGCAACCCGTAACTAGTGGAGTCCCACAGGGATGAGTGATTGGGCCGTAATTATTTACAATATATATTTGGTCAAGAGAAGTAAATGTACCATTGCCAAGTTTATAAATGACTCAAAAATAGTTGGAAAGGCAAGTGGTGAGGACGACAGAGTCTAGAGAGGGATGTAGGCAGGTTAGGTGGGTGGGCAGAAATTTGGTGGATGGAATAAAATGTAGGAAAATGAGAAATTATGCTGTTTGGTAGGAAGAATAAAGACGCTAAATATTATTTAAATGGAGAAAGACTGCAGAAAAGTGCAGCACAGAGGGGTTTGGAGATCCTCGTGCATAAATCATAAAAAGCTAGCATGCAAGTAATAGGGAAGGTAAATGGAATGTTGACTTTTGTTTCAAAGGGATTAGAGTATAAAAATAGGGAAGTCTTACTAAAACTGTATACAGCACTAGTTATACCACGTCTGGAATACTGCGAACACCTTTGGTCCCCTTATGTAAGGAAAGATATATTGGTACTGGAGACAGTTCAGAGAAAGGTCATTCAGTTGATCCCGGGTATGGAGAGATTTTCTTTTGAGGAGAAGTTGAGTAGATTGGGCTTGTACTCATTGGAGTTTAGAAGTATGAGAAGTAATTGAGACATATAGGATTCTCAGGGGGCTTGAGAGGGTAGATGTTTTGTAAAAAAAAAAAATTCTTATGCAATGTGGGCTTCGCTGGCTAGGCCAGTATTCGTTGCCCATACATAATTGCCCTTGAAAAGGTAGTGGTGAGCTGCCTTCTTGAATTGCTGCAGTCCATGTGTTGTAGGTACACTTACTGTGCTGTTAGGGAGGGAGTTCCAGGATTTTGACCCAGCAGAACTGAAGGAACAGCGATATATTTCCAAGTCAGGATTGTTGTATCTGTCTAATTCAGATATTTCAACCAGCTTCTTAATTAAAGTTTACCCAGGTGTCTTTATTTATGAGGAGCACAAAGTACGGACACAGATATAATGCAGCACACATTATTAAATGTAGTTAACCCGTAAATTATCCACTATATATACAAGAAACACCCAGGATTCAACTATACTACCCGCAAAGGTGGTTTGGTATGCTGTAGATCCAATCCCTGAGTCCCTCTAGTTCCTCTTTGCAAAGGTAATTCTCACTGGCTGTTTCTTCCTTGCTTCCTTCTTTCCTTCTGGTCTGGTCAAGGTCACCTCCCACACCGAGTCTTTGCTGCTGGTGTCTCTGAGATGCCCACCTTTATTCCCCCTCTCTCCCCACCTTTCCAGAAACTTCTCTGGCTTCCAGCCAATGAGGTCTCGGGAGGGGTCCCAGCAGCCAATGGTCCGGTTGAAGACCATTTGACAGGCCATCTGGGCAGCACCAGGTGTCCCATCTCTAGTGGTGGGGATGATGACACATCCCTGTTTGACTCCAGTCTTGACCCTGAAGGTTTCTGTCTTATTTCCGTTGGTAAGGACTGTCGCCGACATCTTGCCGTGGAGGAGGCGGAAGAATTTTCATGAATTTCTCTGGACAGCCGGCCTTTGACAGGGTCTTTCACAGCACTTCCTGATTGACGGAGTCAAAATTTGGTCAGATTGATGTCGGCCATGTAGAGTGGCTGATGTTGCTCCTGGAATATCTTTTGAAGGTGTTGAGAAGTGAAAGCATATCCAATGTTTCACTGTTTGGTTGGAAGCCACACTTTCTTTCCGGAAGGATTTCGTCAGAGACTGGGAGAAGGCGGCTAGTGAGGATTTGGGCGATGTTCTTCCCAGCGATGGAGAGAAGAAAGATTTCTCACTAATTCCCACTGTCCACTTTATTCCTTTCTTGAAGATGGTGGTGGCGGCATCCCTGAGGTCGGCGGGAATTTCTTTTCTGTCCCAGACATTCAGGAACAGCTGCAGGAGATGAGTGTGATCTCTTCTCCTCCAAGTTTGACAATCTCTACTGGAATCCCATTCACTCCTGCGGCTTTTCCATTATTCACATGTTTAATGGCAGCTTTGACTTTGTTCATGCTTGGTGGGAATCCAAGATCATCTTTGATGAGGAGTTGGGGGTTTTCCTCAACCACGTTCTCATCTCTGATTGTATCACAGTTTAGGAATTGTTTGAAACGTTCTCTCCATCAAAGGCTGATGTTTCCTCTATCTCAAAAGGATACCTTCCTTACTCGGCACCGGTTTGAGGCCTAGGCTGTTGGGTCCATATATTGCCTTAGTGGCACTGAGGAAGCCCCCGGTGTCAAGCTTGTCGGCAAGGAGTTGCAGGTCCTTAGCCTTCCCAGTCCATTATTTGTTCTTTGTACCTCCGCCTTTGCTGATTGATGAGCTCTGCACTTTGCCTTGCTGGCTATGTCGTTTTGCCAGGCGCCAAGAGCTTTCCTCTTCTGTTGAGGAGGTCTTGGATGATGTGGTCATTCTTGTCGAATCAGTCTTGGTGTTTCCTAGCAATTGTTCCTTCACCAAATGGTTCCTTCACAGCTTGAGATGATGTCTGACTTCACCTCTCCCCAGTTTTCCCCCACTCAATTAGAATGCACACTTTGGAGATTTTGGAGAAGGCAACGTTGGAAGTTCATTAGCATGCTTGGCTCTTGAAGTTGCTCAACGTTGATCCTTTTTCTGAGCTGTTTCTTCATCTTCCGCTGTTTCTGGCGGAGTTTGATGAACATAGAGGAGCGGATGAGCTGGTGGTCTGTCCAGCAGTCATCTGCACTGGTCATTGCTTTGATCTCGGGGTCAGACAATGACAAAATCGATCATGTGCCTGTGCTTTGCTCATGGATGTCTCCAGGAAGTCTTGAACTTGTCTTTTTGGAGGAACAGTCTGATAGTGATGACGATCTAGTGCTACAAGCATTTGATGAGCATGAGAACTCAGGAATTGGACCAGGAATTGGAGTTGCAATTCCCTGCACCTTCCTTTCCAATGTTTCCTTCCCAGAGTTGGGAGTCCTTTCCAACCCTGGCATTGAAGTCTCCAAGGAGGATGATCCTATCTTAGGAATGTTAGAAAGTATGGTGTCTAGAGTGAAGCCTTTGTTGGACTCATCATTTGCATCAAGGGTTGGGGTGGAGGCACTCAAGACAGTTGCCTGCTGGGTCTTGGCAGGATGGAGGACATGAGGCTCTTGTTGATGCCGAGAGTAAGTTAATTCTTGATGGTGAATCCAATTCTATGGCTCCTGGGCTGATTTTTGGGGCTTTCCTCTCCAGAAGAAGGTGTAGCCACCACCACTCGCAGCTGCCCATTGTCTGCTCTTTGGGTCTCTTGCAGGGCAACAACATCACTTTTGAAGTGCCTGAGTTCATAGGGAAACAAGGGCAGTTCTCCATTCTGGTGGATTCTTTTGCTCTTGAGGGTTTTTACATTCCATGTTCTGAAATTGAGTTTAACTTTGATTTACTGACTGCAGATTGATGAGCCTGCTGGATGCGGTTTTACAACCAGGTTGGGGAGGGAACAAACTATTTTTACGGCACCTTTTCTAATCTTTTCCCCAAGTGGGGTGAGCAGTGTGTATCCTGTCGAGAGCTTCTCAGTTGTGAAGAAAGCTGCCGAAGTGCTCTCCTATTCCTATTCCAAGAGTGAAGCGACCAAATCAAACTCCATCCCCCATGTGCCGATTCGAAGCTAGAGACTTCCAGATCTCTCGGTTCTGTCCCCGTTACCTCTCTCTGATCGCTGTAGGGCTTGTCTGTGTGGAAGGTGTGTGGGTTTCCTCCGGATAGATGCCTGGTGAAGACATCTTTTAATGTGAGTATGCCGTTGCAAACATACGGTCCTTGACAGAGGGTAGGTCCAGTTCCAATGCCAAGGGAACCTTAATGACTGGGGATCTCCCCAGTGCTGCAGCCTTCACCCGACATCACAGCTGTTGACACCAGATGAGTATCTTCCACCTGATCCACCATTGAGGACTTGTTTTGGATTGTGCTTTGTCTGGTTCCTCCTCTCCGACCTTACCATCATGGGTGACCCTGCCAGAAGTTACAGACTCACGATGGCATCGCCTTCGGAATCAACGGAACATTCAAACCTCTCCACCATGGCAAGGTGGAAATCTAAGGAAAGAGGGCTGATAGACGCTGGGTCATTGGGCATGTTCAAGGCTGCGATAGACAGATTTTGAATCAGTAAGGGAATCAAATGTTAAGTTATGGGTTAAGAGACATTCCAATTAGTTGTCTCATTTATGTTAAGTATCCAATAATTGACACTGATATGTAAAGGGGCTTCAGGTGGCCCTTGTGCCAGGTGATGTGATGTTAAAAGATTTGTGCAGAGTCTGTTGAATGAATTAAAAGGTGTTTTGTGGAAAAGCAGCAGAACCTTTGACTCTTTATATTACAGCAGCTAAACGTCTAACATCAAGGGTTATGGGGATAAGACAGGAAAGTGGAGTTGAGGATTATCAGATCAGTAATGATCTCATTGAATGGTGGAGCAGACTTGATGGACGAAATGGCTCCTTACTGTCTTTATAAATATTATTTTATTAGTTTAGATGGTCTTCCTTAAAGATTCTTCACTCCCCAGTCTGGTGATTATCCCTCAACTGGTATAACTAAATTAGATGAATTGGTCATCATCACATTGCCGTTTGTGGGATCTTGCTGTGCATAGATCGGGTGCCGTGTTTCCTAAATTACAACAGCGACCACACATTAAAGTACTTATTTAGATATAAAACGTTTTGGGACATCCTGAGATTGTGAAAGGTGCTACAGAAATGCAAATTCTCTCTTCCTTTACAAGGTTCTCCGACTAATTCAGAAATTATTAGTTACAGCACTGTGCCACAGATCCAACTCCACCTGAACTTTTTTAATAATTTGGGCAGTTAGCGATAATAATGAATTCCTTTTTCTTTGGTTGTCAATACAAGAGGGGACTATTTTATGGAATGATCGCGATTCATAAATCGATCAACAGATCAGCTCTTTTCAGTCATTCCAGATAATAGGCTGTTGAGATTGTTTCGATAGGTGGAGTCCGAGGCTATACAAAGGGTCCATAGACACAATTTAATAACTGATTGACTAGTTCCAAATTTCATGAGCAAAAGATTCTCCAAAATAGAATTCACATTTATATTATTGCTTCTGATGGTTTACGTCACTGATTTTACACTTGCTTCTGAGTCATTGTGGGTTCAAGATCCACTCCAGTACTTGAGCACAAAATTTAGGCCAGCATTTCAATGTCATACTGAGGGAATGCTTCACTGTTAGAGGTCTTTCAGGTGGGATGTCTGATGGAATACTCTCCACTTGCCTGGATGAGTGCAGCTCCAAAAGACACTCGAGCATCTCAACACCATCCAAGACAAAGCAGCCCACTTGATTGGCACCCCATCCACCACGTTAAACATTCGCTCTCTCCACCACCGACACACAGTAGCAGCAATGGTGTACCATCTACAAGATGCACTGCAGCAACTCACCAAGGCTCCTTCAACAGCACCTCCCAAACCCAGGATCCCTGTCACCTAAAAGGACAAGGGCAGCAGCATCTGCAAGTTCCCGTCCAAGTCACACACCATCCTGACTTGGGAGTATATCGTTGTTCCTTCCCTGTCGCTGGGTCAAAATCCTGGAACTCTCTCCTTAACAGTGCTGTAGGTGCATGTACATCACATTGACTGCAGTGGTTCAAGTAGGCAGGTCACCATCATCTTCTCAAGGGCAGTTAGGGATGGACATAAAATGCTGGCCTGGCCAGTGACGTTCACATTTTAAAAAAAAAAATAGATAAATGGACGGCCTTTCTGCTTGTTCAGCTAGACTGTGGTACTATTCGTAATAAATTACTCTCCCAATGGTGTCCTAGCCATCATTTACCCTAAAACAAAAATAAATAAATTAATTGTATCTGCTATTTGTGGGACTTTGATATCTGCATATTGTCTACCAAATATGACCAAATATTAACGGTAACTTGTTCAGAATACAGTGCTTTGAGATGTGATAGGGTGTGATATAACTAAATATTGAGTTTGGATACATTTTAGCACGCTTCCTTTATAAACCAATTTATGGTGGTTTATTGAGAGTAAACTACTGTATGTTATTATAAAGCTATGAGTAGAAGGCTGTTCACCTCTTCTATTGACACATCTGATAATTTCACACGACCAGATAAAGTGATATTTCAAGTGAGTAAACACAGAGAACGCACATTAGTAAATACGAATAGCATTTTGCATACTCACGTGCACCCGACTAATATTGTTTTTTAAAATTAATTTACGGGATGTTGGCTTCGCTGGTTAGGCCAGCATTTATTGCCCATCCCTAAAAAATCAAAACAAAGAAATTGCCAAAACTACTGGAACCGGTGCCGTATTTAAAACTGGCCATACTTTTTTTTTAAATTTAGAGTATCCAATATTTTTTTTCCTATTAAGGGGCAATTTAGCATGGCCAATCCACCTATCCTGCACATCTTTGGGTTGTGGGGGTGAGACCCATGCCGACACAGGGAGAATGTGGAAACTAAACACGGACAGTGACCCAGGGCCGGGATGGAACCTGGGACCTCGGCGCTGTGAGGCAGTAGTGCTAACTACTACACCACTGTGCCACGCACAAAACTGGCCATAATTGAGTTAACAGGTCTATCAAACAAGACAACCACTTCAATCAACAATCTGAGGTACAATAGTCTCCAATTTGTCGAGTAAATTGTAGGGCAACATTTTGGCTGCACATATTTTAAAATTTGTTTTGTGGGGAAAGAAAGGAGAGGCAAACCATTTTGTACTCTGATTTATGTACATTATTTATTAGCAAACCAGGGACTTGTACCACGTAAGATTTCAGAATTAAATACAGACAGGACATATGCCTGAAAACCACAAATAAAATGTTTACAAAAATAATATTTCTATTGATTTAATAAGCAAAGCACCAAGACATTCCAAATAGTTATTAGATGCAATGTTACACCTAATGGACCATCGTCTGAGACCTGGATGTCCCATCGGCTTTGGTTGAGTGTGTGACAGGCTGAGGAAATCATTCTGAGCCGGACACATTGAAGCAATGTGACAACAGACAATGACACCAAGTACCAAACATCAGGGACCAAAGTGAAATATTGTGGGTGCACTGAAGTGACTCTCTCCATGCATTCTATTGCTGCATTAGTCAGGACAAATGCAGTTCCTTTGTCTCCATTGTGTTATCATTGAGTCTGCCAATGCATGCCAAACTGATTTCTTTCTGACTCTCCATTTGTGTAAAATAATTTCTCTTTGCATTCCTTATTCCTCTATACTGTCACTTTCCCCTCTCTATCCTTGTCTTGCATTAAGCTTAATCCCCATCCTCTCTGCTCTACTGTTTGAAGTCGAGTAGGAGAATTCTGATGGTGGCTTGGCCAATATTCATCCTTCAATGAACAGGACTGAGACAAATCATAAGGTCATTTATTTCATTGCTGTTTGTGGGATCTGTCTGTATGAAAATTTGCTGCCTGTTTCCTAACATTCAAAAGATTGACACTAAAAGTATTTCACTGCCTGCAAACCCACTTTGGGACACCTTGAGATTTCAAAAGGTGTTGTATTAGCATAGATTAGTTTATCTCTTTGGAATTGGCTGACTCCATTTGTTATGATCTCACTCAAGACCAGTACAAGGGCCCTTCCTTCTGATTCCCTCACTACCCATTTCTTTTATTTTGTGATCATTATTTTTGATCCATGAATATTTAATGGACATAAACCTTTAAGTCAAGCAGAGAAACTGAGAGACTAGTTGCATAATAGTACACTGTGCTATGGAAATTTAGATTTTGAACAGAAGAGCTCAGACTTTCTGGCACCTGAAAGTTCGGAAGAATTGATTTGATTGGTTGGCTGGTAGCCAAGAGATTGGCTACGGACCGTATCCTGCCTGGCGACAGACAGTGACTGGGTTCAGCCAGGTGGGGGTTTACTGAGAACCCAGAGAGAAAGCCCTGGATGCTGAGAGAAGAGGCTGTGAGTTGTTCTCTCTCTCTAAGAAAAGAGTTCCTGCTTGCTGAGTCCGAAACTGCAAAGAAGTCTTGAGATCCTGATGATTTATAGTGAAAACCATTATGGACTGAAAGCATGAACACCCAACTGAAGGCCCAGACTGAAAGTGTCTAACTGGAAGATGTCCATCTGAAACAGAGACTTTCATCAAGTGAACACTAAATATTAGCTCAGCTAACCTCCTATACCTGAAACCCAGAATCAACATAAATCGATCGCCATGAATCAACAGATAAACTGTGGTCAATTCTAAACAGTAAATTATACATTAAATGGCATATATAATTCAAAAAGATCTTAAGAATTGGTTCAGCAGTCCATTCAACATATAAGTCATCAATCTCAGTCATAAAGTTCTTCAGAACTCTGTCTTCCTTATGAATAACTTCAACTACTCTTACTTTAGGACTTATCCCAATGCCCAGCCAACAGCAGGGCACAACCAACCTGAGTTCCATGGGTACTGCCTTCACCACAAATGACACACAACTGAGAAACCACCTCAATTCAGCTTATAATGGTCTGCATTGCCTGGATCCATCAATGTAATCTTCAACTAACTAAACAGTTGCAGAAATTACATATTTGTTTCTCCTCAGCTTCTGGATCTGGCCTCTATCCTCTTCAGCCTGCCTGTACTGTACCACTGGATTCATTATCTGCCACTGAGCTCTGAGGGCTGTCTATGTTCTTTTATGTGATTTCAAACAGGTTCAGTCTTCCCAGAATTTTGGTTTCCAAATTTAGATTCAGTCTTAGTTTCATTAGAAATTAGAAGGGCCAATTTTCTTTCTCCGTTATCCATCTAGGATTTCTTTTTCAATTACTGTCTATCTCAAAAAATACAAGCTTTGAAAATTCAAACTTCATGCACCTTGGGAGAAGTAAAGCATTACTATAGTGAAGTTTTCTTTCCAAAATATTTGAAATATAGTAAGTTCTTATTATTCCAAACATTTAACAAATAGCTTAATACACGTAGCACAAGTAACCTTTTCATATTTCATAATTACACATATTGTATTTACAAATTTATAAGAGCTTATCTATAACAAAAGCAAGTAAATGTAACAATTAGGACGAGAAGGTTTCAAATATGATAGAATTATCATAACCAAGTGCTGGCTTTCTCTCCTGCGCCCATTTAAAAACTCTGGATAGACATTAGCAATTATATTAATTTTTCCAGAACATGCTCCAATTTTAGGTTGAAGGGCTACAGCTCCAAACTCCACTGAAACAATTGAAGAACCTTCGTGTGAAATGTCTCCAAAAACACTAGTGGGTTATGATCAGTGTAAATTAATGCCTCTCCTTGATTATTCAAAAATATACTTCAAATTGTTGAAGAGCCAGGACAAGACTTCACATTTCTTCTTTCATTTGCGGAGTATTTTTTTAAGTTTTAATGAGAAATAATTAACTGGAAATCCAAACCAGCATCACCTTGTATGTATGTTGCAACACCACTCCTGCATCTATTTGAGTAATACCAATAACTGTTTTGGATGGTTTATTGAAAATTGGTCAAGCCAAAACAGGTTTATTTATTAATATGGCCTTTAAACTCTCAAGGGCATTCTGACAATTAACCAGTTAACTTTAATATTTTTCTTCAGACCTCCGGTGACATCGCCAAAGTTTAGTGGCAGAATTAAAAAAATATTTTGATGAAGCTCTGCCAAATGAATGTAAAATTATAAAAAAATGAATAAAATCATTGAAGCAAGTGGCGTCACAGTGAAAGGCATTGAAACAGCCCGGTCGGACCATAGTGATCAGCTCACATCCTGAGAATTGTGTACTGAATTCCCACATCGGTGCATGGAGAGGAGGACTAGAAGTGCTCATAAAGGCAGAGACAGAAAGACAGAGAAGGCTTGGGCTGAAGCTGCAGCAGGAGACAGCATGGCGGAGGACCTGGCCTCTGGCTCGGCGACCCAGCGGTCAACGGAGCAGCTGATGCAAGTTATTCAGGGAGGCTTTGCAAAGCAGAAACGGGACTGCATGGACCCGATAAAAGAGTCAATTAAGCGGCTGGAGCTTAGATTGGACGCCCAAGATCGGGCGATCCAGAAGATAGAGAAGGCGTTGGCTGAGCAGGAGTTGGAGGTGGGGATGCTGAGAGACCAGCAGAAGAAGCTCCTGGAGAAGGTGGAGGACCTAGAAAATAGGTCTCGCCAGCAGAACTTGAGAATCATTGGGCTCCCGGAGGGGTCCGAAGGAGTGGACGCTGGGGCATACATTGCAGATATGTTTGAGAAGCTGCTGGGGGATGGGGACATTCTCCCGGCTCTTGGAGGTGGACAGGGCTCACGGTTCTTTTAAAAAAATGTTTCTTGTTTTTCGTTTTGTGGAAGCTGTTTGTAATGCGTTTTTCATTGATTTGGGACTAGCAGTAGAGCTGAGTGAGTTAAGGTTTCCATTTGCACTGTTGGAGGATGGAGGTGTGCTTGTTTAGATCTTGGTGTTTTTCTATCGGGCAATTGTGCGGGGATTGTTGGATGTTGGAGTATGTTTGTACAAGTGAGGGGGGGAGGGTGGGGAGGGAACAATAGGTGGGAGACTATCCAGTGCCAGGGATGGGGGCCACCAAGCTAGCTGGCCGTGCTAGTTCACGGAAGGGCAGTGGGGTGTGTGCATATGTTTGGTTTATTAAAGGGGTTAGGATACAGAGTGTTGTTACTAGGGGTGGGGGGGGGGAATGTTCTGCTGACGAGGGAGGGACTAAGGCTAAGGGACAGAGAGGAGGTTGGGGGTGGAGGCTGCCTGGGGGCGGACCGCTGGAGGCAGGCCCAAAAAAGGGGACGGCTGCGATGCACTATCAATTACGCAATTACGAGAGTAGGATGTAATCGAGGCTTTATTACACTGAGATGTGTGGCCTCCGACAGCAGCTGATGAAATGGCTGCTGTATGGGGAGCACACATATTTATACTTCGCCTACTGAGCGGAGCCAGCAGGCAGGGATCTACCCCCAAACCTGTAGTACAGGAGCCTTACCATAAAGCACCTATATCAACATCCTAGATATACAATATATACATCAGTGGTGACTACTACATTCACCCCCTGTTAAATAAATGAGTCTGGCTGGGGTGGTGGAAAACTATATGCAGAAAGTTGTGTTTTAAAAGTACAAATAATATTACAAATTCAGGCGGTCCAGTGCCTTGATCTGTCGTCGAGAGCGCCGTAGTGTTGGTGGCGACTCTGGCAGCAGCTTGGTCTTCGGTGAGTCCGGGAGTGTGTCGAAATCCTCTTCATCCCCGGGTTGGAGCAAGGGGAGGACGGATCGTCCCGGAGCGGGGGCTGCGGTTGGGTGCACTGGGGGAAGGGAGGGTGGCGCCGCGGAAGGGGGGGGTGTGGAACCAGCTGGTGCCAGGTCCCTGAGGGAGACTGTGTCTTGGCAGCCATCAGGGTACGTTACGTAAGCGTACTGCGGGTTGGCGTGAAGTAGCTGTACCCTCTCAACCAACCGGTCTGCCTTGTGGAGTTGAACGTGTCTATGGAGGAGAACGGGCCCTGGAGCTGCCAGCCATGTCGGGAGCAAGACCCCGGAGGTGGACTTCCTCGGGAAGGCAAAGAGTCGTTCATGGGGGGTTTTATTAGTCGTGGTGCACAGGAGCGACCGAATGGCGTGAAGTGCGTCTTGGAGGACCTCCTGCCAGCGGGAGGCCGAGAGATTTCTGGACCGTAGGGCCAGCTGGACGGCCCTCCAGACCGTCCCATTCTCCCGCTCCACCTGCCCGTTTCCCCTGGGGTTGTAGCTGGTCATCCTGCTCGAGGCAATGCCCCTGTTGAGCAGGTACTGGCGCAGCTCATTGCTCATGAATGAGGATCCCCGGTCGCTGTGGACGTAGGCAGGGAAACCGAACAGAGCAAAGATGGTGTTGAGGGCTTTGATGACAGTGGCAAACGTCATGTCGGGGCATGGGACGGCAAAGGGAAATCGGGAATATTCATCGACCACACTGAGAAAGTACGTGTTGCGGTCGGTGGAGGGGAGGGGCCCTTTGAAGTCCACGCTGAGGCGTTGAAAGAGGCGGGGGGCCTTCACCAGGTGCGCACGGTCTGGCCGGTAGAAGTGCGGTTTACACTCCACACAGACCTGGCAGTCTCTGGTAATAGCCCTGACTTCCTCGATGGAGTAGGGCAGGTTGCGGGCCTTGATGAAATGATAAAAATGGGTGACTCCTGGGTGACAGAGGTTGTCGTGCAGGGTGCAGAGTCGGTCCACTTGTGCGCTGGCACATGTACCTCGGGATAGCGCATCGGGGGGCTCGTTGAGCTTATCGGGGCGATACAAAATCTCGTAGTTGTAAGTGGAGAGCTCGATCCTCCACCTCAAGATTTTATCGTTTTTGATCTTGCCCCGCTGTGTGTTATTAAACATGAAACATTCACCCGAGGAAGGAGCAGTGCTCCGAAAGCTAGTGTTTGAAACAAACATGTTGGACTTTAACCTGGTGTTGTAAGATTTCTTACTGTATTAAACATGAAGGCAACCGACCGTTGATCAGTGAGGAGAGTGAATGTCCTGCCGGCCAGGTAATGCCTCCAATGCTGCACAGCTTCAACGATGGCTTGGGCCTCCTTCTCGACGGAGGAGTGCCGAATTTCAGAGGCATGGAGGGTGCAGGAAAAGAATGCCATGGGCCTGCCTGCCTGGTTGATGGTGGCAGCCAGAGCGACGTCTGATGCATCGCTCTCGACTTGGAACGGTAACGTCTCGTCGACCGCGTGCATCGCGGCCTTGGCGATGTCGGCCTTGATACAGAGGAAAAACAGTGGATTGAATGAGTGGACGGGCCTTGTCCGCATAGTTTCGGACCCACTGGACGTAATACGAAAAGAACCCCAGGCATCGTTTGAGGCCCTTGGGGCAGTGGGGGAGGGTGAATTCCATGAGGGGGCGTATGCGATCGGGGTCGGGCCCCAGAACTCCGTTCTGGACCACATAGCCGAGGGTGGCTAAGCAGTTCGTGCTGAACACGCACTTCTCCTTGTTATACATGAGATTGAGGAGAGTGGCGGTGTGGAGAAATTTGGCAAGGTTGGCGTCAAGGTCCTGCTGATCGTGGCCACAGATGGTGACATTATCCAGGTACAGGAAAGTGGCCCGCAGTCCATACCGGTCAACCATTCGGTCCATCTCCCGTTGGAAGTTCGAGACCCCATTGGTGACACCGAAGGGAACCCTAAGAAAGTGGTAAAGGCGGCCGTCTGCTTCGAACGCAGTGTATGGGCGGTCCGCCTTGCGGATGGGGAGTTGGTGGTAGGCAGATTTCAGATCCACTGTCGAGAAGACCCCGTACTGTCCAATCTGATTGACCATATCAGATATGCGTGGGAGGGGGTACGTGTCGAGCTGCGTGTACCAATTGATGGTCTGACTGTAGTCAACGACCATCCTGTTTTTCTCCCCAGTTTTGACCACGACCACTTGGATTCTCCTGGGGCTGTTGCTGGCTTCGATGATGCCTTCCCGAAGTAGCTACTGGACTTCAGACCTGATGAAGGTCCTGTCCTGGGCGCTACACTGTCTGCTCCTGGCGGTGACAGGATTAGGTTTGCAAAAAGGGAAGGGCTGTTGACCTTAAGGGTCGCGAGGCCACACACAGTAAGGGTTGGTAGGGGCCCGCCGAATTTCAGGGTTAGGCTCTGGAGGTTGCACTGGAAGTCCAGGTCGAGTAGCAAGGCAGCGCAGAGGTTGGGGAGGACTTAGAGGTGGAAGCCTCTGAACTCCACGCCCTAGACAGTGAGGGTGGTAATGCAGTATCCCCGGATCGCCACGGAGTGGGATCCTGAGGCCAGGGAGATTCTCTGGTTAGCGGGGTGTACCGCGAGGGAGCAGCGCCTTACCGTATCAAGGTAAATGAAGCTCTAAGTGCTCCCAGAGTCCAGCAGGCAGGAGACCTTGTGCCCGTTGACCTTCACCTTAGTTGAAGCAGTCGCGAGGCTGTGTGGTCGAGACTGGTCAATCGTGACCGAGGTGAGACGTGGCTGGTCGTCAACAGTTGCAGGCAATGAGTGGCCGGATGAGGTGCCCGACGGACAAGGGTCCTGAGTCGGGTAAGGTGGCGGCGCCCACGAGATGCACGTGTCGTGAGAGAAGTCAAGATGGTGGCGCCCGTTGGTCCTGGGTGTAACAAGATGGCAGCACCCACGGACTGCACGTGGTCTGAGAAGGGCAAGATGGCGGCGCCACTGGCCGCACGTGGGGAGTGCCGGGACAATAGTGGCGATTGAGTGGGCCTGGTATACTGCAGAAAAATGTCCCTTCTTGCCACAGGCCTTTCAGAGCGCACTCCGCGCCGGGCAGTGCTGTCGGGGGTGTTTTGACTGCCCACAGAAGTAGCATTTGGGGCCCCCCGGGATTGGTTGGCTGCCGCGCGGCACAGGCGTGGGGCTGGCTGAGGGCGGTCGCTGATGGGGTCCACGATGGGGCGGCCGTCTGCGGAATCCACGATGCATGGGGGGGGGTGGGCCGCGCGGTCGGGGGCCTGAACGTTGTGTGATGCAACCGTAAGTGAGAGTGCTAGCGTTTTGGTCACCGCGAGGTCGGGCGTGGCCCCCTCTAAGAGGCGCTGGCGGATGTCGTCAGACCCTATGCCCGTAACAAATGTGTGTCTCATCAGCAAATTCGAGTGTTCCGTGGCCGAAGCGGCTTGGCAGTTACAGTGTCCAACTAGGGTGAGCAGGGCGGGCCAGAAATCTTCCACTGACTCACCGGGAAGCTGGCGCCGTGTGGAGAGGTGGTGTCTGGCATAGATTTTGTTTGTCCGCTGAGCGCAGTTTACCTTCAGTAGCGCCATGGCCTCTGTGTAGGTCGGCGCATCCTGGACGAGTAGAAAGATGTTGGAGCTCAGCCGCGTGTAAAGGATCTGGAGCTTCTGGAATTGTGTCTGACGCAGACCCGATGTACGCTTCAAAACAGGCTAGCCAATGTTCAAAGTCCTGTTTGGCGTTGTCTGCTTGAGGATGCAGCTGCAGGCAATCCAGCTTGATGCGGAGGTCCATCTATAAAAACTCAGTGCACTATCAATTACGAGAGTAGGATGTAATCGAGGCTTTATTACACTGAGACGTGTGGCCTCCTACAGCAGCTGACGAAATGGCTGCTGTACGGGGAGCACATATATTTATACTCCGCCTACTGAGCGGAGCCAGCAGGCAGGGAACTACCCCCGTACCTGTAGTACAGGGGCCTTACCGTAAAGCACCTATATACATCCTATATATACAATATATACATCAGTGGTGACTACCACAGGCTGATTGGCCAAGGTAGTGGGGGCAATGAGCCCCTCCCCAACTAGGCTGATCACCTGGAATGTTCAAGTGTTAAATGGGCCGGTCAAGAGGACACGTGTGTTTGCGCATCTTAGGGAACTGAAGGCGGATGTGGTAATGTTGCAGGAGACGCACCTTAGAGTAACTGACCAGATTAGATTGAGGAAAGGCTGGGTTAGTCAGGTCTTTCACTCGGGACTAGACTCAAAGACTAGAGGGATTGTGGTCCTGATCAGTAAGCGGGTGGTGTTTGAGGTGGGTAGAATAGTCTCAGATGTGGAAGGTCGGTACATTATGGTCAGTGGGAAAGTGCAGGTGGTATTAGTAAATGTGTATGCGCCAAATTGGGATGATGTGGAGTTTGTAAAGAGGATGCTGGGGAAGATACCGGACCTGGACTCCCAAAGGTTGGTCATGGGAGGGGCGTTCAACACAGTTATTGACCCTGGCTTGGACCGGTCAAGCTCGAAAATGGGCAGGGTGCCAGCAAAGGCAAAGGAACTAAAAGGGTTCATGGAGCAGATGGCGGGGGCGGGGGGTGTGGGGGGGAGGGGGGGGGGGGGGGGGGGGGGGGGGATCTATGGAGATTTGGACAGCCGAAAGTGAAGGAGTTCTCCTTCTACTCGCTCGTGCATAAAGTGTACTCCTGGATTGATTTCTTTATCTTGAGCAGGGCCTTACTGGCAGGGGTGGTGGATACGGGGTACTCGGCAATTACAATCTCAGACCATGCTCCGCACTGGGTTGACCTGCAGGTTAGTAAAGACAGTAACCAGCGCCTGCACTGGAGGTTGGATGTGGGACTTTTGGCGGATGAAGGGGTGTGCGAGCGGCTGAGAAAATGTATTCAGAACTACCTGCAGGTCAACGACACCGGGGAAATTTCAGCAGCGGTGGTCTGGGAAGCACTGAAGGCAGTGGTCAGGGGGAGCTGATCTCGATACCGGCCCATAGGGAGAAGGTGGACAGGGCAGAGATGGACCGACTGGTAAAGGTGATACTACAAATCGATAGGTGGTATGCGGAGAGCCCAGAGGCAGGGCTTTTAAGGGAACGGCGGAGGCTACAGGCAGAGTTTGGCTTATTAACCACAGGGAGGGAGATGGAGCAGCTGAGAAAGACGGGGGTGATCTACGAGTATGGAGAGAAGGCCAGCAGAATGCTTGCACAGCAGCTTAGAAAGAGGGAGGCAGCCAGGGAGATGGGGAAAGTAAATGATGGAGAGGGGAACCTGGTTGGAGATTCAGCAGGGGTGAATAAGGCATTTAGGGATTTCTACAGTAGGAACCCCCTCTGGGGCCGGAGAGAATGAGGCACTTCTTGGGGGGGCTGAATTTCCCAAAGGTGGACGGGCAGCTGGTAGAAGGGCTGGTGGCCCGATCGGGTTGGAAGAGATAGTGGAGGGTCTGAAGACCATGCAGGCAGGTAAAGCCCGGGGGCCAGACGGGGTACCCAGTGGAGTTTTATAAAAAGTTCTCTGGGATATTGGGGCTGGTGTTGATGAGGATGTTCAATGAGGCAAGGGAAAGAGGGGTGCTGCCCCCAACGATGTCACAGGCCACGATTTCGCTGATTCTGAAGCCGGACAAGAACCCGGAGCTGTGTGGGTCCTACAGGCCGATATCCCTGTTGAATGTGGACGCCAAACTGCTGGCCAAAATTTTGTCCTCCAGGATTGAGGGTTGTGTTCGGGACGTTATTGGGGAGGACCAGACAGGGTTTCTTAAGGGTAGGCAGTTGGTGGCCAATGTAAGAAGGTTGTTAAACATGATCATCATGCCCCTGGAAGGTAGGGAGGTGGAAGTAGTGATCGCAATGGATGCAGAAAAGGCTTTTGATCAGGTAGAATGGGATTATCTGTAGGACGGTTCGGATTTGGGCAGGGCTTTATTGACTGGGTCACGTTGCTGTATCAGGCTCCTGTGGAAAGTGTACGGATGAATAGGACAACATCGGACTATTTTAGACTGCACCGGGGACGAGACAGGGAAGCTCCCTCTCCCCAATGTTGTTCGCACTAGCTATAGAGCCGTTGGCAATTGCTCTGAGAGCCTGATGGGGCTGGTCCCAGTGGGGGTGGGGGGGGGGGGGGGGGGGGGGGGGGGGGCTCAGAGTCTCGCTCTATGCAGACGACCTGCTTCTGTATGTATCGGACCCAATAGAGGGAATGGAAGAAATCGTGAGGATTCGAGGGGAATTTGGCCGGTTTTCGGGGTATAAGTTAAATATGGGGAAAAATTAGATGTTTGCGGTCCAGGCGAGGGGACAGGAGAGGCGATTGGGGGAGCTGCTGTTTAGATTAGTGGGGGGAAGCTTTAGGTACCTAGACATTCAAGTGGCGTGGGAATGGGACCGGCTGCATAAATTAAATCTAGCCCGACTAGTAGACCAAATGAAGGACGATTTTTGGAGTTGGGACGCACTCCCGTTGTCATTAGCTGGGAGGGTGTAGACGGTGAAGATGACAGTCCTCCCGAGATTCCTGTTTATATTTCAGTGTCTCCCCATCTTTATTCCGTGGTTCTTTTTTAAACGGGTCAACAAAGTGATCACTGGCTTCGTTTGAGCGGGCAAGACCCCGCGAGTAAGGAAGGTAATGCATGAGCGGAGTCAGGGAGAGGGCGGGCTGGCGCTGCCAAATTTTAGTCACTATTACTGGGCGGCGAATATAGCCATGATCAGGAAGTGTGTGGTGGGGGAGGGGTCGGCATGAGAGCGTATGGAGGCGGCTTCATGCAAGGGCACCAGTCTGGGGGCGTTGGTAACTGCGCCCCTGCCATTCCCTCCGGCACGGGTGGCGGCCCTGAGAGTCTGGGCGCAATAGAGGAGACATGTGGGAGCAGAGGGAGCATCGGTCTGGTCCCCAATATGTAATAATCACCGGTTTGCCCTGGGAAGTATGGATGGGGGGTTCCGGATATGGCGGAGAGCAGGGATTGAGAGGATGGGGGATATGTTTATTGAGGGGAGCTTTCCGATTATGACGGCGCTGGAGGAGAAGTTTGGGTTGGCGAGGGGAAACAAATTCAGGTATGTGCAGGTGCGGGTCTTCCTACGTAAACAGGTGTCAACCTTCCCGCTTCTACCGCGAATGGGGATTCAGGACAGGGTAGTTTCCAGAGGGTGGGTAGGAGAAGGGAGCGTCTCTGACATTTACAAGGAACTTATGGGGTCAGAGGAGATGCAGACTAAGGAGCTGAAGCGCAAGTGGGAGGGGGAGCTGGGAGGAGAGATAGAGGATGGTCTAGCCAAGCTCAGCCTGATACAATTTAAGGTCGTTCATCGGGCTCACATGACAGTGGCCTGGAGGAGTAGATTCTTTGGGGTGGAAGGCAGGTGTGCAAAATGTGCGGGAGGACCAGCGAACCATGTCCACATGTTCTGGACATGTCCGAAGCTTAGGGGATTTTGGCAGGGGTTTGCAGATGTCATGTCCATGGTGTTAAAAACAAGGGTGGCACTGAGTCCAGAGCTGGCGATTTTCGGGGTGTCGGAGGACCCGGGAATCCAGGAGGAGAAAGAGGCAGACGCTCTGGCCTTTGCTTCCCTGGTAGCCCGGAGACGGATACTATTAGCTTGGAGGGACTCAAAGCCCCCGAAGTCGGAGACCTGGCTATCGGACGTGGCTAGCTTTCTCGGTTTGGAGAAAATCAAGTTCGCCTCGAGAAGGTCACTGTTGGGGTTCGCCCGGAGGTGGCAAACGTTCGGCGACTTCTGCGCGGAAAATTAATCGCCAGCAGAAGTGGGGGGGGGGGGGGGTTAGTTTAGCTTAGAGTAGGGCGTTAATAAAGGTGGGACCTGTTAAGGAAGGGAAAAGGCTTTTCCACTATGTTTATAGTTTCATGTACATTGTTTATTTTGTTGTTGTTACAATACCAAAAATACCTCAATAAAATATTTATTTAAAAAAAGTTCACCGTGATCTATCGAGACACACTGACTCATTTTCTTTAGCAGCTGGCTTTGTGACCTGACACTTCTCTGGAAGATGCTGTCATGTTCCATCCAAATATCTTCTCGCCTCCGTATTGGCGAATTACATTATCGAGGGTTCGATCTGAGAACTTTTAATCTCTGATTCATCATTTGGACCTTCAAAGTATATTCATATCACCATTTTCCTCCTTTGCTACCTGGTTTGACTACTTCCATGTCATAATACTGTTTCAGCATATTTACATGGCATACCTATTGATGTTTCCTTCTGTCTGGGGTACTAAATACACAGTTTACTTGTCTCTTTTTAACATAATAAGGTCCACTAAACCGTGCCTTCAGTGGTTACCTGCCAAAAGTTACAGAACTATCCTCAAGTTTAAAGCCTTGGGTTCCAGTTGTCTTATCTGCTCGGTTTTTCATTACTTGTTGGCAAACCATAAGATGTTCCACAGCCATTGGGAACTCTTTTGACAGCCTTACTCAAAATCTGGACATGTAACTTAAGAGAGTAATTTATTTTTCTTGGGCCATAACTTTCTCTTTCATATATTTACTTTGTGTCCATTGACTAACTCAAAAGGAACTGAAGCCAGTTGACTCATATTTAATGGCAGACAATGAAGATGAAATTCCCTTATCCCACTCGTTGGGATATTTAAAGCAATAAGCTTGAATCATAGTTTTTAAGGATTGATGGCACCTTTCCAATCCTGACTGAGACTGTGAATGATATACAGACGATTTAATCTGCTTTACTCCTAAAGCACACATTATCTCCTGGAATATTGATGGCATGACATTTGATCCCTGATCAGATTGGCTCTCTGGTTAACTCATATCTGGCAAAGAAAAACTGAATTAACTCTTCGATTATCATCTTTGAAGTATTTTTTTTAAAGGGAATTGCCTTTTGAGATCAGCGAGATAAATCCATGATGGCTAAAAGATATTGATGTCCTGTTTCTGTTTTGGGTCTCCATTAGAATCTATAAATGGTTCATCAAAAGCTGGCATTGGGTCAAATGAACTGGATTCATTGATGGCCGAGTCTTCCCAACAAGTGAGATGAATTCCAAGTGTTGTCAAATTCAATGGAGAGGCCATGCAATAATCTGTTTATTGATGCTCAGTTTCCACAGGGAAACTCGGCTCCTGGCCACTTTACAGCCTTGTTTCAAACATGGACAAAAAAGCTCCAGAGGTGACATTGACTGCCTTTGACATCAAAGCAGCATTTGACCCAATGTGGCATCAAGAAGCCCAAGCAAAACCGGAGTTAATAGGAATCAGGGGGAAAATTCTCCACGTTGAAGCCATACCTAGTACAAAGATTGTTGTTGTCCCAGGGCAACGCTGCAGTTCCTCAGTGTAGTGTCCTAGGTCCAGCCATCTTTAGCTGCTTCATCAATGACCTTCCCTCCATCTAAGATCAGATGTGGGGATGTTTGCTGATGATTGCACAATGTTCAGCACATTCATGACTCCTCAGATACTGAAGCAGTCCATGTCCATATGAGTGCGAACTGGACAACACCCAGACTCGGGCTGACAAGTGGCAAGGAACATTCGTGTCACACAAATGCCAGGCAATGACCATGTCCAACAATGAAGAATCTAACCATCGCCCCTTGACATTCAATGGCATTACCATCACTGACTCCCCCATTATCGACATCCTGTGAGTTATCATTGACCAGAAACTAAACTGGACTAGCCATATAAATGCTGTGGCTAGAAAAGCAGGTCAGAGGCTAGGAATCCTATGGTGAGTAACTCCCCTCCTGACTCCCCAAAGCCTGTTGATCAACTACAGGGTACAAGCCATGAGTGTAATGGAATACTGTCCACTTGCCTGGATGACTGCAGCTCAAACAAAGAGTCAAGGAGCTTGACACCATCCAGGACAAAGCAGCCCACTTGATTTGCACCCCATCCACAAATATCCACTCCCTCCACCACCGACTCACAGGGCCAGCAGAACGTACCACCTACAAGATGCACTACATGAACTCACCATGGCTCGTTAGACAGCATCTTCCAAACCCACAACCGCTACCATCTAGAAGGACAAGGACATCAGATACACGAGAACACCATCACCTGAAAGTTCTTCTCCAAGCCACTCATCATCCTGACTTAGAAATATGTCCTCTCTGTCATTTCTCTGTCATTGGATGAAAATCCAGGAACTCTCTTCCAAACAGCCCTGTGGATGTATCTATTCTATACCATGTGGACTGCAGCGGTTCAAGGCAGCAGCTCACCACCGCCTTCTCAAGGGCAATTAGGGATGGACAATAAATGCTGGCTTCACCAGCAAACCCCACATTCCATTAATTAATTTAAAACATCACTTTTACATGGCCCACCTTATGCTAATGAAAGTATCTTCACATTACTTTTATCCTTTATTCCATTGTTTCTGTTCAGTAGAACAGCTTCCTCCTTCTATTTAAAGCTAGAATCTTGTCTATTCCCAAACTTACTGTTCCTCCAGATTCTTGTGGGTTTACAAATGCAGACATACTATCTCCGAGCATCCTACATGATATAACATACCCACCTGCCAGAACTGCAACTTTCCTTATTTTAGAAATCATTTAGGTGAGATCTAATCACTATCAAGAGGCTGTCACTAAATTTTTCCATTATTACTTCCCTCACATTCTCAGAAGTCTCCTCTAACTTCAATGACCAAAACTGCCAGCCAAATAATGGCTGCGATTTGATGGCCGTGTTGCTGTTAGATCACAGGAGAGACCAAAATCAAGGACGAGACAAAGGCCAATCGATTTGCAGTCTAACCAACTGTCCCCATTGGCAAAATCAGGATCCCGCCATAGCGTGGTGAGAAAGCAATTGTCACCACTTAAGGCCAATCTCCATACAATTAAGGGGAGGGACCCCCTATCTAATGGCCTCCCTTGATTCTAACCACCGCCACAGGAAGTCGTCATATGGATGCCGATTAGTACACCTTTTTAAAAACGGTAGAAGGGCTGCTGTGGGATCCGAGGAGGTGTATAGCCATCTTCGCTCCCAGGCAATGAACCCGGGGCCACTGGGGTTGCTGCCCTGGGGCATGGAGGGGGTGGGGGAACCCCCCAAGGGAGCAAGCCTTGTTCATGGTGGGACACTATCAGAGGGGGTGGGGAGGGAGCAAGAGAGATGGGTGTCTCAGTGCCCGTGGGTCTGCCGTGCCACCCCCTGAATCACGCGTACCCTTTACAGGGGCATCCCCAGCCCCCTAGCCCCACCGATCACCCATAACTCCCACTGACCGCAGAGGTCTCTGGTCGTGCGGCTGAAGGCTAATTGGGAATTGTAGTTTAGTGAGCACTTCACACCTCCCCAGTGGATCCACATGGGTGGACAGGCCATGTAGCATGTAGGAGTTATTGCCTAGCATTCCAATCACACCGTTTTGCCTGGAGACTGCCCCTGAGCACTGCAGGAGACAAGACCACAGACACAGCGACCGACATCCGAACACCCAGGGGCTGGGCCCCAGTACCAGGGACATTTTGGCGTATAGAGGACGGGCGTGTGCATCAGGAAGGGGACCAGTGCCTGGTCCAGGTAACGTTACGTGCAGGTATTTCGGTCCAGGGTGTGGGGTCTGGTAGGCAGGGATGTGTGGGCAGGAGGTGTCAGGTGGCAGGTGTTGTGGTCGAGGGGGGGGAAAGTGGCATCCACGACCTTTATGTCTGGGGAGATGGGCATGGGATTGGTGCTTGGCCTGCATTGCAGAAGAAAATGCCAGAAAATGTCATATTGGTTGAGGTCAACGATTTTTAATAATGTACACATTTCCTCAAATGCCCCAATCCCTTGATGGTGCTGTCCCACTCCCCCCACCTCTTCTCCCCCAAAATGTACCTAACTCCCCCCTTATCCCCTCCCCCACCCACCTGTGCTCTCTCAGTGATCCTCGACCTGTTTAGCCATCTGTGCTCTACCGCTGCGTCTAAGTGTGCCTCAGGATGCATATCAGAGTCAGCCCGTGGCCTTTATGGCCTTGGGAGGCATCCTCTGGGGACTCTGGGGCTGGAGAGCCCTGGCACACTTGCTGGTGGCACATGGTCTGGAGATTCCACACAAGTCCTCGCTCAAGCCATGGAATGATCCCAAGGTATAGAGGTTCAGGGCAGTGATCCTGACAGCCACCGGGAGTGGGGATCCTCCTCCTCCACATGGTATTAGGTCCGCAAGGAGCAGCCCCACATCAGTGAAAAGGCACCCAAAGCGTATATAGGAAAGGATGCCTGTAGAAAACAGTGAGTTAATGTTAGTGAGATTGTGTGGGAAAACCCTTGATTCCCTTAACTATCAAAAGAGGGGACGTGGTGGCGTAATGGTATTATCACTAGACTAATAATCCAGAGACCCAAAATAATACTCTGGGACCTGGGTTCGAATCCCACCATGGCAGATGGTGGTGCAATTTAAATTCAATAAAAATCTGGAATTAAAAGTTTCATGATCGAAACATTGCTGATTGTCATAAAAACCCATCTGGTTCATTAATGTCCTTCATGGAAGGAAACCTGCCGTCCTTACCCAGTCTGGCCTAGGTGTGAAAGCAATGTGGTTGACTCTTAACTGGCCCCCTCCTTCTGAAATGGCCGATCAAGCCACTCAGTTCAAGGGTAATTAGGGATGGGCAACAAAAGCTGGCCCAACTACATCCCAAGAATGAATAAAAGAAATGTCTCACTCATCCTTAAATAAATTCAATGACCCAGCCTCCACTGCAAGTCCACAAACTAACGACCCTCTGAGAGAGGATATTTCTTCTCATCTATGACTTGAAAAGGAGACCTCTTATTTTTAAGCTGTGTCCCCTAGTGCTAGTCCCCCCATGACACAGAGAGAAACAGGACATACAAAGTTTGTGGGCAGAATTTTACAGCCGTTGCCACCAGCAAGATTTCCTCGTCCTGTCAAAGTCAACGGACGTTTGAAAAGTTCACCATATTTTCCAGTCCCGCCCCCACTGCTTCGGAGCTGTAAAATTCTGCCCTATCTGGACGCTCAATGATTTTAGCACAATTATCTTCATGAATTTCCTATGATTGTCATTATATAGTAACAGTTTCAGCTGGGTTAGAAATCTGATGTAGTGATTATTAACGTATTCATGCTTGATGGGTACCCGGTCCACCATTTGAAACATTCGCTCCCTCCACCACCGATCCACAGTGGCAGCCGTGTGTACCAGGGTTTTCAGGGTGGGTCATGGGCCGATGTCAGGAGGGTCACGGAGTGATCAGTCGAGGCTTTACCGTGGTCGTCCAGATCGCGGAAGAAGTGCCCAATGGACGTTTCCAACATTTTTATTGAGAATGACAGCCACTGCTGCCCTTTAAATGAGAAGGAAATGATGCTGCATGCAGTCTTCTGGCCAGAAGCAGCAGTAGTGAGCAGGTCACGTGCCCTGCATGCACACTTAATGTCAAGCTCCCTGCATGTATGTACATTTGGGTCCAAATCAGAGAGGAGCATCTTCCATTTTCTAGCTGCTGACAAGCAAGGCACGAGGACTTTGAAGGTGAATAATTTTCGTACAAGAAAGAGGCAACCAGAAACACAAATAGATGCAGTACCTATTGGACCAGATCTCACAACTGAATCTGCTGGAGAGAGCTGTTCAAGAGAGTCCAAGGCAGGACAGGGCTGTGCTAGTGTTAGCTCTGCACAGAGCTCAAGGGCCTCTGGTCAACAGCCTACAAAGAAGGAACTTCATTTGGGAACAAAGCAGTGTAAAGTTATATTTTGAGGAATGGTTTTGTCAATTGTGCTGATGCAAATAAGGATGTTATATGTAGGAAAGTACTGACAAATGAGAGAAAGTTTCAGAATTTGAAAGAGAAGTGATGGGAAAAAAAAATCCTTTTGAGTTTGAAATCACAAAGTCAGTTATTAACTTACAATTGACTCCAAATGAAAAGACTATGCTGCTTTACCTGACCGTGACAGCACATTAAAAACATGCCAAAAACCCATGAGGCTGTCGGCATTCTGCAGTAGCATCTCCCAGGAGTATCCAGTGCTGGATAAAACATGCATTTTGTTGCTATTGACGTTCATGTGCAAGGTTGGATTTTCTGTTCTCACAAAGATGAAGACTACACAAAGGAACTGGCTGAAGTCTGCAACAGGTATGTGCATTGCTCTATTTTCCTGTGAAACTGATTGGAGTGAGATCGTGAGGACCTTTCGCATTAAAAGTAAGCAAATGTGATGTAGGTCATGAAAGTCGGCCGGTGTCGGTAGCAAAGGTTGGTTGGTTGGTAAAAGTGGGTGCCGTGAAGAAACATTTGAAAAACACTGGCTTATAAGATGCACTGCAGTAACTCACTAAGGCCCCTTTGGCAGCACCATCCAAACCCATGCCCTTTACCACCTAGAAGGACAAGGGCAGCACGGTAGCATAGTGGTTAGCACAATGCTTCACAGCTCCAGGGTCCCAGGTTCGAATCCCGGCTTGGGTCACTGTCTGTTTGGAGTCGGCACGTTCTCCCCGTGTGTGCGTGGGTTTCCTCCGGGTGCTCCGGTTTCCTCCCACACTCCAAAGATGTGCGGCTTAGGTGGATTGGCCATGCTAAATTGCCCTTAGGGTCCAAATTGCCCTTAGTGTTAGGTGGGGTTACTGGGTTATGGGGATAGGGTGAAGATATGGGATTGTGTAGGGTGCTCTTTCCAAGAGCCGGTGCAGACTCGATGGGCCGAATGGCCTCCATCTGCACTGTAAATTCTATGAAATGTCATCCTGACATGGGCATCTATCACCATTCCCTCATTGCTACTGGGTCAAAATCCTGGAACCTGACAACACTGAGTGAGTATCTACACCACTTGGACTGCATCAGTACAAGAGGCAGGCCCATCGCCATCTCTAGGGAGCAACGGAGGCTGAGGAACAAATGCCAAGCTTGCCACCACTGCCCCCATCCTGAGAATGAACATAAATAATTTGAAAAATTAAATTGAGCTTCACTTCAATGGTTCTCACTACAGTGATAGAATTGGTTGTTTTACTTTGGGATCTATCCTGCTGCAATCAGTCTAGCAATGTGGTTAACCTGAAGCCCATCAGAAAAGTCTGACACTCAGCTTCTCTGCATCCTCAGAATTAATGGACTGGCTACACATTTAACATGTGACAAATTCAATGCACGACTGTCAATTATATAGATAGCTGATTTAATAATGAGGAAAATGAGAATACAGAAATTCTTAAAAACTAGTGGACAGTTTCAAAATATAATGACTTCGGCTAATGGAATGTCAGCCATTAATTCAAGTGGTCTGGTTAACAGAGGAATAAAGGTTGTACAAAGCTCTGATTAGAAGCCATGTTATTGTACTTCTTTAATCCCTTAGGAAGATTTATTGGTCTTCCAGCAGGGGTAATGCAGATTAATTGGAATTATATCAGGGCAAAAAAGGGTTAAATTAGGAGGACAGATTGCATCAGTTGATATATTCCTGAATTGAAGATTAATGGATGATGTAATTGAAGAGTTTAAGATGATTAAAGGAGTTAATTAGGTAGATAGAGACCTATTTCCTCAGGTGAGAGAGTTAACAAGTGTTATGTTAAAAGTTATGATGAGGAGATGCCGGCGTTGGACTGGGGTGAGCACAGTAAGATACCTCTTCATTCACCTGAGGAAGGAGCAGTGCTCCGAAAGCTCGTGTTTGAAACAAACCTGTTGGACTTTAACCTGGTGTTGTAAGACTTCTTACTGTGTTAAAAGTTAAGCTTGGCTGTTCAGGGGTGATGTCAGCAAGCAGCTCTTCACAGGGTGAAGGAAATCTGGAGTTCTATTACTCAAAAAGCCGTTGAGACTGGGGGTTGGGGCCAGATGGGTTGGTGTGGTTAATAGAACATTCAGAACTGTGTTGTTAATTTTTTCCACGGCAGGGCCAATAAGGTTATGGAACCAAGGCGGCCAAATATATTAAGGTTCTGATCAGCCAGGATCTAACTGGGTGACGGAACAGCCTCGAGGAACAGAATGGACTCCTCCTGTTCCTATATTCTTCGAGTGAGAGTAAGGATATATATCGTATTCAGTCACCGCTCTACACACACTCATATTCCTTCAACTTGCAGCTGAATGCCTGGAGCTCATTACAGATTAAATCTGCTCCTTAAATTCCCATTTTAGAGCAACACATTGGCTTAATGGTAACAATCCAGCGTTGAATCAGATGGTGCAGGCCTTACACTCCATCCCAGAGTAGAGGTTGGAGCTCACTTTGAAACTCTATTGATTTCTGTTTTGGAATAGCACGGAAACAGTTGGCTTTATTAATCACCACCATCCCACATCTACAGCTCAAACGTTGATTATTTAGAATGGAACCCATTGATTTTCAATATAAGCTTTTCTTCTGAATTGATTATAACAAGTCTGGTCAGAATACCATCGAGGGCAAGATTATTTTCAGCAATAACTGGGTTAAGATCAAATGCGATTCTTATACCAAGTGGGTGACCACACCGCATAGTGTGGTTTGTGAATCCTTGAAACTTTCTTTTTGTACCAATTAACCGCCCTATTGCATGGTATAAAAGATGGCAAAGGCCAGGGGAGGAGCATTTACAAATCTGGTAAAAGCCACTGCTCAAACACATACAACCATTTCTTAGCAAAAACACCCAATCATGGTTATTTGGTAGGCAAAATTTATAATCTTGAAGCAGATGATAAGCTATCTTTCAGTGAGTGGTAATAATAATAATAAGCTTACATTAACACTGCAATGAAGTTACTGTGAAAAGCCCCATGTCACCACATTCCGGCGCCTGTTCACAACCGTTCACACAGAGGGAGAATTCAAAATTGACTTAACAAGCACGTCTTTTGGGACTTGTGGGAGGAAACCGGAGCACCTGGAGACTCACGCAGTCACGGGGAGAACGTGCAGACTCCGCACAGACAGCAACCCACGCCGAAAATAGAACCTGGGTCGCTGGCGCTGTGAAGCAACAGTGCTAACTGCTGTACTACTGTGCCATCCATGAGGTTGCATCAGCTGTGGCACTCAAGTGGCCTGATGACAAATTCTAGAGTAATGAGTAAGTGCAGAACTGAGGAAATGCTGCAGAAACAGAAACAGAGGTACGGGCGCGATTCTCCGCAAATGCGGAGAGTCGTGAAGGCTGCCCTGAAACTGGCCCTGTTTCACGGCAGCCTCCGTGCCCCCTCCCGGGACCCGATTCTGCTCCCCGGTCGGGGCTAGCAGTGGGGCCCCGTGAACCACGGCATCGCAGGCTTAGCGAACTTTGCTAAGCCCGCGCGACAAGGGTAACGGCGGCTGACGCGCACGATGACGTCAGCCGCGCATGCGCGGATTGGACGGCTCCAACCCGCGCATGCGAGGATGACGTCATCACGCATATGCGTAAAACCCGCGCATGCGCGGGCCGTCATGCCCCTCAGCCGCCCTGCGGACTGATCCAGCGGGGCGGCGGAGGAACAAAGAGTGCGCGGGGTTCGGACCCGCTGCCCGCGATCGGTGCCCACTGATCGCAGGCCCATGCCACCCTTGGCACGGCCGTGCCAATCGGTGCCATGGTTCTCCAGAACGGCACTTTGCGGCCGTTTTCACGAACGGTGAGAGCAGGTGTGTTTGCGTTCATGAAAATAGCCGTAAAGGCCTGGGAACTCGGCCCATTGGTCTGGGGAGAATCGCTGTTCGCCGTAAAAAAAACGGCGAGCAGCGATTCGTGTCGTGGGGCGGCCGTGGGGGGGGGAGAATAGCGGGAGGTCGGGAAAAATGTCGGGAAGGCCCTCCCGCTATTCTCCGACCCGTCGTGGGGGGCGGAGAATCGTGCCATAACTGTGTTTCAGTTAAGGGGCGAAATTCTCCGACCCCACGTAGGGTCGGAGAATCGGCCGGCAGTGGCGTTATTCCCGCTCCCGCCGGGTTTTTAATTCTCCGAGCGGCCAAAAACCGGCGTTGTTCAAATCCTGCCGGCAGCCACTGAAAACAGCTGGCGCCGGGGGGATGTCATTGATTTTTAGCAGACAGACATTCTCCGTGCCGGATGGGCCGAATTCCCGCCGACATGGCCACGGGTCACGTCGGCGAAAAACAGAGCAGCTATAAAACGGCATCAACCATTGATGATGGTTGACGCCGTTCAGTGACCTAGGGCGAGTGCGGGGGTAGCGGCGTTGGAGAGGGGTGGATTGGGGGCGGGGTGGATTGGGAGGGGGGTGGATTGGGGGGGGGGTGGATTGGGGGGGTGGATTGGGGGGGTGGATTGGGGGGGGTGGATTGGGGGGGGTGGATTGGGGGGGGTGGATTGGGGGGGTGGATTTGGGGGGGTGGATTGGGGGGGGGGTGGATTGGGGGGGGTGGATTGGGGGGGTGGATTGGGGGGGGTGGATTGGGGGGGGTGGATTTGGGGGGTGGATTGGGGGGGGTGGATTGTGGGGGTGTGGATTGGGGGGGTGGATTGGGGGGGGTGGATTGGGGGGGGTGGATTGGGGGGGGTGGATTGGGGGGGGGTGGATTTGGGGGGGTGGATTGGGGGGGGGGTGGATTGGGGGGGGTGGATTGGGGGGGGTGGATTGGGGGGGTGGATTGGGGGGGTTGTGGCGTTGAGGGGGGGTTGCGGCGTTGGGGGGGTTGCGGCGTTGAGGGGGGTTGCGGCGTTGAGGGGGGTTGCGGCATTGAGGGGGGGGAGTTGCGGCGTTGAGGGGTGGTTACGGCGTTGAGGGGGGGGTTGCGGCGTTGAGAGAGAGGGGACGGGTACCGGCGTTGAGAGAGAGGGGTGGGCGGCATTGGAGGGGGTAGGGGTGGTGGGGAGGGGGGTAGGGGCATTGGAGGGGGTAGGGGTGGTGAGGGGGTAGGGGCGTTGGAGGGGGGTAGGGGCGTTGGAGGGGGTAGTGGTGTTGGAGGGAGGTAGGGGTGATGGTGAGGGGGTAGGGGCGTTGGAGGGGGGTAGGGGTGGTGAGGGGGTAGGGGCGTTGGAGGGGGGTAGGGGCGTTGGAGGGGGGTAGGGGCGTTGGAGGGGGGTATGGGGCGTTGGAAGGGGGTAGGGGTGATGGTGAGGGGTAGGGGCGTTGGAGGGGGTAGGGGTGGTGAGGGGGGAGGGGCGTTGGAGGAGGGTAGGGGCGTTGGAGGGGGGTATGGGTGGTGAGGGGGTTTGGGGTAGGGGGGCAGCGGCATGCAGAGGGGGGGGCGACGGTGCATTGGCCCCAGTCATCCGTCGCCCCCCCTCTGCACGCCGCTGCCCCCTACCCCAACCCCCCTCACCACCCCTACCCCCTCCAATGCCCCTACCCCCCTCACCACCCATACACCCCCCACCACCCATACCCCCCTCACCACCCGTACCCCCCTCCAACGCCCCTACCCCCCTCACCACCCCTACCCCCCTCACCACCCCTACCCCCTCACCACCCCTACCCCCTCACCACCCCTACCCCCCTCACCACCCCTACCCCCCTCACCACCCCTACCCCCCTCCAACACCCCTACCCCCCTCCCCACCACCCCTACCCCCCTCCCCACCACCCCTACCCCCCTCCCCACCACCCCTACCCCCCTCCAACGCCACCCCCCCTCTCTCCCAACGCCGGTACCCGTCCCCTCTCTCTCTCTCTCAACGCCGTTACCCACACCCCCTCTCTGAACGCCGGTACCCACCCCCCTCTCCTCTCCTCTCAACGCCGGTACCCCCCCCCTCTCTCTCAACGCCGGTACACCCCCCCTCTCTCTCAACGCCGGTACCCGTCCCCTCTCTCTCTCTCTCAACGCTGGTACCCACCCCCCCTCTCTCTCAACGCCGGTACCCACCCCTCTATCTCTCTCTCAACACCGGTACCCCCCCCCTCTCTCTCTCAACGCCGGTACCCGTCCCCTCTCTCTCTCTCTCAACGCTGGTACCCCCCCCCCCTCTCTCTCAATGCCGGTACCCCCCCCTCTCTCTCTCAACGCTGGTACCCCCCCCTCTCTCTCTCAACGCTGGTACCCCCCCTCTCTCTCTCAACGCCGGTACCCACCACCCCCCCTCTCACCCCCCCTCTCTCTCAACGCCGGTACCCACCCCCCCCTCTCAACGCCGGTACCCACCCCCCCCTCTCAACGTCGGTACCCGTCCCCTCTCTCTCTCAACGCCGGTACCCACCCCCCCCCCTCTCAACGTCGGTACCCGTCCCCTCTCTCTCTCAACGCCGGTACCCACCCCCCCCCCTCTCTCTCAACGCCGGTACCCACCCCCCCCCCTCTCTCAACGCCGGTACCCACCCCCCCCCTCTCTCTCAACGCCGGTACCCACCCCCCCTCTCTCTCAACGCCGGTACCCACCCCCCCTCTCTCTCAACGCCGGTACCCACCCCCCTTCTCTCTCAACGCCGGTACCCACCCCCCCTCTCTCTCTCTCTCAACGCCGGTACCCGTCCCCTCTCTCTCAACGCTGGTACCCACCCCCCCCCTCTCTCTCAACGCCGGTACCCACCCCCCTCTCCTCTCAACGCCGGTACCCGTCCCCTCTCTCTCTCTCTCAACGCTGGTACCCACCCCCCTCTCCTCTCCTCTGAACGCCGGTACCCCCCCCCTCTCTCTCAACGCTGGTACCCACCCCCCCCCCCCCCTCTCCTCTCAACGCCGGTACCCCCCCCCTCTCTCAACGCCGGTACCCGTCCCCTCTCTCTCTCTCTCTCAACGCCGGTACCCGTCCCCTCTCTCTCAACGCCGGTACCCGTCCCCTCTCTCTCTCAACGCCGGTACCCGTCCCCTCTCTCTCAACGCCGGTACCCACCCCCCCCCCCCCTCTCTCTCAACGCCGGTACCCCCCCCCTCTCTCTCTCAACGCTGGTACCCCCCCCTCTCTCTCTCAACGCTGGTACCCCCCCTCTCTCTCTCAACGCCGGTACCCACCCCCCCCCTCTCAACGCCGGTACCCACCCCCCCCCCCACTCTCAACGCCGGTACCCATCCCCTCTCTCTCTCTCTCAACGGCGGTACCTACCCCCCCCCCCTCTCAACGCCGGTACCCGTCCCCTCTCTCTCTCTCTCTCTCTCAACGCCGGTACCCCCCCCCCTCTCTCAACGCCGGTACCCAACCCCCCTCTCTCTCAACGCCGGTACCCACCCCCCCTCTCTCAACGCCAGTACCCCCCCTCTCTCTCAACGCCGGTACCCGTCCCCTCTCTCTCAACGCCGGTACCCACCCCCCCCCTCTCTCAACGCCGGTACCCCCCCTCTCTCTCAACGCCGGTACCCACCCCCCCCTCTCACAACGCCGGTACCCCCCCTCTCTCTCAACGCCGGTACCCACCCCCCCCCTCTCTCAACGCCGGTACCCCCCCCACTCTCTCTCAACGCCGGTACCCACCCCCCTCTCCTCTCCTCTGAACGCCGGTACCCCCCCTCTCTCTCTCAACGCCGGTACCCCCCCTCTCTCTCAATGCCGGTACCCACCCCCCCTCTCTCAACGCCGGTACCCACCCCCCCCCCCCCCCCCACCCCTTCCTCTCCTCTCCTCTCAACGGCGGTACCCGTCCCCCTCTCTCTCTCTCTCAACGCGCCACTTCCGCAGCGGGTGAAACTGACGCGTATCGCGTCAGTCCGCTGCTGGCCCTTTCGGGAATGGAGATTAACGGCTTAAAAGAAGGCCCCGACGCCGGAGTCATCCGCACCGCTTTTGCCCGCCGGAAATGGGCATCACGCAGGTCTTCGGAGAATTTCGCCCAAGGTCTCTGACTAAGGGCTCTGTCTCTAGTAGATTTAAAGGATCCCATTGCACTATTCAGAAGACAATGCATTTTAAAGGAAGTATGTGAGGAAGGATCAAATGGAAGAATATATACGGATAAGATTTGGTGAAGTAGTGTGGGAAGAGGTTTGGTGGTGTTAAAACACTTGGCATGGACTATTGAGTCAAATTGTATTAAATTCTCTGCAAAGTCAGATGCATTATTCTGACTAATATATTTATCCCTCAACCATTTAAAAACTGGTCATTATCATATTGAGAGCTCCCTGTGTGTAATTTGGCAGCCACATTTCCTGCATTAAACAGTGACTAATCTTCAAAAATTGGCCACAAATTGCTTTGAGGTATCCTGAGATTGTGAAATGTATTACAGACACGAGGGAGATTAATTTAAACAGCACTGATTTCTCCTCCACTACCCATCCGGAAACAAAAAGGTGTTTCAATTTCTGATTTTCCCCTTCAGAAGTGGTGGCCTATTTCATCCAACTGCTCAGTTTAAAGTGTTCTGATCCTCCATGAATAACCCCACAACAAAGTCAAGATAATATAAAATAAGAGGGTTGGTTTATTTGGCATATGCAAAATGTGAGAAAGGGGCCTTGCAACATCTGTCCCTTTTGTACTCATACAATAAAAGACAGAGATGGGAAAGAGGTAGAGGGCAACACCATGTAATGAAGTGCTTCGAGAGATTGATCATGAAGCGCATCACCTCCATACTCCCGGAACGCCTTGACCCACTTCAATTCGCATACCGTCGCAACCGGTCCACATCAGACGCCATTTCCCTGGCCCTACACTCATCCCTAGAGCATCTCGAAAACAAGGACTCCTACATCAGACTCCTATTTATTGACTACAGCTCTGCCTTCAACACCATAATCCCAGCCAAGGTGATATCGAAGCTCCAAAACCTAGGACTTGGCTCTCCACTCTGCAACTGGATCCTTGACTTTCTGACCAACAGACCACAATCAGTAAGAATGAACACCAACACCTCCTCCACAATAGTCCTCAATACCGGTGCCCCGCAAGGTTGCGTACTTAGCCCCCTACTCTACTCGCTGTACACACACGACTGCGTGGCAAAACTTGGTTCCAACTCCATCTACAAGTTTGCTGACGATACAACCATAGTGGGCCGGATCTCGAATAACGACGAGTCCGAATACAGGAGGGAGATAGAGAACCTAGTGGAGTGGTGTAACGACAACAATCTCTCCCTCAATGCCAGCAAAACTAAAGAGCTGGTCATCGACTTCAGGAAGCAAAGTACTGTACACACCCCTGTCAGCATCAACGGGGTCGAGGTGGAGATGGTTAGCAGTTTCAAATTCCTAGGGGTGCACATCACCAAAAATCTGTCCTGGTCCACCCACGTCGACGCTATCACCAAGAAAGCACAACAGCGCCTATACTTCCTCAGGAAATTAAGGAAATTCGGCATGTCCACATTAACCCTTACCAACTTTTACAGATGCACTATAGAAAGCATCCTATCGGGCTGCATCACAGCCTGGTATGGCAACTGCTCGGCCCAGGACCGCAAGGAACTTCAGAGAGTCGTGAATACCGCCCAGTCCATCACATGAACCTGCCTCCCATCCATGGACTCCATCTACACCTCCCGCTGCCGGGGGAAAGCGGGCAGCATAATCAAGGATCCCTCCCACCCGGCTTACTCACTTTTCCAACTTCTTCCATCGGGCAGGAGATACAGAAGTCTGAGAACACGCACGAACAGACTCAAAAACAGCTTCTTCCCCACTGTCACCAGACTCCTAAATGACCCTCTTATTGACTGACCTCATTAACACTACACCCTGTATGCTTCATCCGATGCCAATGCTTATGTAGTTACATTGTATATCTTGTGTTGCCCTATTATGTATTCTCATGTATTTTCTTGAATTTTGTTTAATTCCCTTTTCTTCCATGTACTGAATGATCTGTTGAGCTGCTTGCAGAAAAATACTTTTCACTGTATCTCGGCACACGTGACAATAAACAAATCCAATCCAATCCAATAAAAATAAGAGTTATCATTTCATGTAAGTCCAGAGTCAAAGGTCCAATGGTGTATTCCTGCAGAGGTACCAGGCTGGCTATTGCAGGGTCACCTGTCTTTCCAGAAGAGATTATTTCCTCAATGGGAGAAGGCACATGGGAGGTGAATTAGTCAAAAGGCACAGGTACAGAAGATTCAATATTCCAGGAGTTCTCAGTGTAGATTAGGGTTGGGCAATGTACCTGGACAGAGCTCCTTTTGCTGCGACCTGCTCGATGGTAAAGTGGTAGAGAGAGGCAGGCTGCCTATTTGGAGTCCTGTTTCTCTTCTGTGGTTAAACAGTGACTGAAGATAAGATCCAAAAGCTATATAATTAAAAGAGTTCAGACAGCTCAAGCCTGTCATGTGATTTTGGTTTCGGGTTAGGCTATTCGGCCAATGAGGCCCATGATTGAATCCCATTTGTGTTTTGAAGCAGGTAATGGTGGGACCTTTAGCACTGAACTCCAAAAGTTGTTTATTCCTATTAGGTACAAGAGTAGAAAGGGAACTGAGGTCAAACCATGGCTTAGAAGGGAAATTAGAGATCGTATTAGATTCAAAGGAGAGAATACAAATTAGCAAGAAAAAGCAATAGATTGGGAACAGTTTAAAATTCAGCAAAGGCAGACCAAGGGATTAATTAAGAAGGGGAAAATAGAATTTTAAAGCAAACTAGCGGGGAACATAAAAACTGACTGTAAAAGTTTCTATAGGTATGTAATGAGCAAAAGATTGATAAAAACTCACATAGGTCCCTTACAGTCAAGGAAATTAGTATTCATAAAGAAATGGTTTTGTGGAAATTAATGGGATTGAAAGCGGACAATTCTCCAGGGCCTGATAATCTTCATCCCAGAGTACTTGAGGAAGTAACTCTAGAAATAGTAGATCAATTGGTGGTCATTTTCCAAATTTTTTTGGACTCTGGAATGGTTCCTACAGATTGGAGGATAGCGAATGTAACCCCGCTATTCAAAAAAGGAGGTAGAGAGAAAATAGGGAACTATAGGCCAGTGAGCCGAACGCCAGGAGTAGGGAAGTTGCTGCAGTCCATTATCAAGGATTTCATAGCACAGTATTTGAAAAGCAGTGGTGTAATCAGACAAATGTCTTTAAGAAAGGAAAATCATACTTGACAAATCTACTAATAATTCTTTGACAATGTAACTAATAGAGTTGACCAGGGAGAACCAGTAGATGTGGTTTATTTAGGCTTTCAGAAGGTTTTTGTTGCTGCTTCTTTTTCTCTGTCTTATCCTATGCTTCTGTTCCAATTGTGGCAATCAGTGAGTTTGCCCTCCTTTCTTTTGATATCTATATTCTAATGCTCAGAGTCGCCAGGTATCAAATGATACCAGCACAAGGTTCAACCGGCTATCGATCAAAGAGCCAAACACCAGATTGTTAGTTCAAGGTCAAGGGTACTTTATTTACACACAATTAGTCATGCAACATAAACACTACTAGTTAACTACACCTATTGACTAAGACAACCTGTACTTAAATTCAGGCATCCGGCTTAGGCCAGAGGAACAGTGGCCGCTGTCCGATTCTGGATCTATCGAGTCTGGAGAAGTAACTGCTGCTCAGCTAGGCTCATCCGTCTGGTAGCGGGCGTTGAACTTGGACTTGCTTCTGGTGGAGCTGCACTTGGGAAATGGTCATAGCCGGGGCGCCAGGTCCAAGAGAGGACGAAAATATGGCAAACTCTTCTTCTTATACTTGGGGGTTTTCGCGCTCTTTTGGGCGGTCCTTCATTCTGGACCCCACTAATTGGGTGATCCCTGATCACTCTGTTCGATTCCAATAAGTGGGCAGAGATCTGGATGGCTGGGCATGTCCCAAGCGGTCACTGACCCCTTGGTTAACGCTTTCCCTGAACAGGGAGTGGCACTGAAATGTCTGGGACTGTACCGGTCACTTGAGTACCAGTCCTTTGTCTGGTGAAGATGGGCCATCAAATGCTAATCGGCCGATCAAAATGCTAATTGGTCGGAGTTTCGATACCGTCTGGACTTCTTGCTTGCAAATTTCAGGCTCTGAGCCTGCTTGAGTCTTGCTTTGTCCATTTTACCCACTAGGCTTT
This sequence comes from Scyliorhinus canicula, assembly GCF_902713615.1. Classification (NCBI taxonomy): domain Eukaryota; kingdom Metazoa; phylum Chordata; class Chondrichthyes; order Carcharhiniformes; family Scyliorhinidae; genus Scyliorhinus; species Scyliorhinus canicula. Next base: position 72,569,368 of record NC_052161.1, read on the forward strand.
GCGAGTTTCTCTGTCCCTAGTTGTAAGTGGTCATCCCAGATGGCTACACTTTCAACAAGGTCTCACAATGCAGATTAACATGTAAAATTAAAGCACATGGGATTAAGGGTAGTGTTTTGAGATGGATAGAAAGTTGGTTTGCATGTAGGAAGCAAAAAGTTGGAATAAATGGGACTTTTTCTGATTGGCAGGCAGCGACTAGTGGGGTTGCGCAGCGATCTGTACTAGGACCCCAACTGTTCACATTATATATTAATGATTTGGACGAGGGAACTATATGTATTATCTACAAATTTGCAAATTATACAAAGTTGGGAGGGAGGGTGAGCTGTGTGGAGGATGCAGAGATGCTTCAGCAGGATTTGGACAGGCTGAGTGAGTGGGCACATGCTTGGCAGATGCCGTATAATGTGGATAAATGAGAGGTTATCCGCTTCGGTAGCAAAAATAGGAGGGAAGAGTATTATTTGAATGGATGTAAATTGAGAGAGGTGGATACTCAGCGAGACTTTGGTGTCCTCTGCATCAGTCGCTGAAAGTGAGTGCACAGGTACAGCAGACAGTAAAGAAGGCAAATGGTATGTTGGCCTTCCTAGCGAGAGGATTTGAGTATAGGAATAGAGGTGCTTTACTGCTTTGTATAGGGCATTGGTGAGGCCACACCTGGAATATTGTGTGCAGTTTTGGTGCCCTTATCTGAGCAAGGATGTTCTTGCTATGGAGGGAGTGCAGCAAAGGTTTACCTGTCTGATTCCTGGGATAGTGGGACTGACATATGAGGACAGACGGTTAGGATTATATTCGTTGGAGTTTAGAAGAGTGAGAGGGGATCTCCTAGAAACTTACAAAATTCTAACAGGTTTAGGCAGGGAAGATTCAGAAAGAATGTTCCCGATGGTGGGGAGTCCAGAACTAGGGATCATACTTTGAGGATAAGGAGTAAACCTTTTAGGACTGAGGTGAGGAGAAATTTCTTCACCCAGAGAGTGGCGAATCTGTGAAATTCGCTACCACAGAAAATAGTTGAGGCCAAAAGTTTGTGCAATTTCAAGAAATAATTATATATAGTTCTTGGGGCTAAAGGAATCAAGGGATATGGGGGGGAAAGCAGGATCAGCATATTGAACTTGATGATCAGCCGTGATCATAATGAATGGCGGAGTAGGCTAGGAAGGCCGAATGGCTTGCTTCTGATAATTTTTTCGATGTATTGGCAATTAGGCATCACAAACAGCTGCCTATGTCCATAACTAGCTTGGACAGACAACTCATCGGCTGACCCATTGTGTTGGTTTGGCTGGAATGTTTATATGATGTATGCAAGCAGTGTTACATTCCAGGGGGGTGTGGTGTTAGCCTTTGTTCGCTGTTTTACTGCTCAGAAACTTCCAGAAGTCAGAATGTGATCAGCAGGAGCCACTTAATCAGACCAGTAATTGTCCAATAGAAAAACAAATTATAAAGTAGCCACGCTGATGGAGATACATATATTCTGATATATAAATGCATTTTTTTTTACAATGCCAGAGTTGAGAAGAGGAGAAATCAAACTCCCAATGGATTTTTAAAAAAAATTTGATGATAGGATATTGGCATCGATGGGCAGCCGATCATGTATTGCTCATCCCTAATTGCCCTTGAGAGGTTGGTGGTGAGCTGCCTTTTTGAACCGCTGTATTCCAGGTGGTGTAGGTACACCCACAGTGCTCTTGGGGAGAGAGTTCCAGGAGTTTGACCCAGCGACACTGAAGAATTGGCAATATGTTTCCAGGTCAGGATGGTGCATTGTGTGGTGGTATGATTAGCATAGCTGCCTGCCATTGGTGCAGAACACCGGCTTACCATTGGCCCTGGTCGGTCATGTGCCTCTCGACCGGTTGGTTGAGACCAGTCATGTGACGACTCCCCAATTGATCGAGAGGGCGGGGTATAAATACCCAGTACTCCCGGCGGTCGTCCTTCTACTGTAATTGACCGCAGGGCTAACATCTAGTAGATTAAAGCCATACTTTTGTTCAGCAACTCGTCTCGCGTTCAATTGATGGTACATCACATTGCTTGGATGGAAACTTGAAGGTGGTGATCCCATGTATCTAGGTTGAAAGAGAGAGTCAGTGGAATCTGGTCTCCAATATGGGTTTCCAACTCTAACTGGATGTATTCCGAGAGGTTTCATCACAGGCAGCACTATAGCACAATGGTCAGCACTGTTACTCCACTGTTACTCCACAGTGCCACAGACCCGGGTTCCATTCTCAGTTTGGGTCACTGCCTGTGTGGAGTCTGCACATTCTCCCCATGTCTGCTTGGGTTTCATAGAACATAGAAGTGCAGAAGGAGGTCATTTGGCCCATCGAGTCTGCACTGACCCACTTAAACCCTCACTTCCACCCTATCCCCATAACCTAATAACTTTTGGACACTAAAGGTAATTTAGCATGGCCAATCCACCTAACCTGTACATCTTTGGACTGTAGGAGGAATCCGGAGCACCCAGAGGAAACCCACGCACACACGAGGAGAACGTGCAGACTCCTCACAGACAGTGACCTATTGGGAATCGAACCTGGGACCCTGATCCACAGTGCTAACCACTGGCGACCATGCTGCCCAGGTGTAGACCAGGTTTCCTCCCACAAGTCCCAAAAGACATGCTTGTTAGGTGAATTGGACATTCTGAATTCTCCCTGGTGTACCCGAACAGGTGCCGGAATGTGGCGACTAGGGGATTTTCACAGTAACTTCATTGCAGTGTTAATGTACGCCTAATTGTGACACTAGTAAAGATTATTATTATTTTTTAATCCCTTTATCAGAGTTACAAAGCCAAAACTCAGAGTGGATAGGGGCAAACCCCAAACCCAGCTCCTTACCTGCTCCAAAAACAATTCAAATTGAATCCAATTCATGGTCCCAAGAAAGACATATCACGGTAGCATATTAGTTAGCACAATTGCTTCACAGCTGCAGGGTCCCAGGTTCGATTCCCCGCTGGGTCACTGTCTGTGAGGAGTCTGAATGTTCTCCCTGTGTGTGCGAGGGCTTCCTCCGGGTGCTCCGGTTTCCTCCCACAGTCCAAAGATGTGCAGGTTAGGTGGATTGGCCATGATAAATTGCCCTTAGTGTCCAAAATTTCCATTAGTGTTGGGTGGGGTTACTGGGTTATGGGGATAGGGTGGAGGTGTGGGTTTGGGTAGGGTGCTCTTTCCAAGAGCTGGTGCAGACTCGATGGGCCGAATGTCCTCCTTCTGCACTGTAAATTCTATGAAATCATATCCAGGCATGACACCTGACCTCACGCTCACCTTTGTCAAAAGGCCGAGAAGCGATTATTATTATTCTGACCTCCCAGCATCAACAACCCAAATTGTTCAAATTGGACCACCCCCCCCCCCCTTCAATGTTTTTGTAACTAATAAATAAACTGTTAAAAGTAAATTTTAACAACATTTTTTTCACCCTTCATGGGTCGCTCACAGCACAATCCAGAAGAATAGCTGAAAACTCCAGGGCAATTCTGGAGAGTTGGCAACCCCTCTCCCCACCCTGGAAGAATGTGGATCGGAGACATGCTGCGAGAAATTTGATATTGATTCTTGAATGAGAAGGGAAGTTGTTGGCTGCAGAGCCAGGTTCTGCCTTACTCGAGAGAGGAAGAAAAAGTGAAAATGACTGTGTGAGCCCTCGCTTCTAACCCCCCCCCCCCCCCCCCCCCCCAGGAGGTCGGTGAGGTAAAAAGAGGGGTGTTGACCCTGTTCTGCTGAGTAAGAGTCTTCCTAACTCCCTGTTTCAACCGTTGTGGAAACATTTGATGGAAGGGTCACAGCCCCCTAATGTGTTCACCTCACTTTCGCAGCGTAGCGAGAGAAACAAGAAAATAGGAAAGTACATTTTCTGTTATCAGGCCAATGAAACGCAACAAGTCCTCGCCACACACACTTGGGGTTTGGTCACCGTGGGGGAGGATTAATTGTTTACTGTCTCAAAATAGGAAGTGGGACAGGGCTTAAGCTAATTTTAATGCTCTGATTATTTACTAATTCCAAAGGAGTGGAAAGATCTATTTGCAGCAACGTAAATTCGCTATTTCTGGTAAGAGATAGGCTGATGTTTCCATGTGTTTATGACGAGCTCACCCCGTGTGTAGCCGCCTCGCCCACAGACTTCCTCTCACTACGAGTTTCGACTCGACTGGTCCGAGCTCGGATTTTACTCAATAGTCGAAAGTAATCCATTACGTCTTTGAGTTTTTGTTGTGCCGGGCAGAGGGCTTTCCTTCCCCCACTTCCCCCACTCACTCGGGTGCCTCACACACTGGACAGTCTCCAGATGAAGAGAGAAATAAATATCAGTCAGTCGCTACTCACAAAGAGTCTTGGGGTCGAAGCTCCAGCCCCACAGCTGCTGGGTTGACTTTGCTCTGACAATGGCCCTTATTCAGAGCAATCCCCTTTGATGGTCACCCAGCGTCTGACCAGATGAACGTGGCATCTGCCCCCATTAAAGTCCCCACTGTGTGTACCCCCCTCCCTCCCTTTGATCTGTACTTCCATCGGCATTTTTAAGAACAGACAAAAGGTAGTTTTTAGTGACTTTGATGAGGAGACTTCAATGCTGGTCAATCTTCTTCCTACAATGAACCTCACAACTGATATTCTTTTTTTGTTGGAAGCTGGGAATATTGGACAATGAACTTAGGATAAATCCTGGCAAATCTCTTTAGGTTTGTGTGATTATGCCACGCTGTTACAATTAAGATGTTGTTTGCAATTTAGAAGATCATTAAACAGTCCACGAGCAGACATGGTTGTGAACATTTTGGCTTTGATTGTAGAAGAAAGCTCCAGTCTCATTGTGGTTTTAGAATTTCTGTCAAAAATATCAGCTGCAATCCTTTTGAGTGGAGGGGCTGAATGGTCTAATTCTGTTCTCATCAGGCGAAATTAGCCCTTCAGGTCAGGAATCAATAATATTGGCTTAGTGTTTATTCTTTTGAAAGGAGTGGATATGCATAATTAGCTATAATGATCCTTGATGGAACTTGGTTCAGCTGTCTATATATGATGCAGACAAGCCAATAATAATAATAATCTTTATTGTCGCAAGTAGGCTTACATTAACACTGCGATTAAGTTACTGTGAAAATCCCCTCGTCTCCACATCCGGCGCCTGTTCGGGAGAATTTAGAATGTCCAATTCACCTAACAGCACGTCTTTTGGGACCTGTGGGTGGAAACCAGAGCACCCGGAGGAAACCCACGCAGACACAGGGAGAACGTGCTACTGTTCCGCCTTATTTACTCCCATTGGAATATATGCCTTGTGTTGATATGCCTGTAGATATAGAGAGAGTAACAAGGCAGGGTGTTTCTGGCATCCTAACAGAACTGAAGATTGACAATATTAGCACTTTCAGACCTCATCAGATTTAGACAAGGAGGAATTAAGTGAAATTGATACAGCCCAGAATGTGACACTCTCAATGGGGTACTTTTTGAACTGTAGTCCCCATTGATATGTCGCCAAGCTCGGCCGCTAATTTGACCAAAGCAATTTGATCAGATAATCTATTTTAACAATGCTGGCTGAGGGATAGAGATTGCCCAGAACACCAGGAGAACTTCCCTGCTCTTCTTCAAATAGTGGATGGAATTTTTAAACATCCACCTGGAAGTGAAGATGGAACTTCAGTCTAATAGCGACTCTGTGACAGTGCAGCACTCCCACATTGGAGTTCCTGGTGTGGGACTTCAACTCCTGACGTTAATCTTAATTTTGCAATTATGTTGGGTAATGGATTCAATTAGGTTAAAGATAAGAAAGACTTATCAATAATGCATAAATTAAATATCAGTTAAATTAATATCCAACTGAGAGTCTGATTTCAATGACCATATTTGTGTTGCAAAAATGCAGATTAACCATTGCAGTGAGCCAATGGATTAAAAAAAAAATGTTCTTGGGATGTGGACGTCGCTGGCTGGGTCAGCATTTGTTGCCCATCCCGAATTGCCCTTAAACTGAGTGATTTGCTAGCCCATTTTAGTGGGGGGGGGGGGGCAGTTAAGAGTCAACCACACTGCTGTATGGGTCTGGAGTCACATGTAGGCCAGACCAGGTCGGCAGATTTCTTTCCCTGAAGGACATTAGTGAACCAGATGGGTTTTTGCAGCAATCAGCAGGTTTCATTGTCATTATTAGATTTAATTCTGGATTTTGAACCTGGGACCCCAGAGCATTACCCTGGGTCTCTGGATTACTAATCCAGTGGCAATATCACGACACCACCACCTCTACCGAATTGGAGACATTTGGTTGGCCCTGATAGTTACACATGATTGAAAGTCAAAGTAGACATGGGAAAAGGGGAAGCTTGTAGAAATGGACCCTCTCAGAAATCTCAAAAGTGCTGACATGCAACAATGACACACTGCCAGCTGTATCTCAGTGGGTATAATACTCTCAACTCTGAGTCAGAACGTTGCTGATTCAAATCCCACTGCAGGCTTAAAAATAAATGTTGCAAAGTAAGTCTCAGAGCCAATGAAACACATTTTGTTTTTAAAAATATTTTTATTCTCCGCCTTTTTCAAATTTTCTCCCAAATTTGAACCCACCAACAATAAACAATAAGCAGTAACGAATATAATGTCAATCCCCATATCAACAACAAAAATCCCATCCTCCCATCAACCCCCAAACAACTGCCCGCATGTTAACATAAACAAATAAAAAATGATTCAGGAATCGCCCATAGTCATCATTAACACATACAGTTCCCCTCCCTCCAATCCTCCCAAGCCCCCCCCCCCCCCCCCCAACTAATGTTCGATGTTATCCAGTTCTTGAAAGTGCATTGTATTGTAGAATGAATGAATTGTAGAACCCCTCCATCCTTCGCCTCAGTTCAAACTTAACCTTCACAAAAGTCAAGAATTCCAACAGGTCCCCCCCCCCCCCCCCCCCCCCCCCCCCCCCGCCATGCCAGGACACAGGGTGGAGAGGTTGCTCTCCATCCAATCAGGATCCACCTACGGCAATCAAATGGTGCGAAGGCTACAACATCTGCCTCCGCACCCGTTTCCAACCCCGGCTGGTCCGACACTCCAAATACAGTCTCCCGCGGGTCCGGGTCCAGTTTCACGTGCACCACTTTCGAGATTGCCCTAAAAACCTCCTTCCAGTAATCCTCCAGCTTTGGACAGGACCAAAACATATGAACGTAATTTGCACCCCCCCCCCCCCCCCGCCCCGCAATGTTCACACACATCTTCTACCCCCTCAAAGAGCCAACTTATCCTCGCCCTTGTGAGGTGCGCTCTATGCACCACTTTCAGCTGTATCAGCTCCAACCTCGTGCACGAGGTGGAGACATTCACCCTCCGGAGCACCTCACACCAGAACCCCTTCTCCATACCATCTCCCAACTTATCCTCCCACTTTGCTTTGATCCCTTCCTCTTCCAAAATTAGCCCCGTAAACCCCCAACATTACCCCCTTCTCCAGTCCCCCTGTCGTCAGCATCTCCTCCAGCAATGTGGAGGCCGGCACCACTGGGAAGCTCTATCTCCTTCCTGGCAAAATCTCAAACCTGCATGTATCTAAACATTTTCCTCTGCTCCAGCCCATACTTCGCTTCCAGCTCCATCAATCCTGCAAAGCGACCCCCAAGAAACAAATCTTTTAGTGTCTTAATCCCCTTCTCCTCCCATTTCTGAAAATTTCTGTCTCAATTTCCTGGCTCAAATCTGTGGTTCCCCCAAATCGGCATTTCCCTTGACCCTGCCCCCCAACCCGAAGTGTTGGCGAAACTGCCTCCAAATTCTCAATGAAGCTATTATTACCGGACTCCCTGTGTATTTCCCCGGGGCCATCGGGAGCGGCGCTATTGAATGAAACACATTTTAATAGTGCAGCACTGGTGTGATGAAGACAAAGCAGCAGTCAATTTGCACACAGAGAACTCCCACAAACAGCAATGTGATACCGACTAGATATTTCCTATTGTTGTGTAGTGGTAAATTGACTGAACTGATAATTTGAAGGCCCAGGCTAATGCTCTGGTGTTAGGCAGCTTATTTTTTTTTTAAATCAGGAATATAAAGCTGGTCTCAGTAATAGTGAGCATGAAAACCATCATCAATTGTAAAAACCCATCTAGTTCAGTAATGTTCTTTAGGGAAGGAAATCTGCCATCCTTACCTGATCTGGCCGGCATATGACTACAGATCTACAGCATTGGTTCTTAACTATCCTCCGAAATGGCCTAGCGAACCGCTCACTTCATGGGCAATTAGGGATGGGCAACAAATTCTAGCCTTTCCAGTGATGCCCACATCCAATGAAATAATATTTAAAAATCTGTTATTATGATGTTGTACGGGGGATAAAAATTGGCCAGAGGTAGCTCCTCTTGAGGTAGCCGTGGGATCTCTGACATCCACTTTGATCAGGTACATGGAACATGAAAATGACATGGACAGGTACAGAAACTAATCAAAAAGGCTAAGGGAATGCTGGCTTTTATACCAAGAAGACCAGAATACAAGAGAGTGTAAGTTATGCTTCAGCTATGCAAAGCCCTGGTTAGGCCACACCTGGAGTTACGGTGAGAGGTTCTGAACACCACACCTCAGGAAGGATATATTGACCCTGGAGGGAGTGCAGTGTGGATTTACCAGAATGACACCGGGATTCCAAGAGTTAATTGCAAGGAGAGATTACACAAACTGAAGTTATATTCCCTGGAATTTAGAAGGTTAAGGAGGAACTTGATTAACATTTTTAATAAGTTAAGGAATGCAGATAGGTAGATAAAGAGAAACAATTGCTGTTGCCTGGGGAGTTTTAGATGAGGGGCCATAGTTTAAAAAGTAGAGGCAGATATTTCAGAAGTGAAATGAAGAACCATTTCTTCATACAAAGGATGGTAGAAGTTTGGGACTTTCTTCCGCAAAGAACGATTGATCAATTGTTAACTTTTAATCTAAGATTCATTGATTTATGTTAAACAAAGGTATTCAGAGTTTGGGGCAAAAGCAGGGATGTGAAATTAGGTCACATCTCATTGAATGGTGGAGCATGTTCGAGGGGCTAACTAGTCTACTCCCATTCCTATGTTCCTGTGAAAGCCACCACAAAATCAACATTCCAAATGATTCCATCTTTCAAACAAGGCAACTAATCACCTCCGTGAATTCTAATCGGGGGAACTTTACAGATGATGGGATGCAGACAAAGTGAGATGCAGGAAGGAGATTATGAACATAGCCTTTTCTTCAATAGTTTCAGCTTCTCCACTGACAACCATGCTAATAATGGGTAGCATCATGTCTGCCATGTGGGTTTGAGCATGCAGATGCATCTGTCCTCCTTTTGCTTCCCTTTGGCTTTTCACTCCCTTGACCTGCAAAAGAGAGAACAGTGTGTCAATGAGTGTCATGCAATGTGTTAGGGTGGTGTGATTGTAATGGTTGATCAACTGGCTGTGTATGCAAACTGTGAGAATAAGTAGTAAGTAAGTAAGTAGTAAGTAGGAGAGGGTGTGCTGGATCATATGAATGTCAATTATAAGTCCTGATAAATAGAGATTGTTGGTGGGTGAGTGATGGGATGAATTGAGCAGTGTCTCAGGCCAGTGATGCAGTCTGTATGATAGTGCATTTGATGATATGTTCACTGACCTTGTCCGCTCATTTAAACTTTTTTCAGCCCTGCATTTGGTGGCTTAGCTTCTGGAATTGACCTCCACAATTATTTGAGCTTATTGCCATTTGACCATGTGTTTGGAAGGCCTCCTGGGCCTCTGCGGATATAGGACATTCCTCCTACTTCCCATCTCGATGACAAATGGAGGATTTTAGGAATGTTGGATTCTAAATATTGGGGCAATTTAATGGTTGAAAGCCTTGGGTTAGAGTGTATTTGACTGCAGCGATCATGCTTTTAAAAAGGAATCCTGTTTGCTGGTCCTAGAAGCTTTTAGAAGTTAGAAGGTGAAATTGACCCGAGAAATATGTTTTTTCAGTCTGGGCTAATGCATTGGGGTTTGACTGGGGGCAGTCCCTTGGGAGTTCATGTGCTTTCAGTCCATGGCAAGTTAATTTGTTTTTCAGCTTGGGGATATTATGTCATTGCTTGGTGGAGCTGAGGAATTCAGAGAGACCTTTTGAGAAAGCATTTGTAGAAGAGAGTTGAAGTCTGACCTGGCTACCCTTGTTTTGATCACAATAAAGACAGTTTTCTCTCCCAGTAGGATAGTTTAAAAAAGAGTAATAATAGTTAAAGAAGAGCAGTCTTGTCTGAAGACAAGGAAGAGGCTTAAACAACCCAATTGAAGCAGCTATTTGAAGCTATTCAGCCAGAGTCTGAAGGAGTTCTAACAGGAGCCAAAAATCCATTCTGCCATTCTGGATTGAGAGTTGTATGCTTCTTTTCTTGTTTAATGGGGAATTGAGTAGCCATGTTTAAGGGGTAATTGTAAGTTGTTCTTTTTGGGTACGAAATTAAAGAGTTTAATATTGTATTCAAATAAAGTTTTGTTTCAAAAATACCAAATCGCTATTTATTCACGCAATCACTCCTCGAGCAAATCATTCTTTCCGGACGGTCTTACAAATAAACTAGAATATTGGGGTTTTGGTCCAGTATCCTAGCCACTGCTGGGGTCTGGTCTGGGATCGTAATATCCTCCACCAAGACCTCCAGTGCAGTGTCTGAAGGCCTGGCAGACTGAACCCATTCTCCACCATTTCCCAGCTCAGAGTCACATTCAGTATGACTCTCAGTGTCTGATCCAGCCACAATGCACTTCCCCTTTAAACAGCACAAATGTGCTTTGACTGGGTGTGAGCCGCTCACAATATTGGTGGGTTCAATTCCCGCCTCGGGTACCAGTCTGTGTGAAGTTTGCACTTTCTCCCCTTGTCTGTATGGGTTTCCTCCGGTTGCTCTGTTTCCTCCCACAGTCCAGAGATAGGTGGATTGGCCATGCTAAATTTGCCCCTTAATGTCCAAAGATGTGCAAGTTAGGTGGGGTTATGTGGATAAAGCGGGGGATTGGGTCTAGGTAGGGTGTTCTTTCAGATGGTCGGTGCAGACTTGCTGGACAGAATGGCCTCCTCCTGCACTGTAAGGATTCTCTGGAATGGATTCTCAGCCATCCAACCAATCAACAGCGCAGCCAGCAGTGGCTGGTCACTGAAATAGTTTAAAACTACAGACAGTATGAGGTTGATGAGCTGCCTACATTGCAATTAAAGGATATGGGTTAATCGCAATTGGGGACAATCTAATTTGGCTCCCAAAGAATTCAGATGACATCCTAGGTTGGTTACGGTTATTTTATGAAACCCAGGATTAAAGTACTCTGTACCTATCATATATGACTCTTTAGAATATATATTATAGTTGCATGAAATGTGAATAATGCCGTTGACAGTTAAATTAGCACCAGGATTGCATTAACTGATCTTGTCCTTGAAAAGTTATTCTACTGTCATTACTGTCGAATACACGGAATAATAATGCCTGATGATTGACAGGACAGCATAATATGGAGAGGAGGAGTTAGGAACCTATATTCTTAAATTGTACACCAGGGAATGATCACCCGTCATAGAAAGTTACCACTAACGTCAAAGGCTACAGCAGTGAAACTTGGAGGGGGCGTTGACGTCACTACAATATGAGGGTGACCATTGAAATCACTTCCTGCTCTGCTTTAATGTATAACTAGCCCATCTCCCATCATGTGGCTCTCCGTGTGACGGCTATTCTGTTTCTTTCCCTTGCTTCAATTCTTTGAGTTCCTCTGTCTTTCTGATTGCTTTCCGCCCTCGTTCCCTCTCTCTGTATGTCTCACATCCACTTCAACCATTGTGGGGTCCATATCCCAAAATCTCCATCTCCTGCTCCATTGGAATGCTTTGACAGACTCCACATTTACATTAGAGTTACATTCCTGTGGAAATTGATCCCACACAGTTCTTGCCTGTCTCTCGCTGTTTCTATCATTTTCTGCAAGTCTTTTTCCCTCTGACACTTCCAATTTTTGTGTGTGTGTGTGTCTCTCTCTCTCTCTCTGAGTCCTTTACACAGGTCCCTTTAAAGACGTCACTCAGTTTAGTTCAATGCGTGCTCAGGGAACAGCATCTTTCCATCAGGCACATTACAAGCCTTCCAGACTCAGCAGTGAGTTAAACAAGTTCAGTTAGCAGGAGCTGGTAATAGTTCTGCTGTAGCAATTTACACCTCCAGGTCCCTCTCCTCTAGCCCACTGTGCCCACTGGATTGCATATATGCACAGCCTGGAAGGTACAGTGCAGGCCTTGTTTTAGCTATTCTTTCATGGGATGTGGGTGTTGGTGATAAGGCCAGTATTTGTTGCCCATCCGTAATTGCCCTTGAACTGTGTGGCTTGCTTGGCTATTTCACAGGGACAGTTAAGAGTCAACCATACTGCTGTACGTCTGGAGTCAAATGTAGGCCAGACCAGGTAAATATGGCAGATTTCCTCCCCTAAAGGACATTAGTGAACCAGATGGATTTTTACATCAATTGATGATAGATTCATAATTTCCATGACTGGGACACGGGGCAGGATTTTCCGGCCCTGACACGGGCAGACATCGGCGCTGCCAAGGCAGGAAAATTTGGAGAGCCATTGTTTTTTTTATAAAATGGTTCTCCAAACTTTCCTGTCCGCAGCGATGCCTGCCGGTGTCGACCGGAAAATCCTAACCTAGGTCTTCAATTCCAGATATTTTAAATTAGGAACTGATTTTAAATTTCAGTCGCAGTTGTGGTGGGATTTAAACCCATGTGCGCAGACCACAAGCCTTTCGATTACTAGTCCAATGATGTTACCACTCCGCCACCATCTTAAATACCCCATCCGGGATTTTACGATTCTACCAACAAGTGGTCAGTTGGGGGCGGGGAAAATTTGGAAAGCCGTTAAGAGTCAACAGCTCTCCAAATTTTACCATCCCACCCGCAACCATGTCCACTGCTGGTGGGATGGGAAAATCCCGCCCCTCGTGTGCATGGACACACAACAGAATTTAAATGTACGAAGCGATGGTCACAGGACAGTGACATTTTGAAGAGAATATTGCTCCAGTCCGATGTTTTGGTTCCTTACTTGTCCCTTCACAACTCCATTCTTCTCTTGTACCATCGACCCTTTTTGTCATTTGATCTCCTGTGCTGCCACCTGGACCACTACAGATTTCCCCCCTGACTTCTTTCCCAGTCACCATCTTCGCCACCCTTACCACCTCCCATTGCCACCTATTCCTGGTTATGTACTTGGTTAAAACCTGTGCCATCTCTAACTTTTCCCAGTTTGACATAATGTCATAGCCCTGAGTCTGTTTTCTTCTCTCTCCACAGGTGCTTTCAGACCTGCTGAATATTTCCAGCATTTTTGTTTCTTAATTTAGACTTCCAGCATGTGTGGTAATTTGTTTTTATTCCATGTCGGTTCCCAACAGATTTTCTTATATAACCCAGAGTGCACAGCAAGATGGGTGCCAACATATCACAACCGAGCAGCGAGAATAAGTGGTGGAAAGTTATCTGAAGTATTCTATAACTGCCCAGGGTCAGGAAGAAATGGATAAACGGTCTGGGCAGGTCTTGATAGGGTAGATGTTGCAAGGATGATTCCATTTGTCGGTGAGTCTAGATCAAGGGGCGGGATTTTCCGGTCTCCAAGGCCAAAATCGCGTTCGGCTATCGGCTGGAGAATCCCCATTGGAGCCGATATTGGGGGCGGCCCCACTCTGCCCCCTCCAAAACATGCTGTATGGACGGCGTTAGGGCGTAACCTGAGGCCCACCCCCCAATGTTCCACCCCCGATGGGCAGAGTTCCTGATGGCGTGGGTCACTCATGCTATTTCTTTCCGGGACCCGGCGTGGTGGCTGCGGACTAAGTCCACAGTCGGGTGGGAGGGGGGTGGGCGGAGCCGATCCGCGGGGGGGGGGGGGGGCTTTGGCAGGGCCTGGGATCACTGGTGGGGTGTGGTCCGGGGTGGCAAGCCTGGCCAAAGGGGGTCACTATTTGGCAGGCCGGGCCCATGCACGGCCGGTGACATGTTGCACGGCGTGGCCGCTGCAGGCCGCCGGTGTGCGCATGCACGGTCACAGACCCGGAAATTCTCCAGCCGTATCGGCAGCTAGAACCGGGGGCTCTACCCTGCATGCCTGCTAGCCCCCCACCAGATGGAGGATTCTGTGGAATTTTCTTTCCCAGGAAGCAGTGGAGGCTTGAATATATTCAAGGCCTTGTGGGAAATATCTTTGAGTGATGAGGACGTCAAGGGTTTTGGGGAGAGGCAAGAGGGTGGAGTTGAGACAACAACCAAATCAGGCATAAACTAACTCAACGACAAAGCTGGCTCGAAGGGCTGAATGGCCTAATCCTGTTCCTAAATCCTGTGTTCCTGTGAGTTGGGTAACCGGAGACAAGAGAACATTTTGGGGGTCAGGGGCTGGATGAAGCAGATTACTGGGAGAGAGTGGCAAAAGTGGGTCGGAGAGAAATATGAAGGCCGAGGTCAGAGAGAAGGTGAGGATCAACCCAGGATGGGATGGGAAATAGGATTTGGGAATGTTGGCGCCTAGATATGGAAAGTACTTGTGGGTGAATGAGAGGAGATAACAGCAAGGGGTTTAGAGTAAGAGAGCACTACTTGAGGGTAAATGACTACTGAAGGCTGAAGCCAAAGGGCTCAAAATATTTGGGGTTGTAGGGATCTGCCAGGATAGGACAGGAACTTTGGTGTACAACAAACATAAGTGTCTGTGTGTTGAAGGAGGAGTCTCTCCTTGTAGAGAATAATAATAATAATAATAATAATCGCTTATTGTCACAAGTAGGCTTCATAAGTGGGGGGGCAACAAAATGAGTTTGCTGCAAATGAGTTATCGATTTCCCCACTGCTCCAAAAAGCTTAGCTTAACGAACAAAATTAAGTGTATATTACATGGGAATTAATAATCACTGTTAAAGGGCACCATACTTTCAATCTGTACCCTCCTTCCAATCATCCAACTTCTACATTTTTATTACCATTGCAGGATTCTCAGAATACAACCTGCGGCTGATTATTAAAAAAGCGACTGCAGTTTCAGAATTTATTCAGAATTTCACAAGACGATTTCCACGGATCTTAACATTTTCAACTATGTTATCTAGACCCTGGTGCAATAAGAATGAACTGTGAGAGATAGGTCTGACATGTTTATCCAATGGCATTATTTAGAAAATGTCCTTAGAATGCAACACATTTACAAGGCATTAACTGACTCAATGTTCGCTGTCTGAGGCCTTTCAGCCACAGTACACCGAGGGGCTAGAAACTATGTAGACCCCCTCAAATGTAAGCCCGACACATGAATATATATGATAAATATCAAGAGCATTGAAACGTTTATCGAGGTACCTCAGAGGGGAACATGCTGGATGGAGGCAAGCTGAAATTTATTGTATTATCTGTCATTTTCAAGTCAAAATGATTTGTAATGTACTTTCAGAAATTATATGAATAAGGTATATTTTTGGGGGGAAAATAACTGACTGCAAAATCTAATTTGCTGTTGCGGTGATAGGACTTAATATTTTCTGAGTGCTTCACAGGTCTTTTAATTGAAGCCTTTTTCTAAATATTTTTTTTTACATTTGTCCAATCAATATTTAATCAAAGAAATAAACAAGAGGGGACTGTTTAGGAATGTTCCGTGCCTGTAAGTTTTCAAATAGTGTAAAGGAAGCATGAAAACATTTGTCATTCATTTTCTTAATGGTTTTCATTTCAATAGCCCAAGCATTTCTTTTGTTTAGGGGTCTGTTATGTTTTTTTTGCGTCTCTTAGTCACTTTATTTTCCTTTTCTTCTTCTGCTAATTCAACATTTCCCGTGTCAGTTCCTTCCTGTATCTTGTGTTTTTGATGTGGTGAGGGGGAATGTGTTATAGATTTACTCTAGTGAATAATCTACTCGGCCAATCGCAGTCGACGACCGCTGTGGTGTGGGGCTCTGATTGGTTTATTTTCCTGATTGACGGTCGGCTAAACATTTGCCTGATTTCGTGCTCAGCTTTTGGTTGGGTGAGAGTAACTTCCTGTGCTATAATTAAAATATACAGTAATGTGTACAAGATGTATGAGATACCCTAGCAAGGAACAACATGTGCAGTGGTTTCTGAAAATAAACTCAACGCTATCAGATTTCTCATTCCACAGAAAAGTGGTACATCATGGGTTGTTTGCTTTGTTGTAAACCCATCACCTCTTTCTTTCTCTTCCTCTCTCTTTCTCTCATTCTCTCTCTTTCAGGATTCTTGCCTCCCCTGCCTCCCCCCCCCCCCCCCCCCCACATTGTTTAATGGATCTGTTTTACCCCTGATAAAATTGAAAATAACACAGGGCCTGTTAGCAGAATTAAACTGTAATGTGGCTGTGATGTTTGATGGTGGTGTTGTTTCCCCATGCACCAGTGCGTGAAAGGCAGAACAATCAGCGAAAAGCGACTGGGCGGATTCTCCGCTGGCTGACGCTAATCACGAAATGCAATTGGGTGGAGAATAGGTTCCGACGCTAAAATCGTGGCGGGGGTATGGAAAGTGTCCAAACATTGCCAGAATGTGCTGACAGTTGTGCTGCTGGCTGAGGCACTTCCGCCACAGCCGGGGGGAGTAACGGGGAGAGGCCGGGAGGTGAGTTGTGGGGTTGGGGTGGACGGACGTGGAACACCATTGCTGCAGTTTGAAAGTCAGCCATGCAGCTGCACATGCCACTGACAACTCACTGTGAACTTCGGGCCATGGGTCCTATAGGTGTTCTCCCAGGCCATCCCCCCAGGTGCCCTCTGGCCACAGCCAACCCATCAGCTGTATGGGCGTACTCCTGCACAACCAGTGCCATCTTGTTGGCTGGGATGAGTGTGTGTGCGGATTGTAATGTGCATATGTGTCTGCAGCTTGTCAGCCTCCCGTGTGTCAATCACAGATCCGGTGGATCCCACACCGGTTTTCATTGGAATTGATGGTGTTCCACATGGCACCGGTGCTAGCCCTGCCGCAGTTGCTGAATAGATCCAGTTTTGCTGTCATGAAAGTCTCTGAATTCTGCCACTGCGTCAACACTTAGCGCGCGATTCTCCGCAAATGCGGCGAGTCGTAAAGGCTGCCGTGAAACTGGCCGTGTTTCACGGCAGCCTCCGCGCCCCCTCACGGGACCCGATTCTCCCCCCCCCCCCGGGCGGGGCTAGCAGCGGGGACCCGTGAACCACGGCATCACGGCCGTAGTGACCGTCGCTAAGTCCGCGCGCCAAGCGTCACGCCGGCTGACGCGCACAATGACGTCAGCCGCGCATGCGCGGATTGGACGGCTCCAACCCGCGCATGCGCGGGGCCGTCATCCCCCTTGGCCGCCCCACGGACTGATCCTGTGGGGCGGCGGAAGGAGAAAGAGTGCGTCCGTTACGGACGCACTGCCCGCGATCGGTGCCCACCGATCGCAGGTCCATGCCCCCCTTGGCACGGCCGTGGTACTGCCGTGCCAATCGGGGCCCTGGATGCCCAGAACGGGCATGTTGCGGCCATTTTTACGACGGCAGCAAGCAGGTGTGTTTGCTGCCGTAAAAACGGCCGTAAAGGCCTGGGAACTCGGCCCATCAACCTGGGGAGAATCGCTGTTCGCCGTAAAAAACGGCGAGCAGCGATTCGTGTCATGGGGCGGCCGTGGGGGGGGGGGAGAAGAGCGGGAGGGCGTGAAAAATGTCAGGGACGCCCTCCCGCTATTCTCTGACCCGTCGTGGGCAGCGGAGAATCGCGCCCTTAGTTTAGAAACAGAGAATTCGGCCCACTATCCTTCTGATGAAAGTATGGGATCCTTTTATGATTGTCAGTCATATCTACAATAATGCTTTGAATATGCATTGCCAAGATGCTCGGGTATGGTGGGCTAATGGTTATAGCACTAGGGTTAGCAATCTCAGATTGTAAACTCTTAAAATCATAGAATAGTACAGAATACAAGGATGGCATTCAGCCCATCCAGTTTATTTGATTAATCCCACTCTCCTGCTCTTTCCCTTCATCACTCCTAAGTTCTTAGCTAATTCCCTAAATATTGTCTAAGGCACCAGGAAGACTTGAAAGGCGTCAGTCGTGACCAATGTCCATTGCCCCTTTTCAAGGATGGAACCAGTGTAGCTCTGCCGATAGCCTAAAAGAGGATAGGCAAGAGGGGGCAAGGAGTGAGGACAAGGTGACAGGGAGAGGGTAAGAGGAAGAATGGGTAGGAGGGAGAAGGGGAACACAGAGAAGGGTAGACATAGAATTAAAAAGGAGAGGAGGGGACATGAGGGGTGAAAATTGGAAGCAGGGATATGGATGTGGGAAACAAGTAGATTGGGCCTATTATTATTGCACCTCAACCATCATCTCCTTAATCAGATTGAGCAAACAAGGGCAAGAAAGCACAAAACATCAGCTACGGTAGCAGTGTTGGCCCGCATGAGGAGCTGTGTAAGTCGCACAGCTGTTACTGGACAGAGCTGAGAAACAGAAGGGCAAAAGCATTACACCAACACACACAAGGGCATGTGGTTCAAACGTTACCGCACCCTTACCACTGGTCTCCCTTGCCCACGTCCACCATGAGAAAAACATAGAGAAAGAATGACGTGCAACGGGTATCAAAGGTTTGGGAGGAGCAGATGATTTTGGTCAAATGGGGCAGGATCTCGCCCCCACGTCTCCCGAAATCTCCGGGACCAGAGATTCAGCAGGGGCGGGAATCGCGCCGCGCCTATCGGCGCCCCCCCCCCCCCCCCGGCGATTCTCCGGCCCGTGATGGGCTGAAGTCCCGCCGCTGTCATGACGGTCCCGCCGGCGGGAATCAAACCACCTACCTTACCGGCGGGACCAGGCGGCGCGGGTGGGCTCCTGGGTCCTGGGGGGGCGCGGGGAAATCTGGTCCCGGGGTCTGCCCCCACGGTGGCCTGGCCCACGATCGGGGCCAACCGATTGGCGGGCGGGCCTGTGCCGTGGGGGCACTCTTTTCCTTCCGCGTTCGCCATAGTCTTCACGATGGCGGACGCGGAAGTGACCCCCTCCCCTGCGCATGGGCGGGGATGACGTCAGCAGCCGCTGACGCACCGGCGCATGCCCGGACTACCGCCGGCCGGCGAAGTCCCTTCGGCCCCAGCTGGTGTGGTGTCAATGGCTATTCCCGCCAGCCGGCGGGGCGCCAACCACTCCGATGCGGGCCTAGCCCCTCAAGGTTAGGGCTTGGCCCCTAAAGGTGCGGAGAAGTCCGCACCTTTGGGGCGGTCCGACGCCAGAGTGTTTCACGCCACTCCATTCCGTCTGGACCCCCCACTCCGCCGGGTAGGGGAGAATCCTGGCCATGGTTCCTTAAGTTCTCCACTGCTAGGGTTTTTCCCCACCTCATATCTGGAACGTCTACATATTAATTGATCAAGATTGATTGTTACGATTAAAGGAAAGAGCAATTATTTTTCCAGCACCTTTCACAACTTCAGGAAATCTCCAAATGCT
The DNA here is from genome assembly GCF_902713615.1 of Scyliorhinus canicula. Lineage (NCBI taxonomy): Eukaryota > Metazoa > Chordata > Chondrichthyes > Carcharhiniformes > Scyliorhinidae > Scyliorhinus > Scyliorhinus canicula. Next base: position 72,588,940 of record NC_052161.1, read on the forward strand.
TCACAGCCAATGAGCTACTTCTGACTGTGGATGACAAATGGGTTCTATTCTGACCTTTCCAGGAATGGAAATGCTTGCTTGACCAAGGTGTTCCTGGGTCAGTATACCAGGAGTTCTAGCCCATTGCTGTAGTTAATATTGAATGTAGGAAATGCTGAGTCAACAACTCCAATATGGCTGCATTGTGCAATGACAGAGGACAAACTTGATGAAACTTTGCCTTTTGTCCTGGAGTCAGACTGATGCCACCCTTCCTACTGACAGACCCTTGAGCACAGTTGAAGTCCAGGAAGTCTTGTTCCCCACCCAGGAATGTTTCCTTGCTCTGAATCTCGAAAATCCCAGGGAAATCAAATCTCTCCAGGTTTTTGGGGAGTTGTGTTTGCCAGTGTCTCTCAGTGTTCAGATCCTCAGACAGGAGAAAGGAAAAATGGGCTGTATTGGGCCTGAGGGCCACAGGAGATGTGTTGAACACCATCAACATATTTCTCTAAAGCCGACATTGCAGTGACACAATGTATTTCCCCATATTTATGAAATAATCTTCTGGATCTTTGGCACTGCCTGTTTTGCTATCTTGTTGCTCAAAGTTTGACATAAACTTGATGTTCTGTTCACTCAGTTCTTGTTCAATATCCTGCACAATGACTGAAAACAATAAGATTGCCTCTGTTACCTTCTCCTCCCTTTCATCTCCTCAATGTTTTGTTCTCTACAAAAGGTGAAGTCACACGGGATCAGAGGAGAACTGGCAAGTTGGATACAGAACTGGCTTGGGCACAGAAGACAGAGGGTAGCAGTAGAAGGCTGATTTACTGAATAGAAGGCTGTGACTAGCAGGGTTCCACAGGGATCAGTTCTGTGGCCTTTGTTGTTCGTGGTGTACATAAATTATTTGGAAGAAAATGTAACTGGTCTGATTAGTAAGTTCGCAGACGACACAAAAATTGGTGGAGTTGCAGATAGTGAAGAGGATTGTCAGAGGATACAGCAGGATATAAACTGGTTGGAGTCTTGGGTGGAGAAATGGCAGATAGAGTTTAATCCAGACAAGTGTGAGGTAATGCACTTTGGAAGGTCCGATGCATGTAGGAATTACACAATAAATGGTAGAACACTTGCGAGCATTGACAGGCGGAGAGATCTGCACCTGAATGCCCACTGATCACTGAAAGTGGCAATGCATACGGATGAGGTGGTCAAGAAGACATACGGCATGCTGGTCTTCATCGGTCGGCGAATTGAATATAAAAATTGGCAAGTTATGTTGCAGCTGCACAGGAACTTAGTTAGGCCTCATTTTGGAATATTGTGTACAATTCTGGTCATCACACTACCAGAAGGATGTGGATGCTTTGGAGAGGGTGCAGAAGCAGTTTACTAGGATGTTGCCTGGTATGAAGGGCATTAGCTATGAGGGGAGAGATTAGTTAAACTCGGTCTGTTCTCACTGGAACGACAGAGGTTGAGAGGCGGTCTGATAGAGATCTACAAGATTATGAGCGGCATGGACAGAGTGGATAGTCAGATGCACTTTCCTAGGGTAGGAGAGTCAAGTACTAGGGGGACATAGATTTAAAGTGCATGGGGGAAAGTTTAGAACAGATGAGCGAGGCAATTTTTTAATGCAGATGGTGGTCAATATATGGAACGCTCTGCCTGGAGAGGTGGTGGGAGCAGGTACGATAGCAGCATTTAAGGGGCAACTATATGAATAGGGTGGGAATGGAAGGATACGGACTTTAGTTTAGGCAGGTACCATGGTCGGCACGGGCTTGGAGGGCAGAAGGGCCTGTTCCTGTGCTGTATTATTCTTTGTTCGTTCTCCAGCTTCAGACTTCCAAAATAAATCTCTCTCCTCAAGGTGAAACTGGTGAAGATTTTAAAAATCAACTTTAATCTCTTTCTTTGAATGTGGGCCAAGATTTGCTCATAATCGCTCTTTCCAAAGTCACATTCCTTTTTCTTGTCCCAGACTTGTTTCAGTAAGGTCTGCTGTTCTGCCTCTGGAGGTACGTATAGTTCATCGAGTAAATGCTGACATTGGGAAGAATCTTTCCCTCAAAGCCCCCATTGTGTGGAAAACAGTCACAAACCTGTGATTTTACCTGAATTTGGCCAATTCGTGGGCAGAGGAAGGGCTCGCAGCCGAATGAAGGGCAGCAGACTGGGTCTCACATTTGGAGGGCAAAGGAGGTCCTCAGCACTGAAGAAGCAACAGCCAATCTTACCGGTAAGTTTTTTAAAATATATTTTTCCATGGTATGTGGATATCGCTGGCTGGGCCCAGCATTTGTTGCCCATCCCTAATTGCCATGAACTGAGTGGCTTGCTTGGCCATTTCAGAGGCAGTTAAGAGCCAACCACATTGCTGTGGATCCGGAGTGATTTGTAGGCCGGACATGTTAAAGATGGTAGACTTCCTTCCCTAAACCACATTAGTGAACCAGATGGGGTTTTATAAGAATTGGTGATTGTATCATGGTTACCATCACATATAAGTTCAAATTTTATTAACCAAATTCACTGACTGATATAGTGGGATTTGAATCTTTAACCCCGGACGATTAGTCTAGGCCTCTGGATTACGAAGTTTGTGACATTACCACTACACAACCATCTCCCCAGCTAATTTAATGGAGAGGATGGTGCCATTTTGATGTGCCCTCACTCCAATTTTCTAAAATTTGGGGGGGGAAAAAGGTAGCCTTTGCCAGACAGCTGTACTATCCTTAGTTGCTGTGGGGACCTGGGGTCGATAGGAACATTCCAGTCAGCCTCCATTAATATGCCTTAATTGGTCCTTAAGTGGGTCAACTGATTGTGGGAGGGTAGCCTTACTGTCCCCCCAATCCACCTCCTGATAATTGGCCACATTGAGGGGAACACGTTATAACTGGCAGGCAGGCTGGAGGCATGAAATTCTGTGTCCGACCACCTCTCTTCTCACTCCAGAACAGTCTATTGAAATTATTGACCATGAATGTTGCTGGACTGTTGTGAAAATCCAAATGGCTCTCTAATTCCCTTCAGCAAAAGAATCTGCCAACCTTCTATTATAAGGTCTGCTAATGGGCAGCAGGGTAGCATGGTGGTTAGCATAAATGCTTCACAGCTCCAGGGTCCCAGGTTCAATTCCCGGCTGGGTCACTGTCTGTGTGGAGTCTGCACGTCCTCCCCCTATGTGCGTGGGTTTCCTCCGGGTGCTCCGGTTTCCTCCCACAGTCCAAAGATGTGCGGGTTAGGTGGATTGGCCATGCTAAATTGCCCGTAGTGTCCTAATAAAAGTAAGGTTAAGGGGGGGTTGTTGGGTTACGGGTATGGGGTGGATACGTGGGTTTGAGTAGGGTGATCATGGCTCGGCACAACATCGAGGGCCGAAGGGCCTGTTCTGTGCTGTACTGTTCTATGTTCTATGTTCCTTTGACTCCAACCTCAAGCAATGTGTTTAATGCTTAATGCCTTCCGAGTGACAAGGAAAAGGCAATAACTATCCAGACTCTAAGATTTCATAACGGGAGGATATTAAAACAAGGATAGGATCCTATCTCACTGTCTTTCTTCAGGACTGAATTTTAGGTTTATCGTTCACCTGAAATGATGGGCGCAATTCTCCGGAAAGATTTCTAAGTTTGGTAGCGAGTGGGAACTGCCACGAGCAGTCAGAGGTCTGCTGGATCCCAGGACCCAGCTGGGTCACAGTCTGATGCTGAGCCTGTGGAAGAGGCATATCCGGGGCAGATGGAGATGATAGGGAGTGGTCAGGACATTCAGAGGGAGATCTCAGTGACACTCCAGCAGATCCATAGCCGATTGGAGGAGTACCAAAGGCTACGAATGCAGGAGATGTCACTGGCAATGCGTGGCATCGAGGCCAACACTGCTAGGGTGACGACCGCAGTGGAAAGCCTGGTGCACGACGTCAGCAACATTAATTAATGTGTCCAAAGTGTTGGGAGGTCAGTGATGACCATGGGTGAGGGTCTCAGCAGACTGTCCGACTCACTGGGAGATGTAACCCAGTGCCAGGTGAACCCCAAAACCCTATGGACACCGAGTGGGAGGAGGCTGAGTGCCAATCCGGGCCTGACCCATGGAGTGGGGATAGTGGCCAAACGCTCCCCCCGCGTTCCACCGTCTGATGAGGCCACATCTCACAGTAAGCACCTGGAACAGAGTAGCATGGGCGTGCATGTACCGCTGACAAATGCGCCGGGGCCCTCCGGCCCCAGAGCCCCACAGAGGACGCCCGTCAGGTGCATCGAAAGCCACAGACGAGGTAAGCAGCTAGCTGCGTCCACCTCAGATGTGCTTGGGTCAGACCTCGACGTAGCGGTAAAGCGAGGAAGGCAAAGCACATCGAGGATCATTGAGGGTACCAGGGGAGGGAGGATGGGGGAGTAGGTAGGGGATGAGAGAGGGTTTGGGGGAGGGGGCAGCACCATCGGGAGAGTGAGAATTGTAAAACACAATAAACACCCTTGACCACAACCAGTATGATGCCTTTATCACTTTCTTCCGCAATGTGGGCCTATTTCTCCAGGCATCTCCCCCTCCCCGTGGCACTCACCCACCCTCCGGCCATGGACATGTCCCTGGAGCTGTGTCCCATCCCTGGGTGATCGGATATTGGCTGCTGCATGTGTGGTGTTGCCTCAGGGCATCAAGGTTTGATTGGGTTGCTAGGCAATGACTCCCACATGCTGCATGGTCCCCCCCCCCCCCCCCCCCCCCCATGGGAATCCACTTGGATTGTGTGAATTGCTCACTTTAAAAAAAAGAATTATTGGTATTTTCAAGTTATACACAGTGACACTTTATGTTTAATATTTACAGCACATGTGGTTCTTATATACATATTGATACTGTCTGTCTTGGTGTGTCTTTCTCCTCCCTTTCCCTTCTCCCCACCTCCACCACTCCGGCCTCTCCTTGGTATCCCCCTTTTTTGTTCAGGGTGTACTGGCCCTTGGCTCCTATTCTACCATTCCTCCCCACCCTTCCCTTTATGTTTTCTGTTGCCGGCCTAATGGGTTTGGAGAGGAGGGCCTTGCGCCTCCTTCCCCGCCCCCATGCTTCCCCCTGGAGTTCCCCTGAGTTCCCTCCTCTCCCCCCCCCCTCCCCCCCCCCCCCCCCACCCCAGAGTTGTGTGTCCCTGTCTGTCTTCTCCCATCTCTCATTATTTTCCCGACTCGCTGTTGGCTTCGAAGAAGTCTTGGAACAGGCCGATGAATTGCCCCCATGCTTTGAGGAAGCCTTCCTCTGACCCTCTGATCTTCTCCAGGTGGAGACATTCCGATAGGTCTGTCAGCCAGTCTGCAGCTGTGGGTGGTGTTGCTGATCGCCAGCCGAGCAGGATTCTCCGGCATGCGATTAGTGAAGTGAAAGCTAGGACGTTGGCTCTCTTCCCCATGTGTAGCTCTAGTTATTCAGATACTCCGAAGATTGCAACTCCTGGGTGCCACTCCACCTTCACCCCCACAACCTTGGACATTGCCTCGGAGAAGGCTGTCCAGATCCCTGCAAGTTTGGGACAGGCCAAAAACATGTTGGTGTGGTAACCACGATTGCCAATTTCCTATTAGCAATAGCCTTCAGCCACATTGCCAGAGACCTCAGCGGTCGGTGGGAGTGTGGTAGTATGATTAGGCGTATAACGGTACCTGGAAGTGAGCTGCTATTGGTGTAGAGGATTCGCTGCCCATTGGCCCGGGTAAGTCATGTGCCTCTCAGCCGATTGGCTGAGAGGTAGGTAGCTCCGCCTACGAGGCGGGATATAAGAACCCGTGCTTCCCGGCAGTCGGTCTTTCTTCTGTACGTCTGCTGCCGGGCACACATCTTGTGCATTAAAGCCTATCATTCGGATTTCATCTACGTTTTGTGTCCATTGATTGTGCATCACGGAGTTATGGATGGTTGGTGGGGCAGACGGACAGGGCTAGGGTTGCTCCCGGATCGGGTGCCGTGAGCAGTTTCCTCCTTGTGCCTCCACCCTCCCTTCACCACCATTTAGCATGGCGGACCACTCGTCAGCATGGTGCCCCCCTCACCCAGCTGAGGGTCCCCTGTCCCCCACCAAGCACTGGGGTGGCATCCAGCAGCCCCGGGTTCCTTATCTTCGAGCTTACTCACCTCCTCAGCTCCCCACAGAAACCCTTCCGTCAGGTTCACGGTTTTCAAAAGGAGTACTAATCGGCACCAGCGTGACCACTTGCAGGGAAGGCCGATGAATGATGGGAGGCCATTGCATATGGGGTCACTCCCTTTTATTATTTGGTAATAGGGCTTAAGTCGTGATAATCGTCACGTTACGGCGAGATCCTGATTTCGCCTATGGGAGAGGTTGGATCACAAATGTTTGGCGCTTGGCATAGCTCTCATTTTCGGCCTCTCCTGCGTTTCACCGACCTCGTTTCACTCGAATGAAAGCACAACGAGGCTGGAGAATCGCGGCCGTTAACTCTGTTTCGCTCTCCACAGATGCTGCCTGATCTGCTCAGTAAAAATCTAATTGAAAAATACTAGGACCTCACATAGGCTATTGCTATTCCTGTAGGGGAAAGTAATTGAAACAAATTGGTTAGTAAAATGGGTTAGCGCAGTATCCCTTCTCTGGGACCTGCTTTCCAACTTAACCCAAATGATTCAGATGGTAGTTTCCCTTTCTCACTCTGCTATTCTGCAAAGGTGTAATGCATAAATGTGTTTGGAAAGTCTCAACTCAATGTGCAATTGGCCTCAATATTAAATGGCTGTGTCATTCAGAGATACCTTGACAATGGTAGGCGTAGGAAGTGGAAATATACACTGGTGCAGTAGGAGGTGCTCTTCTGAGGTTTAGCGTTAAGGCAACATTGTTGAGGCAGAGCAGAGGGAGATTGAACTCTGTCTGACTCATGCAATTTGATGGGTGATTTGGAAGCCCATGGTGTTGTCAGTGGGTGTCGAATGTGTTCCATTCTGACGTTCTTCAGAAATACAAGTATCTGCTTGGCCAAGCAATCCTGTCCCTTGGTCAGAATATAATGAGCTTAACCCACTAGGCTGATAATTCAATCAAATTCTAGGGAGGGAGGGAATGTGGTGGTGGTGGTGGACAAGGGGGGGCTGATGAAGGAGGGCAGTGGGGTAGGGAGGTGGGGGGGGGGGAGAGGCTTGTCATCTTTCAGATCAGACATTATCTGAAGCTCATATGTCTGTTCAAGAAGCTGTAAAACATCCACAACGCTATAAAGAGGATGGACGATCTTCTGAAAACTGTCCCATCAGCCAGTAGCATTACGAACAGCTTTGGTACCTCCTCTCACTTGCTGTTTGTGGGATATCATTATGTGCAATTTAAATGTCCACATTACAATAGTGACTGCTTCGCAAAAATAATTCAGTAGCTGCTCAGGGATGTTCCCAGCCATAAAATTCATGATATGAACATTAAGTTGCTTCAAAATGGGTGGTACAGTGGCACAGTGGTTAATACTGCTGCCTCAGAGCACCAGGAACCCGAGTTAGGTTCCAGCCTTGGTGACTGCCTGTGTGGAGTTTGCCCATTCTCCCCGTGTCGGCGTGGATTTCCTCTGGGTGCTCCGGTTTCCTCCCACCGTCAAAAGATGTACAGCTAAGGTGGATTAGCCATGATAAAATTGTGCCTTAGTGTTCAGGGATGGGCAAGTTAGGTGGAGTTAATAGGAAAGGATGGGGGGAGTGGGCCTAGGTAGGGTGCTCTTTCAGAGGGTATGCGCAGACTCAATAGGCCGAATGGCCTCCTTCTGGACTGTATATTCAATGGTTCTATGAAAATCCAGACACCACAGAGCATTTATCTTCATCCAACTGATTTTGATACACGCCTTGGTGATTAATACACTGTGTCAGCACAATTAAGCTGTGAAAAGTATCCACTTTCATTTTGGGCGCAAGCGGTATGTAGATGCGGATAAGCCGTTCTGCTCCCGTTCCCGATCAGAGTCGAAGATAATGGAAGCCAGGACATTGGCCACAATGCGGGGTCAAGGATCAGAATGTAAAAACACAGCCAATTGTTGACCATTAAAAGGTCAGCATGCTTCTAAAGAGCACAACTTGGCCAGGCTCACTCTGTACTGGGGCATTTCCAATCTATCAGGAAACTAACAGGATAAAACTGAGTTTCACATCCTGCCCAATGTTATAATGCCAAGATACTACCTGTGGATTTTCCAACGGAGAGTCAGATTTAAAAAAAATATTCGCTCATGGGATGTGGGTGTCGCTGGCTAGGCCAGCATTTGTTGCCCATCCCTAATTGCCCTCGGGAAGGTGGTGGTGAGCTGCTTTCTTGAATAGCGGCAGGCCACGTGGTTAAAATTGCTGCCAACTGTTCAGCTCGTAAAAGGGCTTCTTCCACAACAACATCCCCGCATCCCACAGTTTACCTCCTGCCATCACTGCTACATTTCTCTATCCCCTACGAACAGATAAAATCGGAAGTGATATCGGTGCTTCAGTGCCAAAAATGAAGACTCTAATAGGCCTAAAAGAATACGGGTCTGAATGTCGGTCACGAGTAATTTATTAGACACGTTCTTGTGCAAAGAACAGGACTCAACCTCGTGGCAAAAACAGGCCTTGGTCACGATTCTCCGGAAAGATTTCTAAGAGCGGTAGCGAGCGGGAACTGCCGCGAGCTTCCCGGCGAGGCCAGCAATGCTATTCGATGTTTATTGGTCCACTTAACGAGGGCCCACGGGCTTCTCGCCGCAACTGAAGGCTCGCCAGCCGACTCACCAGCCCCCCCGATAACAACGGCAAGCAGCACTTAAGCAGCACTTGCTCAGCCAACCCCAGCCAGCTCACAACTAGATTACCAGCGCAAGATTCGGGGATGCAGATCTGAAGAGGTGCCTGGACGCAGTGGAGACCAGGAGGGATGTCCTGTTTCCCCGAGGGTCCCGGAGGGTCAGTCACAGGGCAGCCAGTGCTGCCTGGGATGAGGTGGCGGTGGCAGTGAGTGGGAGTGTGACCAGGAGAGTGTGGCCTCTAGTGCCAAAAAACGGTCAATGACTTACATCGGGCAGCACGAGTGAGTAGACCCCAACGTCCCCCCCACCCCCCCCTCCGCGAGACCTTTCTGATCCCACGCGAGCATTCACCTCCAACTCTCCACGCGACCCCCAACCCTCCCTCTACCCTCCTCTCCCTTCAACCCCCCCCCCTCAACCCTTCTGTCACACCACCACCCCTCCCATCACTGTGAATCCCACCTGTGGCTAACGATGCCCTCTCTGTGTCTCCTCAGGAAAAGCTCTCCCACAATAGCCGGGAGAAGACCCAGATTGGCGGTGGGGGCTGGACATAAGAATCCTCACCACCTTCGAGGAAGGGGGCCCTGGAGGTGTCCGGTATGGGCGAGGACGGACGAAGCCACACGGAGGCTGGCGGAAGCAGCAGAGGTGAGACACCACAGGGGTCCTGTCAAATGTGACTTGTTATTACCTTGCTTACTGACCCATCCCTCCCTCTGACCACATGTCCATTCTCCCGCCAGTCCTACAGCTGATGGCACCGGCCCATCTCAGGTGGTCCCCTCTCCAGCCTCCCATGAAAAATGAAAATGAAATGAAAATCGCTTATTGTCACAAGTAGGCTTCAATGAAGTTACTGTGAAAAGCCCCTAGTCGCCACATTCCGGCGCCTGTCCGGGGAGGCTGGTATGGGAATCGAACCGTGCTGCTGGCCTGCTTGGTCTGCTTTAAAAGCCAGCGATTTAGCCCAGTGAGCTAAACCAGCCCATGAGACCACCATGGAGGATGCCACCATAATAGTTGCATCACAGCTGTCATCCGCACCCTACACCAATGCACCTCGGTGGGAAATGTTAGTGATTAGGCTTCTGGGGCACAATCTGGTGAGCACCACACTGCTGCTGATCTACATCAGGTGGAGGCAGGAACCCCCAGGTGAGACAGCAGTCGGACATCTGCTGGATCCCAGGACCCAGCTGGATCCCAGCCAGATCCAGAGCCTGCGGAAGAGATCATCCCGGAGCTGTTGGAGATGTTAGGGTGCAGCTGGGACAGTCAGAGGGTGATGTCAGCGAAACTCCAGCAGGTCCGTAGCCACTTCGAGGAGTCCCAGCAGGAGATGTCTCCGGCAATGCGTGGCACCGAGGCCAACACTGCTAGGGTGGCAACTGGAGTGGAGAGCCTGGTGCATGGCGTTGGCACCATTAGAGGTGGTCAAGGCATCGTGCAGTCGGTGACAGCCATGGCTGAAAGTCTCGGCAGAATGTCTGACTCGCTGGTGGGGCACAACCAGTACCAGGCTGACCTTGATGGGGTTCTGCGGGACATGTCCCGGTCTCAGGTTGGCATTGCTGAGGTACTGCAGAGCATGTCCCAATCACTGAGGAGCAGTGCCGAGGGCGACGACACAATGGTGCAGATCATGGGGAGCCGCCAGGGCTGACAGAGCCAGATGATGCAGGGACAGACAGGTCTCGAACCAGCTGCCTCTCCATCTCTAGGTGAACCCCATGGGCACCGAGAGGGAGAAGGGGGCACCGGGTGCCAATCCGGACCCGTCCCATGGATTGGCGACGGTGGCCACCAGTTCTCGAGAGTCCCACCCCTGTGGTGAGGCCACATCTCCCAGCCAGCACACAGGACAGGCCAGCATGGCTGTGCATGTGCCGCCGACAAATGAGCTGAGGCCCAGAGCCCCTGGAACACGCCCACCTGGGTCATCGAAGGCCACGGAATGAGGTAGGCAGCTGGCTGCCTCCATCTCTGTTGTGCATCCTGTGGACACACCTCGACGTAGCGGTAGAGCGAGGATCACTGAAGATTCCGTTGCAGTGGGGACAGGGTGGAGGAGTAGCTAAGGGGCGAGGAGGGGTGATGGAGGGGTGGGTGTCAGCACCATCGGGAGAGTGGGGAATTGTAAAACAAAATAAACACCCTTGAGCACAACCAGTATGACGCCTCTGTCAATTTCTCCCGCAATGAGGACCGACCTCCGAACCCGTGGCTCATCTTCCCAGGCCCTGATCCCCAGGCACAACATGTGCTGGTGATGGGTATGAGCGAGCAGACAGCAGACAGGCAGGGGTCAGACTATGGCACAGATTGAAGAGCACCAACACCCAGCTCTCTGCAGGTTATCATCACCCCCCCCCCCCCCCCCCCCCCCCGTCCTGGACAGTGACCCGCTGACGGTGCCAATACAATCCCAGCATCCTGGAGTGATGTGACACAGACCCTGGGAGGGTGGGAAATGGGAGTGAGGGGGCGGGGGGGGGGGGGGGGCACATCCTACGTGAACCGGGTGAGTATGAGGGCCTGCAGGCCTGCTGGACCCTCGGCGTTGCTGTGTCCTGCAGCCTCCAGCTGGTCCTCCAGTTCCACCCCTGCAGAGGGTTCCCCCACCAGCTGAGGGTCCCAGAGCCCCCGCCGAGCACTGGCTTGGCAAGCCCAGCGTCCCGGGCTCTTTGCATGTGAGAAAAGGGCTTCCCACAGAAGCCCTTCCGCCAGGTTCACCTTTTTAAAAAGGAATTCTAATCGGCGCCAGCGTGACCACTTGCAGGGGAGGCCGATGAATACCGGGAGGCTGTTAGATAAGGGATGGTTCCCATTAATTTTATGGAAATAGGGCTTAAGTGGTGGTAATTAGTTTCTTGCCACGTTACGACAAGATCCTGATTGCGCTTACGGGAGTGGGCCAGTTGCATCGCAAACTGTTTGCCGCCTGGCGTGGTTCTCGTTTTCTGCCTCTTTCGTTATTCGCTGGCCTTGTTTCGCTCAAGCGAGAGCGTAACGAGTCTGGAGAATCGCGCCCTTATTTTTGGCGTGGTTTTATTTCTCTCACCCTAACACGACGGTAGACTTCCCTGCGTGAGTGCGAGGCAGCGTCCAGGCAGAAAATCTGACGAGATCGCCTGCCGCTACGACAACGTGCCCCATTTTGTTTCTGTTGAAGTGAATGGATGGAACATATTTGCTCTCCACGCTCTACGCAATCAATGACTCAACACCCACGCAATAAGACAAGCAATCTGATTGCACTATGTCAGACCCTTCACCAGTTGCAGTAAAGTCAGTCTTGTTACATCAAAAGGTGATATTTTAAGGACTTATTTCTTTCAGTCATCAAATAGGTGACCTTAAAAATCAAAGGTTTTTCTCCCACAGAGCTATGAATAGACAAAAGCAGAAATGATGTCGGTGCTTCAAACACTCACTGTAAATGAATAGGGTCCAACACACCCCAGAGCACTCAGGTCTGATTATTCCCTATTCACTCAATTAGAAACATTTGCATTTGTATAGCACCCGTGATTGTACCAGGACATCCCAAAGCCCTTTCCAGCCAATGAAATAATTTCTGAATTACAGTCACTTCTGCAGGAAGCGTGATGGCCAATTTGCGTGAAGCAAAGTCCCACAGCCAATAGCGAAATGACTGGGTGAAAGATACTCAGCTCCAGGGCAGTGGTGTGGTGGGGGGCAGGGGGGGGGGGGGGGGGGTGGCAGTGCCCGGGGGGGGGGCAGGGGGGTGGTGGCAGTGCGGGGGGGGCAGGGGGGTGGTGGCAGTGCGGGGGGGTGGGGGGCGGGGGGTGGTGGCAGTGCGGGGGGGGGGGTAGGGGGGTAGAGCTGCTGGTTGGATAGGGATTGTTATGTGGTTGTGCAAGGCCGAGTATGTGAGGGGTGAGGCTCAGGAGGGTAAGTGTGCCACACCTCAAAGCTATCAACGTGTCATTGCTTGTTTCTGCGGAACAGAATTGTTACATTTTCTTCGAACATATTCCCACACCACATGGACAGCAGCGGTTCAAGAAGGCAGCTCACCACCACATTCTCAAGGGCAATTAGGGATAGGCAATGCATGCCGGCCTAGTCAGTGATGTCTACATCCCATGAACAATTTAAAAAAACAATCACGCTAAAGGAATAGTGAACCTGCCTATAAATAACAAGCAATTATAAATCAGGAATCAGCATTCAAAAACAACTATCAAAGTCAAAGAACAAAGAAAAGTACAGCATAGGAACAGGCCTTTCAGCCCTCCAAGCCTGTGCCGACCATGCTGCCCGTCTAAACTAAAATCTTCTACACTTCCTGGGTCCGTATCCCTCTATTTCTGTCCTATTCATGTATTTGTCAAGATGCCCCTTAAATGTCACTATCGTCCCTGCTTCCACCCCTCCTCCGGCAGCAAGTTCCAGGCACCCACTACCCTCTGTGTAAAAAACTTGCCTCGTACATCTCCTCTAAATCTTGCCCCTCGCACCTTAAATCTATGCCCCCTAGTAATTGACCCCTCTACCCTGGGAAAAAGCCTCTGACTATCCATTCTGTCTTTGCCCCTCATAATTTTGCAGACCTCTATCAGGTCGCCCCTCAACCTCCTTCGTTCCAGTGAGAACAAACTGAGTTTATTCAACCGCTCCTCGTAGCTAATGCCCTCCATACCAGGCAACATCTTGGTAAATCTCTTCTGCACCCTCTCGAAAGCCTCCACATCCTGGTAGTGTGGCGACCAGAATTGAACACTATACTCCAAGTGTGGCCTAACTAAGGTTCTATACAGCTGCAACATGATTTGCCAATTCATATACTCAATGCCCCGGCCAATGAAGGCAAGCATGCCGTATTTCTTCTTTACTACCTTCTCCACCTGTGTTGCTCCTTTCAGTGACCTGTGAACCTGCACACCTAGATCTCTCTGACTGTCAATACTCTTGAAGGTTCTACCATTCACTGTATATTCCCTACCTGCATTAGACCTTCCAAAATGCATTACCTCACATTTGTCCGCATTAAACTCTATCTGCCATCTCTCCGCCCAAGTCTCCAAACGATCTAAATCCTGCTGTATCCTCTGACAGTCCTCATCGCTATCCGCAATTCCACCAATCTTTGTGTCATCTGCAAACTTACTAATCAGACCAGTTACATTTTCCTCCAAATCATTTATATATACAATGAACAGCAAAGGTCCCATCACTGATCCCTGCAGAACACCACTAGTCACAGCCCTCCAATCAGAAAAGCATCCTTCCATTGCTACTCTCTGCCTCCTATGACCTAGCCAGTTCTGTATCCATCTTGCCAGCTCACCCCTGATCCCGTGTGACATCACCTTTTATACCAGTCTGCCATGAGGGATCTTGTCAAAGGCCTTACTGAAGTCCATATAGACAACATCCACTGCCCGACCTGCATCAATCATCTTTGTGATCTCTTCAAAAACCTCTGTCAAGTTAGTGAGACACGACCTCCCCTTCACAAAACCGTGCTGCCTCTCACTAATACATCCATTTGCTTCCAAATGGAAGTAGATCCTGTCTCGAAGAATTATCTCCAGTAATTTCCCTACCACTGACGTAAGGCATACCGGCCTGTAGTTCCCTGGATTATCCTTGCTACCCTTGTTAAACAAAAGAACAACATTGGCTATTCTCCAGCCCTCCGGGACATTACCTGAAGACAGTGAGGATCCAAAGATTTCTGTCAAGCCCTCAGCAATTTCCTCTCTTGCCTCCTTCAATATTCTGAGGTAGATCCCATCAGGCCCTGGGGACTTATCTACCTTAATATTTTTCAAGACGCCCAACATCTTGTCTTTTTGGAGCTCAATGTGACCCAGGCTTTCTACATACCCTTCTCCAGACTCAACATCCACCAATTTCTTCTGGCTCCACACATAGATTCCCTTGCCTGTCCTTCACTGGGCCAACCCTTTCCCTGACTACCCTCTTGCTTTTTATGTACGTGTAAAAAGCCTTGGGATTTTCCTTAACCCTATTTGCCAATTACTTTTCATGACCCCTTTTAGCCCTACTGACTCCTTGCTTAAGTTCCTTCCTACTTTCCTTATATTCCACACAGGCTTCGTCTGTTCCCAGCCTTCTAGCCCTGACAAACGCCTCCTTTTTCTTTTTGACGAGGCCTACAATATCTCTCGTTATCCAAGGTTCCTGAAATTTGCCGTATTTATCCTTCTTCCGCACAGGAACATGCCGATCCTGAATTCCTTTCAACTGATATTTGAAAGCCTCCCATGTCAGATGTTGATTTACCCTCAAACATCCGCCCCCAATCTAGGTTCTTTAGTTCCCGCCTCATATTGTTATAATTAGCCTTCCCCCAATTTAGCACATTCACCCTAGGACCACTCTTATCCTTGTCCGCCAGCACTTTAAAACTTACTGATTGTGGTCACTGTTCCTGAAATGTTCCCCTACTGAAACTGCTACCACCTGGCCGGGCTCATTCCCCGATACCAGGTCCAGTACAGCCCCTTCCCTAGTTGGACTATCTACATATTGTTTTAAGAAGCCCTCCTGGATGCTCCTTACAAACTTTGCCCCATCCAAGCCCCGTCACCACCTACTACTGAGATCACTCCCAGTTTCAAATGAGCTGAAGGTGAAAAATTGGATATTTGCTGAGCGTCAGTTGCTCTTCCATTCTCTCTCTTCCCTCTGATCCTCTGCTGCATTTTCTCTGCTTTTCCTCTCTCTCCCTCCTCTCTTTCATTCTCCCTCTCACTCCCTATCTTCTTTCATCCCCCTCTCTCCCCTATTCCTCTTTCATTCTCCCTCTTTCTCTCCCGTCCCTCTTTCATTCTCCCTCTCTCTCTCCCCTGTTCCTCTTTTATGGGAGGCAGTAGTGTAGTGGTATTGTCACTTGTCTGGTTATACTCTGCTCAAATCCAATATATGCGCTGGTTTAGCACAGGGCTAAATCACTGGCTTTGAAAGCAGACTAAGGCAGGCCAGCAGCGCGGGTTCAATTCCCGTACCAGTCTCCCCGAACAGGCACCGGAATGTGGCGACTAGGGGTTTTTCACAGTAACATCATTTGAAGCCTACTTGTGACAATTAAACGATTTTCATTTTTCATATATCTGGAATTAAAAGGCTAATGATGACCAGAAAACCATTGTCAATTGTTGTAAAAATCCAGCTGGCTTCTTTTGGGAACTAAATCTTCAGTTATTACCTAGTCCGGCCGACATGTAGACAGATCTACAGCAATGTGGTTGCTTCAGAAATGCCCTCTGAAATGACCTAGCAAGTCACTCAGTTGTATCAAAACTGCTACCAAAAAAGGAATGAAACCGCACGGACCACCTGCATTGACCTGGACACTGGACATGGCAACGACAAACCCAGCCCTGCTGACCCTGCAAAATCCTCCTTGCTAACATGTGGGGGGTTTCGCCAAAATTAGGAGAACTGTCTCACGGACTAGTCAAACAGCCTGACATAGTCTTACTGACAGATAACATCCCAGACACCAGTATTACCATTCCTGGGTATGTCATCGGCAGGACATACCAGCAGAGGTTGCGGCACAGTGGTATACAATTGAGAGAGAGTTGCCCTGGGAGTCCTCAACATCGATTCTGGACCCCATGAAATCTCATGGCTTTAGGTTATACATGGGCAAGGAAACCTCCTGCTGTTTACCACATACTGTCCACCCTCAGTTGATGAATCAGTACTTCTCCATGTTGAACACCACTTGGAGGAAGCATTAAGGGTGGCAAGGGCAGAGAATGTACTCTGGGTGGGGGACTCCAATGTCCATCACCAAGACTGGCTCGGTACTCTACTGAGTGAACTGGCCGAGTCCTAAAGGATATAGCTGCTAGACTGGATCTGCGACAGGTGGTGAGGGAACTAACAAGAGGGAAAAACATATTAGACCTCACCAACTTGCCTGCTGCAGATGCATTTGTCCATGACAGTATCGGTAGGAGTGACTACCGCACAGGCCCTGTGGAGGCAAGGTCCCGTCTTCACATTCAGGATACCCTCCATCGTGTTGTGTGGCAGTACCACCGTGCTAAATGGGATAGATTCAGATTAGACCAGGCACCTCAAGACTGGGCATCCATGAGGCGCTGGGGGCCATCAGCAGCAGCAGAATTGTATTTAACCATAATCTGCAACCTCATGCCCAGCATATCCCCCACTCTACAATTATCAACAAGCCAGGGAATCAACCCTAGTTCAATGAAGAGTGCAGGAGAACATGCCAGAAGCAACATCAGGCATACCGAAAAATTAGGTGTCAACTTAGTGAAGTTACAACACCGGACTACTTGTGCCTAACAGCATAAGCAGCAAGTAATAGACAGAGCTAAGTGATTCCATAACGAACGCAGCAGATCTAAGCTCTGTAGTTCTGCCATGGCCAGCCGTGAATGGTAGTGGACAATTAAACAACTCGCTGGAGGAGGAGGATCCACAGATATCCCCATCCTCAATGATGGAGGAGCCCAGCACATATGTGCAAAAGACAAGTCTGAGGCATTCACAACAATCTTCAACCAGAAGTGCCGGGTGGATGATCCATCTTGGTCTCCTCCAGAGGTCCCCAGCATCACAGATGTCAGTCTTCAGCCAATACGATTCACCCCATGTGATATGAAGAAGTGGGTGAAGGCACTGTATACTGCAAATGCTATGGGCCCTGGCAATATTCTGGCACAGTACTGGAGACTTGTGCTTCAGAACATGCCACGTCCTTAGCCAATCTGTTCCAGTATAATTACAACACAGCCATCTACCCGGCAATGTGGAAAATTGCCCAGGTATGTCCTGTACACAAAAAGCAGGAGAAATCTATCATGGTCAATTTCCACCCTATCAATCTGCTCTCAATTATCAGTAAAGTGATGGAGGGGGTCATCAACGGTGTTATCAAGCAGCACTTACTCAGCAATAACCTGCTCACTGACACTCAGTTTGGGTTCCGCCAGGGCCACTCAGCTCCTGACCTCATTGCAGCCTTAGTTCAAACATGGACAAAAGAGTTAAATGCCAGAGGTGAGGTGAAAGTGACTGCCCTTGACATCATGGCAACATTGATCGAGTATGGCAAAACTGGAGTTAATGGGAATCAGAGGGAAAACTCTCCGCTGGTTTGAGTCATACCTGACACAAAGAAAGATGGTTGTGATTGTTGGAGGTCAGTCATCTTAGTCCTGGTACATTACTGCATGAGTTCTTCAGGGCCCAACCATCTTCAGCTGAATCATCAATGACCTTCCTGCCAACAAAAGGTCAAATGTGGGGATGTTCGCTGATGATTGCAGAATGTTCAGCACCAATCGCGACTCCTCCAATACTGGTGCAGTCCATGTGCAAATGCAGCAAGACCTGGACATTATCCAGGCTTGGGCTGAAAAGGGGCAATTAACATTCATGCCAGACAAGTGCCAGGCAATGACCATCTCCAATAAGAGAGAATCCAACCATTGCCCATTGACATTCAATGGCATTACCATCACTGAATCCCCCACTATCAATATCCTGGGGGGTTACCAGTGACCAGAAACTGAACTGGACTAGCCATATAAATACAGTGGCTACAAGAGCAAGTCAGAAGCTAGGATCCTGTGGCAAGCAACTCGCCTCCTGTCTCCCCAAAGTTGTCCACCACCTACATGGCACAAGAGAGGAGTGTAATGGAATACTCTTCACTTGCTTGGAGAGTGCAACTCCAACAACACTCAACAAACCCGTCACAATCCAGGACAAAGCAGCCCGCTTGATTGCTTCCCCTTCCACAAACATTCAATTCTTCCACCACTGACAAACAGTGGTAGCCGTGTGCACCATCTACACAATGCACTGCAGGAACTCACCAAAGTTCTTCAGGCAGCACTTAACAAACCCACGATCACTACCATCTAGAAGGACAAGGACAGTAGATACCTGGGAACCCTATCACTTGGAAGTTCCCCTCTAAGCCACACACCATCCTAACTTGGAAATATATCACCATTTCTTCACTGGGTCAAAATCCTGGAACTCCCTCCCTCACAGCACTGTGGGTGTACCTACACCTCCGGGACTACAGCAGTTCAAGAAGACAACTCACCACCACCTTCTGAATTGCAATTTATAATTGGTAATGGGTTGAAGGGTTATGGAGAATTGGTAGGACGGTGGAGTAAAGACCAGGATGAGATCAGCCATGATCAAATGGCGAAGCAGACCCGATGGGCCAAATGGTCTCGTTCTGCTCATATCTGCCCCTATATCTTATGAACTTATGAATTAGTGATAGGCAACAAATGCCGGCCTAGCCAAGGAAGCCCTCATCCCATAAAAATGAATTTTTGAAAAAATCCCCCTCTCTCTCCTCTGTTCCTGTCCCTGTGCGTGGAAACATTTTAAATGTTTCTGTTAAATGTTCAGTTTACATTCTTGATCTTCAAAATTTATCACACTTTTCAGACATGCTTTCCGCACTTTGCTCTATTAATATTTACTATATTCCTTGGCCTCAAATGAATCATACTGATAGGTGGCTGTAAACACCAGCATGGATCAGTGGGGCTGGATGGCTGAATATTCTATGCAATTCACCAACTAGCAGGTTCACATCTCTCAATGATCTTTGCTTTCAAAAGCTGCATGGATTAGAACTCCACGTCCAGCAGGTGGTGCTAATTTTGTAAGTGCTCTACTGTCGATTAGTGGATACAGAGGGACAAAATGAGCACAGCTCCATCTCTCACTGACTGACACTGGGGCTTGAACTCTCCTCAGTCTGACAGTCTGCTCACCTGCACACCGTCTGCCGCTCACAGCAACTTTGATTTGTTGACCACACCCCACCGGGAAAAATTTTACCTCAGAAATTAATGACTGGTGACTGAAGGCTGAGACTTTCCCCGGTGGGGAATGGGAAAAGAGGGACAACTTTGGTGCGTTGTATTGTCGTCATTTCTGCTCAGGGAATTAAACCCTGGACTGTAAGGGTACGCTCACAATGAAACAGTGCAATTCATGATTCCTCAGAACTCTGTGGTGGCAGGTTCGGAGAAGAAACCTATCACATAATGTCATCCTCTTCTATGTTAGAAGAAATATCTGCATAAACCCCCGCATATAATCTCCTGTGAGAGGCGAAAGAAAACCAAAAAAACACTCCAGGGCAAATAAGGACAAAAGAAAACTCTCAAAAAATATATCTTTCAGTCCAGGTTTGATGCTGTATTCTTGCATTGATTTGCATCTTAGATGGCTGAAGAAACTATGAGAGCCAGTCGTCAGTGCTGACGTCTGATCATAAATCTCAGGGTGAGAGTGAAGGCTTTGCCAAAGTACCAGGTTTTGACTTGTTCTGAATGAATCTCACTCCCTGTGATTATGATGTCAGCAGAACCTTTCAAATGTGCTCCAATCTTTTGTGCGTTTTCCTCAGGAATTCCTCGATTTCAATCAAAATGATAAAGGCACCACCCAGTATCTGTGAATTTTCTGGGCCTAAAAATGATAATACCATTTCCTCTCTACTATCTCTCTCCCACATCAGCCCCCCCCCCCCCCCCTCCCCTCCCCAACCTTTCCCTCATCCTCACCGTACCCCACCTCGGGTTTTTAGACTGAACTATTATCCTAATTTAAAAGGAACAGGTTTGCACATCCATTGAAACAACTGACAGGAATCTCAATGGACCGTGATCGCACAGATACCTCACAGGACTTGTGGTTTGCCGCTGAAAGAAATCCAAGTGGTGGGAGAGGTGCAGGAATTCACCGAGTGTGAAAATGGAAGTAGTCAAGGAATAAGAAGTGAAGAGCAGAGATAGAAAACAGAGGATGGGAAAGTTCAGGAAAAGTAGAGAAACAGTGAGTGAAATGAATAATAAACAGGGGCAGAGTGTTTGAGGGTATTTCTGAGCTGTACCATGTGGTTGCCAACTGTGATTACTTCTATAATAAGAATAGAAAATGTTGGATAAACTCAGCATGTCTGACAGCATCTGTGGCGAGAGAAACAGTGGGCTCGATTCAACTAATTGGGAACAAAGTCGAGCTCGTTTAGCTGCGTGTCTCTCAGTGCTTGCAGCACATAGAAACACATGGCTACTCACGTTTTATAAGGTGCCTCAGCGGGGAACGAGCGGCCGAAGCCGCACATCGCCCCGTTTTGTGCACTGGGGAACTCCACTCGCTGGAACTCCCCATTGTAGTGAGACATCGGCGTCCCAATCTCCATGGCCCCCGACACAACCCCTGACCCCTCCAAAGCCCGGTGCACTATGGGAGGGCCCCCCAAGCCCGGTGTACTATGGGAGCCCCCCCCCCCCCCCCCAAACACCCACACAGGGCACCCCATGCCCGATTGCACCCACACATAAAATTCCAGCTTGGCACCTTAGCAGTGCCAACTTGACACCCTGGCAGTACCCATGTCAGCTGGCAGTGCCATCTGGAGGGTTGGAAAACCTAGCTGTACAGAGCAGAAGGTCCACACCCCTGTTTTTCTTGAGTGAATTAGTTGCAGTCAATCTGTAATTGGTCCCTTGGGGAAAATGAGGGAAATCAACATGGCTGATGATCACCTAGCAGATCATATTCAGAAAATAACACTGTGGGATATGGGATGCAATCAACTTGAGACATGAAATGAAATGAAAAATGAAATGAAAATCGCTTATTGTCACGAGTAGGCTTCAATGAAGTTACTGTGAAAAGCCCCTAGTCGCCACATTCCGCGCCTGTCCGGGGAGGCTGGTACGGGAATCGAACCGTGCTGCTGGCCTGCTTGGTCTGCTTTAAAAGCCAGCGATTTAGCCGAGTGAGCTAAACCAGCATCATGGGGTCATTGTAGCAGATGAGAACAAGTGACTTTGAACCTATAGTAAGAGTTGCCTGTTCCTCCAGGACTTTTCATAGAATCATAGAATCCCTACAATGCAGAAGGAGGTCATTCGGCCCATCGAGTCTGCACCAGCCCTTGGAAAGAGCACCCTACTTACGCCTACACCTCCATCATATCCCCATAACCCAGTAACCCCACCAAATCGTTTTGACACTAGGGGGCAATTTAGCATGGCCAATCCACCTAAACTGCACCTCTTTGGACTGTGGGAGGAAACCGGAGCACCCGGAGAAAATCCACACGGACATGGGGAGAGAGTGCAAACTCCACACAGTTACCCTTCAGGAATTGAAGATTAATCTCCAGGACAATGTTGCAAGTAACCCAGAAGAAAATTCACAGGGTTCTTACTAAATATTGTGGACCTTTTTGCATGGGTGGCAAAGTGATTAGCACTGTTGCATCATAACACCAGGGACCCGGGTTCAATTCCGGACTTGGATGACTGTCTGTGTAGAGTTTGCACTTTCTCCTCATGTCTGTGTGGGTTTCCTCCGAGTGCTCCGAAAGATGAGCAGGTTAGATGGATTGGCCATGATCAATTGCTCCTTAGTGTCCAATGATTTGCTGGTTTTGTGGGGTTACGGGGATAGGGTGGGGGAGTGGACTCTTTCAAAGGCTTGGTGCAGATCCGATGGGCCGAATGGTTTCCTTCTGTACTGTAGGGATTCTACGATTTTTCTGAAACACTTTTGCTTTATGTTCCAAAACCAGGAAGGGTATCATGTGATCAAACATCCAGGCATATATCCAACCAGACTTGCTGAAACTTCTAAGGGTCCTTTCTGTTTATTTCCTTAATTCCCCCTTTTTATTTTGACCCATGGATGATTAATGGACAGGGTGTCTTAACATGCTGCATAAGGTTCCTAAAGCTTTCAGCTAATGAGCCCATGTCTGGACCTATTGGTGACAAACTGACAGAGGCCGATTCTTTTTTTAAATAAATTTAGAGTACCCAATTAATTTTTTCCAATTAAGGGGCAATTTAGCATGTTCGATCCACCTATCTTGCACATCTTTGGGTTGTGGGGGCGAAACCCACGCAAACACGGGGAGAATGTGCAAACTCCACACGGACAGTGACCCAGAGCCGGGATCGAACCTGGGATCTCAGCGCCGTGAGACTGCAGGGCTAACCCACTGAGCCACCGTGCTGCCCGACCGAGGCCGATTCTAACGGTCGTCCAGAAATTCCATTGTCATCGTATCATCTGCCTACCAGGATGGTCGAAGGCCAACTAGCTAGACCTTGGTCAGCTTTCCCCACCCCAATCCTAAATTTTTCCAAAAGCCAGTGTAAACCAAATGGAAAGATTAAACATTCCAAGCTTTACTAAGGGTAAAGTTCAGAAGGCATCAAGCAACTGAAAACAAAAAGAAAGACTTGCATTTATATAGCACCTTTCACTTACTCAGGCTCACTCAAAGCACTTTACAGTAATCATTGAAGTGGTGTCAATGGTGTAATTTGGAAACATTGCAGCCAATTTGCTTGCATCAAGCTCCCACAAACAGCAATATAAAAATGTTTCAGTCATGACCACCATTGGCCAGGGTTTAACCCTCTGCTTTACTTCAAATTAGTGCCATGCGATCCTTTATTCCCAGTTGAGAAAGCGAACTGGACCTCATTCATCTGAATGACAGATCCCAAAGACTGTGGAAGCGGACCTAGCTTAGTTACTGCCTCTCGCAAGCAGAGGATCCACAGGGAAAATTGAAGGGCAGGTAGAGCGGAGAGTTGGAAATGATGGAGGAGAGAAGTAAGCCAAATTAAAAAATGATCAGCAACAGCAAGGATGAGAGAACGATAGGAAGAAAGAGTCAACAAGAAGGTGTTAGGTGGATTGGCTATGCTAAATTGCCCTCAGTGTCCTAAAAAATAAGGTTAATGGGGGGGGGGGGGTTGTTGGGGTTGTTGGGTTACTGGTATAGGGTGGATACGTTGACTTGAGTAGGGTGATCATTGCTCGGCACAACATCGAGGGCCGAAGGGCCTGTTCTGTGCTGTACTGTTCTATATAAGGTAAATAGCGGAGGTAGATTTTGTGAGGCAGAGCACCTTGCTTGATGGGAGGGTAGGTAGGTCAAAACACCACCGCCCTCCAATATTCATTAAAATGACTAAGCAGAAACATTGGCCACAAATGATCACCTGTTCTTCGATCCCATCAAGCAATGCATTACCCCGGTTGAGAAACTATATTGTGGATGTATAAAAAAAACAGAAATCTAGGTTTGTGATCGGATGTGTGGTCTACTAGATACTGGATGTAGAAAGAGCATTCAACCTTTTTTTCTCTCAGAGGGTCATGAGGTTCTGAAACTCTCTTCCTCAAAAGGCAGTGGAAGCAGAGACCTTGAATATTTTAAAGTAGTGCTGGATAAATCCTTGATAAACAAGGGGGTGATAGGTTATCGGGGTAGGCAGGAAGGTGGAATAAAGGTAACAATCAATCATGATCTTATTGAATAGCAGAACAGGCTCAAGGGGCCGAGTGGTCTACTCCTGGTCGTATGTTCGAAATGTAACTGCTTCACAGTGATCTGAGCCCACTTTATACCTCCAATCTCAGTGGCATGCCAGCAGCTAAGTGTCCAGCATTCGAAAAGGCCTGTGACCGGGAGTTCAAAGTGGAAAAACGGGTTCTGCTGCAAGATTAAAGGGTAAGAGCAACTTAAAGAGGCTTTCCGTATGGTTTGTGGCTTCTCAAGGCAGTCGATTTTTCTGGTGCCTCACATTCCCTGGGAGAGATTCCGAAATTATAAAATAGGCCTAAACTCCTTCATTCGGCTGACCCACTCTATCACATCCCAGTTTTCACATGAAGCTGTATACATTTCACTTCAGGGACAACGTGCACTGTCTGTTTCTAAGCTAGTACCACAGACATCTGAGGTAAGCTATAACAGCAACCTGCACCCTTACTATGGAAAAAATGTCCCAAGGTACTTCGCAGCAGTAATCATCAGACAAAATTGGATATCAATTGGAGGCAGTGGCGTAGTGGTATTGTCGCTGGACTAGTAACCCAGCGACTCAGAGTCATACTCTGCGGACCTGGGTTCGAATCCTGCCATGGTGGATGGTGAAATTTGAACTCAATAGAAAAAACAAATCTGGAATTAAAAGTCTAAAGGTGACCATGAAACTATTGTTGATTGTCATAAAAACCCATCTGGTTCACTAATGTCCTTTAGGGAAGGAAATCTATCGTCCATACCTGCTCTGGCATACATGTGACTCCAGACCCACAGCAATGGTGTTGACTCCTAAGTGCCCTCAGGGATGGGCAATAAGTGCTCCGGCCACATCCCATGAACGAATATTTTTAAAAATCAAGCCACAAAGATATTTTAGGACAGATGACCAAACGTTTGTAAAAGAAAAAAAGCTTTTCAGAAGCAACACAAAAAATTCGAGGGGGAAAGACATTTAGGGAGGGATTGCGCGAGCTTAGGGCTTAGTCAGCTGAAGGCATGGCCACCAATGATTTTTTTAAATTCTGTATTGGGATGTGGGATGTGGCAAGACCAACATTTGTTGACCCTCCCTGTTTGAACTCTGAGTGGCTCGCTGGACCACTCCAGGGGACAGTTGCAAGTTAAGCATATTGCTGTGGATCTGGAGGGATATGTAGGCCAGACATGATAAGGATGGCAGATTCCCTTCCCTAAAATTAACCAGATGGGTCCTTACAACAATCAATGATCGTTTCATGGTCAATGCATAACTGTGATCATCTTTCAATTCCAGATTTTAATTCATTGAACTCAAATTCCACAAGCTGCCAAGTGAACCCGTATCATAGAAGTTACAGTGCAGGAGGAGGCCATTCGGCACATCGAGTCTGCACCGGCTCTTGGAAAGAGCACCCTACCCAAGGTCAACACCTCCACCCTATCCCCATAACCCCATAACCCAGTTACCCCACCCAACGCTAAGGGCAATTTTGGACACTAAGGTCAATTTATCATGGCCAATCCACCTAACCTGCACATCTTTGGACTGTGGGAGGAAACCGGAGCAGCCGGAGAAACCCACGCACACACGAGGAGGATGTGCAGACTCCGCACAGAGTGACCCAAGCCGGAATCGAACCTGGGACCCTGGAGCTGTGAAGCGATTGTGCTATCCACAATGCTACCGTGCTGCCCCCCAGAGCATGAGTCTGGACCTCTGGATTACCAGCCCAATGATATTGCTGCCACATCACCATCTCCTCATAAGTAATCATGGATGCTCAAGAGGCCAGCACTGGAGGAGTGCAGAGATCTTGGATGGTTTTAGAGCTAGAAGAGATTACAGAAATAGGGAGGGACAAGGACATGGAAAGATTTGAATGCACTGACGAGATTTGATTTGATTTATTTATTGTCATGTGTACTGAGGTACAGTGAAAAGTATTGTTCAGCTTACAGTCCTGGCAGATTGTTCCATATTCGGTCTATTCAGCAAAAACAACCTCAGGATCTTCCTCTTGGGCATGTCTTTTCCTCCTTATGAAGCTTTTTTGCACCTTTTCCAATTCTTCTATATATTTGTCACGTGGAGTCCAGATTGGGCATTGTTTGGACCAAGATTTAATACAAATTTAGCATAACTTTTCTGCTTTTTAATTCCAGTTCTCTTGAAATTGTTCCTGAAATTGAGGAGTCTGATGGCAGCTTAGCCAGTGCTAAGCTGAAAATGAACCTGGACCAAACTGAATGGGTTTACAGCTATTAAAGACTCCATCTCCTGGTCACCTCTTCAAGGGAGAGCAATTGTTGAGGCGTTAATCTTTTTCTTTGAACTATAATTGGATAGTTTCTCCGTTTTCTATGAGCAGGTTTTAAAAAAATTTGTCATGAAAGTGTTGGAGACAATGCGGGAGGGGTGGGTGGGGCAGTTGGAGGTAGGAGGAGTCATGCACGGTGGCACAGTCGTTAGCACTGCTGCCTCACAGCTCCAGTGACCCTGGTTCAACTCCGGCCATGGGTGACTGCCTATGTGGAGTTTGCATTTCCTCCCTGTGTCTGCATGGGTTTCCTCCGGGTGCTCCGGTTTCCCCTCACAGTCCAAAGATGGGCAGGTTAGGTGGATTGGCCATGCTAAATTGCTCCTTAGTGTCCAAAGGTTAAGTGGGGTTACTGGGTTACGGGGATGGGGTGGAGGCGTGGGCTTAAGTAGGGTGCTGTTTCCAAGGGCTGGTGCAGACTCGATGGGCCAAATGGCCTCCTTCTGTACTGTAAATTCTATGACATGCATATGTTCTATGTATCTCACATAATATAATACATATAATAATGAATAATTGGAGAAATGCTCGATCAGCTCTCCAATCTCTTTGCTCCTGCTGGCCAGCCCAGGCCAGGTCAGGCTGGCTTGCTGCCACATCGCACGGGCCTCACTCCACTCCCCGATCCACACAGCTTCCACCAGCTTCTCCCTGTAACATACCGCCGGCGCTGCGGCCCATGGCCTTGCCGCCACCAAACCAGTTAGTTCCAAACTTCCCAGCGGCTCTCACCGCCCAGCAAGCCTGCCACTACCCGGGGAGTGCGGGCCCAGCACCCGGCCTCCGTTGCAGCCATTAAGATCCCTCAGGATCCCTCAGAACAACTATTCAGGATGCAGCAGCCTCCCCCAATATTTGTATACAGCTGGGGTGTCTTACTGCACTCATTATTGCAGGTTATTACAATATGCCTTTCAGTTTCATGTCAAACATTCTCTCATGATTAAAGCCTAGTCACTGGCCTTTCCCCATTGCGGTGGCCACCCCATGCTGTACTGCGTCTCTCAGCATGTAGTCCTGGACCTTGCAGTGCGTTAGTCTGCGACACTCGGTTGAGGACATCGCTTTGCACTGGAAGGCCAGCTGGATTCGGGCAGACCAAAGAGTATCTTTCACAGGGTTGATGGCCCTCCAACAGTAGTTGATCTTTATCTTGGTGTGGATTCCTGGAAACAGCCCGTAGATCACAGAGTCCTCTCAGGATGAACCTTGACAAAAGCCACACCATCTTTTTCCAGGCATTCTTCTCAAAGGAACATTCCACAAGGAAGTGGGCAACAGTCCCTTCCTCACCACAGACACTTTGAGGGCAATGTGCGGAGGGGGTGAGACTCCAAGTGCACAGGAAAGATCTGCCTTTCTCACCAACAGCCAACTTATACCTTGGTGCCTGTTTGAAAGTTCCTGTAATGTGACGGTGGCTTTAAACTACCACTATAACCTCTGTTCCTCTTCTGTTCCTCTCCTGCTGGCCAGGCCAGACGTGGCCTGGGCTGGCCAGCAGGAGCAAAGAGATTGGAGAGCTGATCGAGCATTTCTCCAATTATTCATTATTATATGTATTATATTATGTGAGATACATAGAACATATGCATGTCATAGAATTTACAGTACAGAAGGAGGCCATTTGGCCCATCGAGTCTGCACCAGCCCTTGGAAACAGCACCCTACTTAAGCCCAAGCCTCCACCCCATCCCCGTAACCCAGTAACCCCACTTAACCTACATTGGCAGAGTGCCTTAAAATTAATCTATCCAAATCAGCTGCCTGGGAATGCTCTGAACAATCCATGGGTAGGGCTCCTGAAAAGAAGTTCTATTGACAGCAGCCCCGCTTATCTGGGCTGGTAGGTGAATCAGAACTATTCTAGCTAGGTCATTAAATAATGTCAATCAAAGCTTACTTACATGTCAAGGCCAATGGGAAGTCTGCACTTTCCCAGCTGCTATCTCTCCGTGACCAGAACCCTCAGCCTGGGCTAAAGGGTTACACCATGAGGATAGTTTGCATTGACTAGCTTTCCTTGAGTATTGGACATTACGGTAGCATAGTGATTAGCACTGTGGCTTCACAGCGCCAGGGTCCCAGGTTCAATTCCCGGCTTGGGTCACTGCCTGTATGGAGTCTGCATGTTCTCTCCGTGTCTGTGTGGGTTTCTTCCGGGTGATCCGCTTTCCTCCCATGTGCTGTTAGGAGATTTGGGCATTCTGAATTCTCCCTGTGTGTGTCCGAACAGACACTGAGATGTGGCCTAATGTAAGCCTACTTGTGACAATAAAGATTATTATTATTATTAGATTAAGGAGTGATCTAATTGACGGGTTTAAGATGATTAAAGCAGTTGACACGATAGAGTGAGAGAGAGAAAGAGAGAGAGAGAGTAAAATATATTTCCCCTGGTGGGAGATCAGAACAGATATATTAAAGGCAGGGAATTCAGGGGTTATGTCAGGAAGCAGGGGCAAGAATCGCCTGGAGTCGGCATCAATCCCGCCCCCACCGTGTCCCGAATTCTCCGCCCCTGAGATTCGGCAGGGGCGGGAATCGCGATGCGCCAGTCGGCGGGCCCCTCGCCGCGATTCTCCGGCCCGTGATGGGCCGAAGTCCCGCTGCTGACAAGCCTCTCCCGCCGGCGTGCTTTAAACCACGTACCTGACCGGCGGGGATTGGTGGTACGAGTGGGCTCCGGGGTCCTGGGGGGGGGGGGGGGGGGGGCGCAGGGCGATCTGACCCTGGGGGTGCCCCCACGGTGGCCTGGCCCGTGATCGGGGCCCACCGATCGGCAGGCGGGCCTGTTTTTCATCCGCCTTCGCCACGGTCTTCACCATGGCGGAGGTGGAAGAGACCCCCCACACCTGCGCATGCGCTGGTATGACATCAATGTGAGGGCTTGGCCCCTAAAGGTGCGCGGAATTCCGTACCTTTGGGGCGGCCCGACGGCGGACTGGTTCATGCCACTCCGACACGCCGGGGGCCCCCGCTCCGCCGGGTAGGGGAGAATCCCAGCCCAGATCTTCCCACAAGGGGAAGTGAAAATCTTGAACTCTCTTCTCCCAGCCCTGCACAAAAAAGCCTGGGAGCGACATATAGACTTTTGTTTGTTGAGGATATTAAGGCATATGGAAGCAAGCAGGTAAACGGAATTAATATACCAATCAGCTACGATCTTATTGAATGATAGAATAGGCTTGAGGGGCTGAATGGCCAACTCCTGTTCCGTAGAAACCTGTTAAAATCTCAGTGGGCATCAGAGTGCCCTTATATTTGGTGAGTTATCTCACTATGTGTTATGGGTGAGGGCCACACACTTAACCAGAAATGGTGGGCTCGCTGCCTGCTATTCTCAATCAATTCAAGAGTATAGTTAAATAATACAGCCTTTCATCACAAGGCGTTTTGCCAAATGGAGCAAAAGGATGGTTAATCTGTAACTTTTCTTTAACTGTGTTGTTTTGGGAACTTATTCATAGGGTTTCAGTTCATTAATGAAATATACAGAGGTAACTGTGCGATGCTACATTTCTGGCACAAAGCCTGACCAAGGGGGACTACAGATCAGAGGTTGAGCTACTGGACCAGTTCTCTGGCTGTGTTCACTAGTATCCAGACCTTGTGCCGATAACAGCGGCTCACCAGCATGAACCCCCGAGGTATGTCCAAAATGAAGAGACTCAAGAGACATCTCATGCCCATCTCACTCACACGGAAAAATATTTCACTCTCCCTACGGCCTGGTTAGTCAGCCGTGAGAGTGCTGCCAGTTTTACTTCTGGGCTGTGGTCACTGCTGCACCTTTCATAATTTCTGCCTTTGATATGCTTCCAGCACCATTGCCTTTATCACTCCGAATCAATATTCTGCCTTTCCACGCCCAATGTAAACAGATCATAAAGCTGAAAGTTTCAAATTAAAGTATTTCAAAATGCTAAGAATTTATATGGCACCCTGAGGACATTACTGCCAGTGAAGAGCAACCATTGTTGAGGAAGCCAATTTGGTGCCATTATGCAGCATTGGAATAGTTGACACGATAATCTGTTTTTAATATTGGTTGGTCATCGGAATAAAAAGCGGCTAGGACATCTGCAGACTTGCCCACTTTTCTTTGAAAACTGCCATGGGGTGTTTGAAGCATTAAGGGGAGGAGCTTGATACCAATCATTCAAAATGGCGGCAATGTGTCCATCTAGCAGCATCACACTTTGAGCCCAAACGCCTGACCGACGAGGCAGAGCTGTGGCAGGGAAGGAAAGAAAAGGAGGCAAATCCTGCACTGTGGATGCCCTGTCCCACGTGTCCAAAGATCTGCAAAGATCGACAATTGGCCTGCTGAGTCACATGAAATCCGCGGCCCTGAGGAGATGCCATCCTCGAATCAAGGGACAACTGACATGATCTTTGTACAGCCGGCTCCTCGGTTTAACCTCTCACACAGAAGTTGGCAACTCTTCACAATGTAGCAACCCTGCAGTACAGCGCTGGGTTGTCAGTTTATAAATGGCGTGTTCAAGTCTCTAGGGAGGGGGCAATTTGAACCCATGACCTAATGACTCAGATGTAATAGTGCAACCACCGGGCGACGACTGACAGCTTTGAAATGCAGTGGGTAAGAATCACTATATTTAACAGCCCTGATGTCGTGGGCACTTCCTATAGACTTTTTCTGAATATCTCTGGAGACATTTCTGGCTGTGTAAGTGTGAGCAAATAGGGCTGTTACTTTTTAATCCACATTAATGTTTAATATTAAAATGATTTCCAACAAAATGACGTCAAGTCCATACCAGTGCCTGTCCCCACATGAATACCCTTTCAAGTTTCAACTGGACAGGCTCCAACATCACAGGCAGCAAGCAGAGAGCAGTACTCATTGTTCCACATGTGGTTACTGAGTAAAATAAGTCAAACTATTACAGCACAGTGTAACATTCATTTTTGTTCTCTTAAGTTGTTCTCGTATTTTAGTCTTTTTAGGCCTCTTTGGCCAAGTTCTGTCACCTCAGCCAAGATAAAAGAAACCTCACCCCTCTGACTGCCCCCCCCCCCCCCCCCCCCCCCCCCCCCTCACTTCCCCCATTCTCCCCAAGCTCTTTTGACAAATTAACCACCAGCATCAGCTGGAAGAGGGCCCAGGGAAACTCCATTTCAGTCCCTGTGGAACGTAGCTAAACCCATGCATCGAGCACAAATGTAATTCTTGGCAAGTGGGTGAGCTTTGAACAAGTTAAAATCTCATCCATTGACTCCCCTCAGTTACGTGCTGGCCGGGGTGAGGATGTCATTTTGGGAAGAATAGATGATTAAATGAGGAGGTTTATTCAATCCATCCCCGATGATTCAGTCAGAAAAACCTTACAATCCCCTCAACGCCACAATCATTTTTTGTCATGAAAGTTATTTGTGAGTGTTTGCCCCCATTACATGACCCGAGAATCTATTCCACGTCCTGTTAGTTCTTTGTTTTAAGAAGGTTATCCTGACATCATTCTTAACATAGAATAGAATCCCTACAGTGCAGAAGGAGGCCCATTTGGCCCATCGAGTCAGCACTGACCCTTAGAAAGACCACCATACCTAAGCCCAATCCCTCACCTTATCCTTGTAACCCCACCAAACCTTTGGACATTTAGGGGCAATTTAACATGGCCAATCCACCTAACATGCACATCTTTGGACCATTAGAGAAAACCGGAGCACCCGGAGGAAACCCACGCAGACAGGGGGAAGAACATACAAACTCCACACAGGCAGTAACCCGAGGCTGGAATCGAACCCGGGTTCCTGCCGCTATGAGGCAACAGTGCTAACCACTGTGCCACCATGCCACCCTAAAAGCTGGAGTCTGGACAGGGTAGATAGGGAAAACCTGTTCCCATTGATGCAAGGATTGAGAACCAGATTGAAGATAATTGGTAAAAGAAATAATGGCGACACAGGAAAAACTTGTTGGCACAATGAGTATTTAGATCTGGAATGCACTGCCAGAGATTGTGATGGAGGCAGATTCAATTGAAGCATTCAAGAGTGAATTGGATTGTTATCTGAAAAGGACGAATGAGCAGGGTTATGGCGAGGAAGAGGGAGCTAAATGAATTGCTCATTCAGAGAGCTGGCGCAAACAAGATAGGTTGAATGGCCTCCTACTGTACTATAACAGTTCTGTGATTCTGCAAACCTTGCCCTATTCCAGTTTGAACCCAGGTTCTACAGTCAATGGTTTAATTTGAGGCAGTGAAGTAGATCCCTTTCTGTTCACTTTGCTTTATAATCTTATACCTCCACAAGGTCACCAATGAATTTCACCTTTCCAGGTTTCAATGTATATATTTGGAGGCTGGAAGGGGCAGAGAACTTCGCCAGGTTCTGCAGAAATTGCCTGGGCCACTCCGCAATCCCCAACACTCACCCCACACAGCCACTTCCTCAGAACGGACCCCTCCCCAGAACGGCCTTCCACTGGACTTGGAGGCTGGCTGAGTCGCAGATGTCCCAAGACAGTAATCAGTCTAAGTCAGTGGAGAGCCCAAGTCCGTGGCAGCAGCAAGTTGGTGGGCATTCCCGAGGCAGTGGACAGCCCAGAGATGGTGGACAATCCTCAGGCGATAGGCAGTCTCGAATTGGGGGGTTCTCCCGAGCCAGAAGTAATTCCCGTGATGTGTGGGAAGCCCCAAGCAGGCAGGTAATCCTGAGATGATGTGAGTCAGGAGGTGAGTTGCCTCCTGGGAATTCCCAGTCTCTGACCCGCTCTTGCATGCCCCAGAATTTATAGCCGCATTAAAAGACGGTTTGTAACTGAGGCTGAATTAGATGAAAGACGCAAACAAAGACATGAGGATTGGGGAAAGATTCAGAAACCTGAAGATCTAGAAGAGTGTCCTGAGCAGGTTTATGATCCTCAATCATTATTTGAAAGTCTTCAAGAGCAGAAAGATAAGAAACAATTTTATCCAGTTGCGTTTCTCGTAAATGGTAACCCCCGGGATGTTGATATTGTGGGATTCAGTGATGGTAATGTCATTGAATGTCAAGGGGAGATGGTTAGATTCTCTCTTGTTGGAGATGGTCATTGTCTGACACTTGTGTGGTGTGCATGTTACTAACCACTTATCAGCTCAAGCTTTGATATTGTCCAGGTCTTGCTACATTTGGACAAGGACTGTTTCAGTATCTGAAGAGTTATGATTGGTGCTGGACATTGTGCAATCATCAGCGAACATCGCAATTCTGACCTTATCATGGAGGGAAGGTTATGGGTGAAGCAGCTGAAAATGGTTGGTCCTGGGACACTACGCTGAAGAACCCCTGTGGTGATGTCCTGGGAGTGAAATAATTGGCCTCCAAAAAGCACAAACATCTTCCTTTGTACTGTTTTTGAATCTAACCAGCAGAGACTTTTTCTCCTTGACTCCCATTGACTTAAATTTTGCCAGGGCTTTTTGAAAACACACAGGGTCTATTTCTGTCTGGATGTCAAGGGAAATCACTCTCACCTCTGGAATTTAGCTCTTTTGTCCATGTTTAGACCAAGGCTGTGGCAAGGTCTACATCAAAATGGACATTACGCAGAAGCTAGAGATGAAAACCTTCCCAGAATCTGGCTTCTCTCATTTATGGACAGAGTGATATAGTGACTAGACTGATCCCGGATTCTCCAACACCTCCTCAGATTCCATCAAACTGACAGACGCCACATGACAATATTTCCTTCTTACTGGTGATCATACTCAAGCTTCTGCTCCCAGGGTGGGCCTCCAATGGATCTCAAATTTCCCACATCCAATTTCCCCTCATTGCCACAGTCCCTTCAACCACCTTTCCAGGGCAATTAGCAAGCAAGAAACAATACTTTTCACTGTATATTAATACATGTGACAATAATATATCAAATCAAAATCTAATAGCCAGAGCTCCGAAAGAAAAATAGTGTGGATGCTGGAAATCTGAAGAAAAAAAACAAAACTGCTGGGAATAGTCAGCAGGTCAGGCAGTATCTGTGGGGTGAGAAACAGAGTTCTGATAAAAGGTCACAACCTAAAACGCTAACTCTGCTTCTCTCTCTGCTGCCTAACTCGCCTGGTAGTTCCGGCATTTCCTGTTCATTTCTCCTCTGCCATTGCCTTTTCCACACTAATCTCCTGTTCCATCACAAACAGGTACTTCACACTGTATGTCTGTGTTGGTGCCAGCAGATTTCCAGTTGGTTATGTACCCCATCTGATACTCCGTTCCAATTTTCCTGTTATGTTACTTCATCCATTGAGTCTTCCATATGTTTCTGTTTATGTTTTTCTGCCCAACGACACACACTTGCGTTCAGTAATTTTATCTCAATTCAGGGGTTTTGGGACTGTGAGCTGCAGAGGGTTAGGGTTAGGTAAGTGACACTGTTCAGGACTTGGCATCTTTGTGGAGGATGTGCTTACATATCTGTCAACACTGAGGGCACAGAGGTTTGCAACCTGGCAGCATCAGTAAAGAAGGTTCCAGAGTCTGAGAGCAATGGGACTGAGGTCCAGGAACACTGGGACGAGATCTGGGAGAACTGGAACAGGCTC
The DNA here is from genome assembly GCF_902713615.1 of Scyliorhinus canicula. Taxonomy (NCBI): domain Eukaryota; kingdom Metazoa; phylum Chordata; class Chondrichthyes; order Carcharhiniformes; family Scyliorhinidae; genus Scyliorhinus; species Scyliorhinus canicula. The sequence continues at coordinate 72,623,948 of NC_052161.1, forward strand.
TTCTGGAACTGGGACAGGGTCTGGTAGAACTGGGACAGGGGTCTCAAAGAACTGGAACAGGATGTGGAAGAACTGGGACAGGATCTGGGAGAACTGGGGCAGGGTCTACTGGGGCAAGGGTGTGTGAGACCCAGGTGGTGGTCTGGCAGCACTGGAATAGAATCTTGGAACACTGGGACAGGGTCTAGAAGAACTGGGACAGAATCTGGGAACACCGGGACAGGGTCTGGCAGAACTGGGACGCAGGATCTGGGATAACTAAGGAATTGGGTCTCCAGCATCTGTAAACAATTGGGCAGGACCCTGATCATCTGGCTATGTTGGGAATGTATTAGCAGTGAAAGGAGCCTGGCATCGCAAGGGGCTTGACAGCTGGGGGTATCTAGACAATGAATCACTTCCTCAGTCCACCATTGACCATTGCAATGAGAGCAGGAGAACAGGATTCATCAGAGGCAGGTCTGACAGGAAGAAAAGGAGACAGTGTAGAGTTTTCACGTTCCCCGTGTCTGTGTGGATTTCCTTTGGGTGCTCTGGTGTCCTCCCACAGTTCAAAGATGTGCAGGTCAGGTCATTTTAGTGATTAAGAATGGAATCACTTCAATGATAAGAGAAGATATAAGGAGAGAGAGATAAGCAGTGGAAACTTAAGGAGTAGGAAGTATTGAAGGCTCTTATGTCTTGTCCCCTTGGTGGGAGCTGTGAAGTTGTTTATATAAATGTAGAGAATAGAAAATGTGCAGCAAAGTCAGGGTGGTTTTAATGGAGGATTTGAACTTTCATATAGTTTTGCACAATTAGTCTAGCACATGTCAGAGGACGTTCGAAGTGCGACAAAGGGAAAGATGGCGGAGGGCTCTGGGGCCCCTTTGGCTGCCCAGTGGTCTACCAAGCAATTGGTGGAATCCTTGAATGCCAAGTTCCAGCAATAGAGGCAAGAGGCCTTGGAGGACCTAGCTAAGGTGGTGGAGCTGATCAGAGCGGCTATTGAGAGAGTGGAGCAAAGGCTGGAGGTGCAGAGTATAGCACTTCAGAAGGTGGAGGAGTCGGTGGTGGATCATGAGGACCGGTTGGCCTCATCGGAGGCAGAGATGGTGATCATGGCGGATGGCCAGAAGTGGCTGTGGGAGAAGGTGGAGTCCCTGGAGAATCTCTCCAGGAGGCAGAATCTCCGGATTGTGGGGCTGCCAGAGGGGATTGAGGGAACGCAGGCCACAAAGTATGTGATGAAGATGTTTGAGAAGCTGGTGGGGGAGGGGTCTTTGCCCATCTTCTCCCCCCCCCCCCCCCCCCCCCCGGGGTGGATCGGATGCAGGGAGCAGCTGAGGGCAATGGTGGCGCGGTTGGACAAAGAGAAGATGTTGCGGTGCGCAAAGGAGACAAGAGAATGTACCTGGGAAGGAAATCTGGTGCATATCTATCAGGACTAGGATGCGGAGTTGGTCAAGCGGCGGGCTGGATTCAACAGGGTCAAGGTGGCCCTCCACAAGAAAGGAGTCACGTTTGGGTGCTGTATCCTGCTCGTCACGCACCAGAATCAGGAATTCTATTATGATACGCTGGAGGAGGCAAGTAATTTTATGAAAGACCATGGACTGGGAGGCTTGAGAGGACATTGAACTTTGGAGATGCGTGTATGGGTAATGCGGGTATGTATGTCAGGCGGATTGTGGTATTTACTATGTGTGGTTGCGAATCGGGTAAGTGTGTTCACCAGTTTTGGGGGTGTTGCGGACGAGGGGTGGTAGAGTGGAAAGGGGGTAGGCAGTTGTCTCGAGTGGGAGCCACCATGCTATCAGGCAGGCTAGTTAACGGGAGTGCAGATCAGGCAGGCTAGTTAACGGGAGTGCAGATCAGGCAGGCTAGTTAACGGGAGTGCAGATCAGGCAGGCTAGTTAACGGGAGTGCAGATCAGGCAGGCTAGTTAACGGGAGTGCAGATCAGGCAGGCTAGTTAACGGGAGTGCGGATCAGGCAGGCTAGTTAACGGGAGTGCAGATCAGGCAGGCTAGTTAACGGGAGTGCAGATCAGGCAGGCTAGTTAACGGGAGTGCAGATCAGGCAGGCTAGTTAACGGGAGTGCAGATCAAACAGGCTAGTTAACGGGAGTGCAGATCAGGCAGGCTAGTTAACGGGAGTGCAGATCAGGCAGGCTAGTTAACGGGAGTGCAGATCAGGCAGGCTAGTTAACGGGAGTGCAGATCAGGCAGGCTAGTTAACGGGAGTGCAGATCAGGCAGGCTAGTTAACGGGAGTGCAGATCAGGCAGGCTAGTTAACGGGAGTGCAGATCAAACAGGCTAGTTAACGGGAGTGCAGATCAGGCAGGCTAGTTAACGGGAGTGCAGATCAGGCAGGCTAGTTAACGGGAGTGCAGATCAAACAGGCTAGTTAACGGGAGTGCAGATCAGGCAGGCTAGTTAACGGGAGTGCAGATCAGGCAGGCTAGTTAACGGGAGTGCAGATCAGGCAGGCTAGTTAACGGGAGTGCAGATCAGGCAGGCTAGTTAACGGGAGTGCAGATCAGGCGGGCTAGTTAACGGGAGTGCAGATCAGGCAGGCTAGTTAACGGGAGTGCAGATCGGGCAGGCTAGTTAACGGGAGTGCAGATCAGGCAGGCTAGTTAACGGGAGTGCAGATCGGGCAGGCTAGTTAACGGGAGTGCAGATCGGGCAGGCTAGTTAACGGGAGTGCAGATCAAACAGGCTAGTTAACGGGAGTGCAGATCAGGCAGGCTAGTTAACGGGAGTGCAGATCAGGCGGGCTAGTTAACGGGAGTGCAGTGGGGACACAATCCATGGAGGGTGTGGGAGAGTGGGGTGGGGGGGATTTTTTTTTCTTTTGTTTCCTTGTTTATGGGGGGGGGGTAGGTTAGGGAATGGAGGATGCTGACGCGGGCAGAGTTGGTGTGGCACAGGTGGTTAAGGGGAGATGGCGACGGACATCTTGGGGAGTCCAAGAGGGTGAGCGAAGGGTGGATCTTGGGGGAGCTGGGTAAAGAGGGGCTATGGTTGATCGGGGTGGGGATCAGTTGATTATGTGAAACATTCGTGGGTTGAATGGGTGGATTAAGCAGTCTCGCGTTTAAGGGTTTGAAAGAAGACATTGTGTTACCTCAGGAGACGCATTTGAAGATTGAGGAAGGGCTGGGTGGGGCAGGTATTCCATTCGGGGTTGGATATGAAGATGAGGGGGTGGCAGTGTTGATCAATAGGAGGGTGGCTATTGAGGTGGAAAGTATAGTGGCAGCAGCTGGGGTAGGTTTCTAATGGTGAGTGGGAGGTTGGAGGAGACACCCATGAATGTGTATCCCCCAAATTGGGAGCTTTTGAGGCTGGTGTTGATAAAGATTCCAGACCTGGACTCGCACCGGCTGATGATGGGGGTGGAATTTAATACGGTGCTGGACCCTTAGCTGGACTGGTCATTTCCCAGGTTCCTGAGGGTGTTGGCCATGGCTAAAGGAGCTGTCGGGGTTTATGGAATGAATGGGAGGGGCAGACCCATGGCAGTTTGAGAGGCCCAGGGCGAAGAAATTTCCACACTTTTTACACGTCGACTGGGTGTACTCCTGGATTGACTTCTTTATCCATGTTAGCGGGGGTTGGATTGGAGTATTCAGTGATCGTGGTGTCTGACCACGTGCTGCATTGGGTGGCAAAGGGGACTCCCCAACAGCCGCAGTGGAGGTTGAATGCGGGGTTATTGGCGGATAAGGAGATTTGCAAGAAGATGGCTATCCAGAACTATGTAGGGCAGAATAAGAAGGGGGAGGTTTCTGCCTCCAGATTGTGGGAGTCACTGAAGGTGGTGGTAAGGGGGAGGAGTGTATGTCAATCCGGGCGCACAAGGAGAGGGTGGAGTGTGCTGAGAGGTTGAGTTTGCTGGAGGCCATTCTGAGGTTTGAACGGAGGTACTCGACGACACCTGGGGAGGCGCTGTTGAAGGAGAGACAGAAGCTCCAGATGGAGTTTGGACCATGTGAAAGGTGGTGGGGCAGCTGCACAGAGCCAGGGGGGCAATATATGAATATGGGAGAAAGCCAGCAGGATGCTTGCGATTCGATGGAGGAGGCAGGCGGCGGCAAAGGAAATTGGGAGGATGAGAGATGACGGGTATGGTTGTAATGGAGCTGGAGGAGGTAAATAAGGTGTTTGAGGCATTTTACCGGAAACTGTATAGTTCAAAGCCTTCGGTGTGGGACGAGGGTATGAGGTGGTTTTTGGATGGGCCGGGGTTCCCGGCGGTCGCGGGCTGAGGAATCGATGTGGACAAGGAAGGCCCCGGGTCCGGATGTGTTCTCAGCCGAGATCAATGAGAGGTTTGAATCGGAGCTGGGGCCCCTGTTAGTTGCGATGTATAATGAGTCAATGGCCCCCTTTGACATTGTCTCAGGCTTCGATATTGCTTATTTTAAAGAAAGACAATGATCATGAGCAGTGTGGGTCTTATCACCCGATTTTGCTGACGAATGTAAATGCAAAATTGTTGGCGAAGGTACTGGCGATGCGGATAAAGGATTGTGTGCCAGAAGTGATAGGTGAGGATTAGACAGGATTTGTGAAAGGGCGGCAGCTGTCGACAAATGTCTGGAGGTTAACGGAAAGTGACGGGCCCCGACGGAGTCCCTGGGCGGGCACTCAGATCCTGTGCAGACCAGCTGCCGAGTGTATTTACAGACATTTTCAAACACCTCACTTCTCCGTTCCGAGGTTCCCACCTCCTTCAAGAAGACCACCATAATACCAGTACCAAAGAAGAACAAGGTAGCCTGCCTCAACGACTACTGACCGGTGGCCCTGACGTCTGTTATCATGAAATACTTCGAACGGCGAGACATGAGACGGATCAACGTTAGTTTCCCAGACGGTCTCGATCCATTGCAGTCGTCTATCGCTGCAACCGGCCCACAGCAGATGCTATCGCCCTGGCCCTACAATCAACACTCAAACACCTCAACAACAAGGACACCCACATCAGACTACTGTTCATTGATTACAGCTCTGCCTTCAACACCATTATCCCGACAAGACTAATAAGCAAACTCTGCAATCTTGGACTTCACCCCTCCCTGTGCAGCTGGATCCTTGATTTCCTCACCAACAGACTGCAGTCTGTAAGGTTAAGTAACAGCACCTCCTCCACAATAGTTCTTAACACCGGGGCCCTACAAGTATGAGTGCTCAGTCCTCTACTGTACTCCCTATACGCACACGACTGTGTAGCAAGATTTAACTCCAATTTGATCTATAGGTTTACAGATGATACGACTGTGGTGGGTCGTATCTCAAACAACGATGAATCAGACTACAGAAGGGAGATAGATCGCTTAGTTGCATGGTGTACCGAAAACAACTTCTCTCTCAATATCAGCAAAACCAAGGAACTGATCATCAACTTCAGGAAACGTAGCACCACACACACCCGAATCTACATCACTGGCCCCGAAGTGGAGATGGTCGATAACTTTAAGTTCCTGGGTGTCACCATCGGCACCAGTCTGTCCTGGTCCACTCACGTTGATGCAACAGTCAAGAAAACCCGTCTCTGCGTCCTATGGAAGCTAAAGAAATTTGGCATGTCTGCATCGACTCTGACAAACTTTTGCAGATGTGCGATAGAGACCATCCTATCCGGCTGCATCACAGCCTGGTATGGCAACTACTCGGCCCAAGACCGCAAGAAACTGCAGAGTGTGGTGAACTCAGCCCAATGCATCACACAAGCTTGCCATCCGTACATTGATTGTGTCTACACCTCCGGCTGCCTCGGGAAGGCAGACAGCATTATCAGAGACTCCTCACACCCAGGCTTTGCCTTCTTCCAGACCCTTCCATCAGGCAGAAGATACAGAAGTCTGAAGACCCGAACATCCAGACATAGGAACAGTTTCTTGCCCACAGCTACTAGACTCCTCAACGACTCCCCCTCAGAATGATCACTATCTACGACGACATATGCTGCTCTTGCTCATGTTGTATTTGCTTTGTTTGGCCCTTGTTCTGCATTGTAAACCATTACTTATTTGTCGATGTACTTTGCTGATTATTCTTTTTGTCTACTGTGTACGTATTGTGTACTTTCCCTTGGCCGCAGAAATATACTTTTCACCAGTACATGTGACAATAAATCAATCAATCAATCAATCAAGGTTACTGAATGTCATTATCATGCCCTCGGAGGGCCGAGATTTGAAAGTGCTTGTGGTGATGGACGTGGAGAAAACATTCGATCGGGTGGAGTGACCATTCTTATTCAAGGTGCTGGGGGGATTTGTGGACTGGGTTTGGCTGTTGTACAAGGCGCCTCAGGCAAGTGTTCAGAGTAACAGGGCAGTTCAGAGTACTTTGGGTTGCAACTTAGAACAAGGCAGGGGTGTCCGCTCTCCCGGCTGCTCTTTGCCCTGGCAGGTGAGCCCTTAGCAATGGCTCTCAGGGTCTCAAAGAGGTGGAGGGATATTGAACTGGGGGGGGGGGGGGGGGGGGGGGGGGGGGCGTTGTGTGGAACACCAAGTTTCTTTGTGTGCGGATGATCTTCTGCGGTATATTTTGGACCCGGTTGGGAGCTTTGACAGGATCATGGGAATTTTGGGAGAGCTTGGTTTCTTTTCGGGCAAAAGCTCAACATGGGGAAAAGTTAGATATTGCCAATTAATGCCCATGTATAGGAGAGGAGTTTTGGGTGTGTGTGTGGGGGGGGGGGGGGCAGACTTTAAGAGATGGGATGTCAAACTTGCAAAACCGTTCTGAGGCAGGAAGCATTGTAATGGGCAGGAAATGGTGGTGGAGGAGCGATCCATGTGGGGGCAGATGGAAACAGCACGTGGACCAGTTTGAGGGCACTATGTTGGCGCCCCTTCTATTCTCGCCGGCCAGGTACTCCACAAGCCCAGTGGTGGTATCAGCGTTGAAGGTGTCGAACCAGTGCTGGCAGCATTTTGGATTGGAAAGTATGTCCCTGTGGGCGCCGATCTGTGACAATCATAGGTTTATTCTGGCAGGGTGGGATAGAATACTTTAGGGATTTATTTGTTTGAGCCAGCTTTGCAGACCTGGAGGAGCTGGACGTGACATATCATGTGCTGAAGGGGAATGGGTTCAGGTATCTGCAGGTGAGGGACTTCATGAGGAACGAGATGCCTTTGGTTCTGATGCTGACACTTCCGGTGCTGCAGGATAAACTGCTGCCTGAGGAGGAAATAGGAGAGGGCAGGGTCTGGGATATATATGGGGAGCTGTTGAGGAGAGAGAGTACCCCGGGGAAGGAGGTTAGGCGTAAGAGGGAGGAGGAGTTGGGGGGACGCTGGGTGCTGGAGTATGAAGTGAGGCTTTGCGGAGGGTTAATGCGACCTCATTGAGTGTAAGATTAAGTGTCATCCAGTTTAAAGTGGCACACAGGGCCCACGTGACAGTGTGCAGGATGAGTCGGTTCTTTCCAGGAGTGAGCGGTGTGCGGGTGGGGGGGAGGGGGCGCAAAACTATGTCCATATGTTTTGGGCATGGCCGAGGTTGAGGGGGTTTTGGACGGGATTTGCAGATGTGATGTTAAAGATTTTGGGGATAACGCTAGCTCCGACTCTGGAGGTGGCAATATTTGGAGTGCTGGAGGATCCAGGAGTGTAGGTGGGGAGAAAGGCTGCTTTATTGGTCTTTGCCTCCCTGATAGCCCGGAGATGGATTTTATTGGGCTGACGGGACTCAGAATCGCCGAGTATAGGGGTGTAAGTGAGCGATTTGGAAGAGTTCCTGCACTTAGATGTCACGTTCACCATCAAGCGGCTATTGAATAGGTACATGGATTACGGTAGAATGATGGGATGTAGATTAATTTGTTCTTAATCTAGGAGAAAAGTTCAGCACAACATCGTGGGCCGAAGGGCCTGTTCTGTGCTGTATTTTCTATGTTCTATGTTCTTTGTTCTATTAGGGGGGATAGAGGAGGGGTTCACCTCAAGATGGGAGCTGTTCATTGACTTCTTTAAGTAGTATTGAGTCGTCAGCGGGGCGGGGGGGGGGGGTCTTTTTTCAGTTCAGGTTGAGTTGAAAGTTAAAAAGGTGGGGCTCAGGCATCGGGGGTTGCGAATAGAGTGTGGTTGGGGAGGGAGATATCAGGATGTTTTGGCTGTTTGCTTTTGCCACGATTGGTTTTGGTGTGTTTTCTTCTTCTTTATTGTGTACATATTTGAAAATGCCTCCAATAAAATGTTTTTCAAAAAGGATCTAAGGGTAAACCAGAAACTAGAGATCAGTATGGTGGTGGGAATGGAAATGATAGCTATGATCAAAATTAACAGCCAATTAAAACCAAGATCAATTTGTTTAAGGGAAACCATATTTAACTCACTTCAATTAATTTATTTAGAAGCAATATAGAGGGTTGATGAAAGCAATGTATTTTGTAGAGTGTACATGGTCTTCTAAAAGGCCTTTGACAAAATGCCACTTAACAGATTTGTCAATTAAGACAATGGAATAACAGTCGAAGGCTCTTTTACACCTTTTCAGCCGCAACCATGGTTTTCTTCCACTTTAATAAACCGCACTGGCTTATCTTGTTTTAAAGAGTCTGTCTTCCCAGTACTTTTCTTAAACTATCAATACTGTGACTTTATGTGTCCAACCTTATTACAATGACAACATTTAAGTTTTCCCATCTTTCTACCACTATCATAAGTTTCCTTTTTGACCTGAGGCAAAATATCTTTGACAACTTGAACTTTGCCTTGACCAACTGGAGATTTCTCATTTCCCCAGCTTCTATCCTTCACAGATTGAAATTGATGTTGAAAACCAAACCTTGTATTATGAACTAATTCAAAATAATCTGCGATTTCTTCTGCCAGTCTAGCAGTTCTAACCCTTTGCTCTTCCACACGAGTTCTCACCATTGCGGGAATTGAATCTTAAATTCCTCCAAAATAATCCCAACCTTCAGAGCTTCACACATTAGGACTATTTTTAATGCTCTTATCCACCGATCAAAATAATTTTTAAAAATTCTTTCAAATTCTATTTATTGCTTTCCTTAGATTTCTAAAGTTCTGTCTGTAGGCTTCTGGCACTAGTTCAATAGCAATTAAAGTGGCATTTCTCATCTTATCACAATCTCCAGATACCTCCTCTGATAGTGATGCAAACACTTCACTAGCTTTACCTACCAACGGCGTTTGAACCAACAATGCCCACATGGTTTTTTGCCAATGCAATTGTTTTGCCACTTTCTCAAATGATATTTTTAAAAAGGCTTCCACATCTTTCTCATCAAAACTTGGCATTTATGTATAAATGTGCTCCCTTTTGTAGCTCATACTCTGTTTTGTCATCTTTTGCTGCTCTTCTATCTTTCCCACTCGGCAGGATCTCTGTTTTTTTTTTACCTTTTTGCTTCCATTTATTTCATTTTATGTTGTCCCATAACTCTTTAGTTATTCATGGCTGTCTTTTTTTGGCCATTAGAGCTCTTTCCCCTGAGGATATAACCTAGTTCTGTATCTAATTAACATTTTTTGTAAATAGCTCCGACTGGTTTTCTGACCTTTTACCTATTAACCGATTTCCCCAGTATAGAGTGGACCATTTCAGTCTCATTCTATTGAAGACAGCTTTGTCTAAATCTAGAATCTTAGTAACTCTTACATGTTTCTCCCTTTCAAGCATTACATTGAACGCAGTCGTATTAAGATTCCCATTTCATAAATGTTCAGAGGCCTTTTGGCCAGGAATTATATTTGGCTCATTATTCATTGTGAAGTACAATGGGGTCTGCCCCCTTGTTGCTGAACACTACCTCAGACACAAGCAGAAAACTCACTACCATTCTAATTGCTTTATCCAAGTCTAAATGCAAGTAAATCCAAGTAAAATTATATAACATTTATTTGATAAGGAGCAGTATCTAACTAGTATGAACAAGATTTGTAACCTTCAGTCTCACCAGAAGTTGTAAACGACCTCTATCGGATCAGGAACACTATCCTACCTGAACAGGAGCAATGTCCTATCTTTAGCAGACCAGGAGCAGTGTCCTACCTGTATCTGAACAGGAGCAGTGTCTTACCTGTACCTTACCAAGAGCTGTGACCTACCTATACCTGACCAGGAGCAATGTCCTACCTGTACATGACCAAGAGCAGTGACCTACCTATACCTGACCAGGAGCAATGTCCTACCTGTACATGACCAAGTGCAGTGACCTACCTATACCTGACCAGGAGCAATGTCCTACCTGTATCTGACCAAGAGCAGTCCTTACGTATCTGACTCGGAGTAGTATCCGATCTGCATCTGACCAGGGGTAGTATCTGACCTGTATCTGATGAGGAGCAGTATTCAACCCATATCTGGCCAGGAGTACAATCCGACCTGTATCAGACGTGGAGCAGGAATCAACCAGTGTCTGACCAGGAATAGTATCCAAGCAGTGTTTGCCCAGGAGGTCCGAACTGTATCTGATGAGTAATTTCCAAGCTGTAATTGACCAGGAGTACTTCCAACTCTATCTGTCCAGGAGTAGTACTTGCCTGTCTCTCACCAAGGTCAGCTGACAAAGATTAAAGACCACACGTATCTGACCAAGAGCAGTCTCCAACCCGTATTGGACGAGGAGCAATACCCTACCTGTACCTGTCTAGGGGAAATGTCCTACCCGTATATGACCAGAGCATCATCTTACCTGTATCTGCCTAGGAACAATATCCTACCTGTATCTGACTAGGAACAGCATCCTACCTGTATCTGACCAGGAGCAGTGTCCCACCTGTATCTGACCAGGAGCAGCATCCTTCCTGTATCTGACCAGGAGCAGTGTCCCACCTACATCTGACCTGGAGCAGCATCCTTCCTGTATCTGACCAGGAGCAGCATCCTACCTGTATCTGACCAGGAGCAGCATCCTTCCTATATCTGACCAGGAGCAGCATCCTTCCTGTATCTGACCAGGAGCAGCATCCTACCTGTATCTGACCAGGAGCAACATCCTACCTGTATCTGACCTGGAGCAGCATCCTATCTGTATCTGACCAGGAGCAGCATCCTTCCTGTATCTGACCAGGAGCAGCATCCTACCTGTATCTGACCAGGAGCAGCATCCTACCTGTATCTGACCAGGAGCAACATCCTACCTGTATCTGACCTGGAGCAGCATCCTTCCTGTATCTGACCAGGAGCAGCATCCTACCCGTATCTGACCAGGAGCAACATCCTACCTGTATCTGACTAGGAACAGCGTCCTACCTGTATCTGACCATGAACAAAAGCCTACCTGTATCTGACCAGGGGCAGTATCCTGCCTGTATCTGACACGGAGCAGCATCCTACCCGCATCTGACCAGGAGTAGCATCCTTCCTGTATCTGACCAGGAGCAGCATCCTTACTGTATCTGACCAGGGGCAGCATCCTACCAGTATCTGACCAGGAGCAGCATCCTACCTGTATCTGACCAGGAGCAGCATCCTATCTGTATCTGACCAGGAGCAGCATCCTACCTGTATCTGACCAGGAGCAGCATCCTACCTGTATCTGACCAGGAGCAGCATCCTTACTGTATCTGACCAGGAGCAATATCCTACCTGTATCTGACCAGGAGCAGCATCCTACCTGTATCTGACCAGGAGCAGTGTCCTACATGTATCTGACCAGGAGCAATATCCTACCTGTATCTGACCAGGAGCAGCATCCTTCCTGTATCTGACCAGGAGCAGTGTCCTACATGTATCTGACCAGGAGAAGTACCATACTTGTATCTGACCAGGAGCGTAGCCTATCTATATCTGACCAGGAGGATATCCTGCATGTATCTGACCAGGAGCAGTGTCCTACCTGTATCTGACCAGGAGAAGTACCATACCTGTATCTGACCAGGAGCATAGCCTATCTATATCTGACCAGGAGCAGTATCCTACCTGTATTTGCCCAGGAGCAGCATCCTACTTGTATCTGATCAAGAGCAATGTCATACCTGTAACTGACCAGGAGCAATATCCTACCTGTACCTGACCAAGAGAGTATCTACCTCTTCCTGATCAGGAGCAGTATCCTACCTGTATCTGACCAATAGAAATATAGAATTTACATAGATTCATAGAATTTACATTCAATTTATAGTGTAGAACGAGGCGATTCAGCCCATCGAGTGTGCACCGGCCCTTGGAAAGAGCACCCTACCTATGCGAGCACCTCTGCCCTATCCCCATAACCCAGTAACCTCACCTAACCTTTTTCGGACACTAAGGGCAATTTATCATGGCCAATCCACCTAACCTGCACATCTTTGGACTGTGGAAGGAAACCGGAGCACCGGGAGGAAACCCACGCAGACACGGGGAGAATGCGTAGACTCCGCACAGGCAGTGACCCAGCTGGGAATCGAACCTGGGATCCTAGAGCTGTGAAGTAACTGTGCTAACCACTGTGCTACCGTGCCGTCCATTATCCTACCTGTATTTGACCAGGAGCAGTATCCTCCCTTATCTTGTCGGAGCAGCATCATACCTGTATCTGACCAGGAACAGCCTCTTACCTGTATCTGATCAGAAACAATGTCCTATCTGACTGGGTGTGCCACCCTTCCTGTATCTGACCAGGCGCTGATTCCAACCTGTATCTGACCAAGAGCAGTTTCCTACCTGTATCTGACCAGGAGCAATGCCCCTACCTGTATCTGACCTGGGCAGCACCCTTCCTTTATCTGACCAGGAGTGATATCCTACCTGTATTTGACCAGGAACAATATCCCAACTGTATCTGACCAAGAGCCGTATCTTCCCAGTAGCTGACCAAGGTCAGAGCATAGGTATACATGACCAGGAGCAGTGTTCTACTCTGTCTGACCAGGAGCATTATCCAGTGGCAGTGACCTACCTGTGTCTGGTCAGGAGAAATATCCTACCTGTATCTCACCAGGAGCAATGCCTAACCTGAACCTGACCAGGAGCAATCTCCAACTTGTATCTGACCAGGAGCAATATCCTACCTGTATCTGACCAGGTGCTGTATCCTGTATCTTCCCAGGACCAATATCCTACCTGTATCTGACCAGGTGCTGTATCCTACCTGTATCTGACCAGGAGCAATATCCTACCTGTATCTGACCAGGTGCTGTATCCTGTATCTTCCCAGGACCAATATCCTACCTGTATCTGACCAGGTGCTGTATCCTACCTGTATCTGCCCAGGAGCAATATCCTGCCTGTATCTGACCAGGAGCAATGTTTACCTGTATGAAATGAAATGAAATGAAAATCGCTTATTGTCACGAGTAGGCTTCAAATGAAGTTACTGTGAAAAGCCCCTAGTCGCCATATTCCGGCGCCTGTTCGGGAAGGCTGTTACGGGAATCGAATCGTGCTGCTGGCCTGCTTGGTCTGCTTTCAAAGCCAGCGATTTAGCCCTGTGCTAAACAGCCCCTGTATCTGACCAAGAGCAATATCCTATCATTAGCTGACCAGGTTCAGATTCCATGTATTTCTGACCCGGAGCAGTGTTCCATCATGTCCGACCAGGAGCATTAGCCAATCTGTATCTGAACAGGAGCAGTGTCTTCTCCCTATCTGACTAGGAGAAAGGGCTCACCTGTATCTGACCAGGAGTAGTAGCCTACCTGTATCTGGACAAGAGCAGTATCCCACCTATTTCTGGCCAAGTATCCTACCTTTTTCTGATCTGGAACAGCATCCTACCTGTGTCTGATCAAGAGCAATACCATACCTGTAACTGACCAGGAGCAGTATCCTATCTGTATCTGACAAGGATCAGCGTCCTACCTGCATCTGAACAGGAACAATGCCCGACCTGTATCTGACTAGGAACGATATCATACCTGTATCTGACCAGGAGTAATATCATACCTGTATCTGACCAGGAGCAATATCATACCTGTATCTGACCAGGAGCAATATCATACCTGTATCTGACCAGGAGCAATATCATACCTGTATCTGACCAGGAGCAATATCATACCTGTATCTGACCAGGAGCAATATCATACCTGTATCTGACCAGGAGTAATGTCTTACCTGCAACTGACCAAGAGCCATATCCGCCCAGGAGCAGACCAGAATCAGAGGATATCTATATCTGACTGAGAGCAGTGTTCTACCGTATCTAACCAGGAGCATTATCCAATCTGTATCTGACCAAGGTCAGTGACCTATCTGTGTCTGGCCAAGAGCAATATCCTACCTGTAGTTCACCAGGAGCAATATCTTACCTGTATCTGACAAGGAACATTGCCCAACCTAGCATCAGACCAGGAGACGCCGACAAACTGTATGTGATTAGGAGCAATGTCCCACCTGAATCTGACCAGGAGCAGTTTCCAACTTGTATCTGACTAGGAACAAAGTCCTACCTGCAGATGACCAGGAGCAGCACGCTTCCAGTTCTGGCCAGGAGCAGTATCTTACCTGTATCTGACCAGAAACAATGTCCTCTCTGTATCTGACCAGGAACAATGTCCTACCTGTCTCTGACCAGGAACAATGTCCTACCTGTCTCTGACCAGGAACAATGTCCTCTCTGTATCTGACCAGGAACAATGTCCTACCTGTCTCTGACCAGGAACAATGTCCTACCTGTATCTGACCAGGAACAATGTCCTACCTGTATCTGACCAGGAACAATGTCCTACCTGTCTCTGACCAGGAACAATGTCCTACCTGTATCTGACCAGGAACAATGTCCTACCAGTCTCTGACCAGGAACAATGTCCTACCTGTATCTGACCAGGAACAATGTCCTCTCTGTATCTGACCAGGAACAATGTCCTACCAGTCTCTGACCAGGAACAATGTCCTACCTGTATCTGACCAGGAACAATGTCCTACCAGTCTCTGACCAGGAACAATGTCCTACCAGTCTCTGACCAGGAACAATGTCCTACCTGTCTCTGACCAGGAACAATGTCCTCTCTGTATCTGACCAGGAACAATGTCCTACCTGTATCTGACCAGGAACAATGTCCTACCTGTCTCTGACCAGGAACAATGTCCTACCTGTCTCTGACCAGGAACAATGTCCCACCTGTATCTGACCAGGAACAATGTCCCACCTGTATCTGACCAGGAACAATGTCCTACCTGTCTCTGACCAGCAACAATGTCCTACCTGTCTCTGACCAGGAACAATGTCCCACCTGTATCTGACCAGGAACAATGTCCCACCTGTATCTGACCAGGAACAATGTACTACCTGTCTCTGACCAGCAACAATGTCCTACCTGTCTCTGACCAGGAACAATGTCCCACCTGTATCTGACCAGGAACAATGTCCTACCTGTCTCTGACCAGGAACAATGTCCTACCTGTATCTGACCAGGAACAATGTCCTCTCTGTATCTGACCAGGAACAATGTCCCACCTGTATCTGACCAGGAACAATGTCCCACCTGTATCTGACCAGGAACAATGTCCTACCTGTATCTGACCAGGAACAATGTCCTACCTGTATCTGACCAGGAACAATGTCCTCTCTGTATCTGACCAGGAACAATGTCCTACCTGTATCTGACCAGGAACAATGTCCTACCTGTATCTGACCAGGAACAATGTCCTCTCTGTATCTGACCAGGAACAATGTCCCACCTGTATCTGACCAGGAACAATGTCCCACCTGTATCTGACCAGGAACAATGTCCTACCTGTCTCTGACCAGGAACAATGTCCTACCTGTCTCTGACCAGGAACAATGCCCTACCTGTATCTGACCAGGAACAATGTCCTACCTGTATCTGACCAGGAACAATGTCCTCTCTGTATCTGACCAGGAACAATGTCCTACCTGTCTCTGACCAGGAACAATGTCCTACCTGTATCTGACCAGGAACAATGTCCTCTCTGTATCTGACCAGGAACAATGTCCCACCTGTATCTGACCAGGAACAATGTCCTACCTGTCTCTGACCAGGAACAATGTCCTACCTGTATCTGACCAGGAACAATGTCCCACCTGTATCTGACCAGGAACAATGTCCCACCTGTATCTGACCAGGAACAATGTCCTACCTGTCTCTGACCAGCAACAATGTCCTACCTGTCTCTGACCAGGAACAATGTCCCACCTGTATCTGACCAGGAACAATGTCCTCTCTGTATCTGACCAGGAACAATGTCCCACCTGTATCTGACCAGGAACAATGTCCTACCTGTCTCTGACCAGGAACAATGTCCTACCTGTATCTGACCAGGAACAATGTCCCACCTGTATCTGACCAGGAACAATGTCCTACCTGTATCTGACCAGGAACAATGTCCTCTCTGTATCTGACCAGGAACAAAGTCCTACCTGTATCTGACCAGGAACAATGTCCTACCTGTCTCTGACCAGGAACAATGTCCTACCTGTATCTGACCAGGAACAATGTCCTACCTGTATTTGACCAGGAACAATGTCCTACCTGTATCTGACCAGGAACAATGCCCTACCTGTATCTGACCAGGAACAATGTCCTACCTGTCTCTGACCAGGAACAATGTCCTACCTGTATCTGACCAGGAACAATGTCCTACCTGTATCTGACCAGGAACAATGTCCTACCTGTATCTGACCAGGAACAATGTCCTCCCTGTATCTGACCAGGAACAATGCCCTACCTGTCTCTGACCAGGAACAATGTCCTACCTGTATCTGACCAGGAACAATGTCCCACCTGTCTCTGACCAGGAACAATGTCCTCCCTGTATCTGACCAGGAACAATGTCCTACCTGTATCTGACCAGGAACAATGTCCTCACTGTATCTGACCAGCAACAATGTCCTACCTGTATCTGACCAGGAACAATATCCTCTCTGTATCTGACCAGGAACAATGTCCTATCTGTATTTGACCAGGAGCAGTATACTACAATGTCCTACCTGTATCTGACCAGGAACAATGTCCTACCTGTATCTGACCAGGAACAATGTCCTACCTGTATCTGACCAGAAGCAGTATCCTACCTGTATCTGACAAGGAACAATATCCTGTCTGTAAGTGACCAGGAGCTATGTTTTATCTGTATCTGACCAAGAGTAGTATCCTATCATTAGCAGACCAGAATCAGATTGCATTTATGTCTGACTGGGAGCAATGTGCTACCATGTCCGAACAGGAGCATTATCCAATACGTACCTGAACAGAAGCAGTGGCTTATCTGTATCTGGCTAGGAGAAAGAGTTAACCTGCATCCGACCAGTAGCAGTATCCTACCTGTATCTGACCAGGAGCAATGCCCGTCCTGTGTCTGACCAGGAGCAGCATCCTACCTGTATCTGACCAGGAGCAATGCCCGTCCTGTGTCTGACCAGGAGCAATATCCTACCTGTATCTGACCAGGAGCAGCATCCTACCTGTATCTGACCAGGAGCAGCATCCTACCTGTATCTGACCAGGAGCAATGCCCGTCCTGTGTCTGACCAGGAGCAATATCCTACCTGTATCTGACCAGGAGCAATATCCTACCTTTATCTGACCAGGAGCAGTATCCTAACCAGGAGCAATATCCTACCAGTATCTGACCAGGAGCAATGTTCTATCTGTATCTGACCAAGAGCAGTATCCTACCTATATCTGACCAGGAGCAGTAACCATCAGGAAAACTGGGTGGCGTTTGGATGGCGGATGTGCCACGCTCACCAGTATGTGACACTTGTGACTTTTTCCTGTGCATTGCTGCAATGTGTGTGCAGGGACAGAACATGTTATGATGCACAGGGGTAATGATAAAGGGAAATTGAGGAAATGAAACCCTTTAGCCAATAGCTTTGGTAGCCCAGTCTGGCAGACTGCATTAAACTTTGGTGCACACTGTAAAAGAGATTTACACAGGAAACTGAATTGGTAAAATAACCAGAATTATTTATAAAGGACCAACATATGCTAACGATTAAACTTAGCCCAATATCTGTGACACCCCTTCCTACAAATGTTGAGCATAGTGTTGAGCGCCTGTGATGTTTTTTCAAAGCATTTGCCACAACTATTCCACCCTAATACATCCTTATTTCCCAGTGAAATGCAGAGGAAGGAACTTTCCAATTGGGGCCTTGGTTAACATTTGAATAAAATAAACCCTTGATAAGGATCAAGGATTTACAGTTGCAACACACATGCTTGGTAGTTCCTGTCTGAAAGTGATATTAATAAACTCAAAAGTACTGATTCACAACAGCTTTGAACTTTACACAGTTAATGAGACTTACACAGGAGGTGGGAGTGAGTAATTGTGGCTGTAGATTTCTTGCTGTTCTTTCCTTACCTTTACACTGTGGAAACAACACACAGTGGAAGAAAGAGGCTAGTGGAAGGTTGCAGGTGCTGCCCCACTCTCTTACTCACTATTTAAAGCACTCCCACATGATCATCTATGGCCGTCTCAGTCTGCCAATGCGGTTCTTGGTCCAGAGGAAGTGGTCTGAATTTTACACTTTGCGTTGGAGAAACATAGTTTATATTTTTAAATGTTGCACTGAAATAACAGAATAGTATTTTTCCCCATCTGACGTGGTGGGACAAGACTTTGACTCATTACTTGAAAGAATAAACATAGTGAGATTAGCCAAGGCCTAGATCTTTCTGACTGCTTTAAGGTTGTTACTTTTTAGCCGGAACTGAGACGGGGCTCGGCCTGACAATGAAATCTTTGAACTTTAACCCTCCTGACCATTGATATCTGGGACTGCTTTCTTCTGAGGGAAAAGGAGAGTAAATTCAGTTTGGAAATAGTTCTTTCAGCGAGCCACACTCGATCCTTTAGGTGGAAGTAAAAGAGTGGAAAATTCGACTCAGCTTTGTGCATAAGAGACAGGAGATGGGAGTGTTTAAATCAATGATTTGTTATCAAACATTAATTGAAAACAGTCATCATAAATTGTTAAGGGAAGATTCTGTCTGACTAATATGATTTCATTTTTTAATAAACATTTTATTGAGGTGCTTATGGTTTTATAACAACAACAGAAGAAACAATGGGTGGGATTCTCTGATCCTGAGGCTAAGTGTTGACGCCGTCGGAAACGACGTCGCGTTTCTCGACGGCGTCAACACGGCCCCAGGATCAGCAATTCTGGCCCCTACAGAGGGCCAGCAGGGTGCTGGAGCAGTCAATGCCGCTCCAGCTGCAGGCCATGGAATGGGCGCCGGGGGATGCGTGCATGCGCAGTGGGTCCGGCGCAAACCCGCGCATGCGCAGTACCACCGGCGCGATTTCCACGCATGTGCGGTGTCTCCCTTGTCCGCGCTGGCCCTGACCCAACATGGCGCAGGAGTACAGGCGCCGGTGCGGAAGAAAGGAGGCCGGGAGACAGAGAGGCCGGCCCGCCGATCAGTGGGTCCCGATCGCGGGCCAGGCCACATCGGAGCCCCCCCCGGGGTCAGAACCCCCCCCCCCCCCCCCCCCCCCCCCCCCCCACAGGCCTCCCCTGGACCCTTCAATTCCGAGTTCCCGACGGCTCAGAGAATGTTAGAACGGCACTAACGGGACTCGGAGTTTTTTTACGGCTGCTCGGCCCATTAGGGCCGGAGAATTGTGGGGGAGCCGCGTAGAGCGGACCCCGACTGGCGCCGCATCGACCATGCTCTGTGGAGAATCACGTCCCAGCGACAGGGCGGCGTGGCGAGATGTACATACAAATATAAACATAGTGCAAAAGCCGTCTTCATCCCTCACAAGTCTCACCTTTTCTAACACCCTACTCTAAACTAAACTAAACCCCAGCCAACCCCCACCGCCTTTCTGCTGACAAGGAACAATATCCTGCCTGTAAGTGACCAGGAACAATATCCTACCTGTATCTGACAAGGAACAATATCCTGCCTGTAAGTGACCAGGAGCTATGTCCTACCTGTATCTGATAAGGAACAATATCCTGCCTGTAAGTGACCAGGAGCTATGTTTTATCTGTATCTGACCAAGAGTAGTATCCTATCATTAGCTGACCAGAATCAGATTGCATTTATGTCTGACTGGGAGCAATGTGCTACCACGTTAACTTTCCCCAAAGAAGTCAACAAACGTTTGCCACCTCCGGGCGAACCCTATCAGTGACCCTTTCAAGGCGAACTTGATTTTCTCCAAGGAGAGCAAGATAGCCATGTCCGATAGCCAGGTCTCCGACTTCGGGGCCTTTGAGTCCCTCCAAGCTAATAGTATCCATCTCCGGGCTACCAGGGAAGCAAAGGCCAGGACGTCTGCCTCTTTCTCCTGCTGGATTCCCGGGTCTTCCAACACTCCGAAAATCGCCACCTCCGGACTGGGTGCCACCTTTGTTTTTAACACTTTGGACATGACATCTGCAAACCCCTGCCAGAATCCCCGAAGCTTCGGGTATGCCCAGAGCATCTGAACATGGCTCACTGGTCCTCCCGCACACCTTGCGCACCTATCTTCGACCCCAAAGAACCTGTTCATCCGGGTCGTTGTTATGTGGGCCCGGTGAATGACCTTTAACTATATCAGGTTGAGCCTGGCACATGTTGTGGACGAGTTGACTCTACTCAACGCGTCCACCCATAGACCATCCTCTATCTCTCCTCCTAACTCCTCTTTCCATTTGCGTTTCAGCTCCTCAATCTGCGTTTCCTCAGACCCCATGAGTTCTTTATAAATGTACAAAATCCTCCCCTCTCCCACCCACATTCTGGAAACTACCCTGTCCTGTAACGCCCTTGGTGGTAGGAGCGGGAAGGTTGAGGCTGTCATAATATCCACTCATGTATATAATGAGATGCAGACAGGCAGTGATTGACACATTGGATGGCCAGTAAGGATACCACACAGTACAGCCAATCACCAGACAGGACACTGCCACTATAAAGCCAGAGGGTACTAGGTTTCCCGCTCTCTCGGGACCCAGCTACTGAGACAGTCAGAGTCCACGAGCTAGCCAGTGCAAACACCATCCGGTAGCTAGTAAGTCTGGTCAGGCTACTACAAGGTCACCAGTCAGTTCAGTACAGTGTCGACCCACAGATGAATATGTATAGCAGTTCTATAGTTGAATAAAACAGTGTTGGATCTTCTCCAGTGTTAGACGTCTGTTTCTAACTTCCCTGCATCGACTGCAGTCCACATCGAACCAACCTGCCTAACACACCATGGTACCAGAGTGTTACTGATCTTGACGGACCTACCTCGAGTGAATCAGCATTGACCAGCAAGCAGCCATCCGGTGAAATGGAAAACATCCAGCCTCCTCCACAACTCCGCATCTCCGGCAACCTCGGCGCCAACTGGAAGATCTTCAAGCAAAAGTTCCTCATGTACATCGAGGCCTCCGACCTCGAGGCAGCATCGGTTGCCAGGAAGATCGTGCACCGTGGGGAACCACGCCATCCACATCTACAACTCCCTTACGTTCGCCAACGGCGAAGACAAAGCGAAATTCAAAACAGTCCTGCTGAAGTTTGACAGCCACTGCGACATTGAGGTGAATGAGAGCTTTGAACGGTACATCTTCCAGCAGAGGCTTCAGGGTAAGGATGAACCTTTTCACTCCTTCTTGACCCATCTCCGCATCCTAGCGCAGTCATGTAACTATGACTCAACGGCTGATTCCATGATCCAGGATCAGATCGTTTTCGGGATCCACTCCGACTCCCTGCGGCAGCAGCTCCTTAAAATCAAACAGTTGACCCTCTCTGTCGCTATTGAGACCTGCGTTGTGCATGAGCATGCCAAGAATCGTTACTCCCACATCAGGGCGGCAGATACTGCAAAGCTGGCCTCCCACGAGGTGGAAAGGGTGCAGGTCATCACACAGATGCAGGGCCTGAGCATCAAGGAGAGTGGCCATTTTGCGCGCTTTTCCCGGATCCCTGCGTATGCGCGCCACGACCGAGTGGACGACAAGACCGACAACCCGACTTCGCAGGTGAATACGTCGTCCGAATGGCACTGCGCATGCACGATGGCGCACGGAACGCGCTGACGTGAGCGTCATGGCGTGTCCGAATTGTGGCTCCGCCCACTTAAAGTGGCAAGGACACCGATATCTCCAGTGTGGCAACCTTAGCCACTACGCAGCCCTTTGCAGATCTGCTCCACCGCTCAGCAGCCAGCGATCCCTGCTGTGGCGCAGAAGTGTCCGCAAGGCATGCCAGATTCCGATCCTAACAGCCCAACGGACCCTGATGCTGACTGCCTCAAGTCTCCATATCGGGTGGGCATCATAACCACACATGATCTGGCCTCCTCCACACCTGCGCAACGCCTCTCGATCCTCAGTGTGGATCCCGACGACGAGTGGTGTGCTGTCCTCACAGTTAAGGCTCGCATCCAATTTAAACTGCACACCGGCGCGTCTGCGAACCTAATCTCACAGTCAGACCTCAACACCATCCAGGCCCGACCAAGCATTCTTCCACCAGCCTGCCAGCTCCTTGACTACAATGGCAATGCCATAGCTGCCAGTGGCTCGTGTCAACTACGGGGATCCAACAAGGCGATCAAGGCAACTTTACGGTTTGAAATCGTCAGGCCTGACAGGGTGTCCCTTCTCGGTGCTCGCGCCTGCAAGTTCCTGAACCTGGTTCAGCGAGTCCACACCATGTCATCGTCACCGGCGACAGCCTCGCCCGATGGAAATTTGCAAGCCGACATAGATGACATTATCACGCAGTACCACAGCGTATTGATTGGAATGGGCACGCTCCCATACCGATATAAAATCCTGCTCAAGCCGACCGCCACCTCTGTAATTCGTGCACCACGCCGGGTGCCGGCGCCCCTCAAGGATCGTCTGAAAAAGCAACTACAGGACCTCCAAGACCAGGGCATCATCTCGAAGGTCACAGAGCCAACAGACTGGGTCAGCTCCATGGTCTGCGTAAAGAAGCTGTCAGGCGAGCTCTGGATTTGCATTGATCCTAGGAATCTAAACCGCAACATCATGCGGGAGCATTACCCGATCCCGAAACGTGAAGAGTTGACCAGTGCATGGCTCATGCCAAATTCTTCACTAAGCTGGACGCCTCCCGGGGCTTTTGGCAAATACAGCTGGATGCGTCCAGTCGCAAGCTGTGCACATTCAACACCCCGTTTGGTCGCTACTGCTACAACCGCATGCCTTTCGCCATCATATCTGCCTCCGAAGTGTTTCACCGCATCATGGAGCAGATGATGGAGGGCATGCGTGTATACGTGGATGACATGATTATCTGGACCACAACGCCCCAGGAACACATCGCTCGCCTCAAGCAGGTCTTCCAGCGAATTCATGAACATGGTCTCCAGCTCAACAGGGTCAAGTGCTCATTTGGTCAATCGGATATTAACTTTCTAGGTGCCCACATCTCGCAGCAAGGGTGAGCGGCCAGACGCCGACAAGGTCTTGGCGATCAACGGCATGAAGACCCCGGAGGACAAGAAGGCAGTCCTCCGCTTCCTCGGGATGGTCAACTTTCTCGGGAAATTCATTCCCAATATGGCATCCCACACCACGGCCCTCCGCTATCTCGTCAAGAAGTCAACTGAATTCCAGTGGCTGCCCACACATGAAGCGGAATGGCGTGAGCTGAAGGCAAAGCTCACCACAGCCCCAGTTCTAGCGTTCTTCGACCCAACCAAGGACACCAAGATATCAACTGATGCAAGCCAGGACGGCATTGGGGCAGTGCTCCTCCAGCGAAATGACTCCTCGTCCTGGACTCCAGTGGCATATGCCTCCAGGGCCATGACGCCGACCGAGCAACGGTATGCCCAGATCGAAAAGGAGTGTCTGGGTCTCCTGACAGGAATAGTCAAGTTTCATGACTACGTTTACGGCCTGCCGAAATTCACGGTGGAAACGGACCACAGGCCTCTAGTCCACATAATCCAAAAGGATTTAAATGACATGGCACCTCGGTTACAGCGAATTCTTCTTCGACTCCACCGCTATGACTTCGAACTTGTCTACACGCCAGGCAAAGAGTTGATCATTTAAGACGCCCTATCCTGGGCATCACCACACCGTGTGAACAAGGTGACTTCATCTGCCACATAGAAGCGCAAGTGCAATTGTGCGCTACTGACGAACGGGTGGTTCGACAGGATTATTATTCCTCAGAGCATGCAGACTATGGTGCTGGGTCAACTCCATGAGGGTCACCTTGGATTCGAGAAATGCTGACGCAGAGCTCGGGAGGCGGTTTATTGGCCGGGCATTAAACAGGACATTGCCAACACGGTCCTCAACTGCCCCACCTGTCAGAAGTTTCAACCGGCTCAACCCAAGGAAACACTGCAACAGCATGAGATTGTGACCTCTCCATGGTCCAAAGTAGGTGTGGACCTTTTCCACGCCAAGGGGCGTGACTACGTGCTCCTGGGTTGACTACTTCTCCAGTTACCCAGAAGTGGTGAAACTGTCCGATCTCACGTCGAAGGCAGTCATCAAAGCCTGCAAAGAAACGTTCGCCTGGCACGGGATACCGCTCACAGTAATGAGCGACAACGGTCCATGCTATTACAGCCAGGAATGGTCTGATTTTGCACAGTCCTACAACTTCCGTCACGTTACCTCCAGTCCCCACTACCCGCAGTCAAACGGGAAGGCCGAGAAGGGGTCCATATTGTAAAGCGGTTGCTGTGCAAAGCTGCAGACTCAGGCTCCGACTTCAACCTGGCCATGCTGGCATACAGGGCAACCCCACTGTCCACTGGGTTGTCTCCAGCGCAGATGCTCATGAATCGCACTCTGAGGACCACAGTTCCAGCCATCCATGTTCCAGACCTTGACCACCTCACGGTTTTTTTAAAAATGCAGCAGTCCCGGGCCCAACAGAAGGCCACATGTGATGCTCATGCCACGGTTCTACCCGAGCTGGCTCCAGCCGATCATGTTCGTGTCCAGTTGCCTGAGGGCGGCTGATCAGCCACGGCTGTTGTTGTCAAACAAGTTGCCCCAAGGTCTTTCCTTGTCCGCATGGCTGATGGCTCCCTGCTACGGCACAACAGACGGGCATTGCGAAGAGTTCCACGCCCACCACCTGACCGCAGTGCTCCGCCGGCCATCATACTTGCTCCGGACGTACCCTGCCATGAGGCCACCGATCTGCCAGCGATCCTGCCGGCCCACACGACCACCCGATGGCAGCGATCCCACCTATCCACATGCAGGCGGCTCCTGATCCACCTCTGCGGCGATCGACAAGAATTCATCGCCCACCACAAAGACTGAATCTGTAGACTGAACTTTTGTAAATTTTGTGACTGAATTCATCGATTTAACCTTTGTAAATATTGCTTTGTTTGCCATGTATCTGTACTATCGACACCTTCCCATGTATATACGTTTGTTCAAGTACCGTTTGTATATAGTCAGGCATATATATATACGTATAAATACCTCAGTATTTATTTAACTAAAAAAAAGGGGGGAGATGTCATAATATCCACTCATGTACATAATGAGATGCAGACAGGCAGTGATTGATACATAGGATGACCAGTAAGCATACAACTCAGTACAGCCAATCACCAGACAGGACACTACCACTATAAAGCCAGAGGGCACTAGGTTTCCCGCTCTCTTGGGACCCAGCTACTGAGATAGTCAGAGTCCACGAGCTAGCAAGTGCAAACACCATGCGGTAACTAGTAAGTCTGGTCAGGCAACTACAAGGTCACCAGTCAGATCAGTATAGTGTCGACCCACAGCTGAATATGTATAGCAGTTCTATAGTTGAATAAAACAGTGTTGGATGTTCTCCAGTGTTAGACGTCTGTTTCTAGCTTCCCTGCATCGAGTGCAGTCCACATCGAACCAACCTGCCTAACACATCAGAGACCTGCCTGCTTTGGAAGTCCCGCGCCTGTAGGCACCTAAACCTATTCCCTCCCGACAATTCAAATTTCTCCTGCAACTCCCTCAGGCTGGAAAAACTCCCTTCTAGAAACATATCGCCCATCCTCTCAATCCCTGCTCTCTGCCATTTCCGGAACCCTCCATCTAGCCTCCACGGGGCAAACCGGTGAATATTATAGATTGGGGACCAGACCGATGCTCCCTCCGCTCCCACATGTCTCCTCCATTGCCCCCAGACTCTCAGGACCGCCACCACCATGGGGCTGGTGGAGTAGCGTGCCGGCGAGAATGGCAGAGGCCCCGTTACCAATGCCCCCAAACTAGTGCCCTTGCATGATGCCGCCTCTGCTCACTCCCACACTGACCCCCCCTCCCACACTGACCCCCCCCCCCCCCCCTCCCCCCTCACCACCCACTTCCTAATCATGGCTATATCCGGTGCCCAATAATAATTACTAAAGTTCGGCAGCGCCAGCCCACCCTCCCCCCTGGCTCCGATCCAGCATCCCCTTTTTTACTCGCGTGGTCCTACCGCCCATACAAAGCCAGTGATCACCTTACTGACTCGTTTAAAGAAGGACCGTGAAATAAAGATGGGGAGACACTGAAACACAAACAGGAATCTCAGGGGGACCGTCATTTTCACTGTCTGTACCCTCCCAGCTAGTGACAACGGGAGCGTGTCCCGCCTTCGGAAATCTTCCTTCATTTGGTCTGCTAGTCGGGCCAGATTTAACTTGTGCAGCCGTTCCCATTCCCGCGCCACCTGGATGCCTAGGTACCGGAAGCTTCCCACCACCACTCTAAACGGCAGCTCCCCCAATCACCTCTCCTGCCCCCTTGCCTGGATCGCGAACATCTCACTTTTCCCCATATTCAGTTTATAACCCGAAAACTGGCCAAATTCCCCCAGAATCCTCATAATTTCTTCCATCCCTTCTAGTGGGTCCGAAACATATAGGAGCAGGTCATCTGCGTGTAGCGAGACTCTGTGTTCCACCATCCCCCCCGCCACCCCAACCCCCCCCCCCCCCCGGACCAGCCCCTTCTAGCCCCTTGAGGCTCTCAACGCAATTGCCAGCACTCTATAGCTAGCGCAAACAGCAGTGGGGAGAGGGGGCATCCCTGCCTCATCCCCAGGTGCAGCCTAAAATAGTCCAATGTTAACCTGTTCGTCCGTACGCTCGCCATGGGTGTCTGTCCAAACCCAAACTGCCCCAGCACCACCCACAGATATTCCCATTCCACCATGATTACATTTTTTACGGAAAATACCAAAGAGGATTGATGACGGTAGAACATTGGTATGGTCTATATTTTAGCAAGTGCCACATGGTTGTCTGGCCACTAAACCTAACCCCAGGTCATCCAGGATAAAGTGGCAAGTTGAATCCAAAATTAGTTCAGAGGCAGGAATCAAAGGGTAAAGGTCGATGTGTGTTTTTGTGACTGGAAGATTGTCTCTTATGGGGTTCCTTCCACACGACTCAGTGTAAGGCCCTTTGCTTTTTGTTGTTTACATCAATGATTTGGACTGCAATGTAAAGCTTGCAAATGATACAAAAATTGGCCGGATGGTTACTTGTGAAGAAAAAAGCTCTGGGGCGGGGCTGGGGGGACGGGGCCGAGGCCGGGGGGGGGGGGGGGGGGGGGGGGGGGGGGCGAGGCGGGGGGGCGGGACGAGGCAGGGGGCGGGGCCGAGGCGGGGGGGGGGCCGAGGCGAGGGGGCGAGGTGGGGGGGGGGCGGGACGAGGCGGGGACGAGGCGGGGCGGGGCGGGGCCGAGGCGGCGGGGGCGGGGTGGGGCCAGGGCGGGGCCGAGGCGGGGGGGGCGGGGGGGGCCCTGGGGAGGGCGGGGTCGAGGCGGGGGGGCGGGGGGGGCCCTGGGGAGGGCGGCCACCGCGCATGCGCTGGTTGGCACTGGCCCAACTGCGCATGCGCGGGACCCGAGTCTCTGGCGCCCCCTTACACATGGCGCCCCGGGCGACTGCCGGAGTTGCCGGTACCAGGGCCGGCCCTGGCTGGACAGGTAGATAAGGTGATCAAGAAGGCATACAGAAATCTTACCTTCATTAATCAAGGCATAGAGTATAAGAGCAGGGAGCTTATGTTGGAACTGTACGAAACACTGGTTAGCCCACAGCTAGAGTACTGTGTGCAGTCATAGGGCTGGATTCTCCAAGTCGGCAGACTATTTTTCTGGTGAAGCGAGCCACCCGCCGGCAGCGGGATCCACCGTCCTGGCAGCGGGATCCGCCGTCCTGGCAGCGAGCACCCGTCCTGGCAGCGGGATCCACCATCCTGGCAGCGGGATCCACCGTCCTGGCAGCGGGATCCACCGTCCTGGCAGTGGGATCCACCGTCCTGGCAGCGGGATCCACCGTCCTGGCAGCGGGATCCACCGTCCTGGCAGCGGGATCCTCCATCCTGGCAGCGAGCACCCGTCCTGGCAGCGGGATCCACCGTCCTGGCAGCGGGATCCACCGTCCTGGCAGCGGGATCCTCCATCCTGGCAGCGGGATCCACCGTCCTGGCAGCGGGATCCACCGTCCTGGCAGCGGGATCCACCGTCCTGGCAGCGGGATCCACCGTCCTGGCAGCGGGATCCGCCGCCCTGGCAGCGGGATCCGCCGTCCTGGCAGTGGGATCCACCGTCCTGGCAGCGGGATCCACCGTCCTGGCAGCGGGATCCTCCATCCTGGCAGCGAGCACCCGTCCTGGCAGCGGGATCCACCGTCCTGGCAGCGGGATCTGCCGTCCCGGCAGCGGGATCCACCGTCCTGGCAGCGGGATCCACCGTCCTGGCAGCGGGAACTGCCGTCCCGGCAGCGCGCCAACAGGGTTTCCCATTGTGGCCACCCCGACGCCGTTGGTAAATCCATGGGCATGAGTGCACTGTCGGAGAAGCAGAGGATCCCGCCGATGGAGAATTCCACCCATGGGGGGGCGAATCTCCCAAATGGAGCCCAAGTGTTCGCGCCATCGTGAACAGCGTCACGTTTCACGACAGCTCGAACGGGGCCCGTGTACGACCTATTCTGTCCCCCACAGTGGGCTAGCACGGCGCTGGAGCGGTTCATGCCGCTCCACCCTCCTTTCCTGGTGCAAAATGGGCGCCACGCCAACCCGCGCATGCGTGGAGGACTTCTTTAGCGCGCCGGCCCCGACACAACATGGCGTCAGCGTTCAGGGGCCGGCCGCGAAGGGACGTAGGGCCCGGGGGGGGGGGGGGAAGAGGCCGGCCCGCCGATTGGTGGGCCCCGATCATGGGCTAGACCCCATCGGAGGCCTCCCCCAGGGACGGAGACCCCCTCCCCCCCCACAGTCCGCCCCTCCCCCCCGACCATTCGCGCAGAGTTCCCGCCGGCAGTGGCTAGGGGTGAACGGCGCTGGCGGGATCATATCCGCGCAGCCACTCGGCCCATCCGAGCCGGAGAATCAGCAGCCCCGCCGATTCCAGCGGCCCGCGTCCGGAGCCACTCTAAACGTGCCGGCACAAATGGCGCCGATTCTCCGCACCTCGGAGAATTGCGAGCTGGCGTCGGGGCATTGTGGCGCGGTTACGCCGATTCTTCGGCCCGGCGCGGGGCTCGGAGAATCGCCCCCATGGTCGCTGCACTATAGGAATGATGTGATCACACTAGAGGGGGTACAGAGGAGAGTTGTCAGTATGTGGACTGGAGAATTTTAGTTATCAAGGAAGATTGGATAGGCCGAGGTTGTTTACTTTGGAACAGAGGAAGCGGAGGGAGATCCAGTTGAAATGTATAAAATAATGATAGATTAGATAGGATTCCCATTAGCTGAAAGGTCCATTAACCTGAGACACAGAATTGGGGTAGGAGTCAGGGGATGGGATTCTCCGTCGGCTAATGCCGGAATCAGGAAATTGGACGGAGAATTAGTTCCAACGCCGAAATCGGGGCGGGTGCTGAGTTCACTCCAAATCACAATTCTCTATTGTCTCGACAGCGACATCAATGTGTTCAGAATGCACGTACAGTAAAACCCTTGGCATATCATCAGTGGGCCCGCCCGGTATTCTCCGGAGCCTCCGCGATTCTCCGCTTCCACTGGGGGGAATTTCCGATGACAAGGTTCACTTGTGCTTTTAAAAATTGTGAAACAGGTGCCGTGGCTGCTGAGGGAGAGAGAGGGGGTACGG
The DNA here is from genome assembly GCF_902713615.1 of Scyliorhinus canicula. Lineage (NCBI taxonomy): Eukaryota > Metazoa > Chordata > Chondrichthyes > Carcharhiniformes > Scyliorhinidae > Scyliorhinus > Scyliorhinus canicula. The sequence continues at coordinate 72,653,867 of NC_052161.1, forward strand.
ACAGTGTCCAACATTCCCATAATTGGCTGACAGTCGTGCCGCTGGTCAGGGGGTTTCTGTGAGGGCTGGGGGGAGTAGTGGGAGGGGTGACCAGGAGGTGGGTTGTTGAGTCGGGGTGGACTAGCATGGAACACCATTGCTGTGGTTGGCAAGGCAGCCATGCAGCTGCACATGCTGCTGGCTGCCCACTATGAACTTAGGGCCACAGGTCATTTGGGACCCCCCCCCCCCCCCCCCAGGTCCCAGCCGCCCCATCGGCAGGATGGGCGCACGCCAGCACAACCAGTTCCATTGTGTTGGCTGGGATGAGTGTGTGTGAGGAGTGAAGAGTTGTATATGCGGCTGCAGCTTGTCATTCTCTCAAGTGTCAGTCTTGACCCTGGCGAATCTGACACCATTTTCCACTGGAATCAATCGTGATCTACGTGACGCTGGTGCTAGACCCTCAACGGTCGCTGAATCAGTCTAAGTGCAACGCCAATTTTGAAATCCACAAATCCCGCCCTGGCGTCAACACTTAGTCACAGGAATGGAGAACCCAGCCGGGGATATTTAGAGGGGGATAATTCACCCAGGTGGTGGGAATCTGAACTTCACTGCCTTAGAGGCAGTGGAACCCTCAGATCATCTCGTGGATATGCGCTTGAAGTGTGCTAACCGACAAGGCTACAGACCAAGAGCCAGAAAGTGGGATTAGATAGATGACATACGTCAACCAATGCAGACAGGATGGGCCGAATGGTCTCCTGTGCTGTAAATTTCTGTGAGTCTATGAACACTCTCATTTAATGCACTCTCACTCCCTCTCCACGCTGATTCTCTATAATCAAAGCAACAGGACCTTAATTAACTTTTAATATCTTGTTTCATTTTGTGTCTTCTTAAATCTCTTTACATTGAATTATTTCACCGTTTGGCTCTTAAATCAGTCTTATAGGTGACTCCCTATCCCTGTCCTGAGACAGGGATTAATTTCAGTATCACACAGGCAAATGCACAAGGAATCTGTCAGCCGTTTATTTCTATTTTATTCCACTATGAGACTTCAGTCTGGTCATCCAAAGCAGTTCAGCTCAAAACTTCACTGCAGGCGCGATTGAATGACTCGATCGTGAAATCTCGTGAGAGGCATCTCGCTCTCATGAGATTTACAACGCTTGAAGGGCAGCCCGGTGGCCTAGTGGTTAGCACAGCTGCCTCACGGTGCTGAGGTCCCAGGTTCGATCCCGGTTCTGGGTCACTGTCCGTGTGGAGTTTGCACATTCTCCCCGTGTCTGCGTGGGTTTCACCCCCACAACCCAAAATGTGCAGAGTAGGCTACACTAAATTGCCCCTTAATTGAAAAAATAATTGGGTACTCTAAATTTATAAACAAAAATTTTTTACAACACTTGGGATGCCTCGCGAGATGGAACGAGATCTCGTGAGACGTCGTGATCTGTATCTCACCCTCATTGGATGGGATCCAGATTTGCATATTTAAATGAGCAGTTAGCTTCACTTAAATATGTCTGTGCTGGAGTATCCCAAGGCGTGGGATCGAACACCTGTGCCTGGGAGACCTTGCCTGGTCCAGGCAAGGCGTATGAGAGACATGGGAGACATGGACCAGGCGTAACGACATCCGGAGGGATCTCCCAGGCAATCAGAGGCCCCCAGATGGTTGGGCTCTGGGCAGGGTGGTATCCTGGCATCCTGATGCCACCTGGGCACTGCCAGGATGGCAGTGCCAAGGTTCCCATGTGCCAGATTGCCCATGCTGGAGATTGAGCTTGGGGGTGTCCTGCCGTTATGAGGTGGGATGAGGGGGGGTCTTGAAGATCTTCTAATCAGTGTGTTGGGGCGTTGGGGGGGGGGGGGAGTCCAGGGGTCCAGAGGCTGCGGTGGGAAGGTTAAAATGGCTCCCCGATCCCTCCTGCACTGACATACTGAGCTCGTCAGTACAGGAAATGAGGTAAGTGAGGCCTTGGTAGGGCAATTATTGCAGAGTCCCGAAAAAAACCCAGAGTCCCCTTTGATAGTGGGATCGTTTTGGGCGCTGCAGGATTTGAGAAACACCTCGTTATTCATGCCAAAACGGGACACTGGGGATTTTTTTTCATTAAATCATGCCCTATACATGATTTGTATAATAAAAATATAAACAAAGGTGTGAGGAGCAGGATGTTTCATGAAGTTCAACATTCACAGCTGTCAACCTTCCACCAGACCCCACTGACAGAATGAGAGGTGGGTAGGGAGGTGGTCCGGGTAAGATACATTCATGGTTCCTGATCAGAAATTAAAGATTCAAGCCAATGGAATGGAATCGGTTTCCAGCATTCCCAGATGAAAATCCGGAATTAGAATGGTGACAATGAAACCATCGGACTGTCGTTAAAAACCCATCTGGTTCATTTATATCCTTTTAAGGAAGGAAATCGGCCATCCTTACCCGGTCTGGCCTACTAGGGCGGCATGGTAGCACAGTGGTTCGCACTGCTGCTTCACAACACCAGGGTCCCAGCTTCGATTCCCGGCTTGGATCACTGTCTGTGTGGAGTCCGTGAGCCCCGGTTTCCTCCCACAAGTCCCGAAAGATGTGCTTGTTAGGTGAATTGGACATTCTGAATTCTTCCTCTGTGTATCCAAACAGCACCGGAGAGTGGTAACTGGAGATTTTCACAGTAACTTCACTGCAGTGTTAATGTAAGCCTACTTGTGACAATAATAAAGATTACTATTATTATTACATATGACTCCAGTTCCACGTCATGTGGTTGATTCATAACGCCGCAATGTGGCTGAGCAAACCACTCTTTGCATCAAACCACTGCAGAATAGCCAAAAACAAATAAAATCAGACAGACCATAGTGCATGAACCAAGGCACCAGAAACAATAATGGTACACACAGCCCAGGCGACCCTGCTAAGGCACCTTACTAACAGCTCAGGGCTTGTGCCTAAAAATGGAAAGAGATTTGAGCTGCTAAGTGACAAGTAAAATTGCGCCGCACAAATGGCAGGCAATGACCGTCGCTGAATTCCCCAGCAACAACATCCGGGGGTACCATTGGGAAGAAAGTGAAGTGGGGCAGTTACATAAATAATGTGGCTTCAAGAGCAGGTCAGGAGCTGGGAATTCTGTGATGTGGAACTCACCTCCTAACTTCCTAAAGCCAGTCCACTAAATATCTTCAAGGCACGAATCAGGAATGTAATGGAATAGTCTCTATTTGCTTGGATGAGAGCAGCTCCAACAACAATTAAGAAGCTCAACACCATCCAGGATAAAGTAGGCCACTTGATCTGCACCCCATCCACCACCTTAAGACTTTACTCCCGCCACTACCAATGCACAATGGCTGCAATATACACCTTATGCATTGCAGCAACTCAGCAATGCACCTTCCAAACCTGCAACCGCAACCATCAAGATGGGCAGGCAGACACATGGGAACATCACCCCCAAGAGATACACCGGGGGGGGGGGGGAGTTTCTGGCCACATTATGCCTGGTGCACATCCTGCTATGTCGGGGGAACATTGGGAGAACCCCTAAACGGGATTTGCGCCGGCCGACAATCAGTGCACAGATTTTGTTGCCCGCTGCAGCAGTTGTAATCTGGACGTGACCCAAATTAGCATATTTAAATCACAAAGTGGGCTCCGTGCCGGGCGCGAAACCTTGCGCGAGTCACCCGAATTGTGGCGAGATCCAGATCTGAATATTTAAATGCGCCATAACCGGGCACTCGGGACTCATCGACCATGCCTTGGAGACCTCGCCAAGGTGCCGCATAGTACTGGTTCACACAAACGTGGACCATGCGTAACAGCACCTGGGAGGGGGTCTCGCAGGCCATTGGGGACTCTCGAGTGATCAGGGACAAGACAGGTGGACACCCTGACACACCCGTTGGCACCTGGGTACCTTAGCACTGCCAGCCTGTCAGGGCACCAGGCTAGCACTGCCATGGTGCCTGGGAGCCAGGTTGGCATTGTAGGGGTTGGGCCTGGGGGGTGGGGGTCTTTCCAGGTAGAGGGGAAGGTTGATAGCTGGTTCTCTGGGGTCTCCCCAAGATTGTGGGGGTGTGTTAGGGGTCAAAAGAGCAGAGGGACCATAAAGAGAGGGGGGGAAAGACCTGGGCAAAATGGCACCCTGTCCTGCAAGGAGCCTTTTCGGGAAATCCCTCCAAGTGCAGCCTTGGCAGGGAGAAACTCCCCGGAGGCCAAACAAAAGGCAAAGCGCCATTGGATAGTGAGATGATTCTTGGTGCTGCAGCCACCAAGAAACGGCCCGCTAAACGCGCCATTCAGAGAATTTTAACTTGCCCACTGAATCGCGCTCGCTGGGTCAGTTTCAAGCCAGATTCTCCCAGCTCCCAGTATTCCGCCCCCCCCCCCCCCCCCCCCCCCTCCCCCTCCGCTTGCGCAGAACTGGAGACCAGCCATGATGACCATGCACAGAGGACATTGGAGCCTCCCAGGTGATCAGGGACCTGGTCTGGCACCTTGTCAGTGTCAACCTGGCCAGATTGGCATTGCTAGGGTGCTGGGGGCACTGCCAGGTTTGCACTGGGGTGAGGCCTGAAAGGAGCATGACCTGAAGGGGGGACATGACTGGGGGGGCAGGGCTTTGCTGACCCTATAGTAGGATGTCACTCACCTGGGTGGAGGCCACTTGTGCCGGCGATTGGGGAAGGGGTCCTGTTGGCAGAGAATGAGGGGGACTCTGAATGGGGCCCCAATGCCCTGTTGCCAGTAATCCTTCGGGGTAGAGTGTGGGGGAGTGAGTTGATGCTGGTGAGGCTTGTGGAGAGGGTGGCATGACCTGAAAGGTCACATTGAGATTGGGGTGTCCTTTAAAAATGGTGCCCCATTTGTCTGAAGCCGGGCTTGCAGCCATGTTTCAGCCATGTCCCCTCAATGCTGCTGCACACCCTTCTCTAAATAAAGTGAGCCTCATGGACTTTCATTTCCTACCAGTGTAACTTAGTCAGGAAGCTCAATACAAAAAAGGTCTCATCATCTATATGCAAATGTAATTATTAACTAATATAATGTGGAGATGCCGGCGTTGGACTGGGGTGGGCACAGTAAAAAGTCTTACAACTCCAGGTTAAAGTCCAACAGGTTTATTTGGAATCACTAGCTTTCAGAACGCAGCTCCTTCATCAGGTGAGTGAAGAGGTGAGCTCCACAAAAACATATAGACAAAGTCAATGACGCAGGAGGATACCTTAAATGTGAGTCTTTGCAGGTAATAAAGTCTTTACAGGAGAGAAGGATAATCACAGGTTAAAGAGATGTGAATTGTCTCAAGCCAGGACAGTTGGTAAGATTTCCCAAGCCCAGGTCAGATGGTGGGGGATGAATGTAATGCGACATGAATCCAAGATCCCGGTTGAGGCCGTACTCATGTGTGCGGAACTTGGCTATATGTTTCTGCCCGGCGATTCTGCGTTGTCGCACGTCCTGAAGGCCACCTTGCAGAATGCTTACCCAAAGATCTGAGGCTGAATGCCCTTGATTGCTGAAGTGTTACCTGGAAGGGAACATTCCTGCCTGGCGATTAGAACATAGAACATAGAACAGTACAGCACAGAACAGACCCTTCGGCCCTCGATGTTGTGCCGAGCAATGATCACCCTACTCAAACCCACGTATCCACCCTATACCCGTAACCCAACAACCCCCCCCTTAACCTTACTTTTTAGGACACTACGGGCAATTTAGCATGGCCAATCCACCTAACCAGCACATCTTTGGACTGTGGGAGGAAACCGGAGCACCCGGAGGAAACCCACGCACACACGGGGAGGACGTGCAGACTCCGCACAGACAGTGACCCAGCCGGGAATCGAACCTGGGACCCTGGAGCTGTGAAGCATTTATGCTAACCACCATGCTACCGTGCTGCCCATTGTCGCGCAATGTTTTCTTTTTTTCTCAACACAGGGAGCACATGGGATGAGAGCATGTAGGGTGCTCTGAAGGTCTGGATCCAACGTCTTGATCAGTCTATTGAGTTGGCGGGTGTGTTCCTTGGTTGGATCTGCAGGCAACTGCCTGTAGTGTTCTTGGTTGTTGAGTTGTCGGTATACATCTTTGCAGTAGTCTGTTTTGTTCAGTATGACGGTGGCCCCTCCTTTGTCTGCTGGTTTGATAACAATGTTGCGGTTGGTCTTGAGAGTGTGGATGGCGTTGGGTTGTGCTTGGGTTGACTTTCGGGGATGTCTTTGAATACGACTGATGAATCTAGCATTGACGCAACTCCTGACGGCTTGAGCATACATGTCGAGTCTAGGGCAGCGGCCTTCCGGAGGGGTCCAATTCGACTCTTTCCTCTTCGGTTGCTGCTCCACAGATCTCTCGGTCTGCTGTTCCGGTTCATGGGTTGTCTCATTCGGTTTGCTGTAAGCCTCCTAGGTACTGTGGAAGAACTCCCAGAGCCTCATTCATCTGATGAATTCCTCCATGTCTGCCACGAGACTGATGGGGTCCATTCTTGTGGTGGTGCAGAAATTGTGCCCTCTGCTGAGGACTTTGATTTTGTCTGGTTGAAGGGTGTAGTCCGACAAGTTGACAATAGATTTCCCTGTATCATTTTCTACTGTAGTACCGGGGGAGGCTTGGTTGCTGCTGGTGGTGATGCCAAGTTTCTCAAGCTTCCTGTTCTTGGTGTGCATATAGGTGGTTGTATACCGTTGTCTCGTCTGCTTGGCAGTGTCCCGCAGCTGGTCTGCTGCGTCCTGAGTGCAAGTTGAGAATATGGCCTCTATCTTGGTTTCCAGGTTGCGGCGTCTGCTGTAGAGCTGGTGTACAAAGTGGTTGAGGAGTGTGAGAAAGGTGCGACGGCAGAGTCTCTCAGCATTGTAGGTCGACTTGAGTGGATTTATGATCTGTAGTCCTTTCTTGATCTTGTCTGCTTTCTTGCATCTTTGTAGAAACTTAATGAAAGTGTCTATATGCACGATCTTCTTGGAGATCCTCTCAACTTTGAGCCAGCAGTTTGCGGTGTCGATGGTAGCCATGTTGTGGAGATGCCGGCGTTGGACTGGGATGGGCACAGTAAGAAGTCTTACAATACCAGGTTAAAGTCCAATGGGTTTATTTGGAATTACCAGCTTTCGGAGCGCAGCTCCTTCATCAGGTAAGTGAAGAGGTGGATTCCACAAACACATATATAGACAAAGTCAATGATGCAAGATAATACTTTGAATGTGAGTCTTTGCAGGTAATTATGTCTTTACAGGTCCAGATGGTGGGTTCGGGCTAGGGGGGTGTTGGGAGTCGCTTTGGGGACCTCGGAGATGAAGACACCATTTTGAAAATGGTGTCCTGATCTCACACTACACTGGGGAGTTCCGGTGAACGGAGCTCCCTGGTGTACAAAATGGGGCTATGTGTAGTCTCAGCTGTGCGTTCTCCACTGAGGGTCCCTTGTAAAACTTGAGTTGTGTTGTGGAGATGTGTGTTTCTCAGCACTGCTCATGTAGCCATAATATTCATATGGTTAATCCAGTTCAGTTTCTGGTCAATGTTAACCCCCAGGATTGGTGGGAGAATTCAGTGATTGTCATGTTGTTGAATGTGAAGGGGAGATAGTTAGATTCTTTGTTATTGCATGCAGACATGGACAACTTCAATATCTGAAGAACTGTGAATCGTACTGAGAACTGTACAGCCATCAGTGAACATCAGGGAAGTCGAGAATGCAAAGAAATGACGTGAAAAAAATACTGGCAAGTAAAATCAAGGAAATCTAAATATGTTTTATAAGTACCTAAAGAGAAAAGGGATAAGTAAAGAAAGTGTAGGGATTAATGTCCTGTTTGCGGTGGTGGAGGATATATAGGTAAGGTTCATAATAAACATTTTGCAGCTATCTTCACAATGCAGGCGGCCAATGATCATGTGAAGGAGAAAGTGTGTAAAATATTGGAATTAACACTGTAAGAGAGGAAGTACTAAAGGTTTTGACATTTTTGAAAGCAGGCCTGGGTAAAATGTATCCCAGGTTATTAAAAGAAGCAAGGAGAAAAATTGTAGGCGTTCTTTCCATCACATATCAATCCTCCTTGGTTACAGGAATGGTGCCAGAGGACTGCCAACATTATACCATTGTTTAAAAAGGGAGGAAGTCATAATCTGGTTAATATTAGTCCACTAAGATTAATTAAGCCATTAATATTAGCTTCACTTAAGGTGTGAGCAAGGTATTGGAATCAAATCTGATGGATGGTGTGAACCTTCATTCATTCAGCATGGATTTGTTGAGGTAAGGTCCTGTCTGACTAACCTGATTGACGATTTTGACGAGGGCAGCACAGTGGATGTGCTCTGCATGGATTTTAGCAAGGTTTTTGACAAGAGCCCCCCATGTCCCCCTCCATGGTGAGGATTTTTTCCGATTCCCGTTATACGTGGTGTTACTTAGTCTCCTCGTGCTAGTGTTACATTGGGTACTTGAGGAGGTGGGGGAAGAAGAATTTCCAGGGTGGGGGCTACCAATATGGCTCAGCAGGAAGGTTGGCACAGGCTCCACCTGACAAACCAGAAATTCCCAGCTCAGGTCAGGAATTGGCATTCTTGGCTCCTGGTCTTTCTTTACCCGAGTGGTTCAACTGGACTCTTACTGGATTTATGACAGAATTTTGGCAGAGTTGCCAAGCAAACCCAGGATACTGTTTTCCTTGAGGGTAAATGAAAAGGCCATGTGGTCATTATAACAGATTGATATCTGATTTGTCAGCTTTGCTGTTTTGGTTACTATTATGAGGTAAACAGGCAGTAGGGTTGTTTCAGGATTCACAGCAACAACAATTTGTACTTGTTTCGCATCTTTAACACAGCAATATATCCCAAGGTGCTTCACAGAGCTTTATCAAACATCCTTTGACACCGCGCCACAAACGGAGGTACATAAGGGCACACGGCCGAAAGCATCATAAAGGAGGCGGACTGGCAGAGGTTTAGGGAGGAAATCCCAGAGCCAACAATCCTGCCAGTGGTGCAACAATGAAGATCAGGGATATACACCCGAATGGCACTGGAGGGGGTGGCGCGGTGGCACAGTGGTAAGCACTGCTGCCTCACGGCACCAAGGATCCGGGTTCGATGCCATCCCAGGTCACTGTCCGTGTAGATTCCACATTCTCCCCGTGTCTATGTGGGTCTCACCCCCACAACCCAAAGATGTGCAGGGTAGGTGGATTGGCCTCGCTAAATTGCCCCTTAATTGGAAAAAAAATGAATTGGGTGCTTTAAATTTATATTTTTTTAAAAGAGTGGCATTGGAGGAGCTCAGAGCTGCTGAAAGAGCTATAGGATGTTACAGAGGGGCAGGTCCATGGGGGGATTTGAACAAAGATACCTAACATATGGCCATGTACTCCGGCCATTGGAATATCCCAATGCTCAATCTGTTTGTCCACTGGTCAGCCAATCCTGATCTCCACCACAGCAGCCTGTACTGTCATAGAATCCCTACAGTGCAGAAGGAGACTAATCGGCCCATCAAGTCTGCTCTGGCCCTTTGAAAGAGCACCCTACTTAAGCCCACATCCCTACACTATCCCCATAACCCAGTAACCCCACCGAACGTTTTGGACACTAAGGGGAAATTTAGCATGACCAATGCACCTAACCTGCACATCTTTGGACTGTGGGAGGAACACCGGAGCACCCGGAGGAAACCCACGCAGACAAGAGGAGAAAGTGCAAACTCCACCCAGACAGTCAGCCAAGGCCGGAATTGAACCAGGGACCTTGGAGCTGTGAGGCAGCAATGCTAAACATTATGCCACCGTGCAGCCCACTGATCATCCCTCTGGTGTCTGATGAGGGACAAAGGAAAAATATGTGAATGTACAAACTAGAAAGTGTTGTTAGGAGCTCAGGCCAGCTGTTGACGAATGGCATGGGAAAGGGGTGCTGTATTATTGTTACATCCTAGATCTTAATTTTAAAATTATGGCACAAGGGTTAATACAAAAAAGGTTGATAAGTCTCATTGGCGCAGTCAAGACTTCAAAAAGCTCTATTCACTGATGAATGTATGAATGAAGGTTTAACCCCCCCCCCCCCCCCCCCCCCCCCCCCAAGCAGGACTGGTTCAGTTAACAAAAGCTGGCTGTGGACATTTTAAAGGGAACTTGAATACATCACTAAATATTTGATCAAGATTTACCACATATTTGTCGGTAAAAATGTGTCAATATGTTTGCTAAAAGTGCAATGGAAGAATCTGGAGGTGGGGATAATTTTTTTTGGAGGTACTGTACTTAACACTGCACTGCAATTGGCCTCTGTACAATAAAGCCACAGAAACTCCAAAAACAACTTGCTATTTTACTTTGTGCTATGATGTAACCACTGGTGTCAATTTGCATAAGATTCCTTTAGCGCAGTTGCAATATTCAATTACAAAAGGGAGTTTAAACACACGGGGGGTTTTGCTGGTTTTTGATTAAATGAATACTTCTGGAATGGAGTGGGGGGGGCTTCTGAAGCTGCCAGGGCTTCCTACTCCACAATTCTGGATGCTGCCAGGGCCTCCCTAGTTCTCCTGGTCTGTCACACCCTTGTCCCCACCTCTCCTCCATCCTCCTTGGGCTCATCCTCCACACCCTCCTGATCCTCCTCCTCATCAGAGGAAGTGGCACATTCCTCCTCCTCCAGAATGTTGCCCCGCTGCTGCGCCAGGTTATGAAAGTCACAGCAGACCACAACAATTCCGGAGACCCTCTGGGGGCTGTACTGAAGAGCACCGCCAGAGCAGTCCAGGCAGCGGAGTTACATCTTCAGCAGTCCGATGCACTGCTCGACCACTGTAGTGCTGTGAGCCATCAATGGCGTCATCAGCTATGACCTCAATTGCTAGGTCTTGTCTCCACGTGCCATCCTGGCACCAGGGGTGATTCCTGAAGATCCCGGGAATCTCGGAGTGCCCCGGGATGTGGCTACCATATGCACTTCCTGTGAAGCTTGCACACACGTGCATGATGTTGAGGCGGTGGTCGAACACGAGGTGGACATTCAGGGAGTGGAACCCCTTTTGGTTGATGAAGGGCACTTCAACAAAGCGACATGCATGTCGTCGATGGACCCCTGGACCAGATGATGATGGCAAATCCTGCAATGCGGGCATTTTGGTGGACCTGGTCGGAGTGGATAGAGTCAGAGACCTGGGCATACAGAGTATCCGTCATCAGCTCTTGGATGCACCTGTGGGCTGAGGATTAAGAAATGGCAGACACGCCCCCACTCGAGCCCTGAAAAGACCTAGTGGCAAAAAGGTTCAGGGCTGTGGTGAACTCAACGACCAGCAGGAGCAGCTGCCCTCCTCCTCCACGAATTCCAGGTCCGCAAGGACATGGCAGAGGTACTGCACTGTGTCCTTGGTCAACCGGAGTCTTCGGCGGTACACAATGTCCGATAGCTCGTTAAAGGACAAGCAGATCGTGTACACCTGGGGTCTCCTTCTCTGCTGTCTTTTGCTTCCCTCCTCAGCCTGATTGACACCTGGCACTTGAGCCTGACCAGTGGCTCCCTGTTGTTCTGGAGCAGGCTCCAACTTGAGTTTGCTTTGTTGGAGTCTGTGACATCTGTCCACCCGCAGAGCAGTAATCAGGATGATGGCCAGCTCCAACGGCTCCATCTCATTACAATGCAGTAATATGGGAGGAATGGGACAAGGCGAGAGAGAGACAGTCAGTTAACATAGAACACAGAACAGTCCAGCACAGTACAGGCCCTTTGGCCCACGATGTTGTGCCGACCACTTATCCTAATCTAAGATCAACCTAACCTACACCCCTTCAATTTACTGCTGTCCATGTGCCTGTCCAAGAGTCGCTTAAATGTCCCCATGACTCTGACTCCACCACCTCTGCTGGCAGTGCATTCCACACACCCATCACTCTCTGTGTAAAGAACCGACCTCTGACATCTCCCCCATACCTTCCTCCAATTACCTTAAAATTATGTCCCCTCGTGACAGCCATTTCCGCCCTTGGGAAAAGTCTCTGGCTACCCACCCTATCCATGCCTCTCATCACCTTGTAAACCTTTATCTAGTCACCTCTCTGCCTTCTTTGCTCCAGTGGGAAAATCCCTAGCTCCCTCAATCTTTCTAAAGACATAAGACATGCCCTCCAGTCCAGGCAGCATCCTGGTAAATCTCCTCTGTGCTCTCTCCAAAGCATCCACATCCTTCCTATAATGAGGCGACCAGAACTGGACACAATATTCCAAGTGTGGTCTAATCAGGGTTTTATAAAGCTGCAGCAAAACCTCGCGGCTCTTAAACTCAATCCCCCTGTTAATGAAAGCCAACACACCGTACACCTTCTTAACAACTGTGGTAAACCACTGTTGCACCTATATTAGGTGATGTATGGTAGGACCTGTACTACAGGTAAGACGGTAGACCCTGCCTGCTGGCTCCGCCCAGTAGGCGGAGTATAAATATGTGTGTCCTCCATGCAGCAGCCATTTCGCCAGCTGCTGTGGGAGGCCACACATCTTAGAGCAATAAAGCCTCAGTTGTATTCAACTCTCGTCTTTGTGCAATTGATCGTGCATCAACAACCTTATCAACCTGGGTGGCAACTTTGAGGGATCTATGTACTTGGACCCCTCTGTTCCTCCACACTTCCAAGAATCCTGCCTTTAACCCTGTGTTCAGCATTCAAATTTGACCTTCCAAAATGAATCACTTCACATTTATCTCGGTTGAACTCCATCTGCCACTTCTCAGCCCAGCTTTGCATCCTGTCAATGTCCTGTTGTAACCTGCAACAGCCCTCAGCACTATCTGCAACTCCACCAACTTTCATGCCATCGGCAAACTTACTAACCCGCCCTTATACTTCTTCATCCAAGTCATTTACAAAAAGCACAAAGAGCAGAGGTCCCAGAACAGATCCCTGCGGGACACTACTGGTCACCGACCTCCAGGCTTCGGCCAGCCAGTTATGTATCCAGATAGCCAAATTTCCCTGTATCCCATGCCCCCGGACCTTCTGAATGAGCTTACCATGGGGAACCTCATCAAATGCCTTACTGAAATCCATATACACCACACCCATTGCCCGACCTTCGTCAATGTGTATCATCACATCCTCAAAGAATTCAATGAGGCTTGTGAGGCATGACCTGCCCCTCACAAAGCCATGCTGACTATCTTTAATCAAACCATGTTTTTCTAAATAATCATAAATCCTATCTCTCAGAATCCTTTGCTCACCACAGACGTAAAACTGGCTCGTCTGTAATTCCCAGGGACTTCCCTATTCCCCCTGAATAAGGGAACAACGTTTGTCTCCCTCCAATCATCCAGTACTATTCCAGTGGAGAGTGAGGATGCAAAGATCATCGCCAATGGCACAGCAATCTCCTCCCTCACTTCCTGTAGGAACCTTGGGTATATCCCATCAGGCCCAGGGGACTTATCCATCCTGATGCTTCACAAAATTTCCAGCACATGCTCCTTCTTAATATCAACCTGTTTGACTCTATTAACCTGGTTCACGCTGTTCTCATGAGCAACAAGGTCCCTCCTTGAAGCAAAATATTCATTTTGGGCCTTCCCTACCTCCTCAGACTCCAGGCACAAGTTTCCTCCACTATCCCTAATCGGCCCTATTCTCATTCTGATCATCCTCTTATTTCTCACATAAGTGTAGAACGCCTTGGGGTTTTCCCTAATCCTTCCCACCAGGGCTTTTTCATGACCCCTTCTAGCTCTCCTCAGTCCATTTTTGAGTTCCTTCCTGGCTACCTTATAACCCTCTAGACACGTGCCAGATCCTTGCTTCCTCAACCTTACGTAAGTTTCCTTCTTCCCCTTGACTAGAAGCTCCACTTCTCTTGTCATCCAAGGCTCCTTCACCCTATTATTCCTTCCTTGTTTCAGTGGGACAAAACTATCCAGCACTCGCAGCAAGTGCTCCTTAAACAATCCCCACATTACTGTTGTGCATTTCCCTGAGAACAGCTGTTCCCAATTTATGCTCCTCAACTCCTGTCTAATAGCAGTATAATTTCCCCTCCTCCAATTAAACACCTTCCCATACTGTCTGTTCCTATCCCTCTCCATGACTATGGTAAAAGTCAAGGAGTTGTGGTCACTGTCACCGAAATGTTCCCCCACCGACACATCTGACAGCTGGCCTGCATCGTTGCGAAGCACCAAATCCAATATGGCCTCTCCCCCCACCCCCACCAGCCAGCCTATCTACATATTGAGTCAGGAATCCTTCCTGTACACACCTGACAAAATCTGCTCCATCCAAACCATTTGCACTAAGATGGTTCCAATCAATATTAGGGAAGTTGAAGTCACCCATGACAACAACTCTTACTTCTGCACCTTTCCAAGATCTGCCGCCCAATCTGTTCCTCCATTTCTCTGCTGCTATTGGGGGGGCTATAGAAAACTCCCAATAAAGTGACTGCTCCTTTCTTGTTTGTAACTTCCACCCATTCTGACTCAGTGGACAAACCCTCCTCAACTACCACCTTTTCTGCAGCTGTGGTGCATTCCCTAATTAACAATGCTACTCCCCCTCCTATTTTACTTCCCTTCCGATTCTTCTTAAAACATCTAAACCCCTGGAACATCTAACAACCATTCCTGCCCCTGTGAAATCCGTGTCTCCGTAATGGCCACAACATTGTTTGTTCCCTGTGTGTTTGTTCTCTGCATCATTGTTCCCTGCGTGTTTGTTCACTGTGTGTTTGTTCCCTGCGTGTTTGTCCCGAGTGTTTGTCCCGAGTGTTTGTTCCCTGTATATTTGTCCCCTGCGTGTTTGTCCCCTGTGTGTCTGTCCCCTGTGTGTTTGTCCCCTGTGTGTCTGTCCCCTGTGTGTTTGTCTCCTGCGTGTTTGTTCCCTGTGTGTCTGTCCCCTGTGTGTTTATCCCGTGTGTCTGTCTCCTGTGTGTCTGTCTCCTGCATGTTTGTTCCCTGTGTGTCTGTCCCCTGTGTGTTTATCCCCTGTGTGTCTGTCTCCTGTGTGTCTGTCTCCTGCGTGTTTGTTCCCTGTGTGTCTGTCCCCTGTGTGTTTGTCCCCTGTGTGTCTGTCCCCTGTGTGTTTGTCTCCTGTGTGTTTGTCCCCCGGGTAGTGGTCCCCTGTGTGTTTGTCTCCTGTGTGTTTGTCCCCTGTGTGTCTGTCCCCTGTGTGTTTGTCCCCTGTGTGTCTGTCCCCGCGTGTTTGTCTCCTGTGTGTTTGTCCCGTGTGTCTGTCCCGTGTGTTTGTTCCCTGCGTGTTTGTTCCCTGTGTGTTTGTTCCCTGTGTGTTTGTCTCCTGTGTGTTTGTTCCCTGTGTGTTTGTCTCCTGTGTGTTTGTCCCCCGGGTAGTGGTCCCCTGCGTGTCTGTCCCCTGTGTGTTTGTTCCCTGTGTGTTTGTTCCCTGTGGGTTTGTCTCCTGTGTGTTTGTCCCCTGGGTAGTGGTCCCCTGTGTGTCTGTCCCCTGTGTGTTTGTTCCCTGTGTGTTTGTCTCCTGTGTGTTTGTCCCCCGGGTAGTGGTCCCCTGTGTGTTTATCCCATGGGTCGAGGTCTCCTGGCCCGTCTCAGACAGCGGGCCGGTGTTCAGACTGCTTGGATTTCTGGGGGGGGCACCGGCCCTGGCACTTGCTGGGGACGGGGGCCGCCGGATGGACTGGGCCCTTCACCGGCTGGTCCTGTAATACACAAGACAGCATGATTAGACTGCGGGATGGGTGTCAGACTTAAGGTGGTGAGGGCTGTTGGGGTGTGGGGTGAGGGGGTGAGGAGTGTGGGGTGTGGGATGAAGGGGTGAGGGGTGTGGGCTGAGGGGGTGGGCACATATTTGTCGTGTGGACCCGCAACCAGGCAGGGTGGTCTCACTTTGTGGCTTGCCTCCGACCGCATCAGCGACCTCCCTCTCCTCCGGCCCGCCGACAATATCTAGTGCCGGGCACGGTGAGGGGACACGGGGGCAGGATTCTCCGAGCCTCCGTGCTGAAATCGCACCAAATGTGCGTCAAACCCGAGATCAGGTCTGACGCCGCTCCCACGATTCTCTGCCAATTGTGTGCGCGCGGTCGACGTGGCACCGGTCGGGGGACATTGAATGAGGCCCATGCGGCGATTCTCCAAGTGCAGCTGGCTGAGTTCCTGCCGGTGTAGTCTCCCATGGTTCCACCCGGCGGGCACCCGGCACGGCGGCTACGGACTCAGTGCGCGGCCGCCCTGGTGGGGAGTGAGGGAATCATTCATAGGGGGGGTCTCCAGAACGGCCGGGCTATCGATCGGGGGCGTGCACGATCTGGGGGGGGCCTATCAACTTGGTGTGGGTCTGCCATGTTGCACGGGGCAGCCGACACAGGCTGCCGCCTTGCGCATGCGCGGACCCCCGACCGGAAGTGCAGGGCTCTGTATCGGCAGTCGGAGTTGTGAGGAGCACTCCGGGGCCCTGCTTCCCCCCCCCCCCCCCCCCCCCCCCCCCCCCAGGTAGGAGAATCACTCTGCTCTTTCTCCAGAAAAGGCCAGAATGATTTGCGTGCGTTGTTTCATAGCCCCATTATTGGAGAATCTTGCCCAGGTCTTCTGGTCCCCCCTCCGGTCTTCTCCCGCTCCCAGCAGTTGTATGCGGACTTGTCCTGGGGAGGGGGGAGGGAACACAAACAGCAACAGTGTTCGACGGTCCGACGCATGCAGTCCAGGGGTTGGGTCTCTGATGGAATCAGTGGCCAGGGCACAAGGCCATTGCGGCTGGCATGGGTGGGTGCAGCCATGTGGGTCAGGGTGGGAGTCTGACCGGCCCCGGGGAGGGGGTCACATGTGTGTGTGGGGGGTAGGGTGGTTGGTGCCAGGGGCACAGCACTGGGTACTCACCCTGGCTGCCCTGAGTAGGTCGTGTAGTTTTTTCCTGCACTGGTCCGCAGGCCGGACCACCACCCAGACGACGCTGACGGCTCCTGCCACCTCTGTCCAGGCACGGCGAATGATGGCGCCTGCTGACCTCCATCCCGGACCGGGTTATAATATCAGCCTCCTCTCCTCTCGGAGTCAAGGGGGGTCTCAAGTTTGTCGTCCCAGAATTGTGGCGTTGCCCTCCTTGCAGCCATCTTGTCTGCGACGCTGAGTGTGTGAGGGGGGAGGAAGATTAAGTGCAGCCGCCGTGTTGCGTCAATGCCAAAATTGCACTGTTGGATGTAACTGTCTTTCTGATGGCACAAAAGATCTCATCGCACTATTTATGGGATAGGAATTCGCCCCTGTGACCTGGTCAATAGTTATTCCTCCACCAAATATTAATAAAACAGGTTATTATTACATTATGGTTTCTGGGCCTTGCTTTATGCAAATTTGCTGCAGCATTTCCTACATTGCTGCCGTACGTAGCTGTGAAGTGTTTTGGGACATTCTGAAGTCGTGTGAGGTGGTATATAAATTTAAGTATTCAATTAAATGCCAGGGATCAAATGAAAATCCCTCTGTCGCTCCTTTTTATCTCCAGGATGTTAGTCCTATGATTTGGAGACCAGAGAGTCTGCATGACAATTAAACCAATTTTGTGTTCCAGCTTCACTTTCACATTGTGTGATACGTACACTATCTTAGGCGCAACAGAGTGCAAGACCCCCATTGCTTCGGTTTTCAATGATCTGACTACCTAATCCTCTTTCTGTGATGTATCCGATCCATTTCATTTAAAGTTCTAATGTTTATTTTTCTTGTACTCTCATCATGATTGAACTGATTGGTTGAGGCTAGTCATGTGACTGCTCACCCATTGGCCGAGAGGCAAGTAGTCCCGCCTACGAGGCGGGCTTTAAGAACCCGTAGGACCCGGCAGTCGGCCTTTCTCTGTAAGCCGACTGTCGGGCACACAACTAGTCGATTAAAGCCTGATATATGGAACTTCTTCACGACTCGAGTCCAATTGATGGTACATCATAGAACATAGAACATAGAACAGTACAGCACAGAACAGGCCCTTCGGCCCTCAATGTTGTGCCGAGCCATGATCACCCTACTCAAACCCACGTATCCACCCTATACCCGTAACCCAACAACCCCCCCTTAACCTTACTTTTATTAGGACACTACGGGCAATTTAGCATGGCCAATCCACCTAACCCGCACATCTTTGGACTGTGGGAGGAAACCGGAGCACCCGGAGGAAACCCACGCACACACGGGGAGGACGTGCAGACTCCGCACAGACAGTGACCCAGCCGGGAATCAAACCTGGGACCCTGGAGCTGTGAAGCATTTATGCTAACCACCATGCTACCCTGCTGCCCCGAAGTCTATCTGAGTCTATCTCATTCATGTTGCACTTCCAGTCTGGAACTGGCACTATCTCACTCGCACTCCCTTGGTGGAATTTTCCCAATATTTGTCAGAGTGTTAGGTTCAGACTGAAAACCGCAGCGTATCTCTCCAGATGCACAGCCGAGTTTTCACTCCAGGTTTTCTGGCACTCTGCGCAGAAAATATAGGGGCATGGTCTGCACCATCACTCCAGCGGGGCAGAGCTGAGAGAGCCTGATAGAGTCGGCCTTAGGGCGCCACGCCGCCTTTAAAGAGAGCGCCAATCCGCAATAAAAATTAACCCCCTCCCACCACCATCCCCATCCCTCCCTCACAACCAGGGAGCACCCCACAGCATCGTGGTGAACCTCTCCCCACCAACCATACAAGGATTTGTGCACTCATGCTCCTCCCCCCCCCCCCCCCCCACCATCCCCAACATCCCTCCCCCCCTCCCCCCCCCCCCCTCCCCCCCTCCCAACCCACTGCACAAAGATCTGGGCACTCACCGCCATGCAAGGATCTGGGCACAACCAGGTTGACACTGGCCAGGGGGCAGTGCCAGGATGTCAGGGAGCAGTGGATGCCAGGGAGCAGTGTCAGGGCACTGTCTGTCCATGTCCCTCACCACCCACGGGCTGTACTTATTTGTGCACCCGTGGCAGGTCATTGTGATTGTTTTACAGTTTTGAAACCCAGAAATGTTTCCTGCCAGCGTGATGTCACGCCAGCTGGGTGGGACGATGCAGAGAAGGCGTAAGGAACGGCGATCGGCCCTATAATTAGATTTAAATTTACATTAAATATGCTCATCAGACTCGCGCCCATTCTGGGTGTAAATCTGATCGCATCATCAGGTGGGGGGGCTGGCAAAGTCTCACCAGTGCAAATGTCATTTTGGGCCTATTGTGAGATTTAGCAGCCATTACGGGCTACATGCCCGCAGCTAGTGGAGCCGTTAGATCACAGCCCCTATCTCAAACAACTGGTATCCAAGTCTTGAAATGGTACTATCCCACTCATGTACAGTAAAGGTTAACATCCTGTGAAGCAATGGTGCCTCAAGTTCAATTCCGGCCTTGGGTGACAGTGTGGAGTTTTTACATTCTTCTTGTGTCAGCGTGGGTTTCCTCCGGGTGCTCTGGTTTCCTCCCACAGGCCAAAGATGTGCAGGTTGTGGATTGGCTACGCTAAATTGCCCTGGGTGGGGTTACGGGGATAGGGTGGGAGATTGGGTCTAGGTAGGGTGCTTCTTTGGGGGTCGGTGCAGACCCAATGGGCCGAATGGCCTCCTTCTGCACTGTAGGATTCTATGGTTCTGTGACTAAGAGATGACTAAGAGACTAAGAGATGTTTATAGATCTGTAAATGAATAAGAGTATCCAATACATTTTTTTTCCAATTAAGGGGCAATTTAACGTGGCCAATCCACCTTTCCTGCACATCTTTTTTGGGTTGTGGGGGCAAAACCCACACAAACACGGGAAGAATGTGCAAACTCCACATTTGGACAGTGACCCAGAGCCGGGATCGAACCTGGGACCTCGGCGCCGTGAGGTAACCGCGCTAACCACTTGCGCCACTGTGCTGTCCTTGTAAATGAATAAGAATGGTTTTATGAATAATAGCCTATGGTAGCATTCTTAGGGTAACAGGCAAACCCTAAAGAAACCCCGTCTAGACCCTGAATCCAAAATGACACAACTCACACTACCTATCTCATGCAATTAATATCGCAACCTCAGACTGGTGCTATCGCACTGACATTGTTTTTACTCAAGTTATCAGTCTCCCAATCGGAGATATCCCATAGCGCTCTCACATTCATTTAGGCTCCTCATCATTGACTCGCCGACCAGAAGAAATAGCTTTCCCTATTCTAAACATCTCCATTCAATGTCACCAGCCTTCTCAGTTTCAGTGGCAATACTCTCAGTATTTCAAGAATCTCATTATAAGGAAAGTCCTCTATCCCTGACATCATCCTGGTCAATCTACACTTTAATGCTTTTTGTATAATTGGATATCCAAAACTGCAACTCAATTGCAGCCTCACCATTGACTTGTGCAAAGTTTTCATTTATCTCTCCATCCTCGTTACACAAAATAACACTTTCGTCTTCTATTCCTTTATCCTCATCTCCTTCAGCCAGCTATACATCCTATTCTGAAATATTGCCATTGTCTCAGTTTCAACCATCGTGCATTCCACAGCCTCACAACCCTCTGCATAAAAAGCTTCCTCCTACTTAATCATCGTAAACCTCATAAGCTCTGCACGCGCCCTCCGCCCCCAAATCTGGACATTTTGCAACTTAATTTCCATCCCAATGACTTTTAACTGATCTTTGAAGTAAATTAGCAAGTCATTCAGTTGTTTTAAAATTACCATAACTCGCAACACTACCTTTTCAGGGTAAATAAGAATTGTACAACAAATGCCAGTCTTGCCAGTGGTGCTACATGATGGAATTTATTTTAATTCAGCATACAATTTGCCCCTGCGAACAGAAAGTGAATTAATGGCCAGATAACCTGTACTTTTGTGATGATGTTGGTTGTCAGAATTTTGACCAGGGCAGTGGGAAATCTCCCTGCTCTTCTTCAGGATTAAGGTGGGTAGATTGGGATTGTCAATAAAACAATGAGCAGTGTTGGGTATTAAATGTAAGAGACCATTGATGGAGAGAAAGGGCAGAGTGGGAGGCAGAACCTCAGAACTAAAGGGAAAGCTGAAAGGATGAATCAGCAATCATTGCACACATAGAGATTAGTAAAAGAACTAATTCGTCAAAGATGAAAGGCTCTTTAGTTACAATTTATACAAATTATTGAAGGCTTTGCAGAAAATTATGGTATCAAAGACATTGGCACAATGGAAATATAACAAGAAACGTAACTGGATTAGGCTGTGGAAATCACCCTTTAAATTCAAATTAAAAATTTGGGAATTTACTCTTGGGATAGAGAAATTATGTAGAACTGGGCCGGGATTCTCCGCTCCCACGCCGCGTCAGAGAATCGGCGGGGGGCTCGAGAAACGCGTCACACCACTCCGACGCTGATTCTCCGGCGACCGGAGAATAGGCGGCAATCGCGCCCGTGGGGTCGCCACCGTGCCAGTCGCGGGGGCCGTTAAAAGCGCCCCCCCCCCCGGCGATTCTCCACGCCTCGACGGGCCGAACCCGCCGGCTGGGTTACGCATGGTCCTACCCGGCGGGACCTCGGACTTCTGGCTGCGGGGGCCGTCCTGCTGAGGGGGCGGGGGGGGATCCGACTCGGGGGGGGGGGGGGGGGGGGGGGGGGGCCCTCCACAGTGGCCAGGCCCACTTTCGGGACCTACCGATCGGTGGGAGGGCTAATTTCGTGAGGGGCTTATGTTCCTCCGCGCCGGGCCCCTGTAGGGCTCCGCCATATCGCCCGGGGTGTGGCGGGGGGAGACGGCAACCCACACGCATTCGCGGACCCATGCTGGCTGTGGCACGCATGCGAGGACCCAAGCTGGCCGTGGCACACATGCGAGGACCCGCACCGGCCGTGGCACACATGCGAGGACCCGCACCGGTCTTGGCACGCTGGCTTTCGAGCGCCAGAGCAGCGGATTCCACCCCGCCGCCATACTAGCCCCCTCGGAAGGGGTGAATGCCTGGGCCTGGAGGCCCTTTGAAGCCGGAGTCGCTCGCGCCGTTTTTGACTCCGGCGTCAGAACTTGGCTGCGGGATCAGAGAATCTCGGCCCTGTTCCTGAAGCAATTAAATGAGTTATTCAGCAACCCTCACTTCATAGACCTCACTCCATCGCCTTCATTCCACGGCCCTCACTTCATGGCCCTTACACCACAGCCCTCACACCACGGCCGTCATTCACAGCCCTCATTCCAGGGCCCTCATTCCACGGTCTCCACTCCACAGCCCTCAATCACGGCGATCATTCCACGGCTCTCACACCATGGCTCTCACTCATGGCCCTCATTCCACAACCCTCATTCGATGGTGTTCACTCCATGACCCTCATTCCACGATCTTCACTCCACGGCCCTCACTCACGGCCCTCATTCCTAGACCCTCATTCCATAGTCTTTACTCCACGTCCCTCATTCCAGGACCCTCATTCCACAGGCTTCATTCAACGGCCTTCATGCCACGTTCCTCACTCCACATCCCTCATTCTCTGGCCCTCTCTCAACTCTATCTTATTAACCTCCTGGATTCTGACATCTCTAAGACCTGCGACTCTTGGGGCGGGATTCTCCAATAATGGGGCTATGTCCCCACGAGAAAAGGGGCATGCATCCCCAATAATGAGGCTTGGTCGGCGCCGGAGTGGTTCCCGCAGCTCCAGCCGGCGTGGAATGGCCGGAGCGAGTTCGCGCATGCACAGAATGGCTGGTGTGATTCCGCGGATGCTCGCTACGGCCGGCGAGATTCCGCGCATGCGCAGGGGTTCCCTTCTCCACGCCGGCCCCTGGGCAATATGGTGGAGCCCTACAGAGGCCCAGTGCGGAGGAACATAGGTAAGTACCCGATCGGTAAGCCCCGATAGCAGGCCAGGCCACCGTGGGGGCCCTGCCTGGGGTCAGATACCCACACGCCTCCTCCCTCCAGGATGTCCCCACAGACACACCTTCCCCGTCCCGCCGTGTGGGACCTGAGTAACTCACGCCGGCGGGACTCAGCCGAACTCGGCGGCAACTTGGCCCACTAGGGCCCGGAGAATCGTCGGGGGGGGGGGCGCTTTCAATGCCCCCGATTGGCGTGGCGCCGATCCCGCGTGCACCCAAGAATCGTCGGGGGAGAATCGGTAAGCCGGCGTGGGGTCGGAGAATCCCGGACTTGGGCCTTGTGTTGCCAATTCCCAACCTATCCAACGTCAAAATGTGCTGATGAAGCTTTGGGTGGTTTTGGCCCTCAACCTCTTCTGGTTTCAGTTTCTCACCTCACATCAAAAGTCTCCTTATAATGTCCCACTGTATGAAATTCTCTCTGGGAGTTCATCACTCGCTTAAGCCTTCTGTACTAGTCCCTTTCTCCCGGATCTCTTAACACGTGATCCACCCTTATTCAAACTCCTCCACCATCCTCTCCCATTTGAAATTCTTGAGCCATCTTATTCCATTCTGTTGTACTTTTGTTACTCTTCCACCCATGGGGCCCATCGTCTGTAATGCTACTGTTACATTCTTGGGGTTTTTGGCCACATATCTCCAAAGATGTACAGGTTAGGTGGATTGGCCAATGTAAAATGTGCGATGTCACAGGGATAGGCTGGGGGAGTGGGCCTAGGTAGGGTGCTCTTTCGGAGGGTTGGTACAGACTCGATGGGCTGAATGGCCTCCTTCCTGCACTCCAGAGATTCTATTTTATGGATTACTCTTTGTGTCTATGTCAAATACTTCAAGACTATTCCAATGCATGATCATAAATTCCATAAACTGATTCCAGGATCAAGCAATAAATCTCATTAAACATAATGGACCAGATTTTCATTGTCTAATTACTATGTCCATATCCATATCCTAAGACACGAAGGGTTTGAAATTAATTTTGGGGAGTTGCGCCAAATAGTTGATGACAAACTGGCAACATATTTTGGAAAAGTAAATCAGTAAATGTGTAAATCAACTGTTTAGCATGACTGTTTAAGAACAATTATAAAGATTAACTCTCCCCACTTTGAAACAAACTGCATCTTAAATATCTCTAATGTTTTTGTCTGTACTTTCCTGTCTAGGCAATTGCTATCAGATGTCTTGAACTTAATTGAATGTTTATCCAACCACCTACAAATCCTTCCCTAATATATAAAAATATTACCAACTCTCTAGTGCTTCCAACATGAAAGTTAATATCGCAAGTAAGCTGTGCCTGAACCAACTTGTTTAATTGCTGCTTCTAATCAGGACTTGATGCTTCCTTAAGTCATTTCTGATCAAATGCAATACTCTAAGGCAGTTATGTAATTGTTATGGAGACTGCTAAAGACACCTTTCTGGTATAGTGGGCGCCTGGAAAGCTAATGATGGCTGGCTTGATGACAGCCCATAATGACTAATATACAGAGAAAAAGGTCTACATTGTAATGTTTGCATTGGAGTAATTAATTGGCAGCCAATTTCTTTATGATGTCCTGAAATTGTGAAAGACGTGGTATATATGCAAACATATTTATTTTTTACTCACCGGCCATTCTGACATTGCAAACATTTAAAGGGAATATCATAAAATATTACAAAAGCAAAATGCTGTGGATACCGGAAATCTGAAATAAAAACACAAAATGGTCGAAATACTCAGCAGATCAGGCAACGTAGACTGGGTTGTGACCACTTTGTGGGACACCGCCATTCACTCTGCAAGCATGACCCTGATGGAGAATTCCCCCCACCCCGCCTCCTTATTTTTTAAACAGTCACCACTAGTTCCAGATTCTCCCACAAGAGGAAACATCCTCTCCACATCCTCTCCACATCCACCCTGTCAAGTTCCCGCGGGATCTTATGCATTTAATCAGGTCGCCTCTAACTCTTCTAAACTCCAGTGATTACAAGTCTACCCTGTCCAGTCTGATACTAATCCAGTAAACCTCTGCACTGTTTCCAATGAAATGAAATAATTCCTTAAATAGGGAGACCAGTACTGTACACAGTCCTCCAGGTGTGGTTTCACCAATGCCCAGTATAACTGAAGCATAACCTCTTCACTCTTGTATTCAATTCACCTGGAAATAAACAATGATATTCTATTAGCTCTCCTAACTGCCTGCTGCACACTAACATTTTGCAATTCATGGACAAGGAAACTCAAATCCCCCTGCCACTCAGGGCTCTGCTATCTCTCATCATTTAGATAACATGCTTCTTTTTTATTTGTCCTGCCAAAATGGAGCCTCATATTTTCCCACATTATACTCCATTTGCCAGAGCTTTGTCCACTTGCCTAACCTATCCTATTGTAGCCTCATTATATCCTATTCACAACTTACTTTCCTACCTATCTTTGTGTCATCAGCAAAATTATCAACCATAACATTTGTCCCTTCATCCAAATAATTTATATAACTCAAAGAGTTAATGCCCCAGCTCCGATTCCTGTTGTCACATCCTGCCAATTAGAAAATGATCCATTTATGCATATTCTGTTTCCTGTTAGCTAGCCAATCCCCTATCTATGCCAATATGTTATCCTCTACACCATGAGCTTTTATTTTCCGCAATGACCTTTACTGGAGCACCTTGTCAAATGCCTTCTGAAAACCTGAGTACCGTACATCCACCGGTTCACCTTTATCCGCAACACGTGCTACTTCTTCAAAGAACTACAATAAATTGATTGAATATGATTTCCCTTTCACAAAACCATATTGATTCTGTATGATTACCTTGAATTTATGTAATAACTTCTAGCGTTTTCCGTTTGACAGATGTTAAACTAATTGACCAGCGGTTTCCTGCTTTCTGTCTCCTCTTTTTGAACAAAAGGATTATATTCACTGTTTTCCAATCTAATGCAATCTCCCCTGAATCTACTGAACTTTGGAAAATTAAAACCAACCTATCAATTATCTCACTCGCCACTTCTTTTAAGACATGAGGATGAAATCTATCAGGATCAGGGGACTTGTCAACCCACAATTCCCACAATTTGCTCAGTACCACTTCTCTGATGGTTGCAATTTTTGTAAGTTCCTCCCGCTCCTTCAATTCCTGATTTAGTTATTTCTGGGATGTTACCTGTATTGTTTACAGTGAATACCTTTGCAAAATGCGTGTTCAATTTCTCTACAGCTCCATATTGCCCATTATTAAATCCCCAGACTCACTTTCTATAGGAACAATGCTCACTTTGTTAATTTTTTACTTTTTAAATATTTATAGAAACTCTTAGTGTCTGTCTTTATATTTCTGGCTAGCTTTCTCTCGTACTCTAATTCTTACCTTCTTATTAATATTTTAATCATTTGTTGCTGTTTTTTATATTCTGCTCTATATTATGATCTGCCACCCATCTTTGTGCAATTATATGCTTTTTCTTTAAGTCTGATAGTACCCTTAACATTTTTTATTTAACAATGGATGGTGATTGGAAGTTTTCTTTCTCATTGGAATGTTTCTATACTGAAATATCCCCTTAAATGTCTACCTCTATTGACATATCCCTTAACCTAAATTTCCAGTTCACTTTATACTTGCTCTACTTTCATGTCCTCACAATTGCCTTCATTTAAGTTTAAAACGCTAGTCTTAGACCCATTCTTTTCTCCCTCAAACAAATGTAAAATTCAATCATATTATAATCACTGCTGCTTTCCTATGAAGTCCTTAATTATCTCTACTTTATGCACAAAACTAGGTCTAGTGTAGCTTGCTCCCTGGTGGGCTCCAGAACATGCTGTTCTAAGAAACTATCTGCGAAACATTCCAACAATTCGCAATCCATTTCTCCATAGTCCATCTGATTATTACTGTCTGTATGGAGATTAAATTCCCCCATGATATTTGCTGAATGATTTCTTGCTTTTAACATTATCATTTTATCTTCCCAACCCAAAGTAGTTCTATTTCCTGGTTTCCTGAACTTAGGTCATCCCTCTCTATTGTGCCAATATCACCCCTCCACCTCTTCCTACCTTTTTGTCCTTCCTAAAAATCACAAACCCTTCAATATTCAAGTTCCAATCTATGTCACCCTTCAGCATGTCTCTGTAATGGCAATTAGATTGTACTTATCCATCCCTATTTGCCCTATCAGTCATTTGTTTTGTTTCAGATGCTGCATGTATTCAGATACAGAGCCTTAAGTTTTGTCCTTTTGTTATTTTTGAAATTTTTAGTTTTGTCTGTTGATTTCCTATTAGATTTGTACTTCCTATCCCTTACTGTCATGCCCTGAGTATCATTTCCCATATTAATACCTTCTTCTCATCCCTTGCTTTACTTTTTAATATACCACATCTTCCCACATTTGATCCCCTGCGCCTACTATTTAGTTTAAAATCCTCTCTTCTTCCCTAAGTGGTTCACAAGAATACTAGCCCTAGCATGGTTCAGGTGTCAACAATCCCAACGGTAAAGCCCCCCATTTTCCCCATAACTGATGCCAGTGCCCCAGAAACTGGAACCCACGTCACCCATGCCAATCCTTGAGCCAAGTATTCATCTCTCTAATTTTATGTATCCTATGCCAATTTGTACATGGTTCAGGTAATAATCCAGGGATTATAACCTTTGAGGTTCTGCCTTTTAATTCATGCCTAGCTCCTCGTACTCTCTATGCAGAACCTCTTTCCCAGTATGGGCAGCACAGTAGTGCAGTGTTTAGCACTGTTGCTTCACAGCTCCAGGGTCCCAGGTTTGATTCCCGGCTTTGGTCACTGTCTGTGTGGAATCTGCACGTTCTTCCCGTATCTGCGTGGGTTTCCTCCGCGTGCTCCGGTTTCCTCCAACAGTCCAAATATGTGCAAGTTAGGTGGATTGGCCATGATAAATTGCCCTTAGTGTCCAAAAAGGTTAGGTGGGGCTACTGGGTTACGGGATAAGGTGGAGGTGTGGGCTTAAGTAGGGTGCTCTTTCCAAGGGCTCAATGGGCTGAATGGCTTCATTCTGCACTGGAACCTCTTATGATTCTATGATTTAGTTCAGCCCATGTCATTGGAACCAACATGGACCATGGCAACTGGATCATCCCCCTCCCACAGAAGGCTCCTCTCCAACTCAGCAGATGTCCTATACCCTGGCACAAGAGAGGGAACATAGCCGCCTGGACTCTCGCTCTTTGCTGCAGAGAATAGTGTCAATCCCCCTCACTATATTGTCCCCTACTACCACTACATTCCTCTTTGCCACTACCACTTGAATAGCTTCTGGTACCATGAACAGTTTGCTCATCCACCTTACAGCCCCACTCTCAACCAAAGTGGCTGGCTATGCCACTATAGACGGACCTCAGGAGCCACATGAAGATGAAAGAAAACTTCTGACAATCTAAGAGAGCTCTCACTCTTATACTCAATACTGAAGAAAACTCATTCATGAAAAAAATTAAAGAATGAAGTCTATTGATACTGTGGGAATAGACAGCAAATTATTTTATTACTAAGCTACACCAGATGTTCTGTCAATCAATGCACTCCAGCTGCAGATGTCTGATTTTTAAGCTAACTGACAACAGAAACAACTTTGTTTTTCGTTTTTAATGGATTGGGGAATTAGATAACTTCAAAGCATGTTATTTAAACTGTCCTTATCCAACATTACATGTCCTTCATAAATCAATGGCTCTGAATCTGCAGGTTAAGGCCCTTGGAAGAGCCAAAATGGGGTCTGTTTGAACTTAGGATAAACTTTCTAAGTTATGCTTATACGAGTTACCCTGCCCCTTCTCTCTTCCAGAAATGGGAGTGGGATCTCTGAATCTGGATCCCGCCTGCCATTTTTAAAGCCTTCCAGAATCAACCCAATTCTGCAAAAGTCCAGCCGAATGTCTTTCTTGTTCTTTTCAAATGAGCCAATGGATTGGGAATAAGAGTTATACTTGGCGTGGTGAAAAGCCCAAGCATATTCGAGGAGGTCCCCATCCTCTCTCTTGCTTCAGTGTACACGGGAATTAGATCACTCGCTAAATTATACTGCCATTCTGCCATAATGCTCAGCCAAACCATTTTGCAATGACAAATGCTGATCCATCTTCCTTCCAATACAGTGTTCCTGTTGTGATCGCCATTTCAGAGAATTAACACACTAAACCTACAGGAATGAATACTAAAGTGGCCACTAATTGCTTCTCATTAGACATGTATGGACTGTTGCTCTGTAGGTGGAGTTTTGTTTAAAGATTATTTGTACTATCCTCCCACCTCTTTTCAATCTACTTCTTCCACCACAACAGTGACTAAGTCCCACACATGGTTCCGTCTGCTGGGCAAATAGCCAACATGCCGTTCTGTAAATTCCAACATCACTGTTTCTCCATTACTCAATCAAAGGCACGCTCACCATAGGTTAAGACAAGTAAACTATTTGTATTTCCTCACCTGGCATGCAATGTGAGAGCTAATGAAAGCCAGTGCCTGCAATGGTAGCATAGTTCAATGGCAGGATGTTGAAGATATGGTGATGCAAAGGGAAAGTCTCGACCACAACACTGCAAAGCCAGTGTCAGCTGTTTATTTGTCTGATGGGACTTGGAGCTGGGATTGGGACTGGGATTGGGGAAGAGTTTGGTGTTGGTGTTGAGTTTGGTGATGGGATCTGTCACCAATTGATGAGTGGCTGGGTTCTGGCAGCTATTACACAAACTTTAAAGACTGTTTGTTTCCAAAACCGTGTATCAACCATCTTCCTTCCCAAGGACAACCCCACAATGGAACAAGGTGCCAAATGAAATAGTCATACAGCCCCATCACCAGAAATCTTCAAGACTCATCTTTGGATTATTTTCATTTAAAAGTTTCCATTGTCAGGACTATCATCTCAAAAGATCATAACTGGATTATCTAGTACTACCCACAGGAATGTAAGCAAAAAATGGATAGTAGTTTGTGGTGGTCACAACTGAAGCAAAAACAGGAGGTGTTGTGGGTCATTACTCGCATTAGAGAATCTTCAACATACTTGACCTTTGAAAGTTAATTAGGTGGCAATTTGGTGTTTAAATCTCTCGGGGTGTCATATCCAAGTATCACCCAGTAGAATGATGCTTAGCAACACTGGGAAGTATAGGCCTAGGAGAATGGGGGTGCTTAGCTTGGGATCACTGGGGTCTGGGCCTGGGGCCTTTTGCCTGTGACTTTAGTCTAGTACCCGGGCTTTGAGGAGGAAAGCTCTCTGTTAGTAGTCTGAGATACTGGTCTGAAAGCACTTGTGGATTTGGGTTTGGTAGCACCTGAGAGGAGCTATGTTACAGTAGTAATGTTGGCCAGGGTTTTCCAGCCCCGGTGCAGTGGGTCCCACCACAGCGGATGTGGCGAGCCAACCAATGGTCCATTGACGTCGGAGGGACCAGAAAATGCCACCAGTGGGCAGTGCTGGATAATGCCGCCTGTAATATTGTTCAACAGGAAAAACTGCATGAATACAGCAATAATGGGGATACAGATGAACTTTTTCCCCAAGCTTCAGGATAAATGGCAAGAAAATTGCAACCTGCATTGTTTGAGATAAAATTGATAAACTTACAATTATGCTTAAAAATATTTTGAGAACCATTTAAAGCGTTAAGAAGGTTCTTCTATTCCTCCACATTACTCATATATCCTCCCATTTATTGTGCCTTGTTGCACCCCAAAAGTACATTACCTCACACTTCTCTCGATTGAATTCCATTTTGAACGTCTTTGCCCATCTATACCTTCCTGCAGTCTAAAGTTTTCCTCATCATTGCAAACCACATAACCAATTTTTGTATCATTTGTAAATTTCTTGACCATTTCCCCTACATTTGGGTCTAAAGTATTATTATAACTCCAAAGAACAAAGTACTGAGCCCTGTGGAATCCAATTGATAAGAACCTTACAGTCGCAAAATAAATCCAACAATTTCAATCCAGTTAGTCAGACAGGACCTTTCCTTAACAAATCCGTGCTGAACTTCCATGATTAATTAATGTCTTTATAAATTAAGGTATAAACTGTCCTTCAGAATTGATTCCAATAATTTGCGCAAGTGAAGCTAGCTGGCTTAATATTAATCAAGTTATCCCATCCTCTTTTTTAAACAATGCTACAATGCTGGTAGTCCTCCATTCCTCTGGCGCCACTCCTGTAACTAGGGAGAACTGAAATATGATGGTCCCTTTTGCTTCTTTTAACAGCATTGGATACATTTCATCCGGTTTACCCACTTTCAAAGCGTCAAATATTTTAATACTTCCTCTCTTACAATGTTGATCCCATCCAATATTTCACATACTTCCTAAGCACCCTGTTTTGTGAAAATAGCCACAAAATATTCATTATGAACCTTACCCACATCCTTCACCTCCACAAACAGGCTATCATTTTGGTCCCTAATAGTCCCTACACTTTCCTTAGTTATCCTCTTCATCTTTAAGTATTTATAAAACATCTTTAGATTTTCCTTCATTTTACTTGCTGGTATATTTTCATCACCTTTCTTTGATTTCCCAATTTCTCTTTCAATTTTCCCTCTATATTTTCTGTACTCTTCTAGGTTTTCGGCTCCATGATACTGCAGGCGTGTGAATAAGTTTCCCGTTCTTTTGCCTCGTCTTCACCTCTGTTTACCTTGCTATCCAGGGATTTTCGATTTGCCCCCATTATTTTTCGTTGTGGGAATATATTTACCCTAAACCCCTTGAATTTCCTTCTCGAATGTCTCCTTTTGTTCAGTCACCAAATTACCTTCAAGTAAGTTTTGCCCAATCCATTTTTCCTCAATCTCCCCTCTGCTCATGGGGCCTTTCCCTAATTTAGAACTTTTTATTTTACCTTTGCCCTTTTCCATAACTATATTAAATCTAACTGAATCATGAGCTTTATCATTAGATTTGCACTGATTCCCAAGCTTGTTTGCTGTAGGGATCTCCCCACCACAATCCACCTTTGTTTTTGAAACAACGCACAAGAAAATATCGGTCAAGTTATGCATGTGACAACGTTTTGATGGAGATGCATTGAACCTGGCTGATTAAAAATGCAAGTCAGGATCTAATAAAGGGGGAAGCCCTTTGCAGTGACATTAAAGGTGTCTGCCTGGTGCAGATTTAACTAGTCTATTGTCACATAGATAGGATTTAATTGCCATTCAGCCACATAATAAATAAAGCCGTTAAAGAAAAAAGAAGTTGACTTATGGGTGCACTACAATGATTTTACAATTACTCTTCTTAAATACGACTTGGTTCACATTTTTCTTTGGAAGTGAAGGATTGAAGGATATGCCACCACATATCTCTCTCCAGCCTGCAACCCACAGGAGCAAATTCATAATCAATGTTGCCCATTAGGAATTCAGCACGCCACATCTGATGCTACAAATGCGAAGGTAGCCAGCGTGTGTGGAAAGTCAAGCAGGGATTGAGCTCCTGCCCCAACGTGTTGTTAGGCATAAGCACGTCTGTAACACAGGACTCCGAGAAATTGTCACTCTCCTAAAGAGACAGCTTCAGTAAAACACAAGGAATCAACTCTTAATTAGAAAACAAGTATAACTGCCTTCTTCATACATTTTAAGGATCTTTACGAGGTCTTTGTGGGAATATTTTTTCATTCTCGGATGTGGGTGTCATTGGCAAGGCAGTCCCCTTGTGGTAGTGGTGGGTGTCTGTCGTGCTCTTTGATAAAACTGGTTTGTTTGGCTACTTCAGGGGAAACCACATTGCATTAGGACTGGAGTCACCTATAGGCCAGACATGCAGGGATGTAAGGTTTCCTTCCCGAAAGAACATGAGGGTATCAGTTGGGTTTTTAAATCAATATGACAGATTTGTAGTCACTTTTACTAGCTTTTACAGTGAACTCAAACATCGACAAGTAGAATAAACTCGCATTCTACTGCATTATTATTCTGACTCGGCCTTTGGATTACTAGTCCATTAACATAACCACTACTACATTCTCATCCCTCTACATTAACAGTACATTCCTTATTCCATTGTTTAGCTCAGTTTGGTCTGCCTTATAGATTTTAAAGCACAGAGAGTTACTGTACCAGTGAAACACAAAATTAAACCAGTCATATCAAAATGATGTTAAATGCAAACTGCGGCTCTTTTACCTTAATCTGCTTTGTAAAATGCAAATAAGGTACGTAAAAAAGGTAGTTCTTTCTGTCATAGCGTGAGGCTTGGCTGTTTGTCATTCCACCCCGCCCACGTATGTGTAGAAATGTTTGCAGACTGTGCAGGAGTTGGACCTTTATAGAAGTGCTTGTCACGCTGAAAACTCTGAGGGTTCCGATTCCTGCTGGGACTGCTGATTTCTCACAGCCCTGAGAATTCTGCACAGTGCGCCCACACTTGCCTTGCAAAATAAAGAGCATCCTTTTGTCTTTGTGTGATATGTGTCAAATAGAGCAAAAAGGATTGTTACTACCAAGCAATTCATCAGATTTTCTGCTCCATAGCTTTGATCAGGTGCTGAACGAGTAGAGTGCACAGATTGTTTCCCCATCAGATGTTCATTTAGAAATCCAATGGTGGGGAAGAGGCTGTATCTCTATTTAATTGAAATAACAAACAAGTTTTTATTGCGATTCTGCAAAGATAACAAGTTGTGTATTTCATTTTATAAAGTGGGATGTAAATATGACCTCTATATTTTGCCACTGGCTTTGAGATTTCAAATCACTCAAAAGACCTAAAATCTTTGTGAACAGGACACATTGATATTAAATAACTCTCCGTCACTGTGTTCTTCTCCAATGCAAGAAACCTTTGTGAATTAGAATTATGTATAAGTCACAATTACCTTGTCTAGGCTGTCTAGAAAAACGAACACTCATTAACCATTTCAAAAACCCAGAGAGGATGAGGTGGAAATTCATCCTAGGATTTAGCGCAAAACTAACAGTGTCACATCCACCACCTGTAAAACCATATGCCGCTATTAGTGTCAGTTCAGGGGTCAATGGAAGTGAATATTGGGTGGAGGGTATTACAGGCAATCGATGTGGTACATTTCCCATGTCCAATTCTAACCTTGATGAGTCCAGATCTAGTACAATGGGATGAAAGTAATTTTTAGCATTGCTGCCTGAATGGTTATCTGGGGAGCTCACCTACTTTTTCATCTTGTTCATTTCAATAAAATGGAAACTAGGCAAATTTTTCAACAGGCGAGTTCAACAGCAGATATTATCTACAACAGACAGGTCCTACAGCAGACAGCATCTAGAACAGGCAGGTCCTATAGCAGACAGTATCTAGAATAGGCAAGTCCTACAGCAGACAGTATCTAGAATAGGCAGGTCCTACAACAGGCAGTATCTAGAATAGGCAGGTCCAACAGCAGACATTATCTACAACAGGCAGGTCCTACAGCAGACGGTATCTAGAATAGGCAGGTCCTACAACAGGCAGTATCTAGAATAGGCAGGTCCAACAGCAGACATTATCTACAACAGGCAGGTCCTACAGCAGACGGGATCTAGAATAGGCAGGTCCTACAACAGGCAGTATCTAGAATAGGCAGGTCCAACAGCAGACATTATCTACAACAGGTAGGTCCTACAGCAGACAGTATCAAGAATAGGCAGGTCCTACAATAGGCAGTATCTAGAATAGGCAGGTCCTACAGCAGACAGTATCTAGAATAGGCAGGTCCTACAGCAGACAGTATCTAGAACAGGCAGGTCCTACAGCAGACAGTATCTAGAATAGGCAAGTCCTACAGCAGATAGTATCTAGAATAGGCAGGTCCTACAGCAGACAGTATCTAGAATAGGCAAGTCCTACAACAGGCAGTATCTAGAATAGGCAGGTCCAACAGCAGACATTATCTACAACAGGCAGGTCCTACAGCAGGCTGTATCTAGGATAGGCAGGTCCTACAGCAGACAGTATCCACAACTGGTGGGTCCTGCAGCAGACAGTATCCACAACTGGTGGGTCCTGCAGCAGACAGTATCTACAACAGGTGGGTCCTGCAGCAGACAGTATCTACAACTGGTGGGTCCAACAGCAGACAGTATCTACAACAGGTGGGTCCTACAGCAGACAGTATCCACAACAGGTGGGTCCTGCAGCAGACAGTATCCACAACAGGTGGGTCCTGCAGCAGACAGTATCCACAACAGGTGGGTCCTGCAGCAGACAGTATCCACAACAGGTGGGTCCTGCAGCAGACAGTATCTACAACTGGTGGGTCCTGCAGCAGACAGTATCCACAACAGGTGGGTCCTGCAGCAGACAGTATCCACAACAGGTGGGTCCTGCAGCAGACAGTATCCACAACAGGTGGGTCCTGCAGCAGACAGTATCTACAACTGGTGGGTCCTGCAGCAGACAGTATCCACAACAGGTGGGTCCTACAGCAGACAGTATCCTCAACAGACAGATTGTACAATGAGTGAGTGCTATAACAGGCAGGTCCCACAGTAGGCAGGTTGCACATTAACAGATGGGATCTACAAAAGACACATTGTACAACAGGTGAAAGATTCCAAGGGAACAAAGCTGAAAATTAGACCTTGATTTATTGCCCACTGTGGACTTATTTTCCCTGTGCTTTGGACATTGTTATGTTCAATTGTTCACTTGTTATGTTCTTCATTATGAGAGTGTGGAGAATGTCGCTCCTTATATACCTCAATTAGATCTCCTCTCATTCTTCTAAACTTGTGAGAGTATATAGGCCTAAACCGCTCAATCTATCGTCATAAGACAAACTTCTCATCTCTGGAATCAATCTAGTGAACCTCCTCTGAACTGATTCTAATGTCACTACATGCCTCCTCACATAAGGGGATCAAAACTGTATAGTACTCCAGATACAGTCTCATCAATGCCTTGTACAGTTACAGCAAAACTTACCGACCTTCATGCTCTACTCCTTTAGCTATAAATGCCAAAATTCCATTTGCCTTTCTTATTATCTGCTATACCTGTACACCAGTCTTCTGTGATTCATGCACGAGGACACCCAGATCCCTCTGCACCGAAGCATTTGGAAGTTTCTCTCTATTTAAATAAGTTGCCTTTCTATTTTTCCAACCAAAATGGGTAACCTCACACCTAGCCATGCCAAACTCCATCTGCCAAAGTTTAGCTCACTCACCTAACCTATCCATATCCATTTGTAAGATTCTTTTTCTTTATTGCAACTTACTATCCCATCTAGTTTAGTGTCATCTGCAAATGTGGCTATAGTACCTTCTATTCATACATCCAAGCCATTAAATGAAATGAAAAGGAAAATTAATGTATATTGTAAATAGTTGGGGCATGAGGACCAAACCCTGTGGCACCCCTCTAGTTACATCTTACAACCAGAGAAAGACCCATTTATCCTGACTCTCTGTTTTCTGTAGGTTAGCTTGGTCTTCTCTCCAAGCTAATAAATTACCCCCAACCCCATGTGATTTTACCTTGTGCATTAACCATTTGTGCGGCACCTTATCAAATGCCTCTGGAAGCCCAGATATACTACATTGACAGAATCCCCATTTTTAAACAAAATTATATTCAAAACATTTTTCAATTATCACATATAGAATAGTCTGGTAAATTTATACAGCTTTTATTAAAATATCCTCCCAACACAGCCCCACCTAACCTGGATTAACCCAGAACCCTTCCCACTCTCCCCCCTCTCCTGAAGCCACCCCCTCCTCCAGCTGCCTACCCACCCCCCTTTATTTGTTAACAACAACCAGCTCCTTAAAGAAGGTAATGAATGGCATCCACCTTGAGTAGAACCCCACCCTCCGATCCCCTAATGGCTTACTTAATTTTTTCCAAATGCAGGAATTCTGACAAACCTACCAACCAAGCCAACGTCTTAGGCGGTGCCGGTGCCCCCCATCCGAGCAAGAATCGCCTCCGGCCTATTAGAGAGGCGAAGGCCATGTCATCAGCCTTCCGCCCCTCCTGCAGCTCCAGCAAGTCTGATACTGCAAAGATAGCCATGACTGGGCAAGGCTCCACTCTAACTCCCCAAATCTCTGACATTGTTTCAAAGAAGGAAACCCAGAATTTAACCAGCTTAGGGCAAGACCAAAACATGTGCAAGTAATTTGCCTGTCCCCTTGAACAATGCTCACATCTATCCTGTACCCCCAGGAAGAACCCACTCATACATGCCCTGGTCAAGTGCCCCCTATGTACCACTTTAAACTGTATTAAACTTAACCTCGCACATGAGGAGGTGTAGTTAACCCTATGCAGAGCCTCACTCCACACCCACCTCCAAAACCAAACCTAGCTCTTCCTCCTATTTCCCCTTTATTTCTTCCAGCGAAGCCTTCTCCATCGCTACCTTCTGCCGACAAATATCTGATATCTCCCCTTCCCCTATCTCGTCAAGAGACAATACCTTGTCCATAGGTGAAGGCGCCAGCAACCAAAGAAACAAAGAGAGCTCCTTACAAACAAAGTTTTGCACCTTCAAATACCTAAAATCATTCCATCTTGGGAGTTGAAACTTCTCCACTAACTCCTCCAACTCAGCAAACGTACCCTCCATGAACAAGTCCCTAAACCTCTCACCCCTTCCGTCTTCCAGATCTTATACATGGAATCTATCCCAGCTGGTACAAACCTATGGTTCCCACAGATCGGCGCTAGATCGGGCTGGTTTAGCTCACTCAGCTAAATCGCCGGCTTTTAAAGCAGACCAAGCAGGCCAGCAGCCCGGTTCGATTCCCGTACCAGCCTCCCCGGACAGGCGCCGGAATGTGGCGACTAGGGGCTTTTCACAGTAACTTCATTGAAGCCTACTCGTGACAATAAGCGATTTTCATTTCATTTCATTTCAAGTGCTGTCTGAATTGAATCCATATTCTCAGAGAGGCTATTACAAATGGGTTTGAAGAGAACCTAACCGAAGAGAATGGATGAGGAGCAGTAACAAGTGGCCTCAAGATCGAACCTATACAAGAAGCCTCCTCCATTCGTCCCCATACTGGCTCCGACTCCATAAAGCACCCCAGTGCTTTCTCAACGTTTGCTGCCCAGTAATAGTATAACAAATTGGGTAGCGGCAACCCCCCCCCCCCCCCCCCCCCGACTGCCTAGCCCTCGGCAAGAAGGGGGTCATGGCCACCCAAACAAAAGTTAAAATTAACGTGTTGACTCTACTAAAAAAGACATTGAAAGAAAGACTGGGAGACATTGAAACACTAACAAGAACCTCGGAAGAATGTTTATCTCAACTGTCTGCACTCTTCCCACCAAAGTTAACGGGAGGGTATCCCACCTTCAAGTCTGCCTTCACCCCCTCTACCAGGCTGGCCAAGTTCAATTTATGCAACGAGACCCATATTCCCAGACTCATTTAAATATGCATATTGAGCCTAATGACCCATTTAAATGTGCATATCTGGATCTTGCCCAGCGAAAGCGTGATCCAGATCACGACGTCACACGAGATTTTGTTTAATCTTGCAAGACGCTTCGAGCGACACCAAGTCGGTGCTACAAGGCCGTATTGAATCACGCCATGGAGTCTAATAATTTCCCAGTGATGGATGTTAAACTAACTGGTCTATAGTTTCCTCCTTTCTGCCTCCATCCCATTACCATTTTAACAATCCACTGGAACCTTTCCCACATTCAGAAAATTTCGGAATATTATAACCAATGGATCCAGTATCTCCGCTGCCACTTCCTTTAAGACCCTGGGATGTAGGCCATCAGTCCTTGGGGATTTGTCTGCCTTCAACCCCAATAGTTTGCCCAGTACTTTTTCCCCATTGATGATGCTTGTTCTGGGTTCCTCCCTTTCTATTGTCTCTGCATTACCTGTTACTATTGGAATGGTACTCGTGTCCTCCACTGTGAAAGTTCCCCACTATTAACTCCCCAGTCTCATCCTCCAAGGGACAACATTCAATTTAGCTACTCTCTTCCCTTCTATATATTTACAGAATCTTTCTCAATGCTTTTTTATATTTTGTGCCAGTTTTCTTTCATAATTTATCTTTGCTCTTTTTAATTACTTTTTTCGTCAGCCATTGTTGATCGTTAAAAGTTTCCCAATCTTCCAACCTGCCTTTGCAATATGATATGCCTTAGTTTTTATCTTTCTGACATCTTTAACTTCCTTGCTCAGCAATGGATATTTTTTCCCCCTCTTATAATCTTTCTTTCTCTCTGGAATATATTTTAGTTGGGAAGAACTGAACATCTGCAACTGCTCATCAACCTTTTAGCCTTCCTGCCCAGTCCATTGGGGCCAAATCTGTCCTTATGCTGACATAAATATCTCTGTTTAACTCAACACGAGTGTGGGATTTGTTTCTTGCCCTCAAATTGAATTTGAAACTTTAATATGCTAGGATCACTCTTCCTTAGAGGATCCTAAACTATGAGGTCATTAATTAGTCTTCCTCATTACACAATGCCAAATCCAGAATAGGCTGCTGCCTGGTTGGTTCCACAACATATTGCTCCAAGAAACAAACTCTAATGCATTCAATGAACTCTCCCTCGAGTCTACCCTTGCCAATTTGATTAATAGTTAAACATATTGAGCCTTTTTTGAGTTCCTGCCAGTAAAATCTTGGCAATGTGATCAGGCTGACTGTTAGTATAAGGCTGGACTAATATAAACAAGTGGGGAATTTGGTGCAATTACCGGAAAGGGTCATAAATTATGCTAATGTTGTATGTTGCATCATTGCCTCTTTATTAATGGTCATACTTCACAATGATGCAGTTGCTCAACTTGGGCACCATCATCCGTAGGAGGCATTTTAACAGGATTCCGAAATCTGCCCCTTGATAGTGTTTAAGGAGTGGGGTCTCTGAATGTTTCTTCAGAGACAATACCAGCTGAACCCTCCTCACAGAGGAAGAAACTGTGGGTGGAGGAGCTGGGCATGAGCAAAATAGAGAAAAGCAGGGTCAGCAGGCTGACTGAAATGCTAGAGTAATAAGGAAACATGGACAAGTCCTGCTCCTGTTAGCCATTTGCTGCCTAGGTTGCCATCCCTCCAGGATTAGCCTGTAGTCTCCAGGAATTGAAGATCAATCTCCAGGATACTGCTGTGTGTGACCCTGGGAAAAATTCATTGGGATATTAAAAAAAATGTAATTCATTTTCTTTAAACATTTCTCTTAACCAGATGTACAAATATTGAAAATGGGAAGAAAAAAGGGCTGTTTGGCTGACAGTCAAGCATCATCCAATTGGTTAATGAATCTTTTGCTTTCCAATTGGCTAGGAAGGTCCTGCATCACGAGGACGGCTGTGTTGACTGGCTAATGGCTGGGATGTGGGAACAAGTCATGTGATAAAACCTCCATGAATATCTTTAATCAGAGGTAGCAACCCTACCCCAGCCATTGTAAAGAAAGGAAATAGGAAAGACTTGCACTTATATAATGCTTTTCATTCCCACTAGACCTATTAAAGCATTTTACAGCTAAAGAATTAATTTGAACTGTAGTCACTGTTGCGATGTCGGACGCAACAGCCATTTTATGTGCAGCAAGCTCCCACAAACAGCAATATGATATAATGACCAGATTATCTGCTTTTGTGATGTTGAATAGGGGATAACCATTGGCCAAGAGATCAGCGATAACCCATGGGAAATGAACCAAGAACCTCATTGCTCAGAGGCAAGCGTGCTACCAACTGAGCCACAACTGACAATATAGCCCATTTTGTATCTTATTAGCTTTTAAACTTGTTACCTTTTGGCAGAA
Source organism: Scyliorhinus canicula (assembly GCF_902713615.1). Classification (NCBI taxonomy): domain Eukaryota; kingdom Metazoa; phylum Chordata; class Chondrichthyes; order Carcharhiniformes; family Scyliorhinidae; genus Scyliorhinus; species Scyliorhinus canicula. The sequence continues at coordinate 72,694,465 of NC_052161.1, forward strand.
ACATTGTAAGATAGAAAGCATGATGAGATTATTTGGCTTTAGTGAGAAAAGGTATGGTGGGGTTGAGTTTCCCCTTCATCACCTGTGGCATTAAGCAGCATCAAGGATGATTGTGGAAGAGGTAAATTGAGCAGAAAGGGTCGCCCGACCATTTCCACACCCTCCGAACTGTGTTTCCATTCACTTCCAAATGAACGTGCATGGGAGACGTCCACCTCCTATGGACAGGACAATGCTTCAAAGGCCAGTGACAGAAATCCAGCCTGTGCTCTGTGTGCAGTTTGCAGGAGACACAACTACAGGAGGATCCGAGAAACAGAGACTAAATACCCAGTTCGGCTAATTTCAAATTCCAATCTGCACACGAAAGCGGCCAGAGCAACCTTCAGCAATTGAAGCACCAGAACAATGAATGCACAAAGACATGTCCTATCTTCTGTGTTCCACGGCCCTATATGGTCTCCAGGGCATAATGCGGCTGGGTCAGGGGTCCACCCACTTACATACTTTCAAAGTATTGCAATGAGCATCTGCACAGTACTGATGGTTTTGCTTCACTGGGTCTCACGAGTACATGTCCTTCATATGTCTCAATGAAATGGCTGCTTATATTCAACAACAACAAAAAAAAATAATCTTTGGTTTGAATTAGCCCAGGATAACTTTGTATCAAACAATTAAAATGTGAAGCATCTGCACACGGGTATATGCAGGTTCCCTGTGTGTCGAGATGTATATGAGAATTCTGTGAAGCAGCAAGTGAGTAAAAAACATGTAGCACTTAGAAAGTTAATAGCCCTCTGATAGCCTCTTTCGTTGGCAATGCATCTGGTTACAATGACACAGAACCCAATCATATTGAAATATTGGAGGGACAGGTTATGACAAAATGTATAAATCTCCATAATTTGTCTGCTGAATGGTTATTTTAAGCAGATAATATATCCGCTATTTGAAAATAAAATGACCAAAAATTGCCTTTTAGCAGAGCTGAGAAAGCTTTGTGATTCCTGCCCTTGTGTACCCTAACCGAATTTGGGCAGAAACTTAAGCAGTTACACAGTCTACTTGGGAACATAGGAGCTGTGCTTACAGATTATGACACATTAGTATTAGATTACAAGTTTATTCTTAGAAGTGGGTCCTTATATACTAATAAACATTATTCGTATTTCATGCAGCTGAGGAGGAAATTAGAAAAGTTACAAAATCAAGAAACTTACTTTTCATTGGATCAGACTCTAGAATGTTGGTCTCTCATCAAAAGTCTGAGGAATTCCCAACAAACTAATCCAAAAGTTGTCTCCATTTAATCCTTTTCTTCAGTTCCAATTGTTCAATATTTGGTGGGTAGAAACTAGTTTACCAATCAGTATTCTAAATATCCAACCGTCTTAAGGTTTAAAAGAGAACATTTCTGCAGCAATGTATTTGAGTAGCAACAGTTGAGATATCTGGGAAAGCTATCTTGAACTGAAGGAGCTCTCCCCACTACATCCCATGCAACTGAAGTCTTGACATTGAAATTGTCATGGTAATTGACCTGCTCCATGTGTTATAAACCCTTCAGTCCCACAGGGAGGAACCCTGTTGTGACAAGGAACTGGAGGCTTGAATCTGGACACCACCACCGCCAACATTGTCCTAAAGATAAAGAACTAGTATATGTGGGCTGTGGAATGATATATTCCAACCTAAAAAGCCTCAGAAATAAAACTGTTTGGACTTTACAAAGGACTCTTAGAAAACTGCAAATAAAGGAGGGATTCTCTTTTCCTTTTAAGCTCTTTTTATCTTCAAAAATAAAAAAAACTAAAGTAAGGAACTAAACTGAAGCACGCATAAACATGCATTGGAATAGTTCTACCTCTTTAATGCCATGTATAAGTTTTATTTGTCGTCTATACTGAGAGGTAATTTTAGGTAGAGACTAGTTTATATCCCATTCCGACTGCAACACCGGCCCCACTCCCCCTCCCCCCAATTGCAATGTATCTGCAAACAGCTCCACGTGTTCCCTCCGTTAGCCCGTATGTGGTCTCTGCCACCGTGCTCTATTCGTCTGTCAAGTTATGATTTGGAGATGCCGGTGTTGGACTGGGGTGAGCACAGTAAGAAGTCTTACAACACCAGGTTAAAGTCCAACAGGTTTGTTTACTTATTTCTTTCCTTTCAATGCCCTTCCGATATTACGAAGGGGGGGGGAGAGGCGGGGGAGAGGGGGGGAGAGGCGGGGGAGAGGAGGGGGGGGAGAGGCGGGGGGGAGAGGCGGGGGAGAGGGGGGGGGAGAGGCGGGGGAGAGGAGGGGGGGGAGAGGCGGGGGAGAGGAGGGGGGGGAGAGGCGGGGAGGGGGGGAGGAGGGGGGCAGAGGCGGGGGAGAGGAGGAGAGGTGAAACACTAGCTTTCAGAGCACTGCTCCTTTCACCTGAGGAAGGAGCAGTGCTCCGAAAGCTAGTGTTTGAAACAAACCTGTTGGACTTTAACCTGGTGTTGTAAGACTTCTTACTCTGTCAAGTTATGCCTGGAACAATTCCACATCCAAACCTCCCCTTAGCTGTTCTGACATGGTCCTAAGGTGGGAGCGATGCCGCAGACCCAAGCACAACCATTTCCATTGCACCTTCTGTCCTCTCGACATTGCCTCAGTTGAAGTCATGAACTCTCACAAAGGTGTGGAGCCCATATCATATCGCACAGTGGCAGCTGGAATTCAGTGCCAGTAGGTGGGAGGGGGTATGTTTTGGGGCAGAAGAAACAAGAAGAAAATTGCAAAAAGGTACAGGGTCCTGAGGTTTTTGGTTCTCACGCACCTCAAGTGGATATGACCATAAAAGAAAATTGATGCTTCACGGTAAGAGTTATGGACTATAAAAGTCACAACATAGAACGCACGATTCAACTAAATGGGAACAAAGACCCATAGCGTGCACATTTATCCGCGTGTTTCCCAGCCCTCACAGCGCTGAGAAACACATGGCTATAAAACGCCACTCGCTTTTATGAAGGGGCCTCAGCGGAGAATGGGAGGCCAAGGCCGCACATAGCCCCGTTTTCCAGACTAAGGAGCTCCACATGCCGGACCTCCTCAGAGTAAGTGACAGATCGGGATGCCATTTAAAAATGGCACCCCGATCTCCATGGCCCCCAACTCGACCCCCTACACACTATGGGAGGCAGAGGGTCCCTGACCAACCCCCCCCCCCCCCCCCAACACCCACGCAGGGCACCCCCGGCACAATTGCCAGCACACTGAAATTCAATGCCAGGATGCCCGGCTAGCACTGCCTGGGTGGCACCAGCAGTGCCAGGGTACCACTCTGCCCAAAGGACATGCACCAGGGGGCCTCCAATCCCCTGGTAGACTCCCACGGATGCTGTTACATCTGCTCCCCGCTTATGTTTACCAGTGCTGAACGGCGCTCGCCTGTAGTCTCTGAGGAAAAGGGATAGATCCCAACACCCCGGGTTCCTCGAGAAACTGTGTATTAAAGTGAGACCAGTTGTCTCACACTAACTAATAGGCAGATTAGCTAAAATGTGACCCTGCTCACAATGGGCGGGGTTTATATCGCAATGTCTTGCGAGATCGCATTAGATCGGGGGCAGTGTGGCCATTGAATTGCGCCCAGAGTAAATTGATATAATCCCTTAATAAGACCGCAGAAGGAGTTTGGTGTTTCCAGTTTTGGTCTTCGTAATATCGGAAGGGCATTGAGAGGAAAGAAATAAAGACATGCATTTATATTGAGCCTTTCACACCACCAGCATCCCAAAGTAATTGATAACGAATGAAGTCATTTTGAAGTGCAGTCACTGTTATAATGCAGCCAATTAGCAAACTCCACAAATAGTGGAGTGATAATGACCAGATAATTAGTTTTTTGTGATGCTGATTCAGGAATAATTACCGACCCTCTGAAGGAGCATCTTACCGAGGCCCACTCCCCACCCTATCTCTGCAACCCCACCTCATCTACACATCCTTGAAATTAAGGGGAAATTTAACATGGCCAATCCACCTAATCTGCACATCTTTGAACTGTGGGAGGAAACCGAAGCACCCTGAGGAAACCCACACAGTCACGGGGAGAAAATGCAAACTCCACGCAGACAGTCAGCTAAGGCTGGAATTAAACCCAGGTCCCTGGCACTGTGAGGCAGCAGTGCTAACCACTGTGGCACCGTGTTGTCTTTGGAATACTGACATAGGGGGCGGAATTCTCTGACCCCCGCAGGGTCAGGGAATCGCCCGGGGCCGGCGTAAATCCCGCCCCCGCCATGGCCGGAATTCTCCGCCACCCGGGAATCGGCGGGAGCGGGAATCATGCCCCGCCGATCGGCGTGCCCGCCAATTCTCTGGCCCGTGATGGGCCGAAGTCCAGCCGCTGACAGCCAATCCCACCGACGTGGTTTAAACCACCTCTGTGCCAGCGGGATTAGCGGCACGAGTGGGCCCCCGGGGCCCTGGGGGGCGCGCGGGGCGATCGGACCCTGGCCTGGCCCGCGATCGAGTGCCACCGATCGGCAGGCGGGCCAGTGCCATGGGGGCAATCTTTTTCTTCCGCCGCCGCCACGGCCTCCACCATGGCGGAGGCGGAAGAGACCCCCTCCACCGTGCATGCGCCGGTGGTGATGTCAGCAGCCGCTGACGCTCTGGCACATGCGCGGACCAACGAAGGCCTTTCGGCCTGCCCCGACGCCGGGCGGCATAGCGCCAAAGGCCGTTGGCGCCAGTTTTGGCGCCATTGGCGGAGTGGGAGCCACTCCGGCATGGGTCTAGCCCCTAAAGGTGCGGAGAATTCCGCACCTTTGGGGAGGCCCGACGCCGGAGTGGTTGGCGCCACTCCACTACGCCGGGACCCCCCGCCCCGTCGGGTTGGGGAGAATTTCGCCCAGGATCTTTTATATCCCCCTGAAAAAACAGACAAGGCTCCAGTTTGACAAATAATTCAAAAAATGCCATCTTCTTCAGTGCAGCACTCCCTCAGCACTGAACTGTTATGTCAGCCTAGATTGTGTACTCAAGTCTTTGCGTTGAGGTTGAATCTTTTGATGGAAAGATGGATGTGTCACCACTTGATCTAAGGCTGAATGAATGAATCAACCGCCTATTTTTGGAAATATTTTGTTGCGGGATAAATGTTGACTAACATCCTGGGAGAGCTCTCTACCCCTCTTCAAAAAAGTGCCATTCGGTCTTTGACTTACAAACATAAGCAAGGCTTAGTTTATAATTTGACAATGCAGCATTCTCTCAGTGCTGTGCATGCTCCTCCTCATTGTAACCATGTGCCAGAGCTATCCCAGTCCCCTGCAGTAAACCTATTGAACGGGCCATTTCTCCAGGTTTCCACCAATCATCTGTTGAGTTTACGCTGGAGTTTGGGAGAACACCAATGCAGACATGCACCTCAGTCGCTACTGTGCAATTTTGAACACAGAGATGCCTGCCTGACTCAGAGAGTAGTGCATGACCACTAGGTCCAGCTGACACCTTAGTGCTTCCAACATGATTTTCCAATGCCATTCCAACCTCCCCTCAGTGTCATCCTCTTCTAGTGGGGAAAGTTCTCAAAACAGTACACCTACTCTGTCCACTAAGTGCATGTTTAGAATGTGAGGCAGCTAGGTGTCAACTTTCACTACACCCCAAATAGGAAAGTATTGAACAATTCATGCACGTGAAGAGCTGAAGTGACACATACAGTTCAGCAATCGTTGATAAATCCGCTATGAGTGACAATTATTGGTAGATCAGCAATATATCACTGATTCATTGTTACAACATACTGAAAATTTGGGCATAAGCTATCAAAAGGCATGTGACATTGCAATCACAGCTCCATGCAATCCATTTACATTGTCATCCATGAAGCTCTTTATTCTTCATCCCTCCCTGCAACAGAAAGCATGGAGACATTTAATAAACACCACTAGTTTAAATTGTATTGAATGCCTAAACTCAGACACAAATATTCCAATTGAACTCCAACATTGAAAATGACTCGCAGGATAAAATAGGCTTTGCCGCCCACCCCCGGAAAGTAATTTGTTATTTTTGTTTCTCCAGACTTTCCCCATGCCTCACAGCTTATTTAGTGAAAGGCCCATTGTTACTGCTCCATGAATATATAATTATAGCCCAATTTTGTATCCCCTGAATTTGCTGGTCAGCTTATGCAGTAATAACAGGGTGTCATGAGTATGCTGTTATTTTTCCAGCAGGATTGGGCACCACATACCATTGACAGAAATGAGGGGCTTTGCACAATTTCATGGAACAGATGGGTCTTTTCAAAGTGGGATGCGGTGAGCAGTCGCAATTCTTAAGCTTAGAATGATACTTGCTGTTGGACAATTGGATAGGTTTGATTTCTGTGAAGTTAATCAGCAATTATACAATGGTGGTGGGTCCCAAAGGCAATCAGCATGATATGTTCCTATCACCCACCACCGATGAGTCAGTGAGGCTTACTGTTTGGGTCTCTTCCATTGTCTAACAGGTCACTAGCGTGGGCCAATGATAAGACCAATTCTTAACCAGAATTCCCTGAAACGTGAAGTGAGTGTTTGTTTCTATTTTTGGAACATTCCAGTGAGCTTTCATCATTCTAGCTGCCACCTGTCTGATTAAAAGCACTCCCTTTCCAATCATTACATAATCATTTCCTGTCTTTCATCACTCACCATGGAATGAGATGAACCATCCCTCTTAGCAATTGGCTCCTGTTCCACAATAGGCAATTGAAGATTACACTACTTCGAAGAGGGAGCAGTCACAGACTGTTATTGCACACATACCAGATAGTTTTATATCAGGCGTCTGATTTAATATGATAATTATAGCCCCCTCCCTCATACTAAAGGCTGACTAACACCGTCAATGTTGTAAAGCCGTTGGGGATCCCCCCTCACAAAAATTCTCGCATGTCTTAAGTTGTGTCGTGTCTTGTTCCAACATGTGAAATGTTTGATTCCCACTGAGATGGTTGTGATTGGGTTACTTCACTCACAATATTGCAAGACTAAATGAAAGCAAATCTGTTCTGCTCTGCAATTTGTAATCAGTTCTCAAATCTATCAAAAACATGCTATATTTGGTACTTAATAACAATTGCCACAGAGCAATTCCAGTTCAAGATTACAAGAACAACAACTTAAATTTGTCTAGCCCCATTAAAGACACCGAAATATCCCCAATGTACTTGACAGGAGAGTCATAAACAGCAAGTCAAGCAAGGAGGTTCTAGGACTGGTTGCCAAAAGCCTGGTCAAAGAGGCGGGCTTTAAAAAGCAGAGCAATTAGAGAGGTGGAGAGAGTTGGGGAGGAAATTCCAGAGTTTAAGCAGCTGAAAACACGCTGGCAGTGGTGGAACAAAACTAAGGCAGGTAACGGAGTTGAGAGGCAGCTCAGACACTACCAAACTGAAGTCGGGAGAATGGGTGCTTGTGTTCTAATGTTCCTTTTCATTAATCATCCGATATTAGCTACGTGCACTAATTTTAGTCGGAAATATGAAAACAGATGTCAAGTAATTGTACTTCAAATACTTAACAAACATCTATTCAGTGACCAAGGGAATAAAGCGCTCCCAAACACACATGTGCACTGCTTTGTGTCTTAACGCTTCACCAGCAGATGCGCAAGAAAGTTTAAAGTTTACATGTAGATGCCATGTGAAAAGAAGTATTATGGTCATGTGGCTAACAACGGAGCTATTACTCAATTTTATTTACTGATCAAAAATATAATTAGCCACATCTGCATTCCTATTTTCCTTATGTGGCTGGTGACTAACATATTGGACAATACTTATTTAGGAAGCAGCAACATAATAGAGTTCAGCACTATTAATCATCTCTCGGAGATGACTAATAACTGTGATGCAAAGTGAACATATAAAAATGCTTCTTGTGTGTGAAGCAGTGTTTTCTTTTCAAAAGAATCTCAATTGTGCCAGTGTTTTACATCATCACCTGTTACAAAGGAGTGCTGATGTCAAGCAGCTGTCCTAACAGCAATTTTATATGGACAGGTAACAACTAATGCCAAACATGAAAATGAAACACTAAAATGGCAGAATACTGTGGATGCTGTTTATTCACTGGAGCATTGCAGCAGGTCAAGGATAGAAATGTGGGCATGAGACCAAGATGCTTGACCTCACTTCATTTCCAGTGATAGACTCACCACCAATATTCACTACAAGCCCACCAGCTGCCAGAGCTACCTCAACTAAAGCACCTTACACCCTACTTCCTGTAAGGACGCCATCACATTCTCTCAGTTTCTCAACCATTTTCACACACGTTCTGATGATGCCACCTTTGAAAATGGCACTTCTGACATGTCAGCTTTTTTTCTTACATGAGGTTCCTCCTGTGGTAGTATGGCTAGAGAGATCATATTACCAGAGAACCAGGCTGCCATTGGTACAGCAGCCTCGCTGCCCATTGGCCCAGGCAAGTCATGTGCCTGTCTGCCAATTGGTTGTGGCTGGTCATGTGACTCCCCGCCGATTGGCTGAGAGGTTGGTAGCTCCGTCTACAAGGCGGGGTATAAGAGCTCGTGTTGGCTGGCAGTCGGCCTTTCTCTGTACGACCACTGCCTGGCTCACGTCTAGCGTATTAAAGCCTGTTGTTTGGAACTTCACTACGACTCGAGTCCAATTGATGGTGCATCAATTTAATACGCTAGACTTTGAAAATGGAACTACGGATTAAGCCAGAATGCCTCCAGATCAGCCCGCATGCTGCAAATGCTTCAGCAACTTTTAAACATTGGCTGGCGTGCTCCAACAGCTACCTCTCTACTGCAGAAAATCAACTAACAAAGGAGCAGAAACTCCACAACCTCCACTCGTGCGTGGGCACCGCCGTTTACTCGATAATAGAGGACGAACTGGACTATGATATCACCATGGATCTCCTAAAAGGACACTTCATCAGGCCAGTAAACCAAGTCGAAGCGCTGCACCTCCTGGCAACAAGGCAACAATTCCCCGGTGAGACCCTCGATGAATTCTATCGGGCCCTCATTGACCTAGGGAGAAACTGCGCCTGCCCGCAGGTCACTGCTGCGGAGCACACCTAACTCTTGATTAGGGATGCCTTTGTGGTGGGCATGCAGTCACCCCAAATACGGCAGAGACTGTTAGAGAAGGACGCTCTCAGCCTCACTGAGGCACGGACCCTTGCATCCTCTTTGGAGGTCGCTGACCGCAACACGCGCGTGTATGCCCCCGGCCGCGCGGCAGCCCCTTTGGCAGCGTGGCACAGCCCCCTCACCCCCGCCGACTCGGACCCCCAGACCTGCGGTGCAGGACGCCCAGACAAGCCCTCGGGCCCCCGTTGCTATTTCTGCGGGCAGGCCAAACACCCCCGCCCACGCTGCCCGGCCCGCACCGTAGTCTGCAAGAACAGCGGCAAAAAGGGCCATTTTGTGGCCGAACGGCAGCGACCGCGCCCCCCCCCCCCCTGCACTCCTCTAGAGCTCCGTGCGGCCCGCGGACCTCGCTGGCTCCACCCCCCACCGCCACGAGTGATCCAAGGCCGCCCCCATTTTGTGCCTCCGACTCCACATGTGACCCCAGGGCGCCGCCATCTTGTTCATCCCCCACCACATGTGGCCGACGGGCGCCGCCATCTTGGATCGGCACGGAGGATCCCGCAAGCGATTACTCCGTCCTGGATAACGACTCCGCGTTCCTGCCACGACTCTCCTCGGTGACACTGGACCAGACACGGCCCCGCACGCTTTCCAAGGCGACCACACAGATCCACCTCAACGGTCGCAAAACAAGCTGCCTACTGGACTCCGGGAGCACAGGGAGTTTAGTCCACCCCGACACGGTAAGACGCTGCGCGCTCCCCGTTCACCCCGTAAAGCACAAAATAGCTCTGGCATCTAGTTCGCACTCCGTCCAAATCACCGGGTGCTGCGTAGCGGACCTCACGGTCCAGGGGAGGGTTTTAAAAAATTATAAATTCCTCGTCCTCCCCCCCCTGCGCACCGGCACTTCTTGAACTGGATTTTCAGTGCAACCTGCAGAGCCTAACTTTTAAATTTGGTGGCCCTATTCCCCCCCTTACTGTCTGCAGCCTCGAGTCCCTCAATGTCGACCCCCCTTCATTGTTTGCGAACCTCACCCCGGATTGCAAGCCCGTCGCCACCAGGAGAAGACGGTACAGTGCCCAGGACCGGACCTTCATCACGTCCGAGGTCTAAAGGCTGCTGAAGGAAGGGGTCATAGCGGCTAGCAACAGTCCCTGGCGAGCACAAGTGCTGGTGGTTAAGACTGGGGAGAAAAACCGTATGGTCATCGATTACAGTCAGACCATCAACAGATTTACGCAGCTGGACGCGTATCCTCTCCCCCCTTGTCTCTGACCTGGTTAACAGGATCGCGCAGTATAGTCTTTTCCACGGTGGACCTTAAGTCCGCCTACTACCAGCTCCCCATCCGTACGAGTGACCGAAAGTACACTGCGTTCGAAGCGGATGGGCGACTCTACCACTTTTAAGGGTTCCCTTTGGTGTCACGAATGGGGTCTCGGTCTTCCAAAGGGAGATGGACCAAATAGTTGACTAATACGATTTACGAGCCACCTTCCCGTATCTCGACAATGTCACCATCTGCGGCCATGACCAGCAGGGCCACGACCACAGCTCCCGGAGTCACGGACGACCACCGATCCAACGTCACCGGCGCCGCTGCACAGGTCCAGCAGGACACCGAAAGCACCCATCCGGCTGATCGAGTCAATTTGATGGACCTTATGGACTTTCATGTTCTGCACATGTTCCTTGCCATTGTTTTTTTAATTATTATTACTGTGGTTATTGTTGTTTTTTTCTCTCTTGTGTACTGTGTATAGCATGGTTTTCTTGCATGTTCGTCACGGGCCAGTGGGCAGCCATAGTTACCTCGGTACTGCCCGAGAAGGTCTCTAGTCATACTACCAGTTTTTTGGGCCATGTACCCCCACCGTCTCTCACGCCACTCCTCCTCCCCCCCCCCCCCCCCCCCCCCCCCCCCCCCCGCCCCCCGCCCCCGCTTCTTTCTCCACAAGGGGTGAATGTGGTAGTATGGCTAGAGAGATCATATTACCGGAGAACCAGGCTGCCATTGGTACAGCAGCCTCGCTGCCCATTGGCCCAGGCAAGTCATGTGCCTCTCTGCCAATTGGTTGTGGCTGGTCATGTGACTCCCCGCCGATTGGCTGAGAGGTTGGTAACTCCGCCTACAAGGCGGGGTATAAGAGCTCGTGTTGGCTGGCAGTCGGCCTTTCTCTGTACGACCACGGCCTGGCTCACATCTAGCGTATTAAAGCCTGTTGTTTGAAACTTCACTACGACTTGAGTCCAATTGATGGTGCATCACCTCCCATCTGTGATTGACAGAGAACTAAACCAAGCACCTTCCGTACAATCACTGAAGGTCTAATACCTGCCGCTTTACCTCCTCCCTCCTCGCGGTTCAAGGCACTCCTTACAGGTAAAGAGACCTTTCACTTGCACTTTGTTCAATTTGGTCTACTATATTCGCAGCTCCAATAGCGGTCTCCTCTACATTGGGGAGACTAAGTGCAGACTGAGTGACCTATTCGTGGAACGTTCAGCCCGCAAGCATGACTCCCTAACCCTTCTGTTGCTTGCTATTTCAACTCAGCACCTTGCTCTCATGCCCACATGCCCATCCTTGGCCTGCTACACTGCTCCAGTGAAACCCAACGCCCAACTCAGAACACGTCGAGGCCGTGAAATTTCGCGAGAGTTAGGCTCACTTAAATATGTCTGCGCCAGATTCTCCCAAGGCCCAGGGTCAAAAGCCCGCACGTGGCAGAACTTGCCATGGTGCCATTAGTCCACCAAAACGTGGTGGGTCAGGGGTAACGGCACCTCGGGGGAGGGTCACCCAGACCATTGGGGGCCCCCGGGTGGTGGACTTTGGGCAAGGTAGTATCCAGGCACGTTGGCACTGCCAGCGTGGCAACTTGGCACTGTCACCTGGGCACCGTGGCAGTGCCAAGTTGCCCTTGTGGCACTGGCAGGTTGGCCTGAAGCAGGGTCATGCGGACTCAAAACGTTACCTCTATTTTATCTCCCTATGGATGCTGCCAGGCCTGCTGAGCTTATCCAGCTTTTTCTGGTTTTCAGTTTGATGAAAATATAAAAGTCTTTAGTAAACAGATTATTTGAATTGTTTCCTGAAACACCAAAGAAGTGAATGAATACTGTTGATGTGAAAATGAAATAACAGGATCACTACGAAATCATCCCTCAGATTCACTGCTTTCTGAGGGAGGCATTTTCATTTAAACTCTTGAGATGCCTGTGAGTGGTCAAATGAGGACTAGGTGCAGGCTACACAAAAACAGGGGCAGTGACTTCACAACTGAAGAGGTACATGAACAGCTACGTGTGCAGGTTTGCACCAGACATACAGTCGAAACACCACCAACCAAAATACATTGGTTCTTCCTACTAACTTCAGAGATTAAACAAATTGAAACTCAGGTTAAATGGCGAAGAGATGGTTAGTTTAGAGGGTAGAATTCTCCTTTCTGAGACCAAGGGCCCAATCCAACCAAATGTGTGTCTGTGGGTGATGCGCAGAAGACTTCAGCTGGGTCACACCCAGATTGCCCATGACTTCCTGGAATATCTTGGACATGGAATTTGAGTCCTGATCTGACTGGATCATGGTGGTCAGTCCAAACCTGGAAAAGGGTCGAGTCAATTCCCCCACCACTGTTTTGGCAGAAAGCAAAGATGGAAAAGGAACATCCTCTGGGAAACGAGTAGCCACGTCCATGATGGTAAGAGTTTACCTGAATCCCTCTTTGATTTTGGGTAGAGGCCCCAGACAGTCCACTAACATCTTGCTGAATGGTTCCCCAAAAGGCAGCATGCAAATTATAGGAGCAGGTCCTATTTCTTGTTTGGGTTTTCCCACAACCTGGCACATGCGGCAGGTTCTAAAAACCTTACTACATCCCTGTGGAGGTGTGGCCAGTAGAAATGTTGGATGATGCAATCTTGGATTTTGCATATACCGACTTGCCCAGCCATCAGAATTTTGTGAGCTAGCCACCAGATTTCCCCATGGAACCTCGACAGCATCGTTATCTGGTGGATCACTCTCCACTTCTCATTTGCAGGTCTGAGTTGGTCTCCATTTCCTCATCAACATCTCATTTCTAATGTCATTGCATTGAGGGACTGCCGCTGCCTCGGATTCAGTGTGAGCTAATGCTTTTGACAGCTGGGCCACTACCAAGGAAGATTTATTTATTACCTCCACAGTGTCCAGAGATAGGTTTCAGATAAACAGACCGGAGGGTCCTCTGTCTGCAAAATCACTTCAGCTTCCTCTGACCAAGCTTGTCTGGCAATAGAACAAGTTACCACACAGTCAGGGAAAATGCCAGGCACTTCCTCTTGCAGCTGTTCAGTCTCTTTGACCTCAATGGGCTTTTTGGAGACCACGGGAGGCGTTATTACCTTTAATCCCGCAAAGTTGTTGCTGAGGAGCAGGTCGCCCGCCCGCAGGCAAGCAGAGGACGACTGGTCTTATCATAGAATTTACATAGAATTTACAGTGCAGAAGGAGGCCATTCGGTCCATCGAGTCTGCACCGGCTCTTGGAAAGAGCACCCTACCCAAGCCCACGCCATCCTATCCCCATAACCCAGTAACCCCACTCAACCAACACTAAGGGAAATTTTGGACACTAAGGGCAATTTTAGCATGGCCAATCCACCTAACCTGCACATCTTTGGACTGTGGGAGGAAACCGGAGCACCCGGAGGAAACCCGGGCACACACGGGGAGAACGTGCAGACTCCACACAGACAGTGACTCATCCGGGAATCGAACCTGGGACCCTGGAGCTGTGAAGCAATTGTGCTAACCAATATGCTACCGTGCTGCTAGGTCGCATTCCAGACGTAGCTGGTATTGGGGAATGGGAATGTACCTTCTTCAATCCCCTTTACCAACACCTTGGCACTCTCTGGTGGGCAGGTCATGCCTTTTCACAGCACTAGAATTTAGCTGCTCCCTGTATACCTCACTATCTCTACAGGTTTACTGACCTCACCCTGGGAAATGTGGCCATCCTTTCTTTGGATACAAAATCTCGGTAACTCTCAGGGATCACTCAACCTTATCGACACTCTCAGGAGAGCCCCTCCAGGGATTCACAGCCACAGTCAAAACCGTAGCCTGATCTGCTGTTCTCTCTTTCGGCATCGTTACATCGGCGTGGCAAGGTCTTCCCGGGCATGTCTGCCCAGCCCGCCCAACACTCCTAGTTCAGCTGCATACAGCCACGTCACGAATGATTCTGGAGGGTAAAGTGTCACACCCCCATTGCACTCAGGCTCCTCCAACCATCACACTCACCTCACTGTCCCATCCATTGCCAATGTTGCCTGCTGGAGTTCCCTCTCAGCTGTCCATTCGCCCTGACCAGCATCTCCGCCCAACCATCCCCCCTGCAGCAACTGTGTCTGTCCAACACGTGGCTCCAATTACTTTTATTTTTGGAAAGATAATTCTCGATCAGCAAACCACCACCGCCCCATTCCCTTTGCAACCCCCCATTTCCTTTACCATCTCTTTGCATCACCTTTGATCTCCCCTCTGCTACCCTTCAACCTGACCCCTTCTCCTTCAACAACATCCAGGTGAATGTGCATGTTCATACCTCCATGAACACCCCTCCCTGACCTCCTTCCCACCACTAAGGTCCACGTGTGCCTCCAAATCCTCACCAACCACCCTCACCCTCCTGTCCCACCAGCTACCTCCCTCTCACACTCACCGTTCCTTCTGAGACCACCCTCAGTTCGCTCTCATGAGGTTCGGAGACGCGGGATGAGCTTCCATCTACAACAGCCCCCTACGAGGTCAGGGATTCTGCTATGTTCCTCTAACTAACCTCCGGAGTGGGTCAGCCTCTTTGGCAGCCGACGGCATCCTTATCGCTGGAGAATGAGAGGCCTGAGGTTTGGTGCAGGGGGGGTTGGGGGGCAGCAGCATGTGGGCAGCAGTGTGTCTTCACTGAGACATCAGCGTGGCAGGTGAGAGACATGGTGCTGCCGTTCGCACACTGCTCAGGGATGAACCACTGAATGATCGAGGGATTCACAGAGCATAGCACCATGACAGGGAGGAGTGGCTGATGAACAAAGTGATATTTGTTTACATGTGCTTTTGTTATAGTGGTAACCAATCTTAACTAGTGCCTCTGCACACCCGTGCCCACGAGGTGCCTACAGTTTCTTACTCTTCCTCACCCTCCCATTTAGTCTGGGTATTTCCCCAGGATTCACAGCTGAAGTTGAGGCAGTCTGCTGCCTTCCACACCCTGTTGCCTCAGGTGACTTTGGCGGGCTCTATCTTGAGGATCCAGGTGGACTTTCGGGTATCATGGGTGCCTGCAGTGCTGCCCTCCTCGTTTTTCAGGGCAGGAGGTGTGTCGCTCACGCGGGTTGGGGGGGGGGGGGGGGTCCAGATGGGTTTGCACATCTCCGGGGTTCCCTGAGTCGAGGGCCTCAGGCTTCACTCTTGCTAATCCTTTTGGTTGCCCGGAGGCCCTTGTGCTCCTCCATAGGATAGAGGGGCAGCTGGAGTGAGATCCAGAAGCCCCGCCGTCCTCCATCAGACGCCTGTGGATTCCCACCAGTGCCTGCACCTGCAGTTGAAGCCCTCAGCCATGGAGCGGACATCCCCCACCATGGAGTGCACATCCTGCACAAAGGTTTCCATTGCAGATGCCACCCACAGTGTTGTCTCATTATGTTGCATGGATAGCACCATCTCCTCGTGCAGAAGGCAATTGGACTCCTTCAGTTGCTCTTGCAGTCTGAGGATCATAGAGGTCTTACAGAATCATAGAATCACAACAGTGCAGAAGGAGGCCATTCGGCCCATAGAGTCTGCACCGGCCCTAGGAAAGAGCACCCCATCTAAGCCCAAGCCTCCACCTTTTCCCCTGAACCAATATCCCTATTTAACCATTTTTGGACACTAAGGGGCAATTTATCAAGGCCAATCCACCTAAGCTGCACATCTTTGGACTCTGGGAAGAAACCGGAGCATCCGGAGGAAACCCACACAAACACAGAAAGTAAGTGCAAACTCCACACAGACAATCACCCAAGGCCGGAATTGAACCCAGGTCCCTGGAGCTGTCAGGTAGCAGTGCTAACCACTGGGCCACCGTGCCTTCCTGATTTTCACGACTCTGCCTTTGCAGTACCAGCAGCTCTGGGATGACTGGACCCAGGGGCACGTAATCGGCCAGGGGATCAGTGTCCTGGGCTTTGATATCCCTTTGAGTGCTAGATCCCTGGGACATCCCTGCCTCCATCTGCTGTGGATCATCAGCTGTGAGATGCCCACCAGTGAGTGACCCAGGAGCCTGCCTACTAGATAATCCACCAAGGTGTGCGTATCTGCGCTTTTGGAGGGTGAGGGTGACAGATGTGACGTCTCTTCACTGGTGATGTCTGAGAAATTCCCCTCGGAGCTGCTCAGGTCAGTGGTTTCCAGCGGGCACGAGGATGGTCTGGGCTGTCCGTCTGATTGCCCTGCAAAGGAAGGCAGATGGCATTAGTACATCACGGGGGATAAATTATGTGAGATGTTTACTCGCGTGAGCTTTAAGGAATGACTGTGTGTCCTTACTGTTCTCACTTTTGTTCGTTGCCCCACTTGACCATCAGCACAGGCCTAGTGCTGCTCCTCCCCAGCCAGATCAAGGGCTCTTTCCTCATGCGGGGTGAGGGTGCACATGACTCTGGCTGTGCCCTCTCACACCAGTTTGTCCTGCGGGATAGAGTGAGAAATCCCGCCCACGTCATCGGCAGGGTTCACACCATTTTTCTCACCGGAACTGAAGCCTTATGATTCTTTGTGCCTAACACCCGATACAATCCAGATCTTAACTGCACAGCTCACAGCGTAAAAGAAATTCTCCTTACCTTCAATCACAAAATGTGGATGCTGGAAATTTAAATAGAAACAAAAACATCTGGAAAATGTCAGGCAGTTTCTGTGGAGAGAGGAGCATGACTAATCTTTCAAGTCGAAGAACAAATCTCTCCACAGATGCTGCCTGACCTGTTGAGTTTCTCGTGATCTCGCCCTCAGTTTCAGGAGCCAATTGCCATAAATCCACGCCTTCAGATTACCAACCATCCCGCTAATCAAAACAGTTTCTGTCAGAACCTTGTAGAATTTCAAACACCTCTGTTGAATCTCCCTTTAGCTCCTTCAGCTCAAAGGTGATGTCTTTGATACCCTTAAGCAACAACAACCTATTAACTTAAGTATCAAATGCCAAAAGACCTGCAAAATCCATATAGACTATATTTTTTCGTTCAGTTTAATTTCAAATAGCGTTGGAGCGTGCTTGTTCATTTTAGTATTATTGAGATATTGAAAGTGGAGTTGAAACAGTGTTGAAGCGCTCAGGTTTCTGGGTGTAATGATTTCAGGACGTGCAATGTCACGCTGTAAAACTAGTGGAGGAGACGAGAACTATTACATGAGATGGGCGATAGAATGTCTTTTCATTAAGATCAAGCTAACTGCATCATTAACACTTGGCCCTTTTATTACCTTGAATTAAGATTAATGATCTGTAAAATATGTATACACTTTAATCTTCGGTTTATTGTGCTTGACTCAATTACCTCGTCAATAATTATTTCAAGTAATATTTTTGAACTTGTACTAAAAACGAAAGGGTTCCCGAAAGAATAAACTCTTTGGCTATTAGCTTAAACCACTGATCGATGACTTAGCACAAACTTAAACCACTAAAGAAAGAATTTGAGTTTAAACAGCAACTTCAGGATGTCCAAAAGCATTTCAAAATGTTTTTGAAGAGTTATCATTGTTGTAATACAGGAAAGTGTGGCAGTCAATTTGTGGAGAATGGGGTCCCACAAACAGCAACGAGATAAATGGCAAAATGGTCTGTTTTAGTGCCACAGGCTGAGGTACAAAATATTCACCAGTGTAGCAGGAGACTGCTCTTGCTCTTCATTGCCACAGGACTTTTTACATCCATCAGAAAAGAGTGAGGAGGGCCTCAGTTTAATATCTCATCCAAAAAGACATTAACACCTAAATCTAACATGATTGAATCCATTTTACTGTCTGTGTGGAGTCTGCACGTTCTCCCCGTGTCTGCCTGGGTTTCCTCCGGGTGCTCCGGTTTCCTCCCACAGTCCAAAGATGTGCAGGTTAGGTGAATTAGGCGTGCTAAATTGCCCTTAGTGTCCAAAAAGGTCAGGTGGGGTTACTAGTTTAGAAGGATAGGATGAGGTGTGGGCTGAGGTGAGGTGCTCTTTCCAAGGGCTGGTGCAGACTCGATGGGCCGAATAGCCCCCTTCACTGTAAATTCTATAATTCTATGATTTTATGGGCATCAAACAGGCACATCAAACAGTGATAACAAATGTAGCAGATGCCTGTATCCGATCTGCATGGCAGTTTATTCCGCTGTTAAGTTAGTTGGAGCTTTTTCTTAGACAGTCATCACAATGAGCCCAGGTGTCATTTCAATTTTAGAATGAGGCTCCTGCACTCATTTCAGACAACTTGCTTCTCTGCTCGGAACTTGCTCAATGGATTTTTGGTTCGAGTAGTCTAATCCGTGCCCCTTAAAGGGAGGTTGTTCAGAAATGCTGGCTATTTTTAGTATTTTGTGGGGTGGCCAGAATGGGGCTCCACAAAACAAAATGATCGCCATTACTGACTCCCCTTAGACCATATCACCACCCCAGAGATTTACTTTAGATATTGCTGGCAGGAATCAAATTAGTAAGACCTCGACAAACAAGCTGTGCTGAAGTGACCCTCATTATCCCAATTTATTCCGATGAAACTTATTATGTAAATGGGGAGAGAATTTGGGGTGTTTGTCTGTGTCCTCGGCGTTGGTCCCCTGGGTCGTGGTTTCATGGCTCGACTGGGACGGGGGGCTGTTGTTGCAGCTGCCTTCGCAATCACTGCGGGGCTCCCTGTGGGATGGCCGCCCTGGCGCTGGCTGGAGGCGGGGTTCGCCTGAGGGGCCCGATTGGTCCCTGTGGGGTGGCTGCCTTGACGCTGGCCGGGGGCGGGGTCCACCAGGTGGGCCGGGTCGATCGCCGGGTGGTCCTGCAAGACAATATACACCATGCATGTTTAGGCAGGCAGACCGGGGTGGGGGTGAGATGAGGGGTGAGTGAGGGGTTAGTGAGATGAGGGGTAGGATGAGGGGTGAGTGAGGTGAGGGGTGGGGTGAGGAGTGAGTGAGGTGAGAGGTGGCGTGAGGGGTGAGTGAGGGGTGAGTGAGGGGTGAGGTGAGGTGAGGGGTGGGTGAGGTGAGGGGTGAGTGAGGTGAGGGGCAGTGTGAGGGGTGAGTGAGAGGTGAGGTGAGGTGAGGGGTGAGTGAGGTGAGGGGCAGTGTGAGAGGTGAGTGTGAGGTGAGGTGAGGGGTGAGTGAGGTGAGGGGCGGGGTGAGGGGTGAGTGAGATGAGGGGTGAGTGAGGTGAGGGGTGAGTGAGGGGTGAGAGAGGTGAGGTGAAGTGAGGGGTGAGTGAGGTGAGGGGCGCGGTGAGGGGTGAGTGAGATGAGGGGTGAGTGAGGTGAGGGGTGAGTGAGGGGTGAGTGAGGTGAGGGGTGGGGCCAGGCAGGGGTGTCTCACTTGGTGGCGTGCCCCTGATCTCGGCAATGGGCAACCTCTCGGTCCTCGGGTCCTCCAGCTATGTCCAGTGCACTCTGTTCGTGCACGGTGAGGGGGTGCAAATCAGGTGCATCCCCTCCAGTTTGGTCCCGCTCTCGCAGGTTATGGCCGCGCTTCTCCTGGGGGGGGGGGGGGGGGGCGCACACAAACATCAGCATTGTTAAGCGGTCCAACGCATGCAGCCCGGCAGTTGGGTCTATGTTGGCATGGTTGCACAGTGCACCCGGCCAATATGGCTGGTATGGGTGGGTGCAGCCATGTGGGTCATGGCTGGGGTTGTACCATCCCCCTGAGGAGGGGGCGGGGGTGTCACATGTGTGGGGGGTAGGGGACACAGTGCTGAGTGTCACCCTGGCTGCCCTGAGTAGGTCGTTGAGCTTCTTCCAGCACTGCTCTCCAGTCCTGGGTGTCACCCCGACTGTGCTGACGGCCTGGCCCACCTCCCTCCACATATTCCGGGCGACCTTCTGGCCTGGTCTGGGGTATAGACGAGGGCGTCCAGTAGCGTCTCCAAATCACGGTCCATGAACTGCGGTGCTGCTTGGCGGGGCAGCATCTTGATCCGTCGGCTATGTGCCAGGGTCACGTCTATTTGTGCGCTACGCGGCACCACATCTGACACCGGTCTGGGGCGCGCCCCCGCACTTCCCGCCGTGCCCATGCTGGCCCCTTGTGGCGCACAGAAAGGCTGGGCCAAGAGGCCCGTTGACGCCGGCGTGAAGCACTCCAGTGTTTACGCCGGCGTCAAAGCCGCGGTATTGGAGAATCCCGGCCCCGATTTCGAGTGAAAATAGGAATAGCCAAGGCATGTAAGCAGAAAAAGCTGTAACGCCGATTCACAGTAACAGTGATGCAAATGCAAATGTTCAAAAAGATAACTGGACAGTTCCTCTGATGATTAACAAAACATGAATTAATTTCAAAATCAACACTGGAGCAAGGGCAAATCTCATCAGTTTTTCGGATTTGAAAGAGCTGGAAATTAAACCACAAGTGTTAAATAAAGCAATTTTGCTGAAAGACTACAATGGAAAAAGAATTACTACTCTCGCAGTATGCGAGCTAGACATATACATAAAGAACAAAATACATAAAGAGACATTTTCCATTGTAGAGGCTGAACGTTAATCTTTATTGGGAGTGGAAGCACTTGAATTAGTTAAAAGAGTTTACAGTTCAGACTGTGCTGTAACCAGGAAAAATGTATCAGTGACGTAAAAGAACTGAAAGAATTTCCTGAAATCATTCAAGGCTTTGGCACTTTACCATTCACTTATCAAATCCAGATAAAGGAGAAAGCGCAGCCAGTTATACACGCACAAAGGCAAGTACCAGCTCCATTAAAGGAACAACTAAAGAATGAGCTAGAGAGAATGACGACTTTGGGAGTAATCAAATGCATTGAAGAACCAATGGATTAGGTGAACTCTACGGTCTGCGTTATTAAAATAAATAACGCCATAAGAATCTGTATGGATTCCAAGATCTCAATTTAAACATCAGAAGAGAGCCTTATCCTATTCCGAAGAGAGAAGAAGTTGCATGTGAGATGTCGGAAGAAACATGTTTCAGCAAACTAGATGGATCACAGGGTTTTTGGCAACTCAAGTTGGATGAGGAGAGCACAAAGCTGTGTACCTTTAACACGTCATTCAGGCAATATTGTTTTCTAAGAAAGCCATTTGGTATAATTTCAACATTGGAAATCACGTTGTAGAAGAAATTTCAGGTGTCAGAGTATACGTTGACGATATTATTGTTTGGGGCTCCACAAGAGAAGAGCACGACAAAAGGCTTCTCATAGTGCTGAAAAGCATCAAAAAGAATGGCTTGAAGTTAAATAAAACCAAATGCCATTTTGGTACCGGCAATATCATATTCTTGGGAGATCAACTTTCTGCAAAAGGTATACAACAAGAAAAGATAAAGGCAATCTTGAACATGTCACGTCCTACTGACAAAAAAATGAATGAATAAATTTCACTGGAACATTTATCTCTAATCTCGCAGCAAAAACATCATGCCTAAGAGAAACCATCAAGAAAGACACTATTTTCCAGTAGTCCAACAGGAATGGCGAGCATTACCGGAAGCGTTGACAACAGCTCCAGTGCTGACATTTTTTGACCCTACAAAGAAGACAAAAATATCGACAGATGCAACAAAAGGTGGGTGGGGAGCAGTGTTATTACAGCAAGACAATGATGAAAATTATCTTCCATTTGCGTCCGCTATGGATAGCCAGGAAGATACATATCTCACGCTATTAAGTTATAGGGCAGCACCATTAATCAATGGACTTTCATTGTTGATGAATCGGCAACTCACAACACCCTTGCTATGCATTCCAAAGCAACCAAAAAATCAAAAAAAGAAGGCAGAAGAGGTATTATGACAAAGCCACAGGAAGGGTACAACTATTGCTAAAAGATGACACAGTCAGGGTGGAAGATCCTGAAGTAAACGGATGGTTAAAGTGTGCCAAAGTACTGTAACAGTCAGATTCACAGTCATATGTAATAATCACCAATGACGGGACAGTCTTAAGGAGAAACAGAAGAACTTTTCTGAAGGTTCAGCAACCTTTTGTTATGAAACCACATGAGGATACTGTAAGCAATCCAAGGACAGTTGAACAAGAAACACCTCAGCATGCGGAGCCAGAACAAGATAAAAATGCACAAAATAAAGAAAAACAGCAAGAATCATCTGTAACAACAAATGAAAATCAAGCAAGTTCACAAGTTCAACCAATGCTTAGAAGGTCGACAAGACAAAGAAGAAAAACCGGACAGATTTAATTTGTGATGGACCGTAAATATTTGAATGATCAAAAGAATTATGCATATCCTGTGTATTGTATAGTAAACTGAAACAATGTATGTAAATAGTTTACATTTTCAAAGGCAAGGGGATGTGATGATATGCATAAACAATCATGTAAATAGTAATGTATATGACCTCCAACCAGCAGGTGGCAGTAGAGAACTACCACGTGACTCTATACTTGGAGGAATCTGGAGATAGTCGTGATCATGGATTTTCCTACTTGCAGTAGCTCTAGGATAATTTATTATAGTTAGTAGTTTTTTGATATATTTCTCATTGTTATCTATTCCACGCATTTATTTAATAATAAACATTTAACTAGTCCTCTGCATTCCTCCCCCCCCCCCCCCCCCACCCCCGCCCGTCTAGGCTGCCACCTCAAGCCTCCATCGACGCTGCTGCCATTGCCTTCTCCGACATCTGACCATCTAGCCTGCCACCAGCTTCTGTGAGGTCTACGGTATCATCCATAATGTGATATCTATAAGGGATTTGAGAGGGTGTGAGAGACCGACAAACAGCTACGACTTCCACCCCGGTACCCTCAGATCCTTCAGGCATCCACCACCCTCACATCTCCTGCCAACCCACAGGGTGCACACACACTCCCCTAGGCATTGGACCCAGAGCCCGGACCCAAACACCCATTGGGAATGTTACCTGGGCCGGGCGCTGGTTCCCTCCCCGACCCACATACCCACACACTGGTTGCGGGGATGTCCCCAGTGCTGGAACCTAACTCTTGGGTTTTGTATTGTTGGCTGCTGCCACTGTGGTGGTGATGCCTCCGGAGTTCAGGCAGAGTGTCCAGGCCCCTCAGTCTGACTGGCATGCTAGGCGGTAACAACCGCCTGTGACATGGTACTTGTACCCACGGGAATCCATGTGGGAGTTGTGACGCTCGCATTACTAGAATTAGCAATCCCCCATTAGCAATAGCCTTCGGCTGTGCAGTCAGAGGCCGCCACGGTCAATGGGATTTAAAGTGACCACCACCATATTACCACGGACAGGGCTCTGTCTTAGGTATGTTCGGTGAGACGGACAGGCAGCAGCTGGAGCTGGCCCTGTTCTGAGTATTCACAATCCGGGAGTGGGGGTGGCAGGCCAGGCCCAGAATGCTGGACCACCCCCCCCCCCAACACCGATGGCGGCAGTCCCCCTTGCCCCTAGAGGCCCCTCCACACACCCCCCCCCCCAAACACTGAGGCAGCAGTTCTGTGCCCTGGGCTGACTGCCCGATTTCCAAGATGACTACTCACCTCCTCGGACCCCCACATCAGCTACTATGCCAGCTTCATATTTTTTAATAGGTGACCATTCACTGGGGAGGCAGTTAGATCACGAGGTTTCGTTTGATAGGGGGTCCTTCCCGTTAATGGGATGGAGGTTGGCCTTAATTATTGATTATTGGTTTCTCGACATGGTGCAGCGGGATCCTGAGCTCACAACAGGAGTGGGCTGGTTAATTCGAAAACCAATCAGCGCCCAGCATGGTTCCTGATTTCGGCCTCTCCTGCTATCTCACCAGCCCGCTCATTCTCCTGCCCGGCGTGATGAGGCCAGTGGATCGCGCCCAGTGTTGTTCTCACTTTCCACAGATTGTTTGAATTAATTTCTGTGTTTATTCCAATGACTATTCTATTGGCTGTTTTTCACAAACATCTGTCCAGCAGAATGTTAATGATTTCCAGGTGTTAATTCAATACACTTAATGGTGGGAAATTCAAAATGGCAGAATATTCTTGGGGTGCACGGTCTGGTTACGTGAACAAAAACCCTGAGAGGCGCTTCTTTGACTGCCTTTAGTGTTCTCTCCGGTTGAGTGGTGTTAGTAGTCCTCTTTGTGGTCTGACTATCTTATCTTCAGGAGTGTCCCCGTGTTGCCTCATTTCTAATTAGAGAATATAGAGTGGTAACAAAACAAGCCAGATAGAGAATGGAGTTGGGGTTTGTACTATGCGTTATTGGCTTTTCTTTTTGTACAGTATTATACAATATCATTGTTTTATATGCCAAAAATACCTCAATAAAATTGTTTATGAAAAAAGATGTAAAAAAACAAGCCAGATAGGGGCATCGAGTCATTCCGGAACTGAAGAAGACCAATTAGCCCATAAAACACACAGCCAGCTGTCTGTAGCGCAATCCAGTCAGTTCCATTCTCTGGCTCCATCCCCATAGTACTTGAAGTTTATTTCCCTCACGTCCCTATCCAATTTCCTTTTGAAATCATTAATCATCTCCACTTCCACCACTCGCATAGCCAGTGAATTCCAGGTCATTAACACTTGCTGTGTAAAAAAAAAGTGTAATTCCTCAGAATTCCTTGACTTCAACATTATCTCAGCACATGTTTGGAGAATTAAACTCCCCCATATCATCACTCTATAGTGCTTGGAGATCTCTTGCGATTCTCCTTCAGATATCATGCTTCACTCCAATGTTATTGAAGGCTCACTTGGTAATTAAGCAAATCAATGTATGAATCATGGTGCTGTCCTGTTCATGGGCTGGCTGACTTTCTTTGGAATTACCTTTCTTTTCCAACTTTCTACCGAAAAAAAACTTTTTCCGATTTCAGCTATGGCCCAAACTGTGTAGTCTTTGGCTTAAAACCTAATTCCTATATTAAGGCTGGGATTTTCTGGCCCCACTGTGACAGGACCAGCTGCAAGAGATTCAGCAGCCAAGCCAAAAGTCCATTAACATTCAACGGGACTGGATGAACCTGGCAGCGGGCAGGGTTGGAACATCCTGCCCAATGATCCAATTCTCTTTTGAAAGCCATGATTAAATCTGCCTCTACTACACTCCCAAGAACCACTCACTACACAAAAAAGTAACACCATTGCTTCATTTGACAATTATCCCAAATCAATGTAGCCCTCTGTAACTCCAGCCATGAGAGGGCTGAGAGTGACTTGCAATGTAAGGTGATTCACGAGTCAGCCTAGCAATCAAACCGGACACCACACCTCCCCCTCCTCCTCCTTTCCCCACCTGCCTTGGGGTGTGCGCTCAAAAAAGCTGTGTGCAAGTTGAGTGGGGACTTTCCTCGTGTATGTTCCAGGGAGGGGCAAGTTGAGCCTCATTGTAGCAGTATGAAGCAGACTCACTGCTATTCCCTTTCTCACCATATTCTCTTTGAATTAAATACATATTTTCAACACTAACCTTTTTGGTCCCCCTTTTTAAAATTTGGGAGAATTCCATTTCTTTCAAAGCACAAATACAAAAAGTGCCAAAAAACCTTGTCATGAAAAGAAAACATCAAAAATCCCAAAGCAGGGTAATGGGTCTCCCCAGACTTTCTGACACTCAGTTGTCTGTTTCTCCCAGAACATCTATTATATATTTTCCAATCGCCTCTATTTTTAATTCATTCCAATTATCATTTTCCCTCAACCGCTACTTTTCACTGTGTAATATTAAATGAAAAATAAAGTGCACTTTCAGCTAATCAGTACTAACCGTGACTCAGTCTCACTTCTGAGTCAGAAGGTTGTGGCTTCATTTCCCACTCCAGAGGCTTGAGTATCTAATCTGAGCTGATACAGTCCTGACGGAGTGCTGTACTGTCAGAGATGCCACTTTCCGATGAGAGGTAAAACTAAGATCCTGCCTGTCCTCTCAGTTGGATACGAAAAATGAGTAAGAGAGTTCTCCCTTGTGATCTGGACACTTTGACCTAACTTATAACACATTGTCTGGCTGCTGCTATTTGTGGGATCTCACTAGTCTCAAATCAGCTGCAGTTCTCCCTACACTACCACAGGTACCACACTTCAAAAACTATTTCATTGGTTGTGAAGTATTTTGGGATGTCCTAAGGTCATGAAAGGTGCTACTAAAATGCAAGTTCATTCTTTTCCTTTTTTAATAGAAGGAAGTGAATTAGTGTGATAAATTGCTGGTTTATAAATATTTCTGGTACATAGACAAAAACAGTTGGATCTAGGGAGTGGAGCTGGCAACCTATCAAATAATTCTTGGAAGGATCCTTCCTGTTGATTCCCTTATTTCCTTTTTCTTTATTTTTGCTGTTATCATTATGATCTACGGATGCTTAATGGACATGTATCTTTAAGTCAAGCAGCAGAGAGAGTGAGGAAGTCAAAAAGTTGCAGCATAGTATTTGGTGCTAGTTCTCGAGCAACAGAATTCAGACTTTGTGGCACCCGTGAGATGGGGTAGGACTCAGTCCAATTGGTTAACCAGTGACCAATGAATTCGCCAAAAGGCCTGTTTCTACCTGGTAACAGGGGTGACTGGATCCTGCCTGAGAGGGATGACTTCCAGACAGCTCAAGAAAGCAGAGTTGGAGACCTGAACGTTGAGAGACAAGAACCTGCTCTCTCTCGTTTTTCTTTCGAAAAGCTATTGTATTTCTGAAACTGCAGAGACCTGAATGAATCTACGATGAAAACCATTACAGACTGGAAAGCCGGAATCTCAACCTGAAGCCTGGTTTAAAGACAACCACCTGAAACAAAGACCCTTTATCCTTTTACTCTCACCACTCTCTTTTCCTCTGTGTTTGTTTGTCTTGTGTGTGTGTGTGTGTGTGGGGGGGGGGGGGGGGGGGGGGCGCTCAAGTTAAAGTGGTGGAATTAGGAATTAGATAATAGTTAACCAGTTTTATTTGCTGCATATTTAATTATAGTTATAAGGCAGGATTTACCGGCTGTTCAGGCCTGCGGGAAATTCCGGTCCCACGCCGGCGAATGAGTTCCCTAACGATGAGGGGTGCTGTCAATGACAAATCCCATTGAAATGGCGGAACCAGTAGATCCTGCTGGCAGGCCGTCTTCCCCGCTGAAGAACACGCAGCGGGGTGGTCAATAAATTCCACTCATTGTTATTAATAAACTTTATTGTGTTTAAATTTACAAACCTGGTGACTGTAATTATTGGGCAGCCAAGGGCCAAAGTCTTCAGATATTTGTCTAAGAATTAATTAATAATTCAATTGCATTGCGGCTCCAGGTAAAATGGGCTGGAATTGACCCGGGGGTCATAACATCCTCCTTTATTAGATTAACTAGGATACTAACATAATGATTTCAAATATATGTTTAACAATACTCTAGATAAATAACATTTTGAAATAAATGTGGGATATTCTAGAACAAAACAGATATAGTGAAATATTGTAAAGCAGTAGTTAGGAATTGAGCATGTGGTAATACAGTATTATCTGCAGAAGGATTTTAATCTCGAATGGAAGCTCACATCTATACTAAAGAGGTTTTGGGGCCTAAATTTCAAATGCAATTAAAGCTGGTTTCAAAACTGCACATTTCAACCCTTCTTGGCAGCCATGCAGTGCTGTCTGTCACTCACACACCTCAATTGTTTTTCAAAAACCATCAAATGGGTGCCTGGAATGAGCGAGTTGACTTATGAGGAGAGGCTGGAAAGGCAGGGCTTGCTTCCACTAGAGTTTAGAAGAGTGGGCTGTGACTTTATTGAAGGCTATAAGTGTCATAATATGCACCCACGCACATCATGATGTAAAAACAGGCAGTCACAGACACCCAGGTTAGCCAATCAACATACAGGACAGAACACAACCAATCACCAGACAGAACACCAGAGGGGGGTTCCAACTATAAAATACACGAGGCATCAGCACTCCGCCTCTTTTCACTGGTGACAACTGTAGTGACAGCCAGGGTGTATATATCAGTCAGCACCTTCTACACATGGATCAGAGCTAGCCTGGTCTAGTTAGTTAGAGTTAATACACTTAGATGGTAGAGTGTCAACCCACAGCAAGCTGTGTGCATTGTTACAGAAGTTCAATAAATCGTATCGAACCAACGCCTAAGTTTGGTGTCTGCTTTCCAGTATATCTGCATCCTGTTGCAGTCCGTGTTACCCCAGGGTGAATAACACGACATGATACCAGGAGTGGCTACTTCATCTAAGTAGTTTACCTTGAAGAATTCAGTGTCGACCAGCAAGTGCTGTCCAGCGGCATGGAGAAGATCCAGGCCCCTCCACAGCTCCGGATCTCAAGTAATCTTGGCGCCAACTGGTGGGTCTTCAAGCAGAAATTCAGTCCATACATTGAGGCCTTGGGCCTTGAGAATGTGTCTGATGCCAGAAAAATCGCACTGCTCCTATCGACTGTGGGTTACCAAGCCATCCAAATCTTCAATTTGCTGACTTTTGCTGACGGCGAAGACAAGACCAAGTTCCAGACCGTTAGCCAAATTCGACAGTCACTGTGAAGTTGAAACAAACGAGAGCTTTGAGCGCTATGTCTTCCAGCAACGCCTGCAGGGTAAGGATGAGCCTTTCCAATCCTTTCTCACACATCTCTGCATTTTAGCACAATCCTACGGTGACAGCATTGATTCCCTCATCAGGGATCAGATCGTGTTTGGGGTCCACTCCGACACCTTGTGGGAGCAGCTCCTAAAAATAAAAAAAATGACCCTGCCAGGAGCCTTTGAGATGTGTAAAGTGCATGAACAGGCGAAAAGTCACTATTCCTGGGTATAATCTCTAAAGTGACGGAACCGACTGACTGGGTCAGCTCGATGGTCGGTGCGAAGGAGCCCTCTGGAGAACTGCGCATATGTATAGATCCCAAGGATCTTAACCAGAACATAATGTGGGAACATTACCCGATCCCGAAGCAGGAGGAGCTGACAAGTGAGATGGCACATGCCAAATTCTTCACGAAGCTAGATGTATCATGTGTCTTCTGGCAGGTACAACTTGATGAGTCCAGCAGGAAGCTCTGCACGTTTAATACACCTTTCGGAAAGTACTGTTACAACCACATGCCGTTTGGTATTGTTTCAGCCTCTGAAATCTTTCACAGGATCATGGAACAGATGCTGGTGGGCATTGAGGGTGTGCGGGTTTATGTTGATGACATCATTATATGGTCCACGACTCCAGAGGAACACATACCTTGTTTCCAACAAGTCTTTAGACGCATGCATGCCAACAGCCTCAAGTTGAACAAGGCCAAATGCTCCTTTGGCATGTCAACCATCAAGTTTTTTGGCGATCAAATATCCCAGCAGGGTGTGCGCCCAAGTTCAGACAAAGTCAAGGCGATCAACACCATGAAGACCCCGGAAGACAAAAAGGCTGTACTACGCTTCCTCGGAATGGTTAACTTCTTGGGAAAGTTCTTTCTCAATCTGGCATCACACAGCACGGCTCTCAGGCATCTGGTGAAGAAGTCCACTGCATTCCAGTGGCTACCCACACATCAAGCAGAGTGGCTCCAGTTAAAGGCAAAGCTCATCACTGCTCCGGTGCGAGGGTTTTTTGACCCGGAGACAAAAATCTCCACGGACGCCATCCAGGACGGCATTGGAGCGGTGCTCCTCCAGAAGGATGACACTTTGTCCTGGGCTCCAATGGCCTATGCATCAAGGGCCATGACTCCCACTGAGCAGAGGTATGCTCAGATAGGCCTCCTAACCGGCATTGTAAATTTCCATGATTACGTCTACAGTCTACCAACCTTCACAGTAGAGACTGACCACAGACCCCTAGTCCATATCATTCACAAGGACTTGAATAACATGATGCCCAGGCTTCAGCGCATTCTCCTTCGACTCCGCAGGTATGATTTTGAACTGGTTTACACATCGGGAAAGGAGCTAATCATTGCGGATGCCATGTCTCACGCCATCACTTCACCTTGTGAACAAGTCGACTTCATAACGGCAAATTGAGGCACAGGTACAACTGTGTGCCGGCAACCTCCCGGCCTCAGACGAACGATTCGTCAACATTCGAGAAGAGACTGCCAAGGACCCTCTTCTGCAGCGGGTCATACATCACCTTACAAATGGTGGGAAGAAACGGCAATGCCCCCAGTTCTTTAATGTCAACGATGATCTAACAGTTGTAGAGGGGATACTCCTCAAGCTAGATCGCATCGTTATTTCTCACAGCCTCCAGAGCCTAGTGCTCAAACAGATCCACGAGGGACACCTCGGTATCGGGAAATGCAGGTGCAGGGCCCGGCAGGCTGTCTATTGGCTGGCATCAACGAGGACATATCCAACATGGCCCTCAATTGTACGATCTGCAAGCGTTTCCAGCTTGCTCAGCCCAAAGAAACACTCCAGCAACACAAGATTGAGACCTCTCCGTGGTCTAAGGTGGGAATCAACCTTTTTCACGCCAATGGGCGTGACTACGTGCTTATAATTGATTACTTCTCAAGTTACCCCAAAGTGGTAAAACTGTCCAACTAACCTCAAGGACTGTCATCAAGGCCGACAAGAAGGGCAGCACGGTGGACTAGTGGTTAGCACAACCGCCTCACGGCACTGAGGTCCCAGGTTCGATCCCGGCTCTGGGTCACTGTCTGTGTGGAGTTTGCACATTCTCCTCGTGTCTGCGTGGGTTTCGCCCCCACAACCCAAAAATGTGCAGAGTAGGTGGATTGGCCACGCTAAATTGCCCCTTAATTGGAAAAAAAAATCAAGGCCGACAAGGAGACATTTGCCAGGCATGGTATTCCGCTCACTGTCATGAGCAACAACGGTCCCTGCTTCTACAGCCAAGAGTGGTCCAACTTCGTGAAGCTATACCAGTTCAAGCACATTACCTCGTGCCCGCATTACCCACAATCTAACGGGAAGGTCAAAAAAGGGGTCCATATCGTGAAGCAAATGCTCTGCAAGGCTGCGGACTCAGCTTCTGACTTTAACCTTTCACTCCTGGAATACAGGGCAACCCCTCTGTCCACCGGTATGTGTCCGGCACAACTCCTTATGAATCATGACCTGCGGACGACTGTTCCGGCCATTCACTTACCTGACCTGGATCACCTCCCAGTGCTGCCAAAGGTGCAGCAACTCAGGAACCGGCAAAAGCTGACATACGATGCTCATGCTACTGATTTACCTGTGCTCTCTCCGGAAGATGCTGTTTGCATCAAGTTACCTGGTGGAGGCTGGTCAGCTCCACCTGTTGTTGTTCGACAGGCTGCTCCCAGGTCGTTTGTGGTTTGCATGGCTGATGGATCCATTGTCAGGCGCAACTTGCCTGCCCATCACCGGATCTCAAGTTCCGAGCTGTTGTTATGCCTCCTCCGGACACCTCGCTCCACCAGGCCATCAATCTGGCTGCAATCCCGCCTGTCAAGGCGTCGTCGTCCCCACCTCCACATCAGGCAATCGACAAGGATCCAAATCCAGCCCCAGAGGTTGGACTTATAAATATTTCCTTTGTTCATATTGTTCTGTATCTGCACGCTAGACACCTTACATGTACATATGCGTTCACTTGCTATTTGCTATAAATAGTTATCTCTGTAAATATGTTGTATATGCTCTAAGCAACCAACAATTGTTTTTTTAAAAAGGGGGATGTCATAATATGCACCCATGCACATCATGAGGTAAAAACAGGCAATGACAGACACCCAGGTTAGCCAATCAACATACAGGACAGAACACAACCAATCACCAGACAGAACACCAGAGGGGGGCTTCCAACTATAAAACACATGAGGCATCTGCACTCCGCCTCTTTCCACTGGTGACAACTGTAGTGACAGTCAGGGTGTATATATCAGTCAGCACCTTCTATATGTGGATCAGAGCTAGCCTGGTCTAGTTAGTTAGAGTTAGTTAGAGCATGGGGTAGTAGAGTGTCAACCCACAGCCAGCTGTGTGCATTGTTACAGAAGTTCAATAAATCATATTGAACCAACGCCTACGTTTGATGTATACTTTACAGTTCATCTGCATCCTGTTGCAGTCCGTGTTACCCCAGGGTGAATAACACGACAATAAGATCATGAATGGTATTGACAAGGTTGACGTGGAATGATCCCTCTCGTGGGCGAGTGTAGAACTAGGAAGCATTGTTTAAAAATTAAGAATCACCCTTTTAGGACAGAGATGAGGAGAAATGTTTTCTCTGAGAGGGTTGTGCGACTTTGGAACTCTGCCTCGGAAGGCTGTGGAGGCGGGGTCACTGAATATTTTGAAGGCGCGGGTGGCTATATTCATGTTAGGCAAGAGAGTCAAAGGTAGATGGGAATGTGAAACTCAACCCAAACAGATTAGCCATGATTTTATTGAATGGTAGAGCAGGCTGGAGAGGCTGAGTGGCCTACTTCTGCTCCTATTTTGTATATTGTATGTTCGCATAACCACCAGCTAAACAAAACCAAGTGGGAAACCCAAAGAACATTTTGAGGGCGATTGCACCCATTGCCCATTCTAGGATTGGCCCTACATTCACAGTGTTTGCCTGGTCACTGGACACCTGACAATTTGTTTTTATTCATTGCAGGAATATGGGCTTCTCTGGTTTGGCCTAAATTTATTGCCCATCCCTAATTGCCTTTGAGAAGGTGGTGGTGAGCTGCCTTCTTAAATTGCTACAGTCCATGTACAGGTACACTCAGTGTTGTTAGGGAGAGCATTCCAGGATTTTGACCCGGTGACAGTGAAGGAACAGCGATATATTTCCAAGTCAGGACAGCGACTGGATTGCAGGGGAACCTCCAGGTGGTGGCGTTCCCATGTATCTATTGCCCTTGTCCTTCTAGATGGCCATGGTCGTGGGTTTGGAAGGTGCTATCTGAGGAGCCTTGGTGGGTTTCTATATTCTGCGAGATCTTGTGCGGGATACTCCGTTGGCTGATGCCAAAATCGGGAAAGGCGATTGGGCGGATAATCAGTTCCAACGTCAAAATTGCGGCAGGCGCGATTTGATGCCAAATCGGGTTCTCCGTCACCTCGACAACGGGGTCAAAGCGTTCCGAAACGCATGTACACGAGACACGGTTTGCATGTCATTAGCAGACCCAACCTGGTATTCTCCAGGGCCTCCATGATTCTCCGCCTTCGATGGGCCATGTTCCCAATGGCGTGGTTCATTTGTGCTTTTAAAAATTGTGAAATCGGCGTGGTGGCTGCTGAGGGAGAGAGAGGAGGTAGGACATGGAGAGGAGCAATTGCGGGCTGCCGGGCCAGTCACTGGCTGGGCTGGCTGGGGTGAGGGAGGCCTTGTCAGGGCCGGGGGAGAGGTGGGGTGGGGAGAACAGGCCTCGTGGCTGGAGTGACTGGGATGGTGGCCAGGCACTGACCACCATTATGGCGGCCATTTGAAATGAACATGAAATGAAAATCGCTTATTGTCACGAGTAGGCTTCAATGAAGTTACTGTGAAAAGCCCCTAGTCGCCACATTCCGGCGCCTGTCCGGGGAGGCTGGTACGGGAATCGAACCGTGCTGCTGGCCTGCTTAGTCTGCTTTAAAAGCCAGCGATTTAGCCCAGTGAGCTAAACCAGCCCCTGCACACTTAGCAACAGGAGGCTGGTACGGGAATCAAACCGTGCTGCTGACCTGCTTGGTCTGCTTTAAAAGCCAGCGATTTAGCCCAGTGAGCTAAACCAGCCTTCTTTGCGGTACACCCACTGACCACCCACCTTGGCCCCTGATTCTGCAGTGTGACACCAGCCTTGTGGGTGCACACACCCTCCCACCCCCGTATGCTCCCCCCCCCCCCCCCCCACCACCCACCCCTTCCGTCCAAACCAACCCCGCCCCCCACCCAGCCACCAGCCACCGGCGGCCCTGCCAGGGCAACACCCACTGTAGCCCCTGGTGAGGGTAGTGCCAGCCAATGGTACCCCTGGCATCAGGGACGGGCACCAGGGCCAGAGGCCTCCACGGTGCCGGCCACCGATGGGGTCAGGAGTGCAGGGATGGGAGGGGGGGGGGGGGGAAGGGACATGCGGGGCAGATCCCACAGTGCCAACCGGGGTCAACATGAAGTCCGGTGGACCTGGTTGGTGACGGTGGGTATGCAACACACTAACCTTTCAACTCCTGGAGGCAATAGATATTGGAATACAACCAGCAATGGTGCCTTCCAGTTGGTCACTGCAGCCCAGGAGGTTGCCCTGTGGCTGTACGAGCGAGTGTTGCTTGAAGAGGAGGAGGAAGCTGCAGCAGTGGAAGCAGCGGTACGTGCAGCAGCGGTACGTGCAGCAACGATGTGGGCAGCAGAAGGGCAGCCGCCCAGGATGGAGAGCGAGCCGCACAACAGGCCAAGGAGGAGAAGGTGCCAAGGAGACGCCGCATGAGGCCTCGTGTGTACCGGTACCACGTGTCATTCGAGGATCTGCCGCACCGGGCATGTTGTCGAAGACTCCGGCTGAGCATAGAGTGAGTGAGACATATCTGCCAAATGATGTGATGGGTGGTGTAGGTTGAGGGTGGGGGTGAGGGTGGGCTTTAAGTGAGAATGGTATTGGCGTGATGGTGGTTTGGGTGTGAGGATGTTGTGGGGGCGAGGGTGGTGTGGGGATGGTGTGGTGTTGGGGGAAGGGTGTTGACACACGTGTCACAGGGAACCACAACTAAGCGGCGTCTCACTTGCTCCCGCACGGCCGAACTCCACCTCGGCAACCTCCCCTTCCTCCGGGTTGCCAATTACCTCCAGAGCCCTCTGCTCTGCCACAGTGAGGGGCCGCAGATCCGGTGGTCCCCCTCCTGTCTTCTCCTGCTCCCGGCGGTTGTGCATTGCCTTCTCCTGTGGGGGAGGGAGGGGGACACATAAAACAACAGTGTTAGACAGCACGGTAGCATGGTGGTTAGCATAAATGCTTCACAGCTCCAGGGTCCCAGGTTCGATTCCCGGCTGGGTCACTGTCTGTGCGGAGTCTGCACGTCCTCCCCGTGTGTGCGTGGGTTTCCTCCGGGTGCTCCGGTTTCCTCCCACAGTCCAAAGATGTGCGGGTTAGGTGGATTGGCCATGCTAAATTGCCCGTAGTGTCCTAAAAAGTAAGGTTAAGGGGTGGGGGGTTGTTGGGTTGCGGGTATAGGGTGGATACGTGGGTTTGAGTAGGGTGATCATGGCTCGGCACTACATCGAGGGCCGAAGGGTCTGTTCTGTGCTGTACTGTTCTATGTTCTAGACAATCCGACGTATGAACCCCAGGGAGTGGGTTGGCGATTGCCTTAGTGGCCAGGTCACCTCGCCATGGCAGCAGGTTTGGTACCCACATGTGGTGCAGTGCAAGGGTTTTGCCACCTGCTCCGGGGAAACCTTCTTCCCAGGCCAGGGTACAGGATATTCCACCGCTCCTCCTCTGCATCCAACAGAGTCTCCAACTCGGCCTTTGTATACCTCGGGGCCGCTCTCCTCGCTGCCATCTTGTTGGCTGGGATGGTGTATACGGGGGGAGAATTGTTTACATGCGGCTGAAGCTTGTCAGCCTTTGGGTGTCAATCGTGAAACCGGCATATCCGGCACCGTTTCCCATAAGATTCGATTGATTCCACGTGGTGTCGGTGCTAGGCCCTTAACGGTAGGAATTAGTCCAGGTGTTGCGCCGGTTTTTCTGTTGTAAAAATCCACGGATTTTGCGTTGGCGTCAACACTAAGGGCAGAATTCTTTGATTCTGTGGCTACGTGCGCAGGATCCATCTGGTCTTACAATCAAAAAGTCGGCGCCAACCCCCTCACCAATGCGCCGCCTGGTGGGGGGCTAGCAGCAGCGCCACATAAAGTCCCCAGCTTTACCTGCCGATACGGACGAAGAATGGCTGGGTCCGTGCCGCGCATGCGCAATGTGGCGGCCTACGGCAGCCGCACCATACAACATAGAGCCAAACGCACGCAGACTCAGCCTGCCCGAAACTGCCCCACCCCCACCCCGTAACCCCCCTCGCCACCCCTGGACCACCCCCACCTGTCCCCCTAGCCCGTGCCGAAGCACCCCCTGCCAGCAGAACGGCTCCCCCCCTCCCCCGACTGTGGCGGCGCTGAATACAGATCACAGCGAGGTCCCCGAAAGTTGTAAGGACACGTGTCCCACGCTGTCGGGGGCTCGGCCCATCGGGGATGAAGCATTGGGGAAGGACCTCAGGTGACATGCGGAGGCCGTCCCGATGGCGTGCGGCGTACTTCTTGAGAATGCCGTTTTTGAAGGGGTGGAGCATCGCCGCCCCCGATTCCGCCGTAAAAAGTGATTCTCCGGCCGATCGGCGAACGCAATTTTGGTGTCGGCGATCAGAGAATCCTGCCCTTAATGTCAGAAACAGAGATCCCGCCCATAGTTAACGTCTAATTGATGTCTGATTCCTGTTCAACCGCAACATGGTTGATTCTTCCTTGCTTAACTAGAAATGGATGACAAACAGCAGGCTAGGAGGAGGCACCCATACTCATTTTCACCAATGCAACTTTAACACAACTCAGTATCGTGTAGCTCTAAAAATGAATGCATCAATTTGCCACATGCCTGTGGCTCAACTGCCAAATGTGGCAATTGGCGTGAGTATTGAACAACAATGTTCTCACACAAAATAGTACCTCTGGGCAATAGACAACATTCTGCATTTGATTGCGCAGAACTTCTTAATTTTTTTGCCATGCTTGTCTAGCTGTTATTGCTGGAACACCTCTCATTTCCGAGCACCATGCACTCCCAGATTAAATATTGAGATTGATATAGAGTAAAACCCCCTCTCTGGTCTGCCCTGAAAATACCACAGTGCATTGTCTGCCTGATATTACCAAAGGTGTTGCCTGAGAGGAAGTTTAGGCCCGGCACACTTGGCAGTGCACGAAAGCTGATAAATTCATTTTTTTTTAAACCGTACAGCCACTGGCAGAGAAGATTTTCAAGCAATCGGTGTGGGCTGTGCAGTATTTGAGTCCAGAGTATAACCCATTGAGACGCAGTCTCCTCTCTATTATCTTTTTCTAAATGATGTGTTGATGCTTCCATATCTTAAAGTTTTGTTGCATTCTTCAACGTCAAGTTGCAGCTGCAGTCAAATACTTCCTGATGAGGCGATGCAGCTGCAGAATGCTTTTTAAAAAAATTTAGAGCACCCAATTTTTTTTTCCAATTAAGGGGCAATTTAGCATGACCAATCCACCTACCCTGCGCATCTTTTTGCTGCGGGGGTGAGACCCACGCAAACACAGGGAGAATGTGCAAACTCCACACGGACAGTGACCCAGAGCCGGGATTGAACCCGGGTCCTCAGCGCCGTGAGGCAGCAATGCCACCGTGCCACCCAACAACCGCAGAATGCTGCACCACATTTATTACAGATAGCCTTCATGAGGGGCTTGGCAGGTGAAAATGGATTTGATATCAACTTGTCAGTGATGTTCACTCAGCCACAATTGCTGAGATAGAAATCCTCAGCGTCCTGCTATTCCTGGTGAGTGGTATCTTTGCACTTTCTATCAATGTTGGAGTATAGTTGGCTCTCTCCCTCCTTTCTGCTGCTTGAAGACAAGATATGGCCAGGAGTTTACAGCAGCTTCAGTAATTATAGATATTACAAATCAAATTAAAATGAATCATTGCTTAATGACATTTGATATGAGATTGGTATTCTTTAAAATACTTCCGGTTGTCTATTCCCATGCTTGTAAAATTGCACAACAAATGTTAATTACAGTAAAAAGAATGCTTTTACACAGCACCTTGCATGACCTCAGGACGTCCAGAAGCGCTGTTACAACCAATGAAGAACTTTGAGCTGTAGTCAATATTGCAATGTAGGAAAGCTAGGCAGCACAGGGAGATCCCACAAATGGGACAACAACCAGATCATCTGTTTTAGCGATGTTGGTTGAGGACAAATATTGGCCACCAAATGCTTTGAAATAGTTCCTTTCATGTCCACTTGATAGAGCTGACAGGACCTCCGTTTTGCAGATTTGCACTCAAGCATTGGTCCAAGTCTCTAACTTAAGTCTCTGGAGTGAGGCTTGAACCCACAATCTTCTAACTTGGAGGTGAGAGTGGTACCTTCTGAGTACAATTTGACACTATTGCGAGGCAAACATTATTCTTGGAACTTCTCTAGATTGCATTCATAGGTTACAGCAACTACAACAGGTACACTCAGAAATAAAAGGTGCAAAATTCTCCAGTCTCAGCAGCAATGGGAAACTTAGTGGCTGGGGAACTTAATTTGGCGTGAGGCCAAAAATCAGTTTCCCAATGGTGGGATAAACTTTAGGAAATTAAGTTCTCAGGAATTCAAAGGTGGGTTAAAGGCTGGTCAAGCATCCCAACCAATGACTTCCAGTGGCGGCTATGAAGTAGTAGGTCACACACTTGGTGGCTCCCTCTCGAGTCGGACCTTTGGACCTTTTCCCCCGATTTATTTACTGGACTTGATTTGGAAAATTGATGGTAGAGACAATTGTTGATTGGATTCCCACATCGGTGCATGGAGAGGCGGACTAGAAGTGCTCGCAAAGGGAGAAACAGATGAACAGAGAAGGCTTGGGCTGCAGCTGCAGCGGGAGAAAGCATGGCAGACGACCGGAGTCCTGGCTTGTCGACCCAGCAGTCAACGGAGCAGCTGATGCAATTCATCCAGGAGGGCTTCGCCAAGCAGAAGCAGGAATGTTTGGACCCGGTTAAAGAATTAATTACGCGGCTGGAGCTTAGATTGGATGCCCAAGATTGGGCGATCCAGAAGGTGGAGAAGTTGCTGGCTGAGCAAGAGGAACATCAAACTGTGGTGGAGCTGGAGGTGGGGATGTTGAGGGACCAGCAGAAAAGGCTCCTGGAGAAGGTGGAGGACCTAGAGAATAGGTCCACCGGCAGAACTTGAGAATTGGCGGGCTCTCGGAGGGGTCCGAAGGAGCGGACTCCGGGGCATACCTAGCTGGCATGTTCGAGAAGCTGCTGGGGGATGCAATGTTCTCCCGACCCTTGGAGTTGGACAGGGCTCACAGTGCGCTCGCGAGGAAGCCGCGAGTAGGGGACCCCCCGAGGGCAATGGTGGTGAGATTCCACAGGTACTTGGACAAGGAGTGTATTCTACAGTGGGCCAGGCAGACACGGAGCTGTAAGTGGGAGAACAGTATCCTGCGGATCTATCAGGACCTGTGTGCAGAGGTGGCCAGGAGAAAAGCAGGGTTCAATCAGATCAAGTCGACCCTTTTCAAGAAAAAGGTGAGGTTTGTACTGCAGTATCCGGCCCGTCTCTGGGTCACGTATGAGGAGCAACATTTTTATTTCGAGTCGCCTGAGGAAGCGATGGACTTCGCGAAAAGCAAAGACTGGTGGCGGACTGAGGACTTTGAACTTTGCTGCAACGTTCACGTTTTTAAAAAAAAGTTTCTTGTTTTTCGTTTGTTGGACGTTATTTGTAATGCCTTCTGTATTGATTTGGGGCCAGTTGCAGAGCTGAGTGAGTTAAAGTTTACATTTGCACTGATGGGGGATGGAGGTGTGTTTGTTATTTGCTGGAACTTCTGTTTGATCTTTTCTTTGTTTATCGTTTTTTTTCTATGACAGTTGTGTTGGGATTGTTTTTTATTTGAATATGTGTGTATGAGCATGGGGGAGGGTGGGGAGGGAACAATAGATGGGAGAATATCTGGCGCCAGGGGTGGGGGCCACCAAGCTAGCTGGGCGGGTTAGCTCACAGAAGCGTAGTGGGGCTTGAGCAGATGTTAGGCTTATTGAAGGAGTTCATCTACATTGTGTTGTTACTCGGGGGGGGGAGGGGGGG
This sequence comes from Scyliorhinus canicula, assembly GCF_902713615.1. NCBI lineage: Eukaryota > Metazoa > Chordata > Chondrichthyes > Carcharhiniformes > Scyliorhinidae > Scyliorhinus > Scyliorhinus canicula. The sequence continues at coordinate 72,734,549 of NC_052161.1, forward strand.
AAATGTTCTGCTGATGAGGGAGGACTTTTGCTGAGGGACAGAGAGGTCGGGGGCGGAGGCTGCCTCGGGGCCAGTGGAGACGTGCGGCGCGGGCTGGAGACTGGCCCAAGAAAGGTGATGGCTGATCAGCGAAGGGGGTGGAGGCAATGAGCCCACCCAACAAGACTGATCACCTGGAATGCACGAGGGCTAAATGGGTCAGTTAAGAGGGCACACGTGTTCGCGCATCTGAGAGGACTGAAGGCGGATGTGGTAATGCTACAGGAGACGCACCTTAGAGTAACAGATCAGATTAGATTGAGGAAAGGCTGGGTCAGGCAGGTTTTTCACTCAGGGCTGGACTCAAAGACTAGAGGGGTCGCGATCCTGATTAATAAGCGGGTGGTGTTTGAGGCGGGTAGAATAGTTTCGGATGGGGGAGGCTGGTACATTATGGTCAGTGGAGGGGGGTGCAGGTGGTACTAGTAAATGTGTATGCGCCAAATTGGGATGATGTGGAGTTTATAAAGAGGATGCTGGGGAAGATACTGGACCTAGATTCGCATAAGTTGGTCATGGGAGGAGACTTCAACACAGTTATTAACACTGGTCTAGACCGGCCGAGCTCAAAGATGGGCAGGGTGCCAGCAATGGCAAAGGAGCTAAAGGGGTTCATGGAGCAATTGGTGGACCCATGGAGATTTGGGCAGCCGAGAGTGAAGGAGTTTTCCTTCTGCTCACACGTGCATAAACATGTACTCCCGGATTGATTTTTTAATTTTGAGCAGAGCTCTACTGACGGGGTTGGTGGACATGGGGTACTCGGCGATTACTATCTCAGATCATGCTCCGCACTGGGTTACAGGTTAGCAAGGACAGTAGCCAGTGCCCGCACTGGAGACTGTATGTGGGACTTTTAGCTGACGAAGCGGTGTGTGGGCGGTTGAGGAAATGTATTCAGAACTACCTGCAGGTCAACGACATGGGGGAAATTTCAGCAGCGGTGGCCTGGAAAGCACTGAAGGCGGTTGTCAGAGGGGAACTGATCTCGATACGAAACAGGGCAGAGACGGACCGACTGGCAAAGGAGATATTACAGGTCGACAGGAAGTATGCGGAGACCCCAGAGGCAGGGCTTTTAAGGGAACGGTGGAGGCTACAGGCGGAGTTTGGCTTGTTAACCACAGGGAGGGCGGTAGAGCAGCTGAGAAAGGTGAGGGGGGCGATTTATGAACATGGAGAGAAGGCCAGTGGAATGCCTGCAAATAGAATGCCTGCACAGCAGCTTAGAAAGAGGGAGGCAGCCAGGGAGATGGGGAAAGTAAATGATGGGGACGGGAACCGGGTTGGAGACTCAGCAGGGGTGAATAAGGCGTTTAAGGAGTTTTACAATTGGCTGTATGGGTCGGAACCCCCCAACAGGGCCAGAGGGGATGAGGCACTTCTTAGGGGGGGGGCTGAATGTCCCAAAGGTGGACGGGGGGCCGGCAGAAAGGCTGGGGGCCCCAATCGGGTTGGAAGAGATAGCGGAGGGTCTGAAGGCCATGCAGTCAAGTAAAACCCCAGGGCCGGACGAGTACCCAGTGGAGTTCTATCAATGGTTCTCTGGGAGATTGGGGCCGCTGTTGATGAGGACATTCAATGAGGCAAGGGAGCGTGGGGTGCTTCCTCCGGCGATGTCACAGGCCATAATTTCATTGATCCTGAAGTGGGACAAGGACCCAGAGCTGTGCGGATCCTACAGACCGATATCCCTATTGAATGTGGACGCCAAACCGCTGGCCAAAATCTTGTCCTCTAGGAGTGAGGATTGTGTGCCGGATGTTATTAGGGAGGACCAGACGGGTTTGTTAAGGGAAGGCAGTTGGTGGCCAATGTAAGAAGGTTTTTAAATGTGATCATGATGCCCCCAGACGGTAGGGAGGTGGAGGTAGTGGTCGCAACGGACGCAGAGAAGGCTTTTGATCGAGTAGAATGGGAATATCCGTGGGAGGTACTGGGACGGTTCGGATTTGGGCGGGGCTTTATTGACTGGGTCAGATTCCTGCATCAGTCTCCTGTGACGAGCGTACGGACAAATAGGACAACATTGGACTATTTTAGGCTACATAGGGGGATTAGACAGGGATGCCTCCTCTCCCTACTGTTGTCGCGTTAGCCATAGAGCCATTGGCAATTGCGTTGAGAGCCTCAAGGGGCTGGAAGGGGCTGGTCCGGGGGGGGGGGGGGGGGGGGGGGGGGGGGAGTGGAACACAGTCTCGCTTTACGCAGAAGACCTGCTCCTGTATGTATCGGACCCAGCAGAGGGGATGGAAGCAATTATCAGGATTCTGGGGGAATTTGGCCGGTTTTCAGGGTATAAACTAAATATGGGGAAAAGTGAGATATTTGTGATCCAGGCAAGGGGACAGGAGAGGCGATTGGGGGAGCTGCCGTTTAGAGTGGTAGGTAGAAGCTTTCAGTACCTAGGCAACCAGGTGGCGCGGGAATGGGAATGGTTGCACAAGCTAAATCTGGCCCGACTAGTAGGCCAAATGAAGGACGATTTTTGGAGGTGGAACGCGCTCCCGTTGTCACTAGCTGGGAGGGTACAGACAGTGAAAATGACAGTCCTCCCGAGATTCCTGTTTGTGTTTCAGTATCTCTCCATCTTTATTCCACGGTCCTTTTTTAAACAGGTCAACAAGGTAGTTACTGGCTTTGTATGAGCGGGTAAGACTCCACGAGTAAAAAAGGTGATGCTTGAGCAGAGCTGGGGGAAGGGCGAGCTGGTGCTGCAGAACTGTTATTGGACGGCGAATATAGCCATGACCAGGAAGTGGGTGGTGGGGGAGGGTCGGCATGGGAGTGTATGGAGGCGGCTTCATGCAAGGGCACCAGCTTGGGGGCGTTGATAACAGCGTTTCTGACGTTCTCGCCGGCACAGTACTCCACCAGCCCCATGGTGGTGGCGGTCCTGAGGGTCTGGGGGCAATTGTAATAATCATCGGTTTGCCCCGGGAAGGATGGATGGAGGGTTTCGGAGATGGCAGAGACCAGGGATTGAGAGGATGGGGGATGTTTTTATAGAGGGGAGCTTTCCTAGCCTGAGGGAGCTGGAGGAGAAATTTGGATTGGCATGGGGAAACAAATTTAGGTACCTGCAGGTGCGGGACTTCCTACGTAGGCAGGTTTCAACCTTCCCACTCCTAAGGGGGATTCAGGACAGGGTAGTTTCCAGAGTGTGGGTGGGAGAAGGGAGGGTCTCTGACATTGACAAGAAACTCATGAGGTCAGAAGGGATACAGACGGAGGAGCTGAAGTGCAAGTAAGAAGAGGAGTTGGGAGGAGAAATAGATGATGCTCTCTGAGCAAACGTGTTGAGTAGAGTCCACAACATGTGCCAGGCTCAGCCTGATACAGTTTAAGGTTGTTCACCGGGTTCACATGACAGTGCCCCAGATGAGCAGGTTATTTGGGGTGGAAAACAGGTGTACAAGGTGTGCGGGAAGACCAGAAAACCATGTCCACATGTTCTGGACATGCCCAAAGCTTAGGGGATTCTGACAGGGGTTTGCAGATGTCATGTCCATGGTGTGAAAAACAAGGGTGGCAATGAGTCCAGAGGTGGCGATTTTCAGAGTGTCAGAAGATCCGGGAATCCAGGAGGAGAAAGAGGCAGACATTCTGACCTTTGCTTCCCTGGTAGCCCCGAGACAGATACAACTAGCATGGAGGGACTCAAAGCCCCCGAAGTCGGAGACCTGGCAATCTGACATGGCTAGCTTTCTCTGTTTGGAGAAAATCAAGTTCACCTTGAGAGGGTCAATGTTGGGGTTCGCCTGGAAGTGGCAGCCGTTCGTCGACATCTTTGCGGCAAATTAATCGTCAGCAGAAAGGGGGGGGGGGGGGGGGGGCTGGGGGTTAGCTTAGTTTAGAGTAGGGAGTTAGTAAAGGCGGGTCCTGTAAGGGAGGAAGATGGCTTTTGCGCTATGTTTATAAATTCATGTACATTGTTTACTTTGTTGTAAAACCATAAATACCTCAATAAAATGTTTATTAAAAAAAAAGCTTCCCAACCAATCATGCACACATTAGCATGTCTTGCATGATTAACGGTGAGTTGTTGCTGCACTGCCCTCTTTGAGAGGGGGGCATCTGTAAATGCCAGGTTATGCTTGAGACTGAGTTGTGGCAGTGTAGATTAGGTGGAGGATGACCACAGAAGGGAGGAAGGGCTAGCAGGGAATGGTGAAGCATTGGTCGGGCAAAGGTGGAAGAGATAGTGAAGGCTGTCCGGGTCCCCTTTATAAGATGCCCGCACCTTTAACCCCATGAAGCAAATGGAATGGGCGGTGACTCCCTGCCCATCCCCACCTCGAGAATCAGCAAACTACTCATGAATAGATCTTTAATGAGCTGAACAGCGCAAGATCATGTGATCAGCCATCCCAGCATACCCCTCTCCCCACCCAGCGGAAATCACTCCCACTTCTGCATCCACCACTGAAAGTAGATTCTGGAATGGAAGACACTGGCCCTGCACACTGATCTCATAATACGGGACAGCCTTATATGGAGTTGGAGAAGGAATGGTTAATAATACTAATCTTTATTGTCACAAGTAGGCTTACATTAACACTGCAATGAAGTTACTGTGAAAATCCCCTAGTCACCACACTACGGCACCTGTTCAGGTCCACTGAGGGAATATTCAGAATGTGCAATTCACCTATCAAGCAGTTTATATATAGTTTATATTGGACTAATTTATAAAGAGAGTGATGAATGTATGGAATAGACAAATTACAATTGATTTGGGTCACTTTGACTTTTGTAATGGTGTAAAACGATTAATTGCCTCTCCAAAGCCCATCTCACATCTCCCATGATTGATATTTCCAATGAATTCAATGTAAATAAAAATGGGAAAAAGAATCGGCAGAAGGTGTAAAACAGGCTTTCGAATTACTAGCACCCATTTTAGTTCAGGCCGGTTTATCTCAGTTGGCTGGGCAGATTGTTTGTAATCCAAAGATTACAAGTGTGGCTTCAATTCCCATACTGGCAGAGATTATTCAAGAAGGCCCCGCCTTCTCCACCTTATCCCTTGCCTGAGGTGCAACCACCACTCCGCTCCCCCCCTTAAAGGGGAAAGTAGCCGATGATTATCCGGGATTATGGCGACTTTACAAATTTTACCCATTTTATATTTTGCTCAAAGTCAAGACAGTATGCCACTGTATCAAGGGAGTGTTGAGGAAGAAACAGGAGAAACATGTACGGTATGAGAGGTGTGATGGGATGATATTTCCTGGGACTGCCTTATCCTATGTTTCTCGGTCTGTAACCATATCAATTTAATGCAGAGAAGTTGCATGAAACATTCACAAGTCTCAGTGACCTTTTTTCATCTTTTGCATTCCTACCCTCCTGCCTCCTAAAAAAATGGAAAAGAAGCCTTACTTTTATAGCAGTAAAACTTCCAGGCGATAAAAGTTCTATTTAACCAGTGACCCAGCAACAGTGCAAAACATATATCATTTGCAAGATTACAGTGTGGGAATTACAACTCTAAATCTTTATTTAATGTCAAGCTTTATGAAGGTGAGACTGAATCAGCCTTTAGTTTTGCACGCTCCTCAAATGCCCCCTCATTAAACATCCAATCAATCATCCTGCAAATAGCACTTCAGAGATGAAACCGTCTTTTTTTGTCGTTCTCCAAAGCATTTTGAAACCATTAAGTGCTCGTGAACTTCAACCCCCTGCTACATTTCGAGGTACAAACTGCTTTTTAATTCATCTGAATTTTTACAATTAGAGGAAAGAACTACACGATTTCCTATAATTCACGTACGGCATGAGAAATAATGTTCTTTAAATGTTTCTCCAAAGGCTTACCATTGCATCTAATTTCGCATTTAGTTACATACTTTCCCCTGGGGATGACATACCTACTCTCAGACTCGTCAGTGTCAATCTTGATTAGTACCTCAGTGAGGATTTTATTACTGTCACCATTTGCCAGGCCACTTGTCAGGTTACAGCTGCTCCAAGTCTACCTGCAAGAATTTAACTTGTCATTTGTTGATTGGTAGGTTTGTCACTTGCAAATGATCTATACAGTACCTTAACGTCACAGCACAGTGGCAGCTCTCCCTGGAGAGGTATTTAGATTTAGGGATAGTCAGCAATCATGGCAAACAGTGGGATTCCACAAAGTGACCAGAGCTACATCCTCCCACACATGTCTTTGTTAGACTGCTTGTTCTCCCATTAAGCTCTGATGCAAGTCCAGCACTATCCTCAGGCATGCTTAGCATAAAAGGTTAGGATGCAAATCACTGGCCAAAATACTGATACAAATTTTTTATGGCATTGACCCAAACAAAAAATCTTATTATACAGTAATTTTCCACTAATTACATCAACAATGAAGATCTATTTTAATATCACAGCAATTACAAAGTCTAGTAATTTAAGTCTAATAAAGCCAACTGGGAATTAAAGCAGTTTGGCAATAATGCAATAAGTTGTACTGCTGAAATTAAGAAGCACTGAAACAGAGAGGCATCTGCTGGCAAAGTGTTTGTGTTGAGGCCAGACACGTGACAGGTCCATTTTATTGATTCACAGAAAGAGGCCATTTAGCCCATCGATGCTCGAACCGGCTCGTGGAAAGGGCTATATTCAATAAGTCCCGCTTAGCTCCTCTTTTCACACATTTTTCCGTTTTTAACATTCATCCAATTCCATTACTGATGAATCTGCTCCAACCACCAAGGCATCTCATCCCAGAGCACAACAACTTACCGCCTGCGAAAGAATCGCTCCTCGTCCTGGCAATCACCAGTGACTTTCCTATCAATGAAATAAAAGTTTCTCCCGATCTACTCTATCAAAATACTTCATCATTTTGAACTCCTTTATTTAATCTCCCTTTAACCTTATCCACTTTTTTTCCCCCTTGTGTGTTACCTGACTAAATGATGTTTAATTTAACGTGTCTGTTGCCAACAGTGTCATCTCATTCACACCAAGAGATAAAATGACAACACAAAGCCTCAGCAGCAAGCCATTATAACTTGGGCTGGGGAGAGGCGAGCCTCCTGCAGAAACTGCCCCTCATCTGTTTTCCACCTAGCTGAACCTTCCAAATGATGATTAATCACCGAATAAAACCCAGGGACCCTGACAGGCAGATAAAAGGAAGCAGAAAGCAAAGAATTGGGTGAAACAGGCGGGTGCTTGTGGACCAGTATGGGTGGGTGGGGGCCCAAAGAAGATGGATGGCCGGATAAATGCTTGGCGTTCAAGAGATTTTTTTAAAGAACAAGTGAAAACTGAAGCTTCTGACAAATCCAAGCTCTTAGCACTGCACGTGTCAAACCGACACACTTCCCCGAGCTGAATGACAATAAATATTCGGCAGAACCGCTTTCTGAAATTAGAAAACGACATTTTGAACTGATATTTGGTACCCGGGCTTTTTTTAAATTGTTCTGACATCGTTTCAAGGCTCTGGATGTAAAGTGAGGGTTAACCGGCACATTGGATCGAGAGTAAACTACCCCAGAATTTCACATGACACTACAATCCATTATCCAGCAGCAAAATCTACAGGGTTTACAGATTATAACACCAATTTAGCCCACCTTTGTCCAAACTCATTTGAAAGGAAATGAATCAGAGGATCCTAGGAAACAATTACCCTGTGTACTATTGTAAAGGATCGGATTTTTCACACTAAGGAATCCAGTAATTATCATGTATACTATTGTAAAGGATCGGATTTTTCACACTAAGGAATCCAGTAATCCCTGCTTGATAATGCACAAAAATGAGCAGTAATTAAAAATTCACAGTTGATCATGTAATTCACACCAAGGAACAGCAGGAATGGAGTAATTTGGTAAGTGATAGGGCACGTGGAAATTCAACAGTTTGTTGAGTTCTACCCAAGAGCAGCTCTTCACTGAAGACTCAGTTTGAAATCTTAAAATACTTACTAAAAAGGGTAGGGGGAGGGGTGATTTTTCTATAATCTTCTTCACGGTTATTATCTTCATGTGGGCTGTAACTGAGGCTAAAGAGTCCCATTCAATATTTACAACGATTGGGCTGGGAACATCCATCAGGTGCAAGAATCCCATTCGTCATCAGCCCAGTATCCAGAACGGTACTTTGGTCTCCATTTGCCAGAGGGAGCTGGTCTGTCATCTTTCACCTTCAGAGGCAGGAATGCTGCCAAAAGCTAAAGATCTGCTTTCTTACAATACGTCCACCCATTGATGTAAAGGGACACATAACCCGAGTCTATAGGGATAGAGATGTGCAAGCATGGAGACAGCTGCTAGCTGTCCTTATACTGTACAAATGTACATAGTTACTACAGACGAACAAAATTAATCAAGGGTTCCTCTTCGTATTCAGATCGCTCCCGACCTTCATCCTTAAATCCTTCCGAGAATACGGAAATCTATTCTACAATGAAGGCGGCACATGGGAGCACTGGCCCTGCGAATTATCTGTTCTGCCACTGGGCGGCCAACACATAGAGGGTGAGGGGGTGGCTAAGGGACCCGGAGGTGGACTGGGGGAGGCTGAATGGAGGAGGTCTGTTGCACGGGGACCTCTCTCTGAGCGCTTTCCACTACGCCATTCCTGGTTCCCTCCCCCACTCACACACACACACACACACACTCTAGGAACCCAATGGTAGTAGCCACCTTAAAGACGTGGAACCAACTCAGGCGCCATTTTGAACTGGGCAAGATGTCCACGGGGCCCTATTCTGCAACAACCACAGGGAGGGATGGATGCTACTTTGGGACATGGACGGTTGACAGAGGGACGTTGATGGTTGAGAATATGTACATGGGCAACAGACATGCGTCTCTGGGGGAACTCACACATTTACAGCTGCGTAACGTCCTCCGTAAGGAGATGAAAACGTTCCACAGAAACCCACACACACATTCCTGGACACAATGGTCGGGCTGGACTGGTTAGGGGGTGACAAATGCAGTGACATATTCAGGAGACTCATAGAAAAGAATAGGACTTCCCTGGATGAGACCAGACAAAAGTGGGGAGAGGAACTGGGCATGGAGATAGAGGGAGGACTCTGGATCGAGGCTCTGCACAGAGTCAACTCCACCTCCTCCTGCACCGGGCTAAGCCTGATGAAGCGCAAGGTGGTGCATAGAACACATCTTACCAAAACGCGCATGAGGGGGTTTTTAAGGAGGTGGAGGACAAGTGCGAGAGGTGCTGGGGGGTCGTGGGGGGCGGGGGGCGGGGGGGGGGTCGGGGGGGCAGCTAACCACAAACACATGATCAAATCTTGCCCAGACTCAGGGAATTCTGGACGGCCTTCCAGACGCATGAGGTGATGGGGGTCGAGATGGAGCCATGCCCGTCTGTGGCGGCCTTCGGAGTATCAGATCACCCAGAGCTCTGTCAGGGACAGGGGCGGCAATCTGGCCTTTGCCTCACTGATTGTCAGGCAGAGGCTTCTGCTAGGATGGAAGTCTGCGGCGGCAACCCCCCCCCGCCCCCCGAGAGAGGAGGGGGTGGGGCTCGAAATGGCTCTCAGATCTGGCCGAATTTGTGTGGCTAGAGAAAAACAAATTTGAAACAAGAGAGTCGAAGTAGACATTTCACACCACATGGAGCAATATTACAAGCATATTTACAGACCTGTTTGCAACCAGCAACAATTTGGGGGGGGGGGGCAGCTAGCTAGGAGAGGCAAGGGAGGGAGGGAACAAAGAAAGAGGGGATAGCTGTCCAGAGAGAGGGGAACTCAAGAGGTACAGGGAAGGAATGAGGAGGAGGGCCATTTACAGGAGGGAGCACAGGCCTCCTCTGTATGGGGAGGAACTGGGGTAACAAGCAGATCCACCCTCCCTCAAAGACTTGAAGACCAAGGAGGGGGACACCTCCTCACCCCCTCTCCCCCCAACGGAAAGAAGCCTACAGTCGAGTGAGGGGAGGAACCTCAACCACACCAAGACAAAGAAGGGGGAAACTGGGGACAACGCCTACCGCCAAGGCAGCAAAGGCTCCTGCGGAACCCGACAGAGCAGTGTAAAAATCAAACATAGATGTAAAAATGTACGTTATCCAGCATCAGAGACCCAGTCATGGCTATGGTGACAGCAAGGGATCAAGGCTGGTTGTTACATAGATATATAGAACATACAGTGCAGAAGGAGGCCATTCGGCCCATCAAGTCTGCACCGCCCCACTTAAGCCCTAACTTCCACGCTATCCCCGTAACCCAATAACCCCTCCTAACCTTTTTGGACACTAAGGGCAATTTACCATGGCAAATCCACCTAACCTGCACGTCTTTGGACTGTGGGAGGAAACCGGAGCACCCGAAGGAAACCCACGCAGACACGGGGGGAATGTGCAGACTCCGCACAGACAGTGATCCAGCGGAGATTCGAACCTGGGACTCTGGCGTTGTGAAGCCACAGTGCTAACCACGTGTGCTACCATGCTGCCCTATGTACAGTTTTCTTTTTGTTCGTTGCATAATACTCCACGTGAGAAACCCAACTCTTTTTCTTTTCAATTCTGTAACTGTTATTTGAAACACCAATAAAAACCATTAAAAATATATATAATTACAAGTAGTTAATAAACACTTGCTGTTAGACTATACAAGACTCCTAATCTCTTCCTGTGACCTAACAAACTACACACAACATCTTACAGCATGGTACAACATCTGGCAGCTATCGGAAAAACCCAGAACCTTTCAGAAGCTGGAGAAGAAATGTAAAAGCTGGAAGATTGAAAAGAGCAGCATTCTGACCTGATGAAAAGCAGCAGAAGTGAAAGCACAGAAGGAGATCACCAGAGAAAAGCTCCAAAGGAGGATTGGACATCGGAGGCAGAAATAGAACTCCACGCTGCAGCAGAAGACTCCATTGAATTCCCTGGAAGTCCAGCTTCAATACCTGTAATAACCCCCACAGGCCCCATGGGGGTGACCCAATTGATTTCTGCGTGGGGCTCTGGAATATGTGTTCCCCGCTGCGGGTTGGAGGTCTAACAACGGGGCCGATAAAAGTGGGTCAGGAAGTGAACTGACATCTTCGGATCGTCCCGACTGGGACTATTTGTACTCCCTGCCGCTGATAGAATGCAATACTTTTTTAGGATGAACGCCATTATAGAGGATGACCGCTAGAAAGTGATTCTCCTGACTGCCGGTGGGGCCCCTACTTTTCGCATCATCAAAATCCGGACCTACCCTGCGGGCCCAGGCTCCAAAACATTTGATGAACCTGGTGGCACTCGTGGCAGACCACTATGACCCTAAACCATCATTGGGAATGATCCAAAGGTACCGGTTCAATACAGCCGGAAGAACCCCAGGGGAGTCAGTCACAGATTTTTTTGGTGCGCCCACACAGAATGGCCAAGCACTAGGATAATGGGCCATCCCTTATGGGGATGTTGAGGGACCGCCTTGTGTGCGGTATCAACAACATGGTAACCCAATGTGAGTTACGGCTGAACCACCTTTGGACCTGAAAAGGGTCAAAGGAGATATCCCTTTCTCACGTGAAAACACAGAGAAGGGAGTCCCGGAGCTCCACGGCTCACTGGAGTTGAAGGTGAATAATGTTGGGCACCCCCATTTAGGTGAACACCTCCTAAGAGTAAAGCCTCTGGGACCCAGCCACTGTCTGAACAATGTCGGGGCCAGACCCGTTGACTGAGGACCTCTGCAGCTCGGCAAGAACCCCAGGGGGAGGACCCTCAGCACTGCTGTACTTGTGGTCAGTGGAACAGTGAGGACTAGGAATGTCAGTTCTGTCGACAAGCGCACAGCCTTGGCAGGGGACAAGCTGCGGCAGGTGTAAAGCCCAACAATGACGAGTACATGCAGTTAAACTGCATCGCTGCAGCAAGAATAGCCCCCATCAAAATCACCATCCAGTTGTCTAGGGCACGACAGTCTGTCTGTTTGCCATTGATAGTGATACAAAGGACCAGACACAATCTGTTGGGCCGTGACTGACTGCAGAGGCTCCAGCTGGACTGGAAGCAGATTTTCAGGATGGGCACTGGGGGATATGCACATAGTCTTAGGGAAATATCCAGAGGTGTTCCAGGAAAAAATAAAGGGCGCCGTGGCCAAAATCTACGTAGACCAGAAGCCCAACTGAGGTATTTTAGGGCACGCCCAGTTCCCTATGCCTTGTTGACGAAGGTGGGTGACAAGCTCAAATGGCTGGAAAGCCTGGGAATCATTCGTCCTGGACAATTTGCGGAGTGAATAACACCTGTAATCCCGGTGCTGAAGCCGGGTAAAACCGTCCGCCTGTGTGGTGATGACAAGACCAAGGCCTATCGGTTGGACAGGTACCCCATGCCGCACATGGATAATCTCTTTGCAAAGCTAGCTGGAGGGCACTCCTTCTCAAAACTAGAGTCACTAGAGTTGGGGCTAGAAGCGACATCTAGAAAGTTTGTGACCATCAATACCCACAGAGATCTTTATGAAAATACCAGACTTCCATTTGGCGTATTATCCGAGGGTCATGGAAAGTATCCTTCAGGGGCTTCCAAGGGTGGCAGTTTACTTGGATAATGCCCTGTTCATAAGACCATAAGACATAGGAGCAGAATTAGGCCACTCGCCCCATTGTGTCTGCTCCACTATTCAATCAGGGCTGATATTTTTCTCATCCCCATTCTCCTGCCTTCTCCCCATACCCACTGATCTTCGGAAAGGAGCACCTGAACACCTTAGGGCAGGGGTGGGAAAACTACGGCCCGTGGGCCGCATGCGGCCCGCCAAAGGTCTTTATGCGGCCCACCAAGTCATTAAAAAAAAAATGTTTTAAAAAATTTTTTTTTTTTTTTTAAGGTTAATGGGGGGGGGGGGGGGGGGGGCTGTTGGGTTACTTACTGGTATAGGGTGGATATGTTGACTTGAGTAGGGTGATCATTGCTCAGCACAACATCGAGGGCCGAAGGGCCTGTTCTGTGCTGTACTGTTCTATGTTCTATGTTCTATATGAGGCGCCCAGAATCATAACCGGGTGAAGTAATTATTTTACTTAATATACTATGTGGCCCTTTAAAATTTTGAATTTCTGAATGTGGCCCTTGCACGGAAAAGTTTGCCCACCCCTGCCTTAGGGGAAGTCCTCTGCCGGTTCTCAGAGGCAGCGTATGCCTAAAAGGGGGCACAAAAGGAGGTTGCATACCTAGAGTACTGGGTTGACAAGAACAGCTTGCACCCAATGGGCCGTCAAACAGGCTTCCGTGCCTGAGAATGCAACCGAACTATGGTCGTTCCTTGGACTCGTAAAGTATTACAGCAAATTCATCCCGAACTTGAAAACCATCCTAGCACCGCTGCATGCACTATCAAATGCCGTCCACCACTTTGCGGTCTTTCAGTACCCATGACATCCCGGAGGTGCTGGTTACAGATAACGGCACCCCTTTTACTAGCCAGGAATTCTCGCACTTTATGAAGTCGAAAGGGATAAAACACATTTGGACCGCCCATACCACCCCTCTTCAAACGGCCTGGCTGAGGGGACAGTACAGACGTTTAAAAAGGGCATGAAGAAGCAGGCCAAACCAGACAAAGTTGGCGGTTTTTTATACACCGTACCATGCCACACATAACGACTGTAGTGACGCCGGCGGAACTACTGATGGGCCAAAGACCGAGGACCCGCCTTAGCCTGACATTCCCTGATATTGGCAGAAAAGTGGAGAAGAGACAGGATCTCGAGAAACAATATACCACAGCAAACGGAGGCAGGACAGAGGTTTTCAGCCAGGGGACACGGTATATGTGCGGAACTTCGGAGACGGCGCCCGGTGGATACCAGGGATCATAGTGGAAACAACTGGACTGGTGTCGTACAAGGGGGAAACCAAGAAGTGAGCAGTGCGGAAGCACGTGGACCACCTTAAAGGCAGAGTGCCCACACGAGGACCGCCCCGACTCTCGGTGCCTCCTGCCCGTCACCCAAGGACCAAGGGGCAACATCCCCCCTAGCGGCCAGGACACAGAGATGTGGTGGGTGGAAGACTCAGGGTCAGACACGGAGACACAAGCATCCCTAGTCTTGAAAGATAGTTTGACCAGGGAGCGGTCACTGACAGCACCCCACCAGACCATCGGCACGGAAGCGACGCTCCCAATGTGTTACACACACCCCCTCCTGCTCCACTCTCTGCATTCATTATATGTTCGACTGGATAAACAGATTACCTGTAAGCAGAGATTTGACTGGAGTTGTTTTCATGGACACAATCTATAGGCTGTACTATAACTGATTGCTTATGGGATGGATATTAGGAGGTTCATCATCTTCCAATTAGAGTAGCTGGAACAGCAGCACCAAGAGGCCTTATAGAAGAGACTGGAGGACAACTCTGAAGAACCAAAGGAGCCATCACCAGCAATACAGTTTCTGCTTTCAAGTGTCCTTCGCTGATCTTTAATTAGACAAAGATTCCCCTCAGTATCATACCCCTCCTTCATTGTTCCCACTTCCCTGCCCCACCATCTTCCTCAGCCTTTGCTTAAAACAGTATCATACCAAGTCACTCTCTTTACATATCAGCAAGATGATACCTCTTCACAACATCCTTGCGTCCGTCAATCTCACAAACTGAAGTTGCTCCAGCAATTGTCAGCGGTTTTCAGCTGATTGTTGGTGAGAGGGCCCTGCCATCGCGGTGCCTCTAAAATTCTGAAGGCACTGTTGACCGAGCAGGGCCTAGCTTCAGGCTGACGTGGGAGCAGCCTGGCCGTGCCTGCTTTCAGTGCAGTCATGGGAAAGGGGCTGCCCAACTATATGGCTTGTGTTAGATCACATCAGAGTACAGTGCATGGTTCAGATGTTCGTAAGAATATTGAGGCATTGGAAAAGGTGCAAAAGAGGTTTGTGAGAATGATGTAAAGGCTGAGAGGATGTATTTTCAGGAAAGGTTGAACAGGCTGAGGCTCTTTTCTTGAGAAAAGCAAAAGCTAGGTGTAACCTGATAACGGTCTCTAAGATTATGAAGGTGTATTGTTGCAGAGAAAGGTTTCCAAATTTGGGGAGTCTAAATCCAGGAGGCATAAATATACAACACTCGTGAATAAATGTAATTGTAAACTGGGAAGAAAGTTTTTTTTAACCCTGAGAATAATTAGAATGCGGAGCTTCCTAACATTTGCTACCTTGCGGCTCCCCATCTGTTGCTTTGCAAATTGATATGTTCAATAAATCATGAAACGGTATATCTAAGTGATAAAGTACAATTATTTTATCTTGTTGCATCCGTAAGGTGCCAGCACAAATGATAAGGTGGTTGATGAATATACAGTGAATCATCTCCCAGTGCTCTGGCAAGCAGCCCATCATTTGCTATTTCATTTTTTCACAACTTCCTGCGAAAGCATTTTAAAATGTGCAGTCGAGGAATGTTTTTTTTTGCAAAACAGATGTCAATTCCCTTGTAAAACGACTGCAGCAGAATTTCTGCTTACTTTGCTCCATTTGTACTGGGATAATTGGGTAAATGGGTAAACCTTTAACAGTTAATATTCAACCTGGCCGACAAATACATCACTTTGTCAACTTAGGCATTTTGGCCCTTTTCATCTAGTGATGTACTTTCTCTTGTAGCCTGTCCTTGTCCAATTAGTTCCTCAGATGCTCCATCTTCATCCCCGATGTATCGCTGCTGTGGGGAGGTGATCTCAGTCACTGTCAGTGAGCATGACGAAGCAGCCCTTGATTGTACAGCACAAGATGTCCTGTGGATCAAGTCCAGACAACTTTGACTAATAAACAATTCCGCGTGCCCATTGTAACCCTTACTCTGCTAAATAAACAGGAACTCCCTATGGATAGTATGACATCTGTTTTGGCTGGTGTTTTAAAACTTGAGTGAGTGGCAAAGTTTCTCATTAATTGGTAAACACAAACGACCAGACAATAGGTAGACAGTGGACTTGCATAGGAAAGGGAGCGTGACTGAATAATTGCCGCAGGTTCTAAGATTAACAAGAAACAATTTATTTCAGTAAATAATGGTCACAACACGGGCTAAATCAGTTAAATCAAACTGACCTCTATTATAAGCTGTGGCTTAAATTTTCCATTTACATGCTTGGGGGGAAGTTCTTCTGCTTGATCCCCACAAATGCTCAGAAAAGTTACCTCATATTTTCTTCCCCTTCAAAATGTAGATATGTATGAAACAGCTGTCCTGCACTAGTTGGCAGCACACATAGATGATTGATCCCAGCTTTAGTGCTGCCCTCGGCGGGGAGCGGGGGGGTGTATTTTAAATATTTATGGGCAGATCATGGGCGGGATTCTCCCCGAACCAGTGGGGTGGGTCGTAACGGCGGCGAGAAGGGGCGTGAACCACTCCGGTGTCGGGCCGCCCAAAAGGTGTGGAATCCTCCGCACCTTCAGGGGCTAGGGGGTGGGCCCCGATCGCGGGCCAGGTCATCAGCTGTTAATATGGGAGGGCGGGTAGTTATTATTATTGGGGGTAGGTTTTTTTTGTCTTTGTTTGGTGTGGGATTTATATGATGAGAGGGTTCTTAATGGGAGTGGAGGACAGATGAGAACGGGGTTGGCGTCGCGCCTTCCGGCGCCAAAGGTTCTCCGCCAGCCGGTGCGAGTTGGCACATGCGTGTGAGCGCCAGTGTGTGCTGCCGTCATCTGAGCGCATGCGCAGGGCGGTTCTTCTCCACACCGGCCATCCCGGACTGTTACACCGACCAGCACGGAGGGAAAGAGTGCTTCCACAGCACAGACCCGCCCGCGGATCGGTGGGCCCCGATCGCGGGCCAGGTCATCAGCTGTTAATATGGGAGGGCGGGAAGTTATTATTATTGGGAGTAGGTTTTTTTGTCTTTGTTTGGTGTGGGATTTATATGATGAGAGGGTTCTTAATGGGAGTGGAGGACAGATGAGAGCGGTGCTCTGATGGGCCCAGTAACCACATGTTCTGGTCATGTCCGAGGCTGGTAAGCTTTTTGGTCTCCTTTAGCATCATGTCAGCGGTCCTTAACATTGATCTGGAGCCTTGTCTGTAATAACTACCCACCCTCCCATATTAACAGCTGATGACTAGCTCTTTAAAGTAGGAAATGAATGGCCGCCACATCAGGTAGAACCCCTCTACCAATTCCCTAACAAAGTTGGTGGCCATTTTCGGGGGGTTGGACTCGCCTGGGCTGCATACTGGGGTGAAGGCGGATGTTCTTGCCTTTGCCTCGTCGATCGCCCAGAGACGAGTCCTGCTGAGATGGAGATCTTCCCCTTTGCCCAGTGCATCTTCCTGGTTGGGTGACCTCATGGAATTTTTACATCTGGAAAAGGTCAAGTACTTTGTTAGGGGATTGGTAGAGGGGTTCTACCTGATGTGGCGGCCATTCATTTCCTACTTTAAAGAGCTAGTCATCAGCTGTTAATATGGGAGGGTGGGTAGTTATTATTATTGGGGGTAGGTTTTTTTTGTCTTTGTTTGGTGTGGGATTTATATGATCGGTTATGTTTTTTTAATTTTTTACAATACTGTACTATATAATTTTCACTTTCTGGGCTGTTTGATGTTAATGTTGCGTTTGTTGTAAATGAAAATGTTCAATAAAAATATTTTGTTTCAAAAGGCCCGCCCAGCATGGAACGTGTCAGTGGTCGGAAGGTCTGGGTGAGGGTGGGAGCTTGTCAGGCATTGGTTCCAATGGGGACCCGGCAAGGGATTCAAAAGCAGCAGAGGCAGCTCCCTGAAGTGAAATAGAGTGAGCTGTCCAGTTCAAATAAATAAATTGTGGGAAAAAATAATTACATACCACCTGATGGTCACGCCAGGCGAGAGGGCGAGAGGGAACTCTGCCCCCGGTTCTCGGGTGAGTGCTTGGGAATCCTTGTGGAGGATGCGGTGCCAGGTGGGATATCTTGATGTCACAGAATGGCAAGCAGAGATTACTACACCTCACCAAGATGGCCTGGGCCAGGATAGCAGCCCAGGTCAGCATCATGGTATAGGTGCAATGCTGCAAAAGGTTCAATGATATGCTGCGCTCAGCAAGGGCGAGCACTGAGTTGTTATGGTTATGTGTGGAGATGCGATAAAGGCTGGCTGACCCCCGTGCCACTCAGGAATGTGAATGCCAACCAACACGGACATCCACTAAGGCGGGGACCACTGTCCACTTGGCCTGATTGCTTTGAGGGCCATCAATGGTGAGCAGTCAGTTCCAGCCCAAGCTCATTCTGGCAGACGAGCTTCATGACATCTCTGCAGGATGCTCTCAGGGTACTCTGGATAATGGCAATGGCTCTTCTGCCCCTCATCCAGTGGTCACACCATCTGTTCAGGCTGTGACGACCGAATAGTGACCAACCACGGTGCTGGACACACCCTCCGAGGCAGTGGCCAGTCCGCCACCAGCGAATGACCGCCAAATCACCAGAACCAACAGGACAGTAGAGCTAGCAGGTTGCCTCCAAATGCTACTGTCATCGAGGAGGTGGCACCAAGACACAGAACCCGCAAACCTAACATTAAACCAGCATGAGCACCAGAAAGACTTTTCACGGATGATCTTTGGTAATTTGTTACGTTGTTTTCTGGTGAGGCAGTTAGCACCATGTTATGTTTTTTTTACATGCCATGAACAGATAAATATTGCCTCTGGTTTCATGGCCTTAGTATGCTTCATTTGTTTTATAGATGCAAGGCACTCCAGTGGCTCCTTCAGGACATGATGGGCTGTGAATTTTACTGCATAGGTATTGAGTGGACTTTGTGTTCCATGGAATGGGTTGTTACAAATATCTGGGAAGGTGGCATCTTGGCATGAGGTGGAAGCAATGTTTTGGCAGCTGAGCTGAATCTGCATTAAATTCAAGGTGATAAAGACAAAAAATTGCTGGATAAACTCAGAGGGTCAAGCAGCATCTGTGGAGAGAAACAGGGTCTGGAATTCCCCAGCTGTTGGGGTTCTCTGATCCTGCCATCACCCCGTCCCTGGGTTTCTTGGAGACGTGGGGTGGCCTCAATGGGAAATCCCATTTACAAGTGACAGCAATAGAGAATGCCAACGCCAGTGAACGATGAGCTTCTGAGAAACACGCAGCTGGGGAACCGGAGAATCCCGCCCAGAGTTAGCATTACGAGTGCATGTGACCCTTCTAAGATCTTTCTGTAGCAGGGTCATACAGAAACTTTAATTCACTTTCTTTCTCCCCAGGTGCAGCAAGACATGCTGAGGTTATCCTGCATTTTCTGTTTTTATTTCAAAATTCCAGCATCCTTAGTGTTTTGCTTATTTTAGCTTGAATCAAGGTCTCTCTGGTGTCTCTGTCTCCCTAAATGTTCCAGAAGTCTGCCTCTCCATCCTCACTGTGTTATTCCCCAAGTTCCTCTTCTGAGCCATCAATTGAGTCATCATCTGCAGCCTACGGCGCTGTCTCGATGTCTTCATCTTCCAGTTGGTCCCCTCCCTTGCCAGAGCCAGATTGTGGAGAGTGCAGCATTGCAGGACTATGAAAGACACACACTCTGAAGGATATTGCAATGATCCCCTGAATGGTCCAGGCCTCCAAATCTCAGCTTCAGCCGCGCAAAGGTCCTCCCCAGCGCTGCCCTTGTGGGGGCATAACTCCTATTATACCACTCCTCCGAGTCTGTCCTTGGGTGCTGGAATGGCAGCGTGAGCCACCTTTTTCACCCAGGAGTCAACTATCCAACCGAGCTGAGGATGTGTGCATCACAGGTGTTGCCAAGGTACCTTTCACAGACTTGGAGAATCTGCGTCCTGTGGTCACAAACTATCTGCGCGTTCATGGAGTGGAAGCTCTTCCTATTCATGAAGGCAACCGGCTCACCCACTGCCGCCTTTATGGCCACAAGTGCAGTTGATGGCTTCCTGGTTGCGGTGGAATCCTGCAATCACAGCAAAGTCTCAGACTTGCTAGCCTCGTCCATCTGGAATGAATAAATGCCATGACCTGTCTGAACTGAGCGTCAATGATCAGCTTGACCCAACTGTGGGCAGCAGATCAGGAACCACCACACAGACCCCCATCGAACCCTGGAAAGAGCCAGAGGCATCGAAGTTGAATGCTACAGTGACCTTTAGAGCCACAGGCATGCGGTGGCCACCAAACAGTTAGAGGTGATCTCTGGCCCTATCTTCTGACATATGGAGGTTACAGTATCCCTGGAGAGGTGAAGCCTCCTTTGGCACTGGACCTCAGATTTGTAGAGGTAGCTGAATCGTTGCCTGTACACTCTGGATGCAGGACGGTGGTATATTCTGCGGCCCCTCCTCCTCCTCAGACAATGGCCTACCAGTGGAGCAAACAATCCCCATCAACAGGGAAGCAAAAGACTGCCTGGTAACCTTTGAAGGCTCCAGGAGCCTTTGAAGACAAAAATGAGACCTGAAATGAAGGTCAGCAACTGAGGCAAAAATGAGAGATAATGCTGTAAAGTTTCAGAAAACAACCAGCAGTAAGAAATTCTCTTAAAATCCTCACTACTCAGAGTGGCAATGATACGGGCCAATTTTATCCCGTCCTTGGATGGCATAATCAAAAAAATGGATTGTCCACCTGTCCATTTTGCACGTGCGCCGAGTGCGCTGTATAATTTCAATCAACTAATATTTTAGTGAGCTTAATTAACGGTCAAATTGCAGGGGAAAAACTATCAACTTCCCTGCGCACCCACCGACCAGAGTATTCCTTTAGTGTGGGATGAAGTAGAGATGCAGGGCCAATATATTTTTGTGTAATTTTACGCAAGGTCAGCACGGGCGTGCACCCATATTTAGAATGCAAAATTCTGGCCTAAGAGCCAATGAGGAATTAATGCTGGACTGAATGGAGTAGGGACAGGCTCCATGCTGAATGAAGCTTTGTGAAGCGCAGCCTGGGTCAGAGGTCATTGCTGGGTATCTCTTAATATAAATAATGCAGGAGAGCCTTACTTGCATATAGTAGATCTACTGCCTTAAGATGCATGGCAACAGCTTGCTGAAGGTTCTTCAGCAACAACTTACCAATCAAACTACCACAACCACCTAGCAGGAGAAGGGCAGCGAGCACATGAGGATGCCACCACCTCTCAATCCCTTCCAATCCTGATACGTATTGGCACTTCTTCATTGTCAATGAGTCAAAATCCTGGAAGTCCATACATAATAGCATTTTGGGAGTTACTTCACCATGCTGGCTGCCACAGTTCACCATTAACTGAGTACAAGGAGTGGGCAGTGTGCGGTGATGTGGCTTTAGGTGACAATCAAGCTGCTTGCTCAGACCAGCACCGTTCCTATCTTTCCCACACACACCCACCCACTGACACTTCAGCAGCAGGAGGAGGAAACTATTGTCTCTTTTCAAATTGATTTCTTCCTAAGACACAGGTTTGGAAGAAGGAACCGAAGGCAGTGGTGCTAACTTTGCAGATGATAGAGGACAGGTAGTGATGAGGGGGCGGGGAGGCTGCAGAAGGATCTGGACAGGCTAAGAGAGTGGGCAAAGAATACAACATGGAAAAGTGTAAGGTTATGCACTTTGGTAGGAAGAACAGAGGCTGAAACTATTTTCTAAATGGGAAAAGGCTTTGGAAATCATAAACACAAAGAGACTTAGGAGTCCTAGTTCAGGATTCTCTTAAGGATAACCTGCAGATTGAATTGGCAGTTAGGAAGCCTAATGCAGTGTTAGCATTCATGGTGAGATGGCTATAAAACAAGAGCAAGGATGTACTTCTGAGGCTGTATAAGGCTCTGGCCAGACCCCATTTGGAATATAGCGAGCAGTTTCTGGGCCGTGTATCTAAGGAAGGATGTGTTGACAATGGAAATGGTCCAGAGGAGGTTCGCAAGAATGATCCCTGGAATAAAGAGTTTGTCATATGAGGAGCTGTTGAGGACTCTGGGTCTGTACTTTCAGATGGATAAGTTCAGAAGGATAAGGGGGAAACTCATTGGAACTTACAGAATACTGAGAGGCCTGGATAGAGTGAATGTGGAGAGGATGTTTCCACTAATAGGAGAAACTAGAACCAGAGGGCACAGCCTCAGACTGAAAGGACGATCCTTTAAAGCAGAGATAAGGAGGAATTTCTTCATCCAGAGGCTGGTGAATCTATGGAACTCATTGCCGCAGAAGTTTATGGAGGCTATGTCACTGAGTGACTTTAAGAAAGGATAGATAGGTTCTTGATTAATAATTGAATCAGGGGTTATGAGGAGAAGGCAGGAGAATGGGGATGAGAAAAATGTCATCCATGATTAAATGGCAGAGCAGACTCGATGGACCAAATTACCTAATTCTGCTCCTATGTCTTATGGTCTTATCATCGGTTCTATGATACCATTCGTGCGCTTAATATCAATTTTATGGCATTATCTTAGTAGGAAGCACTCCATCAATGCGCAAATGTTTTTAAAAATGCACATTGGTGCACACTTCTCTCAGGGGTTCACATGACAAGGCGGCATCGTGGCGCAGTGGTTATCAGTGCTGCCTCATGGCGCTGAGGACCTGGGATAGATCACGGCCCCGGGTCACTGTCCTTGTGAAGTTTGCACATTCTCCCATGTCTGCGCGGGTCTCACCCCCACAACCTAAAGATGTGCAGGGTAGGCAGATTGGCCATGCTAAATTGCCCCTTAATTGGGAAAGAAAAATTTGACGCTGGCATATGAGCATACAAATTAGGAGCAGGAGTAGGCAATGCTAAGATAATCAACTGCAAATGAGCTCCTTGACCATCTGGGGATAAAACATTTTACCTGATTGGCAGCCCATCCATCCCCTCAAGCACCCATTCCCCTACCACTGGCACACCGTGGCTAACGTGTGTACTATCTACAGAATACGCAGTAGCAAGACTTTACTGACAGCACCCACACCGCCACCCCTCCACCCCCACCCACCCCCCCCCCCCCCCCCCCCCCCCCCCCCCCCCCCCCCCCCCAACCAACTCGCAACTTCCACCTTGGCTCAAGAGGAAGGCTCACTACCTTCTCAAGGGCATACAGAGATGGGCAATAAATGGCAGTCTCGTTAGTGATGGCCACAAAGGGTCACTTAGCTCCTCAAGCATGTTCCACCATTTTTATTCGATCATGACTTCTCTAACTCTTAACTCCATCTATCTGCTTTGGTTACATAAGTCTTAATAACCTTGGCTAACAAAAATCTATCAATCTCAATATTGAAATTTCCAAATAACACTCAGCATCAACAGCTTTTTGGGGAGAAAGTTCCAGACTTACATGACCTTTTTATGTAAAGAAGCACTTCCTGATTTCACCCGGAACAGCCTAGCTCTAATTTCAACTCCCTCACTAGAGAAAATAGTTTCTCTGCACCTACCAGTATTGACCCAGAAGCAGAAGAGCAGGGTTTTTCAAAGTGCAGGCGGACAGGTGTCAGGAGGGTCGCAGACCGATCAGCCATGGCATTCCCACAAAGGTCCTTGTAGTGATCTCTATATGTGCATGTACACAAGAGATTAATGTGTAATCAGCAGCACCACATGATCACTAGAGGGCCGGACCAACAGAGGTATGAAGGACAACCACATTGAGTCTCTCTCTCTTTTTGGGTGCACTGTGAGCAGGGCAATAGCAGACTAGTTCAGATGGCTAGTGGAGTTACGTATATTTACTGTAGTTAGATTGTGTTAACCTTACCACTAGTATCAATGTTAAAGTAAAGAACGCATGCAATTATTGTTATAGTTACTCAATAAACCTTTTGTTATTACTCGATGAGTTTGAGTCTTCTTCATCGAAATTCAGACGACCTCACCATTAACCAAGGATTGAGTAACAGATGTTACCTAACCCGCAGGTAACAAAACATGGTACCAGGCGAGTGGCTTTAGCAGAACTAGTTAGATTAGGTTAGACAAAAAAGAGAAGAAAATTCAGACAGGACATTCAACTGCGGATGACTTCGCAGCAAATGGATCCTCGATGACCAACTGAATCGATGGTACTCTTTGGAGCTGTAGGGCAGCTAGAAACAACTGGTAATTTAAGTTACGACTGGAAAGGTTTGAACAGGTATTCTAAATATTCATCGCAGCTAATGATTTAAGCACAGCCTCTGATGCAACAAAAACTACTACTCTCAATAGGAGGGCATGAAGCTAGAGAAATCTAGAATTGTTTGAATTACTTAGAAGGTGAAGACAACACCAAATTAGAAGTAATACTCAAAAAATTTGACAAACACTGTAAAAGTCAGTCTGGAGAGATGCTGGAAAGATTTAACTCTTGTCATAAATACCAGAGAAATGGAGGGCCCATCACTGATTTTATTACAAATCTCAAGATAATACCACAAGGCTGTGATTATGCTGATTACAGAGACACTGTGATAATGAATCAATTAATTTCTGGACTACCTGATAAAAATTTGAGGGAAGAACTTTCACAAAATGAGTATCTAACTCTAGAAATCGCTATTCAAAAATGCTTTGCTTATGAACAAAAACAAAATCAATACTTTGAATCTCGACAAAGAATCAGTACCTAGAAAACAAAATCCGTAAAAATGGCGCGAGCACTCACCACGAGGCAGAGGCAGGATCTCACTCGATGCAACAGCACTTTTTGATTGGCAGCCATCTTGAGCGAGAGCGTTCCGGCCAGTACGCACATGCGCACTTCTCAAAAAGAAGGAAAATGGCCTCACCTGAGTACGGTCCCTAGGGCCTCACCTGAGTACGGTCTACCCAGATGAGGGGGTGGAGCTACCCCCATAGACCAGGGGCTTCTGGGGCATAAATACCCCAGCCTAAGTGTGGGCCAGGCACGGGAGACCCTTCGGGGACCAAGAGGTGTATTATAATAAATAGTTGAGTGTCTTCGTCATCACTTCCGAGTAGTCGCTTGCCTGGGACTTTACACTGGTGACGAGGATGTGATGGCTGGGCCGACCACGGTCTCGCCTCCACGTAGATTTCCTGGGGATTTTCAAGGAGCAATGTATTTTATTATCGTGGACGCACATTCAACATAGATCATAGAATGTACAGTACAGAAGGAGTCCATTTAGCCCATCGAGTCTGCACCGGCCCTTACAAAGAGCACCCCACTCAAGCCCACGTATTTACCCTATCCCCATAACCCCACTCAACCTTTGTGGACACGAAGGGCCAATCCACCTAACCCACACATCTTTGGACTGTGGGAGGAAACCGGGCACCCAGAGGAAACCCACGCACACACGGGGAGAACGTGCAGACTCCACACAGATAGTGACCCAGCTGGGAATCGAACCTGGGACCCCGGAGCTGTGAAGAAACAGTGCTAACCACTATGCTACCATGCTGCCCACATGGATGGATGTCTACCAAATGCCCACAATGACATCAAGAGTCGCCACTGAGTGACTCAGGCAAACCCAGTGTCTGTAGACTTTGCCTCCAGCAGTCGAAACGGGTCCAGCCATGACTGCCAGGCCAAGCACAGCAGAACCACCTAGGCGTTTGGGCCCAAAACGGCACTCCCCGATTCATTATCCCCTCCGGACCCAGAACAGCGGGCATTCGGGAGATGACCGCCTGCAAAGTGGGCAGATTTCCCCCTCCTGCCATCAAGATAGAAGACATATCGGACTTCGGGAGTGGGGGGGGGGGGGGGTTAACCCTGCAGGAAGTCAAGGGATTTGCAACCTCAGAGTCCCGAGGGCCTCACCTGAGTTCAATTGACCTTGATGAAGGGGGCGGAGCTACCCCTTTAAACCAGCAGCCTCTGGGCCAAGTGTGGGCACAGGAGACCCTTCAGAGAGATCAATGTATAATATGGGTGATGTAATAATACCATAGGGTGGCACATGGCATAGTGGTTAGCACTGCTGTCTCACAGTACCAGGTTTGATTCCGACTTCAGGGTGACTGTATGGAGTTTGCACTTTCTCCCTGTGCCTGCGGGGTTTCCTCCGGGTGCCCTGTTTTCCTCCCACAGTCCAAAGATGTGCAGGTTAGGTGGAGTGGCCAGGTAAAATTGCCTCTTAGGGCAGAGTTACAGAAATAGAGTGGGGGGGTGATTGGGCCTAGGCAGGGTGGTCTTTCGAAGAGTCGGTGCAGACCCAATTGGCCGAATAACCTCCTTCTGCATTGTAGGGATTTTATGTTTCTATGATAATAGGTATAATGCTCACAGTGCCGAGGACCTGGATTCAATCCCAGCCCTGGGTCATTGTGCAAACTCCAGACGGACATTCTCTCCATGTCTTCATGAGTCTCACCCCACAACCCAAAGATGTGCAGGGTAGGTGGATTGGCCATGCTAAATTGGCCCTTAATTGGAAAAATAAAAATGAAAAGAATTGGGTGCTCTAAATTTAAAAAAAAGATAATAAATATTTGATTTTCTTGCAGTCATTGCTTCCAACTGGTTGCTTGCCTGGGATTTTGCAATAGGCCTAAACGTTAGGCTTCAAATGTTTACAAGCTTTAGGAATTTGAGGAAGAGCAAGAGGCTGCTCAGGATTGGGCCTCTGAGGAGCCTGTTCTGCTATTCAGTGAGATTGTGGCTGATCTCCACGCGGCTACCCGCCTTTGCCCTCGAGCTCTCAATCGGTTTACCGAACAAAAAAAAATCTCAGTCTTAAAAAGTTTCAACTGACCCGGAATTGGAGAGTAAGAATTCCGGATATCCCTCACCCTTGCTGCTTCTCCATGGGACACAACTAAAGAAAATAAACCTAAGAATCTCAATTAGGAAAATCATGTCAATTGAGAAAAAAAATCATCAGGCAAGAGGAAAAATATTTCTTGAACAGATGGTTAATTAATGTGAAGTCTGAGCTCTACAGCTCTGGTAGACTCCTTCAAGATAACCTTGCTAATCCCAGTTTTTAAAGAATGAAGTTATTTAGCAGTCTGATAGAACCCACAGTCTAACATTGATGCCTCAACTGACTGTCATTTTTAAAAACAATGTTGTCTAGCCTATTTCAGCACTGTCACCCGTAAGAATAATTAGCTTCCATCAAAGCAGTAGATTATCTGTTCATGTCGCCCATTGAGTCATTACAATGAGGTACCAATAAAGATGAATTATATCTAATCTTTCCTTCTCTTCTGTCCATCTGATTGATGTTATAACATCTCCAATATTACAAAGCAGAAAAATGACACTGACATTTAGAACATGAGGCTCTGACAGATAAAAACTGACTGCAAGGCACGTTCCACGATGAGAAAAACAAGCCAAGACAAATAAACCTCCAAACAAAGAGGCAATTAGGCAGTATGTGAATTATAGAGTGACTAAACCTTGTGGGTGGAATGTGACCCCATTAATTACACAGTACAAGGGGCATCCCTGGCGTTTTTGCCATGATACTTTACTACTCGGTACACTGACTACATGGGTTCTCTTTCTGAAACTAAGACAGGAGGATTTCCCCATTTACTCGCTGTCTTCTGTCAGGTTCCAGTCGCAAAATGTTTTGTCATCAGATTGCTCAAGCAGCCAGCATTGAACATGGGAAGTTGTGTGCATCAGCCTTGCAGTTAAAATTTGAGTTTGTTTGATATTTTTCTTGACGTCAAAATAAGGACAGGAGTGACGTTTCTTTAACATTTTCAAATTTCTGTAGTAGGAATCTAGGAACAGAAGGAGGTAATTTACCCATGGGTTTTTCTGCCATTTGACCATAATCTGTACCTCAACACCATTTACCTAACTTTACATGGATTCATGCAGAATCATTTGGCCAAAATGTTCCGTCTGTCAAGCAGGCACATTCGGCTGACCCGGAAGCGTTCCCAGATATGGTCGGCCCTGGAGCGCAATTTCATGCTGGCGGGCCAATTGACAGCCTTCCAGTGTATCGAACGCTCCGTGAAAGGCTGCGCACTGCCAGGGAGGGTGGGGTGAGGGCAGGCACCGAGAAAAGGGAGCATGTGGGCTGGTGTTTCCGAAATGCCCCCTCCAGGGGACAGCCTCTGCAGAGATGTCTGAGGGAGCTGCTGATCAGTGAAAAATAAATATCAATGGAAAAACTATGCCACGAGTGTCTGGGCAGCACAATCATACAAAGACCCCAGTCCCAAGACACATTTGTTCATTTTATTTGAGTCCTGACCTTTCACCCACACTGGATCCAGGTTGCAGTTTAAACCTAAAGGCCAACTTGCCAATTGGCCTGCCCGCCAACCCTAACAGCAGACGGGCAATGTAAAGTTCCGGTCAACTGCTGTTTAATTTATTTCTATCAACTTTGTGATTGCCAGGAAACGTGCTTCCAACTTGAGCACTGGCCTGTGGACCGGAATATCGTGTAAAGGCAATGACGTCAGGATATGTGTCCAACGTCTTTTTGCGTGATTTTACATGCTTCTGGGTCAGCCGCACGTCTGAACTTTATATGTTGCTGCAAGCCATTCAGCCCAACTGCTCATTGTAGCCTATTCCACAAGAACCTCCTCCATCCATGGTAGCACAGTGGTTAACACTGTTGCTTAATAGCTCCAGGATCCCAGGTTCGATTCCCGGCTTGGGTCACTGTCTGTGTGGTCTGCATGTTCTCACAGTGTCTGCGTTGGCTTCCTCCGGGTGCTCCGGTTTCCTCCCACAAGTCACGAAAGATGTGCATGTTAGGTAATTTGGATATTCTGAGAGATCCAAGGATGCCACCGTAATAGTCGCAGCACAACTGTCATCCTCACCCTCTACCAGTGCAGATACAAACACCTTGGTGGGAAATGTTAGTAGACAGGCTTTGGGGGCACAATCTGATGAGCACCGCACTGCTGATAAAACACACCAGGTGGATGCAGGAACCCCCAAGCGAGACAGCAGTCTGAGGTCTGCTGGGCCCCAGGACCCATCTGTGCTTAGACTATTACGGTGGCATTCTTGGATCTCTCTTCCGAGGTGGTCTACTAGGAGGCTGGAGAGGGGGCCACCCGGGATGGGCTGGCGCCGTCTCACTTATCTCAGTCTCACCTTATTCCCCAGTCTGTACACTTACTGGCCTGCTGTTACAGTTCTGACCGGGTGGCGACCATAGTGGAGAGCCTGGTGTACGACGTCGGCACCATGAGTGAAGGTGTACAAGGCGTTGCACAGCTGGTGACAACCATGGCTAAGGGTCTTGGCAGAATGTCTGTCTCACTGGGGGATGTCACCCAGTACCAGGCTGACCTTGAGGTTCAGTAGGACAGAGGTTGGCATGGTGGTGCCGCGAGTGGTTGCTCTCCTAGTTACCCCCTAGTACCACCCCCACCCTCCCATGGAGGCCCACCCCTGCAGATTAATTCCCATTCCCCGTCGAGTGACCCCGTCCCCCCCGCCGAGCACTGGGGCAGCAAGCCCAGCACCCCCGGACTCTTTGCCTGTGAGCTCTTTGACTCTTCACCTCCTTGGCTCCCCACCGAGGTCCGTCCACCAGGTTCACGTTTTTCAAAAGGACTACTATTACATTCTCCCAGTGTCTGCGTGAAAGATGAGGGAACACAAACTGGAAGGAGAGCATGGGAAACGCCAACGACCACAACGAACACAGCAGGGCAACAGAGAGTAAGAAAGTAAAGGATGAAGGAACGACAGACGGCCGCAGCGGAGGCAAACATACAACAACAGCAAAAACGGACCGGGAGAAGCAAGTAACATCAGGTGCCCCGCCTGCCCAGTTTTGCTTGTCCTGTATGTATTTGTTTCAGAAAAGAAGGGGGGGGGGCTTTCTTCACCCCCACTTCTTTTCTGTTTTTCAAAGAAAAATGACATGTATAAGGTAACTATCTCTCCGTTGCTTCTATGTATATACACTTTCCCAGTTTTTACTTTTCCACCCCTTGACTTTTTTGTTATCTCGTTTTGGTTTCTCTATATGTACATCTGTAAATATACCATGTATAAAAATCTCAATAAAAACATTTTTTTAAAAAAGACCTAGACATGGAGATAGCTCCTTTCTTGCGCCCGTTACTGTATATTTGTATATGGTTACAAGTAGTTAATAAAGGCTTGATGTTAATATCCAGAAGACACATTCTGTAACCAATACCATCCCAACAACTTTCATATTAATGAGGAGCTAAATTATTTCTTAAAATTCAGTGGTTCCTGAAAATGTGGATTGCAACACGCGGTTATCTGGCGGCCATTGATCGTTATGCAGACAGCAGGCCAACCATGGACTGCCTGCTCATTTCAATGATTTCAGCTTCCAGCCACCACTAACCACACTGATGATTGGTCGGATTGATGAATTGACCAGAAAGTGAGTGGGTAGCACCAGTTAAAGCTCCTCCGTGCTTCTTCAGGAGGTGCATTGTGACTTGAGCAGATGCTGCTGGTCTTGCGCGAGGTGAACCTGACCTGGGAAACATTGAATAATAGCACAACATGGAAGAGAGCGGGCTCCAAGGTTTTCAGATACGGGACTTGATGTCCAAATGGCGAGGAGAGAATCAAATACATGTTCCATATCCACTAGGGGGCCAGGACACCAGACACACACTCAGAAGACTGTGGGAGCAGACAACTGTGGGAGTCACTGTCAGGAATTAAGCTGAGGATTCAGATGCAGTGCCACAAGAAGCTTGACCACAGAAGTGGTCAAGGTCAGTGAATGCCCCTTTTAAGTGTTGAAACCTACCAACTGAACCACTAGCCTAAAACTCTGCTCATTCCACCACATCTCTGCCACCACACCCCCACCACTCACCTGACAACAATTTCCATCAATTAGGACACATACCTGACATTCATATGCACCACCTCACCTTCACACACTTAGTATTGCTGTAAGCCCCACACCCGCATCTCACAGTTTACACACACTGCCAGCTATTCAACCATGACAGCCACAGCAGCCAAACATATTGCTTAATACTCACTGACACACTTCCTTCTCTCTTGCAAAGCAAAGTAGCACATAACCAGGGACAGCAGGAGCTAACCGGAGGGGGACGGGTACAGCTATGTATCCTCACCTCAATGGACGAGACGGGGCTGGTCATTTTTGGAATGCCCACCGGGTTAGGCAGGGCTGAAATCATTGAAGATGACGTTATCCTTATATCTAATCCTCATCCCACTTTCTCTCATCCCACATGCTCTTCCGATTTACAAGCTGCAGATAGTATAAACATGAACCTCTTACTTTCCCCTCATTCACTTCCTGCAGGACAACCTTCTCCTCGTGTCTTTCTCCTTCAGGTACACAAGAAATACAACCTGGCCTGACTGCACAAATGATGAGAAGAAATGGTGATACAGGACCATTTGATTTCACGCTCACAAACACCAGCTCAGTGTGTGTAATTGATAGAGGATAGTGTCAAGACAAGAATCTGCATGATGGTGCATCACTGGGCACGTGTGGCCTGTAGCCAAGGTAGGGACAAGGATAGCTCAGGTGCCCACTCACCAGAGGTCACACATGAGTTGTATTGCATTGGATTCAAATGAGTACTTCAATAAGTCACCTTACAGAAGAAGCCTGATGGGAATGCACAATGAGTTGCTTGGTGTATTGCAAAACACACCAGAAAACCTGCATTCAAGGAGCTTAGAGAAGTCCAGCATCAACTTCACATGGGGCTTTGCTCAGAGCCTAGAGCCCATCATCTCCAACTTGGAAGAGGTGGCAAACTTCATTCACTCTCCTGTGCATACAGCATAATGCAGAGTCTGAAGACCAGTGTTCAGTTATCATTCCCGCTTACACAGCAGACACATTGTGTGAGTGCTAGAAGTGTGGCTCAAACTACTGGCACGTAAGACTTCCTGCCATGCAAGCTCAGGCTGCTACCTTCATCACTGTGTGCAAAGGAGTTTGGTGGGTGTCCAACAATCTATCCTCCAGCAGATCACCAGGGTTTCTGAGGTGCCAGCTCAGAGAGTGGCAGTGGTTCCATGGAGCCGCTCTCCTGCTGTCCTCTCTCAGAATGACAGCATTCATTTTCCCACCACTGCCATTCCTCCAGCACTTACTGTTACCCGTCAGCCAGAATCTCAGGCTGCTTTGGTACACTGAGCTGGTGCAGCCCACAATTAAGTCTTGTAGGCTCAAAGCTGTGAGAGGGTGTCATTCAATGCCATCTGCAGTCTTCTCCGTTGAGCGTTAGCAGCCTTCTACCAGCCATGCTGCAATTATTGGGATTGCGTAGGGGCACCAATACGGCACGAAGACAATGCACAGAATTAGGAGAATTAGGCCAGTCAGCTCCTCGTGCCTGCTGCGCCATTAGATAAAATCAGCCTGATCTGATTGTGGTCTCAACTCCACTTACTACCAGGACGGCACGGTGGCACAGTGGTTAGCACTGCTGCCTCATAGCACAAGGGACCCGGGTTCAATTCTGGTCTAACTGTCTATGTGGAGTTTGCACATTCTCCCCATGTCTGCGTGGGTTTCCTCCGAGTGCTCCGGTTTCCTCCCACAACCCAAAGATGTGCAGGTTAGGTGGATTGACCATGCTAAATTTCCCCTTAGTGTGCAGCTAAGGTGGGGTTATGGGGTTGCAGGGATAGGGCGGGAGAGTGGACCTAGATAGGGTGCTGTTTCAAGGGGTCAGTGCAGAGTTGATGGGCCAAATGGCCTCCTTCTGCACTGTAGGAATTCTGTAGTTCTATACTACCCTTTGACTCTCTTGTCTACAAATAATCTATCAGCCTTAAAAATATTCAAAGAGTCAGACACCACTCCTCTTTGGGGAAGGGGATTCCACAGAATAACAACACTCAAAGGAAAAAAAAATCTTCTTATCTTCTTAAATGGGAGACACCTTGGGCGGAATTCAATGGAAACATTTCTAAATTCATTTGGGATGGGTTTATCTATTCCCCACCACGATCCAATGATACTTAGTCACTTATGTGGGCCCTGGGGAGTTTCTTACCAGTATATTTATTTATTTTAAAAATAAATTTAGAGTACCCAATTCATTTTTTTTCCAATTAAGGGGCAATTTAGCATGGCCAATCCACCTACCCTCCATATCTTTTGGTTGTGGGGGTGAGACCCACACAGACACGGGGAGAATCTGCAAACTCCACACGGACAGTGACCCAGAGCTGTGATCGAACCCGGATACTCAGTGCCGTGAGGAAACAGTGCTAACCATTGAGCCACTGTGCCACTCACTTCTAACCGTTTAGCCCACATTCAGCACTGGGGAGCTAAACTCAGAGGTCGGGCAGCCATTTTGAAAGGGTGCCTTGATCGCTAAGTGAGCTTGTGGGTCCCCCATGCCTCCCACCCATGGACAATGTCATCTCCCACACACATGGACACTACCCCACACACCCCCTAATGAGGACACCCCCTTTAAAGGGTCCCTGGGAGGCCCCTGGGGCCCCCCAAGTGCCCTTACAGCATCCCTCCTCCAGGACCCCCACCCATCACCACCTCAACCTCCCAAAGGTCCCTACTTATCTGCCTTGCACACCCCCATCCTTCAAACCCCTCCTCCACCCCCCTCGGCCCTGTATACAAGCCATTTGGATTCATGCACTAGGACATCCAGATCCCTCTGCACCTCAGAGCTCTGCAAAGCAGACAATCTGCTCCTATCTTCTATAAGAGTTATGCAGAGATAATAGGATTAGGCTATTGAGTTGGACAATCTCTCTTCACAACCTACTTTCCTGCCTATCTTTGTGTCATTAGCAAATTTGGCAACCATCTCTTCAATCCCTTTATCCAAGTAATTTATTTAAATTGCAACAGTTGAGGTCCCAGCACTGATGCCTGTGGCACACCACTGGTCACATTTTGCCAACCTGGAAAAGACCCATTCATGCCTACTCTCTGCTTCCCGTTAGTTTGCCAATATTCTATCCATGGCTGAAATGAATTGATGTCCACTGGCAGACTAAAAGGAAGTGTAAGTCAGACCTTTGATGCTGTCAGTAAGTGAATAGGGTCTGTTATTATTACTCAGTTTCTTTGTTCCTGCATCGTACCATCTCCCCAGATAAAGGTACATTTCTCAGCCTGTTCTGCAATTTGGCAAAACCCCATGTTTTTATGCTCAGATCTTATTGTAGATATTTGCCAAGGTCCACGCAAGGGAACATTCCAAATACAAGTTAGAAACAAACATATAAAGATTTATTTCTCATTGTTTGAGACGGCCGTTCGCACATGGCATGTGAACTCCTGGGTGCATGGATTTCTTTTCATAGTGTGGATTTAGCTGTCCCCACAGCAACCGGACTTTGAGACAGCAAGTAGCGTGACCTCTAGTCAATGAGTCAGAGAGGTCCAGACTATACACCGTGACAGAAACAATAACCTGGAAACTAATCCAAAACTCAGCTACCAGCAATGTTTGTATGTACTGCTAGGTGAACATTAGGAGACATTTGGAGTAAGAATCCATAGAATTTGTACAGAAGGAGACCATTCAGCCCATCGGGTCTGCACTGACCCCCTGAAAGATCACCATACCTAGGCCCACTCCCGCTGCCCTATCTTCAGGACCCCACCTAACCTGCACATCCTTGGACACCAAGGGACCATTGATTATGGCCAATCCACCTAATTTGCACATCTTTGGGCTGTGAGAGGAAACCAGAGCATCCAGAGGAAAGCCATGCAGACCCGGGGAGAATTCAGACAGTCGCCCAAGGGTGGAATTGAACCGGGCTACCTGGTGCCATGAGGCAGCAGTGCTAACCACTGTACCACCGTGCTGCCCTTCCCCATGGTTTCTTATCCACCTGGGAATCAAATCGGGTCCATTTGCTTGTGAGGTGATCGTACTTTCCTCTATGCTGTGGAAATGTGGCAACAGCATATGATCACATGACCGTTGACAGGGACTTCCACTGTAATCCGGGCAATAATCAGGAAAGAACCATAAAATAAATTTGTGTAATTATAATAGAGATAATGAACTGGGTGACTAATGCTTGTGGAATAGAAAGGAAGCTATCTGTGTCTCCACTCATGCATGCTGAAACAAGCAGCACGACAAGGCACATAAATACACAAAAACATGATACACAGAAGCAAGCTGCAGAGGGCTATCTTTAATTGAGATTCAGGAACAGGAAAAAGCCATTATCCCAATAAACAGACCCATCATATTCCCATCTCTCACCATCTCATGACATCTTCCATTTCCTACAAGTTGATATTGACTGCCTTCTGTTGATAGTAACTGCCTCAAACTGATGCCTGCATCCTTCCCATTCCATTAACACTTATATGTGAAACGGAAGTTACGTAGTCAGCAGGATTCAAACCTGCGCGGGGATACCCCAATGGATTTCTACTCCATCGCCTTAACCACTCGGCCATGACTACATGATTCACCTGAGGAAGGAGCAGTGCTCCGAAAGCTAGTGTTTGAAACAAACATGTTGGACTTTAACCTGGTGTTGCAAGACTTCTTACTGTGCTTGCCCCAGTCCAACGCCGGCATCTCCACATCACACTTATATGTGACACGCATCATTTTGAAACGGGCCTATTGCTTGGTGTCTAACTGCCTGTTCAGGTGTTAGGCTCCTTGTAACATGAAAATTTGTGTCTAATAATGTAAAAAATAAGACCTAACTTGTGATTTTGCTTGTTATTGATTGGAATCGGCACAATGCCCACTTTAATCAGTTCCATGGGTGATGGAATAGAGGCCTGGCCTGCAAAGAAAAGTGTCATAGTCATAGAATTTACAGTGCAGAAGGAGGCCATTCGGCCCATCGAGTCTGCACTGGCTCCTGGAAGGAGCACCCTACCCAAGGTTAACATCTCCACCCTATCCCCATAACCCAGTAACCCCACCCAACACTAAGGGCAATTTTGGACACTAAGGGCAATTTATCATGGCCAATCCACCTAACCTGCACATCTTTGGACTGTGGGAGGAAACCGGAGCACCCGGAGGAAACCCACGCACACACGGGGAGGATGTGCAGACTCCGCACAGACAGTGACCCAAGCCGGAATCGAACCTGGGACCCTGGAGCTGTGAAGCGATTGTGCTATCCACAATGCTACCGTAATTATTTTTGTGGGCCTTCAAAAGATCAAGAAGTCAGCCCCATTCTCCTCTCCATTATAACATATCTACTTGATATTAAATCTCATTTACACCAAAGTATTCAATAGAGTTCATTGCCCTTCATTCCACTATTTCATCAACCTTTTGATGGAACAGTTCTGCCTGGCTTCTGACTCTCGGCTTCCCAAATGTACAACTTGTTTGGTCATACATTGCACTGGGTGCCATATAACGCGAGTGGTTGCTTTGCAGTGGCTCTGCCATTCTACCCTATCCTGCCAGTGTCTTAGAAATAAACGTCCCTGTTACATTAGAACAGGAGAGATTTTCTTCACAGCAAGGTTGACAAAGCAGCCAGCTGGGGGAATAGTCATTAACAAACTGTTGAAAACCACAAATCAGTGACAGAACAGAACTGGCACAATTGAGCAGGAAAAGACACACACCAAGATTCAGGTAAGCAGTGTCACTCGCAACAAAATTACAAACGGAATTATTTTTCTTTTTTGTCATCTTCCGACACAAGTCACTTGTGAAAACCGATGCATGAATGCTCTGTGTGAAGACCCTGGGATCTGATGTTTGAGAGTGGCAACACATTTTCATGTACAGATTGGAATGCAATATCAATGAACGTGATGCAGGAAATAAACATTTTAAAAATTGTGACAAAGCGTGGCACAGAGAGTTAACAGCAACACCCTGCAAAAGCATGTTCCTCCCAGGCAAGGAGCTGCCTTGCAGTGTGAAAATAACTTGTTTGTAACAAAGAGACGACCGCAAATGGGCAGCGCTCCATGCATTCCGAGACTTCTGGTTGCCTGAGGTGTTTCCTGGTTGGGGGGTGTGGATGGGAGAAGAAGCAGAATTGGCGGGGCAAGTGTGTGCCATCTCATGTTGTGGTGAGGCCCTGCAAGTCTGGACTGTTTACTTCCCTTCTTGCCCAAGAGTTGTTGATCATCCATAGGAGTGAGGGGATGAGCTGAGAGAGCAAGTTAAGGATTTAGTTTTATATCTGTCTTTTGTAATTCATTTTAGTTGTAACTTTCATGTTAATTGGTTTTCAGATATTTCATAATTTATGTTTTGTTTTCTTTCTGATTTTAATTCTTCCAGCATTTGTTCAGATCACCAAGAAAAATAGGGAATGTTGGTGTTAGTATGTTTTATAGGGAATGGCTTGTGCATCCTGCTCCCTGTTTAACATGTTGATGCCATCTGCTTGACTGTGTTCATTAGAGCAATTGGTTTCTGTCTTTACAAATACACTCGGGTCTTAGGAGTGGGTGATGAAAAACTACAAGAGGTGAATGAAATAAGATAGTAATGAAGCAAAGATAATTTGACAAATCTGTAGGGATGCAAATAAAGGATACAAACCAGTTTGAACATCGTTTCACCCTGTAGTCATCATACCCTTCACATTTCCCCCATTCTCTGTTCCCACATCTGCTCTTGTCCAATCCAGTTACACCCTTCCTTCAACCATTACAACCCAGTAACCATTTCCCTCCTGAGCATGGAATGCTCAGTATCTTTCATTCCCAGCACTAACAAACTTCCACCTCCAATACCCACAATATCGTTCACTTTGTCTCCATACACACCACGCTCCGCCAACTTCCCATTTGAGTTACCAGCTCTTCAAGGTTGTCCTGGAGCTTATAAAAATGAACATTAATATCAAGAACACAGTAGTGAGCAACCAGGTAGAAAATCACAGGAGCACCAAACTAAATGGTATATCTTTCATTTTCCTTGAATGCTCATAATTTAAGTGTACAGGGCTGGAGTTTTTATATTCCGGTTTGCTCTACTGCTGATGGGGGGGTGGAGGGAAGCTAGTATTCCACGAGACGCACGGTGTGCCTAATCGCCATGTCAGTGGGATAAATAAGGATTGCTTTTCATCCTGTGCACCCAATGTTAGCATTAAGCAGAGCCAGACTAGTTTGGTTAGATGCAATGTAATCCTCTCCCCACTCTTCTCCTCAATACTGTACCTCATCGCTACCTTGAAAGGAGCTCCCCCTACTGTACATGTACGGTATATTTTAATTGGTTATCTGTCCAATTAAGAATGACTATTCAGTTGTCAATTAGAGTCAGTTTTTGTGTTGGCCAGACCCAGTCAGAGCTGGATTGAGAATGTTTCATATAGACCATGCTGATTGTCTAGTCTTGACTAAGGTCAGAGCTCCCGTGACAGTCTTTAGAACAGGTCCATGGTCACAAGGAAAATGCAAATGATGTTTGTTCAATCAGTGTAATAAATCAGTCAAACATTTGATGCCAGGAATACTTGGTGTTTGATTCTCTCGTAGAGCAGTGGGAATAGGTGATGTGCCGATGTTATGTTGCAGTATTGGGATTTAATGATTGGCTGTAAGGAGTGAGGGTTTTGCATAGACCTTGTGGAGTTTGGGGAGTGGAGCTATAACTTTGACAAGATAAGACTTTTCAAACAACCATGCTCTGTTTACCTGTGCAGGGGTGCCATTTGCACCTGTCTCTCAGCTGGCCAACAGCTGCAGCCACTGAATTTGTTTCCATTTGTTGGTCATGGGGCAGTCTTCAGAATCAGCCGTGAAACCAGCTGATTCTGGTATCCTCCGGGACAAAACAAAAGTTATGGTTATATATTGTCTTTCACAACCTCAGGATGTCCCAAAGCACTTTATAGACAACTACACTTTTTGAAATGGCGTCGCTGCTGTAATTTAATGCAGCACTTATTCTGCGTTTAGCAAGCTCCCGGAAAGAGCAGTATGATAATGACTAGATCAGGGGTGGGCAAACTTTTCCGTGCAAGGGCCACATTCAGAAATTCACAATTTTAAAGGGCCGCATAGTATATTAAGTAAAATAATTACTTCACCCGGTTATGATTCTGGGCGCCTCATATAGGACATAGAACAGTACAGCACAGAACAGGCCCT
Organism: Scyliorhinus canicula; assembly: GCF_902713615.1. Taxonomy (NCBI): domain Eukaryota; kingdom Metazoa; phylum Chordata; class Chondrichthyes; order Carcharhiniformes; family Scyliorhinidae; genus Scyliorhinus; species Scyliorhinus canicula. The sequence goes on from NC_052161.1 coordinate 72,773,461, forward strand.
TCGGCCCTCGACGTTGTGCCGAGCAATGATCACCCTACTCAAGTCAACGTATCCACCCTATACCAGTAAGTAACCCAACAGCCCCCCATTAACCTTAAAAAAAATAATAAAAAATTTTTAAAAAATTTTGCCCACCCCTGGACTAGATCATCTATTCTCATGGGATTAATAGATGGACAACTATCAGGTGAGATATTTTGGAGAAATTCCCAGGTTTTCTTCAAATACTGCCATGACATTTTTTTAAAAATTTAGTGTACCCAATTAATTTTTTCCAATTAAGGGGCAATTTAGCGTGGCCAATCCACCTACCCTGCACATCTTTGGGTTGTGGGGGTGAAACCCACACAAACACGGGGAGAATGTGCAAACTCCACACGGACAGTGACCCAGAGCCGGGATCAAACCTGGGACCTCGACGCCGTGAGACTGCAATGAGTGCTACAACTGCACCACCATGCTGTCCTGCCATGGAACATTTTACCTCAGAGGACTGAGGTTATCAGTTTACCACAGCATTCCAGAAACGGCTCCTCTGATCATACCACACTCCCTCGGTGCTGCACTGTAGTGTGAGCTTTATATCTTATGCTCAGGTTTCTAGAGTGCAGCTTGAGCTCATAACGATCTGACTCAGAGATGGGAATGCTGCCATTAATCCACAACTGACACCAAAATGATCTTTTGGTCAGAAGAATGCAGAGAATAAAGTATACAGTTCTAAAGAGGGTGGAGGGGAACAAGGACCTAGGTATACCATAGAACCGTAGAATCACAGAATTCCTACTGTGGAGAAGGAGGCCGTTCGGCCCAGAGTTTGCCCAGGGTCCATATGTGCATAAACGATTAAAGGTGGCAGGATAGGTTGAGAGAGTTGTTCAGAAAGCATACAATATCCCAGTATTGCACACAGTGGAGGAGAAACTGAAACCTCCAATTTCCTTCTCTTCTAGAATATAGAACACAGAAAATACAGCACAGAACAGGCCCTTCGGCCCACGATGTTGTGCCGAACTTTTCTCCTAGATTAAGAACAAATTAATCTACACCCCATCATTCTACCGCAATCCATGTACCTATTCAATAGCCGTTTGAAGGTCCCTAATGTTTCCGACTCAACTACTTCCATAGGCAGTACATTCCATGCCCCCACTACTCTCTGGGTAAAGAACCTACCTCTGACATCCCCCCTATATCTTCTGTCTGTATTCAGTGTGGTTTATGTTTGTAAAGGTAGATGTGTATGTTTATAAGCCTTTATTAGTGTGTGCTCAATTCTAAAGTACCAGCAGCAGCCTTTTATATGTTTGAACAAAGAGGATTAATTATTCACACACTCACCTTGAAGGATCTAAATGCTACACCAGTCCAACACCACATTTTCAAGAAAGATACAATGGCACCTCATAACATTCAAGGTTATGGGCCAAGTGCTGGCAAATGGGATTAAGGTCGGCAGGTCAGGTGTCTTTCATGAGTCGGTGCAGACTCAATAGGCCGAAGGGCCTCCTCTGTGCTGTATTATTCTGTTTTTTTGTGAAAGGAGATAGTGCACTCCTGCAAGTATTAAACCAAATAGTTAAAAGTTTGCATGACTTTGCGAGTCCAGTGAAGAAGGAAGCTTTTCTCACTCTTGAAATATAGTTCAGGTAAATTCAGATAGCTGGGATCGGATATCAAGATTACCTCAAAGACAAGAATGTTCAGCTGGTCACAAAGATAGACACCCATGGCTGTTGAATCAGGACAATTTCTTCAGGTAAATTTGGAGATTTGGCATCATGCTAAGACACTTTGGGCGCGATTCTCCCAAAAGATTTCTATGGGCGGGATTCTCTGGCCGCAGCGTTTTTGCAGCAGGTAGGGCAGGAGAATCCAGCCCTAAATTAATTTGTGGCGGGTTTTTCAGGGAGTTTCCCACCAGCTCTTCCGGAAAGTTCCCCATCGTTAGTCAATTTAGCCGTGTCAATGACACTTAGTCACTTTTTTGGGCCCTGGGGTGTTTCTCACTGCTTTAGCCCACACTTTGAGGGCTGGATTCTACGCTGTCGGGATTCTCCATTGCGTCGGCGGCATGGGGCTGCCCAAAATGGGAAACTCCACTGGCCGGCTGGCGAGACAGAGAATCCCGGAGATATGCCGCACCGGTGCAGGGGACGGAGAGTCCTGCCCAGAATTTCTTTTAGCACTGGGGAGCTGAATTCAGAGATTGGGCCGCCATTTTGAAAGGGTGCCCCGATCTCTAAGTGAGCTGGTGGGTCACCCCTCACCCATGGGCAATGTCAACCCCCACACACATGGACACTACCCCACACACCCCTCCAAGTGAGGAACCCTGCTGTAGTGTCACTGGGGGTCCCGCTCTTCAGGCTTCCCAAATCCCCTTACAGCACCTCCTCCCTTACAGGACCCCCACCCATCATCCCTCCAAATTCCCAGAGGCCGCTACTTACCTGCCCTGCACTCCCCCACCTTCAAACTTCCCCTCCACCTCATTTCATGGGAATGGCCCCTCCCGCCCCCTGACCCTTGGCTGTGTCATCCTGGCACTTGGGCACGCTTTCACTGACACCCTAGCAGTGCTCCTGCTGGCTTGGCAGTGCCATCCGGGCACCTTGGCAGTGGTAGGGTGGCAGTGCCAAGGTGCCTGCTGAGTAGTGCCAAGGTACCCATGTTCCAGGGGGAGGGCCAAGGAGCCATACTGCACTTACCCTGACCACCCAGAGGTCTCCAATGGCCGGCAAGTCCCCCCCCCCCCCCTCACCCCCGGCGTCATTCTGCTTGGTCCAGGTTTGTGTGGACCAGCACTGATTGGTGTCCCGCTGCAGCTTCCAGGAGGCCGACGAATCGAGGGAGGCCAGTTGTTCCTGGGAAGGTAGGTAGTAATAGGTCTACGACCTACTTCCGGGAGCGGCGTTTGGTCACGCCCATATGGAGTGGACGTCTCATGGGACATCGGTGAATCCCACGAGGCTGTCGGGAGGCTCGCTGCAAGCCTCTCCCGGGATTCTCCGGCTACGTTGTGCTCTCACTTGAGCGCAACACAGCCGGAGAATCATGCCTTTTTAAAAGAACTTATAAGCCTCTTGGTTCTTAAAGGGGAATGGTGGCATCACTTTTCTCTGTCACTACTGCCTAGTTGGTGTTATTCTGCAGACTGCCCCCGGGTCTCTTCAGTGTTTTGGGGATTTCAGTATCAGAGAACCAGTTTCAACCAAATGATTAATGCCTGTTGATATCCAACAAAGAACAATACAGCACTGGAACAGGCCCATCGGCCCTCCAAGCCTGTGCCGGTCATGATACCAACCTTTGCCAAACCCTCAGCACTTCCTTGTGCCATATCCGTCTATACCCATGCTATCCACGTATTTGTCAAGCTGCCGTTTGAACACCGTTAATGTATCTGCTTCCACAACCTCCCCTGGCAACGCGTCCCAGGCACTCACCACCCTCTGCGTAAATATTCTGCCTCGCACAGATCCTCTAAATTTTGACCCATGGGCCTTAATCGTATGCCCCTGGTGACTGACCCCTCCACCCTGGAGAAGAATGCCTGCCCATCCACTCTATCCATGCCCTTCATAATCTTGTAGACCTCTATGAGGTCACCCCTCACCCTCCGTCTTTCTAATGAAAACAGTCAGAGTCTATTCAGCCTCTCCACATAGCAAAAACCCTCCAGACCAGGCAGCAGCCTGGTAAACCTCCTCTGCACCCTCTCCAAAGCCTCCACATCTGGTAGTGCGGCGACCAGAATTGTGCGCAATATTCCAAGTGCGGCCTTACCAAGGTTCTATACAACTGTAACATGACTTGCTAGTTTTTATACTTGATGCCCCAACCAATGAAAGTAAGCATTCCGTATGCTTTCTTGACTACCTTGTCCACTTGTGTTGCCACTTTCAAAGATCTGTGGACCTACACGCCCAGATCTCTCTGACTTTCTATATTCCTAAGAGTTTTACCATTTACGATATATTTCCCTTCTATGTTAGATCTACCAAAATCTACCTCACATTTGTCCGGATTAAACTCCATTTGCCAATTCTCTGCCCAAGTTTCCAACCTATCTATGTCTTGCTGTATCTTCTGACAATCCTCAACACTATCTGCCACTCCACCAATCTTGGTGTCATCTGCGAACTTACTAATCAGACCGGCTACATTTTCCTCCAAATCATTCATGTACACCACAAACAACAGAGGCCCAAGCACCGACCCCTGTGGGCACCACTAGTCACAACCTTCCATTCAGGAAAACCTTCTACTGCTGCCCTTTGCCTTCTGTGGCCCAGCCAGTTCTGTATCCATCTTGCCACCTCACCTCTGATCCCGTGTGACTTCACCTTTTGTACCAGTCTGCCATGAGGCACCTTGTCAAAGGCTTTACTGAAGTCCATGTAAACAACATCCACTGCCCTCCCCTCATCCATCATCTTTGTCACCTCCTCAAAAAACTTGATCAAATTAGTGAGACACAACGTCCCCTTCACAAAACCATGCATATCGCTTATGAGTTCATTGTGGTAGTATGACTAGGGGTATTACGGTACCTGGGAGTGTGAGCTGCCATTGGTGCAGAGGACTCGCTGCCCATTGGCCTAGGTATGTCATGTGCCTCTCAGCCAATCGGCTGAGAGGAAGGTAGTTCCGCCTACGAGGCGGGGTATAAGAGCCCGTGTTCCCCGGCAGTCAGCCATTCTTCTGTACGTCTGCTGCCAGGTCACTTCTTGCGTATTAAAGCCTATCGTTCGGACTTTATCTACGTTTTGCGTCCATTGAATGTGCGTCATCCATTTGTTTCCAAATGGGTATAAATCATGTGCCAATAATTTACCTAGTACCAACGTGAGGCTCACCACCTATAGTTTCCAGGATTATCCCTGCTACCTTACTTAAACAGCGGTACCACATTAGGTATCATTGACAGAAGGTCGATGATGGCCTTTCATATTTAAATTGTGGTCCCTGGGTCAATTTAAATTGTGGTCTTGTCAGTTTTCCTATGTTACATGCAAACCTGAGACATAAAAATTCTCCCATCCTGCCCGTGGCGAATTTGGTGTCCTTTGGGAGCGGAGAATCTAGCGGCATCCAAAAAGTCAGAAATGTAGCGGTATAAAATCCCATTACAATTCCCCCAATGACGGGCTGGTCTTCCCATTGGCTGACAGCATGAATGTCATTTGCATTCATTTCCATCTCATGAATACTCATTAAAACAGCCGTCCGTTGATGTCCCGTCAGGCCAGTGTGAAAGTACGTTGGTCTGAAACCCGATTGTATATAGTCCTCAGTAGGAAAGAAACTTTGAGGTGAGACAACAAAGCTTTCTGCCAAAGTGCTGAGCTGCTCCTGATGCATTGAACACCACACTGCCGGGGCAGACTGGTTCCTATCCTCCATCTCCATACCGAGCTGGTCTTAAAGGACAGCATCATGCTGCTTGACCCATGGACCTTCCTGTGTCACTGTCTCAGGTCAATACAGAGCCAGGAGTTGACGAGTACAGGGGTGCCCTTCCCCTTGTTTCCATACGCCGGTGTCTATCTGGACAGGACTGCGTCTCGGGACTCATGCAGCCACTGCAACAAATGTCCAAATTTCACCCAGGATGGAGTGCAGGGTGAGGCCAGTGGACGTGTAGCCTGACAAAGACAAGGAGCAATGTGGAAGGAGAGCTGTGCAAAGAAGGGGGTGGGCGGGGAAACAAAGGCTCACGATGGTAGGCAGAGAGGCCCAAAGGAGGATGAAGAAGACGAACAATGGAATACAGAGGGAAGCTGGACCCAGACAAATCTACATGAAAAGCTCACAATCAAAGGGCTCAAAAACCTCTCCAAGTCTTTCTTAGATTCTGGGGGTGGTCAGTTCATGACTGCTTCAGTTTTACTCTGGTCCGGCTTCAGGCTCTCACTTGTTAGCACATTTCCAAAGCACCTGATTTCATGAAGACATATTTTTCACTTTTCCTTCTTCAGCTTTAAGTTCCTTTCTCGAGCCCTTGCCAGAACCTGCCTCAGTTTGTGGCCGTGATCTGATTTGATTCTAATTTGATTTATTGTCACATGTGCCGAAGTACAGTGAAAAGTATTTTTCTGCGGCCGAACTAAATCTTCTTGTGTAGTTCCCCATACCAGCACATTGTCAATATAGATTTCCCTCTAACCCTTCAAACATCTGCTACACTGTCATGTAGAACACTTCACAGGGTGAATTAATGCCAGAAGGTAAGCATTAAAACCTCTAGGGCGGTATCCTCCCCCCCACGATGGGTGGGAGAATCGCCGCGGCGCCGCGCGAGACCCGCCACGCTGCCCCGTCACCTGCACGCGATTCTCCCACCCACCCCAAACCAACGCCGCGAGAATCGCGACGGGCTGCTCGGAGAATCGCCACTTGGCGATTCTCCGGCGCGGATGGGCCGAGCAGCCGCTAATTCGGCAACCAATTCCCTTGAACACTTCTTCGTACTCACTCAGGATGTCATTAGGGATGACAGTCCTTATTCTCTTGATCAGCTTCAGATTTTCACAAGCTTTGATTCCAAAAATGGGTCTTGCATCATTATTCGCCAATATAAATGGAAGCGCTTGGGACTGTTTATTTGTTTTTTGTACTTTCAGTGTGCATTGGCTTTCTACAGTGATTCCTTCACCTATGTGAGTAGAGATTTAGTCAGCTGTTTTTCTTTATTTATCTTACCATACAGGCTGATGGGAATGATATTTGATTGTACACCTGTGTCAAACTTGGAATTCCCCACCATGTTCGCAATTTTTAAACCAAACTTTGGGCGAGATTCTCCCAAAACGGGAGAAATCGTAAAGCTGCCGTAAAACCCGGGCGGGTTTTACGGCAGCGCGCCCCTTCCCGACGGGGGACCGATTCTGGTCCCCGGTCGGGGCTAGCAGCCCGACGCCGTAGGCTCCGGCAAGACGGGCTTAACGAAAATCGTTAAGCCCGCTTACCGGAGTTAGCGCCGGCTGACGCGTCATATGACGTCAGCCGCGCATGCGCAGTTTGGAAGACTCCAACCCGCGCATGCGCGGGTGACGTCATCGCGTTTTTGCGCGAAACCCGCGCATGCGCGGGCCGGGTTGCCCCTCAGCCGCCCCGTGAATGGATACTGCGGGGCGGCGGAAGGACAAGTAGTGCGCGGGCATCGGGCCCGCTGCCCGCGATCGGTGCCCACCGATCGCGGGCCCATGGCACCCTTGGCACGGCCGTGGTACTGCCGTGCCAATCGGCGCCATGGTTATAAAAAGCGAGTTGGTGACGCCGTTTTTACGTACGGCAAGACCAGGTGTGTTTGCCGTTCGTGAAAACGGCGGAAAGGGCTGGGACTTCGGCCCATCTAACAGCTGTGAATCGCTGCCGGCCGTAAAAAAACGGCGGCAGCGATTCGGGTCGGGACTTCGGCGGGGGGTGGGAGAATAGCGGGAGGGCGGGAAAAATGTCGGGAAGGCCCTCCCGCTATTCTCCCACCCGTCGTGGGGGGTGGAGAATTTCGCCCTTTGTCTTTAGAATTTACTAATGAAAAGTCCAGATTCCGTGGGCTGGATTCTCCGGTCGCCGACGCCGAAATTGCATTCGCCAATCAGCCGGAGAATCACAGTTCCCGACCAAATCTAGGGCGACACCGCTTTTGCGATGCTCTGCCCCCTCCAAAGAGACGTACTCGGAGAGTATGCCGCCATGCGTATCAACGGCCTCAGGACATTGCCTGAGGCCCACCCCCCCTATGCTCCTCCCCCAACCGGCCGAGTTCCCGACGGCGTCAGTCGTGTATGGTCTCATCCGTGACCATGGCAGCTGTGGACTCAGTCCAGCGCCACCACGGTCAGGGGAGGGCTGATCTGCGGGCAGGGAGGACTTTATCAGGGGGGCACTGTGGGGGGAGATCAGGGGTGGGCAAGATGGCCAAAGGGCGGGACTATTTTGCGGGCCACATCTGCGAGCGGTTGCCGCCTTGCATGCACGGCCATGGACCCACCAATTCTCTGGGCCTTACGGGTGCTCTACACTGCTGGCATATTAACCCCCCGGCCAAAGGGTTTGGGGACATAGCCTCAAAATCGGAGAATCCAGCCCAGTATCTACAATCGTGTGCACTTACTTTACACACCTTAGCAAAGTGATTTTGTTGATCATAGCTCTTACACCGCTTTCCGTAGGCTGAACAACTACACGGTAAGTGCTCTGTTTTGCATCAACTGCATTTAAATGTTTTAATAGCGCTTTTGTTCTATTTACCTTCAGGCTGTCCAATTGTTTTTTCCCTGTGCTGTTTCTGTTTACCTGCATCTTTGAATGTGCCAATCTGCAACAGTATTATCTGCAGATACCAGAGTGCTGATCACCTTGGCGATCATAGAAAAGAAACCCTACAGTGCAGAAGGAGGCCATTCAGCCCATTGAGTCTGCACCAACCTTCGAAAGAGCACCCGACCTGGGCTCAATTCACCGCCCTAACCCTGTAGCTCCACCCAACCTTTGGACACTTGGGGGCAATTTAGCAAAGCCAATCCACCTAATCTGCACATCTTTGGAACGTGGGAGGAAACCAGAGCACCCGGAGGAAACCCACACAGACACAGGGAGATTGTACAAACTCCACAAAGACAGGCATCCGAGGTCGGTATCAAACCTGAGTCCCTGGCACTGTGAGGCTGCAGTGCTAACCACTGTGCCACAATACCACCTTGTGCTGATAAGGCATCTCCACCCCGAGCATCAGCATCATTCCTGGTATGGCTGGTGCAGCCACTCTTCAATACCAGCAATGCTGTCAGAGAGAGAATAAGAGCTGCATTTCGGTCTGATAGTGTTAAAGTCCATTTTAAAGCCAGCTGCATGCAAGGTACTTCATACAACGATGAGGGGCTGGATTCTCCATCCCACTGCACCCATTTTCTGGTGTGGCACAACCTCCACCAACACCGAGATCCTCCTTCCCGGCAGCCGGAAAATGGGGTTACCCATTGTGGGCTTGAGTGCGCTGCTGGGGAAGTGGAGGATCCCACCAACGGAGAATCCCGCGCGAGCTTATGTCGATCTTCATTTGGACAGTATGAAAGACCGAGGTGAGGGAGGGAGTGGAATGGAAAACAAAACTGCTAAACAATAGCAAATTCAGTGTCGCACTTGTAGACTGAAAGACTTACAGCAAAGCTATCACTCAATCTGGTCTCTCCAATGTAAAGGAGGACACATAATGAGTACTGAATACAGGATATTAAGTTGGAACAAGTGTACATAAGTTGCCATCGCACACTGCAGGGATGTTTTTTTTTAATAAATTTAGATTACCCAATTATTTTTTCCAATTAAGGGGCAATTTAGCGTGGCCAATCCACCTACTCTGCACATTTTTGGGTTGTGGGGGCGAAACCCACGCAGACACGGGGAGAATGTGCAAACTCCACACGGACAGTGACCCAGAGCCGGGATCGAACCTGGGACCTCAGCGCCGTGAGGCGGTTGTGCTAACCACTAGGCCACCGTGCTGCCCTCTGCAGGGATGTTTGGGGTCCTGGTCAGTGGGAAGGGAGGAAATGAAATGGAAGGTGTTACATCTTTTGAATGTACAACAGATGTGTTGGGGAAAGGGGAGAAGGTGTCGGGCATGATGGAAGAGTGGATCAAAGTGTCACTGAGGGTCTCAGATTTAGGTTACAGAGGTTACAGTGTGAACAGTCATTCTAAGCCTCATGTGAATTCTCGAGCAAATCCTTCCAATTGCTTGCGTATGAATGTAAGGTGAGGTTCACAAGTAAAAGACGGCTGAAGAGGTTCTGCAACCAGCTGCATTCTAAAAAAGGAAGGCCACAGAACATATTTTTCAGTTGTGAAGTTAGTTTTCAATCATAAACTAACTTTTATTTAAAGTGAGTTGTTTGTAAGTTCCAGAAAGTCAGGTAAAATAAAAATTGGAGCTAACTCTTTCAGAAGGAAGTACAGTCTAATAATTACCCACCTTTAAAAATAAACCATTAAAAAAATATTATCAATGCGATTTTATTTACATGCTGTATTGGGATGACCTTTTCGAATCTTTATTGAAGATCAAAGCTAAGAGAAAACAGTGGTTAGAGCTTAAGTGACTGAATGACATTCAATTAAAATAGTATTAACACTTCAGGATAAATTTTGTTTAATTTACTCCTACTCAGATGTAACAACATTAGTGACTTTTTTTAATTGGACATCATAATGTCTGACTCCTACTCAAATGTAACTAAATTAAAGACATTGGGGGTTGATACAGCTTAATTTACTCCTACTTCACTGTAACAACATTAGAGATGCTTTAGGGTAGATACTGTTTCCCATCAATTTTATTTAACAGAAACCTGAGCTTTCAGCCAGTTACTTGAAAGTATGAAAAATTCATACATGTGGAGAATATTAATTTTCTGTATTTTCAAAACTCAAGCACTGCTAAATCTGTCAATTAATGCCCAGTGTGAAATACTAGATGACACTTACATCTCCATTACCCCTTTAAATACAAAATGATATCATTATTGAAGAAATTGCCTGATCTGTATGGCATTTTCATACGTTATCAATCTTGCTGGGGATCTGCATTTGGGAGGCAAGCTGACTGGAAGTCATATTTTTAATGATGATTTCTGGTCATGTTTTCAATCATTATTAAGCTTCCAAGTGGGCTGTACAAAGTGGTCTTATTACCAGATGCAACACTGTTAATCTGTTCATCTGTATCCCAGCCCAATATAAGTGAAAATCAAGCACTGTCTCCAATAATATTGTGCAGCACAGACCAGCTATTCCCTACCACCCCCCCCCCCCCCCCACCTTCATAATGAGAAGGGCATCTAGTGGTTCTTGTGTTAAATCGTCGACTGTCTAACCCAAAGTTCCCGGAGTCCAAACTTTAGTTTTGGAAAGTTGCAATTGTTCGGGTGAGTTCTGGACACTTTTTTTACAGGGCTACTGGGTGACAGGGGTGGGCAGAGGGAACTTGGCCATTGGGCCGAAGAAAAGAAATATGCATTTCAACAAGTGCACAGAGGTTGTTCACATTCAGCCAAATCCAAAGGCAATTCTTGTTTAAGTTTAATTTTAAGTTTCAACTAGAAATATATCACATAATCATAGAATCCCTACAGTACAGAAGGAGGCCATTCGGCCCACTAAGTCTGCACTAACCCTCCGAAAAAGAATCCAACCTAGGCCCACTCCCCACCCTATCCCTGAAACCCAGTAACCGCACCTAACCATTTTGGACACTAAGGGGCAATTTAGCACGGCTAATCCACCGAGCCTGCATATCTTTGGACTGTGGGAGGGATCCGGAGCACTAAGAGGAAACCCACGCAGACACGGGGAGAACATAGAAACTCCATACAGGCGGCCTTGGAGTGTGGTCGCACATTTGGTGGCTCCCGCTCTGTGGATTATTTTTTGTCCTTCCCCACCTGAATTGTGTGCTGTTTGAGGACAAAGGGTCCACGAGTGTCCAGGGAATGTGATACTCTAATGGTAGGACTGGTGCATGCTCATCGGACGAGGAGTGCTATGAGAAAGGGACATCAACTGGAGCAGGAATATTTTTGTGGAGCGACACAGGAGATGACGGAGAACAAGGGGGCAATGCTGCCCATCCAGTGGTTGATGGAGCAGCTAATGGAATTCTTCAATGGCAAATTTCAGCATCAGAGGAAGGAGGCCTCAGAGGACTTGGCCAAGGTAGTGGAGCCACTTAGAGTGATGATCAAGTGCGTGAAGAAGATGCAGGATGCTCAGGGCTTAGCAATCCAAAAGATGGAGGGGTCAGTGGTGGAGTATGAGGATCGGTGACCTTGCTGGAGGCAGAGATGCAGATGGTGTTGACCAGCCAGAAAAGGCTGAGGAAGAAGCTGGAGGACCTTGAGAATTGCTCCAGGAGGCAGAATCTGCAGATTGTGGGGATGCCCATAGGCATTGAAGGTGAGGAGGCCGGCAACTATGTGCGAGCATGCTGGAGAAGCCGATGGGGGAGAGAGCCTTTCGCTGGCCCCTTGAGGTGGATCAAACACACAGGGTGCTGAGGAGGAGACTGCAGATGGCAAAGCTGCCGAGGGCAATGGTGGTGAGTCTGCATTGGTTCTTGTATAAGGAGAATATCTTGACGTGGGCGAGGCAGACCATAGGGAGAGGGTAGAACGGTAGGAGAGAGCAAGGATAGTAGATGAGATTTTGAGAGTGGATTGGGAGCACACAGTGGCACCAGAGGAGTGGTTGTTCAAGGAGAGACAGAGGCTCCAGATGGAGTTTGGGTCGGTGTCCACGGAGAAGGCGATGGGACAATTGTGGAGGGCCAGAGAGGCAACAGTATGGAGAAAAGGCGAGTAGGATGCTGGCCTGTTCCCACCAGTTGAGGAAGCAGGCAGTGGCGAGGGAGATTGGTAGGGAGAGGAATGAGAGAGACAAGGTGGTGTTGGACCCGAGAGGGTAAATGAAGGCCGTGCACGTCACTGTCTGAGGGTGGGGAGTTGGGATTGATGCGGTCCCTGGATGAGTTGGAGTTCCCTCGGATGGAGGAGGAGAGGGTGCAGAGATTGCGGACCCGGATCGGTCTGAGGACGTTGATGGATGGCGTTGGGGTGATGCAGGAAGGGAAGGCCCCGGGGCCAGAGAGGTTCCCAGTGGAGTTTTTGCACAACGTTTGGTGCAGATTTGGGGTCCTGTTAGTAAGGATACACAATGAGGTAAGGGGTAAGGGAGGGCTCTCCCTCACATTGTCGCAGACATCTATTTCGCTGATTTTGAAGAAAGATAAGGATCCAGAGCAGTGTTGGTCATACTGCCTGATATCGCAGTTTAATGTTGATGTGAAGTTGTTAGCGAAGGTGTTCGTGTTACGGATAGAGGATTGTGTGCCAGAGTTGATAGGGGAGGACCTAATGAGATTTGTGAAGGGGCGGCAGTTGTCTACGAATGTGAGTCGGCTGCTTAATGTTATTATGATTACCTCAGAGAGGCAATGGTAGTGGCAATGGACGCGAAGAAGGCTTTTGATCGGGTGGTGTGGGCTTATTTGTTGGAGGTGCTGGAGCGGTTCAGGTTTGGCCAGGGTTTTGTGGATTGGGTTCGGTTATACAGGGCGCTGATGGTGTGTTTGGATGAACAGGACGAGTTTGGGGTTCTTTGGGCAGCATTTGGGAATGAGGTAGGGGTGCTCGCTCTCCCCGTTGTTCTTCACTTTGGCAATAGAGTCACTGGCAATGGCACTTTGGACGTCGAGGGGGTGGAAAGGGATTGGGTGGAGGGGAGCGGAGAACAGAATATCGCTGTATGCGGACGCTCTTTTGTTATATATCTCGGACCCGGTGGGCAGCTTGAAAGGATCATGGGGATCATGAGGCAATGTGGCTAGTTTCCAGGGTATAAAGTGAGCATGGGAAAGAGTAAGGGGTTCCCGATTAATATTAGAGGGCAGGAGAGGAGATTAGGGGAGTTGCTGTTCCAGGTGATGAGGGCGGGTTTTGGGTATCTAGGAATCCAGGTGTCACGTGTATAAAAGGTCGTCATTGTGGAATCGACTGACAGGAGGGTAATATTCTACTGGCACTCATATATATACATACATAACTGTTCTAAACTTAATGTAGTTTACTTTTAGTTACCCTGGACTCCCCGAGCCTTATTAAACGAGCATTTAGGAAAACAAATGGCAAATTAGACTTTGTTGCAAGAAGATCAGAGTACAAGAATAAAGAAGTCTTGCCACAGTTCGATAAGGCTTTAGTGAGGCCACGTCGCAAGCACTTGTGCAATTTTGGTCTCCATATTTAAGGAAGGATAGAATTGCATTGGAGGTAGTACAGCAAAGATTCACTTAATTGTTCCCTGGATTAGTCTATGGTGAGAGGCTGAGAAAACTGGGTATGTATTCTCTACAGTTTAGAAAGATATGAGGTGATCTTATTCAAAAATTCAAACAAAGGGTCTGTTAGTGTAGACGCTGAAAGGTTGTTTCCCCTCGTTGGTGAATCTAAAACTCAGGGGCACAGTTTCAGGATTATTGGTCAATCATTTAGTACTGAGATAAGCAGAACATTCTCACTCGTAGAGGGTTGTGACACTTTGGCAGTCTCTACTTCGGAGATTTGTATGGATGCTCCATCATTGAATATATTTAAGGCTGGGATAGACAGATTTTTATTCTTTCAGGGAATCAAGGGAAATGGAGAGAAGGTCGGAAATTGGAGCTGAAACCCAAGATCAGTCATGAATAGACGCAACGGTGGGACAGGCTCGAGGGGCCTTATGGTTTTCTCCTGCTCTTATTCATTCGGTTTTTATGTTCTTAAACTCTATCTAGCATGACTCATAACAGATTCATAGCTTCACTGTACCCTCTCACACTTAGCACAACTGCAAGCCACACACATACACACACACACATGCGCACACACACACATACCAAACTTACTGGCACACTTCCCTTTATCTTTCAGGACAAAGTGGTCACAACTGGAGGCAGCAGCACCTAATTGACCAGGGACAGGCATGGATGCATGTCAACAACCCCGTGGAAGGAGACGGTGAAGTCATTACTGAGGTTGTGATCAGTAGCAGGGCAGAAACCATGGAAGATGACAGTATGTGTTGTAATATGCCTTTAAAGCATTGCAGCATGACATCACTAGAAAGGAAGTGTGTCATGTGATCCATTTTAGTTTCAATTTTGCTTTTAGAAGAGCACACGCACACAGCTCTGCAGCTCTAATGTCTTCTAGCTTTATACCCATGTATTTCTGTTCCGTCAATAAATGAACCCTCAATGTGCTTGCATATCCCTTATGAACAATTGATGCCTTTACACAATTTTAAAAACCATGAAATGGTGTGCAGTGGTGGTTCTTCTGAACAAAATGGTGTTCAGCCTGGCAGTAAGGTTCAGTATGGGTATGACATGGTGAACTCTTAAATGATGCTACATTCCATGAGACAACCCTCAACATTTTGGTCAGACCACAACATATTTGAAACATTGGAGAGTGTTGAAAACTCTGTGTTGATTATGCAGAAACGCTTGAAGAGACAGTGCCAGGATAGTGCTCAAATAAAAAGCTAGTAAGTGTGACGGATCTCGTGTGGTGAGATTGCAGCGCATAGCCTGTCCATGCATGTCAACAACCAAGGACAATGCATCGAGAGGACCAGCACCAGATTAGCTCAGTCAGGAAAAGTGAGTGACCAGGGCTTAAGCTGGATTGATAATGAGTGAAAGAGGGTCAAACAAAAAAAACACAACTTAGAAATCAGGCCAGAGAAGGTGGGGATTATAATGGATGGAGCTGAAGAAAAGTGCACGAAAACGGCTAAAGCGACACTCAGCCAGGCACCATAGAAGGGCGTGAAAGGGATATTGTCAAAATGTTCACAAAATTTCCCAGTCTGAATTTGCATGCAGCTGACATCCTATCTGAATTTAAAATGTTTAACAGCTTACGTTTATCATTTTTTGATTCAGGTATGCCTGAACCAGAAAAGCACACCATAAAAATGTGTCTAACAATTGGGAATGAAAGTCTACATAGGCAGAACAGTCAAGATTAATAGAAGAGCTAAAGGATCGCCAAAAGATATGCAATGGAATTCTCCATTCCTGAAACTAAGTGTTGACACCGGGGCAGGATTCGGGGAGTTCTATGACAGCAAAACTTGCGCCCCACCTGGACCAATTCAACGACCATTAAGGGGCTAGCACCACGCCACGTGGAACACAATCAATTCCAATGAGAAATGGTGTGGGATTCGCAGATTCCTGATTGACACTCAGGATGCTGACAAGCTGCAGCCACCTACACACACTTCAATCCCCACCCACACCATCCCAGCCAACAAGTTAGCAGCAAGGATAGTGGCAACCCATTTCATGGACGGCAAGCTCGAGACCCTGCTAGATGTCATGGAGGAGATGCAGGTACCGCTGTACTCTGGCTGGGAAGGAGACTGGTGGGCGACCCTGTACCCCAGCCCGGGAAGGAGGTTGCCAGCCGCTGTCGTTCACAGAAATGTCCAACTTTTATTTTATTCTGCAAAGCATGTGGCAGAATGGACCACTGGCGGCAGCCGTGCACTACAGCAAAGGCTGGTGCAGCTATAAAGAGCCTTTCACTGATCCAAACAGATCACAAGTACCTTCAAGCAATAAGAACAGCCATCCAGTATCCCACAAAAAAAACATACACATGAGGTTATTGTCAAACCAGAAAATCACAATGATGCCCATGATGAGATGAGGAACAGTGAAGACAGGTTTCATGTGCGTCAATTTTGTGGAAAACATAGATACTGTCCCACCATCTAAAGTGTTAGATTATTATCTGCCCGAACAAATTATTGGTCAAGATTGACACAGGGAAATATCAACAAATTACCGTGGCAAATTCTAAAAGATATGAATCTACAGACATGGAAGGCCATGCAAAACCAACTACTGTGCAACTTTCAGGGTACAGAGGTGAAATAATTCCATGTGCAGGATTCATAATCCTGGAGTATAAATATAATCAATCCTCCTGGGTGTCACATATGTCCTACATCGTGGAGACTAATGGCGCAGTAATTGTAGGTCTACTGGTATGGAATCATTCAGACATCATAAATGCACTTCAGAAATGACTCCTATCACCTCAGTTCAAGACCTTGGGCGGGATTCTCCGACCCCCCCCCCCCCCCGGCCGGGTCGGAGAATCGCCAGCATCAATCCCGCCCCCGCCGTGTCCCAAATTCCCCGGCACCGGAGATTCGGCGGGGGCGGGACTCGCTCCCCGTCGGCGTGCCCCCCCCCCCCCGCGCGATTCTCCGGCCCGTGATGGGCCAAAGTCCTGCCGCTGTCATGCCTCTCCCGTCGGCGTGGATCAAACCACCTACCTTACCGGCGGGAACAGGCGGCGTGGGCGGGCTCCGGGGTCCTGGGGGGGGGGGGGGGGGGAGGGGGGGGCGTGGGACGATCTGGTCCCGGGGGGGTGCCCCCACGGTAGCCTGGCCCACGATCGGGGCCCACTGATCGGTGGGCGGCCCTGTGCCGTGGGGGCACTCTTTTCCTTCCGTCTTCGCCATAGTCTTCACCATGGCGGAGGCGGAAGTGACCCCCTCCCCTGCGCATGCACGGGGATGACGTCAGCAGCCGCTGACGCTCCGACTCATGCACGGACTTCCGCCGACCGGCGAAGTCCCTTCGGCCCCGGCTGGCGTGGCGCCAAAGGCCTTCCACGTCAGCCGGTGGAGCGCCAACCACTCCGGCGCGGGCCTAGCCCCTCAATGTTAGGGCTTGGCCCCTAAAGTCTGCGAACCTTTGGGGCGGCCCGACGCCGGAGTGGTTCATGCCACTCCATCACGCCGGGACCCCCCGCCCCGCCGGGTCAGGGAGAATCCCGTCCCTAATATCAAAATACCCTGTATGTTTTGACAAAATTCGCAGTTTCAAAATTACGCTTGCAGAAGAATACATGTAATTCCATTGATTTGGTACATTTTGTGCAATACAAATGCCAGCTGCTCCAAGAAGAAATGGTGAAAGATTCCACACTCCAGATACTGTGGAAAATTATGACTGAAGGATGGCCTGATTCAATTCAACATGTCCTCTAATGCGTGAGACTATTTTGGGCTTACAAGCTAGGCATCTTCCAGGGAGTCAAATTTAAAGGCAGCTTCTCATGCCAGAATCTTTGTAACCCAATATTCTGCAACAACTTCCTCACTTGCACATGTTTGGACAAGAAGACTTGCAATTGAGATAGTCTGTTGGCCAGGTATGAATATTAACATTGAACTGATTGTCAAGAAGTGTGAGCATGTGAAGAACATATATATCAAATCAGCACAAAGAACTATTGATTCCACATGAATTCCAACACATCCTTGGTCCAATATTTTATCCAAACTCTTTCACGTCCATGGCATTAACTTCACTGTCACTGACGGCTGCTTTACCAAGTTCCGAATTATTCAGTAATTGCACAGCACATCAAGCACAATTGTTGCACACACTCTAAGTAGGGGGGCGACACAGTGGCACAGTGGTTAGCACTGCTGTTTCACGGCACCAAGGACCCGTTCTACTCTTTTGGAAAATAGAGGTGAACTTCTCAAACTTCATCAGAAGATGACCAACGTGTATGACAAAATTGTGGGGTACAGAATTGCCAAGTTTACAATTGGGAACAAGAAACAAGTTTACCTCCAGGGTCCCACGGAAGATATGTGGGAACCAGCGAGGTGATAAAGGTTTGTTTGGAACCTAGATCCAATAAAGTCATTATACATAAAGGCACAATTCTATTCCTATTGCATCTAGGACAGGGTCCTGAACGAAACCAGGAACAATACCCAAGACTGACAATCCAACAGATCACTGTGAGCAATTAGAGGGTGTTACCATTACAAGATCTAGACGTACCAGCAGATTACCTCTACACTTTAGCGAATCATCAATTATCTATACTTAAGTAATGGTAACTGAACATGAAAGTTTACTGTAAATAGTTATACTTCTTTAGAAGGGGGAATATCTTTTTTAAAAAGGGGAGGGTACTCTAATATGTCTTTAAAGGATTGCAGCATTACATCACCACAAAGGAGGTGTATCATACATTCCAGTTTAGCTTCATTTTGCTTTCAGCAGAGTACACACACACATTCTGATATCGCCAAACTTTATATCCATGTATATCTGTTCTCATGTGCATAGTCTTAATAAATGAGTCCACAATGTGTTTGCACAATCCTTTCGGAGTGATTCGAGCCTTTATATCATTATAAAACTGTGTCACTGGGTGCGATTTAACAGCTTCATCACGCCTAACCTCGTGTCAGGACAAGACCGTTGAATCTTGTGAGAGGCCTCTCATGAGAATTGCGATGCTCAAAATGCCTCGCAAGATTTGATGGAGTATCGCAAGAAATTGCGATCTGGATCTCGCCCTCACTGAGCCATTAGGCGCTGAAGCCGCAGAGAGACATCCCACTAAAAGTGCCCAAACCGGACATAGATGTTTCTTCCGGTTAAATTGCGTCTAGCATGTTCCTGCCTAATCCACCTTTTCATATCCCACTTCCTCCTCATCTCACAATATTCTATGATAAACAAGCTGCAGATGCTGTAAACATGCACTGTTTGCTTCCGTCTTCCCTGACCACAACCCTACCCTTGTGACTTTATCTTTTCAGATACCCAAAAACTATCACTTGGTCAGGCAATGCTGTAGGGACTATGAAGTAGAAGAGAAGCAGGATGAAGTTACACCCACACTCAAAGCCACCAGCTCTGGGACTGCACAAAGCTTAGAATCATGAGCCAGGTGATCAGTAAAGAACCTTTGCCATCCAGTACACTCTAGGTTGCCATTGAGCTTTGAAAACTGATAATACCGATGGAATAGCACAGAATACATACACGATAATTGGTATTCCAGTAAAGTAGGTGTTCATTTTTATGATTTGCAGAGTGGTAAATCTCAGAGTTTAGATTGCGGCACTGCAAAGCTTCTGTGCCACCTCTACTCCATCGACCTGTCATATTGCAGGCCAAAACTGGTCTGAACAGAATCCTTGAAGCCAAACCCAAAACCTTCTCCACATGCAGTACCCCTATCTGTCAACATCACCAACTTTAAACAACTGTGCAAAGCACCAATACTTCCACAAACTCAGGCTGAGCCAGTAGAAATTAATTGGCAATAAGCCTGAGCGTATTCGACAATTTTTTAAAATAATGCTGATTAGGTGTTGGGGCAAGGAGTCCTTCCTTCCGAAAGCATGTTTAGTTATGCATGTTTAAAAGAGATGTTAAACTGGGAAGTTATAAATGGCAGTGTCATAATATCCACTCATGTACATAATGAGATGCAGACAGGCAGTGATTGACATACAGGATGACCAATGAACACACAACACAGAACAACCAATCACCAGACAAGACAACACCACTATAAAGCCCACAGGGCATTAAGACTCCCGCTCTTTTCGTGACCCAGCCACTGAGACAGTCAGAGTGCACAAGATAGTGAGCACTAATACCATGCGGTAGCTAGTAAGTCTGATCAAGCCAGTAAGAGGTCATCAGTTGGATTAGTAGAGTGTCAACCCACAGCTGAACATGTACAGTAGTCCATAGTTAAATAAAACAGTGTTGGATCATCTCCGGTGTCAGATGTTTGTTTCTCGCTTCCCTGCATCCTGTTGCAGTCAACGTCAAACCAACCTGCCTAACACATCAGGCAGCACTGGCATCAAATTAGCATTATACGCTCACTGATCTCACAATCTACCGTCTCCGAGTTCTTCCAGTGCATGTTCCAAATGCTCCCCAAAATGGAGTCAGACGTGGCCCAAGCCAGAACTGTGCACACAGAGTGCGATTGTCTTTTGGGGACCAAAGCCGCACGCGTGCCACTGAAACTATGGGCGCTATGAGCCCAATGGAGCCTTGAAGCTTAAAGAATGTAAGACCACTTGCAGGAAGGATCCAGCACCCCGTTTCACATTACTCAAGATCCAGCTCCCAATCGATCAGATTGCTTTTTATTTCCCAGTTACCATTGCTTATGGGCCTGTATTCTAATACTTCTTGTTGATTCTATTGACTAAAAAACAACCATTGAGAACTGGGTAGTGATCGAGAGGATTCTAAAAAATGATTTCAAAAGAATTAAAAGATCAGAAGAAATATTAGGAAAGAGCTACAAGTGAACTCTCTCCCTCCCAATGGAAATGAAGAAAGATTAGATTTGGAGGAAAAATAGGCAAGGAAGAAAAATTGAAAGATAAAGAAATGAACACAAGAAGAGTTTTTTTATAGAGTGTGATTAATAAAAGTGCAATTTTAAAATAACCTCATTAATAAAATGGCTGATACTTAAAAGCAGCGAATGTGGAACACCAACAAAAATTAAAGAATCAAGTGGTTCTAAGAATAAACTCAAGTTTGTTTAAATTCTGTGAAGTATTCCTTGTTCTTCAGACGTTCTGAGTGATTACAAAGTTGGCCCCTTCTTTTTGCTCTGAAAATCAATGTTAATGAGATACATGGGGCCATTAACATCCTGGCAAAGTGGCAAACTACATTTAACTTACTGAAGATGGGGAAACTTGTTTTGTAAACATAAAGTAGCAAACCACAAATTAGCTTTCCAGAATTAACTGTACATTCGATAACCCTCCACTTTGGGGGAGGGGGTACGGGGGAGGAGGGTGCAGAGGGTTGAAATCAGCAACACACAAACTGAGGGAAGCATTCATTTTCCATTTTGAAAAAAAAGAACATCAACTAAATAACAGTTATAACTCTTTGCATCTAAAAATAGTTTAAATAATTTGAAGTGTTGGCTAGTGTAGACCTGAGAGATGAACAGACACTTCCAACACTGATGAAGGTTCAACTCAATTTTATTAACTAACTTCTAACTAACTAACACACGATGACTGTGGGTCTAAATGATGCTAACTTAAACTAGAGACCTAAGCCTTGTCCGAACCAGTTGATTCTCTCAGCACGTGTTGTAAGTCTGTGCTGGGCTGGATGAGTTCTTGTTACACTGAGAGGCAGCACCCAGAATGAGCGGGAACCGTGGTGCCCTCTGCCTTTATAGTGTGTGTATTCTAACTGGTGATTGGCTGCGGTGTTTGTACATGTTGATTGGTCCCTTTGTGTCCATCAGTGTGTGTCTGCACCATGATATACTGGTGTATATTATGACATAATTCTCTGGTCTCTCTGTTAGGAACATAGCAACAGGAATTAGCTCCACATGCCTGTTCTGATATCGAAATTATGGCTACTCAACCTAGCTCCATAAACCTTTGTTCCAGAACCCTTAACACCTTTGATTATCAAAAATCTATCACTTTCCGAATTAATCTATCAATAGCTGTTTGCAGAATGAAATTCCAAACTTCTACCACCAGGTGTAGAAGTGTTTCCAAATTTCACTCCTGAAAGTCTGGCTCTAAATGTTAAACTTGTCTCCCAGTTCTAGACTCGACAACCAATGGAATGGCCTCTGAGGAAGAGTCATATTGGACTCAAAACATTAGCAGTGTTTCTCTCTCCACAGATGCTGCCTGCCCTGCACTTTCTGTGTTTATTTCCGATCTCTGGCATCCACTGTGTTTTACTTTTATATCCTTTAAAATCCTGGGTTAGAATCTATCTGGTTCTGGGGATTTGTTGCTCTTCAGTGCCAGTATGTTCCTCATTACTAAGATAAAAGCAAAATATTGCAGATGCTGGAACCTGAAACAAAAACAGAAAAATTATTGTAAACAAAATAATAGAAAGGAAGAACAAAACAGGAAAATGCTGGTAAAACTCTGCAGGTCTAGCAGCATCTGTAGAGAGAGAAAATAAATTTAACGTTTTGAGTCCATAGGACTGATCTTCAAATCTCTAAAGATTCATATGGACTCAAAACATTAACTCTATTCTCTCTTTCTATACAAATGTTGCCAGGCTGCTAAGTCTTTCCAGGTTTTCCAGTTTTTGTTCCTCCTTACTATTATTTTGTTTACAATAAATTTGGCAAATCCCCATCTCTGATTCAGTATGAGCTCCATTGGCATACTGACCTCTTCCTCAGCTGTAAACACTGATGAAAAGTTATTCAACAGTTCTGTTATTTCCTCATTTTCATTGACAAGGGGCAGGATTCTCTAATAATCGAGCAACGTCCTCACGCCAGCGTGAAAACCGGCGCCAACCACTCCGGCGTCAACAGTTCCCGAAAGTGAGGAATTCTCCCCTTCCTACGGGGGGGAAGTTGGCGCCGGAGTGGTCCCCGCAGCTCCAGCCGGCGCGGAACGGCTGTCGCGAGTTCACGCATGCGTGGAACAGCCGGCGTATTTCTGCGCATGCGTGGAATGGCCGGCGTATTTCTGCGCATGCGTGGAATGGCCGGCGTATTTCCGTGCATGCACGGGGGTTCCTTCTCTGTTCCAGCTCCCGGGCAATATGGCGGAGCCCTACAGGGGCCCGGCGCGGTGTAAAGTAGACCCCCACAGAACCAGCCCGCCCGCTGATCAGTTGGCCCCGATCGCGGGCCAGGCCATCGTGGGGGCCCTCCCCCAGGGTCGGATCCCCCCAGGATGGCCCCCGCCGTATGGGATCAGAGTAACCCACGCCGGCGGGACTCAGCCAAACTCGTCGGCCACTCGGCCCATCGGGGCCCGGTGAATCCCATGGGCACCCAAGAATCAGCGTTGGAGAATTGAAAGAATGGGAATTCTCGCGGCCCCCAGGGGATTCTCCGACTCATGAACTCTGCTATCAGTTTTCAAAGGGCCCACATTATTCCTGTCACCCTCCTTATCCTAATATAATTGGAAAATAAAATTATTTTCTCACTTCCCACTCACCTTTTGTAACTCTTTCTCCTTTGTCGCCCTTTGCTATTCGTTGTATCTTTCTCAGTTTTTGTGTTTCTTTTTGTTGCACTTTTGCATGTTTTTCCTTTTAGTTTTACGTTGTCTTTTACCCTTTTAGTAATCTATGTCCAGCTCTTTCCTCTTCTTTTTTGAAGTATTTTTATTCCACAAATTGTCAACATTTTTATAATTCACAACAAACCCCACAACCCATTAAGCCCCATCCCCCCACCCCTCCTTCAGTAGTCAACGGTAACCAATTCCCCAAAATAAACAAACCCAACTATTGTAGAACCTATCAGTTGCCCCCCTAAGAACGAAGTTCACTTTTTCCAAGGCCCCTCCAGCAGGTCCCCCTCTCATGCCAAGGCACAGGGCCGAGAAGCTGATCTCCACCCCAACAAGACCCACCTGCGAACAATCTGTGCCGTGAAGGCTAAAATATCTGCCCCCGCACCCGCCTGCAACTCCAGCCAGTTCAACACCCCGAATATGGCTGCCAGGGAATCGGGCTCCACCTCCAAATGTAGACTGTCCTCCAAAACCTTTCCAGCTTCAAGCTCGCTCAAAACATATGAACATGGTTTGCAGGGCCCCTCCCACATTGCTCACAGATATCCTCCACCCCTTCGAACAGCCGGCTCATCCAAGACTTTGTAAGGTGTGCCCTGTACACTACCTTCAGCTGTATCAGCCCCAGCCTCATAAAGAAGATCGAGATGTTTACTCTCCGCAGCGCCTCACACCGCAATCCCTCTTCCAGCACCTCCCCTAACTCTTCCTCCCACTTCTCCGTAACCCCCACCATGGACACTCCATCCTCCTCCAAAATCCTCCCATAAATCGTGAGACGACCCCCACTTTCCAACCCCCCCCCCCCCCCCTCCCCCCCACTGACAGCACCGCCTCCAACAACAATGAGGCAGGTGCTATCAGGAAGGTCAGGAAGACCTTGATCATAAAGTACCACATCAGCATATACCGAAAACTTTCACCCTAAGCCAGCCCAAACATCTCGCTCAGCTCCTCCAAACTCGCGAATCACCCTCCCAGAAACAAATCCTTCATTTCCTCAATCCCCCTCTCTTCCCATCCCTCTCTTGCATCCATCCTCAAACCCATGATTCCCCCTAATCAGCATCCCCCCTAGAACCAGCTCCGAATCTAAGATGCTGCCTAAACTGCCTCCAGATCTTCAACGTGGCCACCACTACTGGACTCACCACTACTGGACTCACCAAATACTTCCTTGGAGCCCTTGGGAGTGGCGGCATTGCCAGTGACTGCCACCCTGACCCCATCCAAGAGCCTGCCATCCTTACAACAAAATCCACATCTCTCTATTCTATCCCTGAACCTTCTCTGCATTCGCCGTCCAATACATCAAATTTGGGAGGCCTAGCCCCCCCCCCCCCCCCCCCCCCCCCCCCGGGCCTCTGCAGTATCACATTCCTAACCCGAGCATTCTTCCCCGTCCAAAACATTGAGCTGATCAGACTGTCCATCCCTCTAAAAAAGGTCTTGGGCAAAAAGACCAACAGGAACTGAAACAGAAACAAGAATCACAGCACAACATTCACCTTTACTGCCTGTACCCGGTCCGCCATGACAGAGGAAGATTGCCCACCTCAACAGATATCAGCCTTCAGCCTCCCCACCAAGCTAGTGAAATTTAATTTCCCGAGACCTGCCCTAACCTGGGCCACCTGTACACCCAAATACATAAAGTGAAATGCCGCCAGACAGAATGGCAGAACTCCCCCCCCCCCCCCCCCCCACCCCACCCCCACCCCCGCTCCCATTCCCGGAGAGGACACCATAAAATACTCACTTTTCCCTAAATTCAATGTGTACCCAAACACCCCAAATCTCTGAAGCAACCCCATCATGCTCTCCACCAAAAAGCTCGGCTCCAAAATATACAATATGTCTTCCACATGTGCTCCACGCCTCCGACCTCCCACCACCTTCTACCCCCCCCCCCCCCCCCCCCCCACCCGAACTATCCCTTCCATGACCTCAAGCTCCTCAGCATAATGGCCAAGGGCTTAATAGCCAGAGTAATCAGAAGGGGGGACATGGGGTATCCCTGCTCCGTACCACAGTGCATTGCAAAATACCCTGAACTCATGCTGTTTGTGCACATACTCGCCATCGGCGACTTATACAGCAGCTGCACCCACACCACAAACTTCGGCCCAATCCCAAATATCTCCAATACCAACATCAAATAACTTCACTCCACCCAATCAAACGCCTTCTCCGCATCCAATGCCACCACCACCTCCATTTCCCTTCCCTCTGCCAGAGAAAGCACCACATTCAACAACCTCCTCACATTCGAGGACAACTGTCTTCCCTTTATGAACCCCGTCTGGTCCTCCCCAATCACCTTTGGGAGATCCCGGGTACCGTTCCGCCTGGTCCATGTTTGTGAAGGAGACATTGCACTCATGCCCATTGTGGAATTTCAAGAAGGAATTAGATATAGCTGCTGGGGCTAAAGGGATTAAGGGATTTGGTAGGGAGAAGTGGGACCATGGTATTGAACCTGATGATCAGCCATGATCATAATAAATGGCGGAACAGGTACAAATGGCCTCTTCCTGCTTCTATTTACTATGTTTCTATGTTAAAGCCCGAATGAAACACCTGGCTCACTTAGCCCTTCTTAAGCCTCATCTGATCCTTCACCCTCAGATGGGTCTCTTGCAGCATCACCACATCGGCTTTTAAACACTTCAAATGCACAAAAGCTCTCACTCTCTTCACCGGACTCCTAACCCCCCTCACGTTCCACATCACCATTCTGACTGAGGACTTCTCCCACCACCCCCCGCCCCTCCTATCCGCCATCATCATAACCCCACGTCCCGACCATCCAGCCAGACCCACTGCATCATTTTGTTACCATCGCCCCCCCCCCTCCCCACTTCTCCTCCCAGAATCCTCCCATCCACCTCCTCTTGGAAACACCTCACTCAGTATTGGTCACCGACCACCACCATTCGCACCTCCCAAGTCAATCGAACATTTCTCGACCAGGCTCTAATGACCGCAGCTCCTCCCCCCACCACACTCCCGTTCACTAGCCAACCTTTGTTCATTAGTATGATGACCCCTGCCTGAGCCGAATTTTAACAAATGCCTCTGCTGCCTCTACTGTCTCAATATACCGTCCTTTGAATAATGAGTCACTCTCAGCTTCGCTGGTAGACCACTCCAGACCACACTTTGCTGCAGTACAATCCGCCTTCGCCCGTCCAAAGTCCACCCGCCTTTTCGCCAACTCTGCCATCAGATCTTGGTCTATGTGTATACCAACGCCTTCTCACTTCATACCTTGTCTCTGCCTTGCCCAGCTCCAAACCTTCTCCTTTGCATGGTAGTTGTGGAAGCAGACTATAACCAGCCTTGGTGGCTCATTCACTTTAGGCTTTGTCCTGAGTGACCAATGTCCCCTTTGGTGGGAGGGTTCTTCCCCCTCCCCCATCAAATCAGCAAACATCTTTGCAAAGTACTCGGCCTGGGGCCCGCCACCCCCTCGGGCATGCCCACGGTTCTCAAATTTTGCCTCCTCGACCTGTTCTCCTCCATGGCCCTTTGTTGACCTCCTCCATCTTCCGCAGCTCCTCACCCACTCAGCTGAACTGATCGTAACAATCTCTCCTTCACCCCCTTCAACTTCTCTCCTTGCTCCCGCACCTTGACTGACGTCTTCATCACTGTCACCTTCACCGGGGCAATGGCCTCCTCCAGCCACTCGTTAAGCGAGGCCGTCATCTCCCTCCAAAGCACCTCCAAATGCTCAGCAAACAGCCTCGCAAACTCCACCGACATCACCTCGGTTAGAGGTTCCACCGTGAGGAGAGAGGACCCACCTGACGTCCCAGCCCTCACCATCTTTCTTCCTGCAGGACTCATAGCAGCACTCGCCAGAAGACTTTCACTCACCCCCTTCTTTCCAAAGTCCCTTCTTAGAGACATTGGCCGGGATTCTCCTTTCCGGGAGGAAAACCGGCGTCAATGGGCCCCCAAGGTGAGGCATTCTCACCTGTCTAGGATGCTTGGTGGACGGCGGAGGGGTTGGCGCCGCTCCAGCCGGTGCCGAAGGGACTGCGCGCGATCGCGCATGCGCCATAGGGCCGGCGTGATCTTGCGCATGTGTGGAACCTCTGGTGTGTTTTGGCACATGCGCGGGGCTTCTCTTCTCCGCGCCGGCCATGGCAGAGCCCTGCAGGGGCCAGCGCAGAAGGAAGGAGTGGCCCCATGGCACAGGCCCGCCCACAGATCGGTGCGCCCTGATCGCGAGACAGGCCACTGTGGGAGCCCCCCCATGATCGGATCCCCCCGCTCCCCCCCAGAGGACCACCCCAGCTGACTTGCCTGCCAGGTCCCGTCGTGTGGGACCATGCGCAACCCACGGCGGCGGGATTGGCCAAAAACGGACGGCCGCTCAGCCCATCGGAGCTCGGAGATTTGCCGGGGGGAGGCCGCTGCCAATGGCCCCCGAGCAGCGTGGCAAGAACCCTGCTCCCACCCAAAAGTCGGCGCCGGAGAATACGGCAGCCGGTGCGGGGCAGGATTCGCGCCACCACCTCCGGGGAATCTCTGACCTGGCGGGTGGTTGCAGAATCCCGTCCATAGGGTTTACACTTAAAGAATAAGGGATTTGAGTGGGATAAATATAATGTAGAAATGGGAGTGCCCAGGGCTGAAGCAATCAGGCATTTGAGTTCAGTTTTAGATTTCACTGTGAAGAGACCAGCAGCGATTTGACTTGGCCAGACCAGTAGTTTCTCGAAAAATATGGAGTTAAAGATTTGCCTGTGAACAGGACAGGAGCTTCCTGCCAAAAGCTGGCAGGTTAAACAGTAGTTTGACACAGGCAAAAATCTGCAGGTTGTTTCCTGACCAGATTTCTCACTCTCCAATCAGTGTTTTAAAAAGAATTTTATTCAAGTGTGCAGAATGTAACCCTGTGTTTGCTAACTGTATTTAAAAGTGGATTTTGAACTGAGATGGGTTGCGCTTGAGTGGAAATAAAAGATAGCAGTTAGGAGTTAATGTTTCATTTTATTGTTAAGCATTGCTTAACTGGTCATTGTAAGCTATCTTCCTTTATGATGTTTAAGTTAGTAATACTGTGTTAGTAATAAAGTTTGTTTTAATATACCATATCCCTATTTGTGCGTGGAATCATTCCTAGAGCAAAGTATTCCTTCCTCATAGTCTTACAAATTAAATAAAATATTGGGGTTTTTGTCCAATATCCTAGCAACTGTTGTGGTCTGGTCCAGGATTGTAATAGGCGTGGCTTCAAAAGACTATTCGCAGGCCCCAGTGCAGTCCATCTCTGGTAGTTTCATGGAGGCGACATGCTCTTTTTTACTACATTAGCTGCCGTACAACATGTAAGTTAAAAAAGATGCAGTGAAATTGACAGGCCTGTTCCCAGGTAGGTGAATAGGATTTGGGTGGTTAGGGGGTAGGAAGTCGGGGGGGGGGGGGGGGGGGGGGGGGGTGCAGAGGAGTCAGAATTTGGTGGATCTGGGCTTCGCGGTCAGTGGGTCGGTGATGTGGGGGTTTACGGGGCAGGGGCATAGGGGACTGGATGTTGGGAGGGTGGAGGCTTAGACATTGGGGGTGGGGGAAGGGAATCACACGTGGAGAGGGATCGTAGGTTGGAGCTGGTGCCCTGCAGTTGTGGAGGTGAGGGAGTTGGAAGTCGGTGTAGGAGCGGTTTGAAGGTTGGGAGGTCGGATTGTGTTGGGTCAGGAAGGGAGGTAGGAGCTGGGGGGGTGGTGGTCGGGTCAGGCCCGCAAGTCGGGTCTCCAGTCTGGGGGAGGGAGGGGCTAGGTCTACGTGTCAAGGATGGATGGGTCGGGTACGTGGGAGTGATAGAAGTTTGGGGGGTCTAGGGTAGGGGTAGGTGCAGGCCCATGGGGTGGTAGTTCTTGGGGCGTGGGGTGGTGGAGTATCATAGGTGTCGGTCCGGGTGTTTACAATAGTTACCCAGAACTTAGACAAGGTTTTAATTCTTCTCATTTTTTTCTGGGTAACTATTGGCGTAACCCTGATGGAATCATCCAAAATTTAGGGTTTAAAATCACATTTTTGGATGGTTCCTTGCTCAGGGCAATTATCCTGGGAAGTTAGCACATCTGGGTACCTTCGAGAGGGATTCCCCTGCGTATCTTTGAGGTACTAATCCGATGCTGGAGAATTTGGAAGTTCCAGTCCAATGTAAGGAAACCTGTACGCTGGCAAACAAATCTGACAAAACGTGCAGCTTCACACATGCCGTGTCTGCAATAGCTCAGGATTAATAATGACCCACCTTGCAACCCTAAATGTTTGTATTGTTTTCTACCCCCATTGCACTCAACACCTGAGCTACTGACTCTATTTTCCTTCTTGTTACAGGCTGAACAAGATGGCTTGTATCTTCAGCATTCGGTTTGAACCTCAGATGATTATGTTCGTGTCATTTTTGGGATGTAGGCATGACTTGAGAAGATGGTGATGTGCCTTCTTCTTGAATTGGTGTAGTCCATGTTGTGAAAGTGCTTTTACAATGATATTAGATACGCAGTTCCAAGATCTTGACCCAATGATGATGAAGCAACAACGATGCGTGTAAAAGTTTGGACAGAGGGGAATTTGGAGGCAATGGTCATCCCATTATATTGTTGCTCGTGCCCTTCTCAGTGGTAGGGGTTGTCAGATTGTGAGATGGTATCGTAGGAACCTTGGAGACCAATGCAGCGCAACCAAAAAATAGATCTTCCTCTTGTCAGCTGCACTGCACTAGTAAAGAGGAGGAAAGGGATGTTGAGGTCAATGGCAAGGGAGATGATCAAGCAACTTTGTTCTGAATGCTGTCGAACTTCTCGAGTGTTGTTGCAGCCATACCTAACCAAGCAATGATGAATATTCCCATACATTACTGAATTGAGAACTGATGGTGAAGAAACTGAGGGAGACAGGAGGCTACCCAATGTCAATATGGCTGACCCAGTTAAGGGTTTAAGTATGTAGTGGTCCCAGGGTATCAATGGTCTGGGCACAGTAATGCTGATCCCCAGGAATCTAGCCCACACTGACATAATATAAACCTCTCCTGTCTTTTGTTTTATCAAAGTTCTATGTGAAAAGACATTGAATAATTTCAAAATTGTTCTCAGTGACTATTGTCCCACAGCAGGAAACACCCCTCATTTAACACTAGTTGGAAATCTCTACTCAGCAGAATACCTGGACTGGGAGATGAAGACGTCAGTCCACTGCACTGTCATTTGTTTGGAGGGTGGGGGTTCCTCTAAATCTGGCACTAAGATACATTGTTGGCGGAAGACAAAGAGACGTTTCCCCGGGCTGTACACAAACTGGAAGTGCTTGATTAACCGATAAATAATGCAATCTAAATGGAACAGTGCGATGCAAACCACTAAAATATACCAATTAATTGATCCCTCATTCAACCCATTCATGGGTAAGCATGAAGAACAAGCTACAACCTGAGGGACATTTCAACAGCTCCATCTGTTTCAAAACTAGACCTTCAGGGACAAGAGGGAACACAGCTAATGGTCATGCCAAACCCAATATTCAGAAGGGAAATTATACGGAAAGGGAAGGGTTAATCTTTCCTATGAAAGTTAATCTGGTATTATAAAGATAGGAAGGATTCTGAAAATAAAAGATAAAATAGATTTTTACAAGTGCTTCATATCCTCATTGTCACAAATCTATATTTAGATAGACATAAAATGCTCCTTGAATAGCAATAACCGATACTTCTTTTTGCAGTGCCAGACTTGTATTTTGTTCAGTTGATAATATTCTACATCTGTCTAGTGTTTTGTGAATAAAATGCACTATACAACAGATGGGATACAATCAGAACTTTTTGCAAAATTAAAAATACTTAGCAGTAATTAACAGACAAAGGCAATCTCCAAAGACAATGTCACATTCTTAATTTAATGCTCAGTATAACAGTTTATATTTGATATGCAAATCTTTGCAAGCCACTGATTAACATAGTGTGAATTAACATACTCAGTGTGGTGGACAGAAAATAGCCAATGTATGTTTGATGCCAGGTTGACCAACTGCAAGCACCAACTGATATTTAGGATGAGAACAATTTTGCATTAATTCAGGTTGTTTTCAGTAAGTGTGCAGCCACTAGCTTAAAACTCAGAGAATAGAATCAAATGTCACCGCCTTGTTAATAAAGGAAACATACAGGGGTCATTTAAAACGAACCCACTGGAAATTAAATAAGTCTGGCACCCAACTCTGTCAGTTACCAGCTGGAGGGGTTAAATTAAACTTTGCTCCATACTCCCAACCTATACATCGGCCTCCTGTTAGAAACAGAATCAATGATAATTCCGTCTAAAAAAATTGAAAATCAGCTACAAAAAGCACAATCAGATCCTCAACCAGGACCTAAATGACAGGGTAAACTGGATAAGGCTTAACTTCCTTGCAAAACTCTAGCACATTTCAAGGCTGATGTTGGCTAGCTAACCCACAACTGAGTCACACGACCCGTGAAACTTGAAGGTTACTTGAGTTCATAAGAACATAAGAAAGAAGTTGGATTAGGCCATTTAGCCCATCGAGCCAGTTCCTCCCGTCAACAAAATCATGACTGATCTTCTACCTCAGCTTCACCTTCCTACATTATATCCCCATACCTCTTAGTAGCCTTTGTGGCCTTTGTTTTGAATAATACTGAACATCCAGAGATCTCTGAGGTAGAGAATTGTAGATTCACAACCCTTTGAGTGAAGAAATTTCTCATCTTAGTCCTAAATGGATGACCCCTTGTTTTGAGACTGTGACCTTGTGTTCTAGATTTCCTCAGCATTGACCCTGTCAAGGCATTAAGAATTGTGGGCAGGATTCTCCACTTCTGAGAGTAAGTGTTGACGCTGACGCAGAATCCGTGGACTTTCACGACAGCAAAACTGGTGCCGAACTTGGATCGATTCAGCAATTGTGGAGGGGCTAGCACTCACACCACATGGAACACAATCGATTCCAATAAAAAACGATGCAGGATTCGCCGTGTCTGTGATTGACACTCGGGAGGCTGACAAGCTGCAGCCTCATATACACCTTACAATCCCCACACACACTCAGCCCAGCCAACAAGATAGCACTGGTTGTGCTGGAGCAATCCATACAACTGATGGGTCAGCTGGGGCCAGAGTGCACCTAGGGAGGTGGCCTGGGAGCTACCTATACGACCCATGACCCTAAGTTCATAGTGGACTGTTAGCAGAATGCGCAGTTTCCCTACTGTGGCAATGGTGTTCCATGCCCGTCCACCCCGACCCCACAGCCCAATCCTGGCCAACCCCCTGCTACTCTGGCCCTGGCAGAAGCCACCCAGCCAGCAGCATAACTGTCAGAAAACTATGGCAATGTTGGACACGCTCCATACCCCCTCTCTCTCCATCATCAGCTACAAAGCCAGTTTCACGATTTTTAAAAGCACAAGTGGACTGCGCCGTAGGGAACGCGGTCCATCGGAGGTGGAGCATCGCATTGGCCCCAGAGAATACCGGTTTATACCCATTAATGATATACAAATGGTGTTTACTGTACATGCGTTCTGGACCACATTGACGCTGCTGTTGAGGTGATGGAGAATTGCGATTTGGCATCAAATTGGCGCCCGCTGCGACTTTTGTGTCGGTACTATTCTCTGCCCAATCGCGTTTTGCGATTTTGGCATCAGCCAACGGAGAATCCCTCCCTTGATGTTTCAATGAGATCACCTCTCAATCTTCTAAACTCCAGGAGATTTTGGCCTAGTCAACTCAATCTTATGACAATCCCCTCAGCCCAGGAACCAGTGTAGTGAACTTCTTTATACTCCCTCTAGGGCCTGTCATCAGGTAAGACTGAAACTGTTCCTGAAGGGACCTCACCTGTATAATTTATAGTAAGAAGTCTTACAACACCAGGTTAAAGTCTAACATGTTTGTTTCAAACATTAGTTTTCGGAGCACTGCTCCTTCCTCAGGTGAAAGGAGCAGTGCTCCGAAAGCTAGTGTTTGAAACAAACATGTTGGACTTTAACCTGGTGTTGTAAGACTTCTTACTGTGCTTACCCCAGTCCAACGCCGGCATCTCCACATCATGTATAATTTATAGTAAGACTTCTTTACTCTTATATACCAATCCCTTTGTAACAAAAGCAGTAACCTTGCAATGCACATTAGACTATGACAAAACAACAAAACTGGCTATTTAGATGTTTCAGAGGACAGGAAGTCGACACTACATAGGGCAAGTCAATATGTGAATGAGCAATTCACTGAGTTTCAATTTCAAATCAAATATTAAAGAGTGTTTAAGTTTCTAAACAAAACAATTCACATTTGTAATATTCCTTCGCTTAGGCTCTGGGCAGTAATGTCATCAGCAGTTACATTTCACAATGCAACAACAACAAGCCACCAACACATCTTCAGCCCTTCAAATTTTAGAGATTTCCTTTTGTCCATCATAACCCTTTGCGATTTAATTTTCTTGAGTACTTTTACTCCTGCCATTTCACCTTGACTTGATTTCAAGGTTCACAAATGTATGAAAAAAATCTCTTACTAAGAAAACATGGGCTGCCAATATAAATGCACTGAAATCATCAGAGAGCAGACAAGATCACAAGGAGTAGGTTATCCGCCCTTTCTTACGAACACAAAGTTCCCAAAGTGTAATGGAAAAATGGACAGAATTACACGGGTATAATAGTCTGTTTTTTGTCTTTTTCCTTTACTTCCGAAAGCACCAGATCATTAGGCATTGTGTGACATTCGCAGTGTGACACATCAGTACACATTAGGAAGTGGTTCAGACATCTCTGAGCTATTTTTTCTTGCTCCTGTGGCAGAGTCCTAGTCATTTTGTGTGTGTTCTGCCCACTCTGACCTCAATCCACCTTCATGCGCATATTCAGGGCATTACACAAGGCCAATGCACCCAAGGCATATTGGCAATGTTATGCAGCTGGAAAAGAGGGCAGAAATCAAACCTATCATTGATTTTACATTTCTAGAGCAACTGAACGATTGGGGACAAGTCACAAAAAATATTTAAATGTTTTCCAGAGCAGTCGGCCCCATTGAAAATATTTGGGATTACTTGATAACTGCTCCCAACAATTGAAAATAATGGTCAATGTTCAAAGAAGCAGGATTATAAGGTGAAAATCAATCAGAAGCAAGACATTGAAATTTGGGTTAGATTGCAATAAGGTAAATTCTGAGGCATATTCAATAAATTACATCATGAAACTATTGACAGATGCAAGTGTAAGAAATAAATCTTACCTTCAGAGGAAGTGTGAGCGCACAACATTTTAAATATATGTTTCATAGAGTTCCCAAAGGATAATATTGAAAGGTATGCTCTCTCATTCTCCTTAATTGCTTCTATTGTCTTCATGATATGAAAAAATATGGCAAATAACTAAGAGGTTCCCCAACCTTTGACACGGTTGACCGCCCCATCTTCCTCTAACACCTCTCCACTGTCATCCAGCTGGGTGTTCTATTCATCTGGATCTATTAGCTTCTCCAGCTAATTAGAACCAGAGAATCTTTTGCAATGGCTTGCAATGAATCATAGAATTTACAGTGCAAAGGAGGCCATTTGGGCCATCGAGTCTGCACCAGCTCTTGGAATGACCAGCTGACTTAAGCCCACGCCTCCACCCTATCCCCGTAACCCAGTAACCTCACCTAGCATTTTTGGACACTAAGAGCAATTTATCATGGCCAATCCACCTAACCTGCACATCTTTGGACTGTGGGAGGAAACCGGAGCACCCGGAGGAAACCCACGCAGACACAGGGAGAACGTACAGACTCCGCACAGACAGTGACCCAAGTTGGGAATCGAACCTGGGACCCTGGAGCTGTGGAGCAACTGTGCTAACCACTGTGCTACCCGTTCTGCCCAGTATGGCTTCACTCGAGAAGGTATTTCTGGTACCCTCCAAGGATCTAAGCGGAAAGATTCATTTGGCAAACTCTTTGAGCATCTCTAGATTAAGTGGGGCACCAACCTGCAGGACAAGCACAGATCTGCCATTCTGACCACCCTGCTTCATGCTTGTGAAACAACATGTTATTTTCCTCTAAACTACCTGAATTGAAAGACAATGATCAGGTGGCAAGAACCCTCAAATCAAAGTTGTTGAAAATGTCAAGCATAAGTACTTTGGGGAAGTCATGTGATGAAAAGTCTGATGAATGAATCCCAAAAATCATCTTTCGAGGCACATTGACAACTAGGAAGCCACTATGCGGCGGAAAGCAAAAGAAATATAAAGATTGATTAAGAGCGACTCTGCAATAGGAGCTGTCAGTTGAAACAATTTGTACAAGAAAACATTGCGGTCAAACCATCCAAAAAGGCATCTTCTACCATGAGGTCCACCAGACACTAAAAGTAATCACCAGGTGATTGTCTTTGCTGAACAATCAAGATTTCGTAGTTGAATCAGTGAATGTTCATTTCCAGCAAAAAGTAGTATCACCAAAGAACTCACTGTAAACAATGGTGGGCGGGGCGGGGTGAATTTTATTCGGGAGGTAGATGATGGGGAGAAACCAGAGTTGCCCAATCATGAGCTAATCAGGCATTTGAGCAGCCAGTGACGGACTGGATCACAACTGTTGGGGCAGCAAGTGATGTCTGCTGCGAGCAGCTGGCCAATCAGAGGCCAGCAGCTCTTTTGCTCAGCAGTGTCACCACCAGGGAGGCGATGGCTGTTCCCAAAGCAACAGCTCGCAGAGGCCCAGGATCATGGCGGGGCCCAAGCTAGAGGTAGGTTATGACAGAGGAAGCATCGTGGGGTGGGAGCCTTTGGGGGGGGAGTTTAGGGTGAAAGGGCAAGGGGTGGCTCTCTATGTCACTCCCTTTCCCAATGCCGGATCCCTCAATCAGATTCTTTGAACAAGGGACACCCTTCCCCAGGAGGTCACAAGCAACACACATAGGTTTTCTATTTGTGTTACCCGAGTAGTGACAGGCTCACCTGCCATTGGTGGTAAAATGAGGCAGTAATTACCACTTAAGGCCAGCAGCGTGGGTTCAATTCCCGTACCGGCTGAGAATTCTGAGTTCTCCCTCTGTGTACCCGAACAGTCGCCGGAATGTGGCAGTGTTAATGTAAACCTACTTGTGACAATAAAGATTAATTTAATTTAATTAATTTAGTTTGTGGTGAGACGAGAAGGCTATCTGTAGGTTTTCCTGTCACGGGCTTAATCGGGGTAGAGTTGAAAAGGTGGCAGGTGCCCATCAGCCACTATCCTGACTGATGAAATGCTCCCCACCGAAGTCATAAGAGAGGGCATAAAATACTGCCCTATGAGTGGATATTCTTGATTTCTTCTTCATATCGAAGGACAAGTAATGTCAAAGATTTTGCAGTTGTTTCCCAAAGTATGCTCCCATAAGGGAAAAATCTATACCCTGAATGCTTTTTTTAGAATATACATTCCCATCTTGTAACTTTTCAAAAGTATCCATGACACAACTTGAATGCTACATAGTACAGAATGAAAAAAAACCCTTACAGTTAGAAATGCCAAACAAGAAGCACACATCTGTGAGAAAAAAAACAACAAAGTCTCTTCTGCTGAAAGGAATGAATAATGGTAGTGTGTGGGTTGCCCTTTTTATTAAACAGCCACTGGTAAAACCTTTCCATGAGCAGTTCCTTGACGACAACTGAAAGGACCTTGGTGTCCTAATTCACCACCCACGGCCATTTTGAATCAGCTGCATAATTTTCTGAAAGAAAAGCTCAAGCCCCAAGTTTTAGATGGTTTTGTCTCGTTCGGAATGTTAATGTCCCTTAGATGAGATTGGAACAGGAAGAGTGAAAAAGGGTCTATGTATAAGGGTCCCGCCATCGGTTCAAAATCACGGGCTAGATTTTACCAGCCCTTTGGTGACGTGCTTGGGGAGTCCAAAACTGTTAAAATTATAGCAGACTAATGTAGTGGAGTCCAATGTCTTCCTGCCATCGCAGATTATTAGTAGCAGCAGGAACTTAAGCAGCACAGCGACCCGTTTACTGAGCAGCCAATGGGCAGCACGGTAGCATTGTGGATAGCACAATCGCTTCACAGCTCCAGGGTCCCAGGTTCGATTCCGGCTTGGGTCACTGTCTGTGTGGAGTCTGCACATCCTCCCCGTGTGTGCGTGGGTTTCCTCCGGGTGCTCCGGTTTCCTCCCACAGTCCAAAGATGTGCGGGTTAGGTGGATTGGCCATGCTAAATTGCCCTTCGTGTCCAAAATTGCCCTTAGTGTTAATCTTTGACATTACTTGTCCTTCGATATGAAGAAGAAATCAAGAATATCCACTCATAGGGCAGTATTTTATGCCCTCTCTTATGACTTCGATGGGGTTACTGAGTTATGGGGATAGGGTGGAGGTGTTGACCTTGGGTAGGGGGTAGGGTGCTCTTTCCAAGAGCCGGTGCAGACTCGATGGGCCGAATGGCCTCCTTCTGCACTGTAAATTCTATGTAAATCAATTAAGTGGGCTACTATTGGTCATTTTCCACCTTCACTAGCGTTTTACTGGAGCTGGAAGCGCTGCTGTCACATTGGAAGAATGGCAGGTTGACCCTGGAAGCCTCCATGTGAGTTCCTGGGGAGGACACCCTATTTCTCCATGGTCCTTGGAAGGGTCCCCATAGCAACAATGGCCAGCACCCCACCCCCTCAGCAAAGGCATGTTGCAGGAAGGAGACCCTCCCAATCACCAGAGTCTGCCTGCCTGGCCCGAACATGGTTAAAAAATACATTACCCCTGCCATGGAGGCACTTTCTTCTTTCTGTAGCCTCAGCAGTGACCACCGCCATTGGGCCAGCATCCTCAATAGGATGGCAGCTTCTTAATTGGTCGGTGGTGGTAAAATGCCGCCCAGGATTCCGCTGCCTGTCCATGTGGGGTTAGGTCTCATTTTCCATCCAGGTGGTGGAAGTGCTTACGTCTTGAGAAAAGTCCAACATATCTTGCAACATCAATGCAAAAATTCCATGTCTCAGTTTCACTATGCTTACACACCACACCATCATCAGTGCTTCAGTGCAGCACCCCTACTACTCCTGCCTCCAGGGAGCAATATTTAGACTTACTTTAAGGGGTATCCTGTTTTTTTCAACCAACCTTGTATGAGAATCTGTGGTGACTTCTCCACTCTCTAGTCCATTCAAGTGGTCAACGGTTGGATTAAAAATTATGACTGCAGAAAAGCCAGGATAAGTCAAAACATCCTGAATATAAATGCATAACTCCTGTTTTACATTTATTAGGGAGAGCCATTTTAAATTCTTCTACAGCAAAAAGTTTTCCTATTCTCACATGTGAGCGTATCGAGGATATTTGCAAAAAAGCTAACTCTAACTTCACTAAACCCTAATAAATCAGCAGAATATTAATAATGGATTTGTCAAGAAAAGTAATTGCAAAGTTACATTGCAAAATGCTGCCAGGAAAATAATGGAGCGTTGAAAATGGAAAGGCAGCTGATTCCCGCTCTTGCATCCTTTGATATACAGGACTATGCAGCACCATAATAGGCAAAGTTCACAAGAGCCGAATTAATAAAATAAATATTTCTACTAATGATGATGCAAATACATAGTCCAAAGGATATAAACCTGTCAAAACAAGCAGTGCTTTTACATAGAAATGTAGCTAATGTTAATACTTGAATTCCTTTACAGCTAAACCTGCATGAAGAATATTTTCAAACCCGAGAGTACAGGCATCAGATTAGTTATAACAGGCTCAATTCTCACTAAGTGTGATCTCCGTTGGGAAACCAGATGCAATTCTTGGGGGTGGATTAGCGCAGTCGACCCACACTTCGAAGATCTTTTGGAAACAGGGGAATTCGTGCCACAGGACCTGAAGAAACCAGCAAGGCCTCATCAGAGAATGGGGGCACCATTTGTAAGGACTCCACGATCTCAGAATAACACTGCAGCCAATTACCACCACCGCCACCCCCCCCCCCCCCCCCCCCACCAATTGCTGGTGGCACCCCCCACTTGAGTGCCTCCTTTCAGGCCCCCCTCTTCAAGCCTCCCCTTTGCAGTGGCAACCTGGCACTGCCTCCTAACACTCTGGCAGTGGCAACCTGGCACTGCCTGGCACCCTGGCAGTGACTACATGGCACTGTCAGTTTGGCACTGCCAGGGTTCCAGGGTACCATGCCAGGTTGCCACTGCCAGGATGCCAGGGGCTATGCCAGGTTCCAGGGGAAGCACTCAGACAGAACACCTGGTCTTTCTAGGAATCATGTCAGAAAAAAGAAAAAGCTCTTTTGAAAAAACTGCGGTTAGAAACACCCGCTTAAAAGAAGAAGCACTTCAGAGTTAATGGGCCGTCAAGAGCTATAAAAACAAACAAAGCTAATCTTTCCTTTGAAATAGCCTGGTTCTGTCAATCAAGAGGCTTGTAAAAGGCAATGGACTTTGAAATTGAATGTAAACAATGCAGTTCAAAGCTTTTAGGTTTCTCAGCAAGCCCAGAGGCTTGAAAAAGCTAAAGGGCAATGAAACTGAAAGTAATAGAAGAACTTCAAAGGCTCCTGACACATCAAAGACTTTTACCTTCAGATCACTGATACTGACATTCTGGGCGAGGCATCAAAGGTTTTTAAAGCTGCAGGGGGAAGGCTTGTCACACAACTGCCATCGTGGGAAAGATCCCCAATCTGAGTATCTCCGACCCACACCACCCTCGAAGGAGCCCCCTCAACACTCTAGAGGTAAGTATAGAAAAGGTACTCACCACCTTGCTCCCCCTCGCTATCCCTGGCGCCTGGTCCCGGCTTTTAGGGGCCAGGGGTGATTTGCACTCACGGGACGACTCGTGGGGGGGGGGGGGGGGGGGGGGGGGGGTGAAGGGGGGCAGGAACATGAGATAGAAACAAATGTTAATGCTTTCTGATTGGGCTCTTGCCGTTTCTGGATGAGAATCTGATCTCATCAGGAGGAGCGGGTCGAGATCCTCATGATGGATTTTATGCCCAATGAGGATCCCATTTTGGTCCTCATGCCTGATTCAACGGGCCAGCGGGAATCCTGGCTAAGGCTAACAGCACCTGGGAATCGCACCCAACCTTTCTGTAACATTTTTCAGCAGTTATTGTACCCAACATCCAATCGCTACTATTCAATTCAGAGCACATTGAATTATTTAATTGTTGCAATTTATTCTTGTTCCAATCTGGAATGAACAGCAGTCTGTTCTACGGAAACGAGTAAATGCCTGAATAACTTCCAACCCTCTTACTTTTTTGCACCACCTATGATGCTGGAGCACTGCATGGTAAATCTAATGGAGTAGATTTTTAATATGGCACTATCAGTTAAATTGTCTATCGGTCATTTGGCCTTTCATTCCTCTTTCCAGTTTCTCATTACTGCACCTCAGTAAAATTACCTGGTTCCATCTCTATAATATTGCTTGACTTCTGCCCTGTCTCAGCCCATCTGCTGCTGAAACCCTCACCCATGCCTTTGTTACTTCTAGATTCAACTCTCTGACAATCTCTTGGATGGTCTCACATACTGTA
This sequence comes from Scyliorhinus canicula, assembly GCF_902713615.1. NCBI lineage: Eukaryota > Metazoa > Chordata > Chondrichthyes > Carcharhiniformes > Scyliorhinidae > Scyliorhinus > Scyliorhinus canicula. The sequence continues at coordinate 72,814,488 of NC_052161.1, forward strand.
CCCTAAGTAACCTTAAGGTCATCCCAAAGTTCTACTGTCAGTGTCACATTGAGACCTGTTCCTCTATCACTGACTTACATTGGTTCCCATTCAAGTAAAGTGTTTATTTTAAAAATTATCACCCTTGTTTTCAAATCCCTCCATGGCTTCACTGCTCCTTATCTCTGTAATCACCACCAACAAACACAACCCTCCAAGCTCTATGCTGCTCTACTTCTGGCCTCTTGTGTATTCCCAATAAACATCGTCCTGCTATTGATGATTGTGGCTTCAATTGCCTCGGCCCCAAGTTCGTGAATTCCCCTCCCTACATATCTCTCTCTCTCTCTCTCTACCTCACTTACTTCCTTTAAGACCTTCTTGACCTAGATTTTGGAGATATGCCCTAATATCTGTCTGTGCAGAGTCTGCACGTTCTCCCAGTGCCTGCGTGGGTTTCCTCCGGGTGCTCCGGTTTCCTCCCACAAATCCCAAAAGAAATGCTTGTTCGGTGATTTGGACAATCTGAATTCTCCCTCCGTGCACCCGAACAGGTGCTGGAGTGTGGCGACTAGGGGATTTTCATAGTAACTTCATTGCCGTGTTAATGTCAGCCTACTTGTGACACTAATAAAGATTATTATTATATCTGCTTATGAGGCTCCATGTGCACCTTGTTTTATAATGCTCCTGTGCAACACCTTGGGAAGTTTCATTATGTTAAAATGTTAAAAGTTTGTTGTTGTACAGCACCAGCTTTACACCCCGGGACCAAGTTAAAAGTTACCCCAACACCTCCAATCTTATTGATGCAGTTCCCTGGAAAATGTCCCCATCAGACCACCTGTGTAATGATACAAAGTTTTAAGCTGAGTAGGGGATTTGTAGAATTTGTTGGCAAATAGATTATTTTTTAAATATACTCTGTAATATGTTGGGGAGTACCCTGTGGCACTGCCCCTCACTATAAGCCAGAAGATGCACTGCTACATGAGGACAGAACCACCAGAAACTGCAGTGGAAACACAAGGAAAAGCAAGCCAACTCAAGCTTGAAAAATAATGGTACGTTAACAACGCACCCCATTATTTCATAGTTTAATAAGGATATGGGGAGTCCACATCGAGTAAAACTGAGAACAAAGTTTTATTTACAAACAATGTATATGCACTTCCTGGTAGATCCCTACCAGTTTCCTTCTTGGTGGGTGCCTTACTGGCCATCCTTATATACACTGGGTAACTGAGATAGCCCGCCCATAGCGGGGGAATTCGTATTCCACAAGGAGCATGGGGAAGACAAGCATTCCCACCCTGTAGCTCCCATGTGGGATATCACACATACATAAACCCCTGGGCATGTTGGCCAAGTTAAAAGATAAGAATGAATTATGATTCGCCAGGCAGCTCTGACATTTGCTTTGCACAAATGGCATCTCATCCTTAATCTCTCTGAGATTCAAATTTCACATTTAAAATGTTTTTACTAACTTTTCCTTTCAATCTCTTCCATTTGTCTTGCACAATCTAATCTTTCTTTCCCTCCCTTTATTTCTCCTTCTGTACCGTATTTGATTCTAATTGACTCTCCTCTGCTCTTCCTCTGTTGCTTTCTCAATCTTTAAATCACGATGGTTAAGGAGACAGACACATGGTCCCACTGCTCCCTAAGGTCTTGTATACCTTGCTGCCCCTAGTTATCAGCTGGCACTAGGTTTAGCGGGGCATGTTTTGTTCCTGATTGCCAGTGGGTGGGGATGATCGTCCAAGCACAGCACTCAGAAGGAAAGGAGACAGAAAGACTTGCATTTCTATAGCACCTTTCACAACCACAGGTATTTCCCAAGTGCTTTACTGACATGCACTTTTGAAGTATATGCACTGTTCTGATGTAGGATACACAACAGCCAATTTGCACACAGCAAGATCCCAAATGCAGCAATGTTGTAATTTAGAGAACATTTGAGTGGCGAGGATTCCTGTCATCTAATGGCGACTTTCTGACTTACCACCCATTTGAATGAACCTGGAAACTCAGTTGGCCTGTGTTATATGGGCGTTATCCTCCCCCGTTCAAATTTCCTCGCCCCAAAAAAAGAAAGAGAATGCTGCTTCTATATTCTGATACTTATCATACTTTCTGTTTAATTTCTGAATATAAAACAGAATATATATCATTAAATCTTCTTTTGGCTAACCTGTCATCAAATACATTGTTGGCAGAAATATTTGCATATATATCATCTTAACGTTTTTCATCGTTTATTGTTTGTATTTATAATATGTGTTTGAAATTCAAATTGTTCATATTGACTCTCACACAGGATTCAGTAATAGCTTCTATACTCCTGTTGAAATGTTGTGGGTCTGGCTGACTATAAAAAGTAATCACAGCACAATTCAGATGGCAAACCGGTTTCCAGACACTTTTTGTCCGCAGCTTTTTGTCTATTTTCGGGACTGGCATCATGTGCCATAGCATGTGTGTATCATTCTCTTCATTGGCAAATAGGAACCTAGAACACATGAGCGTAATCTCGGGATAAGGGACCGATCATTCAGGGCTGAGATGAAGAGAAATTATTTCACTCAAATGGTTGTGAATCTTTGAAATTCTCTACCCCAGAGGGCCCTGGATGCTCCATCATTGAACAGATTTAATGCTGGGAGAGGTAGATTTTTTTTTTGCTTCTCAGTGAATCCAGGTATATGGGGAGTGGGCAGGAAAGTGGGTCTGAAGCCGAAGATCAGCCATAATCATATGGTCAGGCGCGGGGAACAGGATTTGCATTGTGATGGGGAGGGGACTTCCAATGGACTTTGCGGGGCATCTCTATTGTGCACTTACCCCCTTGACCCACCACGGGGTCCACTGCATCAGTACAATGCTTGAAAATACCTGCACAAATTCACGCCTGGGAGGGCTAGAGCATTGCAGAGGGCTGGAGAATCAGGGTTTCAGCCTGTTAATTGGATGCAAATAGATGCAAATTATCCATTTGAATCCTCCGACTGGCACAGAGTGTGTAGCTCGCTGCCGTTGTCGGCAGGGGGCTGGAGCATCAGAACGGGCGCCAATCCCGTTTTTAGGCTGATGCTCGATTCTCCGCCAGATTGGGAAACCCGCTACCAGCAGCTGGCAGTGGAGAATCCATCCCCAGATGTCTGGCTTCTCATCTAGACGACTTTAAAGCCGCTTCTTGCAGTTGTCTGTTTAACTCAGAACACTTTTTCTGCTTTGACTTGAAATCTCCTGGACAGGGCCTAGTTCCACTTCTCACTCTTTGTTCCTTTAACTTACTGTCTTCCTGAGACATACGTTTGTCCCCACACCCTGTTTTCTTGGACTTTCTTTTGTTCTTTTAGGAAGTCTGCCCCCTGCAGCTCCCTTGGTCTATCCAGCTTCTCCAGGCTCTAGCTCACAACTAACTCAAAGTCTTGAAGGTGTACACAACTTCTGTCTATGGAATCTTACTCCAATTTCACAGCTAGTCACTCTTTTTAGTAAACTTTTAAATTTGTCTTTATAGCAATATATAAAATTATATCCATACATTTATCATTAAAATTCACTATGTAAGCTTGTTATAATGTGGCTATAACCTCCCATCAATGTGGTCTTGTACATCCTCCTTCATTCTCCCCCAAAACAGATTGAAACTTTTGAGACCGAGTGTAATAGATAATTATGAGGTAAGATTATTAAGAGGGACATAGGAGGGGCAATGAAGTTTGGGTAGAGATCAACCATGATCTAAAAATTGATATAGCAGGATCAAGGGGCTGAACATCCGACTACTTTTCCTATAGTTGCAGACAGAGTGCAAAATCAAAATAGATGTCGCTGTCATAGGAAGCTACAAGAGAGGGCAGTTTTATTTCTTCACATGAATTGTCATTGATGCACAAGCACAACTGTGTACAAAGTCAAAATGTAATAGGAATAACCATACCTGTCACATTGTGATGTAGTGCTGCATTTTCAGCGTAAGGTTACTTTATGACAGCAGATAGGCTGCCGCGATTTTCTGCCATAAAATTCAGCAAGACTTTCAGGCTCTGATTAAATGAATCTCCTGACATGGCAATGCTCAATAAATGTGACACATTAACAATGCATAAAGCATTAAAAATACAGACCATCAGTTAGGGATTTTTCTTTCATACTTAAAGACATAAGAAATAGCCTTCCTTCATTAAGTTCTCAATGTTTCCATAGTTAATTATTGGTGTGATTAATTTTATTTTAAATATTAATTTATATGTACATTATAGTCTAGCAATAATTATGGCTTCTAAAGAAAACAGATTAATGCCATTCCGTACTAACTATTATAATAACATGTTTGTGTGTTTTAAACTAATTAGCATTTAAAGGCTTCATAAATCTTCTTTGAACACAAACAACTCTCTGGCGAGATGTTCTCGATGGCAACTAAATAAATTCCTGCTGGACCTTTTTTGAGAAGATCTGCCGAAATCCTCAGCAATAAACATATTTCTGTTGTTATGGACAATGGCAGTAAGTGCAATCGATCTCAGTTCTCTTCTTTTAACGATGTGCAGCACAATAAATCGGAAAAAGGGCAGATGGTTCAGATTTTATGTTTGTTGCTGTGAAAATCTTGAGCTGGCACGACCTTGGCTAGGACACGAGTGCCACTCCCACTCCACTGTGGTCATTTCATCAGGTGAAGACGTTTCTGATACAGGATAAACTTTCACCTTCATCACATAGAAGGCAATCTGGCTGAGAGAAGTGAAACGCCACCCCGTTATAGAACATCCTTGGTTTTCATTCCACTGAATCCATTGGAACAAAACTCAGCCAGGCTCTATAGTTCAGCCAGCCTAAGATGGTGGCAAGGTGGTTGCCTCTTGCCGCCACCCGAAAAACGCCGCCGCAGGGTCCTGCAGCCTGTTGGAGCAGGATCAGCACAACAGTAGAAATCTGGGCCGGGATTCTCCCCTACCCAGCTGGGTGGGGGGTCCTGGCGCGATGGAGTGGCGTGAACCACTCTGGCATCGGGCCGCCCCAAAGGTGCGGACGTCGCCGCACCTTTAGGGGCCAGGCTCTCACCTTGAGGGGCTAGGCCCGCGCTGGAGTGGTTGGCGCTCCGCCGGCTGGCATGAACGGCCTTTGGCGCCACACTAGTCGGGACCAAAGTGACTTCGCCGGCCGGCGTAAGTCCGCACATGCGCCGGAGTGTCAGCGGCTGCTGATGTCATCTCCGCGCATGCGCAGGGGAGGGGGTCACTTCCACCTCCGCCATGGTGAAGACCATGGCAAAGGCGGAAGGAAAAGAGTGCCCCCACGGCACAGGCCTGCCCGCTGATCGGTGGGCCCCGATCGCGGGCCAGGCCACCGCGGGGGCACCCCCACGGGGCCAGACCGCCCCGCACCCCCCCAGGACCCCGGAGCCCACCCGCGCCACCTGCTCCCGCCGGTAAGGTAGGTGGTTTGATCCACGCCGGCGGGAGAGGGTTGACAGCGGCGGGACTTCGGCCCATCGCAGGCCGGAGAATCGCCGGGGGGGGGGGGGGGGGGGGGGCGCCGACCGGCGCAGCGCGATTCCCGCCCCCGCCAAATCTCTGGTGGAGGAGAATTTGCGACACGGCGGGGGCAGGATTGACGCCGGGCCCCCCAAGAATCCCCGACCCAGCGGGGGGGGTCGGAGAATCCCGCCCCGATCCTATTTCCAGTTCTCTCCAGCTTTGACAAGGAGTCATCCAGACTCTAAATGATAGATCCCTTGTCTCTCCACAGATGCTGTCAGGCCTGCTGAGACTATCCAGTACTTTCTGGTTTGTTTAAATAATTATGGGTTGCATACCAGGTTAAAAAAGAGACGAGTAATGACAGAGCTCATGAAATCGACTCTGCTCCCATGACTCTACATCATTCGACTCCTCCATGAGAGTGTTTTAATAAAATTTCTCGCCGTGATTTTCCCATGTTGTGCCTGGCGCCGATTCCGTTGTACCTAGGAGGCCCAAAACAGGCTTTGTGCCAGGCACAGAGCCGCACGTGAGTCACTCGAATTGAATGTGAATTGAGGCCTGTTTGAGGCTGCATTCTCCTGGCTCCTGAGAGTCACCAGCCGCACCAGTGAGGCGTCGCCTGGGCGCTGGTCAGTACAGGCCTGATGGCCAAGCCGGGAGGCTCTGAGGCTATTGGAGGCACCCCCGCCCTCCGGGTTGTCGGGACAGGGTAGTACCAACCTGGCACTGCCCAGGTGCCAGAGGGAGTGCCTGGATGCCAGGGTACCCTGGGGCCAGGTTGGCAGTGGGGCCTGATGGGGTCCATGCACATGAAAGAGGGGGTGAAGGGGGGGGGGGTCATGAAGGGTGGGGAATGAAGGGGGGTATGAAGAGATACCATGAAGGTTGGCGAGGTGAAAGGGCATCTTGAAAGGGGAGGGACTGAAATGGGGGGGCCTCAGGGACCCCATAGCAGGGTATGCTCTCTTGGGGGAGGGCCGATGGCCCAATGCCCACAAGGATGGATGGGTGTGGGGCAAGGTCACCCACATGCGAAGGTGGTGGACGGGGCCCTACTAACTTTTAATGATGGTGGGAGGTTGCCCTTGGAGGTCAAGGGTTGGGGGTATTACCCACGTTTCAGGGAGGGATTTGGGGATCCTCGATTTCACTTTGAGATTGGGGCACCCTTTCAAAACAGTGGGCCGATCTCTGAGGAGCCGGTCTGGCCAGCAAGTTTATTTCGCCACTGCAGAAGAAAATTCTAAATGTGGGATTGGCCAGTCAGATGCTCCCCAAACCCTATAAAATTGACTAAGGGCTGGATTCTCCGTTCTGGAGTCTAAATGCTGCCACTGGGACTGGATTGGTGGTAGAACATAGAACATAGAACAGTACAGCACAGAACAGGCCCTTCGGCCCTCAATGTTGTGCCGAGCCATGATCACCCTACTCAAACCCACGTATCCACCCTATACCCGTAACCGAACAACCCCCCCCTTAACCTTACTTTTTAGGACACTACGGGCAATTTAGCACGGCCAATCCACCTAACCCGCACATCTTTGGACTGTGGGAGGAAACCGGAGCACCCGGAGGAAACCCACGCACACACGGGGAGGACGTGCAGACTCCGCACAGACAGTGACCCAGCCGGGAATCGAACCTGGGACCCTGGAGCTGTGAAGCATTTATGCTAACCACTATGCTACCGTGCTGCCCTTTTCTATGGGCAGCACGGTATTCTATGGTGTTCTATGATCTCGATAGCGGCCCAATTCAGGACATGCAAATGGACCAGCACAACATGGAACTAGTGCAATTCTAGCCAACACCGATGTCGGATTCAGTGCTGTGGGGATTGGCACTCGGTAGCCTGTCAAGCTGGAGCTGCACTCCATTCCTCACACACTCTCATTCCAGCCAAATAGACACCACCCTGGAGAGCGGCCCTGAGGTTCACCGTTGCAGAGTTCAAGACTGTCGCGGAGGAGAGGTGGGACACCCTGTTGCTTGCACTGGGAAGGAGGCTGCCACCTGCAGATGTCAACCGGACCGGGGCGCAGGTGGCAGAGGCCTTGCGTGCTCTGGGCCCCACCGTGAGGACTAGGCAGCAGTGCAGGAAGAAGCTGCACAGTCTTCTCAGGGCGCTCCAGATAAGTCACCAGCCCCATGCCCCTGGTACCACCCCGACCCACACACCACCTCCATAGGGCGACAGTACCCCACCGCCAGCAGTCCCCTCGTACCGCACCCTGAGCGACATGCTAACAACCATACTGCCAGCCATGGCCAGGTGCCCCGCACACACTGGCGACCAGCTGTCGACCCCCTACGCTGCCCATGTCGGAGTATCTCACACTGTGCATTATCTGTCCCACCCCAGGAGAAAGCGGCCTACAATCGCCAAGGAATGAGAACAGACCAGGGAGCCCGCCGGACCTGCAGCCCCTCACTGTGGCGGAGCAGAGGGCGTTGGACCTGGCCGGCGAAGTGGCAGATTGGGAGGTCGCAGAGGCACAAGCCGGCTTGGGACAGCCAGGCAAGCCCTCTATGCATTGCGATGTCCCTATGAAATATGAGTCACTCCCCCGCCCCCCACACAACACCCAGCCACGGTCACCCATGAATCTTGTCTTGTGTCTTGCAGGGTCACCACCAGATGATGGGGATCCAGCCAGTGTCCCCCCACCGAGTGATGGAGCAGGGCCGTCCGGGGTCCCTCCCCCCTCACCCCCCCCCCCCCCCCCCCCCCCCCCCCCCAGCTGCAACTCACTGGGTGATGGAGCAGGGCCGTCCGGCCTACCCCCCCCCCCCCCCCCCCGCCCGCGGAGCTGCAACCCCGTGGCTCACTGGGTGATGGAGCAGGGCTGTCCGGGATCCCTCTCTTCCCCCCCCCCCCCCCCCCCCAGCTGCAACCCACCGGGTGATGGGCCAGGGCCGTCCAGGGTCCCTCCTGGACAGTGCTGCGGCACTTCAGAGCTTGGCCCAGTCACAATGGGCCATGAATGCGGAGAGCAGTGGCCAGGCACTGGCTAACCTGAGCCAGTCACAGAGGGACCTAGCATGGTAACTGAGTGACCTGGCACAGTCCCAAAGGAATGTGGCACAGTCCCAGAGAAACAGGGCAAGTGTCTGTGCTCCATGGCTGCAAGCATCGTGACACTGGTCGACACACGAGCGACCTCCTGGACTGGCAGAGCCAGGCATTGGCAGTGCACCCAGAACTCGCTCCGTCCCAGGGAGTAGCCCGGGTGTCATTGGGCATCCCGGAGGAGGAAGTGGTGGGGCCCATTCTGGGGACTTGGGCGCCGGTGCACCACAGTACCTCAAACCCCCAACCTGTCATTGGTGCATCCAACGGGCAGAACGCTTAATAGGGTGAGACTGGAATACTGGCGGGCCGATCCAGGTTGCTAATGGGGACCCAGGTCACAGGGGGGGAAATACAGCAGACAGCCAGGACCCCGTGTGGCAGAGCCGACCTGGGGATAACTCACCACCGCACACTGCACTCCCCCCTGGCCCAGTCTCATACCCCGGAAGGTCTGTGGGCCTGTGCGCTGGGATGGCTAGCACACATGCAGGCGTCGCCCGGACGGCCGAATGTGACACCGGGCGGGAGTCAGACGGTGGCAGACGTTGCTGAGCACCACAGCTCATCACGGAGCGGGTTGTCATCATCCTCTGTCCCATGGACCAGACCTACTGGTAAAGCCGACCCAGGGTTCGCACCCTGTCGTATAGCTGGGCAGGGGCTCTGAGGGGGGTTAGGGGTGCAGGGGGTGGGGTGCATGATTGGAGTGGTGTCCGTTGCAGGGGGGGATGTGGGGGTGGGACAGGATGATTGCAGTCCCTTCGGCCAGGCCCCCTAATCGGTGAACCTGGAGGCGACCAGGTTGTGCCAGGAGCGATAGTTCTGACGCACACGCCGAACGGCCTCCCGTGCCTTCCCGGGCCCCACGTCCTGGCCCTCCTGGCCCTCCGCTTTCTCCTTGGCGGACGAGGCAAACCGCCCCTCCTTCTCCAGCATGTCGCCCATCTTCTGCGTAATGTTGTGGAGGAGGCAGCAGGCCACCACGATGCAGGATACCCTCCCAAGGGTGGACTGGAGGGCACATCGAGAGAGGTTCAAGCACCTGAACAGTGCCTTCAGGACGGCGATGCACCGCTCGATCACACCTCTGGTCGCTGCATGGGCATCATTGTCACGGGTTTCCACGTCGGTCTGTGACCTCCGGATAAATGTCATTAGCACGGCCATAGCGTATAACTCCTGTCGCTTAGTCCCTCACCCGGTCACTGACACTGACGAGTGCACGGTAGCATTGTGGATAGTACAATCGCTTCACAGCTCCAGAGTCCCAGGTTCGATTCCGGCTTGGGTCACTGTCTGTGCGGAGTCTGCACATCCTCCCCGTGTGTGCGTGGGTTTCCTCCGGGTGCTCCGGTTTCCTCCCACAGTCCAAAGATGTGCGGGTTAGGTGGATTGGCCATGATAAATTGCCCTTAGTGTCCAAAATTGCCCTTAGTGTTGGGTGGGGTTACTGAGTTATGGGGATAGGGTGAGGTGTTGACCTTGGGTAGGGGGTAGGGTGCTCTTTCCAAGAGCCGGTGCAGACTCGATGGGCCGAATGGCCTCCTTCTGCACTGTAAATTCTATGTAAATCTATCTATGCATGCTGCCCGGGTATCTAGCGCAGCCCTGCACAATGTGCATGCAGTGCTCACACACCAGCTGCATAGAACAAGCTGCCCGCTTTGAACAGTCAGCCAATACATCAGTTCCACCCTCCCCAACACCCCTGGACACCCCAATATCCACTATTACAGCCTCAAAGGTAAGAGCTGCCTTCTTGGAAGTGAACCCGTGGAAAGCGACGGACCCTGACAGAGTCCCTGGGTGAGCACTCAGAGCCTGCGCGAGCACTCAGAGCCTGCGCAGACCAGCTGGCGAGTGTATTCGCAGACATCTTCAACACCTCACTTCTCTGCTCCTAGGTTGCCATCTCCTTCAACCACCATAATACCGATACCAAAGAAGAACAAGGTAGCCTGCCTCATCAACTACCGACCGGTGGTCCTGACATCTGTTATCATGAAATGCTTCGAGCGGGACTTCCGGTGTGCATCATGGAGTGAGTGATCACACAGAGGCAGCTCCTGCCTAAGGTTACAGAAAAGAGCTCTTTTTTAAGCAACACGGGTTGGAATTTCGATGAAAAGGCGTAGGTGAATGTTCGAGGAGTACTTTCCCCCAGGAATAGTATGTTTCTTGGTTATCAGACCCTCAGAAACAGTGCAAGATTTGTCTGAAGCAGCAGCAAACAAAAGCCTCTGCAAGCATGCAAGCGGGGGAAGGGCCAGCTTAGAGGTCTCAAGCTGACTTGAGGGCCTTTATGAAAGCTGAATTCTAGCAGCAGAGGGAAGAGCTGTGAAAAGATCTCACCAAGGCCATTGAAGAAGCGGAGACGGACTTCCGGTAGCGGTGATGCGGAGCTAAGCCGCACGTTCAGTGGCTCCCACTATTTTCGGACTTTGGGGCTCTTTTAAGGGCTCGTAGTGGTGCTGTTTGGGACTTTTCCCCGTGTGGGAACACTCCTTCTCAGATTCTCCACCGGTGGATGGCCTGGACTAGGAGTGGAGCGGTCAGAAAATCGGCTTTGGAGACTTCCAGTTGCGGCTATGCGGAGCTAAGCCGCACTGCAGCTCCCGCTACTTAAGGACTTTTGGGCCGATTTGAGGGCCCCAAACGGCGCTGTCTCGACGACGAATCCCGGTGGGGGAAGGTGTCTAGAGGAGCATTCCCCATAATTTATGGTGCTCACCCGGAGTGGGGCAAAGGAAAAAGCTGCAGCAGCTCCCCAAGAAAAGCAGGGGAAGAAGGACAAAATGGCGGCCGGCGGAACGCCCGAGGACTGGTGGAAGTGGGCGCAGGAGCAGCAGGCCTCTCTTCTGCGCTGTTTTGCAGAGCTGAAGGCTGAGTTGCTGGACTCCCTGAATGCGACTACCAACAAGCTGCTTGGGGTCCAGGCGGCCCACGAGGTGTCCATTCGGGAGTTGCAGCAGCAGGCCGCTGAGCGGGAGGAGGAGGCCGTGGTCCTCGTGGGGAAAGTGGAGTTGCACGAGGCACTTCACAAAAAGTGGCAAGACCGCTTGGAGGAGCTGGACGTTCGCACGAGGCGAAAGAATTTGAGGATCCTGGGCCTGGCGGAGAGGCTGGAGGGGTCGGATCTCCCGTCGTACGTGACCACGATGTTGAGCTTGTTGATGGGAGCGGGGTCCTTCCATTTGCCCCTGGAGCTTGAGGGAGCTCACAGAGTGCTGGCCAGGAGGCCTAAGGCAAATGAACCCCCGCGGGCGGTGCTGGTGCGGTTCCATCGATTTAGTGACCGGGAGTGTGTGCTGCGCTGGGCCAAGCAAGAGAGGAGCAGCAAGTGGGAGAATTCGGTAGTGCGAATCTACCAGGACTGGAGTGCGGAGGTGGCAAAGCGGCGGGCCGGGTTCAACCGGACGAAGGCGGTGCTGCATGCCAAGCAGGTCAGATTTGGAATGCTGCAGCCTGCGCGTCTGTGGGTGACATATAAGGACCGGCACCACTACTTCGAGTCCCCGGAGGAGGCGTGGGCCTTTGTACAGGCGGAGAAGCTGGAGTCGAACTAGGGTCTGGGGACATACTATGGCCGTTGCTGTTTTCGCTGTTACTGTTCTTCAATTTTGACACGTGTTTTTTTAATGCTGGTTTTCTTTTTGCTCTGTTTCCGGGTGGGTTTGTCTGTTGGGTATGGGTGTGGGGTATGTGGGGAACGTTGGGGGTATGTGCTTTATATGTTCTCTTCTGTACGGGGCTGGGAGTTGGGGTGAAACTGGATTTTGAGGAGCTGCGTCAGAAGGGTGGGGTCTGGCAGTGTGAAAGCCGGGCTTTCCTCTGGTTGTCCGCGCTGCGGGGCAGGGGGGGGCGGAGCTGGAGGTGGGGGCGTGGCCTCTACTGGTTTTCTTTCCCGCGCTGAAGCGGTGTCAAGGAGGTGTGGCAAGAGGGGGATGACCCCATGCCGGGAGGAGATGGGTTTTGGCAGGAGCTGCCGGGTCAGCAGAAGTCAGCTGACTCACGGAAGTACCATGGAGGGTGCGTCGCGGCTAGGAGGGGTCCTAGCCTTGGGGGGTGGGGGGGGATACCGGGTTGCTGCTGGAATGGCCAGGAAGGAGCTGGTGTGGACCGGGGGGGTAGAGGAGAGGCGTTATCGCCATGGGGAACGGGTCAGGCGGGGCGAGCTGGCCTGGGGCAAGCAGTCAATAAGCTATGGCTAGCCAGCGGGGGAGGGGGGCAGGTTGCCCTCTGATCCGGCTGATTACCTGGAACGTGAGGGGGCTGAATGGGCCGGTTAAGAGAACTAGGGTATTTTCTCATCTGAAGGGGCTGAAGGCGGACGTGGCTATGCTCCAGGAGACCCACTTGAAGGTGGCGGACCAGGTTCAGTCTGAGGAAGGGGTGGGTGGGGCAGGTTTTTCACTCAGGATTGAACGCGAAGAACCGGGGGGTGGCGATTCTGGTGGGGAAGAGGGTGGCGTTCGAGGTGGCTGAGGTGGTGTCGGACAAGGAGGGCAGATATATTATGGTGAAGGGTAGGCTGCAGGGAGAGAAGGTGGTGCTGGTTAATGTATATGCCCCGAATTGGGATGATGCCGGCTTCATGAAACGCTTGTTGGGCCGCATTCCGGACCTGGAGGCAGGGGGCCTGATCATGGGGGGAGACTTTAACACAGTGCTGGATCCCCACTGGACCGGTCCAGTTCAAGGACGGGTAGGAGACTGGCGGCGGCCAAAGTGCTGAGGGGGTTTATGGACCAGATGGGAGGGGTGGATCCCTGGAGGTTTGGGAGGCCGAGAGCGCGGGAGTATTCCTTTTTCTCCCATGTCCATAGGGTCTATTCCCGAATAGATTTTTTCATCCTGAGCAGGGGATTGATCCCGAAGGTGCAGGATGCAGAGTATTCGGCCATAGCGATATCAGACCATGCTCCGCACTGGGTTGATCTGGAGATGGGGGAGGCGCAGGACCAGCGCCCGCTCTGGCGCCTGGATGTGGGGATGCTGGCTGATGAGGAGGTGTGTAGGAGGGTCCGGGGAAGTATTGAGGGGTATCTTGATACCAACGACACGGGGGAGGTCCGGGTGGGGATGGTCTGGGAGGCTCTGAAAGCAGTGATCCGGGGGGAGCTGATCTCCATCCGGGCCCATAGGGCAAGGACGGAGAGGAAGGAGAGGGAGAGACTGGTGGGGGAGCTCCTGGATGTGGACAGGAGATACGCGGAGGCACCGGAGGAGGGGTTGCTGGGGAAACGGCGTAGTTTGCAGGCCAAATTTGACTTGTTGACCACCAGAAAGGCGGAGACACAATGGAGGAGGTCGCGGGGCGCGGTATACGAGTATGGGGAGAAGGCGAGCAGGATGTTGGCGCATCAGCTCCGCAGGCGAGATGCGGCTAGGGAAATTGGTGGAGTGACGGATAGGGGTGGGAATGTAGTGCAGAAGGGGACAGAAGTAAATGGGGTCTTTAGGGACTTCTACGAGGAACTGTACCGGTCAGAACCTCCGATGGGGAGAGGGGGGATGGAGAGCTTCATGAACAGGCTATGGTTCCCAAGGGTTCAAGAGGAGCTGGTAGAGGGGCTGGGGGCACCGATAGAGTTGGAGGAGCTAGCCAGGGGGATTGGACAAATGCAGTCAGGTAAGGCGCCGGGGCCGGACGGATTCCCGGTGGAATTTTATAAAAAGTATGCGGATCTGGTGGGCCGCCTGTTGGTGCGAGCCTTCAATGAGGCATGGGAGGGGGGGCTTTGCCCCCGATTATGTCGCGGGCACTGATCTCTCTGATCCTGAAGCGGGATAAGGACCCCTTGCAGTGTGGATCATACAGGCCTATCTCGCTCCTCAATGTTGACGCTAAGTTGCTGGCGACGATCCTGGCCACCAGGATAGAGGACTGTGATACACGGGGTATCACAGGGGTGATAGACGAGGATCAGACAGGATTTGTCAAGGGACGGCAGCTCAACACGAATGTGCGGAGACTGCTAAATGTTATTATGATGCCGGCAGTGGACGGGGAGGCGGAGATAGTGGTGGCGCTGGATGCGGAGAAAGCGTTTGATAGAGTTGAGTGGGAGTACCTGTGGGAGGTGCTGGAGCGGTTCGGATTCGGGGAGGGATTCATCAAATGGGTGAGGCTGCTCTACGTGGCTCCGATGGCAAATGTAGTTACCAATGGAAGGAGATCGGAGTACTTTAGGCTCTACCGTGGGACCAGGCAGGGGTGCCCCCTGTCCCACTTGCTCTTTGCACTGGCGATTGAACCTTTGGCTATGGCGTTGAGGGAGTCAGGGAGATGGAGGGGTCTGGTGCGGGGTGGGGAGGAACATCGTGTATCGCTGTATGCGGACGACCTGCTGTTTTACGTGGCGGATCCAGAAGGGGGAATGCCGGGGGTGATGGAGCTGTTAGCGGAATTTGGGGGCTTCTCGGGCTATAAGTTAAATTTAGGCAAGGGTGAGGTATTTGTAGGACACCCGGGTGATCAGGAGGAGGGAATTGGGAGACTCCCATTTAAGAGGGCAGTGAAGAGTTTCAAATACCTGGGGGTGCAGGTGGCCAGGAGTTGGGGGACTCTCCATAAGCTTAATTTTACCAGGCTGGTGGAGCAGATGGAGGAGGAATTTAAAAGGTGGGACATGGTGCCGCTATCGTTGGCGGGTAGAGTGCAGTCCGTCAAAATGACAGTTCTCCCGAGGTTCTTGTTCCTTTTTCAGTGTTTGCCCATCTTTATCCCTAGGGCCTTTTTTAGAAGGGTGACTAGCAGCATCATGAGCTTTGTTTGGGCGCATGGGACCCCGAGGGTGAAGAGGGTCTTCTTGGAGCGGGGTAGAGATGGGGGGGGGCTGGCGTTACCCAATCTCTCGGGGTATTATTGGGCGGCCAATGTGTCGATGGTGCGCAAGTGGGTGATGGAGGGGGAGGGGGCAGCATGGAAACGGATGGAGAGGGTGTCCTGTGGAGATACAAGCCTGGGGGCCCTGGTAACGGCTCCGTGGCCGCTCCCTCCTACGAGGTATACCACGAGTCCGGTGGTGGCGGCTACCCTCAAAATTTGGGGGCAGTGGAGGCGACATAGGGGAGAAGTGGGGGGCAGAATGGAGGCTCCGTTAAGGGGGAACCATAGGTTCATCCCGGGGAACATTGATGGGGGATTTCAGGGTTGGCACAGAGCGGGCATCAGACAGCTGAGGGACCTGTTTATTGATGGGAGGTTTGCGAGCCTGGGGGAGTTGGAGGAGAAATTTGGGCTCCCCCCGGGGAACATGTTCAGGTATCTACAGGTAAAGGCATTTGCTAGGCGGCAGGTGGAGGGATTCCCTTCGCTTCCCGCGAGGGGGGTGAGCGACAGGGTGCTTTCGGGGGTCTGGGTCGGAGAGGGGAAGATATCTGATATCTACAAGGTTATGCAGGAGGCGGAGGAGGCGTCAGTAGAGGAGCTGAAAGCTAAGTGGGAGGGGGAACTGGGGGAACAGATCGAAGACGGGACATGGGCTGATGCCCTGGAGAGGGTTAATTCTTCCTCCTCGTGTGCGCGGCTTAGCCTCATCCAATTCAAGGTGCTGCACCGGGCCCACATGACTGGGACGAGGATGAGTAGGTTCTTTGGGGGTGAAGACAGGTGTGTCAGGTGCTCGGGGAGTCCAGCGAACCATGCCCATATGTTCTGGGCATGCCCGGCACTGGAGGAGTTCTGGAAGGGGGTGGCGAGGACGGTGTCGAGGGTGGTGGGATCCAGGGTCAAGCCAGGATGGGGACTCGCGATTTTTGGGGTTGGGGTGGAGCCGGGAGTGCAGGAGGCGAAAGAGGCCGGTGTGCTGGCCTTTGCGTCCCTAGTAGCCCGGCGAAGGATCTTGCTACAATGGAAGGATGTGAGGCCCCCAAGCGTGGAGACCTGGATCAATGACATGGCGGGTTTCATTAAGCTAGAGAAGGTCAAATTCGCCCTGAGAGGGTCGGTACAAGGGTTCTTTAGGTGGTGGCAACCTTTCCTCGACTTTCTGGCTCAACGATAGGGTACGGGGACAGTAGCAGCAGCTACCCGGGGGGGAGGGGGGGAAGGGGGAGGGAAAAGGTGGGCCGGGGGGCGGACGATGACTATGTTTGTTTATTTAATTTAAATTTAGTTTTAAGTTCTTTTGTTGTTCATTGGGGTTGTGGGGGTGGGGGATGTGATACATGCGTCGATACGTCCTGGGGGTGTTACAGTTATTATGGGTTATTTTGTTGCATTTCATTGTTTGTCGTTATGTTTTATATTTTCTGTAAAAAATTCCAATAAAAATTATATTAAAAAAAAATGAAATGCTTCGAGCGGCTAGTTATGAGATGGATCTACGCCAGCCTCCCAGACGGTCTCGATCCATTGCAGTTTGCCTCTCACTGCAAACGGTCCACAGCAGATGCTATCTCCCTGGCTCTACAATCAACCCTCAAACACCTTGACAACAAGGACACCTACGTCAGGCTACTGTTCATAGACTACAGCTCCACCTTCAATACCATTATCCCGACAAGACTGATAAGCAAACTCTGCATTCTTGGACTTCACCCCCCTCCCTGTAGAGCTGGATCCTTGACTTCCTCACCAACAGACTGCAATCTGTCAGGATAGGCAGCAGCACCTCTTCCACAATAGTCCTCAACATCGGGGCCTCACAAGGATGTGTGCTCAGTCCTCAACTGTACTCCCTATACACACACAACGGTGTGGCAAGATTTAACTCCAATTCGATCTATACATTTGCGAATGATACGACTGTGGTGGGTCGTATCTCAAACAACGACGATGGATCACTTGGTTGCATGGTGTACTGAAAACAACCTCTCTTTAAATGTCAACAAAACCAAGGAACTGATCATCGACTTCAGGAAGCGTAGCACGACACATACTCCCGTCTGCATCAATGGCTCCGAAGTGGAGACGGTCGATGCAAAATGACACTCTGCTGTGATTCAATGGAAACATGTTTATTTGTGGCGGGTTTTTCAGGGAGAGCCGGCAAGTCTCCCCACCTCTATCGTACGACACTTAGGGCGCGATTCTCTGGCCTTGTTACGCTCTTACTCAAGGCGCGAAACAGTTTGCGATGCAACCAGGCAGCTCCCATAGGCGAAATCGGGATATCGCCGTAGCATGGCGATAAACAGATTATCACCACTGAAGCCCCATTTCCATACAATTAATGAGAGTGACTGAAGGAAATCAGCTACTTCTGATAGGTAAAAGGCCATTTTAATGTAAATATTAAAGCCCAGTCTTTAAAACCCATTTAAAAAAAAAGGATTTCAGTATTCATAACCTTAGGTCATGACAAAACACATCAATTGAACAGAGGCACAGAACTTGACACATCCACCAACTAGCTGGAGATAAATGCAACATATTTACTAACAATATGAACTGACTATTGTTCTAATGAACAGAATTCAAAATTAGTTTTGTATTAAAAATGAGCTGTACCAGTAATCAGATCAAGGTCGGAATGAGCACCATAGCAAAAGATTCCACCATTGTTCAGAATATGGATAAAATGAAAGTCAGCAGAAAACCAGTAAGAACCAGACACAATTACAGCATAAATCACATTCGAAATAACACACAAAAATTCAAACATGAAACATTTAAGACTTAAATTGCAGATTGAGGATTGACAATTAACCATCCAATCAAATGTATTTGAAACTCACCCAAACCAATCACGACGACACAGAGGTAGGGACAGATGGCCTCAGACTGATAACATTTTCCTTAAACATGAGAGCCCGGATAGCCACTTTCTATCCGGATCAATCTATACTTTTACTTGACTATTCACTATCCTCATTTACATATTTTCCTTCTAAACTCTTGAAGTCAGTGCAAGCTGTCTTTGCCTTAAGCAAGAAACCATTTTTGTATTTTTGAAAGTTAAAATTGTTTTGAACTATTAAGTAAACTACTTCTCTTTAAGTCTTTTGCTGGCAAGACTTTATTGAGAATAGATTTAGTCTCTCAATTGTAATCAGTAGACACAATAAAAGATTCTTATTTCGCATCCGAGAAGTGTAACTCAAATTTCTACCGAGTTTTAAAGTGTATGCGAGACTGCACTTGAACCGCAAGGTAGATCTCTACAGTGACCCCAGATCCAATGGCCTCCATTATTCAGCGGCCTCCCCAGAAAGTGCTCATGTTGGCGCCGATTAGTACTCCTTTTGAAAAACATGAATCCGGCGACAGTGCTTCTGTGGGGAGCCGAGGAGGTGAGTAGACATCTTTGCTCAGGCAACGAGCCTAGGCATGTTGGGCTTGCCACCCCAGTGCTAGGTGGGATGTGGGAGATCCTCAATTGCGGGTGAGGGATCCTCTGTCATGGGAGGGTGGGGGTTGAACTGCGGGGGGCAATCAGGGTGCAACCGCTTGCGGCAACACCATACCAACCCCTGGATTATGTGTACCTGTTCCGGGGGCAACTCCTGTCCCTGCCCGTCCGCCCCAATGACCACCCTTAAGCCCCACCAACTGCTGCGGTCTCTGGTTGCGCGGCTTGAAGTGATCCTAGATGTGCTTTCCCTCCTAGCTCTACGACTAAGTCTTGGTGTTTCCCCAGGATGCACATCTGAGGTGGAGGCTGGCAGCTCCCTACCTCATCCCGTGGCTTCCGATGCCCCTGGCAGGCATCCTCTGGGGGCTCTGGGGCTGGATGGTTCCAGCTCACTTATCCCGACCCGTGTGCTGACCTCGAGACACAGCCTCATCAGAGGGATGGAGTTCGGCAGAGCTGGTAGCTACCGTCGCTGCTCCATGGGAAAGGTCCAGGTTAGCATGCAGCACCCCCTCCTCCTGCCCGGTGCCCTTAGGGGCTTTGGGGTTCACTTTGGGATGGAGGGTTAACTGGTCTGCCAGCCCTAGTCTGCAGCATAGTGTCGGTGCCCTGAGTGATGCTCCTCAGTGACTGGGACAAGCTCCTCAGCCATTCCAATCTGAGAGCGGGACATGTCCCACAGAACCTCATCAAGGTCGGTCTGGCACTGGGTCACATTCCGCAGTGAGGCGGACATTCTGCCAAGACCCTCAGCCATGACCGTGACCGACTGAGCAATGCCTTGGACACCTTCACTAATGGTGCTGACATTGTGCACCAGGCTCTCCACTGTGGTTACCAAGCTATCAGTGTTGGCCTCAGTGTCACTCATTGCCACTGCCATCTCCTGCACCCCTAGCCTCTGGGACTCCTCCAAGCGGCTATCTGTCTGCTGGAGTGTCGCTGACATCTCCCTCTGAATATCCCGACCGCTCCCTATCGTCTCCATCAGCTCCGAGTACCTCTGTACCACTGGCCCAGCATCAGGCTGGGACCCAGCTGCATCCTGAGATCTGCTGAGACCACTGTCTCACCTGGGGGTTCCTGCCTCCACTTGATGTGCATCATCAGCAGTGTGGTGCTCACCAGATTGTGACCCCAAAGCCTTTCCACTAACATGGCCCACCGAGGTGCGTGTATTTGCCTGGTGGAGGGTGGGGATGACAGCTGCATCCTCGGAGTTTCCCTCTGAGGTGTTCTCCTCGGAATCAGGAGAGGGGACGGCCTGGTATGGTCCTTGGCCTCCCCAGTCACCTCCTGGGCACCCTCCTCGAAGAAGGTGAAGATTCTGATGTCTGGCACTCCTCCGCCAGTCTGTGCCCTCTCCCAATGTTTATGTTAGAGCTTTTCCTGAGGAGACACAGAGAGAGTATCGTTCACCACACACGTGTTTCACAGTGGAGGAAGAGGAGGGTGTGAAGGAAGGGTTGGAGGGCTTGATGGGGAAGGGGGTGGAGGAAGGGCTGGGGAGACATGATGAGTTCGGGGAGGGTGAATGCTTCCTTTTTTCTGCACTGAAGGCCAATCCTCCTGGTCACATTCCCTGATCTGACAGCTGCCGCCACCTCGTCCCAGGGAGCACTGGCTGCCTTGTAGTTGACTCTCCGGGAACAGGACATCCTTCCTGGCCTCCACCGTTTTGAGCAGCCTTCCCAGGTCAGTGCCCCCGAATCTTGGGGCCGGTCTCGTTGGCGCCATTGTTGCGAGCTGACTGGGGTTGGCTGAGCAAGTGCAGCTTTATGTGCTGCTCGACCTTGTTAACAGGGGGCTGGTAAACGCGGTATTGGCAAATCAGCTGGCAAGCGATGGGAAGCCCATGAGGACTCATTAAGTGGACCAATAAATGTTGAATTTATACTTTACTGCCGAACAGAACGTTTAAAAGTTGTGTTAAAAGTTCTGTTCGGCAGTAAAGTATAAGTTGCCACTGAAATAGTGTTTAGTCAGCAGTGCTTTCGGTCTGTTTGTTACTGTAAATGTCTTAAAATATGAAATCAGGTCATATCTTCTCATTTACTTATTAACTGGGAGTTTGTATTTTTAAAAAGTTAACAGACTCTACAGGCATGGTAACAATTTGCTGACCTTCCTACCAGAAGCCGGCTATGCTGGGCTGAGCGCCAGGAATCTCGCAGCAATTCCCGCTCGTTATTGTTATGGGCCAGGGTTTAGAGAACCCCAAAGTGTAGCATGGAGTTCACCTGACCCACAACTTTTAATTGATTGTGGTATGGGGAGCACACGGTCCACTCGACTCGTGTGGTACAGCAGAAATGGAAAATCTTTTTAAAACATACAGTGAACATCTTAGCAACCATTAATTCAAATACAACCCCAAAGAATATAACACTAAGTAATCCTTTAAGCTTTCTTTCTTTAAAACACCTTTTACCAGAAGCGCATCAGGTTAAAGTCACTACTGTTATTAGTTTTAAATCACCAGGATCGATTTACAGTCTTTAGATTACAGAGAGAAACTCATACACCTTCTGGCTGTGACTGCAGCTATCCAGCTCTGAAAATGAAACTAAAACACACCCTGCAGCAAACAGCCTAAGATTAAAGTAAAAAGCTGACGTTCTAAGTGTCTATTACATAAAAAGCTGACAGACAGCCCAGCTCCACCCACTCTCTGACATCACTGCAGTGGTAAACACCCATTTCTTAAAGATACTCTCACTACAGATATTTATATACATACCCATTTATAAACACCCATTTCTTAAAGGCACTCTCACATGACACTATCACACTTCAAATTTTTCCAGAGAATTGCGCCCGTAGTCTTTTTTGGGGTCTCTGGGGAGTTGTTCACAAATTTAGCCCCCATTTTCAGCATTGGGGAGCTAAACTCAGAGTTCGGGCTGCCATTTTGAAAGAGTGCCCCGATCTCTAATTGAACTTGTGTGTCCCCCAGCCCCCCCCCCCCCCACCCATGGGAAATGTCACCCCCACACACATGGGCACTACCCCACATCCCCCAAGTGAGGTCACCGCTATAGAATCCCTCTTCAGATTCCGCAGGTCAGTTTCAGCATCTTCATCATCCAGGACCCCGACTCATCACCCCCAACCTCCCAGAGCCCGCTACTTATCTTCCCTGCAACCCCCACCCTTCAACCCCCCCCCCCCCCCCCCCCCACCGTGCTTTCTTGGGAATAGCCCCCCCTCAGGCCCTGACCCTTGGCAGTGCCACCCTCGCACCTGGGAACCATTGCACTGGCATCCTGGCACCTAGCTTGGCAGTGCCAAGTTGCCAGCTGGGCAGTGCCAAGGTGCCCATGTTCCAGGAGGAGAGCCAGGGGCCACACTGCACTATCCCTGACCACCCAGGTGTCTCTGATTGCCCGAGACCCCCCCCCTCGTGTGCCGGTCCACATCCTTGTGGACCAGTACTGGTTGGTGCCTGGCTGCAGCCTCGCTGGGGAGGCTGGTGAATTGAGGGTAGGTAGACCTTAGTAGGTTTAAGACCTACTTCAGCAAGCGCTGTTTGGTCCTGTCCCTATTGGGCGGAGTTCCGATTCCGACGCCTCACAAGACTTGGGTGAACCCAAGGTGCGGAGGCTGCTGGTAGGCCCTTGGGAGGCCTCTCTTGTGATTCTCTGGCCACGTTGTGCTCTCGCTCGAGCACAGTGCGGCCAGAGTATCGCGCCCTTAGACATTCTTTGGCTGAACTGTGCCCTCATCTGTAATAGGCACTTAGAACGTAATTTCCTTTAATCTCAGTATGGGTCCTGAGGTCTGTCCATGGTTGATTCTCACTGAGATGACATGGCGGATGAGTAAGGGAAAAGGATGTTGGGAAGGAGGCATGGATTGGCAGCAGTTGAGACTAAGTTGACCCCACTCGGTGGCTGAACATCAGTTTGTGTTTCATTATTTCTCTCATGTGATTGAAATATTTTGTTACAGTTATGAAGTTTATAAGGTTGTTATTTTTTGGGACTGCCTTTAATTAAGGTAGAACGAAGGGTGTCACATAGCCTACTCTTAAGTCTGCCTGACAATAAGCCTGAGTAGTTGAGATTAAAGGGGGCTCCTACTGTTTTACTGGAAAGAGAGTGCATGACATTTGCACTTGGAGATAATGGCAGCAGCCTGGATTGTCCATGAGTCTCCAAAGTCCCAGAAAAGTGTTGAGAATTGGGTTATAAATTTCCAAAATAAGACAGTTGGGGTGTCAAGGATTTCTATTTGCAATACAAATACAATGGGATTCATGTTGTCAAGGAGAGGGGAAGGGTTTCTGAGATGCCCCTGAAAACTCTCAGATAAGTAAGTCTGCAAGGATCTGGGAGGGAAGCAGCTATTGACCTTGTGGTTCACCACACAGGAATACGGGTGGGAGCTAGTGCTTGGATTGAAAAGACCAAATTCATAAGTAGTTACAACAAGGCTACAAGATTTGCCTAGCTTGAGCTCGGGCAAGATTTTCAGCATAGGGGCGTAGAAGGCAGTTCTGAGGTTAAAAGTTCAGAGGCTGAGGAAGGAAAAGAACAGAAGAGGCAAACTCTCAAGAATGAATAAAATCACTGGACTGATTCTGGGAGAATTGAATGTCTATCTAAAGGGCAATGTAATGTATATCTGACAGTGGGCTTTTACAGTTGTGTTAAAAGTTCTGTTCGGCATTAAAGTATAAGTTGCCACTGAAATAGTGTTTAGTCAGCAGTGATTTTGGTCTGTTTGTTACTGTAAATGTCTTAAAATATGAAATCAGGTCATATCTTCTCATTTACTTATTAACTGGAAAGTTTGAATTTTTAAAATGTTAACAGACTCTACAGGCATGGTAACAATTTGCTGACCTTCCTACCACAAGCTGCAAATGATTTCAGATTTGTTTGTGACCTGATGTTTAGATACAACTGCTAAGCTTAGCCAGGAGATGTTCCACTCAACTGAGACTTAGCATCAGTGGGAAAAAAAAAGCCTTTACTGGATAGCTTCTAGCTCCAAGGCTTATGATCAAAATATCTGGGCTGGTGACCAGCTTGTTTCTCAATGGGTTAAAAGGGTCATTTCCTGCTTGTATACAAACTGAACTGTAAGAAATGCAAGCTTGCATCTACTCTATCATCAAGCTTTACAAACAGCAGGGATCGCAAGGCTGCTGAGGTGAAACCACAGCATTCTCATGCTTTTACAAATTATTTGCCCTGAAAAAGAAATGTCCCTTCATCAAAGGCTATAATTAGCAGCAGCTGGATTGTTGTCGGGTAGTGTAGACAGAGCTTTACTCTGCATCCTGACAAACCTATAGCTGACATGGGAATACTTTAGGCTGCTGATTGCACTGGAGTGTAAAGAATTGTACAGGGTGCAGTACATAGGGATAAAACCAGGTTGAAGTACAGTTAACTCCAGTCATTTGCGACTTCCTCTGTCGCAAACCTGCTTACCTGGGTGAATGTAGCTGTACTTGTAATCGCAGCTCGTGGCACCAAAACGTCACCCATCGTAATTTGGAATGTTCAACTTTCACCTTCTGATTCCACCACACATGATTGATTCATTATTTGATTTATTGTCACATGGACTGAAGTACAGTGACAAGTACTTTTCTGCGGCCAAGGGAATGTACACAGTACGTGCATAGTAGACAAAAAAGAATAATTGACCGAGTACATTGGCAAATGGTACATCGGCAAACAGTGATTGTCACAGTGCAATACATGAGCAAGATCAGCGTAGGGCATCGTGAATAGTGTTCTTACAGGGAACAGATCAGTTCAAGGGGGAGTCGTTGAGGAGTCTTGTAGCTGTGGGGAAGAAGCTGTTCCTATTTCTAGATGTGCGGGTCTTCAGACTTCTGTACCTTCTGCCTGATGGAAGGGTCTGGTAGAAGGCAATGCCTGGGTGGGAGGGGTCTCTGATAATGCTGTCTGCCTTCCTGAGGCAGTGAGAGGTGTATACAGAATCAATGGGAGGGTGGCAAGCTTGTGTGATGCATTGGACTGAGTTCACCACACTCTGAAGTTTCTTGCGATCTTGGGCCGAGCCGTTGCCATACCAAGCTGTGATGCAGCCGGATAGGATGCTCTGTATGGCACATCTGTAGAAGTTTGTGAGAGTCGATGCAGACATGCCAAATTTCTTTAGCTTCCGTAGGAAGTAGAGACGTTGTTGGGCTTTCATGACTGGTGCATCAACGTGAGTGGACCAGGACAGACTGTTGGTGATGGTGATCCCCAGGAACTTAAAGCTATCAACCATCTCCACTTTGGAGCCATTGATGTAGACGGTGGGGGGGGGGGGGGGGGGGGGGTCCGCCGCTACGCTTCCTGAAGTCGATGATCAGTTCTTTGGTCTTTCCAACATTTAGTGGGAGGTGTACCATGTAACCAAGTGATTTATCTCCCTCCTGTAGTCTGGGAACAATTTACCAGCCTCTCACCTGTTCCTGATCAGTAACTCGGGAGGTGCAAGGGAGGGAGGGGGGCTGGTGATGGTGGAAGGGATGAACAACCAGAGAAAGAGAAGGAAGAGGGGGAAGGCAAGATTGGGGTGGGGGGGGTGGGGAGGGAGCATCCATACCACAGAGAGGAAAAGGGAAACTCTGCCTGTTGTGCCTTTATAAACCACAGTGGGAGTAGTTTATAAAGTTACTTCTAATCGAATCCCATCAGAGTTCACCAAAATTTTGTGCTTTATAAACCAGTGTGTGTTTAACCCGTATATGGTGGACAAATGATCACACAAATTGCTCAGTACAATAATTGTTTATTAATACACGCAAAGTTAAATACCTATCAATCACACATTCATGCACATTGGATTATAAACGAATACACTTAAAACAACCTTAACGTAACTTCCAGGCAACTGGCAAATACAAAGCAGATGTGGCCTTATCTGGGATCTGGTAGTCTGGCAGTGCTGGAGTTCTTGTAGCTGGTTGTCTATGTCCTCTGTTCTGGTCCCTCTGTGGATGCCGTGGATGGTCCTCTTCTTGGCTGGTGATGGGTTCACCGTTGTTGTTGGCTGACGAAGCTGTAGTACGGAAGGCTGCAGTCAAGAGAGCTTCTAAGGTGCAGCACCTTTTTAACCTTCTTGGATTTTCATTCCCTTTTGTGGGAATTGTCAATCAATTGATCAGGGCTCCAACCCCCTGATCGATCAAGTCCAATCAGGGGCTGCCGTATTGATTTTGAGGTGGGTACTCAGTGTTGGAACCAACAATTCTACGGACACGTGCTTGTAGGATTAGAATAGCGGTTTTAATATACTCACAATAGAGCCAGCCTATTAGCCATTGAACTTTCGGTGAACTGGCCGGCTGACCATGTGGCACTGATCTTTATAGAGCAGCTTCCGGGGGAGGAGTACTGGGCAGAGCCAAGGGAGAAGCCCCGTACAGCTCGAGCATTCCCAGAGCTACTCCCCCTGGAGGACAGGTAGTGCAACTGCACTTACAATACAGACACATATATATACAGATTATAATCCGGTGTGAATCACATTCACCACACTCAGTGGTCATGAAGTGTTGGGGGCAAGGGCTTGGGTGCCGCTGTGTCTGATTAACAATGTGATTGACAGGATAGTTCTATTGTTCCTGGGACGCCTGGAGATGATCTTTTACCTGGGCTGTTAAAAACATCTGAGCTGCAGCTTTTGTGTATCTGCAAGCTGCAGCCTGTCTGTCCCTGACTTTGACCATTTTTCCCAGCATCCTTTGCAGGAGGCCATTTTAGATGCCCACATACCCAACACACCAGGGATCACACGGATGTGCCGAATAAAATGTAAGCTGCATGTAGTCTCAAGGAATGCATGAAACTAAAAGGGGCTCAGAAAATGAAGCCATCTGCCTATATTTATCCAAACGGCAGTTATTGTTATGTAAATAAACCACCTGTTTTTGTTTTGCTGCAGGAATTTTGTTCTATCTCGTTAGTTTAATCCATGTGCTTTTAAAATTTCATCTATTGTTTTTTTTTCATTGTTCTCCATATAAGCTACATAGCACTAATGTAAATTTTGACTACTTGTACGGTAAAGAGATGGAAATTATTTATAACCTCGGTTAGGAGGGATGCAATTGTAAGATGGAATGATCTGAAGCAAAGACACACCTGTAATAAATGAGAAACTCCAAAAACAATCTTTTTAAAAAAACCTTTCACCTTCCCGACGTCGTTCCCGGATAGACTGCACGCAGTGTGCATTTGCCAACGTCACATGCGTAAGTTCTCGATTTCACCCTTCACAACTATTGGCGGGACCAGAATCCCTGAAAACAGTGGGAGTTAACTCCATTCCAGTACTGGTGTTTCTTCATGTGCTGTACCCATGAGATACTTCAGTGCCCAGAATTCAGTGAGAAATTAAAAATTGAGCCGGAATGCTGACTTAACGTATGATTGGAATATCATGAATAGCCATGAAGACGAAAGCTCACCAGAATCGCAACCCAATCCAGATCAAGTGGCCACCACATTGGCGGTAACTTAGGCTGGCCTCATTCATGAACACAAATCTGTGACATGCACCTGGCGAGCGGCACTTCACTAGTGACCTCGTGTGTATTCACCCAGCTGTCATTGTGCTGTGCTCATGGCTGCCGAGGTGCACAGGAGAACATACCTAGCAATTGGTGATATTAAGGGATGAAGGGGGTTACTGGAGAAGTGAGGTCCTGTAGGGAAAGGGTGAGAGACGTTTGATAGTGGGTGAAAAAACGCTGAGAGTTGGAGGGCAAATAGAAATAAGCATGATTCTTAGGGTCAGCAGGATGACAGGGACATCTTTATAATTACTGGGTTGGCCTTCTTGGGAAGGAAGGGGAGGTTAACATTAACCTGCACTGAATTAAGGGTGGGGAATGGGGGTTCTAAGTTGGCAGTGGGGAGGTCAAGAGCTACATCAGGAGGATCAATGGTTATCAATGGCAGCACGGTAGCATTGTGGATAGCACAATGGCTTCACAGCTCCAGGGTCCCAGGTTCGATTCCGGCTTGGGTCACTGTCTGTGCGGAATCTGCACATCCTCCCCGTGTGTGCATGGGTTTCCTCCGGGTGCTCCGGTTTCCTCCCACAGTCCAAAGATGTGCAGGTTAGGTGGATTGGCCATGATAAATTGCCCTTAGTGTTGGGTGGGGTTACTGGGATAGGGGGAGGTGTTGACCTTGGGTAGGGTGCTCTTTCCAAGAGCCGGTGCAGACTCGATGGGCCGAATGGCCTCCTTCTGCACTGTAAATTCTATGACATCTATGGTGGAAGGAGGGTGTGCAACTGAGGGAGAGTGAAATGTATTGGGCAATGCCTCAAAAGTGAATCGTATCATGACTGCCACCAGCTCCCTAGTGATATCTTCACAAAATTGTTACAACTGGTTTGTTTCAGCTTCTTCCTTGTCTTCAGACATGTCTACACTGCTTTGAATACTATCACACTGATTTGTTTACTATTCTACGGTGGGAGCAAAATACTTGTGGTCGAAAGGGTAGCCAGATCCAAACTCAATTCAAAACGTTCTCAAAAGGTCTGACTGCCTTAGCTCCACCCAGCAGTTCCATCCTCCCCAAGCTGAAAACAAATTAACTTCTCAAGAACTCCTGCTTGTCAAAAAACAGTGCATTAGTCCAGGCTTTCACGATGGTTAATTTCACCTCTGGCTCCGAAAAGCTTTCTGCTCTTGCAAAACAAGGGGCAGGATTCTTTTAGCCCAGACCGGGCCAGAGAATCGCTGGGACGGGCGCGAATCACGCAACGCCGCACCGATGCCGGTCCACCGATTCTCCGAAGAGCGGAGAATTGCCGCCCGTGCGGCAAGTGCGGTGTCGGCCGGGGGCCGCTCTACATGCCCCCCTCCCCCACCGATACTCCGCCCGGGATGGGCCGAGCGGCCACGCAAAAACGGCTGAGTCCCGCCGGCGCCACTCACACCTACTCTTACCTGGCGGGACCTCGGTGAGCATGCATCCGGGGGCGGCCTGGTTGGGGGGTGGGGGGGGGGGGGGGGGGGGGGTCACGGGACCAGAAGCCCCCACTGGTGGGACAAGCCTGAAAGTTCTGGCTGTAATCACCATCAATGTTGGGTCGAAAACTTGAAATTCCATACCTGACACATTACAGCAGCTCCTCCACACTACAAGAACTACAGTGAGTTCAGGAATAGATCCAAAGCCATCTTTTCATGGCAACCAGGATGGGCAATAGATGTGGCTTTGACAGTATCACCCACATCCTCAGAACAAATTTAAAGAGCAATTTCACAATGCAAGATGACATATGTGGTAAATATATAAGTTTATGTTTCCACTTAAATGAGCCTAAAAGTAAATCAGTCATCAAAAGTACCAGTTATAAACTAAATCTGATTTGAAAAATGAGGTCTATTGGCATGATAATGTTATGTTGCGAAGTCCAGAAATTTACTACTTCAGAATGAAAGATTATAAACATAAGATTATGACATGCTCAACGATTCGATCACAATTCAGCAAGTGTGATTTTCCAATAATAACTGATTCTTTTCATTATTAGAAGGGATAACATTTAATGCCAATTAATTTTTGTGGTGATTTATCATTCTACTAAATTCCATCTACATAAGTGAGACCTCATAGCTGTTCATCTCAATGACAGGCACAACAATGGTTTCAGGCCTGAAAACAAACATTTAACAATTTGCTTTTGATCGATCAAAGCCATTCTTCAACGCTGCCAACACAAATAAGTTACACATTTTGGAAAAAAAAAATTAATTTCTATGGAAACAGCAAAGTTTAATTTTTAATTACACCTGTTTTCAATTAAATCTAATAATTATTTGGTGATGTTCTGTCTTCCTGGGGCAGGTGTGAGAGTCTGGGACACTTTTTCATTCAGATGTCGTTTGGTCAGATGCTTTTTTTAAGTTCTGGTGGGGAATATGGGCATCACTGGCTGGGCCAGCATTTATTGTTCATCCATAACTGTCCTTCATTTCAGCGGGCATTTGAGAGTCAACCACATTTCTATGGGTCTGGAGCCACATGTAAGCCAAACCCAGTAAGGATGGCAAATTTCCTTACCTAAAGTACATTAATGAACCAGGTGGGCTTTCCCAACAATCAATGGTTTCATGGTCATCATTAGACTTTTAATTCCAGATTTTTTATTTAATTCAAATCTCACCATCTGGGTCTTTCCCTGAGTCTCTGGGCGACTAGTCTAGTGACAATACGACTCCACCACTGCCTCCCCAAGGCTTAAAGCCTTATCGACTATTATTAGGTGTGGCTCAATGATAGCAACCTCCTCTATCAACCAGCATGTTGGGAGTTCAAGACCCACTCCAGTGATTTGAACACACAGTCAAGGTTGACATTCTAAGGTATGACTGAGCGAGTGCTGCACTGTGGGAGGTGTCCTTTCGACAAGATGTGAAACTGAGGCCCTGTTGACCCTAGCACATGGGCTTAAAAGGTCCCATGATACTATTCGAAGGTAAGTATTGGAGTGCTGGTAAAATATATCCCTCAACTAGATTCTCTGGTCACTTATCTCAATGATGCTTGTGGAGCCTTGGACTGGAATTCTCTGGCGATTCATGGCAGCAGGATTCTCTGGTCCTGCCAGCAGTGCACCCCCTGCCATGGGTTTTCCGGCAGCATGGGGTGGCTTTGAAGAAAATTCCCATTGACATCGGCGGGGCCAGAGAATTCTGCCACCAAGAAACACGCAGCTGGAAGGTCGGAGAATCCTGCGCTTAATAGGCACAAATTGGCTGCAGAGTTTTCATTATAGCAGCAACTGTTAAATATTTTACATAGATCTATGCAGAGAAATACTTTTTAAAATGTTTTTATAAATGGTTCTTCACATTATAAAGGGCAAAGATGAGCGTGAACATACACAGAAAATATATACGTCGGTTATGGTTTATTATGTATATCGGTTGTCTTTCGCTATACACATCGGTTACAATTTTTTGTTTTTTAGCAGGCGCTATGTTTTAGCTAGATCCCCTGCTTCCCTCTCCCCCCTTTCCTCCTGATCCTCCTCTTTTTGTCATCTGGTGTGCCTTCTTTCTTCGCCAGGTCTTCCAACCTATTCCTGTTGGGGTGGCATGGCGCTGCGTATAGTGTCATGTGTTGGACATGGTTGGGCTCCATGCCTATTTATTCTCCCCCTTTGTTCTTACCCCCCTCCCTTTCTTTTTGTTTGTGACCGTAGTTCTACTGTGGCTTCCCACTCCCTCCCTCTGGCTTATTGGCTATTGGATAAAAATAGGTCTTGGAACAAATGAGTGAACGGTTCCCATGTTTTGTGGAAGCCCTCTTCCGACACCCGGGTGGCATGTTAAATTTTCTTCATTTGGAAAAATTCCGACAGATCGGACAGCTAGTCTGACGT
The DNA here is from genome assembly GCF_902713615.1 of Scyliorhinus canicula. Taxonomy (NCBI): domain Eukaryota; kingdom Metazoa; phylum Chordata; class Chondrichthyes; order Carcharhiniformes; family Scyliorhinidae; genus Scyliorhinus; species Scyliorhinus canicula. The sequence goes on from NC_052161.1 coordinate 72,845,729, forward strand.
TTTGGGTGGTTATAATAAGTCCACGGAGGCAGATGTCCTGTCACCAGAATTCCTTTAATTTACAAACCCAACAGCTGAACAACCATGACCATTCAGTCTGCTGTCTACACCGGGAGTGCAGAGGATCCCTGCTATATACACAGAAAGGGGTTCCCTGATTGGGCCACTAATGAGGGGACTCGTATTCTCATTGGCCAATCTCAAAGGCCTGGCCTAAGTCATTACACCCCTCCCCCCCAAAGTCTGAGGAGCCCCCATGGTCCTTGTGACTCGTGGGTCTCCTGCTTTGTTTTTGCGCTGGGTCCGGCTCCTCCACTTCGGCCTCCGACGTGGGGGGGGTATAATGTCTAGGCGCCCGTCTTTTCCGACGTGGGCACCTGAGGGGTGGTTTTGCCCCTTTCCTCCAGCAGCAGGGGTACAGCTGTGGCATCGTCCACGATGTCCATATCTGAGTCCGATGTCCTCACCAGTGGTGTCGGAGGGGCATGAATAGTTTGTCGGGGAGGACTCTCCACAGTCCTTGGTATGCTGGTCTGAGTCAGCTTCGACATGGAAAACGAATCTGGCCCGCAACTGGTCCAGGTGTTTCTTTATTATATGTTTTCCCACACGTATCTCATACGACACAGGTCCTGTCCTGGCCTTGACCGTTCCTGTTACCCATGAGGGGCCATTCGCATAATTTCTGACCCAAACATTTTCACCCGTGTTGAACTGCCTTTCTCGGTGAGTGTTGTCGTGGCCCCTGCATTGGGCCTCTTGGTGTCGCTCTATTCTGCCACCTAAATTCGGGAATAATAGACTCAGCTGGGTTCGGAGTCATCTGCCCATGAGTAGCTCCGCCGATGCTATTCCCATTGTGGTGTGTGGGGTTGTTCTGTAGTCAAATAGCCAGCGCGACAGTTTAGTGTCCACTGATGCTGCTGACGGTTTCTTCAACCCGACTTTTAAGGTCTGGACGGCTCTCTCTGCCAAACTATTTGATGCCGGGTGGTATGCTGCAATCCTTATGAGCCGCATACCATTCAACTTCATAAATTTTGTGAAGTCCTGGCTGGTGAAAACTGATCCATTATCCGAAACTAACACCTCCGGGATACCATGAGTTGCGAATAAGATGCGGAGTTTTTCAATGGTAGTTGTTGAATTTGCAGAGTTCATTTTGTAGATGTCCAGCCATTTGGAATGGGCGTCTACTATTATAAAATACATTGAACCCATAAACGGGCCAGCAAAATCGACATGAAGTCGCGACCATGGTCTACCTGGCCATTCCCATGGGTGCAGCGAGGCTGCCAGTGGCAACTTCTGTCCTTGTTGGCATTCTTGGCACCGACCTACCAATGCTGCTATGTCTGTGTCCAGGCCCGGCCACCAGGCATAGCTTCTGGCCAGCATCTTCATTTTTGAGACTCCAGGGTGCCCATGATGTAGTTCAGCTAGTACGGCTCAACGGCCTTCACTTGGAACTATTACTCGAGCCCCCAATAGCAGGATCCCGTCTTCCACGGTGCTCCAGTAAGGGTGGAATTCCGCCTGGACCAGTCTTTGCATCTCTCCAGTCAGCACCATGTGTTTTATTTTTGATAAAACCGGGTCCTTTTGGATCCATAAACAAATGTTTTGTGCGGCCACTGGAAGGATATCCAGGAAATGTAACGTCATTACCGTTTCCTCTATTTTGGGTACTAATGGCGGGGCATCCGGTAATGGCAGCCTGCTTAGTGCATCGGCGTTTGCCACCTGGGTTCCTGGCCGATGCTCCAGTTGATACTGGTACGCTGCCAGTAGTAGGGCCCAGCGTTGGATCCGGGCCGAAGTTATTGGTGGTATTGCTTTGTCTTCTTCAACATACCCAGCAATGGCTTGTGGTCTGTAATTATAGTGAATTTCCGCCCGTACAAGTACTGGTGAAAATTCTTCACCGCGAAGATCACAGCCAGTCCTTCCTTTTCGATTTGGGCGTACTTTCGTTCTGCTGCTGCCACCGTCCGTTTTGTCCTCTGTGTGCCAAAGCTGCACCAGCGCCACATGGAGACCTGTCGCACGTGAGCACCAACTCTTTCCTGGGGTGGTAGTGTGCCAAGATGTTCTCTGAGGAAAGCTATTCTTTTATCTTCTTGAAAGCCCTGTCTTGACAGGCGAACCATTCCCAGGCTCACCCCTTTTTTAGTAATTGGTGTAGGGGGTCCAAGATGGAAGCTCTGTTCTGTATGAACTTTCCATACAGGTGCTACAGGTCCCTACAGATGCTGCCAGACTTGTTGAGATTTTCCAGCATTTTCCCTTTTGTGAACTTTCCATAATATGTGTGGTAAACTACAGGTACGACGGTAGTCCCTGCCTGCTGGCTCCGCCCAGTAGGCGGAGTATAAATATGTGTGTCCTCTGTGCAGCAGTCATTTCGCCAGCTGCTGTGGGAGGCCACACATCTTAGAGCAATAAAGCCTCAGTTGTATTCAACCCTCATATTTGTGCAATTGATCTTGCATCAATATGTCACCAGTCCTAAAAAAGACCTTAACTCCTGGATTGTGGTGGGGGCCAGGGCATCTTTAATTGCCCTCACCCGATCCTCCAAAGGGTGTGGCCCTGATTTGTCAATCTTGTACCCCAGATAGGTTACTTGAGGTGCTAGGAAAACACATTTCTCCCTCTTTAGGTGCATGCCTGCTGCTGAAAACCTTCTAAGGACTTCCTCCAGGTTTTACAGGTGTTCTGACTTTGTTTTTCCTGTAATGAGAACGTCATCCAGGTAAATGGCGACTTGTGGTAGCACTTGCAATACATTCTCCATTGTCCTCTGGAATATCACACAAGCTGATGATACCCCGAAGGGTAATCTTGTGTACTGAAAAAGACCCTTCAGGGTGTTTGTCGTCGGGAATTTTTGGGACACTTCATCCAGCTTCAGCTGTCGATATGCGTGGCTCAAATCCAGCTTCGAGAATAGGAGTTATCCAGCCAGCTTTGCATACAAATCCTCAATCCGGGGAATTGGGTATTTGTCCAGTTGTGAGTAGCGATTAATCGTTTGTTTGAAATCTCCGTAAAGGCGGACTGAGCCGTCCGGCTTAAGGATAGGCACCATGGGTGCCGCCCACTCTGCAAACTGGACTGGTTTTATTATTCCCTCACGCTCTAATCGTTTAATTTCCATATCGACTTTCTGCCTTAATGCGAAGGGTACTGGTTGGGCCATGCAGTTGCCTATCCCCCAGCGGTAGTCCCTTAACTCAGCTTCACTGGTATGGGCAACTACCTCCATCGGAGTACTCTCATGGGCTCCACTTGCTGCTTTTTTTCAGGACAAAGCCAGCTGCAATGCTTGTTTGCAATCCAGCTCGGCCTCTGCTAACAGACGTTTCTGTATTGCTAAATTATTTATTCCACATACCAAACGGTCTCGGAGGATCTCATTTAGCATCAGACCAAATTTGCAACCCTCTGTTAATCGCCTTAATCTTCTTAAAAAGTTTGGAACTGACTCCCCAGTGACTCAGAATTCTGAGTAAAACCGGTACCTTCGTAGGATCAGAGGTGGCTTAGGGTCATAGTACTCTTTTACTAAGTCCATCAATTCCTGGAAAGTTTTTGTGTCCGGTGCCTCTGGAAAAGTGAGACTGCGCATAATGGCAAAGGCTGCTGGCCCACACGCGGTCAGCAGAATAACCCGTTGCTTTTCATTTATATAGTTTGCTCTAAAGAAGTAACTTCATCCGCTCTACATATTGGGCCCATTCTTCCATTGCAGGGTCAAAAGAGTCCAATTTTTCAAATAAAGGCATTTTGCCTGTCAGTGGCTTACCCTCAGTATGCGGCAGCTGCTGACGAGTAGGTTTCTTCGGGTTGTCCCGTTTCCCTCGTTGCCACTGTAATAAGCCCACGGAGGCAGAAGTCCTGTCACCAGAATTCCTTTTATTTACAAACCCAACAGCTGAACAACCATGACCATTCAGTCTGCTGTCTACACCCAGGAGTGCTGACACTCCCTGTTATATACACAGAAAGGGGTTCCCTGATTCGGCCACTAATCAGGGAACTCATATTCTAATTGGCCAATCTCAAAGGCTTGGCCTAAGTCATTACAGTGGTGCTGCTGGTCACCAGCCGAGCAGGGTTCTCTGGCGGGCAATGAGGGAGGCAAAGGCAAGGGCTTTGGCCCTCCTCCCTCAAAGAAATCTGGTTGCTCTGATACTCCGAAGGCTACCACTCTCAGGCATGGCTCCACCTTGGACATTGCCTCGGAGAAAGCTGTCCAGAACCCGACAAGTCTGGGGCAAGACCAGAACATATGGGCGTGGTTGGCCGGGCCTCCTTGGCACTGTACTCCTCCACCTCTGGGAAGAACCTTCTCATTTGGGTTATGGCTAAGTGAGCTCTGTGCACCATTTTTCGTTGCATTAGGCTCAACCTTGCGCATGTGGAGATGGAGTTGACCCTGTGCAGTGCTTCGTTCCAGGGTCCGTACCCTATTTCAAACTCTTGGTCTTCCTCCCACTTTTCCCTTGTCTCATCCAGTGGTGTGTGTGCCTTCCCAATAGTCGCCTATGCAGGTCACCGCAGTTTCCCCTCCCTAAGATCTCTGCATCCAGTAGGTCCTCTAATAGTGATTGGTGCGGTTGACGTGGGTACTTCCTTGTCTCCCTACGTAAAACCTTCATATTTCTTAACTCATTTCCTCCTGTCAGCTGGAACTTTTCTGATAGTTCCTCTAGTGTGCTGTCTATGTAGGTGTCCCTCACTGTCAACGTCCTCTGTCCTGTCTCCACCTTTTGAAGGTGCCGTCCATTTTGGCTGGCAAGAACCTGTGGTTGTTGCTGATGGGGGCCTTAATAGGCATTTTGGTTAAACCGAAGTGCTGTTGGAGTTAGTTTCATGACCGGAGTGTGGTTATCACCACTGGGCTCGTTCAGTGTTTGTTCAGTGGGGATAGGAGCGTGCCATCGCCAGGGTCCGGAGGGAGCTCCCCGGGCAGGAGCCCTCCTCCATTCTCACCCATTCAGCTTCCTGCTCCTTCATCCTCACCTTTACACTTTTTGTGGTTGCTGCCCAGTGGTAATATTGCAGGTTTGGGAGGAATAGGCCCCCTTACTTCTTGTTCCCTGCAGGACTCTTTTGGAGATCCTAGGATTTCCCCTCCCCCCACACAAACACTATGATCAATTTTTCCACTGAGTTGAAGAAGGCCAAAGTTGATGCAGATCGTTATGGATCTGAACAGAAAGAGCAACCTGGGCAGTACGTTCATCTTGATCGTCTCCACCCTCCCTGCCAGGGAGAGTGGGAGTGTGTTCCACCTCTGCAGGCCCCTTTTTATTTCCTCCACCAGGCTGCTCACTTGTGGATCTGTGTCCAATCGTGGGAAATTTGGATCCCCAGTTAGCGGAATTAGTGTAGGTCTGTTTAAATGGCAGTCCCTCCAGCTCTGTCCCTCCCTCTTGCGGGTTCACCAGGAAGATCTCACTTTTCCTCAAGTTGGGGTTGTAGCCCGAGAAGGTTCCAAACTCTTTCAAGAGCGCCATGATTCCCTCCATGCTGCTTTGCGGGTTTGAGATGGAGAGGAGAAGGTCATCCTCATAGAGCGAGACTCTGTGCTCTCTATCTCCTCTCCGGATCTGCTTCCAATTCTTTGCCACCCTGAGCACGATTGCTAGTGGTTTGATCGCGAGGGCGAACAGCAGCATATGGGCTGGTTTAGCTCAGTGGGATAGACAGCTGGTTTGTGATGCAGAACAAGGCCAGCAGCGCGGGTTCAATTCCCGTACCAGCTTCCCCGAACAGGCGCCGGAATGTGACGACTAGGGGCTTTTCACAGTAACTTCATACTTATGACAATAAAAGGTTATTATTTTCTTTTATAGCAGGGACAGCGGGCATCCCTGCCTTGTGCCTCTGTGCAGCTGGAAGTACTAAGAGCTGGTGTTCATCCATACATTCGCCATGGGAGTGCTGTGCAGGAGTTTCCCTGTGAACGGGGTTCACCCATGCAGTGAACCCCGTTCCAAGCCTGAACTGCTCCAGTACCTCTATGAGGTACTTCCATTCGAATCTGTAGAAGGTCTTTTCTATGTCCAGGGAAATAATCACCTCTGGTGTTCAGGAGACACCCGATGTTCGATGCCAGCTGTCTACCCTTGACAAAACCCATCTGGTCTCTGGTACGCAGTCCTCGAGTCGCTTGGCTAGGATCTTAGCCAGTATTTTCATGTCTACGTTTAGCAGCAAGCTGGGTCTGTAGGACCCGCATTATGTTGGATCTTTGTCTTTCTTGGGAATCAGCGAGATTGAGGCTTGTGCTATCATAGGTGGCAGGGTGCCCCTCACCAACGAGTCTGTGAAAATCTCCTGCAAGTGTGGGGCCTGTGCTATCGCAAATGTTTGTAGAAGTGTGCTGGGAATCTAACTGCACTTTCCCTGCTGCATGGAGTTGATGTTCTCCATGACCTCTCCCAGTTCTAATGGTGCTTCCAGCCCCCATTTCCTATCCTCGCCTACAACTGGTAAGTACAGTCCATCGAGGAACTGTTTCATCCCTGAGTCCCTTGCAGGGGCTCGGAGGTGTAAAGCCCCCAGGAGAAGTCCTTGAATGCCTCATTGATCTTTTCCATATCTGCTACTAGTTTGCCTCTGCTGTTTCTAACTTGTGCTATTTCCCTCCTGGCTGCCTGCTTTCTCAGCTGGTGTGCCAGCAGGCGGCTGGCCTTGTCTCCGTGTTCGTATCGAGTCCCCCGTGCCTGGCCCAGTTGGTGCACTGCTTTCCTCGTGGAGAGCAGGTCAAAGTCCATCTGTAGCTTTTTCCTCTCTGTCAGAAGCTCTACGGTCAGGTCCTTGGAGTATCGCTGGTCTACCTTCAAAATAGAGTCAACTAGCTGTTGCTGAGCCACCCTCTCTCCCCTTCTCTTTGTGCTTTGTGAGCAATAATTTCACCCCTGCCTTCAGCGCCTCGCAGAACATGGAGGGCGAGAGCTCCACATTCCGATTATTAATGATGTACATGCCTTGGGCCCATGATATTTTCTCGCAGAACGCCTTATCGGCCAGGAGGGCCGTGTCCAACATCCATAGGGAGCATTGGGCACAGCTCAGCTATAACGTCACAGCCACACAATGTGGAGTGTGGTTCACGATCTCGGAGTATTCCGTTCTTACTATCCCTGGAAGCATACTGATTTCCCCACTACAAAGATGTCAATCCGTGTGAATATGTTGTGTATCTGGGAGAGGAAGGAGAACTCCTTTTCCCTGGGTGGGTGAACCGCCATGGTGTCCACTGCCTGATGAACCATCAATCGAACGCGAGACGAGTTGCTGTACAAAAGTTAGGCTTTAATAAGCTAGAAGTTAGCCCTGCAGTCGACTACAGTAAATGGACGACTGCCGGGCATTCTGGGTATTTATACCTCGCTCTGGAGGCAGGGTTAACTCAGCCTCTCGATCAATCGGGGAGAAGTCACATGACTGGTCTCAACCAATCGGTCAAGAGGCACATGACCGACCAGGGCCAATGGTAAGCCAGTGTTCTGCACCAATGGCAGACAGCTATGCAAATCATACCACCACATTCACCCCTTGCGGAGAAAGAAGCCGGGGGGGGGGGGTTATCTACGAGAGCCGGGGGGGGGGGGGGGGAGAACTGGTGGTATGAGTAGCAGCCAGAGAAGGGAGAAAAAAAATGTTGGCTTCCCACTGGCCCAGACAATTAACAATAGTACATATTGTCCATGCAAGGTCCATGGAGTTGTTGAAAATTAAATAGACTCGATCAGCCTTTTCGTGGCCCGTGACGTCCTGGCAGACCGCCGCAGTGGAATTGGTGACGTTGGTTCAGCCGATGGTGGTGGTTCCGCTGATGTCCTGGAGTCCGGGAGCGATGGTCCTTGAACAGTCTCCGTCACCCGGGCTGGTGGTGGAGATGCCATGGATGGGGAAGGGGTGGCCTGGTTGGGGCGCTGGGGGAAAAAAAACAGGGGGGGGGTCTGTGGTGAAGGGGGGGAGGGCCGCATGCCGGCGGGTGCCAGGTCCCGGAGGGAGACCGTGCCCTGCCGACCGTCGGGATACTCCACGTACGCATACTACGGGTTAGCGTGGAGTAACTGGACTTGTTCCACCAACGGGCCGGACTTGTGCACCCTCACATGCTTCCGGAGCAAGATGAGTCCGGGGGCGGCCAGCCACGTCGGGAGAGGGGATCCGGAGGACGACTTCCTGGGGGAAACAAGAAGTCGTTCATGAGGTGTCTGATTTGTTGTGGTACAGAGGAGGGAGCGGAGGGAATGTAGGGCATCGGGGATAACCTCTTGCCATCGGGAAATAGGGAGATCTCTGGACCGGAGGGCCAGTAGTATAGTCTTCCAGATGGTACCATTCTCCCACTCGACCTGTCCGTTACCCCGAGGGTTATAGCTGGTCGTCCTGCTAGAGGCAATGCCCCTGTTGAGCAGGAATTGACGCAGCTCGTCACTCATAAATTAGGACCCCCGATCGCTATGTATGTATGCGGGGTAGCCGAACAGGGAGAAGATGGAGAGGGGGGCCTTAATGACGGTCGATGTGGTCATGTCGGGGCAGGAAATGGCGAAGGGGAAGCAGGAGTATTCGTCGATTACTGCCAGGAAGTAAATATTGTGGTTGCTAGAGGGAAGGGGTTCCTTGAAGTCAATGCTGAGACGTTCGAAGGGGCGGGATGCTTTGATCAGGTGTGCGCGCTTGGGGCGGTAGAAGTGCAGTTTGCACTCTGCGCAGATATGGCAGTCACGGGTTACTGTCCTGACTTCCTCAATGGAGAAAGGTTATTTGCGGGCCTTTATGAAATGGTAGAAACGGGTCACCCCTGGATGGCAGAGGTCCGCGTGGAGGGAGCGGAGGCGGTCCATCTGCGCGCTGGCGCAGGTACCGCGGGACAGGGCATCAGGAGGCTCATTGAGCTTCCCAGGACGATACAAGATTTCATAGTTATACGTGGACAACTCGATCCGCCACCGTAAGATCTTGTCATTCTTAATTTTGCCCCTTTGTGCATTATCAAACATGAAGGCCACTGACCGTTGGTCTGTGAGGAGGATAAACTTCCTGCCGGGCAAATAATGCCTCCAATGTGGCACAGCTTCGACAATGGCCTGGGCTTCCTTTTCCACTGAGACGTGGCGGAGTTCGGAAGCCTGCAGGGTTCTGGAGAAGAAGGCTGCGCGGTACAGCAACGACCGATTTGGCCTGGCAGACGGATGAAAAGAGGCCCTTCTTCCCGCAGCTCTTACAGAGGGCGGAGCGGGCCGGGCAGCGCGGGCGAGGGTGTTTAGCGAACCCACAGAAATAGCAGCGGGGCCCAGCGGACTTGTCGGGGCGTCCCGCGGCGCAGGCTTGAGGTGGGCCGGGAGCGGCGGATGGCGGTGGGGAAGTGTGCCAGGAGGCCCAGGGTGCTGCAGCGCGGCTGGGGACATAGGCGTGGGCGTTTAAATCGGCGACCTCCAGGGAGGTGGAGAGAGTCCGTGCCTCAGTTAGGCTGAGGTCGTCTTTCTCCAGCATCCGCTGGCGGATAGCGGCAGACTGCATCCCAGCCACGTAAGCGTCTCTGATCAGAAGTTCCATGTGCTCCGTGGCTGAAACTTGGAGGCAGGAGCAATTCCTCCCCAGGTCAGTGAGGGCCTGGTAAAAATCGTCTAATGGCTCACCGGGGAGCTGTTGTCTAGTAGCCAGCAGATGTCGGGCGAATACTCTGTTTGCCGGTTTAAGAAACTGTCCATTCAGCTTAAGCATGGCCGCATCGTAATCCTTTTCCTCCGCAATCATCGCGTAGGCTGCCGTGCCCACGCTGGAGTGGAGGATGTGAAGCTTCTGTGCCATGGTGGGGGGGCTGTTTGCGGATGCCAGGTATCCATCGAGACATGGCAGCCAATGTTTAAAGATTTTTGAAGCGTTCTGAGTTTGCGGGCTGATGCGGAGGCATTCGGGCTTGATCCGGAGCTCCATCTTCAAAAATCTAGCTGATTAAATTGATGAGCCATCAATCGAACACGAGACGGGTTGCTGTACAAAATTCAGGCTTTAATAAGCTAGAAGTTAGCCCTGCGGTCGACTACAGTAAATGGACGACTGCCAGGCGTTCTGGGTATTTATACCTCGCTCTGGAGGCGGGGTTAACTCAGCCTCTCGCCCAATCAGGGAGCCGTCACATGACTGGTCTCAACCAATCGGTCGAGAGGCACATGACCGACCAGGGCCAATGGTAAGCCCGTGTTCTGCACCAATGGCAGACAGCTATGCAAATCATACCACCACACTGCCCCCATCTGCTCCATGAATATACTGTGTTCAATTGCCATGTTAAATGTCTTCCCTTTTTTGGGGCTTGACCTGTCTGTCCATGGGTCCTGTGCACAGTTAAAGTACCCCCCCATGATAAGTCGGCACCTGTCGACATCGGGGATTTCTGCCATGGTCTTTTTTATAAACTCTGTTTATAAAGAAGCAATCCAGCAACCGCAGCCTCCCAGCAGCGGGATCACAGCGCGTACACGTTCACCAGTATAACAGTGCACTGTCCAGGACACCGCTGACCATGACGTATCGCCCCCTTTGTTAGGGGGCCATCCAAAATGGCCGCAGTCAACATTCTCACCATGAGGCCATACCCCTGCGCTCCGGGGTTTCCCTCTGTCCAGGGGCCACCCAACATGGCCGCCAACTATGTGTACATCATGTGGGTGACCCCTGCACTCCGGGGTTTCCCTTTATTCAGGGACCCTCCAAAGTGGCTGCTTGCGGTGCCTTTGTGTTCCAAATCGCCACATGTGACCTATTGTAGCCAGCCTAATGGCCTTATTACCCTTGTTCCTATGTTTCCCCTATGGTTCTTCCACACCCCACCTTCTTCCCCACCCTTCCTGTTACTGTCTCCCCCCCTCACCGTGTGTGGTGATATAACCACTGTAGTTATGCATACTTGCAGTAGGGGGATGTATGCCTGTACCTGTAATACAGGTTCCTCTGGTAAGCCCCTGCCGGCTAGCTCCACCCACAGGGAGCTTATGTATAAATATGTGTGTTAGTCACTCAGACCTTTAGTCTACAGTTGCAGATGGAGGGACAGCATCGCACAACAATAAAGCCTCTATTGTACTAGTCTCTCGGCTTTGAGTATAATTGTTAGCGCTACACCGTGTTCCCTTACCCCCCACCCCCCCCCCGTTTCTTCCCCCAGCTGTCCCCCAGTTAGTGTTGCGTACCCACCCCCGTTTGCAAGGAACCTTGTTTTTGTATAGGGCTGCCTTTGCCTGTTGAACTCTGCCTGGTGCTTGGTCAGGTCATCCCCAATGTCCTAATCCGGTGTCCTTCCCAGTGACAGTTTCTTGTCTGCCTGGCCCAGCACAGGATTCTTTCCTAATTTTGGTATTGGTGCATTTTGGCGATTATTGCCCACGGCTGCTCTCCAGCCTTGGGTCTTGGCGGAGCACAATGGGCGGGATCACGTTTTGGCAAATCTGCATAGAGTCTCACTCGAATGTGCAGATTTCCAAGGTACCTGCGGCATTGGGAGTCAACCCCTTTGCCTCAGAGACCTTGGGTGAGCGTTGTTTGGTACTGGTCCCCACAAATGGGGACCAGGGGAAATGGCACTTGTGGGGGTCTCCAAGAGGATCGGAGGTCCCCAGCTGCATGCCCTTTGGGCAGAATGGTGCACTGCTGGTGCCACCTGGGTAGCCTGGCAGTGCCAGCCTGGAACCTTGGCAGTGCCAAGTCTGGCACTGACAAGGTTCCCAGGTGGCACTACCAACTGGAATGGGCTCTGCCTGGGGTTGGCACTGCCAGGGTGCCAAGTTGGCATTTTTGCAGGCATGTGATTAGGCCAGGTTTGCCCGACTTGGGTATGGGGGGGGGGTGGTCGGAGATCCTCCCATATCACGTTTGGGTTGGGAGAAGAGGTTGGGTATTATTTTGGGGCTTCGGAGACTGGGACGCCATTTTTAAATGGTGAGCAGAGCTCCCCATTGTAAAGAACTCGACCTTGGCTACACGTTCCCCATGCAGACTCTTTATTCAACGTGCATCGCGTTGAATATTTATATATTTCTCGGCACTGCAAGTGCGGCTATACGCACTTGCCTGGGGGGCTTTGTACTCTTTTGGGAAGATCGCACCCTATACTTCAAAACATATTCCATTGGTTGTAATGAGCTGTGGAACATAGTGAAAGATGCCATGTAAATATAAGTTCATTCTTTGCTCTGACTCAGCAACATTCCTTAGCCTCATTTCAGTGAAAGGTGCTATGATTGTTTTTTTCTACTCCGCACACCAGCTTGGGTTTATATACCTTTAACTTCGTAAAACATCCAATGGTGCTTCACCAGGAGGGATGTCAAAGACAATTTGACACTGAGCCACATGATAAGATGGTAGGGCAGGAACGAGATGGGGTTTAAGGAGTGTCCTTCTGGACACGATATAGGTGGAAAGGTTTCAGAAGGAAATTCCAGAGCTTTGGGCTTAGGCAGCTGAAGGTATGGCCACCAAAGGGGAGTAATAAAAATTGGACATGTACAAAAGATCAGAATTGGAAGAGCATGGAGATCAAGAAGGGTTATAGGACTGCATGAAATTGCAGAGTCAGGGAGGGCGAGGGCAGGGAGGCTCAAGATAAAAAGGATGCAAAGTCGGGCCACTGGTCGGTAATCGTTGAGGCAGGCTACCTTGTTCTTCTTTGGTACTGGTATTATGGTGGTCTTCTTGAAGGAGGTGGGGACCTGAGAGCGGAGGAGTGAGGTGTTGAAGATGTCTGCGAATACACTCGCCAGCTGGTCTGCACAGCACAACCCAAGACCCCCCCACCACCCACACGGGGAGAACATGCAGAGTCCGCACAGACAGTGACCCAGCCGGGAATCGAACCTGGGACCCTGGAGCTGTGAAGCATTTATGCTAACCACCATGCTACCGTGCTGCCCCAAAGGATATATAAGGATAATTAAAATATCCCATTGTAACTACTCTAGTTTTTGAACCTTTTTGTAATTTCCCTGCAATTTACTTCTTTATGTCTTTCCAACTAGCTGGTGGTCTCATTAATACCCCCAGTCATGTAATGGTATCTTAAATTTTTCTTAACTCTATCAAATAGGTTCTGTCTTTGACCCCTCAAAGACATCGGGCGCAATTTAACAGAAATGAAACAGATCCATGTTGAGCGCGTTTAGCCGGGTGTTTCCTGGCGCTGGCATGCCAAGAATGACCCTACTATTAAACAGGACTCTGCTTCATTCATGGCCTCGATGACGAAGGCCCCGCTGAGGCCACATTTAGTCCCATTTCCTGCACTAACAAGCTCCTCCCGCCAGCACTGGAAGAGATCGAGGAGCCATTCCCCCCACCGCGGCCTCCAGACCCTCACAACACCCCAACTCACCAAGAAGGAGATCATCAAGTCCTCTGCGCCCCACCTCATAAGGGCAGAGCACCCCTGGGCCCAATACCTGGTGTGGGCACCTGGGCACTGCCAGTCGGGCACCATGGTAGTACCCCTGCCAAACTTGCAGTGCCACGGTTCTGGGATGCTCTGCCTTTTTGAGGTGGGGTGAGATGAGGCTCGAGGACAACCTAACAAGTTGGGATGTTGGGGCGTTCCAGAGGCTGTGGTGGGAGTCCAGAGATCAGGGAGATTGGGGCGGCATTTAGAAAATCTCTTCCTGTACTGAACAGCTGAGAAGCTCAGCTCGTCAGTGCAGGAAATGAAAGCAGTGCCTTCCTCGCCGAGACCAAAACAAAAGAGTCCCGTTTGATAGCGGGGTCGTTCTTGGTGTTGCAGGTGCCGAGAAATACCCCGCTAAACACACCCAAAATGGGACTTTGTTTCTTTCCCGTTAAATCGTGCACATAGTGTTTAGATTTTAGTTCGTATTTTTTACTGGCGATTTGTTTGTAACCTTTGATTTTGTACCCTTACATCTTTGTTGGTTGATTGTCACATTGTTATTATATAAAACTTCAATAATTACACTTAAAAAAAAATTTATAGAACATTTCAGTGCTTTCTGTCGTATTCCACTGGATAATTATTTCAGCTTAAACTTTGATGAAAATATAATATTCAGAAATATGAGGGAAATGTCTGCCTTCTTTCGAAACGCATAAAAACATTTGGAACTGAAAAATGCGCTCCGTGTAATGCTAACAAAATGGATACTTATGCAAATCACCCTTCGGCAGCATGTATCATAATGTTTGCAAATGACAGTCCTATAAAGCAAAAGATTCAATTCTCTAAGTGCAGCATTCATCTTCTTCTCTGACCTCGACAATGTGAGTCTCCCTCTGTTATGCCACCCTACACTTGAGTTTAAAATTTGGAGATAATCATTTAATACTGAGACATTTTTGTTCTGTTTTTCAAAGGTTTATGGATACTAAATATTATACTCAGTTATTATTGAGTGATTCTAATGAGCTAATTTGACATTTTTACAGTTAAATGGTCATTGATGTAATTATAATTGTGATAGTGATAGATTTTATGGTGCTACATGATAAATAAAACGGGCATTGTTGTATATTGCAGTAATTTTCCATCATACCAGCAGAGAGCTTCCTAGCAATAACACGTGTTCACGGTGCTCTTTCTTTACACCTCTTTAGTCTGAGTGGGGTTTATGCTTTTGAATTTATTGACTGATGAGTTTCCTGCCTACAAATGCAGTTTGTGACTACGTTACCTCGAAAGAACTGCAAACTATTTCCACTGTTTTAAATAGTCAGTGGTTTTCTTTGTCGTTCTAGCTACCTATCAAGCATTTGCGAGTTGCTGTTCAACATACAGTGCAGTGAATGCTCTTTGTTTAGAACTTTAATGCATTATCAAAGCTCTGTCAGCCAGCCATGATGATAAATGCATTTTCCAGCACTAGTAAATTTATGCGGTATTTGTATATTGTTATTATGGGATGTAACAAGACCAAAATGACAGAAGCAACCAAGGGTGGAATTTTCCCATAATTTGTCAAGCTCTGACTGAAAAGCAGCGTGTTTCTCTCCAGCTGCATGGCCGATCTTCAGCCACTCTGAATAAAACAAATGTGGACGTGTGATTTGCGCTGTCACTCTGGAAGGATGGGCTTGATAGAGCTGGCAAAGCCGGCTCCATAAAGATCAGGGCATCATCTTTAATGGGCATCTGATCAGCACTGAAATTAAATTCACCCTATGGTCACTGTGGATTCCCCCCCCCCCCCCCCCCCACAAGCATCAGGTGACCCCCAACAACCATGGAGGTATCAGCCTCCTCGCAACCACCACAGCCATATCACATGCACTTTCCCTCTCACATCCAACTTTCCCCCTTCACAGGCATGTCCCCCTCTCCTTCACATGCATCTGCCCTTTCTACCCTCCCCCCCAATCACATATAAGGGCAAATCCCCTAATAGGGCTCCCCAGAGGGATTGCCCCAGCACTGAACCCTTGCACAGGTTGGGACTGGCAGGTTGGCATGACCAGTTGCCACTGCCAACCTGTACCTAAGGACAGTGACAGGACAGTGGCAAACTGTGCCGGGGCCAGTTCTAGAGCACTGCTAGAGCATGTCCCTCGCCCTCCGGGGGCTTTACTTACTTTGGCGTCCCCGACAGATCCCCTCGACCAAATCATGTAGCTGTTGGAAACCTCGTTGATGTGACATATGTCAGCAAGGTTTGAATATTTAGTGAGCAGGGATCATGTGGCAGGGATGCCCATGAATAATATTAAAATGTAAGGGAAATTAGATCTCGCCAGCGATACGCCGCTTGCTGCGAACACAGGTGCAAAATCACCCCCAGGTATTTGTTATTTTTCATTCTTGGCATATGATGTCACTGGCAAGGCTGGCATTGATTGTCCACTCTTAGTTTCCTTTGAGAAGATGGGCCTTATTTTTTGACCATGTGTGGTGGAGATGTTCCCTCATTGCTGGTATTGCAGCGGCCACTCCACGATATGATGAAGGAACAGTGATATATTTTCAAGTCAGGAAAGTGTGTGTCTTGGAGGGGAACTCAGAGGTGACAGTGTTCCCATGCACCTTGCCTTTCTAGGTGGCGCAAATCATGGGGTTGAGAGGTCCAATCAATCTGACCTTGGCAAGTTAACTTATGAGGTGTAGCTTGAAGGTTGATATGCATTTTATCGACATAAAAATTGATAAACCTGTATTTCCTGCATTCTTCTTTTTTTGGATTTTGCATTTACAGATTCTTCCTTCTTGGTCATGCGGAGAATAGTGGTCCAAGTATATTCAGCACATGTTATCGTTAATGCTAGAAATTTGCTGAGAATTTTGTCTCAAATCTTTAAACTTGCAAATCAAGTCGTTTTCTTTGGGGAAATACATCAAGCTGTGTTGTTCTCTATGACTCATTACCATAATAAATGCCCTTCAGACATGAATCAATGCAGTAAACTCAATTTTTGTCACATGACCAACGGGTAGCCAGTCAAATTGAATTGCCTTAGCCCCAGGCTGTAATAAATCCAAACATATTAGGCCTTTCCAATTTTAAAATTTGAGATTACAAAGCTGTATACATTTTGAGTTGCATTTTTAAAACACATTATCAGCAATCCTGTATATCTTCATTATTATCTTGAATTTATTTCATGTCATATTTATGAAAAATGCACAGTTTCTTTAGCAGCATAAATGTAATATTTAAGTGTTCTTGCAAAATGGATTTGCAAAAAGTTATTTCAAGCATATGTTCACCCTGTTTTGGTACTTAATATGAGGAAAGGAGAAATCAAGACATGTGAAAGCTCGCTGTTTTTCTGAGAAGGGGATTTACAGTTTTACTGTTTTGATGAAATGTCATCAACCTGAAAGATGGCAAAATTTAAGGATGGAGAGAGCTCGCCGCTCGCCATCCTAAGAGTGGGCTTGTAACGCAGTACCACCAATTCTTGGAAGACCACTATCATTTAATGGTCACTTGAGCATTGATTGGCAGTGGGGTGGGGGGGGGAAATTTCTGTCCGGCCTTGTAAGGAAGTCCCGCCCATGGGAGCTGTTGGCCAATCTGATTGGCTGACAGCTCTCCAATTGGTATTGCAGCGGCCAGAGGAGGTACATTCCCACCGGAGATGAGAAAATGTGTTTTTCTGTTTCCCATACTCATTCTTGCCAATCTAAAAATTGAGGCTGGGCGGGAAAAAGCCCTTAAGTGGCCATTAAGTGGGCTGGAATAGGTGGGGGATCAGGGGCAATCGTGTCCATTCAGTTTTATGCTCTCTTCCGCTTCAGAACCCATCTTAAAATTCTGCTCAATGACTGCCCCTTATTCCTTGGTGTGTATTCCTGTAGTTTCTACATTTATTCCAATCAACATCCTGGGGTTGCCATTGACCAGAAACTGAGACAGACTAGCCATATAAGTCAGGAGTGTGATGAAATACTCTCCACTTGCCTGGATGAGTGCAGTTCCAACAACACTCGTAGTCATAGAATTTACAGTACAGAAGGAGGCCATTCAGCCCATCGAGTCTGCACCGGCTCTTGGAAAGAGCATCCTACCCAAACCAACACCTCCACCCTATCCCCATAACCCAGTAACCCCACCCAACACTAAGGGCAATTTTGGACACTAAGGGCAATTTATCATGGCCAATCCACCTAACCTGCACATCTTTGGACTGTGGGAGGAAACCGGAGCACCCGGAGGAAACCCACGCACACACGGGGAGAACGTGCAGACTCCGCACAGACAGTGACCCAAGCCAGGAATCGAACCTGGGACCCTGGAGCTGTGAAGCAATTGTGCTAACCACCATGCTACCGTGGCACCATCCAGGTCAAAGCAGCCTGCTTGATTGGCACTCCATTCACAAATTAAATTCAACGCACCATAGCAGGGACTTGCCTAGTGTCCTGAGGGAGCATCCTCCAAAATAACGGCCACTCCTATCGAGAAGGACAAGAGCAACTCTCCACCAAACGATTCACCCTGCTAACTTGGAAATATATCACCGTTCCTTCACTGTCGCTGGGTCAAAATCCTGGAATCCCCTACCTAACAGCATTGTGGGTGGACCTATACCACATAAATAGCAGCGGTTCAAGAAGGCAGCTGACTGTCACCTTCTCATGGGCAATTAGGGATTGGCAACAAATGCTGGCTTCGCCAGTGAAGCCCACATCCCATGAATGTATAAAGAACAAATAAAACCACCAAATTGTAAAATGGTTATTAACAGTGACAGCAATTCTGTTATAGGTTACCTGAGATATTTTCATTTGCTATAAGCACACAGTTTTGTATCAGAATGAAGACATTTAACTTGTTGATGCTCACGCAAGGTCAATTCAAGCTGATGCTTCCATGCAGTACTGGTGGAGTGCTGCTCTGTTGGAGTTGCTACCTTCTAAATGAAATATTCAACCAGTATCACTTTAAATGGATGTAAGAGATCCCTCGGCTTTATTTTGAAGAACAAGAGGGGCGTTCTACCCTAGAGTCCTGGCCAATATTTATCTCAAAGAAGATCACTGAAACCGGATTATCTAGTCATTATCAAAGTTGGTTTGGGACCTTGCTGTGTACAAGTGGCTGCTGCACTTTCCTCCATTACTATTCCAAGGGCCACTAACCATGGCTTATGCCATAATATCACTATGGGTCAAGGCGGGGAAGCTAACCCCAAGAACTGCAGGGATTGGACCCAGTGCTATTGGCATTATTCTGCACCACACTCTAGGGCCATTTAGCCAACTGAGAACACCAGAGGCTATTATAGTATAGTATATAATTATATAATAGTAATTAATTTTCTTTAAGATGTCCTTCATTGGCATTGGAACGTCCTCAGATTCAGCTTCCACTGAATTCCCACAATTTATTTTTCACACGTGTGAATAAATATCGCTTGACTACTTTAAACATAAGGACACTTAGGCTCTGGGAATTAACTTTGGAATTAACCCTATTGAAAGATACAAAATTGAGAATTCACGGTACATTCCAAGATCACTACTATAGGATAGATACACACCACTATCAAATGAATAACAACAAGAGCTTTGAGAATGTAGCACAATAGAAAATATAATCCCAATTAAAATTTCAAACAATGCAGTGCTATGACATTAAGGTTAGTTCTCTAATGACTGGTCCGGATAGAATGATTACAATCCCATCTTGTCTATGTTACAAAGGGGATCCAGTAAAGAGAAACAAGATGCTGTCAGCCAGTGAAAGAAGAATAGATTGGTGAATCATGCTGATTTGCTCCATTATGCCTCCCAATGGTCCTGGGCGATATAAGGATCCAAAGCCAGCATTGACACAAATCACATTCCAATACCAAGCACGGAGAATAAATACTAAAAGATGCCAAAATGTAAGGCAAACAAAACAAACTCAAATGGAAAGACTAGAAATACAATGAAAATGCACCACAACATTACAGAAATCACTGACAGGTTAAAGTTTCTGCCATTTTGTCATCTTTAGACATAGAATTTACAGTGCAGAAGGAGGCCATTTGGCCCATCGAGTCTGCACCGTTCTTTCTGTCGGTGGGGATGTTTCAGTTGTGTTTTTGAAAGGGGGCGTTTTAGTTGTATTTTTGGTTAGGGTCTTTCAGTTGTGTTGTTGGCAGGAGTCTTTTAGCTGTTTCTGATATGAAGTATTTTAGCAGTCCCCTGTGAAAGGGGTCTTTATTTGTTTCTGGGATATGGAGGTCTTTTTGGTATCCAGGATGTGAGTATTTCAGCTTTTCTGTCGGCAGGGATCTTTTTTCAATTTTGTTTTGGTGAAGGTCTGTTGGCTGTTTCGGGGGACAGGCTTTTTTTTTCTTTTGCATGTATGTTCCCCTATCCAGGAGTAAAAGTAATATCATCACAGTCCTAGTTGACCATAGGCTGCTTTCCCCTTTGAAGGGGAGAGCTGAGTGTGGTGATTTAACATGAAGATCATCACACCTCAGACAAGGGGCAGGATTGAGAAGATGGGGCCTTCATAAATAACCTCAGCCGGTGCGAGAATGGTACCCGCGCTGCTGGCCTTGCTCTGCATCACGAACTAGCTGTCAAGCCAACTAAGCTAACCTGGCTCCCGAGAACTCATTGGATTGGATTGCATTTGGATTTTCATAGATAGATAGAATTTACAGTACAGAAGGAGGCCATTCGGCCCATTGAGTATGCACCGGCTCCTGGAAAGAGCACCCTACCCAAGGTTAACACCTCCACCCTGTCCCCATAACCCAGTAACCCCACCCAACACTAAGGGCAATTTTGGACACTAAGGGCAATTTATCATGTCCAATTCACCTAACTTGCACATCTTTGGACTGTGGGAGGAAACCGGAGCAGCCGGAGGAAACCCACGCACACACGGGGAGGATGTGCAGACTCCGCACAGACAGTGACCCAAATAAATTTTGTTTATTGTCACGTGTACCGAGGTACAGTGAAAAGTATTTTTCTGCAAGCAGCTCAACAGATCATTAAGTGCATGAAAAGAAAATAAAATAAAAGAAATACATAATAGGGCAATACAAGGTACACAATGTAACTGCATAAACACCGACATTGGATGAAGCATACAGAGATGTAGTGTTAACCAGGTCAGTCCATAAGAGGGTCGTTTAGGAGTCTGGTAACAGCGGGGAAGAAGCTGTTTTTGAGTCTGTTCGTGTGTGTTCTCAGACTTTTAGTTCTCCTGCCGATGGAAGAAGTTGGAAGAGTGAGTAAGCCGGGTGGGAGGGGTCTTTGATTATGCTGCCCGCTTTCCCCAGGCAGCGGAAGGTGTAGATGGAGTCAATGGATGGGAGGCAGGACTGAACGCAGTCCATCCAGAAGTCAGCGCGTTATTAATATCATCCAAGTGCAGTTGTCATTGAGATGAAACAGTTGCTGATATAATACGCTTAAATGAAGAACTTTTACATTATAAATATGTTTTGAGGATCTATAAAAGTCACCAGCCCTCAGCAATCACCGATTGTGGTTGACTAATTAACAACAGATTAAAAATAGCCTGAGTGTAAATGTCTTTACCTCACATTAATACAATAGCATCAGCAATTGGGTATACTGTTAATAATTAAATACTTTACATTAATTACACAGGATTCTATAGTTATAATTCACTATATATGTTGTGTAGGTGTGTCATACATTTCAATCTGATGTTTTGTTTGATTGAAACTAAGCTCAAATATAACCTAGGGAAAATAAAATAAATCATTTTAATGCAGACAATGGATATTTGCTCTCTACAAAATGACAAGGGAATTAGAAAAATGATTGAACACAAAATATGATATTTGACACACTTATCTAAGCACGTCAATTACTGCAGCAATTGGCTAGTACAAGAGTTTTGTGTGCTGATTTAGAATTCAATGAAGCATGGCACAAAGCACTTCAAAAATGTAATGCTGAACTAATTATTCCATCAGCCAACTCAAATAATCACTTATCACAACCATCAGTTTTATCCGGTTTGCCATTTCACCAGCACACAATCCCTAATGACTGCTACCTGTTACAAGCAGTCAGTTGACAAGAAGCAAAATGCCTAACTCGGAACTATATAAGAGGTTAAAAACACTGATTGCATGTACTGCCAATGCTTTCGGACTTTTCAAACTAGTCTCTAGGTCGCTAGCATTTTCTTTACCATTTGTGGTACTCGAAGGGCTGCATAGGAAATACATCCGTTCGGAATCAGAGATCTCAAAAATATACAACAAAGCACAAAAAAGTGAGAGACATTAGTCTTAATGTGTGGGTGAAATACCTTAGAAATGTAGATGGACGTATAATGGTCTAATAGCTTTACATGTGTAGTGGTAAGAAAGAAGTAATTGTCAAGCAGAGCAAGTCTCACAGGGATCCCTTTTGTTTGAAAGTGCTGGTTCAAAGAAGATGGTATTTCTTTTCTCCCTTTGAGGAAGACCCTGTGTGGGAGGATATGTGGGCTTCCCCATCATGCACAACTGGTTGTGCCTTTAGCTAGAGCATAACTCAATTGCACAAACTAGGCAGATCCCCCCGAAAAAGCACACAAAGGATAAATAATAGCAACTAAGTGATAGGCAAAGTGTGGGTTGAAGAATGCTGCCTCCTGAGGAGATGACAGCTTAGAGAAGCCAGCTCATCATAAGTCTTAAAGCAGCATTAGACAGGTAGGTCACAATTAAACATTTCCCCCTCTCGACAGGAAAACCACTGCTCAGCAGCACAAATTGCTGCCATCATCTGTGTCTGTGATAGATATTGGAGACTTTGCACAAACAAATAAAGCAGAATAGACTGACACCGTGAATTACTATTTGTGGCCCGTTACTGGGGTAGAACTAGATGTTTCATTTGCCCACACACCTTTTATTGCACTACGAAAGTCATTCATGATTTGAAGTGCTTTGAGACATTTTGACTCAGTAAGGCACTTTCCAAATGCAAGTATAAATAGCAAACTTTAGCAACCACTGTCATTGAATTGTGTAACGTGCGCACATTACTTTTTTCTCTGGGTAAATTTCCATGAAAGGTTTGATGTGTATCAGCAGAAATGGGCAAGGGTGGTAGAATGTGCTGATTTTATTATTGTCCTATGTTCCTACTCTGTATTATTCTGATGAACAAATGACTAAATGGAAACAAGTCAGAAAAATATGAACCATTTTTTGCTTCTTAATGACCATTAACACCATGTTAATGGATAATCACAGGAAAGCCATGCAGAGATATGCAGGGTTAATGAGGGTGGAATATACAATAAGTGAAAAAGTTGTTTTGAATTTATACTAAGACCTATCAATGGTCTCAGAAATATTTAGAAGTTACAATGGGGAGAAAGGCCATTCGATCCAACCAGTCGTCATGTTAGCAATTCCCCTCCAAACCAGCAAATAATCCTAATTATATTTATCCATCTTTTAAAATTGTCACAACCACACAAACAGCATTCCCTTGAAGTAATCTATGAGTTACGAGTTTGTGTGCCTGTATGTAGCTCACTTTTAATTTATGAGTGGTTCAATGGACAAGCTTCAGGGTGAATTTCTTGTAAAAACTACCGCTGAAAGGGCAGGATTGTGCTGCGGTGGTTAGCACTGCTGCCTCACAGCATTGAGGACCCAGGTTTGATTCCGGCCCCGGGTCACTGTCCATGAGGAGTTTGCACGTTACTCCCGTGTCTGCATGGGTCTCACCCCCACAACCCAAATAGATGTGCTAGATAGGCGAATTGGCCATGCTAAATTGCCCCTTAATTGGAAAAAATAGAATTGGGTACTCTAAATTTATTTTTTAAATCTACTGCTGTAAGTTACTTAGGTAAAAGTGAGAAAGTTATTACTTAAAGTATAGATACAAAACTTAAAAGCAGACAATGATAAAAAGATACTTAAAAATGAGGGGTGGGATTTTGTGGTGTCTCGGCTGGGGGTGGGGGCGGGGGGTGGGTTTGCCATTCAGTAGAGCGGGAATTACTTTAGGTACCTGGAGGTGCAGGTTGCTCGGGAGTGTGGGGGGGGCTCCGCAGGTACAACATTTCTAGTTTGGTGGGGAGTGAAAGCTGATCTGGCAAGGTGGGATGGTCTCCCTGTCACTGGCGGGTCGGATACAGGCGGTTAAAATGAACGTGTTGCCGCAATTCCTGTTTATTTTCCAAATCCTGCCGATTTTCCTGCCAAAGGCATTTTTTTAGAGCAATTGAAGGAATTATTACCTCGTTCATATGGGGAGGGAAGGTGGCCAGAGTTAGAAAGATGCTGCTACAGAGGGGAAGGCAGGCAGGGGGTTTGGGTCTTCCGAACCTGATGTATTATTACTGGGCGGCAAATATGAAAAAGGTGCGGAGCTGGGTCAGGGGGTTGATTCCTAGTGGGTCAGAATGGGGGAGAGTTTGTGCAGGGGGTCAGGATTGAAGGCGCTAGCAACAGCGCCGCTCCCGATAGCCCCGGGGAAGTACTCAGGGAGTCCGGTAATGATAGCTTCATTGAGAATTTGGAGGCAGTTTCGCCAACACTTCGGTTTGGGGGCAGGGTCAAGGGAAATGCCGATTTGGGGGAACCACAGATTTGGGCCTGGGAAGCCGGACAGAAATTTTCAGAAATGGGAGTAGAAGGGAATGAAGACGCTAAAAGATTTGTTTCTTGGGGGTCGAGTTGCAGGATTGAAGGAGCTGGGAGCAAAGTATGGGCTGGAGCAGGGAGAAATGTTTAGACACGTGCAGGTTCAAGATTTTGCCAGGAAGGAGATACAGAGCTTCCCGGAGGAACCGGCTTCCACATTGCTAGAGGAGGTGCTGCGACAAGGGGACTGGAGAAGGGGATAGTGTCAGCGGTGTACGGATCTATTTTGGAAGAGGAGAAGGCACCACTGGAAGGGATCAGAGCAAAGTGGGAGGAAGAGTTGGGAGAGGGTATGGAGGAGGGGTTCTGGTGTGAGATGCTCCGGAGGGTGAATGCCTCCACCTCTTGTGCGAGGTTGGGGCTGATACAGCTGAAGGTGGTATATAGAGCACACCTCACAAGGGCGAGGATGAGCCGGCTCTTTGAGGGGGTAGAAGATGTGTGTAAACATTGCGGGGGGTCCCCGCAAATCACGTTCATATGTTTTGGTCCTGTCCAAAACTGGTGGATTACTGGAAGGAGGTTTTTAATCTCTAAAGTGGTGCAGGTGAAACTGGACCCAGATCCTCGGGGGGCCATATTCGGGGTGTCAGACCAGCCGGGGTTGGAAATGGGTGCAGAGGAAGATGTTGTAGCCTTTGCCTCGTTGATCGCCCATAGGCGGATCCTGTTGGGATGGAGATCAACCTCTCCACCCTGTGCCCTGGCGTAGCGGGGGAACCTGTTGGAATTCTTGACTCTTGAGAAGGTTAAGTTTGAACTGAGGGGAAGGATGGAGGGGTTCTACAATTCATGGGCGTTATTCATTATGCACTTTCAAGAATTGGATAACATCAAACATCAGTGGGGGGACGGGGGTTGGGAGGGTTGGGGGAGAGGGGCTGTATGTGTTAATGGTGACTATAGGTGATTCCTGATTCATTTTTGTTATTTGTCTATGTTAACATGTGGGCAGTTGTTTGGGGTTTGGTGGGAGGATGGGATTGTTGTTGTTGATATGGGGGATTGACATTATATTCGTTACTGCTTGTTGTTTATTGTTGGTGGGTGCAAATATGGGCGTAAATGTGAAAAAAGAGAATAACATTTTTTTTTAAATGAAGGGCGGGATGCTCTGTCGCGCCACATTTTTGCCTCAACCCACCGGCGGGATGTTCCGTTATGCCGGCAGGTCAATGGGGTTTCCCATTGGGCCCCACGCCTTCGGGAAACCCCCGGGCTGCCGGCAAAATGGACCATTCCGCCGGCGGAGAATCCCGCCCGAGATTTCCAGTCAGTCATTGTGAGAAGCCATTGCAAGCCAATTGTTTGTACTCCTTTCCAGAGTGAAGTTTGAAACTTGAGGCTCAGTTTAGCAGTTGTGATGGCTTGTGTTGTTGAAGAGTTGGAGATCGCCTTTGTAGGTGGATTCAACAAGATATTGGGAGTGAGTCGACGCAGGCTCCTGTTTTCACTTTCACGATTCTGCAGATAGTGGTTCTTGGTAGCTTGATTTAGAACAGATGGCTGTTGCTGGAAACCTTCCTCAGTATCTTTGACAAGGTGCCGTATAGGAGGCTGTTAAATATGTTCAGAGTCCATGGTGTTAAGGGTATTCCACACCCTGTACAGTGAGTTTAACCAGGCAGAAACCCCGGATCGGGACAGAGTGGGAACCGGAGGCAAGGGAGATCTGCCGGTCGGCGGGATGGATCGCAAGGGAATAGCGCCTTACCGTGTCCGGGTGGACGAAGCTCTCGGTGCTCCCGGAGTCGATGAGGCAGGAGGTCACATGGCCGTTGACCAGCACCGATGTGGAAGAGGGTGCCAGGTTGCGAGGACGGGACTGGTCGAGCGTAACGGAGGCGAGCAGTGGTTGGTCGGCGGTTGAGTCAGATGAGTCCGACGAGGAGCGGTAGCGACCCGTGTCCCGTGATGGCGGCCCCTGGAGACGAGATGGTGGCATCCGCAGTACCTGTGGGTAAAATGGCGGCGTCCATGGAGCGCACGTTATGGGGTCGGAACAAAATGGCGGCGGCCATGGAACGCACATGGCTGTGGTGGATAAAGATGGCGGCGCCCATGGGGCGCACGTGGCGGGGGCGGCAAAAGATGGCGGCACCCACTGATTGCACGTGGGGTCGGGGGAAGCGGACGGCGGGGCCCATTGAGGGAGCGGCTGAGGCGTGGGGACCGGCGGCGCGATAGCGGCGACCGTCCGGGACTGACACACCGCTGCAAAGTGGCCTTTCTTTCCACAAGCTTTGCAGGTCGCTGTGCGGGCCGGGCAGCGTTGGCGAGGGTGCTTCTGTTGGCCACAGAAGTAACAGTGGGGACCCCCAGGGGGTGCGGTGCGGCGGGCAGCGCAGGCATAGTGCGCGGGGGCGGCTGCTGGGGGGGGCCGTTTGCGGGGTCCACGAGGGGTGGGACGGATGGGCCTGGGGAGCCGTTTGCGGGGTCCACGAGGGGTGGGACGGATGGGCCTGGGGAGCCGTTTGCGGGGTCCACGAGGGGTAGGATGGGTGGGCCGAGTGGCTAGCGGAGTAAGTGTGCACACTACGGGAGGCGGCCGTCATGGAGAGCGCCAGGGCCTTTGCGGCCGCGAGGTCGGGGGCGACCCCTTCCAGCAGTCGTTGCCGGATGGGGTCCGATGCAATGCCTGTAACGAAGGCATCGCGCATGAGTAAATCCGAATGTTCCGCGGCTGTGAGGGCCCGGCAGTCGCAGTCTCGTACCAGAGGTATAAGGGCCCTCCAGAAGTCCTCAATCGACTCACCCGGCTGCTGGACGCGAGTAGAAAGTTGATGCCTCGCAAACAGGGTGTTCGTCGATGGTGCATAATTCTCCTTGAGCAGTTCCATAGCTGCAGTGTAGTCGGTCGCATCTCGAATGAGCGGAAAGACGCTGGAGCTAAGTCTGGAGTACAGGAGTTGCTTTTTCTGAGCCTCCGTCGGGGGAGGGTGTGCTGAAGAGATGTAGGCCTCGAAGACTGCGAGCCAGTGATCAAAGTCTTTTCTGGCGTGAGGCGAATGTGGATCCAGCTGCAGACGGTCAGGCTTGACTCTGATGTCCATGGTGACTGGAAAATCGTACAGCAATAAATTGTGGCGCTAACAATTATACTCAAAGCCGAGAGACTAGTACAATAGAGGCTTTATTGCTGTACGATGTTGTCCCTCCATCCGCAACTGTAGACTGAGGGTCTGAGCAGCTCTCATACATTTATACATAAGCTCCCTGTGGGCGGAGCTAGCCGGCAGGGACTGACCGGAGGAACCTGTATTACAGGTACAGGCATACATCCCCCTACTGCAGTACACATAACTACAGTGGTTATCTCACCACATACTGGCATGGATAAAGGACTGGCAGAAGGCAGAGAGTGAGGATAAAGGCGTCTTTTTCAGAATGGCAGCAGGTGACTAGTTGTGTGCTTCAGGGGTCGGTGTTGGGACCACAACTTTTCACAATATACATTAAGGTCTGGAAGAAGGAACTGAAGGCACTATTGTTAGATTTGCAGGTGATACAAAGATATGCAGAGGGACAGGTAGTGTTGAGGAAGCAGGGAGGCTGCAGAAGGACTTGGACAGGCCCGGAGAGTGGGCAAAGAGGTGGCAGATAAAAAACATGTGGAAAAGTGTGAGGTTATGCACTTTGGTAGAAAGAATGAAGGCATAGACTATTTTCTAAATGGGAAAAGGCTTAGGAAATCAGAAGCACAAAGGGACTTAGAAGTCCTAAGTTCAAGATTCTCTTAAGGTTAACATGCAGGTTCAGTTGGCAGTTAGGAAGGCAAATGCAATGTTCGCATTCATGTCGAGAGGGCTAGAATACAAGAGCAGGGATATACATCTGAGGCTATATAAGGCTCTGGTCAGGCCCCATTTGGAATATCGTGAGCAGTTTTGGGCCCGTATCTAAGGAAGGATATGCTGGCCTTGGAAAGGGTCCAGAGGAGGTTCACAAGAATGATCCCTGGAATGAAGAGCTTGCCATATGAGGAGCGGTAGAGTCTGTACTCGCTGGAGTTTAGAAGAATGAGGGGTATCTTATTGAAACTTACAGGATACTGAGGGGCCTGGATAGAGTGGCCGTGGAGAGGATGTAGAAAAACCTGAACCCGAGGGCACAACCTCAGACTGAAGGGTCGATCCTTTAAAACTGAGATGAGGAGGAATTTCTTCAGCCAGAGGGTGATGAACCTGTGGAATTCTTTGCAGCAGAAGGCTGTGGAGGCCAAATCATTAAGTTTCTTTCAGTCAGAGATAGATAGGTTCCTGATTAGTAGTGGGATCAGTGTTTATAGGGAGAAGGCAATTCCAACTGCGGATGACTGTCTTTGTGGAATATGCACTTTCTCCCCGTGTCTGCGTGGGTTCCCTCCAGTTTCCTCCCACAGTCCAAAGATGTACAGGTGGATTGGCCATGCTAAATTGCTCCTTAGTGTTCAGGTTGGGTGGGGACTCTTTCGAAGGATCGGTGTAGACTCGATGGGCTGAATGGCCTCCTTCTGCACTGTAGGGATTCTATTCTATTCTAAAATGGCTGTTCACAGCCACAAATCAAATAGTTTTAAAATGAAAAATAGCTGCTATCCCAAACATGATTCCAAATTAGGTATTGTGTTAGTCTGGGGAGCATAGTCCCATCCATTGTCTTTTTAGCCAAGGTAATGAACCTTTCAAATATTTCATTAAATTCAATGGTTCCCATTCTCTCAGGTTTGAGGAGATAAGAAAAAGCTATTCACACCTCCAGAAAAACCATGATGGAAGCCTAAACTGAATTTCAAACATCTTCAAATGTCTGGATGTGTCTACTTACAATCCAATTGGAGCTTGTTTGAAGTTTGCAATGCAATAAAAAAGTTCAGGTGGCTTTTGGCAACTATCTTCCATTCTTCTCGTGTCTATTTTAAAAGGAAGATAAACATTTTTACAAAATTTATAATATCACAACTACACATTGTGACAGCATACTCCCCCAACACTTTATCCACCTTTTCAATCTAATCTTGAAAGTTGATACAGGGCTGAATTTGTATATGGCTGCTTGGTTAGAAGACCATCAATTGCTGGTGTGTTGGGAAACCAGCAGGAATTCACCGACAACTATATTTCACTTTAGTGTGTTGGATAGAGAGTGGGAAACCCTGGTGAGGCACTTGAACCTGGCATTTACCTATGTTAAAAGGCAATTAAACTGGATTCCGTCCTTAACTCTGAGCCTACTGATTTCCTGCCACTCTTCAGATTGAGCAAGGTGAGAGAATAGCGGTATTTGATGGGGCTGAGCTATTGACAGGCTTGAAAACCTTTAAACACTAAGATATTGTGGTGATGTGTCTGTGAGCAATATCATAGGTGGGTGGTGTGCGACCTCCAACCAGCAGGTGGCAGTGCAGACACACCATGATCATGCCCATGGTCATGTGAACAGGGACTCCCATATAAAGGGAGACACATCCGGACATCACCTGATGGTTGTAGGAGATGGTAACAGTCATATTAGGTGTAGTTCCAGAGGAGTACAAAGAAACTCCATGATAACGTGCTCTGTAACAGATTGCTATCTTACCACGTGTGATTCAATAAAGATCCTGGTTTGGAAAAGTCTAAGTGTTTGGTGGATTCTTTTGCAAGGTATAGAAGGCCAAACACAACATGGTACCATGAGTGTTGAAGATTTAAAGATAGCGACGGCAGTGACAACGTTAGGCATTCGGTTGATAAATGAAAAATGAAAATCGTAAAATGAAAATGATAGACCGATCTGGTGAATTACAGCATGAGGCAACTCAACGCGCTAGAAGTATGGAGCTCGAGTTCAATGGTATAAAGGGCCACCTCTAGTTAACAGGTAACGTAGAAAGAAATTGGCGCTTCTTTAAGCAGCAATTCCGACTCTAAGTTTTAGCCTTATGCCTGCAGGTACAGCCTGAAGACAGGCTTCTTGTGTTGTTGTTAGCGGTGGTAGATCCTCAGGTAGCAGAACTATATAATACCGTTGCCTGTGGTGCCGAAGAGCAGACAGAAGCTATGATGAAGCATTAAAATACTTTGAACGGTATTGTTCAATGAAAGATGGCAAAGCATGTGAACATAATATGGTTAGTACGTGTACCCAGAAAGAAGGGCTTCAATCAGACCACCACATTGAAATGTGTCTTGCGAGTGAGGTGCCTGCACAGCAAAACAGCGCACTTTGTTCACTTAATTTTGGCGCCATCTCTGAGGAAAATACTAGCGCCATTAGTGCTGTGACGCAAGTGATTAAGAAATGTGGTCTCAGTGCAGCCGGCCATCTTGAGCGCACCGATACGAGACAGCAAAAGGAACGTGGTCTCGATTCGGCTGGCCATTATGGACAACAAGCTCCTTCCGCCATCTTGTGCCAGAAGTGTGGCACTCGACATGGCCCATGGAAATGTCCAGCCTTTGAAAGAGTTTGTTTCAGGTGCGGCCGTGTTGGTCATTTGGTGAAACAGTGCTCCGTGCGTTCTTCAAAGGCCCACAGTAGATCACTTAACCGGTCGCAGTCGATAAATGCAGCTAATGAGATGACCCTTGGTAACTTGTTCTTCGTGGATTCGATCTCGGCCACAGACACAATGAGACGGGCATTCTGATAACCGACTGCAATAACAGTCATAGCCCTGCTGGTACCATCGAAAACAGATGGATCATTCCAGTGCGGTTAAATGAGACGATGGTAAACTGCAAACCTCAAACATGGGAGCGAAGGCAAACCCCCTCAGCTTGCGTGATCTGTACATTTTACGGGTGATTCCGACAGTTGTAATCCGGCCAAGGATGCTACTCAACTACAATGGAAGTGAGTTTGAGACAATGGGGGAATATGACCTAGAAGCTTGGGTGCATAATAAAAGGCATATTATGCCGTTCTCTATTGTGAACACTAATCGTCAGCCCATCCTAAGAGCAGATGCGTGTGAATCCCTGGAGTTAGTTGAGTGACTATGTATCCCAGAAGATGGTGGCCAGCTGAGTACTACAGATCCCCACAAGATAATAGAGTGGGCACGGTTTCTGAGGATTCGGCAGAAATCCAGGGGGAGGATGGCAAATCGGACAAGGAGATGGAATAGCCAGCGAGCATGCGCAGTGGCACCGGCTCCAACGCACACATGCACATTGGCACTGGCACCAATACACGCATGCACAGTGGCTCCCTTCAACACCCCAGCCCATGACGCAAGGCTACAGGGGCCGGCATGGGAGAAAACCAGAGTGGCCAGCCCGCCAATCGGTGGGCCCCGATCGCAGGGCAGGCCACATTGGAGTCCCCTCCCCCCTGGGGTCAGACCCTCCCTCCTCCCGCCCACAGACCCTTCCACGCTGAGTTCCCACCAGCTGAGAGCAGGTGTGGACGGCGTCGGCTGGACTCGGGTTGTTTACGATGGCCACTCTGCCCATCCGGGCCAAGAATCGGCAGTGATACCACGTAGAGCGGCCTACAACCGGCACCGTGCCAACCACGCTGGCGCCAATAGCGCCGATTCTCTGCTCTGCGGAGAATCACGTGCCAGCGTCAAGTGCCGTGGCGCGATTTGGGCCAGTCGAGGGGATTCTCCGGCCCGGCTCCGGGCTGAGAGAATCCTGCCCTGGCTTCTTGTGTTGCTGTTAGTGGCGGAGGTCCTCAGGCAGCAGAACTATATAATACCTTTGAAATAGAGTTTACTATCGATAAGCAATTAGCAATACTGATAGAATGTTATTGTTTCTTTTGGGAATTGAAAACAAAAGTAGGGAGTTTGTGCGTCAGTTTTACAGGGCCTTGGTGAGACCACATCTGAAGTATTGTGTACAGTATTGGTCTGCTTAATTAGGAAAAGATGTCAATGCATTGGAAGCAGTTCCGAGAAGGTTTATTAGACTAATATGTGGGATGGCAGATTGTCTGACGAAGAAAGGTTTGATAGGCTAGGCTTGTATCCACACAGGTTCAGAAGAGTAAGAAGGGATTTGATCGAAACATATAGGGCGGGATACTCCGACCCCCCGCCGGGTTGGAGAAGCCCCGGGGGGGGGGCTTGAATCCCGCCCCGCCGCTCCGACGCCGGTGCCGTATTCTCCGCACCAGTTTTCGGGTGGGTCAGGGATCATGCCATGCTGGTCGGGGGCCGTTGGCAGCAGCCCCACCAGCAATTCTCCGGGCCCCGATGGGCCGAGTGGCTGTCGGTTTCTGGCCAGTCCCGCCAGCGTGAATTGGACATGGTCCCACATAGCAGGACCTGGCTGGTAGGCTGGCTGGTGCAGTCCTCGGGAGAGGAATGGGGGGGATCCGGCCCCGGGTGGTGGCCTGTGGCCTGTCCCACGATCGGGGCCCACCGATCTACGGGCGGTCTGTGCTGTGGGGGCACTTCTTCCTTCTACGCCAGCCCCTGTCGGGCTCTGCCATGGCCAGTGGGGAGAAGACACCCGCCCTACGCATGCGCGAGAATGCGCCGGCCGGTCTGCGCATGCGCGGAACCACGCCGGCAGTTCTGCGAATCTGCTAACCCGCGCCGGCCCTTTGGCGCTGGTGCAGCGCAGCGCCAACCCTTCCGGCGTCGGCCTAGGCCCCAGAAGTGCAGCGGATTCCGCAACTTCCGGTTGGCCCGACGCCGGAGTGGTTCGCGCTGTTTTTTACGCCGGCGTCTGGCAATCGTGGAGATTCGGGAGAATTCCGCCCATAAGATCCTGAGGGGTCTTGGCAGTATGGATGTGAAGAGGTAGTTTCACCTTGTGGCCGAATCTAGGGGTCACTGTTTAAAAATAATGGGTAACCCATTTATAACAGATTAGGAGGATATTTTTCTCTCAGAGGATTATCAGTCTTTGGAACGCTCTTTCTGAATAGGCATTTGAATATTCTTAGGGCAGAGGTGGATAGGTTCTTGATAAGCAAGGGAGTGAAAGATTACCAGGGATAGCTGGGAATGTAGTGCTGGGGTTAACATCAGATCAGCCATGATCTTATTGAACCACACCTGGAATACTGTGAAAAGTTTGGGTCCCTTCATTTTAGGAAAGACATATTGGCATTGGAGTCAGTCCAGAGAAGATTCACTAGGTTGATCCCGGGTATGGAAGGATTTTCTTAAGAGGAGAGGTTAAATAAGTTGGGCATGTACTCATTGGAGTTTAGAAGAATGACAGGCTACCTGATTGAGACATATAGGATTCTTAGGGAACTTGACAGAGTAGAGATTGAGAGGATGTTTCCTCTTGCGGGATTGTCCAGGGCCAGAGGGCATAATCTCAGAGTAATGGGCCACCCATTTAAAACAGAGATGAGGAGGATTTTCTTCTCTCAGAGGGTAGTGAATGTGTGGAATTATTTACCGCAGAAAACTGTGGAGATTAGGTTGTTAAGTATTTTCAAGGTTGAAATAGAAATTTTTAATCATTAAGGGAATCATGGTTTATGGGGATAAGGCAGGAAAGTAGATTTGATATTCTCATATAAGAGAAGTCATGATTGCATTGAATGGTGGAGCAGACACAATGGGCCCAATGGCCTACTCCTGTTCCTTTGTATTATGGTCTTGTAGGCATTATTGTGAAGGTCTGAGGCATCATGGCACTCGTGCCAGATAGCATGCAGTGCAGCTCAGCTCCAAACTCTCTCCAATTGTGCATACTGCCTTTGGAAAAGCTGACCTCGCACATTTTATTCTGCTGATTCGGAATAGCCCAGTTCGCTGCTAACCCCCGCGATGCAGCATCTGTGTCCTGCCAGGCAGGGCTTTGTGAGCCTTGCATCCACTGACAGAGAATCCCCAACACTGTCCCTGTCTCCAGCACCTATTGCTGCTTATTGTGATGAGTGATTCACCATGTGACAACCCAACTACCTGCCCACCGAGGTTCTTGCATCAATGCTAGTGGAGGGTATACACCATACGACCACAAGACATAGGAGCAGAATTAGGCCACTCGGCCCATCGAGTCTGCTCCGCCATTCAATCATGGCTGATATTTTCTCATACTCATTCTCCTGCCTTCTCCCCATTACACCTAATCCCCTTATTGATCAAGAATCTATCTATCTCTGTCTTAAAAACACTCAGTGATTTGGCCTCCACATACTTCTGCGGCAAAGAGTTCCACAGATTCACCACCCTTTGGCTGAAAAAAATCATGTCATGTGAAAGTGCTTTCTCAGAGTGCAGTGTCTTCTGTGAGGAGACCATCTCTTCCAACATCAGCTGCTGAGGGAAGCTTGCAGCACCCATGGGAGCTGAAAGATCTGAATTAAAACTGTAATGGTGAGAGGAGATGTTAAGGTGGCCAGTGCGAATCATCATATTTCACTGGCAGCTGATACTGGCAACATGAATGAGTGATCTACTGTGTGTCTATGTGATATTTAATTCTATCATCAAGTATTTGGAAGATCCCATGGCAGCACGGTGGCCTAGTGGTTAGCACAGCTGCATCACGGCGCTGAGGTCCCAGATTCGATCCCAGCTCTGGGTCATTGTTCGTATGGAGTTTGTACATTCTCCCCGTGTCTGCGTGGGTTTCACCCCCACAACCCAAAAATGTGCAGAGTAGGTGGATTAGCTACGCTAAATTGCCCCTTAATTGGAAAAAATAATTGGGTAATCTACATTTATTTATTTTTTATAAATGTTTTTTATTGAGTTTTCATGTTTTATATATGACAAGTTACAAATTGTTAGAGAGAGAAAAAAAAAGACACAAAAATTTAACATGTATATTTACAGGTAAGCATCTTTATAACAACAATTGTGGCCGCCCCCTTTAGCCAGCATACATATTCTACATTCCCCAATATGGTCGAGGCACATGTTTATAGGCATTTATTTATAGTGTAATCTACATTTATAAACAAAAAGGTATTTGGAAGATCCCTGGGCTGGATTCTCCATTTGGGAGTCTAAGTCCCCACGCCGACGTGAAAATGGTGGTGTTTTACGCCAGAGAAACTGGCGCAAAATGACCACCGATTCCCTGCTCCGTAGAGCTCTAGCTGCCAATACGGCCCGGAGCATTGCCGGGTCCGTGGCCGCGCATGCGCACATCGATGACCTGCAGCAGCCGCGCTGTGCTTCATGGCGGACGCAGCCCACGGACCCAGGCTGCAAAAGTAGTCCCCCGCTTCGGCCACTTGCGCGTCCCGGACCGCCCCCCCACAGTGCGCCCAGCCCCAAATAAAGCCCCCCTTGCCCCACGGATTGGCCTCCCTTGACTGAGGCGACGCTGGACTGAGTCCGCAACCGCCGCGCTGAGTTCACGACGGGTGAGACCACGCGTGTCCCACGCCGTCGGGAACTCGGCCAGTCGGGAATGGAGCATTGTGGGGAGGGCCTCAGGCAATGGCCTGAGGCCATGGATACAGCATGTGGCATACTCCTAGACTACGCTGCTTTTTAAGAGGCGGAGCATCGCGAAAGCGATCCTCCCCCCCCCCGATTTTGGATTATCCGCCCTGTTGCCGAACACGATTTCGGCATCGGGGATCGGAGAGTCCAGCCCCCTATCTTTCCATCACCCATGTCCAGGCATCTGAGGCCCACCTCATCTCCAGCATTTCCTCCTTCCTAGATGTCAATGTGGTAATGACTGGAGGGCCATCTTTGGTTGTTTATCTCTCCCTGTTGTTCTGCGCTCTCCTTCTGCAAGAACCAAAGTAAAGGATTAATCAGTGTGAACAGTGGACTGTTTTAATAGGATAGAAGGACAACATTTGTGGAAGATCGCTGGGATAGGTGAGTATGACAATGTAGTAAGATGAGTTTGAATGTCGGTAGTGGCTGACTAGTTGCAGATGTGAGGAACTTCTTGAATAGTGTGTCTGAAAGGTCTGTCAGTCCAAGGGGTGATGTTTTGGAGAAGGCTGGAGAGAGCAGAGTGTGGGAGTTTGTACTTGAACATGGCATGCCGCTTACCTTTTCTGCCCTGGTCAGGTCATTGAACCTCTTTCAGCAATCTATCCAGGAGCGAGGCAACACAACCTGCTGATGACCTCCTTGGCAATGTCCAGCCACACCTGCTTTTTCTCTTCAACTAGCTTCCTCTTCCCATATCATACAGCACACAGTATGATGTCCAAGGATGCATCTGGGAAATGTGGTACAGCCATTGCATGTTGAGATTCCATCTGTGTTGGCTCTGCTCTGAATCTTCTAGAATGCTTCCTCACAAAGCCCTTTTAAATATCATCACCACATCTGTCTAATTGGTTCGGGAATCTGGACGTCAGACGTGGATGAATTAAATAGCCACTCACAAACATGCGGCTGAAAGTTCCAGATTCCAGACACATTATCAGCCTCCTCAAACACATCTGACAGTTACAATTCAGCCCATAATTTTCACCTCAGCCACTGGAATTGAACATAACAGACTCTCACTTCTCTGTCAATCAATCAAAGATACTCAAGTATCATGACAGCTCCAACAGAATTGAACAGAACAAAAAGAGTTTAAAACCCATGTCAGTTGTCTTGAGTACTGATGATGTAGGAGTAGGGGACAGCATGAGATGCATTTATGGATATAAATTTTCTTTTCCCTTAATGTGACAGGCAGGGATGGGTGCTAGAGCATTAAACATACTCAGTGTGGTGGTCTGCAATGAGCCATTGCTAATCGATAATCTGAAATAGGGGGACCCGGTGACAATCTGCACTTGGCTCAGGTAGTATTCTAAAGATTATTACTCTTGAGATTCCGCTTATTAAATTAGAACACAGTTCCTCAAACTTCCTCCACAGAACCTCATCTGTAGTTCTATCAAAGTAGACCACAACATCTGGATCTTCCCCTTCTCAACCTAGCCACAAGGAGCTGTCCCAGGCAGCCAACTCAACCTTCACTCACTCAGCTGCAGACAACAGTATCCATTCGCCATACTGTTCCCTCCTTCCTCCAACCACCAGAACCGCCTTTTACACCTTGGCGCTGTGATGAGTTTACTCATCCACCCTGCAATCCTTGCTCTCATCCAAACAGAATTTTGACCGTAAATTGTTGGCAGATTATCCAACAGTGGGGTACATCACAATTCTGTCCTCATACAAGAATGGTCTGGTGATTGTCTTATAACAATCAGGAGGGCCTTCCCTCGTCCGCTCACAATTCTTTCATGTCAGCATTATCCAATATCCCAGTTCTGCTCTTGAGGAGGTGGACACAGGTTCCTTGATGGGTCCTTTGAAAAATGCTGAGAAAGTCATGGAGAGTAGCTGTGGCTGTAACCATACCTCTTATGGTATGGTTAGGGACGGAACAATGATATGGCAATAGAAAGACAAGAAATTAATATTGGGCTGGAGGTAGGATCATGGAGGTACTGGTCTTGGGCAAAAGGAGAAACAAAAGGTCACACTACTGGGTGACAGGAAGAGAAAGAGTCAAGAGAGATGGATCTAATGGACTGGATCCAGTGTGGCAACCAAAATGCACACACAAATGGGCACACAGGGAATTCAAGTTGCATAGGCATGCAAAGGATTGGAGACAAATGTCCTGTTTGTAAATAGAGGACAGGAATTAGGGAGTCCAAAGTTAAGGTCCTGTGATGAGATGAAGTTGATTTGCTGAAGATAAAATAAAAACTAAGAGAATTAATCATTCCCTGCTGCTTTCTCCTGATCTTGGGCAGAAGCCAGAAACTCATGAGCCAATCCAGACAGGAACCTCTGACTTGTTGTAAATAACACTATGGGAATTCCAGCCCTGATGTAAGATGGGAATACTGTCTTTATCAGATACATCCTACGTCTTTCCCAAAAACAAGTAAAATAAGTAGGAGATGACAAAAGAAACATTGTAAATAAGATTCCCAAAACATCTCGGGGGAGAATTTTGACAGGGTTCTCTGGAACTTTGGCAGAAAATCCCTGGACTCCCTTGTGACATCGCTCAAAGGGCTATTTTTAGCCATTATGGTTTTCTTCAGTGGTTCAGGCAATTTCCTACCAAAATTATGGCAATCAGGAGCAACGCAAGGAAAATCCATCCAGGAGCTCAAGTAACAATAGAACTTTTTTCCAAATATGTCGGCATATTCAACAAATAGAAGCAAGTATTGATTCATTTAAAATAGTGTTGGGTAAATGAGCTGATTTGGTACACCGCTACCTCACATCTGTCTATACTCAAGAAGCAAGAGAGTAAATCACTAACGATGCCTTGGCAGGTGAGAGAGAGCCAACAAGCAGCTGCTTTTACACTCCGCCCAAAATTAATTTTCAACAAAATAAGACCCTGATCTTTATGGCTCCTGTACATCATCACATTAATGGCAAATTTCTAATTAAACTTTTGTATGACTTCCTGGGAAATATTAAACCCTACTCTAAGCATGAAGGATTTATTGCTCTACTGTATTGCTCCCTGGCAAACTATACCATCTTTTAACATTTTAATAATAGCATTTTTCAAAGAATGTTTCAGAAAATCTTTTAGCCTCGTTTGTAATTACAGTATATGGCACTGAAATGCTGCATAGCATCAGAATTATGCCTGACTTTTGTGGTTCCTTTCCCTTTCTAGACAAGAGGAAGATTGTTGGCTGAACACATTTTTTTCTTGAAACTTTGCTCCTTTTAACAAATATGAGAAGAAGCAATTTGAGTTTAATGTCTTTTGTTCAGTATGAGAATATTGTACACCGCTCTGATTCATTTAGTAGACTTTGAAGCCATCTAGAGAATTAAAATGGTAACTGCAGGTTTTGTAAAAAGTCCAGTGTCATGGTAATAATTAGGGCCCTGGAATTAAGTACTTCCTTCAAGGCACTTCCGGTGACAATCCCAAAGAAATTAAGTATTATGACAAGTAGATTTGTTTGCATATTTGGGAATATCAGAACATTATAAATCGGGCGCGATATAACAGAAAGGTTTCTAAGTGTGGCAGGTTTTGCTGGGAATTTCCCACCGGATCTGTCAGCGAGGTCACCATCGCTACCTAACCACACTTAGTTACTTTTTTGGACCCTGTGAGTTTCTCCCCGGTCAAGCCCACACAGAATTATTTTCATCACTAGGGAGCTGAATTAGTGATCAGGTCGGCTCTCAGAGATTGGGCCACCATTTTAAAAGGGTGCCCGATCTCTAAAAGGGCTTGTGCCCCCCCACCCCCGCCACGGACAATGTCACCATCTCCCCACACACATGGGCATTACCCCACACACCCCCAGGTGATGGCACCAACCTTTTGGGGTCGCTGAGGGCCCCCATTTTCAGCCCTTCCCATACTATTTTACGTCTCCCCCCTTTCAGGACCCCACCCTTCAACACCTCCAGCCTTCCATAGGCTCCTTCATACCCATCCTGCACCCCCCCACCCACCCTTCATACAGCCCCTCCACCCTCCTTTTCCCCTGACCCTTGGCAGTGCCACCCTGGCACACAGACACCCTGGCAGTGCCACCCTGGCAGTGCTCCTGCCGGCTTTGCAATGTCACCTGGGCACCTTGACAGTCCTGTTCGAGCGCGATGCAGCCAGAGTGTGTAAAACAATGCCCAATTGGTTGTATTTGTTTTTTTAAAAAATGCATTTTATAACTATTACAACTGCAAGTCTACACTTCAACGGTAAATACTTAATTGGTTGTGATGTGCTTTGGGAAGTCTGGGGTTATGAAAGGTGCTATTTAATTGTGGATTCCAAATGATTGTTCCAGTTAAGAAATTGGCTAGCAGTAGAAGACAGGGAGTAGAGATAATAGGCAGGTACTCTAATTGGCAGGCTGAGACTAATGCTGTCCCTCAAGAATCTCTGATGTGGCCCCAACTATTCACCGTATTTATTCACTGCTTTAGTGTTAGCTGCTGTTCATGAATATCCAATGCAGCAAGTGGCGCTCAGTAATGTGATCCCAGGGTGTGGTTTCCCACCATAGCCCAGGGTTGTCAAAGGGAATCCACTGCTGCTCTTTCTAAGAGCAGGACTCAAAGGGTAATTTGACAAGCCTATGCATTCAGAAAGGAAGCACATATTGGAAATTATGACATGCAATGGCCACACTTTTGTAATCATTAATCCAATACAATGTGCTTTACAACTTTTTTTAAGGTGATGTGGCCATTTGTTACCCATCCCTAATTGCCCTTGAATTGAGTGGTTTGTTGTGCCATTTCAGATGGGCAGTGAAGAGTCAGCCACATTGCTGTGGGCCAAGAACATGTAGACCAGACCAGGTAAGGAGAGTGGATTTCCATCCTTAAAATACAGAACATACAGTGCAGAAGGAGGCCATTCAGCCCATCGAGTCTGCACTGACCCCCTTAAGCCCACACTTCCACCCTATCCCCGTAACCCACTAACCCCTTCTAACCTTCTTGGACACTAAGGGCAATTCAGCATGGCCAATCCACCTCACCTTGCACGTCTTTGGACTGTGGGAGGAAACCGGAGAATCCGGAGGAAACCCACGCAGACACGGGGAGAACGTGCAGACTCCGCACAGACCGTGACCCAGCTGGGAATCGAACCTGGGACCCTGGCGCTGTGAAGCCACGGTACTAGCCACGTGTGCTACCATGCTGCCCATTATTGAGATTAGCTTTATAATTCAAGATTTTATTAATTTAATTCAAATTTCACCTTTTTCTGTGGTGGGATTTTGAACCCAGGTCCCCAGAGCAGAGGATTATGAACCCATGTCCTCCAGTGACATTATTACTGTACCGCTGTCTCTCCTAATAGCTCAGTGTCACACCACCGGTACATCATTTATTATCCATTTTCAGAACATGAGCTTTGCTGAGAAGGCCAGTATTGTCCATCCCTAGTTATGCTTGAATAGTTAGACCTTCTTCTTTAATTCATAGAATTTACAGTACAGCAGGAGGCCATTGGGCCCATCGAGTCTGCACCGGCCCTTACAAAGAGCACCCCGCTCAAGCCCACGTATCTACCCGATCCCCGTGACCCCCACTTAACCTTTTTGATATCTGCAAGGTGAAGATGCTTCCACAGCACTGTTAGTTAGGGATTTATCTACTGAGAAATTGATGAGTTGGGGTTTCATACAGAAAGCTAAAGAGGAGTAATGTTCCAGTTTTGGAAACTTTCTTTTAGAGCTAAAAGCTGTTGAGGGTGTGGTGAATCACAGTAGCGTAATTCACACTGTATTACACATGTTGTACTATGTCTCTGTAAGCTCGGCACACGAGCAGTTGCGCTGCTCTGCCACTAGGGGGAGATGCACTGGGAGTGTACGGGAGTTTGTACTGGGCTCCACCCTTGGCTCCACCCACGGCTCTTCCCCCTAACCGGAAGTATAAAGGTTGATGCTGAGAGCCTGCCTGCCAGTTCATCTGGAGTTCATCTTGTCACAGGCATGCTCTGTTGTAAGACGATTAAAATCACTGTTCACTTCTAACCACGTGTCGCGTGAATTGATGGTCTCATGAAAGTAAGTGTTTAGCAGGAAAGAGGCCCCTGAAATTTTGTAAGAGTTTGCCCACTGTAACTTTGTCAGAACCCCGGGGAAACAGCAAGGACCATGATGTGTAAAGGAATGACCATAATAGCCCCTAAAGAGTTTTGGGACCCGTG
The DNA here is from genome assembly GCF_902713615.1 of Scyliorhinus canicula. Classification (NCBI taxonomy): domain Eukaryota; kingdom Metazoa; phylum Chordata; class Chondrichthyes; order Carcharhiniformes; family Scyliorhinidae; genus Scyliorhinus; species Scyliorhinus canicula. Next base: position 72,887,362 of record NC_052161.1, read on the forward strand.
TCTTCAAAGCAGAATTAGGAATGCTGGAGCTATTAGGTTCCACTTGAGATCAGAAAAGATTCAGGGACAAATATATCGATAGATGAAGGAGAATTACAGGTGGCCAAAATTAAGTCTGGTGCAATCAATGCGCGACATGTACAGCACTACACTAAGACACAAAGATGGTATCAATGAAGGCGCAATTCCAGGAGGCACAGAGTGAAAGGCCAAACTGGTTTATTTTAAACTAAAATAAAGCTGCTACGGCAGCACACAAAACAAACGTCCCAGCCCAGGACTATTTGGAACTCCCGCTTCTGTTAACGAGCCCAGCTGGAAGGCCTGTCACCACGGGAACCCGTATTCTACAAAGCCCACAGGGAGATCAATCAGTGATCCTCCATAAGGGATATCACACAAATCATCAGGGTGTTTTGAGCCATTGTTAATTTTATGGGGCTTAAAAGCCAGTAGGAATGTTTGTTCATCCCATTTTATTAAGAGAAACAGTACAATTTGGACAGAGCCAGTTTTTAGAGTGAATCATAAATCCTTACTGTATTACAAAGAAAAGATGGCAAGTTTGTTGTTCCTTGTGAATGTACACTCAATCACGGTGCTGCAGTGAATGTAGTTGAGCACACAAAATGGTTACAGAATAGCTGTTAAGTAGAAGATTATTGATCACTAATGGTATTAATTTTGAAGTATCATTTTCCACTTTCTATAAAGTATTGCTGCAGAGGTTGCTAGTATTTGGCAACAGCACCACCTGCTGTCATGGAAAACTAAGTCTAGTACTGATGTAGCTCTCAGTAGACAGCAGAGTATCATCACAACGTAGAATCATAGAATCACCACAGAAAGATATTCGGCATACCAGTCTGCGCCAACCCTCTGAAAGACCACAGCACCTAATCGCACTCTCCCCCCCCCCCCCCCCCCCCACACCATTGTCATAACCCTATATAATCTACACATCTTTGGACACTAAGGGGCAATTTCTAGCATAGCCAACCCACTTAACCTGCACACCTTTGGACTGTGGGAGGAAAATCAGAGCACCCGGAGGAAACCCACACAGTCACAGGGAGAAAGTGCAAATTCCAAATAGACAAACCCCCAAACCCAGAATTGAACTCGGGTCCGTGGCGCTGTGAGGCAGCAGTGCTAACCACTGCACCACCATGCCATCCTGTTACAAATGATGTTGCAGATTGAGATAGAATATAATTTTGCTGCTGCTGCCTAACAAAGCTTAATTGATGCCCAATTTTGAGTTGCTTGATCTGTTTTAAATCTATCCCATTTGGCATAGTAGTGTCACACAACATGAGGGAGGGTCATCTCAGTATGAATACCAGACTTAATCTCCGCAAAGACTGTGTGGTGGTCACTCCTACCAATACTGTAACATGATGAATAAAACAGTTGCTTTTATCAGTTGGATACATTTTCTCTGTGGTTAACATTCATAGAGAGAGAGATATTGGGGTATAAACAGGTATTGTGCTCCACCAGCTCGCTGTAATTTCTGCCAGTCTCTGGGAATTTGCTCCAGGTTTTTAACAGCCTTTCAGCGTAACCTTTGCAAGAAATCCCGCTATGCAAAAACTTGCACCAGCATTACTGGAGGTTCAGAAAAAATACCAAGCAACATTTTAGCAATTGTTTTATCCAGGTAATATAGGGACATAGTGCAATTAATATAGGCAAGCAAATTTAACTTACAACATTGGCCTGTACATCAGCACTGATTGCCATTCTGTAACAACTTACCCTGCACTTAAAATGGAAGTAGCCTGTTTTGCCTGACCTTCCTCAGGCTGGGTGAGACTGAAGAAGCGAAGCGTGTACCTGGCTCCAGTGGCAAAGTGCAAAAAAGGCAGAGAAGGGGACACCCCCCCCCCCCCCCCCCCCCCCATATGGCACTAGATACCATAAGGCAGGTGAGTTTTAAGGTTCCATTGAAATGGAGAAGGTAAATTTGTAAGGTAAGTGTTTAACAAGAACAATCAGTACATTAAATGGTCAATAGTTTGGAAATACTACAGAGGATGGAGATCGAGGATTTCATGGGGGGAGGGAGATGGAACAATGTGTAGAAGCACAAGTGTGTTCCCAAAACAGAGCCAACGGGCAGGCATTCAACTTTCCAATGCGGGAATAGAGAGTTGAAATTAAAATATCAGACACCTGGCCTAACCTTTATGAATGTCTCAAAGGGCTATTTTAACAGCACTTTTCTTAGTTTTAATGCTACATTCCTGTTTTGTAAGATACCATATTTTACAATAAAAACCATCAGCAGTTTTATTAAAACACAAACAGTGGATGGGAAATAAAAAGAGGAAATGCTGGAAAAAACTCAACAGGTCTGTCAGTATTAGTGGAGTGAGAAACAGGGTTAACATTTCAAGTCGGTATGACTTCCGTAGAGCTGGAGAGAGGTTGAAATATTATATAGAAGGTCAAGGAAAGGTTTAAGCTCTGGAGAGATTAAATGACAAAGATGTCATGGGCACAAGACAAAGGGAGTGGCAATAGTGTTAAAGACGAGGGCAGGTATTAATGATGTTGTAAAGGTCAGACAGCAGAATGTGTTAACAGCTTTCTGAAAGCAAAACATGAGAACAAGTTATCGTGGGTTGGGGAGGGAGTGGAAAAATCAAAATGGGGGCAGAGTCTGCAGTTATTAACTTCAGTGTTAAGTGCAGAAGGCTGTAAAGTGCCTAATCGGAAGATGAGTGGCTTTATCTCCAGTTTGCATTGGGCTTCATTGGAACGTTGTAGCAGGCCAAGGATAGAAATGTGAGCTGAGAGCAAGAAATAAGAATATTAAAGGAATGAATAAGAAGCTTTGCTATGTCAAACAACATGCTTCTTTGCAGACCTCCACTATTCTGCAGCTACTAGTCTCAAATAAGTACCTGTCAAATGCATTCCACAATTACTATACTGTAGTTATATTGCTAGCAGTGCACTCATTCAGAATGCAGTAAGATCAGTCAGGAAAAGACCTCAGTACCCACATCCAAACATATATGCAGACTGGTTTGCTCCTTGAGCTATTGATTTTTCATGGGTGAGAGCATGCCTAATCCTCCAAAGCGATAAAAATTTTCCATGGAAAGTTCAAACAGTTTTCACCTTGAAAATACAGCTTCTTGAGGGGCTGGAGCTATACTGCTGCTGGTGCAAACTCAAGCCTGCCTGAGAAGGTCGCTTCATCAGGTTCTCCAATCGCTTGTTTTTGTATTGCTTTTGGGTGTCAGCCACGGTCTGTTCCTCATTATTAAACTTCCGCTTTCCCACAATCTGGACATTAAATTTCTCCTCATCGCTGTGGAAGTAGCGGTATACTTGCAGTCTGATGTAATTCGTGTTCCAAAAGACTAGTTCATTCACATCAGGATAGCTGCATGTGGTGAATGTAATTCACACCGGATTATAATCTGTATGTACATGTGCCTATATTGTAAGTGCAGTTGCACTACCTGACCACCAGGGGGAGTAGCTCTGGGAATGCTCGAGAATTGTACTAGGCTTCTCCCTTGGTTCCGCCCAGGACTCCTCCCCCTGGAGCTGTTGTATAAAGATCAGTGCCACATGGTCAGCCGGCCAGTTCACCGAAAGTTCAATGGCTAACCGGCTGGCTCTGTTGTGAGTATATTAAAACCGCTATTCTAATCCTCCAAGCACGTGTCCGTAAAATTGTTGGTTCCAACACTGCATATGACATTATTAAGCTCAGTCCTTTTTGACGATTCATTTGAATGATCCTGGTGCGGTGCAAAGAAAAGGCTCATTAGTTGCTTAGCTTTAAAACATTGATAACTAGCTCTTCAAATAACTGTAGTGGCAATTAAACCCTATTCTGACCTAGAACACTGGAGATGCAGTGTTTCAATATTTATCAATATTTAAAAAGTAGTAATCAATATTGTCAGGCGTGGTCAGTTGGTGAACAAAACGGTTATGTGTTCAAGTCCCACTCCAGAGACAAAGGTTGAATACTCCCAGTGCAGTATTGAGCTGCACTGTTAGGGGATGATTCTTTTTGGAAAGGAAGTTAAACAGAGGACCCTGTATGCCCCCTCAGGTGATGTAAACAATCTCATGGCACTATTCAAAGAAGACATTTTCCCAGGAGTCTCGGTTGATATTTAACTCTCAACCAACATTGCTAAAACATTTTGTTTGTTCATTATCAAATTGCTATCTGTGCACATATTGGTTGCTCCAATTCTCACATTACAATAGTGACAACACTTCAATTGGCGTTAAGTACTGAGGACATGAAATGTGTGATATAAATTCATGTGTCTCGTTCTAAACTAAGCTACATGAACCCATTGTCAATTAAATCAATTATTGGTCATCAATTTGATATTTCATTGAAGGTAGACACTTTTTGATGTTAAGCTGAGTTTATACCCAGGTCGCAACCCTGCAGTTAGCACAGACACCAAGAAGTTAGCAGCTGTACAGAGGGAAATAAATGGGCTCTCAGAACAGAGCAGGTGTGTCACTGTTCTAACTTTTGCATCATAGTGCTGTCTGTTCACACATGATAGGTACACATGGGCTCACTTCCTGCTTTGAGAATTCTCAATCCAGACCCAGTTACCAATATCAACCCTAGTTAAACATTAGAAAAACTAGAGGACATAGGTCTCAGTGTGCAATTATTTAGGAGATTGAACGGTGTTTAAACTCAGAAATCTGGATTGCTAAACAAGACCTGAATGTGCTCAATCCAATTTCATACTGATAGCTTTTTAAGAGCTGCTTGTCGCCTTAACATTAGCACTGGAGGGCAGTGGTGGCTGGTGACCCTATTAAAAGGTGAAGCACAGCTCCACATCCATAATTAAGTGAGCATGTTACCATGGGAAATTACTTTCCTATAAAATCTAATCCCAAACCTTCATCAAGCTGCATCAAGCTATATAGACCCTCAGTATGCAAACACCGAGTGTCACTACATGCTAAGGTTCTACCTGTTCCCAGTGTTGCAAAGGAAAACCTTCATTGCAAGAGGTTTTGAGCACAGGAGTCAGATACATGGTTGCAATTGTATAGAGCCTGGATGAGCTCTACCCCAGTAGGGCTGTAGACTCGAAACTCAGTTATTGATGGGAAATTGAAGATGGTTGAAGGCGGATAAATCCCCAGGGCCTGAGAATCTGCATCCTAGAGTGCTTAAGGAGGTGGCTCTGGAAATAGTGGATGCACTGGTGGTCATCTTCCGGGATTCTACAGACTCTGGAACAGTCCCTGCAGATTGGAGGGGAGCTCATGTCACTCCAATATTCAAAAAGGGAGGTAGAGAGAAAGCAGAGAATTATAGACCAGTAAGGCTAACATCGGTAGTGGGGAAAATTCTTGAATCTATTATCAAGGACTTTATAGCGGAACATTTAGAAAGCAATGGCAGGATCAGTCAGAGTCAGCATGGATTTATGAAGGGAAAATCATGCTTGACAAATTTGTTGGAATTCTTTGAAAATGTTACCAGTAAGTTGACAAGAGGGAGCCATTCGATGTGGTATTTTTGTACTTTCAGAAGGCGTTTGACAAAGTCCCGCGTAAGAGATTATATTGCAAAATTAAAGGGCATGGGATTGGGGGGAGTGTATTGAGGTGGATAGAAAACTGGTTGGCAGAGAGGAAACAAAGAGTAGGAATTAATGGGTCCTTTTGAAGTAGTAACTAGTGGGGTGGCACAGGAATTGGTGCTGGGACCCCAGCTATTCACAATATATATTAATGATTCGGATGAGGGAACAAAATGTAACATCTCAAAGTTTGCAGATTATACCAAGTTGGGTGGGAGGGTAAACTGTGTATTGAGCATATTCAAGACAGAGATTGATAAATTTCTAGATATTAAATGCATCAAGGAATATAGGGATAGTGCAGGAAAGTAGCTATGAGGTAGATTAGCTGTAATCTCATGAAATGACGGAGCAGGATCAAGGGGCAGAATGGCCTATTCTTCTTCCTATTTCCTGTGGGTAGAATTTTATGTTTGATAACATCTGATGTTTAATCGATGTCATTGCGCACTCGCAATATTTCAATCGGCAGGTGGGGAACAGCGGAGTGCCGACTGACAATGATGCTGCTTGTTGAGGGGATTAAACCCTCAATTGAGCAAGATTTTATGTAACCCTTGCGAGTTCAAGCTGTGCATGGGAAACACGAGCAGGTGGACCAATCCTTTTTTACGTTTTGGATTCAAGAGCAGGTTAAAAGGAAGATAAGTTGGGAGTTTCAGGTCGTGCGTTGAGGTGGTGTTTTGGGCTTTTGCAAGAGTTTATTCTGTGTTGGGTTCAGCACAGTATGGAACTCCCAGGACATTGCTTCTCTCTGTCACCCTTTATGCCTGGGTCCGCCCCACGTTGGTGTGCAACTAGGTATTGATTACTCAGCAGGAAACATTTCCTCTGAGGAGAAGGACAGGGAACAAAGAGGGAGAAGGCCTGGTGGTTGTACGCATCGGGCTTGGGCAGAGGCACAGGATCATGAGGGACTGCAGGGAGGGCAAAGATCATGTTCTCCCAGAAAACGCCACCACCCAGCTGCCAGAGTGTACAGGAGCGTTCAAATTACTTGTACATGACAGAGGTCCAGTGCCGCAGAAGGCTATGGTTTTCAAGGGAAGCCATGATGAGCATATGCCAGTGGCTCTGAAGGTCATTATGGCTCTCTACATTTATGCCTCTGGATCATTCAGTGGATGATATTTGTGGAGTCTCGCTGTCCGCTGCACACAGCTTTGTCAAGCTGGTGACCGAAGCTCAGGCTTGTTAGAACATTTATTCATTTCAGGATGGACCGAGTCAGCCAGGCTAAGTGGGTCAGAAGCTTCACTGCCATTGCAGGTTTTCCTTGCATCCAGGATCCTATAGATTGCACCCATGTGGCCATCAAGGCACCAGCTGGCCTGCCAGACATCCTTGCAAACAGAAAGGGATTCAACTCAATGAATGATCAGATGGTCTGTGATCACAAGACCCAGATTCCGTCTCCGGGCTACCAGGGAGGCAAAGGTCAAGACATCGGCTTCTCTTTCCCCCTGGACTCCTGGGTGTTCCGACACTCCAAAAACCAGCACTTCTGGATTCGGGATAACCTTCACCCTTTGTACCTCAGACATAATATCAGCAAATCCCCGCCATAATCCCTCCAGATTCGGATAAGCCCAGAACATGTGGGCATGGATCGCGTGCCACCCCCCACCCCCGCCCAATGCACTGTCCACACCTACCCTCTACCCCCTCAAAGAACCTACTCATTCTGGCCACCTTCATATGCGCCCTTTGGGCTACTTTAAATTGAATGAGGCTAAGCCTAGCACGTCAAAAGGATGCATTCACTCTCCTGAGAGCCTCCTGGCGTAACCCAGCCTCCATCTACACCCCACCCCCCCCCCCCCCCCCCCCCACCCCCCTTAGGGTTCCTTTTTTCAACAAATGTAAAGCACCCAATTCAGGGGCAATTTAGTGTCGCCAATTCACCGATCCTGCACCTCTTTTAGGATCGTGGGGTTGAGGCCCACGCAGTTATGGGGAGAATGTGCAAACTCCACATGGACAGTGACCCTGAGCCAGGATCGAATCCGGGTCCTCGGCACTGTGAGGCAGCAGTGCTAACCACTGCGGCACCGTGCGGCCCCCACTGAAGGTAGGGTTCTGATGCCTGAATCGATCTGCAGGGTGTGCTGCAGTATTTGCCCGAGCAAGTGTTGCTCATCATAGTTGTATGCAGCACTCTTCAAAATTTTGCCTTCTACAGGGTGAACCTCTGCACCAAAAAGACGATGGGCGCGATTATCCGCACCCCACGCGGGTGGGAGAATCGTGGGAGGGCCAGGCGAATCACGCCACCCCGCCTTGGCACCCCTCGCGATTCTCCCCCCCCCCCCCAAAATGGCGTGTCGTGTTTTTCAACAGGACGCTCGGAGAATCACCGCTCGCCGTTTCTCACGGCAACCGGCGATTCTCCGGCCCGAATGGGCCGAGCGGCCTGCCAAACCCGACCGGTTCACGCCGGCGCCAACCACACCCGGTCGCTGCCGGCGTGAACAGTGCGCGACCTCTGTGTGTGGGGCCTGTTGGGGGGGGGGGGGGGGGCGGAGGGAGGATCGAGCACCACGGGCTTGCTCAGATGTCTGGCCCGCGATCGGTGCCCACCGTCTCTAAAAGACGCACTCTTTTCCCTCCGCCGCCCCGCAAGATCAAGCCGCCATGTCTTGCGGGGCAGCGGAGGGGAAGATGGCGACAGCGCATGCACGGGTTGGCGCCGGCCAACCTGCGCATGCGCGACTGACGTCACTTAGGCGCCGCCGGCCGTGTCATTCCCGGCGCGCCGCTTTGACGCAAGCGTCAAGGCCCGGAGCCCGAGATTCACGTGCCGCTGCTTCTAGGGGGGGGGGGGGGGGGGGGGGGGGGAATAGGGGGCGAGGAGCGGCCTCCGACGCCGGAGTAAAACACTCCGGGTTTCGCGTCGGCTGTTTGTCTCCCGATGGGAGAATTCCGCCCGATGTGACTGATGCACATGGATCACAAGAGGACACTGACGTTGATTCGGATGCAGATCCTGGGCAAGGACGAGTAGGCTGACATCATCAACGTTCAGGGGGCAGGGATACAAGGGATTCATAGCTAGCCTGCCTTGCCCTGCCCTTCCAGAGTCCATGGGCATCACCCCAATCTCAAACACCTCACGCTTAACCACTCCATCAACCCAAATGCCTGATAAAGGTTTGTACCCCGGACGTCTGAATACAACCATTTATGAGGGTGAAACCATTCGAGAAAATAGGACACTGATGTATGTGAATAAGAATTCAACGGTGACAATAATCACATAACACATTACCCAGCTAGATAACCCTCAGAGAACGGAGCAAGAGAAGGAAATCAAAAGCACTCTGTGCAAACCCCTGGCTTGTGCTTTCTGTGAAGTACGTTTACATTTGTGGGTGCCACGTTAGGTGACATGAGAGACAGGTTGCTGATGTTGATATCCCACTGACCCAGATGGCCTGGTGGTCATTCTCTGGCTGCCGGAGCCTGAACAGGCTCCTCCTGGAAGGGTTTGCTCAACGACATGGCTGGCATACTTGAGTCACCACAGACTCAGAGGGTGGCAAGGTGACTGGCAGAGGGACAGAGGAGATGCTGCCCTCACCCAGGGTGCTGTGAGGAGGCCCAGAGATGATTGTCAGCTTTTTCTGTTTTTTGTTTCAAATTTGGAGTATTTTGCTTTTAATTTTTATCAGTGACATATTAGCAAATGAGAAACAGACGTTGTAATGAGCAGCAGTGACAGATGCTACAATTTATTGGCACAGATGACAGGATGTTTTGAAATGACTCAGTTTTATTTTTGATGTCCAGTGGTTAACTAACACACAACATTTTCCATGACTAAATATTGCACTTCAGTTTGTGAGATTTTCCACTCTGTCTTTTTTAAAATTGTAAGCACTTAGTTCTAGAAACGGAATTGGAAAACCCATAGGGGACTGGAGCAGTGTTGGTGGTTACATTGTTAATGTGTGCCATTTGGTAGGGATGCAGGTAGCATATGGACTGCCAGCTGCCTACTCATTTCAATGTTTTGTGTGTTCAGTTGGCGTTACTGACAGTGCTCATTTGCTGAATGCCTATTGTGGATGCAGGCTATCGGGAGGATAGGTAAATAAGGTGGTTAAGAAAGTGGGACACTTTTTTTTTATCAGCCAAGGCATAAAGCTACCTCTCATGAAATCACATACTTTCTATAATGCGGTGACGAGAACTATATATAGTATTCGAGCTGTGGCCTAACCTGGGGCGCGATTTTTCGCTCTCACGCCGGTTCGGAGAATAGCGGGCCGCGCATATTTTCACGGCGACGCCGGTCCGATGCCCTCCCGCTATTCTCCGAACCCCGCACAAACTACACGTCGGCATTCCCGGCAAAGGCCTCGAAAGACCCTCCGACACGACCAGAAGCCCGACTTATTGGCCCCCCGCTATTCTCCGGCCCGGATGGGCCGAAGCCCTGACGTCCTCACGCCATGTTTTCACGCCGGCCAACACACCTGCTTTTGAAGTTCGTCAACCAGTCGTGCTGGCTGACGAGAGCTTCGAGTAGGTGAGCGCACCACTCAGCGCACCGCTCAGCGCACTGCTGGAGTCTGGTCACAACGGGGAAGGCATCCCCGAGAACGGGAGGGGGTCCAGAGCAGGGGGGAGTGGGGGAGACTGAGGGGGGAATGGGGGAGAAACGAGGGGGGAGTGGGGGAGACTGAGGGGGGAGTGGGGAGACTGAGGGGGGAGTGGGGGAGACGGAGGGGGGAGTGGGGGAGACGGGAGTGGGGGAGACGGAGGGGGGAGTGGGGGAGACGGAGGGGGGAGTGGGGGAGATGGAGGGGGGAGTGGGGGAGACGGAGTGTGGGAGACGGAGGGGGGAATGGGGGAGAAACGAGGGGGGAGTGGGGGAGACTGAGGGGGGAGTGGGGGAGACTGAGGGGGGAGTGGGGGAGACGGAGGGGGGAGTGGGGGAGACGGGAGTGGGGGAGACGGAGGGGGGAGTGGGGAGACGGAGGGGGGAGTGGGGGAGATGGAGGGGGGAGTGGGGGAGACGGAGTGGGGGAGACGGAGGGGGGAGTGGGGGAGATGGAGGGGGGAGTGGAAGTGGGGGGGGTAGGGAGAGAGTGAGCGAGTGACTCGTCCAACCCCGGTTACAAAATGTCTGCCACCATGCCATGGCGTGCCGGTCACGAGGACACGGCCGCTGGTTGCCCTGTGGCTTACGGCCACAGGCCACTGACGCACCGGTGGAGGACGTAGTTAACTGCCCGTTGGATGCAGAAAGTGACCAGGGGTTAGGCTGCCCGCGTGTCAGCAGCGCGACCAGGCCACCGGGAAACACAGGTATACCATGGCAGGCGGCTGCTGAGGTGTCGACTAACCTCCGTCTAACATGTCCCGTTTCTCTGCCCCCACCACCCTTCTGTAGGTTAGCACAATGTCTGTGAACAGAACGGCTATGTTCAGCGCAGTGGTTGGCGCCTCAGCACTGCATTTGGAGATGGAGCAGCATCCACACCCACAACCCGCAGTGGATGCAGGGCCAGCTGCAGCAGCAGAGGGAAGGGCTGAGGAGTTGCCAGTCGTCGAGCAGCATGGGGGGGAAGAGGAGGAGGAGGAATGGGGAGGAGGAGAGAGTGAGGGTGCAGCCACGGCACCAGAGGCGACGACCAAGGCCGAGGGTGTACCGTGTCCGGGTCTCTTTCCTAACAACGACGGACATCACCTGCAGGAGGAGACTCCGGCTGAGTAGGCGGACGGTGATACATATCTGTCACCTCGTGGCTCACCTCGTGGCGCACCTCGCCCCACGTGGAACGGGGGGGAGGACACGCGATCCCGGTTGCCATCAAGGTGACGGTCGCTCTTAACTTCTATGCGACCCGCTCCTTCCAGTCTCCGAGCGGGGACCTCTCTGGGATCTCCCAGTCATCGGTCCACAAGTGCATCCGGGATGTGACCGACGCCCTCTATGCCATCGCGGACCGCTACATCACCTTTCCCGAGGACCGAACAACTCAAGACTCACGAGCTTGTGGATTTGCAGCGTGGCCGGGATACCGATGGTGCAGGGGGCAATCGATTGTGTTCACGTCCCCATGGGCCCGCCTGCAGGGGACAGGGAGGTCTTCACGAACAGGAGGGGGACATACTCCATGAATATCCAGGGTATGCGACCCCCACATGACGTTCATGAACGTCTGTGCAAGGTTCCCAGGGTGTGTGCATGACTCCTACATACTGGCGCAGTCGTACATCCCTGCGATGTTTGAGGGGCGTCCCCCCCCGGCTGAGGGGCTGGTTGCTAGGCGACAGGGGTTATCCGTTGAGGTCTTGGCTGATGACGCCTATACGGAGGCCTCAGACCAATGCGGAAACACGATGCAACGAGGCCCATGCAGCAACCAGGGGTGTGGTGGAGCGCTGCCTTGGCCTCCTGAAGATGAGATTCAGGTGCCTGGACCGCTACGGAGGGGCCCTGCAGTACCAGCCCGACAGGGTCGCTCGCATTGTTGTGGTCTGCTGTGCGCTGCACAACATCGCGATGCAGAGGGGAGATGACCTGCTGCAGGAGGCGGAGGGAGAAGCCAGTGGCAGTGGTGCCAGCACAGAGGAGGAGGAGGAGGAGTGTGGTGAATGTGATTCACACCGGATTATAATCTGTATATACATGTGTCTGTATTGTAAGTGCAGTTGCACTACCTGTCCTCCAGGGGGAGTAGTTCTGGGAATGCTCGAGTTGTACGGGGCTTCTCCCTTGGCTCTGCCCAGGACTCCTCCCCCGGAAGCTGCTGTATAAAGGTCAGTGCCACATGGTCAGCCAGCCAGTTCACCGAAAGTTCAATGGCTAATAGGCTGGCTCTGTTGTGAGTATATTAAAACCGCTATTCTAATCCTACAAGCACGTGTCCGTAGAATTGTTGGTTCCAACAATTTAATATACTCAGGAAATAGTCGAAGAAATCATGGAAGCAGCCCTCAAGCCCGGACGCCTAGAACTCGACCCAGAGGATGCAGAGGCTAAGGAAATTTTTTCCCACTGGCTGAGATGTTTTAAAGCCTACCTGGTAGAAGCCGGCACCGCCGGAACAACGGAGGAACAAAAACGGAGGAACAAAAACTCAGCCTACTGCACGCGAGCGTAAGCCACAGAATCTCCACACAGCTAAGTCCGGCCGGTTCTTACACCGCAGCGCTGGCAATATTGGACAAAATGTACGTTAGGCCCATTAACGAGGTTTATGCACGCCACGTGTTGACGACCCGCCGTCAGCGGCCTACAGAAACGCTAGCCGAGTTTGTAAGGGAATTGAACAATCTTTCCAATGACTGTAATTATCAAGCCGTTACCGCAGCTGAACATGGGGAGCTTGCTGTGCGGGACGTTTCGTGGCGGGCCTTAGGTCGTATATTAAAACTGCAATTCTAATCCTACAAGCACGTGTCCGTAGAATTGTTGGTTCCAACAAGGAGGAGGAGGAGAGGGAGGAGGAGGAGGAGGAGGAGGCTGGCGGAGTGGCGGGCGCAGCACGCAGACACGACCCAGGTGCTGGTGATGTCCAGGAGGCGGCACGACGGACCCAGCGAAGACGGCGGGCACGCGACGCCTTGGTGGCAACACACAACTGCCACCACCACAACCCCCCCCCCCCTCAGTGTACACTGCTCCACTTCGACATCACCCTTACCACTGGGTCCAGACGGTATGGCACAACATTGATGGCTGTGTCAGCGGGTGTGATCAGTGCCATGTGGAATGATTACAGCCCGCTCTGCGATGAGCTGTGAGCTCAGAATCATTAGAGAGAGTCTGACCCATGGCAATAGTTGAACCATCCACCTTGGTGGCCGCTGAGTTCGTCACGGACACTCCATCACGTGCCCGCGTGGGCTAGCTGTGGGAGGGGGTGGGGGGAGGGGCAGGGACTGCACACCCGGCACCGAAGTTTCACCACTCGTCAACCCCAGCGACACTCGGTCACCATCACAAATCCTGTGGCTGTGGAACAATCACACGGTATTACAAGTAAGGTGGGAACAGTGCGTTTAATGTTAACAATAATTTACAGGTGCCCTAGCCCCTACAACTAAACTGTGCCCTTCACCCGTGCCAACTTACTCAGTGTCTCTCTTTGTTGCCTTACGGACCCTACCACTACGTCTAAGTGATTCCCCAGATGATACAGCAGGAGTGGAGGAGGACTGCTGCGAATCGCCCCCTTCGACTCGTTTCTCCTTCGGCAAGCGTTTCCTGGGGCGACCCAGCCTTGATGGGCCAGGCTGCTCTGCGGGCGTCTCGGGTGACGTTGTGCCACCCTGCTCTGCCTGCTGCCCACCCGATGCACCAGGGATGGGACGGGGGGAGGCCGTGAATTCCGGGACGTCCCGTGAGGGAGTTAATGGGACGGGCCCCGAAACTCCTCCTCCCTCGGGGAGACCGGTGGCCCCCGGGCCTCACTTTGGGACAGAGGTGTGAGCGGGGAGGTGCCCCGTCGCGCCACCGACACCTGGCGCTGCCAGTCCTGGAGGCCTGCAACGGTATCCACCAGGATCCGAAGATTTGCAGAGACGGAGTCCAGGGAGTTAGACATTCCCGCCAGGGACTGTGCGATCTCAACCTGTGAGTGCACGACGCCATCCAGCACATGTGTCAGGCAGTTGATGCTCTCTGCGACTGACTGCTGGGACTGTGCCATCGACTGCTGTGACTGTGCCATAGCGTGCTGCGACTGGGCCATGACCTGCTGAGACTCGGCCAAGGCCCGCAGCGCGCCAGCAATGTCGTGTTGGCTCTGGCGCATTGCTGCCCGTGAGAGGGCAACTCTGTCCAGGGCCGAGGATGACGTGTGCACATTAAGCCCAACGCCTTGCATATCCTGACCCATTGCCTCCACCGCGGATGCCACCCGTGCGGTGTCGGCATGGGTTGCTGCCATGAGCGGCACTACTCCCTGCTCGTGGACGCGGTTCGACTCCTCTAACAGCGTCTGCAGAGTCTGGAAGACAGCCCTCATCCCGTCATTGTGTCCCTGGGTTTCTTGATGCATCGGCTGTGCGGGTGGGTTGAGAAACTCCTGGAACTCGGAAAACGTCTGGGAGCCAGCTGGATGCTGGGCCTGGCCTGCCCTCCGCCAGTCCGGGCCCTCGGCTGCTCCGAACCTCCACCTGCTGTACCTGCTCAGCTGTGATGTGCGACCCAGGACTGTGACCCAGGAGCCTCATCACTAAATAGGCCAGCCGGGGTGAGTGTCTCTGGGATGGTGGATGGTGTGGGAGATAGCTGTGTCGCAAGCCCGAGGTCGTCTTGGGTGGACGCCTCCTCGATGTCATCGGCCCGCTGAGAGGCCGCAGGGCGTTCGCGGGCCATTTCTCTCTCTTGCTCTCTCGCCGCCCTCTGGGTGTCCTGCTCCACAGATTCGGTTGGGGAGGATGGGACTCCCCACTGATCGGGCACCCTCTGTCGTGCGGCCCTGGGTGAGCTGGGGGCAGATGCCTGTGTCCGCCTGGAGGCAGACGGCCCTGGTCGTTCGGCATCACGTCCTAGGAAGAGAATGAAACGGGTATTTAGAGACGCTCGGCCGGGCGCTGGACGGTCCCAGGGGCAGGGTGTGAAGGGACAGAGGATGGGGGAGGTGTTCCAGTGGGCAGGGTGTGTGAAGGGACAGAGGATGGGGGGGGTGTTCAGTGGGCAGGGTGTGTGAAGGACAGAGGATGGGGGAGGGGGGGGGTGTTTGTCATGCAGGGTTGTCTCACTTGTTGCAGCTCGCCAACCTCGCATTGCTGCGATCTCCCGGGTGGGCAGATCCCCCAACAAGGTCCAGTGCCCTCTGCTCAAACGTGGTGAGGGGGTGCAGGATGGGCAGGATGGTTCCGCTCACGGGTGTTGTGAGCAGTCTTGTCCTGTTGGGGGAGGGGCAATAGGTAGATCATTACAATACGGCAGGTATCAGCAGTCCCGTTCAGATACTGGCACAGTTTGGGGGTCAAGTTGTAATAAGACCATTGCATCTCTCCACGGGGGCCAGAGCGCTGGGTCTGTGACTACTTTGTGAACCACCCTCAACTCACTCTGCCCCAATCCCCCTCCACCCCCCGTGCCGGGGGGGGGGGGGGGGATTAAGTAAAGGGGGAGGGATGGTTGTGACCCGGGGGCACCCTCTTGGCACTTACCCTGACAGCCCTGGTGAGGTTGTGCATCTTTTTCCGACATTGCTCTGCAGAGCGAGGGGTCTGCCCCACAGCACTGACGGCAGCAGCCACCTCACGCCAGGCTTGGCGCACCGCGCTGGCAGGGTGGCGATGCCCTCTACGCGGGCAGATGATGCCCCTCCTCTGCTCGATTGATTCGAGCAGCGTCTCCACGTCAGCCTCCACGAATCGCGGGGCTGCTCTCCTGAGCTCCGACATCCTGGCCTACAGTTTCTGTGCTCGCCCGCGCCTTTTTACGGCGTCGGGCGGCGTCACGTGGGCGTGTTCATGTCGTCGTCGCGTTCCGGCGTCATAGCGCGCGTGATTGACGCGGCCCCCGTTCCTAGCCCATTTCCCGGACGTGAATACGTCGGGAACTGGGCCGTGTCGGGCCGTCGCAAAAGTCGGCCGTTTCACGGCCGACTTCGCGACTTTTCCGCGGGAGCGGAGAATCGCGCCCCTGGTGTTTTAATAAATTCTAATATAACCTCCCCACTACTTGAGGTTAACCGGTACCTCTAAAAATCGATGGATTCTTGCTGCATGATGTGTTATGTGACAACTATAAGTTAAAGTGAACATTTACAACATAGAAGGTCATCTCAGCCAATCATGTGATACTGGACGGACATGAGATCAATAACCTCATCACACTTTCCGGCTCTTGATTGTAGATCTGTAAGTTATAGCACTTTAAGGGTGCATTACCCAAGTAATTTTAAAGTGTGATTAAGTTCCTCCCTCTACTATCTTACAGGTAATGAGTTCCACCACCCTCTGGTGAAAAGGTTTCTGCTAATCTCCCTCTAATCTTATTATTAATTACTTTAAATCCACATCCTCTGGTTATTAACTACTCCACTAAGGGAATTACATCCTTCACTTCTACTTAGTCTAGCTCCACCCATAATTTTATACACCTCAATTAAATCTCTCCTCTGCCTCCTTAGTTCCAAAGAAAACAATCCCAACCTCTCCAGACTTTCCTCATAGTTTAAAATTGTTCCTCTAAACAGGAGGAAGATTATCGTCCAGTAGAGATGGTAAAAGAGGATTCTGGGAGAAGTGAACTCAGTCCCCTTGACTATCCTATAGGTAGCCGAAGAATATCACCAGTGACAAACAGGAGGAAGATCATCGTCCAGTAGAGCGGCCAGAAGAGGATTTTGGGAGAAGTCAACTCAGTCACCTCGATTGTACTGTGGGTAGCTGAAGAATGGGTGTCAAAGAGCGGTTAAACCTAAAACACTATATTAGTATTTCCCTCCCTACTCCTCTGACCAAAGGAAAAGGCACTGTGATGAGGACAGCAAAGGATATTGCGTCCAGCAGATTACCTCCCCCTCTGCCCCGGCGCCACCCTCCCTTCCCCCTGGCGCACCCCACCACAGCCCCCGCTCCGGGACAATCTGTCCTCCCCTTGCTCCCACCCAGGGATGAAGAGCATTTTGACACGCTCCCGGAGTCACCGAAGACCAAGCTACCGCCTGAGTCGCCACCAGCACTGCGGCACTCTCGATGACAGATCAAGGCACCGGACCGCCTGAATTTGTAATATTCTCTGTACTTTTAAACACAAGCATCTGTATATAGTTTTCCACCACCCCCGCCGGACTCATTTTTTAACAGAGGGTGAATGTGGTAGTCACCACTGATGTATATATTGTATATATAGGATGTATATATAGGTGTTTTATGGTAAGGCCCCTGTGCTAAAGGTACGGGGGTAGATCCCTGCCTGCTGGCTCCGGCCAGTAGGCAGAGTATAAATATGTGTGCTCCCCGTTTTGTCAGCTGCTGTAGAAGGCCACACATCTCACTGTAATAAAGCCTCGATTACATCCTTCTCTCGTCTTTGCATAATTGTTAGTGTATCACAGAGAAACCAAAGTCAAATATCAAAAAGGGCCATCCAGTGACTGTGGATAACTCAGTGAATGGGTCCAGTAAGGCTAAGAAAAATAAAACACAGGGTGGGTGCAGAAAACATGACTAGACAGATGGTCTGAGAAAGCAGGGCAGAAAGCAAGGAAAGTCTAGATTAAACTGCATTTATTTCAATGCAAGGTGCCTGATGGGCAAGGCAGATGAACACGGATGGGATATTACACCTATCACTGAATCATGGGTCAAGGGAGGGGCAGGACTGGCAGCTCAGTGTTTCAGGGTACAGATGCTGTAGGAAAGATAGAAAGGAGGTAAGAGAGAAAGGGGGTGCGTTTTTGATTAGGGAGAATATCACAGCAGTACTGAGAGGGGATATGTCCAAGCGTTCACCCAGCGAGTCTATATGGGTAGAACTGAAAAATAAGAAGGTAGAGATCACTTTCATAGGATTGTACTACAGGCCCCCAAATAGTCAGTGGGAAATTGAGGAGCAAATATGTAAGATTACAGATAGTTGACAAGAAAAAATAGGGTGGTAATAGTTGGGGACTTTAACTTTCCCTACGTTGACTGGGATAGCCATAGCATTAGGGGCTTGGATGGAGAGAAATTTGTTGCAGGTATTCAGGAGGAATTTCTCATTCAGTATGTGAATGGCCTGACTAGAGAGGGGGTAAAACCTGACCTCCACTTGGGAGATAAGAAAGGGCAGGTGACAGAAATGTTGGGGAGCTATCACTTTGGGACCAGTGACCATAATTCCATTAGCTTTAAGATAGCTATGGAGAATGATAGGTCTGGCCCAAAAGTTAAAATTCTAAATTCTGGCAAGGCCAATTTTGATGGTATTAGACAGGAACTTTCAAAAGTTGATTGGGGCAGTCTGTTGGCAGGCAAAGGGGTGGCTGGCAAGTGGGAGGCTTTCAAAAGTGTGTTAACCAGGGTTCAGGGTAAACACATTCCTTTTAGAGTGAAGGGCAAGGCTAGTAGAAGTAGGGAACTCTGGATGACTTGGGATATTGAAGCCCTGGACAAAAAGGAGGCATATGACACGCAACTGCAGCTGGGATCAAGTAGATCCCTTGAAGAATATAGAGGTTGTCGGAGTAGAGTTAAGAAATAAATCAGGAGGGGGAAAAGGGGACATGAGATTCCTTTGGCAGATAAGGCAAAGGAGAATCCAAAGAGCTTCTACAGATACATAAAGGGCAAAAGAGGAATGAGGGAGAGAGAACGGCCTCTTACGGATCTACAAGGTCATCCATGTGCGAATGCACAAGAGATGGGTGAGATCCTAAATGAATATTTCTCATCAGTATTTACTGTTGAGAAAGGCGTGGATGTTAGGGAACTTGGGGAAATAAATAGTGATGTCTTGATGAGCGTACATATTACAGAAAAGGAGGTGCTGGAAGCCTTAAAGCGAGTACATCAAGGCAGATAAATCCCCGGGACCTGATAAAATGTATCCCAGGACGTTAAAGGAGGCTTGGGAGGAAATTGAGGGTCCCCTAGCTGAGATATTTGAATTGTCGACAGCCATTGGCAAGGTGCCTGAAGATTGGAGGGTAGCAAATGTTGTGCCTTTGTTTAAGAAGGGCCGCAGGGAAAAGCCTGGGAACTACAGACCGGTGAGCCTGACGTCTGTGGTGGGTAGTTGTTAGAAGATATTCTGAGAGACAGGATCTACAGGCATTTAAAGAGGCAAGGACTGATTAGGGACAGTCAGTCTGGCTTTATGAGTGGAAAATCATCTCTCACAAAATTGACTGAGTTTCATGAAGGGGTAACCAAGAAGGTAGATGAGGGCAGTACAGTCGACATTGTCTACTTGGACTTTAGCAAGGCCTTTGACAATGTACTGCATGGCAGGTTGTTGGATAATGTTAAATCTGACGGGAGGTAGCCAATTGAATACAAAATTGGCTTGACGACAGAAGACAAAGTATGGTTGTAAAGGGTTGTTTTTCAAACTGGAAGCCTGTGACCAGTGGTGTGCGTCAGGATCAGTGTGGGGTCCACTGTTATTTGTTATTTATATTAATGAATTTGGATGACAACTTAGGAGGCATGGTTAGTGAGGTTTGCAAGATTGGTGCATAGGGGACAGTGAAGAATGTTATCTAGGATTGCAATGGGATCTTGATCAATTGGGCCAGTGGGCTGATGAATGGCAGATGAAGTTTAATTTAGATAAACGTGAGGTGATGCGTTTTGGTAGATCGAATTTGGGCAGGACTTACTCAGTTAATTGTTGGGAGTTGGGGAGAGTTATAGAACAAGAGATCTAGGAGTACAGGTTCGTAGCTCCTTGAAAGTGGAGTCACGGGCAGACAGGGTGGTGAAGAAGTCATTCGGTATACTTGGTTTCATTGGTCAAAACATTGTATACAGGAGTTGGGATGTCTTGCTGAAGTTGTACAAGACATTAGTAAGGCCACACTTGGAATACTGTGTACAGTTCTGGTCACCCTATTAGAGAAAGGATATTATTAAACTAGAAAGAGTTTACTAGGATGCTACCGGGACTTGATGGTTTGAGTTATAAGGAGAGGCTGGATAGACTGGGACTTTTTTTCCTGGAGAGTAGGAGGCTTAGGGGTGATCTTATAGAGGTCTATAAAATAATGGGGGGCATAGATAAGATAGATAGTCAACATCTTTTCCCAAAGGTAGAGGAGTCTAAAACTAGAGGGCATAGGTTTAAGGTAAGAGGGGAGAGGTACAAAAGAGTCCAGAGGGGCAATTTTCTTCACGCAGAGGGTGGTGAGTGTCTGAAACAAACTGCCAGAAGCAGTAGTAGAGGCGGGTACAATTTTGTCTTTAAAAAGCATTTAGAAAGTCATATAGGAAAGCTGGGTATAGAGGGTTATGAGCCAAATGCGGGCAATTGTGGTAAAAACTGGACAGCATGAACAAGTTGGGCTGAAGGGCTAGAGGACCTGGCCCGGGCGGTGGACTTGATTAGGGCGGTGGTCGACTGTGTGGAGGAGAGATTGATGATCCAGGGACAGGCGATCCAGAAGCTGGAGGAGCTGGCAGCGGAACGAGAGGAGCAGTCCACTGCGATGACAGCGGAGATCAGGATGTTACAAGACCAACAGAAATGACTGGTGGAGGACCTGGAGAACCGTTCTTGGAGACAGAATATCCAGATCGTTGGTCTGCCAGAGGGGAAGGAAGGATCGGATGCCGGTGCCTATGTGGGAAGATGCTGGAGAGCTGATAAGGGAGGGTGCATTCCCTAAGCCGTTGGAGGTTGACCCGGGCCCTCAGGGCACTTATGCTAAGCCCCAGGGGCATGAGCCCCCGAGGGTGATGGTGGTACAACTGCATTGGTTCCTAGATAAGGAACGCATCATGAGATGGCCAGGCAGATGAAACGATGCATGTGGGAAGGTGCTGAGATCCGGGTGTGCCAGGACTTGGAAGCAGAACTCACAAAGAGGAGGGCGAGTTTTAATAAAGTCAAAGTCAAGGTGGCCCTGTATGAGAAGCAAATAAAGTTTGGACTGCTTTAGCCCGGCCCGTCTATGGTGACCTATGAGGGTCGGAGCTGTACTTTGGCTCGCCCGAGGACGTGGCGGGTCTTTATGAAGGACAATAACCTGATGGGAAAACAAGGACCTTGAACCTTGACTGTGGAGAACTGAGTTAGAAGTGATGCTTTGCCTTATGAAAACCATAGTCTTTTAACTTTGTAATTTAATTTGCAATGTTCGAAAAGTAGTTTGAGATTCTGCATGTATAATTCTTTTTCTTTTTTTTCTCGGTCTGTCCATCTGGCTCTGTTTGAAGGTGTTTGACTAGATAAGATTTTGTTAAGGGAAGAGGGCTGGGCCTTTGAGCTTGGACCGTGGGAGGGATTGTTTGTTTGTTTTTTGCCATTGTTCCGGGAACTTATACTAAGAATGGGGGGGGGGGGAGAACCAGCAGGTGGTAGGATGTTAGGTGCCAGGGGCGGGAGCTGCCAGGCTAGCTGGGAGGGCTAGTTCACGGAAGCAAAGTGGGGGTGAGCTGAAGATCAATGTAGGGGGGGAAAGAGATGGGGGGGGGGGGAAATTGCTGACGTTGAGGGGACTTTTAGGGTGTTGGAGGAGAGTGGATGATGGTAGCTACCGGGGGGGGCGGGCCAGGTGAGGTGCGGGGCATGGGCCAAGGGCTGGCCCAGGAAAGGTCGTGGCTGATCGACAGGGGGGTGGGGTTTGTGCCCCCGACCAGGCTGGTGACGTAGAATGTTTGTAGACTGAATGGGCAGGTCAAAAGAGCCCGTGTGTTCGCACACTTGAAATGAAAATTGTTTATTGTCACAATTAGGCTTCAAATGAAGTTACTGTGAAACGCCCCTAGTTGCCACATTCCGGCGCCTGTTCCAGGAGGCTGTTAGGGGAATTGAAACGTGCTGGCCGGCCTGCCTTGGTCCTGCTTTCAAAGCCAGCTGATTTAGCCCTGTGCTAAACAGCCCAAAACTTGAGGCAGCTGAAGGTAGACATGGCCATGCTGCAGAGATGCACTTGAAGCTGGGAGACCAAGTTAAACTGAAAAAAAGGATGGGTCGGACAGGTGTTTCATTCAGGATTGGACTTTGAAACAAGGGTGGTGGCAATTCTGGTTAATAAACGTGGGAAAGGTATTGGCAGACCCGGGGGTAAATTTATTATGATCAGTGGAAAACTGGAGGGAATGGCTGTGGTGTTGGTGAATAAATACGCCCCAAACTGGGATGATGTTGTATTTGCCAAGAGGGTGCTGGGGAAGATTCCGGACCTCGACTCGCACGGCTGATTATGGGGGTGGATTTTAATACGGTCCTGTATCCGAGACTAGGTCGGTCGAGTTCCAGGTCGGGAAAAGTATCAGCAATGCCGAAAAGAGCGGGTCAATGGGCGCATGGACTCCGTGGAGATTCGGGAGGCCAAGGAGCAAGGAGTATTCATTTTACTCCCATGTGCACAAGGTGTATTCCAGGATAGACGTTTTCGTACATGACAAAACCCTCTTAGTGGGGGGGGCGGGCACTGAATACTCAGCAATCGTCGTGTCAGATCACGCTCCACACTGGATAGACCCCTACGGGTGAGCACAGGAAAGACCTAACGTCCGCAGTGGAGTTTAGATGTAGGGCTGTTAGCGGAGGATGAGGTCTGTGAGCGGGTGAGGGAGGCCATTCGAGGGTACATAAAGAGCAACAACACAGATGAGACCGTGGCAGGGGCGGTTTGGGAAGCATTGAAGGCAGTTATCAGAGGGGTGTTTATTTTGATTTGGGCCCACAGGTAGAAGACTGAATGGGTGGAGTTGGACAGGCTTAGGTGAAATATTACAGGTGGACAGGAGATAAGCAGAGTCTCCGGATGAGAAGCTCCTGAAGTAGCGTCAGAGACTTCAAATGGAATTTGGGCTCCTGTACACAGGTAAGGCAGAAGGGCAGCTGAGGAGGTAAAAGGGGGCGATATATGAATATAGGGAGAAAGCTAGTAGGAGGTTAGCATATCAGTTGAGGAAGCAGGAGGTGGCGAGAGAAATTGGGAAAGTAAATGATATGAGAGGAAAGGTGGTGGTGGACCCAGGGGCGGTAAATGATGTTGTTTGCGAACTCTATAGTCGACTTATAAATCGGAAACCCCAGTCGGGGAGGAGTGTATGAAGCAATTTTTTGGGGGGGTCTAGAGTTCCCGAAGGTAGATGAGGAGCTGGTGGAAGGTCAGTGGCAAGTGTCAGACAAGGGACAGGGAACTTCGTACACGGGTAATTAGGAAAAAGGGCATGGGTATGAGGGGATTTATTTTGTTTTTTGCGTGTGCCGGCTCGCTCGGTTGGTTAAGAAAATGTTAAAGTGTTAAAACCGTGAAATTACAAATGCTGCAATAAAATATTTTCTAAAATAATATTTTCTAAAAAAAAAAGGAATCTTGACATATACATGGATAGAATAGAATAGAGGGATGCAGCACTAGGAAGTGCTGAGGGGTTTGGCCGAGGGTGGTATCAGGCTTGGAAGGCCGAAGGACCTGTTCCTGTGCTGTATTGTTCTTTGTCTAAAAGCCATCTGATGGCGTAAAGGGCTCAAAAGCAAGTTCCAGAGAAACTATAGGACAGTTAGTTCTAGAACCAGGGAAAGAAAAAGAAGCTCCTGATTATTAAAGTAAAAAGGAACAAAGTCTTTCGAACATGAAACTGTTTATGAAACTGTTCATGGAAGTTAAAGTCAG
This sequence comes from Scyliorhinus canicula, assembly GCF_902713615.1. Lineage (NCBI taxonomy): Eukaryota > Metazoa > Chordata > Chondrichthyes > Carcharhiniformes > Scyliorhinidae > Scyliorhinus > Scyliorhinus canicula. The sequence continues at coordinate 72,911,222 of NC_052161.1, forward strand.
AACTGGGAAGAGAAGAGCTGATGAAGTTGTGTAATAATTCCACCAAGGCCAGGCTTCATCCAAATTCTAGTTTACTTGGACAAAACAAGAGCACCGACTGCAGCATACAATTCCCGTACAAGCCTCCCCGAACAGGTGCTGGAATGTGGCGACTGGGGCTTTTCACAGTAACTTCATTTGAAGCCTACTTGTGACAATATGCGATTTTCATTTCATTTCATTTTCTCATATTCCCGCGAACCCCATGGGGGAAATCTATTGTCGATCCCCTGTGGCCCCTCGTGGTAACTCGTAACACCTCTCGCCACAAGTTCGCTTCACTCTCGATGCTCCCATGATGCTCCCACGGTGAGGTCACTTCTGCTTCTTTGCACTCGGCCTCCAGTATGTGGCAGGTGGAGCTGGATCGGGAGATGTCAAGCAGATTGGTGAGCTTCGCTTTCACAGGGAGTGGCTAAGAGTCAGCTACGTTGTTTCTTTCAGTATTGGCTATCAAGGGAACCCTGAATTCCTCAGCATCCACCCTTCTGGACCCGTGTCCTCACAACAGGAGAGACAGGCATATGGTCCTCAATGGACGGTAGTCCCTGCGCCAATGATGGCTACCGCTGGCGTTGGAGATGAGGCTCAACATGACAAGTTCCTACTTCTGAGGTGGTCCAGGTGCTTCCTCGAACTTTATCTTGGACTCTTCACCTTCTTGTAGGATACTGGCCCCATTTTATTCTGTATGATTCCAGGGATCCAACTGGAGCCATCTCCAAACTTCCATACATAGACTGCATTACCAATCTTAAACCCTCTCTCAGACCTTATTGGCATTGTGATTTCTTTTTAGACTTTTCCTGTTGGGACTCTTCCCCGCCAATTCAGAAATAATAAGCTCAACGTGGTGCGAAACCATTGTCGCATCAATAGTTCCGCCAGGGTGGCTCCTGTCATGGTATGGGAAGTGGTTCTGTAATCAAATAAGAATTGTGCGAGCCTAGTTTCTATAGATGCATCCAGCTGCTTCTTCATACCATTTTTGAAGGTCTAAACTGCTCGTTCTGCCAAATTGGTATGGTGCTGTCCTAATGTACTTGATCCCATTTGATTTCATGAAAGCCTGGAACTCCCCAATATAGAAGGCCATGGCATTGTTGGAGTCTAAAACGTCCGGGTGCCGTGTATTCAAAAACTCTTTCGACATTTCTTAATCATGGCATGGGATGTTGTAGCGGCTATGTGATGTACCGCCATCCATTTGGAATGCGCATCACCGTAATCAGAAACATAGAACCCAAGAAGGGCCCAGTGAAGTCTACTTGCACCCGCACCCATGGCCTGCCTGGACTCTCCAATGGGTGTAGGGTGGCTGATGGGGAGTTTTTTAGTTTTTCTGGCAATAAGTTACATTGTTTTATCAAGTTTGCGATGTCCATATTGAGCCTGGGCCACCAAATGTAGCGTCTGGCGAGGATTTCATTTTAGAAACCTCAAGGTGGCCATTATGTAACTCCATTAAAATTGGGCGCCACCCATGGCGGGGAACAAGCACCCGAGATCCCCACTGGATTATACCGTCCTCGACATTAAGTTCTTCTCGCATAGTGAGATATGGCTTCATGACATCAGAGAGCTGTCCTCAGATCCCGCCGCTCAGGATAATGTATTTTGTCTGGTCCTTTTGTGTCCAATCCTTGGTTTGTTTCACCAATACCGCTTGGAAACTCAAGGCCATCATGACCCTTTCTACGCAGGCAAAGAAGCCAGGTTTGTGGCAGCAGGAGACAACACAGCTCTAAGGGCAGCACGGAAGCATAGTGCTTAACACAATTGTTTCCAGCTCCAGGTCTCGGGTTCGATTCCCGGCTTGGGTCACTGTCTGTGTGGAGTCTGCACGTTCTGTCTGTACGTGGGTTTCCTCCGGGTGCTCCGGTTTCCTCCCATAGTCCAAAGTTGTGCAGGTTAGGTAGATTGGCCATTCTAAATTGCCCTTAGTGTTCAAAAAGGTTAGGTGGGTTACGGGGATAAAGGGGGTAGGGTGGAGCGGTGGGGCTTAAGTAGGGTGCTTTTTCCAAGGGCTGGTGCAGACTCAATGGGCTGAATGGCCTGCTTTTGCACTGTAAATTCTATGATTCTAAGGAATATTCGTAGGCTGCCAATAACAAGACCCAATATTGTATCAAGGCAGAGCCGATAGTTGGGAAATACCTGCCATAGACATACTGGTGAAATTTTCGCAAAGTTTTCCTTCTCAATCTGCAAGTAGCATCTCTCTGCATCCGAAAGAGTCCTTTACACATCGGCAACAGTCTTTCTGTGCTGCAAGGAGGTGTCGCACATCACTATGAGTTCCGTCTTGGGATCATAACGAGCCAATAAATGAGACAATAGTTGCTGCCATTTTACTCTGTTGAAGGCCTCTTCTTGTGGCACCTCCTAAGAACATTTCTGTTATTTCTTCAATAACAGATGTAATGGCGATAGCAAGGAGTCCAAGTTTAGGATGAACTTCCCATAATAACTGACTAGTCCCAAGAAAGACTTCAATTCTGTGGCATTTCGTGGGCTAGGCGCTTTCCTAATGACTTTGACTTCCATGGAGTGTAGGCTTTTTTGGTGTACCCAATAGCTTCTGTTACTTCATTCGGTTGAAATACACACTTTTCTCTTTTATTCCTGCCTTTGAGGATGGAACATCAACAAAAAGACTGTAGCATTTCAGCTAACTCGTCTTTCTGGTTCATCACAAGCAAAGACACATCAAGATACAATATGTATGTGAATGTGAAACAAATGAGAAGGGGTGCCCATTGAACTCCCATTGTATGATGATGATCCCTCATCTGAACTTAGGCTCGGTACATTTTAAAGTGTCAAGTGACAAACACAGAATGGTATTGACCTGACCACCCACCTCATTTGGAAAAGGACTTTAGACTTGTAACAGGTCACATCATCAGGACAGTAAGAAATACACAAATTCTGTCCTGTGACATAGGCATGTATATGGTCTCATTAGGATGTAAAATAACTCATGGCACTAGTTTGAAGAACAAGGAGCTATTCCCAGTGTCCAGGCCAATTATTTACTCCTTAATCAACATCACTCGAACAGATTATTTGCAGATAATCGCATTGCTGTTTTTGTGGAAATGTATTGGGGCAGCAGGGTAGCATGGTGGTTAGCATAAATGCTTCACAGCTCCAGGGTCCAGGTTCGATTCCCCGGCTGGGTCACTGTCTGTGTGGAGTCTGCACGTCCTCCCCCTGTGTGCGTGGGTTTCCTCCGGGTGCTCCGGTTTCCTCCCACAGTCCAAAGATGTGCGGGTTAGGTGGATTGGCCATGCTAAATTTCCCGTAGTGTCCTAATAAAAAAGTAAGGTTAAGGGGGGGGTTGTTGGGTTACGGGTATAGGGTGGATACGTGGGTTGAGTAGGGTGATCATGGCTCGGCACAACATTGAGGGCCGAAGGGCCTGTTCTGTGCTGTACTATTCTGTGTTCTGTGTTCTGTGTTCTGTGCATAAATTGGCTGACACTATCATACATTACAACAACAATGATATCTAAAGGGATCATGCAGTACTTCCAAGTTAGTTACTGGCTATTGTTTCATTTCAAAGTGTTTTACGTGAGTTCAATTTGTCAACATAGAGAGGGGTTTACCTGCTTTTGCACTGCAGTGGTTTACCTCAGAATGGATGCAAACATAGATTGGTCACCGTTGAGTTTTGAGCATACGTTTGCATAATTTTGTGGTGTCTTTAAATCCTGACACTGCGGCCGTCAAGGTCACAGTTACACTAAACATCACGCAAGCACTATCTCATAAACCAAAATATCAGACATACCCACTTCCGTCCAGCCCACAGGATGCATTTACATCATCCCACTGTTTTGAATTTGTTTTATAAACATTTTATTGAGGTATTTTGGCATTGTAACAGCAGCAATATAAACAATGTACATAGAAACATAAACATAGTGCAAATACCACCCTCCCTCCCCCACAGGTCTCACCATTAATTACCCCCTAATCTACACTAACCATCGCCCCCCCCCCCCCCCCCCCCCCCCCCCCCACCTGCCGACGATTAATTTTCCATGAAGAAGTCGATGAATGGTTGCCACCTCCGGGCGAACCCTAACAGCGACCCTCTCAAGGCGAACTTGATTTTCTCCAAACAGAGAAAGCGAGCCATGTCAGATAGCCAGGTCTCCGACTTCGGGGGCTTTGAGTTCCTCCATGCTAGTTGTATCCGTCTCCGGGCTACCAGGGAAGCCTCTTTCTCCTCCTGGATTCCCGGATTTGCGACACCCCGAAAATTGCCACCTCTGGACTCAATGCCACCCTTGTTTTTTAATACCTTGGACATGACATCAGCAAACCCCTGCCAAAACCCCCAAGGCTTTGGACATGCCCAGAACATGTGGACATAGTTCATTGGTCCACCCGCACATTTTGCACACCTGTCTTCCACCCCAGAGAATCTGCTCATCTGGGCCACTGTCATATGGGCCCAGTGAATGACCTTGAATTGAATCAGGCTGAGCCTGGCACAAGTTGCAGTCGCATTGACTCTACTCAACGCGTCCACCCAAAGGCCCTCCTCTATCTCTCTCCCCAGCTCCTCCTCCCACTTTTGCTTCAGCTCCTCGGTCTGCATCTCCTCTGATCCCATGAGTTCCTTGTAAATGTCCAAGACACTCCCTTCTCCTACCCACCCTCTGGAAACTACCTGTCCTGAATCCCCCTTAGCGGTTGGAGTGGGAAGGTTGATACCTGTCTACGCAGAAAGTCCCACACCTGCAGGTATCTAAATTTGTTTCCCCTCACCAATGCAAACTTCTTCAGTGCCCTCATACTCAGAAAGGTCCCCTCTATAAACAAGTCCCCCATCATCTCATCCCCGCTCTCTGCCATATTCGGAACCCACCATCCATACTCCCATGGGCACAACCGGTGATTATCGCAGATTGGGGACCAGACCAATGCTCCCATTGCTCCCACATATCTCCTCCATTGCCCCCAGACTCTCAGGGCCGCCACCACCACGGGGCTGGTGGAGTACCGCACCGGCAAGAAAGGCAGAGGCACCATTACCAGCACTCCCAGACTTGTGCCCTTGCATGACGCCGCCTCCATACACACACATGCCGACCCCCAGCCCAGCCCCCCCCCCCCCCCCCCCCCCCCCCCCCACCACCAGCCACTTCCTAATCATGGCTATGTTAGCCGCCCTGTAATAATTGCTAAAGTTCGGCAGTGCCAGCCCGCCCTCTACCCGACTCTGCTCAAGCATTACCCTCCTCACTCACAGGGACTTGCCCCCACCCCACAAGAAGCCTGCAATAGCTTTATTGACCCACTTAAAAAGGGCCGTGGAATAAAGATGGGGAGACATTGGAATACAAACAGGAATCTCGGGAGGACCCTCATTTTCACCGTTTGGACTCTCGCAGCTAGAGACAACGGGAGTGCATCCCATTTCCGGAAATCATCTTTCATCTGATCCACCAACCGGGCCATGTTCAATTTATGTAGCTGGTCCCAATCCCACGCTACTGCAACACCTAGGTACCTGAAACTGTCCCCTACCAATCTAAACGGCAGCTCCCCCAGTCGCCTCCTCTGATCCCTCGCCTGGACCGCAAACATCTCGCTCTTCCCCATATTCAGCTTATACCCCGAGAACCGGCCAAATTCCCCTAGAGTTCCCATAATTTCTTCCATCCCCTCAATTGAATCTGAAACACACAGGAGCAGGTCATCCGCATAAAGCGAGACTCTTTGCTCCACCCCACCCCTCCCGAACCAGCCCCTTGAAGCTCTCCGAGCAATTGCCAGCGGCTCTATAGCCAGCGCAAACAGCAGTGTGGAGAGGGGGCATCCCTGTCTGCCCCCCCGGTGCAGTCTAAAATAGTCCGAAGTCGTTCTGTTCGCCCGCACACTTGCCACCTGACCCAGTCAATAAAGCCCCTCCCAAACCCGAAGCGCCCCAGAACCTCCCATAAATAATCCCATTCCACCCGGTCAAAAACTTTTTCCGCATCCATTGCGACCACTACCTCCACCTCCCTACTTTCCGGGGGCTTCATGATTACATTTAGCAGCCTTCTTACATTGGCCACCAGCTGCCTGCCCTTAATGGAATTGTCTGATCCTCCACAATAACGTTCAGTACACAATCCTCAATCCTGGAGGACAGCGGCGTCTACATTCAACAGGGATACCGGGCTGTAGGACCCACATAGCTCCGGGTTCTTGTCCCGTTTCAGGATAAGCGAATTCGTGGCCTGTGACATCGTCTGGGGCAGAACCCCTCTTTTCCTTGCCTCATTAAACACCTTCATCAGCACCGGTCCCAATATCCCAGAAAACTTTTTATAGAACTCCACTGGGTACCCGTCAGGTCCCGGGGTCTTGCCCGACTGTATGGCCTTCAAACCCTTCACTATCTCTTCCGACCCGATCGGGGCCCCCAGTCCCTCTACCAGCTCCCCGCCCACCTTCGGGAAGGTCAGCCCCTGCAGGAAGTGCCTCATCCCCTCCGGCCCCGTAGGGGGTTCCGACCTGTAGAGCCTGCTGTTGAAATCCCTAAACGTCTTACTCACCCCTACCGAATCACCAACCAGGTTCCCATCTCCGTCAATAACTTTCCCTATTTCTCTAGCTGCCTCCCTCTTTCTGAACTGCTGTGCAAGCATCCTGCTAGCCTTCTCCCCATGCTCGTAGATCGCCCCCCTCGCCTTTCTGAGCTGTTCCACTGCCCTCCCTGTGGTTAACAAGCCAAACTCTACCTGTAGCCTCCACCGTTCCCTTGAAAGCCCTATCTCTGGGGTCTCCGCATACCTCCTGTCGACTTGTACAATCTCTTTTACCAGTCGGTCCGTCTCTGCCCTGTCCGTCCTGTCCCTGTGGGCCCGGATCGACATCAGCTCCCCTCTCACCACTGCCTTCAGTACTTCCCAGACCACCGCTGCTGAGACTTCCCCCGTATCATTTACCTGCAGGTAATTTTGTATGCATTTCCTCTACCTCCATTGCGGGCGCTGATTGCTATCTTTACTAACCTGCAGGTCAACCCAGTGTGGAGCATGGTCTGAGATTGTAATCGCCGAGTACCCCGTGTCCACCATCCCAGCCAGCAAGGCCCTACCCAAAATAAAGAAATCAATCCAAGAGTATACCTTATGCACGTGGGAGTAGAAGGAGAACTCCTTCACCCTCGGCTGCTTAAATCTCCATGGATCCACCCTCGCCCATCTGCTCCATGAACTCTTTCCGTTCCTTTGCCATTGCTGGCATCCTGCCCGTTTTCGAGCATGCCTGATCCAGGCCGGGATCAATAACTGTATTAAAGTCCCCTCCCATGACCAGCTTGTGCGAGTCCAGGTCCGGTATCTTCCCCAACATCCTCTTTATGAATTACATATCATCCCAATTTGGCGCATACACATTAACCAGCACTACCTTCATCCCCTCCAGCTTACCGCTAACCATAATATATCGACCTCCCACATCTGAACCTATTCTACCCACCTCAAATAACACCCGCTTATTAATCAAGATCGCAATCCCTCCAGTCTTTGTGTCCAGCCATGAGTGGAAGACCTGACTGACCCAGCCTTTCCTCAATCTAACCTGGTCCACTACTCTAAGGTGCGTTTCCTGCAACATTACCACGTCCGCCTTCAGTCCCCTCAGGTGCGCGAACACACGTGCCCTCTTAACTGGCCCATTTAACCCTCGAACATTCCAGGTGATCAGCCTAGTTGGGGAGCAAAGTGACCCCCCCCCCCCCCTCCCCCCCACTGATTAGCTATCCACTTTCTTGGGCCCGCCTCCAGCCCATGCGCCGTACCACTTCAAGCCCGTCCGCCGGTCGCCCCCGCCACCGACCTCCTCTCTGTCCTTCAACTGAAGTCCCTCCCTCGTCAGCAGAACAACTACCCCCCCTCCCCCCCTAGCAAAACCACTCCAAAACCTAACCCATACAATAAACTAAACATATGCACCCCCCCCACACTGCGCTTCCATGAGCTAGCTCACGCAGCTAGCTTGGTGACCCCGCCTCTGGCGCCAAAGAGTCTCCCACCTATTGTTCCCTCACTCCCCTCCCCCCCCCAGCTCATACAAACAAATTCCCTCATCTAACGATCCCCACACAATCACCCAACTGTAAGAAAAACACCGAAACCCAAACAAGCACGTCTCCATCCCACAAAAGTGCAAATCAAAGCAAAAAGCATTGCCAACGTTCACCAGAAAGAAAAACTGAAATCGAAAAACTTTTCCACCCCTTCTTAAATAGAATTCAAAAACAGAAGAGAAAAAAAACCAGTATAAGCCAACAAGCTGCATCAAAGTTCTCAGCCCACCAGTCCTTTTCTTTTCGCGAAGTCCAGCGTGTCTTCGGGCGACTCAAAATAATGATGCTGGTCCTCATATGTGACCCAGAGACGAGCCTGATACAGCAAACCAAACGTCACCTGTTTCTTGAAGAAGATTGACTTAATTTGGTTGAAACCTACCCTTTTCTGGCCACCTCCACACTCAGGTCCTGGTAAACCCGCAGGATACTGTTATCCCACTTACAGCTCCGCGTTCGCTTGGCCCACTGAAGAATACATTCCTTGTCCAGGAACCTGTGGAATCTCACCACCATTGCCCTCAGAGGGTCCCCCGTTCGCGGCTTCCTCGCAAGAGCACTGTAGGCCCTGTCCACCTCCAAGGGTCGGGAGAATGCCCCCTCCCCCAGCAGCTTCTCAAACATACCCGCTATGTATGTCCCAGCATCAGCTCCCTCAGACCCTCCGGAAGCCCGACAATTCTTAAGTTCTGCCGACGGGGCCTATTCTCTAGGTCCTCCACCTTCTCCAGAAGCCTTTTCTACCCCACCTCCAGCTCCACCGCAGTTTGATGCTCCTCCTGCTTAGCCAGCGCCTTCTCAACCTTCTGGATCGGCCTATCCTGGGCATCCAATCTGTGTTCCAGCCGATCAATCAACTCTTTAATCGGGTCCAGACAGTCTCGTTTCTGCTTGGCAAAGCCATCCTAGATGACCTGCATCAACTGAGCGTTGATCGCTGGGCCGACACACCAGGGGTCTAGTACTTGGCGATGCTGTCTCCTGCTGCAGCTTTAGCACAACCCTTGCCTGTCTTTTTATTTCTGCCTTTTCGTGTGCTTCTGGTTCTTTTCTCCATACACTGATACGTGGAAACAGTGCCCAATTGCCTCAGGCTTCGAATTTACAGTTTAAAACCGGAAAAAAGTCAGGGGGATAGGTCCAAAAGTCCGTCCAGAGCAGGAGCCACCAAATGTGTGACTTCCTCCTCCATAGCCGCCACCGGACCTGTTTTGAATTTTTAAGCGGCCATTTAGCACCTGAAAAAGGTGCACTATACAATTCAATTTCTACTGCACCATAACTAGTGTACCAATAAACTTTGCCATAGAGTTTAATACCTCTATCAGTATATAATAATGCCTTAGGGATTTCAAGTAATTGAAAGAGTTGACAAGGGAAGAAGTCCTCTGGGTATGATATACCAGGAGCTGGATTCTCCGATCCTGCGCCTATGTCCGCAGGATCGGTCTGGTCTTAGGACCAGAAAGTCGGCGCCGCCCCTGCACCGCTCCTCCATCCGATGCGGGGTTGGCAGCCGCATAGCGTAAACCCACCGGCTGTACCTACGGATATGGCCGTGTCCGTGGACATGCATGCGCACGGCGGCGACCTGTGGCGGCAGCGCCATGCAACATGGCACCGGCCGCGCATGGACCCGGCCTGCCAAAAACTGCACTCCTGTAACCAGCCTCGCCACCTCCCACCAGTCCCCCCCCCCCCCCCCCAGGCCCCATCGAAGCCCCCTCTACTGGCGCAAAGGCCCCCCCCCCCGTGGTAGCGCTGGAGTCAGTCTGTAGCCGCCATGCGAGGTCCTCGAACGGTGTGAGCACACGCTAGCGACGCCTTCAGGGACTTAGCCCATCGGGGGTGGAGCATTGGGGGCGGGGCCTCAGGTGACGTCCTCCATAGGGCGTGCGGCGTTGAGATTAAGAAAATAAAAAAAGACAAATTTATCAAATGACAATTTATAAGTTTTCAGTTTTTTAACTTTCACTTTAACAATCACACCACACTCCATAGAAATTAAGCATGAATTAAGAGGAACATTATTGTCAATATAAATATTAAGTAGCAGATACAACAAAGATAGTTCTAACATATATGTCAGATATTCAGGAGAAATGGCACCAATTTCAGCCCTTTAAATCTCTCTTGCTCAGGTAGAATGCCAGCTCCTTTCCTTCACAGATTTTCTACCAATTGTCAACAGACAGCAGCTTCACCTCAAACTAAGTTCCATGGGTTTAATCTTCAACAACACGGAGCACTTCTCCAGAACATCCTTAGCTCTGCTCACAACAGTCTTGTTGTGACAACACTCTTGATCAGGCATTTTCAAAGTTGGGGTCGCGACCCACGGGTGGGTTGTGGCCGTTTTTGGGAGGGTTGCGGAACCGTCTGTCGCGGCGCTCCCGATTGCGCAAATCTGCACACAACAGCCGCAGCAGCTGTTTTAAATGATGCCGGCTGCGAGCTGCCTTCAAAGAGGCCACGACCATATGAAAAATTGCGGCCGCACTGCGCATGCCTGCCCACTCATCGGTGCACATGCGCAGAGTTTTGCGCGGGCACGTATGAACAGTGCAGCAGCATTTTTTTATATGGTCGTGGCCTTTTTGAAGGCCGCTCTCAGCCGGCATTTGCCCGGTTCAGAAGTGCTCGGTTCTTCTGAACGAAGCTAAGGCCGAGTTCCCCCCAGCGACTAGCACCATCGGACCCACCCGCAGAGATCCAGCGCCATGGCCTCCAGCTCGGATCTCGCCTGTATCCACAGCGCGCTCATCCTGCACGATGACGAGGTTGCCGTCACCGAAGACAAACTCAATTTTGTCTGATTAAAACAGCTGGTGTGACCATTGAGCCTTTCTGGCCTAGTCTGTTTGCCAAGGCATTGGCTAATAATGACGTCAATAGTCTGATCTGCAATGTTGGTGCTGGTCATCGTGCCCCAGCTGCTGCAGCAGTTGTTTCCACCGCTGCCCCTGTTGCTGCTGAAGGGAAAAAGGAAGAGAAGAAACAGGAAGAATCTGAAGATGACATGGGCTTTGGTCTCTTTGATTAAACATGCCGTGCAACAACATTGTTACAATTTACAATAAAGAAATAAAAATTGAAAATAAAAGCCGGCTGCTGCAACTGAAGACCGTGAATTTGCGCAATCGGAGACGCAGATGATTTTAAAAATGTTTTAACGTAATCTTCCTGCCTGAAGGGAGGCAGAAAGCAGGTCACCCCCCCACCGAACATCGCCATCATGTGCTTTGGGCGCGATTGTGATTCCTCCATTTTGTCAGCAGCAAACAAGGAAAGAAAAAATGGTGGGTTGCGAACGTCGGCTGGTGTGGGTCCCAAAGGTTGGCTGGATGGTAAAAATGGGTCCCAAGAAAAAAGTTTGAAAAACACTGCTCTTGATGATGTGGATGCATCAGTATTAGCTGTGTCCAAACTCTCAGTAACAACCCTATACACTGTATGGCCAATCAGTTCTTTTAAAATAACTGAAACATCAGCAGCAACCTTATTTTCCTTATCGTCGGTCCTAGATCCAGCCTTTATGTTTCATATTTTTAACAGCATCACCACCTTCTCTCTCGAACCTGATTCATGTCCCATTTCCAGCTCATGTGGGTCCACTCTTGCACCATTTCAGGGGCTGAAGTCCTGTTGGGAGAACTGCCTGCTGCTCCCCATTACACCTTAAACCTCACACAGGAAAATACCTACTCACTCCAGAATGGCATCATTGTTGGTGTCATCGAGTCCCCTCCAGGACAGGGTTCAGTTACAGGCTGCTGTTGTCTCTGGCTGAGCTTTGCAACTCCATCCACAAGTAGCATATATGCCCCTGCTGCCTTGAGCCAACCGGCTCCTGCTGATTGCACAGAACGGCGTCGGATACCATCACAACATTAATAAACCTGTGGAATGGGTGTGTAAACAGTAAATAAATTTCCATATTAAGTCTTTGAAGTGTGTGCCATTTTCAGCATTGGAAACTGCTGGCAGTGATGACATGAGACAACCACTTGGTGAAGTAGATGACCAGAAGCCAATCTTTAGTTGGTTTTAGATATATTCACAAAGTGAAACATTACAAGCTTCAAACTCCACACCCACACCAGTGTCAGTAAATGGCTCTATTTTTTTTTCAGGCTCTGTAACTGGATAAAGCTCTTTGCAGAGTTAGTATACTGAAAAAAAACTTGCTCAGGAGTGTGGGTTTTGGTCCTTCCCGCTGATAGAACATTAAAAAAAAATTTAGAGTACGTAATTCTATTTTTTCCAATTAAGGGGCAATTTAGCATGGCCAATCCACCTAACCTGCACATCTTTTTGGGTTGTGGGGGTGAGACCCACGCAGACACGGGAAGAATGTGCAAACTCCACACGGACAGTGACCCAGGGCTGGGATCGAATCTGGGTCCTTGGCGCCATGAGGCAGCAGTGCTAACCGCTGTGCCACCATGCTGGCCACCCACTGGTAGAACAGATGAACTTTTCCTCTTCCACATTCAAACTCTGGTAATATTCAGGTCCTGATGAATCGAGTGATTTGGTCAGATCATGCCATGATGTTTGGTTTGAACTTCCCGCTGGGAAATCCTCCCCTCCTATTCTCCCGCTGGGGTGCAAGTTCACTCACCTGAATCATTTCCTCTGTTTCTCTCCACAATCACGCTCGCAGGAGTTGAAATACGAAAGGGAGAATCAATGTGTGGCTTGAGGCTTGGTGCAGGAGGGAGAACTTCAGATTCTTGGGCATTAGGGCCAGTTCTAGGGCACGAGACACCAATTCAAAAGGGATGGGATGCACTTCAAAAGGACTGTGACCTGTGTCCTCATGGGGACATTCACAAGTGCAGTTGGGGAGGGTTTAAACTAAATTGGCAGGGAGGGCTTGGCATCAAGAGATCGAAGCAGAAAAGAGGAATGAGCTGCATAAAGGAGAGTGTGTTGGATAGTAATACAGCAGGAAATAATACTGTATTAGATAGGAGTAGTCTAAGAAGGAATACAAAGATATGGGGCTGGATTCCCCGCCCCACCGTGCCACATTTCTGCCCCGATCCGCCAGCAGGATTCTCCGTCACGCCGGCTGGTCAATCGGGTTTCCCATTGTGGGGAAGCCCCACGCCATCGGGAAACCCCCGGGCGCCGGCAAAACGGAGAATCATGCTGGCGGAGAATCCGGCTGATGATTACAATGCATGTGTACAAATGCACAGCATGTGGTGAATAAGGATGGTGAGCTATAACACAAACGGCCATGTGGGAATATGACTGAGCTGGAAACGTAGATTAAAAATGGTGAGGAGTGAGTGATCCAAAGTGTTCAGAAAAACTAGAGAAGGAAAAAAGAGAGGTAGATGGCAGTACTGAATAAGGAAGACATTGCTGTGGTGGAAAGAGAAAATATCCTTAAAGAGGGCAAGGACTGAATCTATTTGGTTAGAGTTGAGAATCAAAAAAGGAAAGATAACACTGCTGAGGGTGGGTGGGGGGGGGGGTGTTCAAACTGTGAGAGAGGGATAGAAGGGGCAAATCTGCAGGTAAATCACAGAGATGTGCAAGCATTATAAAGAGTGGTGATATTAGGAGCATTTTAACTACCCGAATATTGATTGTGATAATGTTATGGTAAAGTGAAAGGAGGGGGAGAAATTTCTGAAATGTGTTCAGGAGAACTTCTTTGATCAGTGTGTTCTCACTCCAACTAGAATGAAGGCATTTCTGGATCTGGTGTTGGGGAATGAGGTGTGCTGAGTAGACCAAAGTAGGGTAACACTTGGGCAAGAGTGATCCATCTACCATAAGTAAGAAGTCTTACAACACCAGCTTGATGTCATAAGAACATAAGAACATAAGAACTAGGAGCAGGAGTAGGCCATCTGGCCCCTCGCGCCTGCTCCGCCATTCAATTAGATCATGATGTGGAGATGCCGGCGTTGGACTGGGGTGAGCACAGTAAGAAGTCTTACAACACCAGGTTAAAGTCCAACAGGTTTGTTTCAAACACGAGCTTTCGGAGCACGGCTCCTTCTTCAGGTGAATGGAAAGGCTTGTTCCAGAAATGTTTATATAGACACAGTCAGAGATGCCCCGGAATGCGAGCACCTGCAGGCAATCAAATCATCAAAGATGCAGAGAGAGAGGTAACTCCAGGTTAAAGAGGTGTGAATTGTCCCAAGCCAGTTCAGTCGGTAGGCCTCTGCAAGTCCAGGCTTGTTGGTGGGGGCCGAATGTAATGCGACATGAATCCCAGATCCCGGTTGAGTCCGCATTCATGCGTGCGGAACTTAGCTATAAGTTTTTGCTCAGCAATTTTGCGTTGTCGCGTCTCCTGAAGGCCTCCTTGTAGAATGCTGACCCGGAGATCAGAGGCTGAATGTCCTTGACTGCTGAAGTGTTCCCCAACTGGAAGGGAACAGTCCTGCCTGTTGATAGTCGCACGATGCCCGTTTATTCGTTGTCGCAGTGTCTGCATGGTCTCGCCAATGTACCACGCTTCGGGACATCCTTTCCTGCAGCGTATGAGGTAGACTACATTGGTCGAGTCGCACGAGTATGCGCCGCGTACCTGGTGGGTGGTGTTTCCACGTGTAATGGTGGTGTCCATGTCTATGATCTGGCATGTCTTGCAGAGATTACCCTGGCAGGGTTTTGTGGTGTTGTGGTTGCTGTTCTGAAGGCTGGGTAATTTGCTGCAAACAATGGTTTGTTTGAGGTTGCGCGGTTGTTTGAAGGCCAGTAGTGGGGGTGTGGGGATGACCTTGGCAAGATGTCCATCCTCGCTGATGATGTGTTGGAGGCTGCGAAGAAGATGTCGTAGTTTCTCCGCCCCAGGAAAGTACTGGACGACGAAGGGTACTCTGTCAGTGGTGTCCCGTGTTTGTCTTCTGAGGAGGTCGGTGCGGTTTTTTGCTGTGGCGCGGTGGAACTGTCGATCAATGAGTCGAGCGCCATATCCCGTTCGTACGAGGGCATCTTTCAGCATCTGTAGGTGTCTGTTGTGCTCCTCCTTGTCTGAGCAGATCCTGTGTATACGGAGGGCTTGTCCATAGGGGATGGCTTCTTTAATGTGTTTCGGGTGAAAGCTGGAGAAGTGGAGCATCGTGAGATTATCTGTGGGCTTGCGGTAAAGCGAGGTGCTGAGGTGACCGTCCTTGATGGAGACGAGTGTGTCCAAGAATGGAACTGAATTTGGAGAATAGTCCATGGTGAGTTTGATGGTGGGATGGAACTTATTGATGTCATCGTGTAGTCGTTTCAGTGATGTCTCGCCGTGGGTCCAAAGGAAAAAAATGTCATCGATGTATCTGGTGTATAGCATCGGTTGAAAGTCCTGTGTGGTGAGGAAGTCCTGTTCAAACTTGTGCATGAAGATGTTGGCATATTGAGGTGCAAATTTGGTCCCCATGGCTGTTCCGTGCGTCTGGATGAAGAATTTGTTGTCGAAGGTGAAGACGTTGTGGTCTAGAATGAAACGGATGAGTTGCAGAATTGCGTCTGGAGATTGGCAGTTGTCGGTGTTGAGGACTGAGGCTGTTGCAGCAATGCCGTCGTCATGGGGGATGCTGGTGTAGAGTGCCGAGACATCCATTGTGACGAGGAATGTTCCTGGTTCAACTGGTCCATGGGTGCTGAGTTTCTGTAGGAAGTCCGTCGTGTCGCGACAGAAGCTGGGTGTACCTTGTACGATGGGTTTCAAGATGCCCTCGATGTGGCCAGAGAGGTTCTCACACAGGGTCCCATTGCCTGAAACGATAGGACGGCCTGGTGTGTTGGCCTTGTGTATTTTCGGGAGGCAGTAGAGATCTCCAATGCGGGGATTACGTGGGATGAGAGCACGTAGGGTGTTCTGAAGGTCTGGATCTAAGGTCTTGATCAGTCTGCTGAGTTGGCGGATGTGTTCCTTGGTTGGATCTGCGGGTAACTGCCTGTAGTGTTCCTGGTTGTCGAGTTGTCGGTATACTTCTTTGCAGTAGTCTGTTCTGTTCAGTATGACGGTGGCCCCTCCTTTGTCTGCTGGTTTGATGACGATGTTGCGGTTGGTCTTGAGAGTGCGGATGGCGTTGCGTTGTGCTTGGGTGACGTTTGCGCAACCTCAAACAAACCATTGTTTGCAGCAAATTACCCAGCCTTCAGAACAGCAACCACAACACCACAAAACCCTGCCAGGGTAATCTCTGCAAGACATGCCAGATCATAGACATGGACACCACCATTACACGTGGAAACACCACCCACCAGGTACGCGGCGCATACTCGTGCGACTCGACCAATGCAGTCTACCTCATACGCTGCAGGAAAGGATGTCCCGAAGCGTGGTACATTGGCGAGACCATGCAGACACTGCGACAACGAATAAACGGGCATCGTGCGACTATCAACAGGCAGGACTGTTCCCTTCCAGTTGGGGAACACTTCAGCAGTCAAGGACATTCAGCCTCTGATCTCCGGGTCAGCATTCTACAAGGAGGCCTTCAGGAGACGCGACAACGCAAAATTGCTGAGCAAAAACTTATAGCTAAGTTCCGCACGCATGAATGCGGACTCAACCGGGATCTGGGATTCATGTCGCATTACATTCGGCCCCCACCAACAAGCCTGGACTTGCAGAGGCCTACCGACTGAACTGGCTTGGGACAATTCACACCTCTTTAACCTGGAGTTACCTCTCTCTCTGCATCTTTGATGATTTGATTGCCTGCAGGTGCTCGCATTCCGGGGCATCTCTGACTGTGTCTATATAAACATTTCTGGAACAAGCCTTTCCATTCACCTGAAGAAGGAGCCGTGCTCCGAAAGCTCGTGTTTGAAACAAACCTGTTGGACTTTAACCTGGTGTTGTAAGACTTCTTACAATTAGATCATGGCTGATCTTTTGTGGACTCAGCTCCACTTTCCGGCTCGAACACCATAACCCTTAATCCCTTTATTCTTCAAAAAACTATCTATCTTTACCTTAAAAACATGTAATGAAGGAGCCTCAACTGCATCACTGGGCAAGGAATTCCATAGATTCACAACCCTTTGGGTGAAGAAGTTCCTCCTAAACTCAGTCCTAAATCTACTTCCCCTTATTTTGAGGCTATGTCCCCTAGTTCTGCTGTCACCCAACAGGTTTGAGTTGAATCACTAGCTTTCGGAGAGCAGCTTCTTCATAAGGTGAGACTTAAGCTAAATTACCAGTTCACTTTTGCTGGTTCCGCTTTTATGCCCTCATAATTGCCCTTATTTAATTTTAAAATATTATTCTTAAATCCACTCCCCTCTCCCTCAAACTGAATGTAAAATTCAATCATATTATTATCAGTGCTACCGAGGGATGGCTTTACAATGAGGTGATTAATTAATCCTCCCTTATTAGTCAAAACATTGGACATTCTGAATTCTCCCTCTGTGTACCCGAACAGGTGCCGGAATGTGGTGACTAGGGGATTTTCACAGTAGGGGACTAGGGGATTTTCACAGTAACTTCATTGCAGTGTTAATGTAAGCCTACTTGTGACGATAATAAAGATTATTGTTAAAACCAGTATAGCCTGCTCTCTGGTTGGTGCCAGAACATGCTGTTCTAAGAAACTATCCCAAAAATATTCTATGAATTCCTCATCTAGTCTACCTTTGTCCATTTGATCTTTCTAGTCTATATGTTGGTTAAAATCCCCCATGGCAATAACTGTGCCTTTCTGGTAAGCTCCCATTATTTCTTCTGGATACCCAGTGCTGCTATGTGGTTACAGTTAGGGTGCTTGTACATCACTCCCACAAGTGACTTCTTGCTTTAATCATTCCTCAACATTACCCAAACCACTTCTGGTTTCCTGAAATTGAGTCATCCTCCTCTATTGTCCTCTAATATCATCTTTAATTTACAGAGCCACCTCTCCACTTTTTCCTAGCTTCCTGCACAACTCATTCCCCTAACCCTAACCCTAAATGTCACACACCCTTCAATATCCAGGCCCCAATCAATGTCAGCCTGCAACCATATATCTGTAATGGCTATTAGATCATACCTGTTTGTCTCAATTTTAGTTCATTTGTTTTATTTTGAATGCTATGTGCATTCAGATACAGAGCCTTTAGTTGTTACGATTATTTTTGTAGTGATGATTTATCTGATGATTTACTCTTAGATTTGTACTCCATGTCCCTTCCTTTCATAGTCAATCATTTCACGTATGAACACCTTCCTCTCTTATGTTGTCTCTATTCTTTGATTTACCACTTCTTCCCAAATTTGATCCCTTGCCCCCACTATTTAGTTTAAAACCCTCTCTATTTCTCTAGTTATTCAGCTCACAGGAACACATGGTGCCAGCATGGTTCAAATGTAGACCATCCCAATGACATAGCCCCCCAATTCCCCGAGTACTGATGCCAGTGCCTCACAAACCGGGTTCAATGGGCCAAATGGTCTCCTTCTCAGCCATAATAACTTTATCACAAAGATGAGAACCTTAAAAATAAAACATTGCCAGACCAGGAATCAATGTAGGTCAGCAAGATCAAGGGTGCTGAGTGAATGGGACTTAATGCGAGTCAGGATTGGACCAGTTGAACTTTGTAGGAGGTAGTAGGTAACAAAGGCATTAATGATGGTTTGAGCAGCAGATAGGCTGAGATAGGAGCCAATATGTTCAATATTATTTTAATATAAACAATCAGTAACCCTTCTTGATTAATTTGCTTGGGCACTTGGGATGGGAGGGGGCTTGCAAGTCAGAAAGATGGCTACACTGTGTTAAACATCACCTGGTGTGGTTCAGGAGACTCACTCTGGCATGGAATTTGCTGCAGATGAAGAGAGTGGGCTGAGAAAGTGCAGGATTTGCTGGATTTGTTCTCTATCCCTCTTCCTGACTAGCTGAACTTTCTGTTTCTCTTCACCTCTTCCAATTACCCTCCAGAGGTCACAGTTGTCAGTGACCATCTCCATGTTGTCTGTGTCAATATACACCATCTTTGAATCTTACTTGCAAGATTTCTTGCAGTGGAGATATGGATGTCCGACAGGTCATGGCCCAGTGGCCATGCAGAAGGACTTTGCAAGTATTGACAGGCAGAGATCCACTGATCACTGAAAGTGGCAATGCATGTGGGTAAGGTGGTCAAGAAGGCATATGGCATGCTGGCCATCATCAGTCGGGGCATTGAATATAAAAACATGTTGCAGCTGTACAGGACCTGAGTTAGGCCTCAATAGGAATATTGTGTATAATTCTGGGCACCACACTACCAGAAGGATGTGGATGCTTTGGAGAGGGTGCAGAAGCAGTTTACAAGGATGTTTCCTGGTATGGAGGGCATTAGCTATTAGGAGAGGTTAGATAAACTTGGTCTGTTCTCACTGGAACGACGGAGGTTGAGAGGCGTCCTGCTAGAGATCTACAAGATTATGAGTGGCATGGACAGAATGGATAGTCAGATGTTCTTTCCTAGGGTAGGAGAGTCAAGTACTAGGGGACATAGGTTTAAAGTGCATGGGGAAAGTTTAAAACAGGAGTGCAAGGCAAATATTTTACACAGAGGGTGGTAAATGTTGCTAAGGAATGAGTTAAGAGACTCATTAGATGTCTCATTGATGTTAAGTATCCAATAATTGACACTGATATGTAAATATGTAAATATGTAAACATCAATTAGATGTCTCATTGATGTTAAGTATCCAATAATTGACACTGATATGTAAATATGTCACAGGTGGCTCTTGTGATGTGATGTGGTGATCGAGTTTTGTCTCGAGTGTGTTCAAGAAAAAATAAAGGTGTTTGTGAAAAGGAGCAAAAGTCTTGACTCTTTACTCAACAGCAGAGAGAAGTTAACAATGGTAGCAGAGGATTGTTGCTGTGCAAATGTAAAGGGTTGAAAGATACAACTTCTCCAGAAGAAAAAAATAATTCTGCATCAACCAAGGAGTGAGTGAGAAGGAAAACAAAATATGGCTGCACCTAGAATAAAGATGTCCGGATATGACTATCCGCCATTATTTTCTGAAAGGGGATCGTACAACCAATGGAGAAGTGCAGTTGTTATATGGACTAAGGTAACTGCCTTGGGAAAGAGGAAACAAGGTATGGCATTAGCTCTTTCTCTACCTTATAAGAGTAGAATCCGAAGCAAAGTGTTTTCTGAACTGGAATTGGAAGGTTTGACTCAGAAAAAGGTCTGGAGATTCTATTGTGTTTTATGGATAAGATTTATCAAAAGGATGACTTGTTAAGTCCGTATGAAGCTTGATCAAAATTTGATAGATTCCGTAAAACAGAGGATATCTCTATTGAGGACTATGTAATGGAATTTAGCAGACTATACAAAAGGTTGTGGAAACACCGCCTGGAATTTCCACAGTCCGTTTTGGCATTTAAGTTACTGCACTGTGTTAGAGTGACAGATATGGATAGGCTCCTGGTTTTGACAGGAATGAAGTTTGCAGATGATGATACCTTATTCGATCAGATGATAGAAGCCTTAAAGAAGTTTCTGGGGAAACATTCAATTCCTACGGCTCTTATGACAAAAATGGGTCAGTCAGCAATAAAGCAGACTATGGAAGATACACTACTGGCAGGGTGTCAAGATTGTACGGCTACAAACAAGTTACGAGAGTATGGAAGGAGATCGGGACCTGGAAATTATGAGGACAGAAACCCATTTAAAACCTATACTTGACACTGATATATAAAGGGGTCACAGGTGGTTCTTGTGATGTGATGTGATGATAGAGTTTTGCACAGTGTGTTCAAGGAAAAATAAAGGTATTTGTGAAAAGGAGCAAAACGCTTGACTCTGCTCAACAGCAGGCAGAAGCTGATAAATGTACTGAACACTGGGGAGGTGGTGGGAGCAGGTACGATAGTGGCATTTAAGGGGCATCTAGACAAATATATGAATGGGGTGGGAATGGAAGGAAACGGACTCCGTAAGTGCGTACAATTTTAGTTTAGGCAGGTATCATGGTTGGCGCAGGCTTGGAGG
Organism: Scyliorhinus canicula; assembly: GCF_902713615.1. Taxonomy (NCBI): domain Eukaryota; kingdom Metazoa; phylum Chordata; class Chondrichthyes; order Carcharhiniformes; family Scyliorhinidae; genus Scyliorhinus; species Scyliorhinus canicula. Next base: position 72,932,328 of record NC_052161.1, read on the forward strand.
GCCGAAGTGCTGTCTTGTTCTTTGAGTTTTGGGTAATCTATCAAATGAACATTGCTGAACCATCACAGACATGTTTGACTTAGTCATGAATGTATGCTTATGGAAATAAGGACCTTTTGAGCTGGTGACTGTGTCTGTTAAGAGATGTCGAAGATGTGGGGAGCGACAGTAAAGACAGGAATTGTTAAGCCTCTTCTCCTGCCAAGCATTTTTCTCCACACCGGATTACTGTTGATCCATGCACTGAACACAGGCTTGATGGATATGCAGTTTGATGTTCTTGGTCAGATTGCTTTCACTATATACTCTCTTACTCCTTGTGTACACAATGGGTCCAATTTTGCAGTGCACATGTTGATTTCAGCAACACATAACAGGTTGCTGGTGGTCACGGAACATAAATATTGTGAGTTATTAACAACCTCCAGTGTCACATTGTCAATGCTGATTAATGATGAAATAGCAACATTCCTGGATCATGACATTTATCTTCCTGATGCTTATAGTCAAACCAAGTACTTTACAAGTTTGAGAGAGTCTGTTCACATGCTGCTCTGGTGTTCCTCGGTATAGAGTGTTCCTCGGCTCTTTGGGAGGGTTTAAACTAATTTGTCAGGGGGTGGGAAAACGAGCTGTAGTCCAGAAGCCAGTGTTGAGAGTAGTGAGCTACTGAGGAGGGTATAAAGGTCGCAGGAGTGTACCGGCAGACAGAAAGGTGGATTGAAGTGTGTCTACTTCAATGCAAGGAGCATCCCGAATAAGGTAGGTGAACTTGGAGCGTGGAATGGTACTTGGGACTACGATGTTGTGGCCATTACGGAGACATGGTTAAAACAGGGACAGGAATGGTTGTTGGAAGTTCCGGTAAGAGTAGGGAAGGTGGTAAAAGAGGTGGAAGAGTAGCATTGTTAATCAAGGATAATTTGACGGCTGCAGGAAGGCAGTTCGAAGGGGATCTGCCTACTGAGGTAATATGGCTGAAGTTAGAAATAGGAAAGGAGCGGTCACGTAGTTAGGAGTTTTCTATAGGCCCGCAAATAGTAATAGAGATAGAACATAGAACAGTACAGCACAGAACAGGCCCTTCGGCCCTCGATGTTGTGCCGAGCAATGATCACCCTACTCAAACCCACATATCCACCCTATACCGGTAACCCAACAACCCCACCTCCCCTTAACCTTACTTTTTAGGACACTACGGGCAATTTAGCATGGCCAATCCACCTAAGATGTGGAGGAAGAAATTGCAAAACAGATTATGGATAGGTGTGGAGGTCTCAGGGTAGTTGTCATGGGTGACTTTAACTTTCCAAATATTGATTGGAACCTCTACAGGTCGAACAGTTCGGATGGGGCAGTTTTTGTACAGTGTGTGCTGGAGGGTTTCCTGACACAATATGTGGATAGGCCGACAAAGGGGGGGGGGGGGGGGGGGGGGGGGGGGGGGGGACATTGGATTTGGTACTGGGTATTGAACCGGGCCAAGTGTTAGATTTGTTTATGGGAGAAGACTTTGGAGATAGTGACCACAATTTGGTTTCTTTCACTATTGCAATGGAGAGGGATAGGGCCATACGGCAGGGCAAGGTTTATAATTGGGGGAGGGGTAATTATGATGTGATTAGGCAAGAATTAGGGAGCATAAGATGCGAACACAAACTGTCCGGGAAAGGCACAAATGAAAAGTGGAGCTTGTTCAAGGAACAAATACTGCGTGTCCTTGATAGGTATGTCCCTGTCAGGCAGGGAGGAAATGTCCGTGTGAGGGAACCATGGTTCACAAAAGAGGTTGAATGTCTTGTCAAGAGGAAAAAGGAAGTGTATGTAAGGATGAGAAAACAAGGTTCAGTTGGGTCGCTTGAGGGTTACAAGGTAGCAAGGAATGAGCTAAAAAAAAGGGCTAAGGAGAGCTAGGAGGGGGCATGAGAAGTCCTTGGCAGGTCGGATCAAGGAAAACCCCAAGGCTTTTTACTCTTATGTGAGAAATAAAAGAATGACCAGGGTGAGGTTAGGGCCGGTCAAGGACGGTAGTGGAAACTTGTGCATGGAGTCAGAAGAAATAGGAGGCGTTGAATTAATACTTTTCTTCAGTGTTCACCAAGGAGAGGGGCCATGTTTTTGAGGATGAGTGTGGGTTACAGGCGGGTAGGCTGGAGGAGGTGGATGTTCTGAGGAAGGATGTATTAGCAATTTTGAAAAACCTTAGGGTCGACAAGTCCCCTGGGCCAGATGGGTTATATCCAACGATTATTTTGGAGGCAAGGGCAAGGGATGAGATTGCAGAGCCTTTGGCTTTGATCTTTGGGTCCTCACTGTTCACAGGGATAGTACAGTAAGAAGTCTTACAACACCAGGTTAAAGTCCAACAGGTTTGTTTCAAACACGAGCTTTCGGAGCACGGCTCCTTCTTCAGGTGAATGGAAAGGCTTGTTCCAGAAATGTTTATATAGACACAGTCAGAGATGCCCCGGAATGCGAGCACCTGCAGGCAATCAAATCATCAAAGATGCAGAGAGAGAGGTAACTCCAGGTTAAAGAGGTGTGAATTGTCCCAAGCCAGTTCAGTCGGTAGGCCTCTGCAAGTCCAGGCTTGTTGGTGGGGGCCGAATGTAATGCGACATGAATCCCAGATCCCGGTTGAGTCCGCATTCATGCGTGCGGAACTTAGCTATAAGTTTTTGCTCAGCAATTTTGCGTTGTCGCGTCTCCTGAAGGCCTCCTTGTAGAATGCTGACCCGGAGATCAGAGGCTGAATGTCCTTGACTGCTGAAGTGTTCCCCAACTGGAAGGGAACAGTCCTGCCTGTTGATAGTCGCACGATGCCCGTTTATTCGTTGTCGCAGTGTCTGCATGGTCTCGCCAATGTACCACGCTTCGGGACATCCTTTCCTGCAGCGTATGAGGTAGACTACATTGGTCGAGTCGCACGAGTATGCGCCGCGTACCTGGTGGGTGGTGTTTCCACGTGTAATGGTGGTGTCCATGTCTATGATCTGGCATGTCTTGCAGAGATTACCCTGGCAGGGTTTTGTGGTGTTGTGGTTGCTGTTCTGAAGGCTGGGTAATTTGCTGCAAACAATGGTTTGTTTGAGGTTGCGCAAACGTCACCCAAGCACAACGCAACGCCATCCGCACTCTCAAGACCAACCGCAACATCGTCATCAAACCAGCAGACAAAGGAGGGGCCACCGTCATACTGAACAGAACAGACTACTGCAAAGAAGTATACCGACAACTCGACAACCAGGAACACTACAGGCAGTTACCCGCAGATCCAACCAAGGAACACATCCGCCAACTCAGCAGACTGATCAAGACCTTAGATCCAGACCTTCAGAACACCCTACGTGCTCTCATCCCACGTAATCCCCGCATTGGAGATCTCTACTGCCTCCCGAAAATACACAAGGCCAACACACCAGGCCGTCCTATCGTTTCAGGCAATGGGACCCTGTGTGAGAACCTCTCTGGCCACATCGAGGGCATCTTGAAACCCATCGTACAAGGTACACCCAGCTTCTGTCGCGACACGACGGACTTCCTACAGAAACTCAGCACCCATGGACCAGTTGAACCAGGAACATTCCTCGTCACAATGGATGTCTCGGCACTCTACACCAGCATCCCCCATGACGACGGCATTGCTGCAACAGCCTCAGTCCTCAACACCGACAACTGCCAATCTCCAGACGCAATTCTGCAACTCATCCGTTTCATTCTAGACCACAACGTCTTCACCTTCGACAACAAATTCTTCATCCAGACGCACGGAACAGCCATGGGGACCAAATTTGCACCTCAATATGCCAACATCTTCATGCACAAGTTTGAACAGGACTTCCTCACCACACAGGACTTTCAACGATGCTATACACCAGATACATCGATAACATTTTTTTCCTTTGGACCCACGGCGAGACATCACTGAAACGACTACACGATGACATCAATAAGTTCCATCCCACCATCAAACTCACCATGGACTATTCTCCAAATTCAGTTCCATTCTTGGACACACTCGTCTCCATCAAGGACGGTCACCTCAGCACCTCGCTTTACCGCAAGCCCACAGATAATCTCACGATGCTCCACTTCTCCAGCTTTCACCCGAAACACATTAAAGAAGCCATCCCCTATGGACAAGCCCTCCGTATACACAGGATCTGCTCAGACAAGGAGGAGCACAACAGACACCTACAGATGCTGAAAGATGCCCTCGTACGAACGGGATATGGCGCTCGACTCATTGATCGACAGTTCCACCGCGCCACAGCAAAAACCGCACCGACCTCCTCAGAAGACAAACACGGGACACCACTGACAGAGTACCCTTCGTCGTCCAGTACTTTCCTGGGGCGGAGAAACTACGACATCTTCTTCGCAGCCTCCAACACATCATCAGCGAGGATGGACATCTTGCCAAGGTCATCCCCACACCCCACTACTGGCCTTCAAACAACCGCGCAACCTCAAACAAACCATTGTTTGCAGCAAATTACCCAGCCTTCAGAACAGCAACCACAACACCACAAAACCCTGCTAGGGTAATCTCTGCAAGACATGCCAGATCATAGACATGGACACCACCATTACACGTGGAAACACCACCCACCAGGTACGCGGCGCATACTCGTGCGACTCGACCAATGTAGTCTACCTCATACGCTGCAGGAAAGGATGTCCCGAAGCGTGGTACATTGGCGAGACCATGCAGACACTGCGACAACGAATAAACGGGCATCGTGCGACTATCAACAGGCAGGACTGTTCCCTTCCAGTTGGGGAACACTTCAGCAGTCAAGGACATTCAGCCTCTGATCTCCGGGTCAGCATTCTACAAGGAGGCCTTCAGGAGACGCGACAACGCAAAATTGCTGAGCAAAAACTTATAGCTAAGTTCCGCACGCATGAATGCGGACTCAACCGGGATCTGGGATTCATGTCGCATTACATTCGGCCCCCACCAACAAGCCTGGACTTGCAGAGGCCTACCGACTGAACTGGCTTGGGACAATTCACACCTCTTTAACCTGGAGTTACCTCTCTCTCTGCATCTTTGATGATTTGATTGCCTGCAGGTGCTCGCATTCCGGGGCATCTCTGACTGTGTCTATATAAACATTTCTGGAACAAGCCTTTCCATTCACCTGAAGAAGGAGCCGTGCTCCGAAAGCTTGTGTTTGAAACAAACCTGTTGGACTTTAACCTGGTGTTGTAAGACTTCTTACTGTGCTCACCCCAGTCCAACGCCGGCATCTCCCCATCACAGGGATAGTGACAGAGGACTGGAGAGTGGCAAATGTTGTTCCTCTGTTCAAGAAAGGGAATAGGAATGACCCTAGTAATTATAGGCCGGTGAGTCTTACTTCGGTGGTCGGTAAGTTAATGGAAAAGGTCCTGAAGAATAGGATTTATGATAATTTGGAAAAATGCAGCTTAATCCGGGATAGTCAACACGGATTTGTGAAGGGTAAGTCTTGCCTCACAAATTTGATGGCATTCTTTGAGGAGGGAACTAAGTGTGTAGATGAAGGTAGAGCAGTTGATGTCGTATACATGGATTTTAGTAAGGCGTTTGATAAGGTTCCCCATAGTCGGCTTATGAAGAAAGTAAGAAGGTGCGGGACAGAGGGAAATTTGGCCAATTGGCTAAGTAATTGGCTATCACATAGAAGACAGAGGGTGGTGGTGGATGGAAAATTTTCAGACTGGTGACCAGTTACCAGCGGTGTACCACAGGGATCAGTGCTGGGTCCTCTGCTATTTGTGATTTTTATCAATGATTTGGAGGAGGGGGCTAAAGGGTGGGTCAGTAAATTTGCTGATGACACCAAGATTGGTGGAGTAGTGGATAATGTGGAGGGCTGTTGTAGGCTGCAAAGAGACATTGATAGGATGTAGAGCTGGCCGAAAAATGGCAGATGGAGTTTAACCCTGATAAGTGCGAGGTGATTCATTTTGGTAGAAAAAATTTGAATGCGGATTACAGGGTCAACGGCAGGGTTCTGAGGAATGTGGAGGAACAGAGAGATCTTGGGGTTCATGTCCACAGATCTCTGAAGGTTGCCACTCAAGTGGATAGAGCCGTGAAGAAGGCCTATAGTGTGTTCGCGTTTATTAACGGGGGCGTGAGTTTAAGAGCTGCAACTGTACATGATCCTGGTGAGACCACAGTTGGAGTACTGTGTGCAGTTCTGGTCACCTCACTATAGGAAGGATGTGGAAGCATTGGAAAGGGTGCAAAGGAGATTTGCCAGGATGCAGCCTGGTTTGCAGGATAGGTCTTATGAGGAAAGGTTGAGGGAGCTAGGGCTTTTCACTTTGGAGCGGAGGAGGATGAGAGGCGACTTAATAGAGGTTTATAAGATGATGAGGGGGATAGATAGAGTGGACATTCAGAGACTATTTCCTCGGGTGGATGTAGCTGTTACAAGGGAGCATAACTATAAGGTTCAGGGTGGGAGATATAGGAGGGATGTCCGAGGTAGGTTCTTTACTCAGAGTAGTTAGGGTGTGGGATGGACTGCCTGCTGTGATAGTGGAGTCAGACACTTTAGGAACTTTCAAGAGGTTATTGGATAGGCACATGGAGCACACCAGAATGACAGGTAGTGGGATTGCTTGATCTTGGTTTCGGACAATGTTCGGCACAACATCGATGGCCGAAGGGCCTGTTCTGTGCTGTACTGTTCTATGTTCCAGAATATTCATGCAACATTGTAAGCCTAGAACAACCCAGATATGGATTTGGCATGCCTTTGTCTTGGATAGGCGAGCAAGGCTGAACAACTATCCATCTGTCCAGGTATGAAAGTGGATATGTCTGAACATGAGCTGAAGGTGTGCGACGACGGCAAAGAGAAGAATATGCTGAAGTGTGTCAGGTTGCAACCTTGTGCAGGATCATACTGTGCACAAAATGGTTGCCACCCTTGCTAACACTGGATCAGTGAGCTCCCATGAAATATAAATCATTGGATAGAATAACAGCAAACATACAAGATAGAAATAGACCATTCTGTCCAACTGTGCTGATGTGTTTGCTGCATCTGAACCTATTTTAGCTCACCCAATCAGCATATGCCTCTCTCCCTCATGTACTTATCTAGCTCATATTAAAATGTACCTAGCCAAATCACCTCAGCTACTCTTGTGGTAGTAAGTTACTGCTCTCCTGAATTCCCTCTTGGATTTACTGGTATCTTCTATCATACATATGCTTTGCTCTGCTCCAAAAGTGGAAACACCTCCTTGTCATCTAACCTATCAAACTCTTTCATAATTTTAAAGACCTGAAGTACCCTTTTCTAGAGAAAGCAGCCCCAGCCTGTTCAGACAGTCTACAATCGTTATCTTGGGGCAGTTCCTCAGGGTCGAGGATGACTTGCCTCCACTCTGGGAAGTGGGTTCTGTGGTGGCTGAATAGTCCAATCCTGAATCCACAGACTCTGTCACAGGGTGGCACGATGGCACAGTGGTTAGCACTGTTGCCTCACAGCACCAGGGATCCGGGTTTAATTCTGAGCTATGGTGACTGTGTGGAGTTTGCACTTTCCCCTTGTGTCTGCGTGGGTTCCTCTGGATACTCTGGTTTCTTCCCACAGTTCAAAGATGTGGGGGGCGATTCTCCGCACTCATGACGGTGCGGAGAATAGCAGGGGTTGTAAATTTTTACGGCCACGCTAGTCTGACGCCCTCCCGCTAATATCCGCCCGCCTCCCGACACGAATCGCTGCCCGCCGTTTTTTTACGGCGAGCAGCGATTCTCAGCTGGCTGATGGGCTGAAGTCCAAGCCCTTTACGACCGTTTTTAGGAACGTCAAACACACCTGGTCTGACCGTTCGTAAAAACGGCCATAAAGTTGGGATCTTGGGAACCATGACACCGATTGGCACGGCAGTACCACGGCCGTGCCAAGGGTACCATGGGCCCGCGATCGGTGGGCACTGATCGCGGGCAGCGGGTACTTACCCTGCACACTCTTTGTCCTTCCGCCGCCCCGCTGTATCCATTCGCGGGGCGGCTGAGGGGCATCCCGGCCCGTGCATGCGCGGGTTTCGCGCAAATGCGCGATGACGTCATCCGCGCATGCGCGGGTTGGAGTCTTCCAATCCGCGCATGCGCGGTTGACGTCATGTGATGCATCAGCCGTCGCAAACTCTGGCAAGCGGGCTTAACGAAATTTGTTAAGCCCGCGATGCCGGAGTTCACGGCCGCGGCATGCTAGCCCCGACCGGGGACCAGAATCGGTTCCCGGTCGGGGGGGGGGGCGGAGGCTGGCGTCAAACCCTCCTGTTTTTGACGCCAGCCTCACGATTTCTCCAGGTTTCGGAGAATCACGCCCGTGCAGTTTAGGTGGATTGTCACACTAAATTGCCCCTTAGTGTCACAAAGATGTTCAGGTTAGGTGGGGATAGAGCAGGGGAATGGGCCTAGGTAGGGTGCTCTTTCAGAGGGCAGACCTGATGGGCTGAATGGCCTCCTGCACTGCAGAAATTTTATGATAATTCTATGACAATTAGGGTTTGGTGTTTGATGAGTTGATGGTGGGTGGGGCACTCTGGATTCAGCACTCTCTTTCTGTTGTTTGGCCACGTGGTCCACCCTGCGACACCCAAGGTGATTGGCACCCTCTTGGATGCTTCTTCTTCAGTTTATACATTCTGAGGCAAGCGATTCCCACATGTCGATGGGGATGCTGCATTTATTTAGGAAGCCTTTCAGATTGTCCTTGTAGCGTTTCGCACAGGGCTAAATCACTGGCTTTGAAAGCAGACCAAGGCAGGCCAGTAGCACGGTTCAATTCCCGTACCAGCCTCCCTGAACAAGCGCCGGAATGTGGCGACTAGGGGCTTTTCACAGTAACTTCATTTGAAGTCTACTTGTGACAATAAGTGATTTTCATTTCATTTCCTCTGCCCTCCGAGTGATCACTTGTGGAGCTCAGAGTAGAGCACTTGTTTTGGTTGACCATGACCAGTGCCTCGATACTGGGGATAGAGGCGTGGGAGAGGATGCTCACGTTGGTACGCCTATCCTGCTAGTGAAATTGCAGGATTTTGCGGAGGCAGCTTTGGTGATATCTCTCCAGGGATTTGAGACATCTGCTGCACATTGTCCATGTAGTTATAACCTCTCAGCTATTAGTCTCACAATTTATCTCTGCTCCATCACCAGGGTTTATGTAGAAATACATAAATATATCTATCCTTTTTTATAATGATAGAGATTAGAGCTGTGCACCAAAAAGGGTCTGTGCCGTGTTATTTCTTACTACAGTAATGCAGTTCCGAAGCTGCACAGTGGCGCAGTGAGGTCCCAGGTTCGATCCCGCCTCTGGGTTACTGTCCGTGTGGAGTTTGCACATTCTCCCCATGTTTGTGTGGGTTTCACCACCACCACCACCCCCCACCACCCCCCCCCCCCCCCCCCCCCACCACCCCCCCCCCCCCCCCCCCAAAACCCAAAGGATGTGCAGGATAGGTGGATTGGCCACGCTAAATTGCCCCTTAATTGGAAAAAAATGAATTGGGTAATCTAAATTGATATATAAAAAAACTAATTCAGTTCCACCGACCTGAGCTTCCAGCTGGGCCTCAGGCGTTCCCTTACCATGGCAACCCGGGAGAGGAGCGTGATCTCGCGAGACGGGAGGAGGAGCCGGTGGGTCGGAGGTCACGCTGCCACCGACGTCACAGCACGGTCGTCAGACCCGGGGGCCGGCGGCAGCGGGTGAGTGCGGCCTGCCCTCCGCCCGGAGGTGGCTCCCTCCCTCATCCAGCCCTCCTTTCCTCTGTGTCCATGAGTGTGGCCGGGCCGAGCTGAGCCCGGGCCAGCAGCCACCCTCCCGACCCACCCCCTTCACACCCAGCACCACCACCAACGCGGATTTCTGGATGCGGCCGAGCCTGGAGAAACTCGATGGACGTTATGGAAAGCCCCCTGAACCTGGTGAGTCCATCGGGGAAGGCGCCCGGGAGCCTGCAGGACCGCCGCTGGCTGTCCAGACCGGGGCGGGCGCGGCTCCGAGGCAACCCCTCACGCCCTCCGGGGCAACCCCTCACGCCCTCCGGGGCAACTCCTCACGCCCTCCGAGGCAACCCCCTCACGCCCTCCGGGGCAACCCCCTCACGCCCTCCGAGGCAACCCCCCTCACGCCCTCCGAGGCAACCCCCTCACGCCCTCCGAGGCAACCCCCTCACGCCCTCCGAGGCAACTCCCCCTCACGCCCCTCCGAGGCAAACCCCCTCACCCGCCTCGGAGGCAACCCCCTCACGCCCTCCGAGGCAACCCCCTCACGCCCTCCGAGGCAACCCCCTCACGCCCTCCGAGGCAACCCCCTCACGCCCTCCGAGGCAACCCCCCTCACGCCCTCCGAGGCAACCCCCTCACGCCCTCCGAGGCAAACCCCCTCACGCCCTCCGAGGCAACCCCCTCACGCCCTCCGAGGCAACCCCCTCAGCCCTCCGAGGCAACCCCTCACGCCCTCCGAGGGCAACCCCCTCACGCCCTCCGAGCAACCCCCTCACGCCCTCCGAGGCAACCCCCTCACGCCCTCCGAGGCAACCCCCTCACGCCCTCCGAGGCAACCCCCTCACGCCCTCCGAGGCAACCCCCTCACGCCCTCCGAGGCAACCCCCTCACGCCCTCCGAGGCAACCCCCTCACGCCCTCCGAGCAACCCCCTCACGCCCTCCGAGGCAACCCCCTCACGCCCTCCGAGGCAACCCCTCACGCCCTCCGAGGCAACCCCCTCACGCCCTCCGAGGCAACCCCCTCACGCCCTCCGAGGCAACCCCCTCACGCCCTCCGAGGCAACCCCCTCACGCCCTCCGAGGCAACCCCCTCACGCCCTCCGAGGCAACCCCCTCACGCCCTCCGAGGCAACCCCCTCACGCCCTCCGAGGCAACCCCCTCACGCCCTCCGAGGCAACCCCCTCACGCCCTCCGAGGCAACCCCCTCACGCCCTCCGAGGCAACCCCCTCACGCCCTCCGAGGCAACCCCCTCACGCCCTCCGAGGCAACCCCCTCACGCCCTCCCTCCCCTCCCCCAGTACTTTATCCGAAGTGTTTCTATCCGAGCTCACCTATGTCGTGTCGCCTTGTTGCTCTCACCCACTTTGTAAATAAGTGAGATTAACGGAAAGGAACGCTTACATTTTTATATTGCACCTTTCATGAAGTTCCTAAGCGTGTTTCAGTCAGTTAATCCATTACTTGCCCAGAAGGGAAAACCACTAAAACTTGGAAATGATGGGCGCCAGTAAAACTTTTCCGAACTGGTCTTTATCTTAAAATGGGAACCCCCAGTATTACTGTTTATTTACTGGAATTTGGAACTCCTCTTCCTCTTTCCCCCCCCCCCCCTTTCTAGATAGTCACTGTCATTTGGAAACTTGGCATTGTACACAACGTGATAATTAGATCATCTATTTGTGGTGATGTTGGTTCAGGATAAATACAGACACTAGGAAGAGATTCCCTGCTCTTCAAGACATTACCTCTCACTGAGCGTCAGCTCAAGTTTTTGCAGTGGGGCTTGAACCCTGCAATCTTCCAACTCTAAGGTGAGGGTGTTACAACTAAGGCGCGATTGATAAATTTTAGACAATGGTTGAGATTTTTCTTCCCCCGATTGAATTGTATAATTTGCAGGCATTGTGTCGATGTTATGTGCCAAAAAAATGAATACTGATGATTTCTTGCTGAAATCTGCCGGGGTTCAAGTTTTAAAACCAGGCAAGAATAGATTCTGAAGGGAAAGCTTGGTAACCTAACCTTACACCACAATGCATTGAATTCTCCACTGGGATATTTTGGAAGGCTAGTTATGCTCAAATCTCCTGCGAATCTCATTAGAAAACACCTGAACCATAACGTTGGCATAAATTAGCATAAACAATCAGGACCCTTAACATATATTTCTCATCTTTAAGTATGAAAATTAAAACTTCAAATCCTTCAATATGTTATGATCATCAAGCAGAGAGTGTGTTTAAGAAGCTGCAATCAGGGAAGCTTTGGTCAATCTATTGTGCCTTATATGTGTCCCATTACAAAATTTACAAAACCTCATAATTCAGCCATAAAATGCTCAACAAAGCAATAATTTCAGGCATTAATAGATAGCACCAAAATGTCAGAGATTTGTACCTTTTTTGAGTTAATTTAGCCCAAATGTTTCAGTGTTTTAGTCTGTGTATATATGGTTTGGGCACTGGTTGTGTCTCAGTATGCAAGTGCAGAGAGAATTCAAGGCCAGAAATTGAATAGAAAAGCAACCTGATTGTCAAATGAATGATACAATCTTCAAAACTGTACTTGCATGAATAGAATAGTTTATGGAATAGCCAGTCCACCACTTGTAACTTTGCTGTTTGTACGTTATGCAAGTACTTTTTTATTTTGTAAAATTCACAAAAGTATGGACAAAATTATGCATGCCCTTGGTCCAGTGCATTGCATGGAGTGCCACATTTTGAAGGCTTGTTGTACTTAAAATTAATTGCAACAATGCTATTTTTCGTATGGATGCTTTCTTCCAAGTACTCTTTGATTCTATGATGGTGGCTAGTTGATTAAAGCGGATGAACATTTGCTCTGGGCTATTGGTGGAAACTAGCATTCATACTGTGTTCAGCGCAACGTCGGCTGAGTGGATGTAAATAATCCCATGACAACTCAAAGAGCAGGGGAATTTTTTCTGTGTCCAGGCCAAAATCTATCTGCGGATCAAAATTGTCTTATTTATTTTATGGTATCTTGCTGCGTGCAAATTGGTTGCTGCATTTTCCTATATTACAGCAGTCAGTACACTGACATGGGGCATGTATAAGGCTCAATAGATTGACCAAAGCTTCCATACGAAAGCAGCTTCTTAAACACACACTCTCTGCTTGATGATCATAACATATTGAAAGATTTGAAGTCAAGTCAGTGAAGCGTTTTGGACCATCTTAAGTTTGTGACCAGCACTATTTAAATAAGTTTGTTCTTGTACATGGTAGGGAGCAGAGTTTGAAGTAATTTGTTTTCACAAAGACTTTGCACTTGTAGAGTGCAAAAATATAGTAGAGTGAGAAAGCATATCATTGGCATATGTATAGAAAGTGAGTTTATGCCCATAAGAGAGAATTTGCATTTATATAGCACCTTTTGCGGCCTCTGGACATCCCACAAAGTTGTTTATTTTTTGAAGTTGTGAAACACCTAGGGATGTTTTACTACCACAACAACTTTGATTTATATCATGCTTGTAGCATAATAGGGAACCAGAAGGCACTTCACAGGTGCATTATAAAGCAAAATTTGATGGTGATTTTAGGACAAACAACCAAAATCTTGGTCAAAGAGGTAGGTTTTAAGGAGCATCTTAAAGGAGAGAAGAGGGGTTTTTTAGGAATGATATTCCAAAACTTTGGGCTTTGGTAACTGGAGGCACATGAGGCAATGGTGCAGTAGTTAAAATGGATTCTGAGACCTGAAATTGTAAGTGTGTAGGTAATTTTACAGAGATGGAGAAAAGCAAGGATGAGAATTTCAAAATCAAGGTTGTGTTTAACTAGGAGATGTGTGGAGGGGCCCATGTTTCTCGACTCCAGGAGGGATACTTGCAGGACACCAGAAGTAAAGATGTGGGAAATAAACCATCATGGTGATTCTCTGGCCACAGTTAGATAGATGTGTTCATAGAAAGTATGCATGTTAAAAACAGTATGTAAATGTAAGCTGCTCTTGTTTTATGGATGAATATTGGCCAGAAAATCAGGGAAAAGTTTGCTGTTGTGGGATATATTGTGTCTACCTGAGAGGGCTTTAGGATTAATATCTCTTCCAAGTGATAGTGCTTTAAACAGTGCTGCACAGGAGGACAAATAGTCACTTGCCTCCCATGATTCATAGTAAATAATTATGCAGTTGAACTAAAATAGCTGGAGATTGGTTACTTTCCTGAATGGAAAAAGAGGGTAACTGTAGTGTTAGATTGGAATGTGGGAATCTGGGGTCTCCGGCGGGCCGGACTGTGCACCTTTGGGTCTCCGGCCAGCCGAGCAGCACGCCTGGGTGCTCCAGTGAGCCAGAGCAGGCGCTACGTTTGAATGTTAATGTGTTTCTGTTTTGAGGCTGGGGAATTGATCCAATTTCTGCTGAAGAGGTAAGATTATGAGTCAGACTGAGCTCCTCCTGTGGTCTCCACAACAGCTAGTGAGAATGACAGCTGCCTGGAAGGTGGCTTGTCTTTGGGGAATTGTTTGTAATCTGAAGGAACAATCTGGAGAAGAAAATAGTAACAAACAAAAGCACTGTAGTTATATTTGAAAATTATTACTCGAATCTGTTTTTTAGAAACCAAAAAGCTCTTGCTTCAAGAATCTTGTTTGCATTTATTTGAAAATTTAATTGAGTTTCTCCATAAACAAAATAACACACAAAATTGGTACAGTACAGCACAATCAACTCTCCATATATTTTTTTAAAAACCCAACACAGTTGGTTAATCTAATACGCGCTTCCACATAAAAGACAAGTAAAGGAAACAAGTCATGGGATTGGGAGGAAAAGGACAAATGCTATAAAGAAATGGAACAGAGGCACACATTGCATACACTATGTTAGAGACAATGTTGCATACTCTACGGAAAACATTTGGGAGTAAATCTGACATTGTGGAACCTATATTGGTTCCTGGGACATTGGCACAAGTACTGGGGAAAGTGCTGTTGGAGCGGCCTACATCTGAACCAGGCTGGGACCAGTATTCTTGCGGACCATAGAACTAGGGAAGTAGAGAGGGCTTTAAACTAAAGGGGTTCAGTTGCTTGGAAGATTAGGAAGTTAAAAGTGGAAGTGCAGATTAATAACTCTTGAGTGTCAACAGAAAACAACAGGTAGGGATCGATCATATGAACATTATTTTGCACCAAGGACTTGTTCAAGAGCCTGAACTAAGAACGGATGGTTTAAAAAGTCAGGCAGAGCGGTGGCACAGGATAGTGAGGGGGAACCTGTCTGCCATAGTGTGACAGTCTGTAGCAGGAAACTTAAACAAAAATATGCAACGCAGCAAATCCAGAGCTGTAAGCAACTGTTAAAAAAAAAATCAAAGTCAAATGTTCTTTATCTGAATGTACAAAGCATTTGCAACAAGATAGACGAGTTAATAGCACAGATTGCAACATACGAGTATGATGTATTGCTATAACAGAAACATGGTTGCAGGGTGATCAGGATTGAGTATTCAACATTCCAGGGTATACCATGTTCCAGACGAACAGGCCAAAGGGGCAAGGAGGTGGGGGAGCATTGTTAATCAAGGAAGGTTTCAGAGCAGTGCTGAATCATGATATAAAGGCCATAGGTAGTGATGTAGAATCAGTTTTGGTTGAATCATGAATAACCAGAAGGGAGACAAGGGTGGGAGTAGTCTGTTGACCACCAAAATGTGACGCCTCAAGAGGTCAGAGCATGATTGGGGAAATGTCAAGGGAATGTTTGAGGGAACTGCAATAATCATGGGAGATTTTAATCTGCATATTGATTGGACAAACCAAACCGCCAAGGGTAGTGTAGGTAAATTTTTGGAGTGCATCAGGGATTGCTTTTTAGAGCAGTATGTTATTGAACCTACCTGGGAACGGGCTATTTTAGATTTGGTTTTGTGTAATGAAGAAGGACTGATAAGGGATCTTGTGGTGGTTAAGGAGTAGTGACCACAATATGAAAGAATTCCAGGTACAGTTTGAGGATGAACGCCATAGGTCCATTAGCAGTGTTTTCAACTTCATAAGGATAGAGTTGTCCGAAGGCGAACTGGCTACGATGCAGATCAGTCGATGAGAAGTGGCAGATATTAAAACAGCTGGTCATTAATGCTCAGCAGGAGTTTATCCCAATCAAAAATATGCAAAATCCATGGTTAACAAAGGAGGTCAAAGATGATAAATTGGAAAGCAGGATATAGAAAGTGGCAAGGGATAGTGGTAGACCAGAGGACTGGGATGTTTTTAGGATCCAGCTGCAAAAGACTAAAGCTCATAAGGGAGAAAATTAATTTTTAGAGGAAACTTGCATGCAGTATAAAAACATGCAGTATAAAAATAAACAGTAAGATTGTCTATGGATATATAAATAGGAAGTGGGTGGCTAAAGTAAATGTGGAACCTCTACTGAACGAGGCTGGTGAATTAATAACAGCAAACCAAGAAATGGAGGATAAACTAAATACATTTTTTGCATCAGTCTTCACTGCGAAAGACATTGCAAATAGACCTAAAATATTAGATGGGCTGATTTTAAATAACATGGTAGAACTTACAAAAATCACAATGGGCATAGTTCAGAAAAACTCTAGGGGCTAAAGGCGGCTAAGTTGCCGGGGCTCGATGAACTGCACGTTAAGATTTTAACGGAAGTGGCTGCAGACATAGTGAACACATTTGCTCTTTTTTCCAATCTTCCAGTACCCAACCGGAATTTAGCGAGTTACAAAAAATTTCAACCATGTGACTCCCTTGTTCAAAAAGGGAGAAAGGCAGAAGGCAGGGAACTAATGGGCCAGTTCATTTTTTTCAAAAATGTTTTTCCAATTAAGGGGCAATCCACCTAGGCTGCACATGTTTGGGTTGTGGGGGGGGGGGGGGGGGACCCATGCAGACACTAGGAAAATGTGCAAACTCCACAAGGAGAGTGACATGGGGCCAGGATCCCCTTACCGAAAAGATATAGTAACATTGGAGACAGTCTAAAGGAGATTCACCAGGCTAATTCCTGGGATGTGAGGGTTGTCTTATCAAGAGAGGCTAAATAGTCTGGGTCTGTATTCCATAGTAGTGAGGAGTGACCTTATTCAAACATACAAGATACTGAGGGGGTTTGACAGGGTAGATAGTGAGATGTTTTCACAAGTGGGAGAGTCTCATACAAGAGGACATAGCTACAAGATAAACGTCCGGTCATTGAAAAGTCAGGTGTGTAGAAATCTCTTCTCGCAGAAGGTGGTGAATCTCTGGAATTCTCTGCCCCAGAGGGTGGTGGAAGCTGGGTCATTAAAAGTATTTAAAGTGCAGGTGGATAAATATTTGATAGATCAAGGAATAGAGGGCTGTGGGGAAATGGCACAGAAAAGAGGTGTGCTCGACATAGATCAGCCATGATTGTATTGAATGGCGGGGCAGGCTTGAAGGGCTTGTGGCCTACTTCTATTTCTTGTATTTGTCATAGAATTTACAGTGCAGAAGGAGGCCATTCGGCCCATGAAGTCTGCACCGGCTCTTGGAAAGAGCACCCCATCCAAATCCATATCACCACCCTATCCTTGCAACCCCACCCAACACTAAGGGCAATTTAGCAAGGCCAATCCACCTGACCTGCACATCTTTGGACTGTGGGAGGAAACCGGAGGAAACCCACACACACATGGGGAGAACAAGCAGACTCCTCACAGATAGTGACCCAAGCCGAGAATCGAACCTGGTGCTGTGAAGCAATTGTGCTAACCACGATGCTACCATGCTGCCCAAAATAAATTTAGAGTACGCAATTATTTTTTTCCAATTAAGGGGCAATTTAGAGTGGCCAATCAACCTATCCTGCACATCTTTGGTTTGTGGGGGTGAACCCACGCAGACACGGAGAGAATGTGCAAACTCCACACGGACAGTGACCCAGGGCTGGGATTCGAACCCGGGTCCTCTGTGCCGTAAGCAGCAATGCTAACCACTGTGCCACCGTGCTGCCCTAGATGTTGGATGTTAGATGTATGTTGGACTTTAATCTTAACCTGGTGTTGTAAGACTTGCTGTACTCACCCCAGTCCAATGCCGGCATCTCCACATCATGGCTACCATCGACACCACAAACTGCTGGCTCAAAATGGAGAGGATCTCCAGGAAGATCGCGCATATAGACAGACATTTAAGGTTTCTGCAAAAATGCAAGAAAACAGACAAGATCCCGAAAGGCCTACAGATCACAAACCCCCTCAAGTCGACCAACAACACAGACTACGCTGAGAGACTCTGCCGTCGTACCTCTCGCACTCCTCTACCACCTCGTACGCCAGCTCTACAGCAGACGACGCAACCTGGAAACCTAGATAGAGGCCATATTCTCAACTTGCGCTCAGGACGCAGCAGACCAGCTGCGGATAACCGCCAAACAGATGAGACAATGATACTATGCCACCTACATGCACACCAAGAACAGGAAGCTTGAGAAACTCAGCATCAGCAATCAAGCCTCCCCCAATACCACAGTAGAAAACAATACAGGGAAGTCTATTGTCAACTTGTCGGACTACACCCTTCAACCAGACGAAATCGAAGTCCTCAGCAGAGGGCTCAATTTCTGCACCACCACCAAAATGGACATCAGTCTCGCGGCAGACACGGAGGAATTCATCAGGCGACTGAGGCTCTGGCAATTCTTCCACAGACCTCAAGAGGCCAACAGCGAACCCAATGAGACTACCAATGAACCAGAACAGCAGACCGAGAGATCTGTGGTGCAGCAACCGAAGAGGAAAGAGTTGAATTAGACCCCTCCGGAAGGCCGCTGCCCGACTCGACATGTATGCTCAAGCCGTCAGGAATCGCGTCAATGCCAGATTCATCAGTCGCATTCACAAGACAGCCCCGAACGTCACCCAAGCACACGCAATGCCATCCGCGCTCTCGAGACCAACCGCAACATCGTCATCAAACCAGCAGACAAAGGAGGTGCCACCGTCATACTGAACAGAATGGACTACTGCAAAGAAGTATACCGACAAAACTAGGAACACTACAGACAGTTACCCGCAGATCCGACCAAGGAACACATCCGCCAACTCAACACTGATCCAAGGCCTTGGATCCAGACCTTCAGAGCACCATAGGAGGTCTCATCCCCCGTACTCCCTGCATTGGAGATCTCTACTGCCTCCCAAAAATACACAAGGCCAACACACCAGGCCATCCTATTGTTTCAGGCAATGGGACCCTATGTGAGAACCTCTCTGGCTACATCGAGGGCATCTTGAAACCCATCATACCAGGTACGCCCAGCTTCTGTCGCAACACGACAGACTTCCTACAGAAACTCCGCACCCATGGACCAGTTGAACCGGAACATTCCTAGTCACAATGGACGTCTCTGCACTCTACACCAGCATCCCCCATGATGACGGCATTGCTGCAACAGCCTCAGTACTCGACACCGACAACTGCCAAACTCCAGACGCAATTCTGCAACTCATCAGCTTCATTCTGGATCACAACATCTTCACCTTTGACGATGCACGGAACAGCCATGGGGACCAAATTCGCACCTCGATATCCCAATATCTTCATGCACAAGTTTGAACAAGATTTCCTCACCGCACAGGCCCTTCAACCGACGTCATACACCAAATACATCGCTGACTTTTTTCCTTTGGACCCACGGCAAAGACTCTCAAATGACTATATGATGACATCAGTAAGTTCCATCCCACCATCAGACTCACCATGGACTACTCTCCAAAATCAGATGCATTTTTGGACACACATCTCCATTAAGGACGGCCACCTCAGCACTTTGCTTTACCGCAAGCCCATGGATAACTTTAAAGAAGCCATCCCCTGTGTATACACAGGATCTGCTCAGACGAGGAGGAGCGTAACAGACATCTACAGATGCTGAAAGATGCCCTCGTATGAATGGGATATGGCGCTCAACTCATTGATCCACAGTACCAACACGCCACAGCAAAAAACCGACCTCCTCAGAAGACAAACACGGGACACAACCAACAGAATACCCTTCGTCGTTCAGTACTTTCCGGAGCGGAGAAACCGGCATCTTCTTCACAGCCTTCAACACATCGATGAGGATGAGCATCTAGCCAAGGTCGTCTCCACACCCCCACTACTTTCCTTCAAACAACTGCGCAACCTCAAACAAATCATTGTTTGCAGCAAACTACCCAGCCTTCAGAACAGCAACCATGGCAATCTCTGCAAGACGTGCCAGATCATCGACATGTCCTCCCCGTGTGTGCGTGGGTTTCCTCCGGGTGCTCCGGTTTCCTCCCACAGTCCAAAGATGTGCGGGTTAGGTGGATTGGCCATGCTAAATTGCCCGTAGTGTCCTAAATAGTAAGGTTAAGGGGGGGGTTGTTGGGTTACGGGTATAGGGTGGATACGTGGGTTTGAGTAGGGTGATCATTGCTCGGCACAACATTGAGGGCTGAAGGGCCTGTTCTGTGCTGTACTGTTCTATGTTCTATGGATACCACCATTACACGCGAGAACACCCGTGCGACTCGGCCAACGTTGTCTACCTCATACGCTGCAGGAAAGGATGTCCCGAAGCGTGGTACATTGGCGAGACCATGCAGGTGCTGCGACAACGAATGAACAGACATCACGCGACAATCACCAGGCAGGAATGTTCCCTTTCAGTTGGGGAACACTTCAGCAGTCAAGGGCATTCCGCCTCTGATCTCCGGGTAGGCGTTCTCCAAGGCGGCCTTCTGGACGCGCGACAACGCAGAATCACCGAGCAGAAACCTGTAGCCAAGTTCCGCACACGAGTGCGGCCTCAACCGGGACCTGGGATTCATGTCTCATTACATTCATCCCCCACCGTTTGGCCTGGGCTTGCGAAATCCTACCAACTGTCCTGGCTTGAGACAATTCACACCTCTTTAACCTGGAGTTACCCCTATCTCTGGATCTGTAAAGACTTGATTACCTGCAAATGCTCGCATTCTAAGCATTGTCTGGCATTTTTGAATTCGTCTATATGTTCTGGAACATACCTCTTCATTCACCTGAGGAAGGAGCAGTGCTCCGAAAGCTAATGTTTTAAACAAACCTGTTGGACTTTAACCTGGTGTTGTAAGACTTCTTACTGTGCTCACCCCAGTCCAATGCCGGCATCTCCACACATCTTGTATGTTCTTGTATGTATTTAAGATAGCAATTCCAAACCTTTTGGAATTAGTCCTATTTCGATCGAAGTGAGCAAGTTAGAAATTCCATTGGAATACACTCCATAAGAAGTTTGTTCTTCATCTGTTCAGAAAGTCATTTAGCATTAATTCAAAAGTATAATATATTTTCGAGCCACAAATGTTAGGGTATTATACAATTGTTTCTCATTGACATCACTTATCTGTTTAACTGGGAGCCCCAGAATCAAAAACGCAGGATCCATTTCCAATGTCATACAAATATTTTTTCAAGCTCTTTAGTTATGCCTCACCAACAGCTTTTAATTTTTTTTTTTAGAAAATATTTTATTGAGGCATTTATAATTTTAACAATTTTACACTAAATTTCAATAAAAACAAAACTACAATAATATACCCACAAAGTCCAGCCAGCATGGCTTACACAAACATTGCCACCATCCCCAATCACCTCCCATGCCCTCCTCTTTTCCCCCCCTTCCCCCCCCCCCCCCCCCCCTGCTGACAGCTTAATTTTTCTCACAGAAGTCGATGAATGGCTGCCACCACCAAGCAAACCCCTGCAACAAACTCCTCATGGTGAATTTAATTTTTGAGTTTTGAGAAACCCCGTTGTGCCGCAAACCCACCCCCCTGACTTTGGGGGCTCCGAGTCCCTCCACCCTTGTAAGGTCCGTTCCAGGCCATTAGGGGTTCAAAGGCCAGGCCGTCGGCCTCTCTCACCCCCAGGTCTTCCAAAACACCAAAGATCACCACCTCTGGATTCTGAACCACCCTCATTTGCAATACCTGTGACATGACATCCCAGAAGCCTGTCGGCCTCGGACATGCTGAAAACATATGGACATGGTTTGCAGGACCCCCCCCGCACAGCACCCGTACCTGTCCTCCACCTCCTCAAAGAACCTACTCATCCGGGCCACAATCATGTGTGCCCTGTGGACCACCTTAAACTGTATCAGGCTGAGTCTGGCGCACGACTTTCCCTTCACCTCCCCTGTCGGGGGCCCCTCCCACTCCATCAGCTCCTTCTAGACCTCTGAAACCTTCCCCTCTCCTATCTTGTTCTCGACACTACCTTATCCTGGGGCAGCAGGTGCGGGAAGGTCGAAACCTGCCTCTGCACAAAGTCATTCACTTGCAGATACCGGAACCCCCCCCCCCGCACGGCAACTCAAAAACACCACCTCCAACTCCAGGTCAATAGTTTTTAATTTAGACACTGGACCTGATACAATGAGCATAGAGTAATTGAATCATACAGCACAGAAACGGCCCTTCAGCCCACCTAACTATTCTAATCCCATTTTCCCGCACTTGGTTCATGGCCTTGTATGCCCTGGGATCGCAACTGCACATCATTTTTATTTAAAAGTAAGTTTTATTGGAATTTTTTTACAGAAAATATAACAATGAAAAGCAACAATAAAACACCATAATAACTGTAACACCCCCAAGACCGTATCAACGCATGTATCACCCCCCCCCCTCCCCCAACCCAGTAAACAAGGGAACTTAAAGATGAATTAAAATTAAATAAGCAAGCATAGTCAACGTCTTCTCTCTTTCCCCCCCCCCTGGTTGCTGCTGACCTAGTACCCTATCGTTGAGCCAGAAAAGTTGCCACCGCCTAAAGAACCCTTGTACCGATCCTCTGGGGGCGAATTTGACCTTCTCTAGCTTGATAAAACCCGCCATGTCATTGATCCAGGTCTCCACGCTTGGGGGTCTCATATCCTTCCACTGTAGCAAGATCCTCCGCCGGGCTACGAGGGACGCAAAGGCCAGCACACCGGCCTCTTTTGCCTCCTGCACTCCCGGCTCCACCCCAACCCCAAAAATCGAGTCCCCAGCTTGGCTTGACCCTGGATCCTACCACCCTCGACACTGTCCTCGCCACCCCCTTCCAGAACTCCTCCAGTGCCGGGCATGCCCAGAACATATGGGCATGGTTCGCTGGACTCCCCGAACACCTGACACACCTGTCTTCGCCCCCAAAGAACTTACTCATGCTAGACCCGGACATGTGGGTGCAGCACCTTGAATTGGATGAGGCTAAGCCGCGCATATGAGGAGGAAGAGTTAACCCTCTCCAGGGCATATGCCCCATCTTCGATCTGTTCCCCCTCCCACTTAGCTTTCAGCTCCTCTACTGACGCCTCCTCCACCTCCTGCATTACCTTGTAGATATCAAATATCTTCGCCTCCCCGACTCCAGAAAACACCCTGTCACTCACCACCCTCGCGGGAAGCGAAGGGAATCCCTCCACCTGCCGCCTAGCAAACGCCTTTACCTGCAGATACCTGAACATGTTCCCCGGGGGAGCCCAAATTTCTCCTCCAACTCCCCCAGGCTCGCAAACCTCCCATCCAATGAACAGATCCCTCAGCTGTCTGATGCCTGCTCTGTGCCAACCCTGGATCCCCCATCAATGTTCCCTGGGACGAACCAATGGTTCCCCCTTAATGGAGCCTCCATTGAGCCCCCCCCATGTCGCCTCCACTGCCCCCAAATCTTGAGGGTAGCCGCCACCACCAGACTCGTGGTATACCTCGTAGGAGGGAGCGGCCACGGCACCGTTACCAGGGCCCCCAGGCTTGTATCTCCACAGGACGCCCTCTCCATCCGTTTCCATGCTGCCCCCTCCATCACCCACGTGCGCACCATCGACACATTGGCCGCCCAATAATACCCCGAGAGATTGGGTAATGCCAGCCCCCCCCCCCCCCAATCTCTACCCCGCTCCAAGAAGACCCTCTTCACTCTCTGGGTCCCATGCGCCCAAACAAAGCTCATGATGCTGCTAGTCACCCTCCTAAAAAAGGCCCTAGGGGTAAAGATGGGCAAACACTGAAAGAGGAACAAGAACCTCGGGAGAATCGTCATTTTGACGGACTGCACTCTACCCGCCAGCGATAGCGGCACCATGTCCCACCTTTTGAATTGCTCCTCCATCTGCTCCACAAGCCTGGTAAAATTAAGCTTATGGAGAGTCCCCCAACTCCTGGCCACCTGCATCCCCAGGTATCTGAAACTCTTCACTGCCCTCTTAAACGGGAGCCTCCCAATTCCCTCCTCCTGATCACCCGGGTGTACTACAAATACCTCACTCTTGCCTAGATTTAACTTATAGCCCGAGAAGCTCCCAGACTCAGCCAACAGCTCCATCATCCCGACATTCCCCCCCTCTGGGTCCGCCACATACGGACAACAGGTCGTCGGCATACAGCGATACCCTATGTTCTTCCCCACCCCGCACCAGGCCCCTCCACCTCCCCGACTCCCTCAGCGCCAAAGCCAAAGGTTCTATCGCCAGTGCAAAAAGCAAGGGAGACAGGGGGCACCCCTGCCTGGTCCCACGGTAGAGCCTGAAGTACTCTGATCTCCTTCCATTGGTAACTACACTCGCCATCGGGGCCTCATAGAGCAACCTCACCCATTTGATGAACCCTTCCCCGAATCCGAACCGCTCCAGCACCTCCCACAGGTACCCCCATTCAACTCTATCAAACGCCTTCTCTGCATCCAGCGCCACCACTATCTCCGCCTCCCCCTCCACCGCCGGCATCATAAAGACATTTAACAATCTCCGCACATTCGTGTTGAACTGTCTTCCCTTGACAAATCCTGTCTGATCCTCGTGTATCACCCCGGCACACAGTCCTCTATCCTGGTGGCCAGGATCTTCGCCAGCAACTTAGCGTCAACATTGAGGAGCGAGATTGGCCTGTATGACCCACACTGCAAGGGGTCCTTATCCCACTTCAGGATCAGGGAAATCAGCGCCTGTGACATTGTCGGGGGCAAAGCCCCCCCCCCCCCCTCCATGCCTCAGTGAAGGCTCGCACCAACAGGGGGCCCACCAGATCCGCATACTTTTTATAAAATTCCACCGGGGACCCATCCAGCCCCGGCGTCTTACCTGACTGCATTTGACCAATCCCCCTAACTAGCTCCTCCAACTCTATCGGCGCCCACAGCTCCTCTTGCACCTTTGGGAAACGTAGCCTGATCATGAAGCTCTCCACCCCCCACCCACCCCATCGGTGGCTCCGACCGGTACAGTTCCTTGTAGAAGTCCCTAAAGACCCCGTTCACCTCTGCCCCCTCCTGCACCACTTTCCCACCCTTGTCTGTCACTCCACCAATTTCCCTAGCCGCATCTTGCCTACGGAGCTGATGCGCCAACATCCTGCTTGCCTTCTCCCCATACTCATATACCGCGCCTTGCACCCTCCTCCACTGTGTCTCCGCCTTTCTGGTGGTCAACAAGTCGAACTTGGCCTGCAAACTACGCTGTTCCCCCAGCAACCCCCCCTCTGGTGCCTCCGCGTACCTCCTGTCCACATCCAGGAGTTCCCCCACCAGTCTCTCCCTCTCCCTCCTTTCCCTATGGGCCCGGATGGAAATCAGCTCCCCTCGGATCACTGGTTTTGGAGCCTCCCAGACCATCCCCACCCGGACCTCCCCCGTGTCGTTGGTCTCAAGATACCCCTCAATACTTCCCCGGACCCTCCTACACACCTCTTCATCAGCCAGCATCCAGGCGCCACAGCGGGCGCTGGTCCCGCGCCTCCCCCATCTCCAAATCGACCCAGTGCGGAGCATGGTCTGAAATTGCTATGGCCGAATACTCGGCACCCTGTGCCTTCGGGATCAATCCCCTGCTGAGGACGAAAAAATCTATTCGGGAGTAAACCCTATGGACATGGGAGAAAAAGGAATACTCCCTCGGCCTCCCAAACCTCCAGGGATCCACCCCTCCCATCTGGTCCATAAACCCCCTCAGCACCTTGGCCGCCGCCTGTCTCCTACCCGTCCTTGAACTGGACCGGTCCAGTGGGGGATCTAGCACTGTGTTAAAGTCCCCCCCCCCCCCCCCCCCCCCCCCATGATCAGGCCCCCTGCCTCCAGGTCCGGAATGCGGCCCAACATGCGCCTCATAAAGCCAGCATCATCCCAATTCGGGGCATATACATTAACCAGCACCACCGTCTCTCCCTGCAGCCTACCCTTCACCATAATATATCTGCCCTCCTTGTCCGACACCACCTCAGCCGCCTCGAACGCCACCCTCTTCCCCACCAGAATCGCCACCCCCCCCCCCCCCCCCCCCCCCGGTTCTTCGCGTCTAATCCTGAGTGGAAAACCTGCCCCACCCACCCCTTTCTCAGACAAACCTGGTCCGCCACCTTCAAGTGGGTCTCCTGGAGCATAGCCACGTCCGCCTTCAGCCCCTTCAGATGAGAAAATACCCTAGTCCTCTTAACCGGCCGATTCAGCCCCCTCACGTTCCAGGTGATCAGCTGGACCAGAGGGCACCCCGCCCCCCTCCCCCGCCGACTAGCCATAGCTCATCGACTGCTCACCCCAGGCCAGCACACCCCGCCCGACCCGTTCCCCATGACGATAACGCCTCTCCTCTATCCCCCCGGCCCTTAACTTTAAATCTATGCCCCTGGTCGTTGACCCCTCCACCAAGCGGGAAAGTTAGTTCCTGTCTACTCTATCTCTGCCCCTCATAATTATATTCATCTCGGGCAGCATGGTTGTGCAGTGGTTAGCACTGCTGCCTCATGGCGCCAAATACCCTGGTTCGATCCTGGCCCCAGGTCACTGTCCATGTGGAGTTTGCACATTCTCCCAGCATCTGCTTGGGTCTCACCCCCACAACCCAAAGATGTGCAGGGTAGGTGGATTAGCCACGCTAAATTGCCCCTCAATTGGAAAATTAAAAAAAAATGTTGTACACCTAAATCGTGTCCCACCTCAAGTTTCCTGTGCTCTAAGGAAATCAATCCAAGTCTATCCAATCTCTTCTCACAACTACACTTCTCCAGCCCAGGCACTATCTTGGCAAATTTCCTCTGCACCCTTTCCAGTGCTATCATCCCTCCTGTAATGTGGGTTCCAAAATTACGCACAATACTTTAGCTGTGGCCTAACCAACGTTTTGTACAGCCCCAACATAACCACCCTGCTCTTAAACTCTATGCTACGGCAAGTATACCATACACCTTCTTAATCACTGTATTCCCCTGCTTTGCTACCTTAAGGGACTGGTGCACATACACCCCAAGATCCCTCTGATCCTCGGTGCTTTCCAGGGTTCTGCTGTTTATCATGTATTCCCTTGCCTTGTTTTTCCTGCCTAAGTGCATCACCTCACACTTATCTGAATTGAATTCCATTTGCCACTGATCAGCCCATCTGACAAACCTGTCTATATCCTCCTCATTATTTTCCACCCCTCCAATTTTCAGATCATCTGCAAACTTAATGTACATCCCTCTTACTTTCGTATCTAAATCATTTATATAAATCACAAACAGCAAGGCCCCAACTATGATCCCTGCGGGACCACACTGGACACCGGCTTCCAGTCAGAAATACACTCTGACCATCGCTCTCTGCTTTTTGCCACTTAGCCAATTTTGGATCCAATTTGCCAAATTTCCTTCGATCCTATGGGCTCTTTGCTATCAGTCTCCCATGTGGAAACTTATCAAAAATCTTGCTGAAGTACAAGTAGATGACATCAAATACATTTCCCTCTTCTATACATCTGGTCACCTCTTCGAAAAACACAAGCCAAGTGGTCAGACATGACCTCCCTTTAACAAAACCATGCTGACGGTTCTTGATTAATCCATGCCACTCTAATGCAGATTAATTCTGACTCTTCCGCGTATAATTTTGACTCTTCTGCGTGTAGTACCTTATTACTAATTTAGACTTGTGGCACAGTGGGGATAATCTGGAGTCTATCTTGTGTCTTCAGCTTGGTGTAATATGCAGACTACGTAGAATTTTTAGTTGTCTCCTTTGTCCGTTACAGACCGAGATTTTATTTGCATTCTCTCAGATTGTGCTCCAGATCTCATCGTCAATATTAATCGCAAGATCCTTTCCCCAGATCCGCAGAACCTCTTGCCTATTCGTAATATGTCCTAAAACTCTGGGCTCGTTTAGCACACTGGGCTAAATCGCTGGCTTTTAAAGCAGACCAAGGCAGGCCAGCAGCACGGTTCAATTCCCGTACCAGCCTCCCCGAACAGGTGCCGGAATGTGGCGACTAGGGGCTTTTCACAGTAACTTCATTGAAGCTTACTCGTGGCAATAAGCGATTTTCATTTCATTTCATTTTTCAACTCTGATCAATCGCTTTGGTTCTGTGGGCAGTAAGATTTCTTTTCCACCGGAGAAGCCCTGGCATTAAGATGCAGGGATGTTTTATTAATAATCCAGTTATAAGTATCTAAATAAAGAATATCTTGATATGACATTGTTGACATAATAATAATCTTTATTGTCACAAGTAGGCTTACATTAACACTGCAATGAAATTACTGTGAAAAGCCCCAAGTCGCGCCACACTGGCGCCTGTTCGGGTACACGGAGAATTCAGAATGTCCAAATTACCTAAGAGCACGTCTTTTGGGACTAGTGAGAGGAAACCGGAACACCTGGAGGAAACCCATGCAGATACAGGGAGAACGTGCAGACGCCACACAGACAGTGACCCAAATCCGGAATCTAACCTGGGACCCTGAGCTGTGAAGCAACAGTGCTACCCACTGTTACCATGCTGCCCACATGGTTGCTCAAAAGATGACGAGGAAGCTCCTCTAAATAGGTTCCCTGTCTTGTAACCCCATTGTCCCTCCAAATGTCAAAGTCCTGGTCTATGAGACCTGGAGGAAAATCTGCATTGCCCTTTATGGGAGAAAGAAGAGAAGTCAGACTGCCTCCAAATCACGGACCATCCTCCACACTCTTGAGTACTAGTGGTATTGGATTCTCACATTTGCTGGTACCATTTTAAAATCTCTAAGAAACAGCAAAGTTTGTACAAGGTATTCATATTGACCAGCTTCAATATTGAGCCAAGTGGAAGTGGGGTCCCCTCTTATCCACTCTTTTAAATCTTAAGATGATAGGCCAGCTGGTACAACTTG
Source organism: Scyliorhinus canicula (assembly GCF_902713615.1). Taxonomy (NCBI): domain Eukaryota; kingdom Metazoa; phylum Chordata; class Chondrichthyes; order Carcharhiniformes; family Scyliorhinidae; genus Scyliorhinus; species Scyliorhinus canicula. Next base: position 72,961,220 of record NC_052161.1, read on the forward strand.
GGATTGGGCACATTAAGGCCACCTTTTAATAATCTTTATTGTCACGAGTAGAGCGGTCAATTACTAGGGGGCATAAGTTTAAGGTGCGAGGGGCAAGGTATAGAGGTGTACCGAAGCAAGTTTTACAGGGCAGTGGATGCCAGGAACTCGCTGCCGGAGGAGGTGCTGGATGCAGGGACAATAGTGACATTTAAGGGGCATCTTGACAAATACATGAATAGGATGGGAATCGGGAGATACGGACTCGGGAAGATTTTAGTTCAGATGGGCAGCATGGTCGGCACAGGCTTGGGAGGGCCGAAGGGCCTGTTCCTGTGCTGTACTACTTTGTTCTAGGCTTACATTACACTGCAATGATGTTACTGTGAAAAGCCCCTAGTCGGCACATTCCGGCACCTGTTCGGGTACACTGGAAATTCAGAATACCCAATTCTCCTAACAAGCACGTCGTTTGGGAGGAAACCGGATCACCTGGAGGAAATCTGTGCAGACTCTACACACAGTGACCCAAGCCATGAATCGAACCTGGGACCCTTTGAAGGAGCTGTGAAGCAACAGTGCTTGTAATTTGGCGAACTTTAAGCAAGGTCTCTTTGTTCCTCATGAAGGAGCAAACCCACCACCCCTGTACAACCTTAACTTGAAAGAACATGCTGATGAACAATATTGATTAAAGACGTGTACCAGTCCCTGCGATTCTAGAGTACAGTACACTTGGGACTCAGTTCCTAGGCCACACCTATCTGAGTGATAAATACCGGCCCAGAGTTAAAGAAAATTATAATGAAAAGGGACAAAACCCAGACTTGATCGTCAATTGCAATCTGTTACCAATGGCATTCAGCTGAGGAATCTGAAAATTGTTGCCTTCCATGGATTTCACAAGCCGTGGCTTTAACTGGGGTGTAAAAGGTTTTTTGTTTTTTGTTGAATACCATGTACAGTCAGGCATATTGTGCTCCAGTGATCTTCAGTCATCTTCCAACTTCATCAAAACCCTTGTCCCTTTGTTGTCTCGCTGCTGAAAATCCTTTTAAAGAGACCCGTGCTCCATTATAGAGCAAGGCCTCATCACTTTTTCACAATCTTTGAAGTTATGAAAACATAATTATGGGCGGGGGTCAATGATTGTCCCTAGGCCTTAAAGCAAGTAGTTAGTGTGACTTTTCTCTTTTATTGTTCCTGTATTTTGTTTCTATGTTGAGGAAAAAAATGGTAGCCAGCTCAAATTGAAGTGGAAGCTTACCCTCCACTCCTTCTGGCAAACAAAAATGTTTACTCTGGCCTTGGTTCTCTGGGTCATCTGGATACTCTGATATATTGAGCACTTGCTTTTCCATGGATTGGCCTGGACTGAAGAGGTTCCACAGTAAAAATTCTCTCCTCCGCATCAGCAAATCTTTTACCAGTGTTTTGCAGTTCTGTATAATGAGCACTGATGTTTTGTGCTAACGGAACGAGTTTCTCATCAATAACCTCGGTAATATTAGCAGTCATCAGTTGTAATGCCTTTGAACGTGCCCAGTTGGGGGCTGCCTCATTCACCCAGTCGCCATGTTGAGTCGACGACTCCACCCCAATTGCCACAACTGCTCTTCCTTCTCATTGGTTTTCTTAATATTTCTTGGCATTCTGTCCGCAAACCTTTACTAAAAATCTTCCAGGGACATGATATGGAAATTCACTCCCAAATTAGCTGAGTATGAACTATGTGAGCACAAAATATATGCAAGGATTTCTAGCAAAGTAGCATCCGAGATCTCAGGGAACACAGTTATTTCTGTGCTTGCATCACGTCGTTCTCTTACACCCCCCCCCCCCCCCCCCCCAACCAACCCTGCTGATTAACAGCTGTTGCACTAACTTTATTTGACCCCCAGATCTGGTACTTGGAGGATGGAGTTCCTGATTTTTATGCTCTGTGGAAAAACTGCTTCTTGTTTTCTGAGTAGGCCATGTGTTGTTCCTTGTGTCTTAATAAAGCTTGTAGTCTCAAAGTTGGAGAAGATGCTTTATTGTGAATTTGTTGTGTCTTCAGAGCTTAGCTTACAGCTACCTCAAATGCTGCCTGCCTGCCTGTCCTGCTGCCAAGTCCCCCTTCTGTGAAGTGTCCTCACTTCCTGTCCCTCTGTATTTATAGCTCTCCCGTGCTCCCTCTAGTGCTTGTGCAGTTGTATTGCATCTACACTGATACACAATCACCACATCCCCCACTTTTTCCTTTACATATTTTCTGTACATCGTTAAAGAAAATTGTACAAAACAGTTAGATTACTTATGATATGTGTATCTATACAAGTGATGGTGCTATTGCATATTTTACAAAGCCAATTTATATTTGAGTCCAATCTTAATAAAAACATTTGAGTCCAAACTTGATGAATTTGTTCACTGAGTTTTTTTCTTTTTTGTTGTTGACGTGGTGATATTGATATTGCAACTCCGTTGTGAATGTTGTCGGTGTTCTTGTTATTTTAAGTAACCAATACGTCATCCCATGGTGTTTGCATAGTCGAACCCCTGATGTTGACTGACATGGACTTTTTTCTGTGCTTGTGGTATCGATTTTAGTATGTCATCTACCTTGAAAGCTGGTGTGCTTGCTTGTTCTGGAGCAGATGTGAGTTTGTGCGATTCGTTGTCATCCCATGGCATGTTTGTAGTCTTGTCATTTTTTTGCAGTGTGCTGTGGCATTGTCCTTCATGTGCAGAGTTGTACCATTTTCTACAAGTCGTTGTTTCATTGCTGTTGTTTCTGTTGTTCCTGTCGTTCCTGTCTTTGTTGTTTTCGTTGTTCTTGTCTGTTTTTGTCGTTGCTGTCTTTGTTGTTGTCGCTATATTTGTTATGCTTCTTGTTGGTTTTGTTCTTCTTGTAGTTGTGCTTGTAGTTTTTGTTGTTGCTGTTGTTGTTCTTGTTTCTGCAGTGCTTCTTGCGATTTTTGTTATCGTGCTTCATGTTGCTGTTGTTCTCGTTTCTGCTGTGCTTCTTGTGGCTTTTGTTTCTCTTGTTGTGCTCAATGAGTGTCCCGTGTGGATCAATTGAATCATTGTCACAGTTATTGGTGCGAGTGTGGTGTCTGACATTGAACGTTTCGTCTAGAGAATGGTGAGAATGATCTGATGTTACATTGATGCTGGTGACATCAGTCATTTGTGGTGGATTTGCTTCCTCTTCCTTGGTTCTCCTCTTCTGGAGTCAAAATCTTCACGATTTCTATTGACGTGGTCTCTCTGGACTCTTGGTGCTCCTCTTCTGGAGTCAAAATCTTCACTATTTCTATTGACGTGGTCTCTCTGGACTCTTGGTGCTCCTCTTCTGGAGTCACAATCTTCACGATTTCTATTGACGTGGACTCTCTGGACTCTTGGTGCTCCTCTTCTGGAGTCACAATCTTCACGATTTCTATTAACGTGGACTCTTGGTGCTCCTCTTCTGTCAAAATCTGCATGGTTTCTACTGGCGTGGTCTCTCTGGACTCTTGGGTGGCCCTACTCTGTGCTTCTGTACAGACGAGCTGAGAACTGTTAGTCTCGCTGTGATCCTGTACCTCCTGTATGTCGAGTGTGATCACCTTGTCACCGTTTTCGCATGCAGTGGGTAGATTTACATCGTCTTCTTGATTATGTGAGCTTGGTAGACTTTCTTAGTCTGCTTGCGGTTGCTCAGATACGGCGGGTTGACGTTCATGGTCTTGTTCATGCATGGTGTTCGCCAGGGAGTGTTTACTGGCTTCCATTTTGGAGTCTTTCAACAAGCTGTCTGTGGAGGCTCGCGTCACTCTTTGTGGAGTCTCATCGCTCTCTCTGTGGAGTCTTTCTGTGCTCTCTGTGTGGTGTCGTCTTCGTCTTGGGTATTGCTGTCATCCAATGTATCGACGATCTGCCATGGCACCATGGTGTTGGATTCATCTACCACGAGTAGATTCGTGTTCAGCTTTGCGACCGTGTCGCTGATGCTGTGATCAGCATATCCGAATAACTCAGCCATGTCTGAGTAGTATTGTTCGAAAAACAAATCATCTTCTTTTTTTAGTTTTGGATTTTTTTTTTCTTCTCTACACTTTGGGTGGTGCAGACTGCTTTTTCCAGGGTGTTGAGTTATTTTCAACTGCTGGTTTAAGTTCAGGTGTTTTTTTTGTCTTCTGAGGCAAGAAAATTTGGTTTTACAGCTTTAAGTATCTTGTTTTCAATTTTCGGGCATTTCCCTTTAAGTGGGCGTGATCCGGATCCTCAGACGTCATGACGCTCGTGACGTCATGCGTAGGAATCAATCGCGCATGCGCAAATCGGCCTTCCTTTACTGTGCGGTTTTGTGTCCACTGCGCTTGCGCAGAACGCAAAACGGGTGATTGTAACTGCGCATGCGTGGTTTCGGTTTCCTGCGCATGCGCAGATTTTCGTTCTTTGTCCCCCAGAGACTGTAAAATGTGCTCCGACGCCATTTTACAGTGGATTTGTTTTGTTTTCCTGAAAAGTGTAAGTAGTTGCCTTTTCCTTTCGATCTGTACTGGATTTCAGCATTTTGGCTTTGTGAAAAATTAATTCTTCCTTTTTGATCTGTACTTTCCACTCGCCATTTCTTGACTGAACCCTTTCTGTCCTGATTGTGATTGTTTGAGGTTTGCATCACTCAGTCCCTGTGCAGTTTGGCCTCTGAGCATACAGTGCTGTTCAAATTTCATACAGTACTCTTCAAAATTTTTGTAGTATTATCTAAGTTGTTGCTGTCTTCAGCTTTTGAGTATTTAAAGCCATTATATACTTTTCGAGCTGCATGTCCTGCGATGAGCAGTGCTATTTTCATTTCATCTGAGGCTGCTGCTAAATCATTAGCTACGATATATATATATCGAACACTTGTTTAAATCTTTTCCAGACATTACTTTCATTACCGGTTAGGTCCAGCTGAGGTGTGGTTCCAACCCACATCATCGAATAAGCGAGGTCTTCCCAAGTCCAATGCCCGGTAGGAGTTCTTCTTGCCATTTTGGTCTTTGTGTCTGCAGCTGAGTTGTCTTGTAGTAAGCGTCTGAAGCCACTGCTGGTACCATGTGTTGTTCTTTGTGTCTTAATAAAGCTCGTAGTCTCAAAGTTGGAGAAGATGCTTTATTGTGAATTTGTTCTGTCTTCAGAGCTTAACTTATAGCTACCTCAATGCTGCCTGCCTGTGTCTGTGTCCTGCTACCAGTTCTCCCTTCCGTGAAGTGTGTCCTCACTTCCTGTCCCTCTCTATTTATAGCTCTCCCAAGCTCCCTCTAGTGCTTGCTCAGTTGTATTGCATCTACACTGATACACAATCACCACAGGCCAGACCAGACCTAATTTCAAGATGATTCCACCTTGTTCTAGATTCTCCACCAGAGGAAATAGTTTCCCTGGATGTATTTCAATCAATCACTTTTAATTGATTATAAATATCTCAATTAAATTAACCTTCTAAGCTCTAGTAAATACCATAAGACAGAGGAGCAGAATTAGGCCACTCGGCCCATCAAGTCTGCTCCGCCATTCAATCATGGCTGATATTTTTCTCATCCCCATTCTCCTGCCTTTTCCCCATTTATAAATTCCCCTTTTCCCCTTTATTGATCAAAAGCCAATCTATCTGTCTTAAAGACACACTCAGTGATTTGGCCTCCACAGCCTTCTGTGGCAAAGCGTTCCACAGATTCACCACCCCACAGCAGAGAAATTCCTCCTCCTCCTCTGTCTTAAAGGATCGTCCTTTAGTCTGAGATTATGTCCTCTGGTTCTAGTTTTTCCTACAAGTGGAAACATTCTCTCCACGTCCACTCTATCCAGGCCTCGCAGTATCCTGTAAGTTTCATTAAGATTCTTTCCCCCCCCCCCCCCCCCCCCCGTCATCCTTCTAAACTCCAATGAGCATAGACCCAGAGTCCCCCACCTTTCCTCATATGATGAGCTCTTCATTCCAGGGATCATTCTTGTGAACCTCCTCTGGACCCTTTCCAAGGCCAGCACATCCTTCCTTGGATACGGGGCCCAAAACTGCTCACAATGTTCCAAATGGAGCCTGACCAGAGCCTTATACAGCCTCTGAAGTACACCCCTGGTCTTGTATTCTAGCCCTCTCGACATGAATGCTAACATTACATTTGCCTCCTAACTGCTGACTGAACCTGCATGTTAACCTTAAGAGAATCGTGAATAAGGACTCCCAAGACCCTTTGTGCTTCTGATTTGCTAAGCATCTTCCCATTCGGAAAATAGTCTATGCCTCCATTTCTCCTTGCAAATCTGCATAATCTCACACTTTTCCACATTGTATTCCATCTGCCATTTTTTTGCCCACTCGCCTAGCCTGACCAGGTCCTTCTGCAGCCTGCCTGCTTCCTCAATACTACCTGTCCCTCTACAGATCATGATATCATCTGCAAACTTAGCAACAATGCCTTCAGTTCCTTCTTCCAGATCATTAATGTATATTGTGAAAAGTTGTGGTCCCAACACCGACCCCTAAGGTACACTACTAGTCACCTCCTGCCATCCTAAAAAAGACCCTTTACCCCCACTCTTCTGCCTGTCAGCCAATCCTCTATCCATGCCAGGATCTTACCCGTAACATTATAGGCTCTTAACTTATTTAACAGTTTCCTATGCGGCACCTTGTCAAAGGCCTTCTGGAAATTAAAATAAATCACGTCTACTAGTCCTCTTTTGTCTAACTTCCTTGTTACTTCCTCAAAGAACTCTAACAGATTTGTCAGACCTGACATCCCCTTGACAAAGCCGTGCTGACTCAGTTCTATTTTATCATGCATTTCTAAATACTCCACGATCTCATCTTTAATAATGGACTCTCAAATCTTACCAATGTCCGAAGTCAGGCTAACCAGTCTATAATTTCTCGTCTTCTGCCTCCCTCCATTCTTAAACAGCGGTGTTACATTAGCCACTTTCCAGTCCTCTGGGACCCTTTTTACCTCCAATGATTCCTGAAAGATCACCACTAATGCCTCCACAATCTCCTGAGCTATCTCTTTTAGAACCCTGGGTGTAGTCCATCCGGTCCAGGTGATTGATCCATCTTCAGACCTTCAGTTTCCCCAGAACCTTCTCCTTGGCAATGGTCACCTCTGCCCTCTGGTACTCCTGGAACTCTGGCATCCCACTGGTGTGCCGTGAAGACTGATGCAAAGTAAGTTTTCAGTTCGTCTGTCATTTCTATTATTACTTCTCCAGCCACATTTTCCTATGATCCAATGTCTATTTTTGCCTCTCTCTCACCTTTTATATTCTCTCTTCCTTTCTTCCCTTTATATTACTAGCTAGCTTGCACTCTTACTTCATCTTCTCCTCCCTCTTCCCCCCCCCTTCCTTTTTTAGTTGTCCTCTGCTCGCTTTTAAAGGCTTCCCAATCCTCTTGCTTCCCACTAAATTCTTGCCACTTTGTATGCTTTTTCTTTAGCTTTTACGCTGTCCTTCTGTCATCTGCCATGGATGCCTTGTCCTCCCCTTAGCATGTTTCCTCCTTGGGATGAGTTTCTGTTGTGCCTCCCGAATAACTCCCAAAACCTCCTGTCATTGCTGTTCCACTGCCTTCCCTGCTAGGCCCCTTCTCCAATCAATCCTGGCCAGCTCCTCCCTCATGTCTTTGTAGTTACCCTTATTTAATTGTAATACCATTGCATCTGATTGCAGCTTCTCCCCCTCAAACTGCAGGGTAAATTATATCATATTGTAGTCACTGCTCCTTAAGGGTTCCTTCACCTTAAGTTCCCTAATCCGAGTCTACCTCATTACACATCACCAAATCCAGAATTAAGTTCCATAGTGTGCTCTGTCACAAGCTGCTCTTAAAAAAACATCTCAGACATTCCACAAATTCCTTTTCTTGGAATCCACTACCAACCTGATTTTCCTAGTCCATCTGCATATTGAAGTCCCCCATGATTATTGTAATATTGACTTTTTTTACATGCGTTTGCTTAGTCCTGATTTATTTTCTGCCCCACCTCCTGACTACTGCTAGGAGGCCTATACATAACTCCCATCAGGGTCTTTTTACCTTGCATAGATCTACCCACATAGATTCTATGCCTTTCTGATCCTATATCGCTCCTTGCTATTGATTTAACTTCATTCCTTACTAACAATGCAACTCCGTCCCCTTTGCCCATCTGCCTGTCCTTTCGATACATATATCCTTGGATATTTAGATCCCATCCCTGATCCCCTTTCAGCTATGCCTGTGATGCAAGCTCCGGTTTATGCAACAGTTTCTCATAATTTAGCTCATTTTTTAACAAACATTTTATTAAGGCATTTATGGTTTTATAACAATAAAAGATATCCAAATGTAAACATAGTTCAGTGCGTAACACATCCCTCCATCTCCCACTGTTCCTGCCTAATCTAGACCAAAAAACAGCCTAATTTCCCCTCCTCCTTTATTGAATCTGCTGACCGCTTAGTTTTCTCTGAAGAAGTCGATAAACTTTGTTCCGCCGAATGAACTCTAACGTCGATCCTCTCAGGACAAACTTAATTTTCTCAAGTCTGAGAAACCAAGTCATGTTGCGAACCCATACCCCTGATTTCAGGGGCTTCGAGTCCCTCCACGCTAGTAATATCTGTCTCCGGGCTACCAAGGAGCCAAAGGCCAGACATCAGCCTCCTCGCCTCCTGGACTCTTGGGTTTTCTGACACTCCAAATATTGCCACCTCTGGACTGTCTGCCACACTCACTACCGGTGCCTGGTCCAGCAACCGAACCCAGTCAATAAAGCCCTGCCCAGGACCTCTCTCAAATAATTCCATTCCACCTGGTCAAAGGCCTTCTCCGCATCCATAGCGACCACCTCTGACCCCCCCCCCCCCCCCACCACCCCAAAGAGAGCATTGTGATCACATTTGAGGAGCCTTCGAACGTTGGCCATTAGCGGCCTGCCTTTAACAAACCCCGTCTGGTCTTCCCCTATCACTCCCGGAACATAGTCCTTTATCCTCGATCAGAATTTTGGCCAGCAAGTTGGCATCGACACTCAGTAGGGAGATTGGTTTGTATGACCCACATTGCCCTGGGTCCTTCTCCTGCTTCAGGGAGTAAGGAAATCGAAGCCTGTGAGATTGGTGGGGGAAAGAACAGCCTGCTCCCTTGCCTTATTAAATGCCCTCACCAGCAGGGGGCCGAGCATCCCAGAAAACCTCTTGTAAAATTCAACTGGATAGCCATCCGGTCCCGGAGCTTTGCCCGACTGCATGGCCTCCAATCCCTCCACTATTGCTACAATCCTGATCGGCGCTCCCAACATCTCCACTGACCCTTCCTCCACCTTCAGAAACTTTAACCCTTCCAAAGACTGCTTCATCCCCTCCATACAGCTGACTGTAAAACTCTTTAACACCCCATTCACCCCTGCGGGTCCAAGACTGTGTTCCCCCCCCCCCCCCCCCCCCCCCCCCCATCTGTCATCTCCCTGGCTGCCTCCCTTTTCCTTAGCTGGTGTACTAGCATCCTACTGGCCTTCTCACCATACTTGTATAGCGCTTCCCTCAACTGCCCCACTGCCTCCCCTGTGGATATCAGACCAAACTCCATCTGCAGCTTCTGCTGCTCCTTCAACAGTCCAGCCTCCAGGGCTTCAGAATATCTTCTATCCACCTGGAGTATCTCCCAAACCAGTCTATCCATCTCTGCCTGCTCCACCTTCTCCCTATGAGCCCATATCAAAATTAGTTCCCCCCCCCCAAAACCTTCAGCACCTCCCATATTGTTGCTGCCGAAACTTCCCCCGTATCATTTATCAACAAATAATTCTGGATGACCTCCCTCACCCCCCCCCCCCCCCCCCCCCCCCCCGGCGCAACCCCATATCCGCTAACAGCCCTGCATCCAATCTCCAATGCGGGCGCTGACCCCCCTCCTTACTCACCCGTAAATCCACGCAGTGCGGGGCATTGTCTGACACAGCAATCGCCGAGTACTCCGTATCCACCACTCTCGCCAGTAAAGTCCTGTTCAAGTTGAAAACATCCATCCGGGAGTACACTTTGTGAATGTGGAAGAAAAAACAAAATTCCTTCGCTCTTGGCCGACCGAACCACCATGGATATCTTCTCCCCCCCCCCCCCCCCCCCCCCCATCTGTCCCATAAACCCCTTTTAGCTCCTGCTCCTTCACTGTGGCTGGAACCCCCCGTCCTTGAACTCAACTGATCCAACCTCTGATCAATAACCATAATTGAAGCCCCCCCCCCCGGCGCGTGCGCATAAATATTCACTAACACCACCGGCATCCCCTCCAGCTTCCCACTCACCATGGTATTATGACATGCCTACCCCCCCTGAGATGCAGCAGACAGTGAAGAAGGCAAATGTTTGGCCTTCATAGTGTCATGTGAGAGTACCTTTAAGAAAGGGGGGTTTATAAATAGCTGTCGTGGATGTACCTTTAAGAAATGGGTGTTTATCAGTGATGTCAGAGTGTGGGTGGAGCTGGGCTGTCTGTCTGCTTTTGCTTTGGGCTGTCTGCTACAGGGTGTGTTTAGTTTTGTTTTCGATTTGGAGAAGCTGCAGTCACAGCAAGATGTGTATGAAACTCTGCGAGCTAAAGAATGTTCATTTGGTGGTTTCCAAAGTGGAAACTATCAGTTGAGAAGTTAAACCTGATGTCTTTCTGTAAAAATGTTTATTTTTGTCTTATGGATGTTGTAAGGAAAGATTAAGAGTTGCTTATAGTGTACTGTATTCTTTAGGGGATTTATTGGTGTTGATAGTTAAGATGTTCACTGAGTTTATAAAGTGTTAACTGGTTTCATAAATAAACATTGTTTTAATTTAAAAGTACTTTAACTCTCTGTTGCACTACACCTGTAAGGTAGGCCCGTGTGCTCCCCATAACCACAATCAATTAAAAGTTGTGGGTCAGGTGAACTCCATGATATACTTTGGGGTTCTCTCAACCCTGGCCCATGACAATAACAAAAAGATTAGAGTAGACAAGCAGGGATATCTGCAATCATACAGGGCCTTAGTGAGGCTGCACCTGGAATTTTGTGTGCCGTTTTGGTCTGCTTCTCTGAGGAAGGATGCTCTTGCTGTAGAGGGAATGCAGCAATGGTTTACCAGATTGATTCCTGATGTGGCGGGACTCACATATGAGGAGAGAGTTGGTTAGGATTGTATTTGTTAATGTTGAGAAGAATGATGGGGATCTCAAATTCTAACAAGACTAAACAGGGCAGTCGTACAAAGGGTGTTCCCGATGGTGGACTAGTCCAGAATCAAGGGAAATAGCCTAAGGATATGAGGTAGACCATTTAGGACTGAGATGAGGATAAATTTCTTCACTCGAGTGGTGAGCTTGTGAAATTCTCTCCCACGAGTTAGAGGTAAAAATGTTGTATATTTTCAAGGCGTTGGATAAATGGATCAAAGAATACGGGGGGGGGGGGGGGGGGAGGGGGAAGCGGGAACAGGTTACTGAGTTGGATGGTCAGCCATGATCTTGATGAATGACGAGCAGGCTCGGTGGGCCGAATGGCCTACTATTTTCTGTGCGTCCAAAGCTAACTGCATTTGAGTGATTAATATCTTCTATTAAGCATTGACAGGAACTTGTGGGGGAGAGGAAAGACTATATAATAGCTGGAACATTGATCAGGAAGCTTAGAAAATGAGCTATGACAAAGATGGGGTGCTGCTCATTTTGTTTCCAATTTCAGCCAGTCCATTGAAGGACCAGGTGCTTCCCAAATTGGGAGAGGGAAACTGTGGTTAATTGGTTCAGGCCATGCCTGCACATTGTATAGTAATTTACAGACCATGTTCAACACGGGTTGTGTCCTAGCCCAGGAGATAAAGGAGGGCCTTTAAGACCTTTCTAACTTGTTGTTGATTCTTTTAATTTAGTTTGAGCACTTTTCCAAATAGCAGGGGACCTTCCATAAGAAAAAGTTGCTTACAGGATTGTCTCCAAACCCCTCTGGTTCCACCCCATCTCTGTAATCTCCTTCAGCCCAACTAGGTATCTATGATCCTTCAATTCTGGTCTCTTTTACACCTGTGATTTAAGCACTGGTATTCCCTCTCTGCCTGTCTACCTTTGTCTTTGATCACCTATTGTCTCGTTATATGGCTACATGTGATTTTGGTTAACATTCTTGTGAAGCACCTTGGACCATTTTACTCCACTAAAGTTACTATATAAATACAAACTTGTATTGTTGGCTTTACTAATGTTTCATCTAAATCAAGCAATCGAAGAAGATCGAAATGAGTGTGCAAGAGTCTCCAGGTACACTTGAAATAATGTCTTCTTGCAGGCTGGCATTGTTTTGGGTGTTGAACTGCCATAAAGTTGTGAAACTTTATACTGACTATCACAGAATGAACCCATGTTAAACGCTGGGACTGTTTCGAAATAAGATTTTTATTGAGAGAATGTTTTCAATATAACACCGTAAAATCAGATTACACAACAAGTGCAATTCCAGACCCAACACCACATCCCCTCTCACACCAACAAAGAAAATCACCCTAGACAAAATCCGGAAGCCTCCTCCCTAACATCTGACTGCGATCAGCTCCCTAAAATAGGAAATGAAAGGCTGCCATCTAGAGTAGACCCTTTTTGACTAGCTCCTCAATCTGTACTTGACCTTTTCTAAGTGCAAAAACTCCATAATTTCATTTCACCAAGTCGAAGCAATGGGCGGAACAGAAGTCCTCCACCCAAGCAGAACACTCCTTCAGGCTATTAGCAAGGTGAAGGCAAGAGCATGTGTCTTTGGCCCAATCTGAAGCTCTGGCATGTCCAAGACCGCAAAGATAGGCTCTAACTCAATCCTGAGAATCCCTGACATGGTGCTGAATAAGGAGACCCAAAAGCTCACTGGTTTAGGACAAGACCAGAACCTATGCGTATGAATCACCGGACCCCCCAAAAACAATGCTCGCATCTATCCTCCACTTCCAGAAAAGTCGTGTCCTGGTCAGATGTGCCCTATGCACCACCTTGAACTGAATCAAGCACTAGCTGGAGTTGACCCTATGAATAGCCTCACCCCCTCCCCACCCTCATCAAAAACCTGACCCAGCTTTGTCTCCAACTTCCTTTTTAACCTCACCCAGTGCAGCTTGCTCCATTGACATACGCTGACTATAAATATACAATATCTTCCCCATCCCAGCTCAATCAGTGAAAGGACCCTATTCATCAAAGAGGTCGAGGGTGCCAAGCAGAAGGAAGGAATCTCCTTGTGCAAAAAGTGACACACCTCATAATACCCAAGCAGATTAGTTCTCGGAAGCTGGAATTTACCCAACCAAACTTCCCTTGTATAAACATGTCCCTAAACCGCTCCAACCCATGCCCCAAACAACAAATCCGAAAACGCTGGTTTCCACATTGGTGCTAACAGCAACATGGCACCCAGCTCGAAATGTTGTCTAAACTGTCACCGTAGTTTCAGAGTAGCCACCACCATAGGACTTGCAGGGGATAAAGGAAACTGACCCTTAGCACAGGCCCTCGATCTAGTACCTCTACAGGCACTCCTCTCCCTCTGCCCCATGTAGATTCCATACCCTTAAACCACCCCTGTAACGTTTCAATGTTCAACAGATTGGGCAACGTTCGACCCCCGATTGCCTTTCCCTCTGCAAAAACACCCAGCAAATCTGTGGGGTCCTGCCCTGTTCAAATAAAAGATAGAATTTTTTTTAACTTTCACAAAGAAAAATTTTGGAAGGAAAAGTGGAAGGCACTGAAACAAAAATAGAAACCCGAGGATGACATTTATCTTCACAGATTGAGGGAGGTTTTCCCACTTCTTCAAGTCAGACTTGATCCCGTTTAGCAGACCCGCCATCTTCCAGAACAACTGCGACATAAACTTTGTCGGATTTGGACCTTGATGCCCTCCAACAACCCTCAAGCTCTACCTTCTGGAGCTATTTTCCAAATTGTACACCATGACCCTTAATGCCTTGTCACTGGCCACTCGCACCATCTCCACTTCCAGGGAGGTGATTTGGTCACTTTGCCTTTAAACAGTCACCTCCACCTCCTTTATCACTTCATCCATTTTTGCCAGTGCCGCTTAAATAGTGGACATTGCCCCCTAAATTGATCACGTTGTCCTCGAGAGACCTCCCGCCGTAGTTTCTTCAGTCCGCTGCCAGGATGGCTGTAAGCATCTCACCAGTTACTGGAGTGGCCACCGACGTTGCAGTAGCCTCTGCCATTTTCTTCACAGACAGTGTTCTCGAGGCCAACGATTCCTTATTTTTCTGCTGCCTAGTTTTGTATTTATTGGCATCGTTTGACATGGGATTCTTAACCCATCAAACAAACCAAATTCCACCCCAAATCTCCCAAAACCGGGCAAAAGGGCTCAAATCAAAGTTCTTTGGCAGGAACCACCTCGTCTCCAACTGCTCACTACATGTTGCAACCAGACGTTCAAGAGCTGGGACTGTTGATGCCTTTTCAGCAAAGTATTTACGAAATGACACAGCAGTGATAGCTGACTCAATAAAGAGACTTGGCAGTGTTTTCTTTTAATATTTTTATTCTCCTTTTTTACATTTTCTCCCAAAATTACACCCACCAACAATAAACAGTAAGGAATATGATGTCAATCCCCATATCAACAACAACAATCCCAGCCTCCCAGCAATCCCCAAACAACTGTCTGCATGTTAACATAAACAAATAACAAAAAGGACACGTAGTCACCATTAACACAGACAGTTTCTCTCTTTCCCCCGTCCTCCCCCACCCCCAAATATTCGATGTTATCCAAGTCTTGAAAGTGCATAATGAATAATGCCTATGAATTGTAGAACCCCTCCATCCTTCCCCCTCCGTTCAAACTTAACCTTTCCAACCCCAGCTCGTCCGACACCCCGAATGTGGCCTCCCGAGCGCCGGGGTCCAGTTTCACGTGCACCACTCTAGAGATTACCCTTTAAAAAAAAAAAAAAAAAAAAAAAAATTTTTTTTAAACCCTTCCAGTAATCCTCCAGCTTTGGACAGGACCAAAACATATGAACGTGGTTTGCGCCCCACCCCCGCAACATTCTCACACATCACATCTTCTACTCCTCAAAGAGCCGGCTCATCCTCACCCTTGTGAAGTGTGCTCTGTACACCACCTTCAGCTGTATCAGCCCCAACCTTGCACACGAGTTGGAGATGTTCACTCTCCAGAGCACCTCATACCAGACACTCCATGCCCTCTCCCAACTCTTCCTCCCACTTTACCTTGGTCCCTTCCAGGGGTGCCTTCTCCTCTTCCAAAATAGCCCTGTAAACTGCCGACACTAACCCCTTCTCCAGTCTCCCTGTCATCAGCACCACCTCCAGCAATGTGGAGGCTTGCTCTACTGGGAAGCTCTATCTCCTTTTTGGCAAAGTCTCGAACCTGCATGTATCTAAATATTTCCCCCTGCTCCAGCCCATACTTCGCTCCCAGCTCCTTCAATCCTGCAAACCGACCCCCAAGAAACAAATTCCTTTCTTTTCCCATCTCCGAAAATTTCTATCCCACTTCCCTAGCTCAAATCTATGGTTCCCCCGAATCGGCATTTCCCTTGACTGTGCCCCCAATCCGAAGTGCTGGCGAATCTGCCTTAATTCTCAACAAAGCTATTACTACCTGATTCTGAGTATTTCTCCAGGGCTGTCTGGAGTGGCGCTGTTGCTAGCGCCTTCAATCCCAACCCCCTACACAAACTCCTCCATTCTGACCCATTGGGAATCATTCCCTCTGACCCAGCTCTGTACCTTCTCTACACTTGCCGCCCAGTAATAATACATCAGGTTCAGAAGACCCAAACCCCCTGCCTGCCGCCTTCTCCATAGTAGCACCTTTCTAACTCTGGCCACCTTTCCTCCCCATATGAATGAGGTAATTATTCCTTCAATCTCTCTGAAAAGAGACTTGCAATGTTAATCATTTTTTTGAAAAATATTTTATTGAGGCATTTCTATTATAAATTTTAATGCAATGGAAAATCTCACACCCCAAAACCAGCCAACATGGCTTACGTAAACAACACCCTGACACAAATTTCCCATCAACCTCGTCCACCTTCCCTACCTATTTTTAACTCTCCTGTCCCCCGCCCCATAAACCCCTGCCAGAATCCCCCAAGCTTCGAACAGGCCCAAAACATATGGACATGATTCGCAGGACTATGTGCACATCACCCACATCTATCCCCCACTACTTCAAAGAACCTGCTCATCCGGGCCACAGTCGTATGTGTCCTGTGGACCACCTTAAATTCTATAAGGCTAAGCCTGGCGCATAGCAATGGCGCATTAACTCTGTTCACTGCATCCTCCAGCTCCCTGCCCAACTCTCTCTCTCATGTTAATCATTATTTAAACATTTCTATGATATTGAAAAGGTTTACAGTGTACAAACTCGAGCAATAAAGCTGGAAATTGATGACCATAATGGTGTTGGTTGCAATGACAAAGCAGTTAGTAATGACAGTATCAACACAAGGTATGAAGTAAATAGCACATTTGTGATTTGTACAGGTGAAGCGGGGACCCTTCAGTTGAAGAGCAGTTGATAGATCTGCAGGGAGACAAAATTAATGGATAAATATTTTTATAGATTCAGCATAGAAAAAAAAAATGGGAAACGGTTCCCATTCAGAATCAGGTCGTGCTGCTAACTTGTATCTAATGTAGTTTCAGTGGAAGGAGTTCAACTGAAGGAGGTGGGGTGGGAAGTAACTACACTTCTCTAGTGAAGAAGACGTTTTGCAGGAAATGTGAAGGAGAGCATAAAGCCTCCCAAAGTTTTGACACATGTTCGAACGCTTGATTTGTTTTGAGTTGGACCTCTGAAAACTGCTCCATCTGGCCTTGTGGTTTTGCCTGGCTGAGGATACTTTTACAAGCCAAACTAGGGAAAAAAAAGATTGCCTCTCTTCTGTTCACATTTTCTCAAGTTCACCCTTTGTTTCACTGATTTTTCTCTCACTCAGTCTTTTTCGCTTCTGTTTTTGCAAATGGCCTTTGTTATAGAACATAGAACAGCACAGCACAGAACAGGCCCTTCGGCCCTCGATGTTGTGCCGAGCAATGATCACCCTACTCAAACCCACATATCCACCCTATACCCGTAACCCAACAACCACCCCCTTAACCTTACTTTTTAGGACACTACGGGCAATTTAGCATGGCCAATCCACCTAGCCCGCACATCTTTGGACTGTGGGAGGAAACCGGAGCACTCGGAGGAAACCCACGCACACAGGGGGAGGACGTGCAGACTCCGCACAGACAGTGACCCAGCCGGGAATCGAACCTGGGACCCTGGAGCTGTGAAGCATTTATGCTAACCACCATGCTACCATGCTGCCCATTTCTTTATTTCTTTATTTAAGATATCTAAATATCTTTATTTCTTTTCCTCGTGACCTCCTCTTTCACTTTGCTCATTCATCCTTCAAGTTTATTTTGCTTACTTTCTCTCCTATTTCTCCGGCTTGACATTTCCGTCACAGTTTCTCACTTGATGCCTTCTTTGCCTGTTTTATTTCCACATCTCCTCCTTTACCTGCACTTTTATCTGACTCGACCATCACTTATATTCTCCCTCTTTATCTCTTGACCACTCCCATGTTTCATCATCACTTCACTTCCCTTTCCTCTTGTTATGAATAAAAGCAAAATCTGAAATAGAGACGGTGTGGAAATATTCAGTTGGTCCTGCTGCCAGACTTGCAGGTTTTTTTCTAGCATTTCCTATTTTTATTCACTACTTTCTTGTTCCCTTTCCTAACTGGATTGCCTTTCTCTCATTTTATTCTCTGCAACACTCGCACAACTATTTAGATTTACAACTATTTAGATTTGAGAAAGGAACGAGTGGCTGCTTGTTCGGAGGCCCAGAATGAGGTGGCAACCTGATTTAAAGGAACTGCCGGGGAATGGAGTTGAAACATTGGAAGAAGCAGTAATCAGCAGAAGTTTAAAAAGAGCAGCTGTACTGCAACTTGAGGATGTCAGCAGTTTGGGAACCACTGACATGAAGAAATTTTTTTAAAAAGCAAAAGTTTTTGTATATTTCCATAATTTTAATAAAATTCATGAAGTGTAGAAAGTACCAATTCCTTGTCGACCATCTCTACATTCACAGGGTGTCATAATGTGTGTGGAGCGAGCAGTTAAAGCAGCATTTTATACCAGGCCCTTCAGGGCACAATCTGATACATTGAGTTGACCGCTCTCCACCAAGAAATCACAGCACTGTGTTTGATGTCATATAATGTGAGGCTCTTGTGTCCCACTCCTCCCAGCATCCTGAAGTACTCAAAGTAATAGTTTAGTAAATAGTCCACCTATCAAAAATAAACTATTTAGGTGCATAATTGCGATAAGACGTGCATTGCCTGGATGCAAAAACATGGAGGGCATTCCCTCAGCTAATGGAGGATAGGGTCATTAGTAATAGTTTATTAGTATGAATAATCATTGAGCAGTCGGAGTAAAATGTAGGTTCTCCTAATTATTCACATGGTCTTCAAATTAGGTGAAAGAGCTCCTGGCTAAGGTTTTATTTCTCTAGCAGTTGGTTTCATAGGTTTATTTTGCTTGTTGTATCTTAAATTTTCTTTGTCATCAGTACAAATAGGGTAAAGGAAAATCCCAAGGCTTGTTACATGTACATAAAAAGCAAGAGGGTAGCCAGGGAAAGAGTTGGCCCACTGAAGGACAGGGGAGGGAATCTATGTGTGGAGCCAGAGGAAATGGGCGAGGTACTAAATGAATACTTTGCATCAGTATTCACCAAAGAGAAGGAATTGGTGGATGTTGAGTCTGGCGAAGGGTGTGTAGATAGCCTGGGTCACATTGAGATCCAAAAAGACAAGGTGTTGGGCGTCTTGAAAAATATTAAGGTTGATCAGTTAAAACAGCATTTTATATCAGGTCCTTCAGGGCACAAGGGCCTGATGAGATCTACCCCAGAATACTGAAGGAGGCCAGAGAGGAAATTGCTGATGCCTTGACAGAAATCTTTGGATCCTCTCTGTCTGCAGGTGATGTCCTGGAGGGCTGGGAATAGCCAATGTTGTTCCTTTGTTTAAGAGGGGTAGCAAGGATAATCCAGGGAACTACAGGCCGGTGAGCCTTACGTCAGTGGTAGGGAAATTACTGGAGAGAATTCTTCGAGACAGGATCTGCTCCCATTTGGAAGCATTGGCGAGAGGCAGTACGGTTTTGTGAATGGGAGGTCGTCTCTCACTAACTTGATAGAGTTTTTCGAGGAGGTGACAAAGATGATTGATGCAGGTAGAGCAGTGGATGTTGTCTATATGGACTTCAGTAAGGCCTTTGACAAGGTCCCTCATGGCAGACTGGTACAAAACGTGAAGTCACACGGGATCAGAGGTGAGCTGGCAAGATGGATACAGAACTGGCTAGGTCATAGAAGGCAGACAGTAGCAATGGAAGGGTGCTTTTCTGATTGGAGGGCTGTGACTAGTGGAGTTCCACAGGGATCAGTGCTGGGACCTTTGCTGTTCGTAGTATATGAAAATGATTTGGAGGAAAATGTAACTGGTCTGGTTAGTAAGTTTGCGGACGACAAAGGTTGGTGGAATTCTGGATAGCGAATGAGGACTGTCAGGATACAGCAGGATGTAGATCGTTTGGAGACTTGGGTGGTGAGATGGCAGATGGAGTTTAATTCCGACAAATGTGAGCTGATGCATTTTCGAAGATCTAATACAGAAAGGGAATATACAGTGAATGGTAGACCCCTCAAGATTATTGACCGTCAGAGAGATCTAGGTGTACAAGTCCACAGGTCACTGAAGGGGGCCACACCGGTAGAGAAGGTAGTCAAGAAGGCATATGGCATGCTTGCCTTCATTGGCCGAGGCATTGAGTATAAAAATTGGCTCGTTGCAGCTGTATAGGAGCTGCATAGAACCTTATTTAGGCCACACTTGGGAGTATAGTGTTCAATTCTGGTCGCCACACTACCAGAGAGATGGAGAGGGTGCAGAAGAGATTTACCAGGATGTTGCCTGGTATGGAAGGCATTAGCTACGAGGAGAGGTTGAATAAACTTGGTTTGTTCTCACTGGAATGAAGAAGGTTGAGGGGCGACCTGATAGAGGTCTACAAATTATGGGGGGCATAGACAGAGTGGATAGCCAGAGACTTTTTCCCAGGGTAGAGGGGTCAATTATTAGGGGGCATAGGTTTAAGATGTGAGGGGCAAGGTTTAGAGATGTGCGAGGCAAGTTTGTTTTTACACTGAGGATAGTGGGTGCCTGGAACTCGCTGCCGGAGGAGGTGGTGGAAGCAGGGACGATAGTGATGTTTAAGGGAGATTTTGACAAATATATGAATAGGATGGGAATAAAGGGATACGGACCCCGGAAGTGTAGAAGATTTTAGTTTCGACGGGCAGCATAGTCTGCGCAGGCTTGGAGGGCCAAAGGGCCTGTTCCTGTGCTGTACTTTTCTTTGTTCTTTGTATTGTTCTTGTCTATCTGCTGCCTTTCTTTCCTGCTCAACCATTCTAGTTCACATTTTTCCTGGTGAAACAAGAACAGCTTCTGCATTATAAAACGACGTTTAATTTTTTGGAAAAAATAAATGCATCTGTTATTTCTATTTTTATAAATTTAAAATACCCAATTCATTTTTTCAAATTAAAGGACAATTTAGCATGGCTGATTAACCTACCCTGCGCATCTTTGAGTTGGTGGGGAGGAAACCCACGCAAACACTGGAGAATGTGCAAACTCCACATGGGCAGTGACCCATAGCCGGGATCAAGCCTGGGACCTCAGCGCCATGAGGCAGCAGTGCTACCCACTGTGCCACCATTCTGCCCTTTATTTCAAGTTGATTGGTGCCCGTGTCATACCGGAGAGGGTATTCATGCAACCGACCACCAAGCTTCTACCAGTGACACTGCCTGCGCAAAAGTGACTTCTGTATAACTTTTCTTTTTCTTCTTGCTCCTGCCCCGTCCCAGAATAAGGACCTCCTCCATGTAACTGGCTGGGTTTGAGAAGTCACGCAAGCAGATTCTCCGTGGCACAACAAACTGTCTACAATCCTTTTTCTTACTCCTTCTTGATAACTGATTCACAAAGTATTATTGTACAATAGTGAAGGAAATGTACTGTCATCACACTGGATAGTATCTTGCAGTAAGTGTTAAAAATTAAATGAATAACGCTGCATCGCACTTGTTAGACATTTAGTTTGCCTGGAGGTCTGATAAAACTCTGAAACACATGCTGAAGATTTTTTTTTATCAGTATGAGGTTCCCAGGCAGCCCTTATTTACAAGCCACCATGTGACTGACCATGCCATGACTTCGCTTGCAGCTGTTCAAAGTACAATGTGATGCCCTTTGTCATAGTACACTTGTGTACAAAGTCTTTTACTGACTAACCAAATTGACGATGTGAGCTCAGTAGCCCTCAGCCTTGCCATGCTGCAGATAACTGCAGGGGCTGTTTAGCACAGGGCTAAATCGCTGGCTTTGAAAGCAGACCAAGGCAGGCCAGCAGCACGGTTCAATTCCTGTCCCAGCCTCCCCCAACAGGCGCCGGAATGTGGCGACTATGGGCTTTTCACAGTAACTTAATTTGAAGCCTACTTGTGACAATAAGCGATTTTCATTTTCAACTGGCAGCTCTCTCTCTCTCTCTCTCTCTCTCTCATATTTCCAAGGTATGTGACTGAAATACAGAAAGTGGGTTTCCTGATTCTGTGCACATAAGGCTCTGATTTATTTATACCCATTCCTAGGTTTGTAAATGATGAAAACCCTCAAAGTTAAACCAATTCTAAAGGTGCAAATACCACATTTAGTTGCCAATGTGCGGTATAACTTAACATCCGACACTACTCTGTAACCCGTTGTCTTCATTTTGTTGTCATTTTCTGGACAGATACGTCTTAAACTATTTGGCATTTTTGTTTGCAGGATTTTTTTAACCTGTCCTTGGTTTCCATCCCCCATATACAACCCTTGGTGACTCTTGAAGGTTCTGAGTCCATCTTCAAATTGGGACTAATCAAATTGTTAGCGAACCACCTCTGGTGTACTTCTCATTTGAAGACCTGTTCTGTCAGAAGTAAGAATTCTGAGCAGCGCGGTGGCAAAGTGGTTAGCATTGCTGTCTCACGGTGCCGAGGTCCCGGCTCTGGGTCACTTTCCGTGTGGAGATTGCACATTCTCCCAGTGTTTGCGTGGGTTTCGTCTCCACAGCCCAAAAGGTATGCCAAGTAGGTGGATTGGCCATGCAATTTAGCCCCTTATTCAAAAAAAAATAATTGGGAACTCTAAATTTATTTATTTTTAAAAGTAAGAATCCTAATGAGGTGCTGGTGTAAGTTATGAACAGGATTTGTTAGGGTCGTTCTCCCTAGAATTTAAACCACTTTGTTAGAAAATTGCAGTTGCACGAATGACGTGTCTTGAGCTCTAATCCAAGGCGGTTTGCAAGTATGACTCGTGTAGGAAGGAATATATTGTTTGTTACGTTTGTTATTAGAGCAATCTGAGGAGGTGGATGGAATTGCATTTGTGAAACACAGTGCAAACTCAGCTGCATATGGTAGTGGCCATGTGCAAAGACCATTTTGAACATTTTCAGAAACTATTTCTGTGTGCATATTTGGGAGCAAGCACCACTTATAATGTGAAATAGATAACAGTAGCTAAGAGTTAGTAACTCCTATGACCCAGGAGTGGCAGACCG
Organism: Scyliorhinus canicula; assembly: GCF_902713615.1. NCBI lineage: Eukaryota > Metazoa > Chordata > Chondrichthyes > Carcharhiniformes > Scyliorhinidae > Scyliorhinus > Scyliorhinus canicula. The sequence continues at coordinate 72,983,949 of NC_052161.1, forward strand.
GCAGCTAAGAATCAAAGTCCATTTTATCTGGAAATAGGACAATTGGGTGGCATGGTGGTTAGTACTGTTGCTTCACAGCTCCAGAGTCCCAGATTGGTTTCTGAGCTTAGGTCACTCTCTCTGCGGAGTCTGCACATTCTCCCTGTGTCTGCATGGATTTCCTCCGGGTTCCTTCCACAAGTCCTGATAGACGTGCTATTAGATGAATTGAACATTCTGAATTCTGCCTCTGTGTACCCGAACAGGTGCCGGAATGTGGCATCTAGGGGTTTTTCACAGTAACTTCATCATTACAGTGTTAACGTAAGCCTACTTGTAACAATAAAGATAATCCATGATGTTCATGTGCTGATCCATTTTATTCCTTTAATTTGCAGTCAAAGCTCCCCTTCAGATCAGTAAGTGATATCGCAAGGAGTCTGCATGTTCCCACTCCTTCACAGGTGACTGTGTCCTTTTCCAGTGGTGCATTTGGAAACTGCCCTGTCCAACTGCAAGATCATAATCTCATCGTAATGTAGCTGCCATGGTAATTCTTGGTTTGAAATGATCCAGTACAAGTGTATTCTGCTTAGAAGTATTGTTTCTTTCAGGCTCACCAGCAAAGCAGAAAGGCGGAGCGTATGCTAGCAGCGGGGAGGTATGCTGAAGCAATTGATTGTCATGGGAAGGCTGCAGGTTGGTGAATCTTCTTAGCATATAAACCAAAACTTTAGTTCCTCTGTCAGGCACTTTTGGAGTGTTTTTAATATTTAAATGCAAGGTTTAATTGTAGTTCTGATAATTTGATCTTGTGGTTTCGCTTGGACTCAGAAACCTCTGCGTATATTGTCCACTTGGTTGCTATTCTTAGTTTAGTTCCACAAATGAATCATGTGACAATAACTTCCATTTATACAACCCCTTTAATGTAGTAGCAGCCCTAAAGCGCTTTACAGGAGCATTATCAAAAAAAACTTAACCCCAGCCACATAAGGAGAGATGATGACAGACTTGTTCAAAGGGGGCGTCTTAAAGTAGGAGAGTGATGGAGAGGGTAAAGGAGGAAATTCCAGAGCTTTGCTCATAGGCAGCTGACGGTGGTGGAATGATTAATTCTGGGAATGCACAAAAGGGTAGAGTTCTAGGAGTGCAGAAATCTTGGATGATTGTAGGACTGGAAGAAGTTTCAGAGGTGGGGGAAGACTGAGGCACAGTCTTGGGATAAGAGGCTGATCATTTGGGTCAGATGTGGAAACATTTCTTCACTCGGAATGTTCTGAACCTTTTGAATTGTCTACCCCAGGGGAGGTTATACATTTAACTTTGGGGATGGATATTTGGTGTCTCAGGGAATTGAGGGATATGGAGAGCAGACGGGAAAGAGTTGAGACTGAAGATCAGCCATGATGAATGATTGGGTATGTTTGAGGGGCTGTAAGGTCTACTATTTCTTGTGTTCCTACAAAGCCATGAAAGGATTTGAAAACAAGGATGGAAGTTTTGCTGGATGTCGCAGCCAGTGTTAAATCCGTAAACCATGGTGATGGGTGAGTGGGACTCGGTGCTGTTTTGGATACAGGCAGCAGAGATTTTGATGAGTTCAAGTTTATGTAGAGCAGAGGAGGGGAGGCTGACCAGCAGAGCACTGGATGGTCAAATTTAGAAATAAATAATAATTACATTGCAAAATGTGGCCATTCAGCTCATCATGCACATGCCAGCTCTTTGAAAGTGTTCTTCAATCCGTCCCACTGCCCTGTAACGTTCGCCCCGTAACCCTGTAGCCTTTGTCTTTTCAAATATTGAATCTGATTCCACCGCCAATTCAGTTTGTGCATTTTACATCATAACAATTGTATTTTGCTGTGGAAAAAGGATAGTAACAGATTTCAGAAGGATGGTGAATTGGGTCGATATTACAATTCACATTAATATTGAAAAATGTGAATAGCTGGAGGAGTGAAGAGTTTTATATTTATAGTTTATATTGCTTCTCATTCTTTTCCAATGTGAGTCACTTCACATTTCTCCACATTAAGTTTTATCTGCCAAGTGCCTGCCTTGTCCACAACTTTCCACATCGCTCTGAAGTTTGTTATCCAAATTATTTCTTTGTTACCAAATCATTACATTTCCTAGTTTTGTCATTTTCAAGCTTTGAAATTTTGCCCTGTATATATTCATTATTATATATTAGAAAGTAGTCCTAATCTCTGCTCCTAGGGAGGGGACTGCTGTATACTTCCTGTCTACAGATCAGGTCATTCATTGACACTGCTTTTTAAGAAGTCTTACAACACCAGGTTAAAATCCAACAGGTTTGTTTTGAATTACTAGCTTTTGGAGCGTAGCTCCTTCCTCGGGTGAATTCACCTGAGGAAGGAGCTGCGCTTCGAAACAAACCTGTTGGACTTTAACCTGGTGTTGTAAGACTTTTTACTGTGCCCACCCCAGTCCAATGCTGCATCACTGATTTTTGTCCTTCAGCTAATTTCAAATCCATGCTGCTATTCACCCGTCAATCCTATTGACTTCAATTTTGATGGTGAGATCCTTTTATGAACTTTCAAATGATGTTTGATGTACAAAGTCAGCCGCACTACCCTCATCAACCTTCTCTTTTACTTCATCAAGGTTTGCAATCCAGTTTCCTACATTCATTTGCTTTTCCAGATCCCAGCTGATATTCTAAATTTTGAATATTCTTATTTCCCCATTTGTTTGATGACATCCAATTAAAGTTTCTGTTACTAAAAATAGGAATTTCTAAACTCTAATTTTCATTCTTTTGAGCATTTGTAAAACAAGCTGATCTCATTGTTTGTTTGAATCTAGGGCTGTGGCTGTTTAAATCTAGGGCTGCAGTAGTTTAACTTAAAAGTACATCAGATTCCCAGTAGAAGTCTAGGTGGAACAAAGATGTGCAAATTAGGTGGAGAATTGGCAATGTTAAATTGCCCCTTTGGGGTGTAGTTGCAAGAATAGGCCGGGAGATTGGGCCTAGGTACTGTGGTCTTTCAAAGGGTCGATGCAGACTCGATGGGTCGAATGGCCTCTTTCGACACTCGGGAATGGGCCTAGGCAGGGTGGTCTTTCAAAGGGTCGGTGCAGACTTGATAGGCCAAATGGCCGCCTCCTGCACTGTAGGGATCCTATGATGAATGCAGATAGTCACAAACGACCTTCTTTTTGTTTGGAGTGCATGGGCGGACTCTTTTTGCTATTTTTTTTATTTTTGCAAAGCAACTTAAAAGCCCAACTTGTGAGTGTGTGGTCTGTGTGGGAGCTTTTGGACTAAGGGAACATTGGTGGTAGATGACCAGCTGGTGAGGCCAACTTTATCAGGAAAGTGAAGAAAGTCTTGCATACCCATCTGGATAAACATTTTCAATAATGTATAAACACTTTATACCTCAAAGTGTTGGTGAGGTGCAGTGGGCTTTGATATTTTGTGCAACTAGGATTGGCTGCTGAGATTTCTAAGCTTTCACAGTCCTTTATATTCTTGTAATGTTCTTGCTGTGGTCCATTTTCATCCTAATTGCTGTGAGCTTGCAGAATAATCACCTTTTTTTAAAAGTGAAGTATTGCCTCATGCTTATACCTCCGATAACTTTTTAGCACTGATCACGTTTAACCGATTGACAATATCTCGCATTCCGATATACATATGTTGACATGCCTGGGAGAGCTTGATTAGCAAGGACCTTGGTGTGTGTCACAGACAACAATAATAACACTAACATGCAACGGTTTTGATGCAGCAGTGCTAAAGTGCTAACTATTAAAAGCAAGGCACTAACAATGGGCTGTAATCAAAATGGTTCTAAAGTTTCTCAACAGGATCCAGGTTTGGATGAATATGAGTAACACAGGCTGGATTGATAAGTAACCTTGCAATTGAGCATAATGATCGCACAGCCAGTGTCAGACTTCTGGTTCCTTGTCAGATGATTCAAGGTGGAAAATGGTGCTCTGTGGCATTCCCACTTTATTTCAGAACTTAGAACCCCTCAGAACTTGTATAATTTATCACTTAAAATTCTTATTTCCATCTTTTCATGTCCAGCAATCCCGTTTTGTTTGTTTCATGTTCTCAGGGACGCAGGGTGTCTTGCACAGTTTTAGATAGGAGACAATATGGAAAATTGTGAAGATATCTGCTTTGGTAGGAAAAAACAAATGTAAAATATTTCTTAACCCTGTCACCTGCCAACATAAGATGACCGCCAGCACCCGTTTGCACTTGTTCATACGTATGCAGAAAACCTAAAGCTGAATCTGGCTGACAATGATAAACAGATACACAAATTTAAACTGCCACTTAGAATTTGAGGTTAGGTAAAATTCTTATTGATATATTTAGCAGTCTCATTGTTTTTAAAATTGGTGCATATTTTTTGTCTTCCTAACTCCGGCCGGGTCATCAGGACTCGACGTGTATTTTCTCTGGCTGGGGGGTGAGGGGATCTAGAACCATGAGACACAGTCTCAGAATAAGGGGCAGGCCACTTGGGACTGAAATGAGAAGGCATTTCTTCACTCAGAAGGTCATAAATCGTTGGAATTTTCTACCCCAGAGGACTGGGGGAACTCAGTCATGGAGCATATTCAAGATGCAGATCGATAGATTTCTAGATAGTAAAGGCATCAAGGGAAACTGAGATAGTGTGGGGAAAATGGCATTGCGGTAGAAGATCAGCCATGATCTAGTTGAAAGGCAGAGTAGACTCAAAGGGCCGAATGACCTCCCCTCGGTTCCCATGGCAGTGTTAAGGGTATGAATTCCAATTCACAGCCTAAAATGTGTTTATTGCCAATGCTGAGTTGTGTTCTAGCTGGAAAACATACTCTGGATTTAGGGAAAATTTATAAACCATTGTAGGATCACATTGGATTGTAACTTCATCTGTAAACCTTGTGGTAGACCAGTGTTGTCCATTCTTAGCTACAAATCAGATGGAGTCATGTGATCTCAATATTAATGATCCTATCTTTCAATGCGCTTTAACATTTTTGTGCAATTGTTAGTAAAATGGTAAGAGGCTTAGCAGTGAGGCATAGCAGTGTATGAGAGTGTTTATTGGTGTGAATGATTGGTAAATGTTTCAATAAATATGCAAGTGAATTACGTTGACCTCAAGTGTGTCTTTTTGCATCAAGATATTTTCTGCTGAAAGTCATGCATGCAAATGGAACAAAATTTCCTTAATCACACCTGTGGTGAGTCAATGATTTCTATTGGGCAATGCAGCAATTTCATTGTTCAATTTAGGAGTGTCTTAGGAAGTTTCTCTTTGGAATAAACTGCATTATGCACTCCTACTGTTAGCTGTATATCCCGGTTGAAGTTTAAATCCTTTGCAGCTGCTTTTGTAAAGTGTCATTTGATAAAGGAATATGATGTGTGAGCCACTGACTTTGAGTTACTTCTTTCCACACAGAGCGTCTTGGAGAAGCGATGAAACTAACACAGTCAGAACAGGTACGTAAGAAAGCATTAATCATTCATTGCATCTTATTACATAGACAGCACTGAATCTAGGGAAATAACTAATAATAGAATCCTTACAGTGCAGAAGGAGGCCATTAGGCCCACTCCACAACCCTATCCTTGTAACACCTTCGCCCCACTAACCTTTGGACACTAAGGATCAATTTATCATGGCCAGTCTACCTAACCTGCACAGCTTTAAACTGTGGGAGGAAACCACAGCACCTGGAGGAAACCCACACAGACATGGGGAGAACGTGCTAGCTCCACACGGGGTAGTCACCCAGAGGTCTGAATTGCCTAGGACCCTGGTGCTCCAGTCAGGCTATATCCGGTGTTCAGGACCCCAGCCCATTACCTCTGCTCATACCTACCATATCTTTGCTTCTTGGAGACGTGGACGGGTAAGGTTTGTATTTTCCTAGTCCCAAGGCAGTAGTGCAGGTGCTGAGGCGGACTACTAAGAAGGCCCGCCTCGAGTCACTGGGATATCAGTCCAGCTCTATATTAGTTGTGTTCATTATAGTGCTCCAATGTACTGTGCCTCTGCAATTCAGCAGGCATCTTAAACTGTGATTTCCCAATTCTGATCTCTCTTTAACTGTAGGTACTTTGCTTTGGCTGGAGTACAATCACCCAGGCACTTACACTCCTTTGATTTCTCCTACACGTCATCATTTTCCATGTGTGAGCCAAAGCAATGAATGTTGGTTGGCAGGCTGTTTGATCTGGACACATCACAAGAGCTTATTATAGAGTTCTCGTTATATATGCACTGGCAGGATGCACTCACTGGAAATCAGGAAAGGTCTTGGGTCAATTGTTGCCTATTTTTGCTTCAGAAAAAACATTGGAATTGGATGGCCAATTGTGTATTATCCATAGCATTGCACTGAATCCTTCAGTAGAATTTCATTTGGACCCAGAATCAGCATTGCTCGGGCAGCCATGTTCATCAGGATGCCAAGGCCGGAGCAGAATTGGACCTGATTACGGACGGCTTGCTAAGCTGGTGGAGCCTCCACAGGCAGCTCCCCATATTCAGAGAGAATTTCAGACTGTTTGCCCAAATGGCGGCCTGCCCTAGGGTAAATTCTAATGAGAAGGGCAAGAGGAAGGGGGCCAATGTCTGTTGTGGTCATTAGGAGCTTGGTGAAGCCAGTTGAAAGAATTCTCCTAGCTCCACTTGAAATTGAGACTTAAAATTTGATATTTATTACCCCTATTTTGCATCTGGAAAACAAAGGTGGCCAATTTATGTGAATTGTTGGCTCAGAGCCTAAGCACTAACTTTAGAATCTCATTGGGAACTAATGGTGTGCGCTGGAAACTTTTTGCATTGACCCACATGTTGAAGATACCTTTAGCTACCTGTTTGAAGTAATGGGTTTTCCAGGAGATGTGCATCTGTCTACTCTTCTTCCTGTTTTTAAAATGTTTGATTAACCTTTGGAGATTTTTCCATTCTGAACTTGATCACTTGGTGCAGCAACCCAATTTGTACACAGTGAGCCAGTATTCGGTCCCAGAAAACCATCTCTGCTCCAAAATACACCTTGACAATGATTCTGTGATTATTGTTCTGGAGCTTTAGTTTCCCTAGTGGCTCCAGAGGGCATTGTGCGCACAGCCATAATGCAGTGAGGAAAACAGAGTCTCTTCTGAATCTTGTATATTTGGATCACCTGCCCAGCCTAACCATTCACCAAAGTCAGGTTGGGGGGTTACAACCTTGGTTATAAAGAGGCCAAAATTTGAAATCTCAGTTACTTATTAAGAGAATAAGCCATAAGATTCTATGGTTTCAAACAAACAGATGAATTCTTACTATGCAAGAGTCAACAAAGCAAACAGTCCATATTATCTGTTCTAGACTCTAGATTTAATGAGTCAAGCAAACTGTGGTCGAACACAAGCCATAAACTGCACACAATGGCAGACACAACCAACACAGATCCCACAAATTCTCAGAAGCCCACCCAGATGTCAGCAATCACTGTATCACAAAAATCCATAACTCTATCTTCCTCATGAGGAATTTTGGCGCCTCTCCTTTGAGGACGTAGCGTCTGATTTCCCTTCAACAGCAGCTCCAGCTCAGCCTGGAGACCCATATGCTGCTGCTTGTTGTCAAGCAACAGGACTCCTGTTCAGACTGCCCAATGACTGCTCATTGCTCCCATCTTTGGGAAATTCAGGCCCTCCAAGTGCCTCATCCCCTCCGGCCCCATAGGGGCTTCCGACCTGTGCAGCCTGCTGTAGAAATCCCTAAATGCCTTATTCACCCCGACTGAATCACCAACCAGGTTCCCATCTCCGTCCTTTACTTTCCCTATCTCCCTAGCTGCCTCCCTCTTCCTAAGCTGCTGTGCAAGCGTTCTGCTGGCCTTCTCTCCATACTCATAGATTTCCCCCCCCCCCCGCGCCTTTCTCAGCTGTTCCACCGCGCCCCCCTATGGTCAGCAAGCTAAACTCCGCCTGTAACCTCTGCCATTCCCTTAAAAGCCCTGCCTCTGGGGTCTCTGCATACCTCCTATCAATCTGTAATAACTCCTTTTCCAGTCGGTCCATCTCTGCCCTGTCCACCTTCTCCCTATGGGCCCGAATTGAGATCAGCTCCTCCCTGACCACCGCATTCAGTGCTTCCCACACCACCACTGCTGACATTTCCCCCGTGTCGTTGACCTGCAGCTATCTCTGAATACATTTCCTCAGTCACTCGCACACCCCTTCATCCGCCAAAAGTCCCACATCCAACCTCCAGTGCAGGCGCTGGTTACTGTCTTTACTAACCTGCAGGTCAATCCAGTGCGGAGCATGGTCTGAGATTGTAATTGCAGAGTACCCTGTATCCACCACCCAAGCCAGCAAGGCCCTGCTCAAAATAAAGAAATCAATCTGGGAGTACACTTTATGCACGAGCGAGTAGGAGAGCTGCTTCACCCTCAGCTGCCCAAATCTCCATGGATTGTAACCAGAAAAGGTCCCAAAACACTGCAAAATTCCCATAATGTTTCCCACTGATGCCTCTGGATCCCTAACGTATAATAGCAAATCATCAGCTATTTGCGAGGCCATATGCTCCACCCCTCCTCTAGCTATTCCTTCCCATGCTTTCAGAGTCCTCAGCATAATTGCTAATGGCTTTATTGCTAATGCAAACAACATGATATTTATTAGTGTCACAAGCAGGCTTACATTAACACTGCAATGGTTCCTGAGAAAATCCCCTAGTCGCCACATTCCGCTGCCTGAGGGAGAATACAGAATGTCAAATTCACCATCAGAAATCCCTGCCTGGTACCTCGGTATAGACGAAAGGACTCTGGAGTCACTTTGTTAGTGCAAATGGGGCCGCATACAACAGCCACATATTCGGTCCAATTTCTCTAGTATCGCGAACAGATAGCCCCACTCTACCCTGTCAAATGCCTCCTCTGCATCAAGGGACATTATGATCTCTGTAACCCGACCTTCCCCTGGGATATGCACCATGTTCAACCGCCGTCTCTCGTTTTCCATCAACCTCTGCCCCGTTTGGTCTTTCCCCACTACTTCTGGCAGACAATGCTCCAATCTTAACACCAACACCTTAGCTGGAAGCTTCGCATCCACATTTAACAGGGTAATTGGACGATATGGTCTGCGGGGTCTTTGTTCTTCTTCTGACGCCTGCCCCAGCGTCTGTGGCAGAGCACTTGAGGAGTCCCTGAACCTTGCTAACAATAGGGGTCAGTTCATCAACACATTTTTTGTAAGATTCCACTGGGAATCCATCAGGCCCTGGTGCCTTCCCTGACCGCATCAATTTCAGCGCTTCCTTTATCTCTTCCAACTCCTAACGGAGCTACTAGCTCTTTCCGTACTTTGGGAAACTCCATCTCCCCCAGGAAATCTCTCTCATCCCGTGGCCGTTCAGACCTCTATAGCTTTTTGTAGAAAGCCCTAAATACCTGTCACCTGAAACCAGCCCCCCACCCCATGTCCTAATCTGGGCAATCTCCCTCTCAACCTCTCGTTTCCTCAGTTGATATGCCAGCGGATGACTTGTCTTCACATACTCGTAGATTGCCTGAGGTGAAATGTCCGCATACCTGTGGTCAATCTCTCTATAATATTGTCCACCAGTTTTCCCCGCTCCCTCCTTGGCTCCGCATCTACATGTGCCTTGAAAGATCTAATTTCTCTCCTCATTTCTACCTTTAGCACCTCCCATAGTATCGAGGGTGAGACCTCCCATTGTTATTGTTCAAAATATAATCCTGGATAGCCCCAGAGATCCTTGCACAGAACCTCGTGTCTGCCAACAGACCTACATCTAACTGCCACCCCTTGTGCTGCCCCCAGCTTACCTCCAACTCCACGTTTACCCAGTGTGGGGGATAGTCAGAAACGATCACCCCGTGAACTCAAGACGACTTCACCCCTGCCAGCAGCACCCGGCCCATGGCAAAATAATCAATCCTGGAAAACACGTTATGTACTGAGAAGAAGATTGAAAACTCTTCCTCCCCCGGATGACTGAACTGTCCCCAGATGCCTGAACTGCTAAGGACCCCTCACCCCTGGTTTCCTCCATTACACAGTGCTGCAGTGGCTAGCACTGTTGCTTTTCAGCACAAGGGACTTGGTTTTGATTCCTGGCTTGGGTCACTGCCTCTGTGGAGTCTGCATGTTCTCCCTGCGTCTGTGTGGGTTTCCTCCGGGTGCTCTGGTTTCCCTCCACAGTCCAAAGATGTACAGGTTAGGTGGATTGGCCTTCGAAATTGCCCTTAGTGCCCAAAAAAGGTTAAGTGTTTACTGGGCTACGGGGATAGGATAGAGGTGTGGGCTTAAATGGGGTGCCTTTCCAACGGCTTGTGCAGACCCGATGGGCTGAATGGCCTGCACGGTAAATTCTATGATTCTGTGAAATGCAATTAATACTCTCACCATATCTTCTCTCTGCCCCCCCCCCCCCCCCCCCCCCCCCCCCAAACCATTTTATGACCCTTCCCCCGCCCCATAATGAATTGATGGGTATCTTGATCTGGTATCACTGCCAGCAACCGTTTCATGGGTGTTGCATTGTTCCAATGCGAGGCGTTTACATTCACCAACACCACCCTGTTTCCCTTCTAATACCTCCGTGACTATTATATACTGGCTGCCCACATCTGCTATTACCTTCTCCAACCAAAACCGGAGCCTTTTATTAACGAGAATCCCCATCACTCGGCCCTGCTGTTGAACTCCGAGTGGAAAACATAGCTCACCCAAACCTTCGAAAGCTGCGTCTGATCTCGCTCAAGCATGTGGGTCTGCTGGAGAAACAGCACGTCTGCCCCAGACTCTTTAAATGAGCAAAAACCAGTGCTGTTTTGATTGAACTCATCATGCCCTGCACATTCCAGATGACCACCCTTGTCGGGGGGGTCTCTCGCCTCCCCTCAACCTCGAGTCAGCCATTGCCACCATGATAGGCCACAGCTTCATCGATGATTCCCAGGCTACAGGCCCACCGAAGATGGCGACCTGTCCCACCCCAGTGGTGGAACAAAAAACTTACTGGTCACTGTTCTCCCCCCCCACATTCTGGTCAGCAGTCTGCCAAATCCTCTAAACCCCCCCCCCCCCCAAACCTGACCTAACTGGCGGAACAAGTCGCAGCACTATTCCCCCACTTTACTTCTGTTAACTAGCCTACTTCCTAGCAAGATGACCCCCCAACCCCACCCATCGCAGGTCCAACCAATTCCTTAACCACCGCCTTCACTCCTTCCCCAAGCTAGCATCCCTTCCCCCAGCTAGCATCCCTTCCCCCAGTCCTCATCCCCACCCATATTAAATAAAACTCTAAACTCAGGGAAGAAATGCCCCACCGTCCCAACAACGACTAAACCCGTTCAGAAGGATGCCACACACCAAAAGTAAAACAACAAAAGAAATGGGAGCAAAGGAAATAAACTGGAAGGACTCTGATTCAATGAGTCATGCTGTCAAAGTTTTTTTTGTCTTGCATTCATCAGGACAGATATGCACGAATACTGATTGCAAAGTGAACAGTAATTTATACTGCATAAGAAGAGAGTGCTGATTGAGTAAATGGACTTTGATTGGTAGAGGTGTTGCCACAGAATGCACCAGGAAACAGTTAACTGCCAAGCTTTTGTTTAAATTCAAACCTGGCAGGTCAACTCTGGTCAAGGCATTGGGGAATGAACCAGGGACAATGTTCCCCAAGCTTTTGTTTAGCTGCAAAATACTTGGTGTGGGTTGTTTGGGGGGAGGGGGGAGAGATGAGCCACTCCTTGGTTCATTTCCCATGGCAATGCCCTGATCAGTCAGTTGGTATGCCTGCTTTGAGTTCAAACAAAAGCTTGGCAGTTAACTCTCCATGCAACATCTCTACCAATCCGAGTTCACCTACCAACCAATCGGCACTCTCTCATGTAATATAAATTGTTCCCTTTACCATTGGTATTCTTGCGAATCTGCCTGATGAGTGCAAGATAAAAGCATCACCAACATGTCTCTCTTTTTTAGCAGTACTCGAGTTCTGTACTCCCAAATGACTGTAAAAACGGAACTGTTTACGAACAAAGTGCTTGTGTGGCCTGGACTGGATCTTTAGCTTTTACTAATATTTCTGTTTTTCATGTGTAGTTCGATATTCTTTGCCCTGTTTCACTGTGTTTCGAGGAGTACCGACCCAATAAGAATGCTAGTTTGGTTCTAGAAAGCAGGAATTTCCACTCGCCAGTTAGCTCCTGTCCAAAGAGCTCCAGATTGAATGTACGTTTAGCATTAGAGTCATTGAAGTTTACAGCACAGAAAAGGCCCTTCAGCCCATCGCGTCTATGCTGGTCAAAAATAATTTTAATTCAATTCTAATCCAATTGGCTATCTAGTTCTCACCAGTAATCAAGTGTCATAACAAAGGTTAAGTGTTGGTGTTTTCTGTCCAATACCTAATTTCTCTCTAACACCAGGAACTGATCGAACTCTGCCAACTGAAGCAGGCTGCGTATAACCTAGAGCAGGGGTGGGCAAACTACGGCCCGCGGGCCGCATGCGGCCCGCCAAAGGTCTTTATGCGGCCCACCAAGTCATTAAAAAAAAACCGTAAAATTTTTTTTTACGGTTAATGGGGAGGCTGTTGGGTTACTTACTGGTATAGGGTGGATATGTTGACTTGAGTAGGGTGATCATTGCTCGGCACAACATCGAGGGCCGAAGGGCCTGTTCTGTGCTGTACTGTTCTATGTTCTATATGAGGCGCCCAGAATCATAACCGGGTGAAGTAATTATTTTACTTAATATACTATGCGCCCTTTAAAATTGTGAATTTCTGAATGTGGCCCTTGCATGGAAAAGTTTGCCCACCCCTGACCTAGAGTGTTTACCCTTGCAGTGCTGTTGTCTTCCTTTTCAATAGAGTTACTGAAATATTTATTCCACAGGTGCTTAGTTCTGGCCCCTGCTAATGAATTACTGTGTTCTGAATGTACAGGCTCTGTTATCATTGGAGCTACAGAGAGACAGTCATATCAAACAGCAGTGTCTAATCCATGAAAGGTGGAAGAGAGCTAAAAGAGAAGAGAAGCTGAGGGCTCAGATACACCCAACAGCAGCAGACCGGGAAGCTGACCCCCAGTTACCAATGAAACCATTCTCCGTCGAATCTGATGGTCAGAAGAAGCTTTCCACAAGTACGGAGATGAGTAGCCTTAATCAGGAGGAATGTCTGAGGCAAATTCGGAAATCCTGTGATCGGGAACCAGACAGTCTTCTCTTTCTGTTGGCAGAGAAGAGAGTTCCTTCAAGGACCTTCGCAGTGAATAAAGCTCCTAAAGATGACAAGACAAGGTTAGAGGAGCAGGAGATGAAAATTTCTGAACTAAAAAGACTTGTTGATCTACTTACAGCTGAGAACGAGAGACTAAAGAAGGAAAATAAGCAGCTAAAGGCAGAGAATGTGCGACTTAGGAAGTCCCCGTTAGAGAAGGAATTAGACATGGATTCAGACTTTGTGAAATCAGACTTGTGGTGCATCAGTCAACCGTCCGATAACACTACCAACGCTGGGAAAGCAAAAGACATTCCAATACCCAACCTTCCTCCATTGGAAATGCCAACTCAGAACATTTCATTAGACGACCTTCCCCTTTTAGAACTTTCTGAGGAGGTTGTGTATAATCTGAAAGAACCATTGGACAACCAAAAGAAAATCTCAAGGGACAAACTATAGGGAGCATACTTGCATTTTAAAAAAACAGTTTGTTAACAAATAAGTGGTACAGTGCCTCAAGATAGCAGTTAATGTTCCTGTTGTATATACGAGTGGCAGGTGACTTTTTTCAGGCTGTATGATTTTCTCATTCAGATGGTTTGGGGCATTGTTTACATTCGGGTATTCAGCTCCATCAATCAGTCTGTGCCACTCAATGAACTCAAATGTGATGCAAATTAAGCCAATCAGGACATTATATGTATTTCTACTGTAAGATGAGGGAACCAAATCAACAACTTTTACTTATGAATGATCAGTTTACATTACAGTAATTGGGGTGCATCATTGTATACCTTTTTTTATTGTTTTCTTTCAATCTAAACCGATTTACTCTGAGATGAATTGTCTAAAAATAAACTAACTTTTTTTGCTGCATGAATGAAAAAAAGTGTTGGTATTTGATTTGCAGATCGAATAATTAAATAAAAATACAATCCTTGCAATTTGATTTTCCAGAACTTTTACTTCTGCTTTAAGTACCATTGTTGTGTAGCAGAGTCCCCCCCCCCCCCCCCCCGGCCACACCCAAAGGCTGGAGTTTGTGTAATACCTGGTAGAGGTGTGCAAGATACCAACAGTTGGTTGTACAAGGGCTACAAAGACACCAATTTGAGATTTTGGGGCAAGAGATAAGATGATAAGACACAGGGTCAGAATTAGGCCACTCGGCCCATCGAGTCTGCTCCGCCATTCAATCATGGCTGGTATTTTCTCATCCCCCATTCTCCTGCCTTCACCCCATAACCCCTGAACCCTGAAACCCTTATTGTTCAAAAATCTATCTCCCACTGTTTTGAAGACACTCAGTGATATGGCCTCCAAAGCCTTCTGCAGCAAAGTTTTCCACAGATTCACCACCCTCTGGCTGAAGAAATTCCTCCTCATCTCTGTTTTAAAGGATTGTCCCTTTAGTCTGAGATTGTGCTTTGCTTCTAGTTTATCCTACAAGTGGAAACATTCTCTCCACGTCCACTCTATCCAGGCCTTGCAGTATCCTGCAAGTTTCAATAAGGTCCCCCCTCATAAACCCAGAGTCCTCAACTGTTCCTCGTACGACGAGCTCTTCATTGCAGGGATCGTTCTTGTGACCTCCTCTGGACCCTTTCCAAAGCCAGCACATCCTTCCTTAGATATGGGGCCCAAAACTACTCGCAATACTCCGAATGGGGTCTGACCAGAGCCTTGTATAGCCTTAGAAGTACGTCCCTGGTCTTGCATTCTAGCCCTCTCAACATGAATGCCTACATTGCACTTGCCTTCCTAACTGCTGACTGAACCTTAAAGAGAATCGTGAAGAAGGACTCCCAAGTCCCTTTGTGCTTTTGATTTCCTAAGCATCTTCGCATTTAGAAAATAGTCTCTGCCTTCATTTCTCCTTCCAAAGTGCATAACCTCACACTTTTCTACATTGTATTCCATTTGCCACTTCTTTGCCCACTCTCCTAGCCTGTCCAAGTCCTTCTGCAGCCTGTCTGCTTCCTCAATACTACCTGCCCCTCTACAGATCTTTGTATCATCTGTAAACTTAGTAACAGTGCCTTCATTTCCTTCCTCCAGATCATTAATGTATATTGTGAAAAGTTGTGGTCCCAGCACCGACCCCTGAGGTACACCATTAGTTACCGGCTGCCTTTCTGAAAAAGACCCCTTTATCCCCACTCTCTGCCTTCTGCTAGTCAGCCAATGCTCTATCCATGCCAGGATCTTGCCCTTAACACCATGGACTCTTAACTTATTTAACAGTCGCCTATGTGGCACCTTGTCAAAGGCTTTCTGGAAATTTAAATAAATCACGTCCACTGGTTCTTCTTTGTCTAACTTCCTTGTTACTTCCTCAAAGAATTCTTTACAGATTTGTCAGACATGACCCCCCCCCCCCCCCCCCCCCCCCCCCTTGAAAAAGCTTTGCTGACTTAGTCCTATTTTACCATGCACTTCCAAGTACTCCACAATCTCATCTTTAATAACAGACTCTTTAAAAACGTTCCAATGACCAAAGTCAGGCTAACCGGCCTATAATTCCCATCTTCTGCCTCCCTCCCTTCTTAAACAGTTGTGTTACATTAGTGACTTTCCAGTCCTCTGGGACCCTTGCTGCCTCCAGTGATACCTGAAAGATCATCACCACTGCCTCCACAATCTCGTGAGCTAACTCTTTTAGAACCCTGGGGTGTAGTCCATCCAGTCCAGGTGATTTATCCACCTTCAGACCTTCAGTTTCTCCAGAACCTTCTTTGTAATGGCCACTGCACTCACCTCTGCCCCCTGGTTCTCCTGGAGCTCTGGCATCCCACTGGTGTCTTCCACCGTGAAGACTGATGCAAAGTAACTATTCAGTTTGTCTCACATTTCTTTGTTTCCTATTATTACTTCTCCAGCCATGCTTTCCAGTGGTCAATGTCTATTTTTGCCTCTCTTACCTTTCATATATTGAAAAATCTCTTCCTATCTTCCTTAATATTACGAGCTAGCTTGCACTCCTACTTCATCTTCTCTCCCCCCCCATTGCTTTTTTAGTTGTCCTCTGCTCGCTTTAAAGGCATCCCAATCCTCTGGCTTCCCACTAAATACTTGCCACTTTGTATGCTTTTTCTTTTGCTTTTATGCTGCCCTTGACTTCCCTCATCAACCATCGATGCCTTGTCCTCCCCTCAGCATGTTTCCTCCTCCTTGGGATGAATTTCTGTTGTGCCTCCCGAATAACCCCCAAAAACTCCTGCCATTGCTGTTCCACTGCCTTCCCTGCTAGGCTCCTTCTCCAATCAACTCTGGCCAGCTCCTTCCTCATATCTTTGTCGTTACCCTTATTTAATTGTAATACCATTGGATCTGATTGCAGCTTCTCCCCCTCAAATTGCAGGGTAAATTATATCATATTATAGTCACTGCTCCTTAAGGGTTCCTTCACCTTAAGTTCCCTAATCAAGTCTGCCTCATTACACACACCAAATCCAGAATTGCCTGTTCCCTCGTAGGCTCTTGTCACAAGCTGCTCCAAAAAAACCATCTGAGACATTCCACAAATTCCTTTTCTTAGATCCACTACCAGCCTGATTTTCCCAGTCCACCTGCATGTTGAAGGTCCCATGATTATTGTAATATTGCCTTTTTTACATGCTTTTTCTATCTCCTGATTTATTTTCTGCCCCACCTCCTGACTACTGCTAGGGGGCCTGTGTATAACTCCCATCAGGGTCTTTTCACCTTTGCGATTCCTCAACTCTACCCACATAGATTCTATGCCTTCTCATCCTATATCGCTCCTTGCTATTGATTTAACTTCATTCCTTACTAACAATGCAACTCCGTCCCCTTTGCCCATCTGCCTGTCCTTTCGATGGGACTCGTATCCGTGGATATTTAGATCTCAGCCCTGATTCCCTGGCAGCTACGTCTCTGTGATGCCCACATCGTACCGGCCAATTTCATACAGCCGGGATGTGCAGAAGAAACAGTAAGTGTCCGTGACTTGCAACTTGCCGCCGGTGGTAGAAGTGGAGAAAATAATCTCCAGGACAGGGCAAGTAATCGAGGAAACTGCACTTGTAGGACTATGGGCATAGGGCAAAGGAAATGGGACTGACTGGATTGCTGTTCAGAGAGTCAGCATGGATTTAATAGGCCAAATGCCCTCACCCTCCCCACTTCTATGTTATGATTCTACGTCTGACAGCAACTTTTCCTCCAGAGCTTAGCGCATCAGGCAAAAGTACCGGCTTCCATGTGTCTTAAGTGCAACCTCCTTTGAACTGGCTACATGTCCGTGGCACTGTTTGAAGAGTACTGACTTCTGGTGCTGTGACTTGCATTCTTGCATTCATTGATGTTTATGCAATCCTGAATCGCTTCAAAATAATTCACTGTATCTGAAGCATTTGGTCCAGATGTGATCGGGTGCTTTATGAATAAGATCGTTCCTTGGACTCGGAGCTGTGCCAGAGCACCGCAAATGTGACTTGCAATTAAAATAATTTATGTAAACTCTTCTGAGTAATATCAGCCACTGTTTTCTGCTGCTTTTAAATGATTTACTGTCGATCTAGCTCATTTTAACAATATTTTTGTCCACATCATCGAAGGGAGCTCCAGTCTTTTTTTAAAATCCCTTTTATTGGCATTTCTCATTTATAAACAATTTGTGTGTATGTATGTGTATGTATATATATATATATATATATATATATAACATTTTTTTTACCCGTGTTTATTTACGTTATTGTACAGGGGTTTATTTTGTCTTTCATAACATTTGGCATTTATTACATTTTGCTGCCCTCTGAATCAGTCTATAGTCCCTGCCACCCTTTGGCTTCAGCTGTGTTTTGCTTTTATTTTCAGGGAAAGCTCCCTCTTCTCGTCTTTTGTGGTTTCCCCACCTTCCGTCTCTTTACCCCCCCCCCCCCCCCCCCCCCCCCCCACCCCGGGTTGAGCAGTCCTTTTGGTTCCTCACCTATCTTAGTTTTTTATTCTTAGCTTACTCCTCGTTCCTGGCCTCGAGCAGGTTTTGGAACAGGCTGACCTACTGCCCCCAAGTACCCAGGAAGCCTTCCTCTGACCCTCAGAACTTAATCTTCTCCAGGTGGAGAAATTCCGAGAGGTCAGCGAGCCAGTCTGCAGCTTTGGGTGGTGCTGCCGATCGCCAGCTGAGCAGGATTCTCCGGCGTGTGATTGGGGAAGCGAAAGCGAGGTTGTTGGCCCCCTTCCCAATGTGTAGCTCTGATACCCTGAAGATTGCCACTATTGGGCATGGCTTCACCCTCACCCTGACAACCTTGGATATTGCCTTGAAGGCTGTCCAGAACCCAGCCAGCCCAGAACATGTGGGTGTGGTTGGCCGGGCCCCTCTGGCACCGTTCACATTTGTCCCCCCACCTCCGGGAAGAACCTGCTCATTCGGGTTCTGGTCAGGTGCGCTCTGTGCACCACTTTGAGCTGCATTAGGCTTAGCCTTGCGCAGGAGGAGGTGGAGCTCACCCTGCTCAGTGCTTTGCTCCAGAGTCCCCACTCTATCTCTGTCCCCAGTTCGTACACTCATTTTTGTCTGGTCTCGTCCAGTGGTGTTCGAGCTCTGTCCAGTAGCTGTCTATATATTTTCCCACATAGCCCCCCTTCTCGCTTCGTTGCTTGTGCCTATCGGATCATCTAGTAGTGTGCTTTCTGGGGCTCCAGGGTACCCTACTGTCTCTTTGCGGAGGAAGTGTTTTATTTGGAGGTGTCTCAATTCCTGTCCTTTTGCTAGTTTCCACTTCCTCATCAGTTCGTCCAGTGTCGCCAGTCTGCGCCCTACCCAAAAGTCCCTGACCGTCAGTGTGCCCCCGTCCCGCCTCCATTTTTTTCAAAGTGGTATCTAGCATGACTGGGGGGAATCTGTGATTGCCGCAGATGGGGGACATTTTGGTTGTCCCGAAGTGCTGTCTCAACTGGGTCCATGTTCTCGGCGTGGCCGCTACCACTGGGCTTGTTGTGTATCTTGTTGAGGGGGGTGGGAGTGCTGCTGTGGCCAGGGCCCGGAGGGTTGTTCCTTTACAGGATGTCTCCTCCATCTGTGCCCACTCTGTGCCGGGTTCTTATACCCATCCCCTCACTCTGCCATTGCTGCCCTGTGGTAGTATTGTAGGTTTGGTAACGCCAAGCCCCCTTTGATTTTCCTTCTCTGCAATGTCGATTTGGGAATTCTCAAACACCATGATTAGACTGTGTACATTTTGGAAAAAGGCCTTGGGGGTGAAGATCGGGATGGATCTAAGCAGGAAGAGGAACCTTGGCAGTACGTTCATCTTTATTGTCTGCACTCTCCCCGCCAGGTAGAGTGGGAGTGAGCCCCACCGTTGAAGGTATTTTCTTACTTCCTCCACCAGGCTGGTCAGGTTCCACTTGTGGCTCTGTGTCCAGTCTCTGGCTATTTGGATTCCCAGGTAACGGAATCTGTTCTGGGCCGTTTTGAACGGGAGCCCCTTCAGCTCTGTCCCTCCCCCTTTTGGGTTCACTGGGAATGTCTCGCTTTTGCCTAGGTTAAGTTTGTAGCCCGAGAAGGTGCCAAACTCTTTCAGTATTTGCAGTATTGCCTTCAGTCCCTCCTTCGATTCAGAGGAGCAGGTCGTCTGCATAGAGTGAGAGTCTTGCTCTCCGTCTCCACTCCAGATTGCCTTCCAGCTTTTTGCGTCCCGCAGGGCTATCGCCAGGGGTTCGATCGCTAACGCAAACAAGAGTGGGAACAGGGGGCAACCCTGTCCTCTTCTCTGAAGCTGGAAGTATTCAGAGCTGGTGGTGTTAGTTCGGACACTCTCTTTGGGAGCATTCTACAGGAGCCTCACCCAGGTGGTGAACCCTGCTCCTAGCCCAAACCGTTCCAGTACTTTGAGGAGACAGCCCCATTCGACTCTGCTGAAAGCCTTTTCTGCGTCCAGGGAGACGATCACCTCTAGTGTTCTCTCCCTGGGGGGGGGATATTATATCCAGCAGCTGCCTGATATTTGCTGTGAGCTGCCTGCCTGCCTGCCCTTGACAAAGCCTGATTGGTCCTCTGCGACCACCTCCAGTATGCAGCCTTTTGGCCAGGACTTTTGCGAGTATTTCCGCGTCCACATTCAGCAGTGAAATGGGTCTGTATGATCCACATTCCGTCAGGTCTTTACCGTTTTTGGGTATCAGTGAAATTGTGGCCTGCGCTACCATGGGGGGGGGGGGGGGGGGGGGGGGGGGGGGGGGGTCATTATTACCCCTGCCACCTGATGTTCGCTGTGAGCTGCCTGCCCTTGACAAATCCCATTTGGTCCTCTGTGACTACCTCTGGTACGCAGCCCTCCAACCTTTTGGCCAGGACCTTTGCGAGTATTTTCGCATCCACGTTCAGCAGTGAAATGGGTCTGTATGATCCACATTCCGTCAGGTCTTTATCTTTTTTGGGATTGTGACCTGCGCTAGCGTTGGGGGCAGAGTGCCCCTTGCCAGTGAGTCCGTGAACATGTCCCTTAGGTGTGGGGCCTGGACTGGTGCGAATGTTTTGTAGACGTCCGCCGGGAACCCGTCTGGTCCCGGTGCCTTCCCCGCCTGCATGGAGTTGATGCTCTCCATGATTTCTCCCAGAACTATTGGTGCTGTCAGCTCCCCCATAACTGGTAGTTCCAGTCTGTCTAGGAACTGTTCAATCCCTACGTCCCTGCTGGGGGCTTGGAGGTGTACAGTCCCCAGTAGAAGGTCTCAAATGTCCGATTGACCTCCTTTGGTTCTGTTACCTGTCTGCCTCTGCTATCCTTTACTTGGCTATTTCCCTTGTGGCTGCCTGCTTTCTCAGCTGGGGAGCCAATAGGTGGCCAGCCTTGTCTCCGTGTTTGTCTGGCGGAGTTGGTACACTGCTTTCCTAGTGGATAGCAGGTTAAAGTCCATTTGCAGATTTTTCCTCTCCGCCAGCAGCTCTACAGTCGGGACCTCGGAGTATTTTCTGTCGACTCCCAGAATTGTATTTTTTTTAACAAAAATTTAGAGTACCCAGTTTAACGTGGCCAATCCACATCTTTTGGGTTGTGGGGTGAAACCCACACAAACATGGGGAGAATGTGCAAACTCTACACGGACAGTGACCCAGAGCCGGAATCAATCCTGGGACCTCGGCACCGTGAGGCAGCAGCACTAACCACTGCCCCACTGTGCTGCCCTCTACTCCCAGAATATTTTTTGGCAGAAGGCCTTGTCGGCCAGGAGGCCCGTGTCCAGCCTCCACATGGGGATATGGGCCCGACGTGTCTCCAACCTCGCATCCATGTAGTGTGGAGCATGGTCAGAGATGACGATCACTGAGTATCCTGCTCCTGTGATCCCTGGAAGCACCTATTTTTCCGACTGCAAAGAAGTCGATACAGGTGTACACCTTGTACACTTGTGAAATGTATGAGAATTCCTTTATTCCCGGGTGCAGGAACCTCCATAGGTCCACCGCCCCTATATGTTCCATAAAGGCTCCTAGTTCCCTAGCCATGGCAGTCTTTTTCCCTGTTTTGGGGTTTAATCGGTCGGTCAGTGGGTCCAGCACGCAGTTAAAATCGCCCCCCCCCCCCCCCCCCCCCCCATAATCAGTCGGTGTGGGTCAATGGTCTTCTTTATGAATTCTGTGTCCCAGTTGGGAGCGTACACATTTACCAGTACGACCGCTGCCCCTTCCAGGACACTGCTGACATGATGTACTGTCCCCCTGGGTCCATAACTGTCTTGGTTTCTGTAAACCTCGTCCTTTTGCTAATTAATATTGCTACCCCCCCCAGCCCTCGTCCCGTAGCATGAGTGGTATGTCTGTCCCACCCAGCTTTTCCTTACCAGCAGTCGGTCCTTCCCCATCGGGTGCGTCTCTTGTAGGTAGATTATGTCGGCTTTTAGGCTTCTTAGGTGGGCGAGGACTCTGCATCTTTTCACTGGGCCGTTGAGTCCCCTTACATTCCAGGTAACAATCCTGGTGGGGGGTTTCTGACCCTGTGGGGTCACCCATACTTAGTGGTGGGTGCACTCCTGCTCTTCGGGGTTTCCCTTTGCTAGGGGGCCATCCAAACTGGCCAGGGTCACTGCTCTCACCATGGGGTCGGGCCCCAGCACTCCGGGGTTTCCCTTTGTCCAGGGGGCTCCCAACATGGCCGGCAGCTATGTGTACGCCACGTGGATGCGCCCCTGCACTCAAAGGTCTCCCGAGTGCCTGTTTGCTGCGCCATCTTGTTTCCCCGCCCTGCTCCATGTCGTGAGGCCTGTCTCCATTCTGCGTCTCTGCCTCAACCTTCTCTCTGCTTCTTTTTTGTTCTGCGCTCTCTCTCTCCCCCCCCCACAGTCCCTGTCAGATGGGGGTGGTGGACCCATGGAGGTTCTTGCACCCTGGAAAAAAGGAATTCTCATACTTTCACAAGTGCACAAGGTGTCCTGTCCATTTTCTGGGGGGGTTTGGAAGCCCCCGCCCCCCCCCCCCCCCCCCCCCCCTCTCTCTCGCTACTAGTCTGCCCAGCATTTGGGTGATGTCGCCTGTTGGGTCTCTGCCCTCTAACCCCTCTGGCAGACCCACTATTCTGCCATCTGGACCTGTTTTCCTGGTCCTCTACTTTCCCTCTTAGACTCCCCTGCGTCGTTCCAACCTTCTCTCATTCGCACCATTGAGGAGTGACAGCTGGCTCCTTCCGACCGGGTTTTCCCCAGAGCCTTTTTCAACGAAAATAAAAAATAGCAAAAAGGATCAAAATACCAGGTCTTGGCAACATGACCATAAAAATAGCACTTGGCCTTTTGAGGGCAATGTCCAGAAATATTTCTTCCTGTGGATTTGTGCATTTCTGTTAATGCCAGAATGACTGTTGGAAGAGTTTAGTCCTGATCTCCTCCAGTCCATTAGGAGCTGTTACGTTTTGCTTGCATCTTGGATGCAGAAGGGAAATGGGTTTCACTCCTGGCTTTATGATGGAGGGAAGGTCTTTGATGAAGCAGCTGAAGCTAGTTGGGCCTTGGACACTCTCCTGAGGCCTTTCTGGAGTGGTGCCCCTGGACAGAGATGATTTGCCTCCAACAAAGGCATATCTTTATTTGGTAGCTCAAGACTACTGGAGGCTTCCAGTAGCTAACAAAGCGGTTAGTTGATGAAAGGCAGTTAAATAACAGGCATAGAATTCTGTACAAAAGATCTTTACACTTCGGATCCCTCGTTAACACTGCCTGATAAATTGCCCCTTAGTGTCCAAAAAGATTAGATGGGGTGACTGAGTTATTGGGGATAGTGTGAGGGCATGGGCCTTGGTAGGATGCTCTTTGAGAGGTTGGCAAACTCCATGGATACTGTAGGGATCCTATGATTTGATGAAAAGTAGCAACGTCTTGCTACAAGACTACAGGGTTGAGACTGCACCTAATCATATGTACGACTGTGAGGGGGTTTGACAGGGTGGATGCTGAAAGGACGTTTCCCCTCACGATGTAATCTAGATCTAGGAGGAACAGTTTCAAAATAAGGGGGCCGAGATTCTCCGAAAACGTGGCCGTGTCCCTATGCCCGCCGGAAAATGGGCGTGAATCACTCCAGACCTTTTTCAAAAAGTCCGTAGTGATTCTCCAATTTCAAGAGGGATAGCCGGGCCCGCAGCTCCTGTCGATACGGGGCCCTGTACTTCCATCCACGGGTCCGCGCGTGGGTGCGGCGGCTGTTTCCGCGCTTGCCCCCGCGCAACATGGTGGAGCCACACAGGGGGCCGGTGCGGAAGAAATAGCCCCCCCCCCCCAGATCGCGAGTGCCTGCCGATCGTAGCCCCCGTGGTTGCGGGCCTGGCCGCCGTGGATTACCCCCCTGGAGTCTGATCTCCCCCCCCCCCCCCCCCCCCCCCCCCCCCAACCACCACCACCAAGACGGCCAGCGTGGCCGCGAGGTCCTAGCTCCCGCCGGGAGGAACCAGTTTGAACCACGCTGGCGGAAGCGGTGGGAACTCAGCCGGTCGATCGCGGAGAATCGCCGCGGGGGCCTTTTTCAACGGCCCCTGACCGGCACCGTGTCAACCGCGCACGTGCGCCTGGCTGCGATTCTCCGCCCTGGCATCGGTGCCGATTATGGGTCAGAGACCCCATTCTCTGCTCCCGCGTTGTGTGATTTTTGGGGCGGAGTATCCCAGCCGGGGTCTCCCATTAAAGATAGATGACAAGGAATTTCATCTGTCGGAAGGCTGTTGGTGTTTGGGATTATTTTCCACAGAGAGCAGTGGAGGCTGAGTAGTTTAATATATTCAAGGTTGCGTTAGACAGATTCCTGATCCACAGGGGAGTGAAAGATTATGGGGAGCAGACCATAAAGTGGATCTATGGCCACAATCAAATCAGTCATGGTCTCATTGAATTGTGGAGCAGGCTCAAGGTCGAACCCCTGCTCCTATTTCCTATGTTCATGGGGGAGGGTTGATGGTTGTGTGGGACAGATAACTTGGCAGAATACGCAGTCAGCGGATTTCTGAACAATTTGGATCTCTTAAAGTGAAGAACTATAAGAGATAAATTAGCCCAACACTACTGTGGGAAGAGAGGAGTGGGTCATATGTTGGCCTCATCCCGGAAATGCGTCTTTCCAGAAACCCACACAAACATAAGACTAAACTTCTGTCAGGATTAATATTGACCTGTACAGTATCACTGAATTATAGCTCAGAAGGAGGCTATTCCACCTATCATTTCTGTACTAGCTCTCGAAAGGAGCAATTCACCTGGCATTGTTTGCCCAGCTTCTCCCATGGCCAAGCACATACTCCATTTGCAGGTAACTCTCTAATTCCCTTTTCAATGCCTTGAGTGACCCTGCGCCACCACATTCTCAGGTGGTGTAATCCAGATTTTAACCGCTCGCTGTGTGAAGCATTTTTTCCTCGCGTTGCCGTTTCTTCCCTGGCCAATCACTTTAAACCTGTGCCCTCCATTTTTTCAATCCCACACCAATGGCAATTGTAGCCATCTAAGATGGACACTGGGCTACAAAATGGAGAATTGCTAAGGCTGCAGGGAAAAACAGTCTTAGTGAGGACAAGCAGCTTGCAGAAGACTGTTTTGCATTCTGCACGTACAGAAACCAGTTTCTGGCCAGGTGCAGAGTTTCAGCCAAAGGTGCAAATGGGAAACAGATCTGCATAGTAATGAGGTGATCCAGATCCAGACCCCGGACAATAGAAACATTTAAGTATCAATGGATACTTTTCCATAGACGCCCAGACAGAATGGCGCCAAAGCAACCAACATAAAGAACCGTAGGGACCGCCCCACCCATCGAGGAACGACCCTCAGATTGGGGAGTTCGAATGATATCGATTGGGAAAGGCCCAATCGATACCTGGCAGGTGAAAGAACCCGCCCCAAGGGGCACGGACTTCTAGGACCTATAAGAGTAGGTCCCGCACATGGTTCGGTCTGTTTTGCTCCAGCCCAGATCTGCTGTTGCTTCCAGACTCCGGCCCAGACCTGTTACATCGCATCCTGACTCCAGTTTTCATCACCGGCCATTGAGCATCAGCCATCGAACTGTAATTGCCAACACAACGATCGCTACGTGATCCAGACCTTGCTAGCCTTGACAACTTTGCGAATCAGAAAGTTGCAGACCAAGAACGGGACGAAGACCTTGTTCCCTGACCTTGCCTGTTCCTGTCTAGATAAGTATTTAGTTGTTTAGTATTAGAAGTAAGTTAGTCTCTTTAGCGTATGCATGTGTATTTATTATATTTGTTATAATAAACACCAATCGTTTGGACTTACTAATCGGTGTACGGATTTATTACTTTGAACCTGACCTTGATATACTTGTGACGGTGTCTCAATACGACACCTGGCGACTCCGAGCATAATTACACATACAGAGCCATAGTAGTGTTAAGCACACGGCCTTTAAACGGAGGCGTGTTAATCACACACCAGTAAAACGAGCAACACAAGTTTCTCGCTATCTACTTTGTCTCTATGAAATCTACTCTCAACCTTCTCTTCTCCAAGCAAAACAGTCCAACTTCTCCAATCGATCCACATAACTGGAGGTTCCTTGTCTATTGAGCCATTCTGACAGGAGATATGCGGAGACCCCCCGAGGTGGGGCTACTGAGGGAGCGGCGGAGTCTGCAGGTGGAGTTTGAACTGCTGACCACAGGGAACATAGAACATAGAACGATACATCGCAGTACAGGCCCTTCGGCCCACGATGTTGCACCGACATGGGAAGTCAAAAACTAAAGGCCATCTAACCTACACTATGCCATTATCATCCATATGCTTATCCAATAAACTTTTAAATGCCCTCAATGTTGGCGAGTTCACTACTGTTGCAGGTAGGGCATTCCACGGCCTCACCACTCTTTGCGTAAAAAACCTACCTCTGACCTCTGTCCTATATCTATTACCCCTCAATTTAAGGCTATGTCCCCTCGTGCTAGCCACCTCCATCCGCGGGAGAAGGCTCTCACTGTCCACCCTATCTAACCCTCTGATCATTTTGTATGCCTCTATTAAGTCACCTCTTAACCTTCTTCTCTCTAACGAAAACAACCTCAAGTCCATCAGTCTTTCCTCATAAGATTTTCCCTCCATACCAGGCAACATCCTGGTAAATCTCCTCTGCACCCGTTCCAAAGCTTCCACGTCCTTCCTATAATGAGGCGACCGGAACTGTACGCAATACTCCAAATGCGGCCGTACCAGAGTTTTGTACAGCTGCAATATGACCTCATGGCTCCGGAACTCAATCCCTCTACCAATAAAGGCCAACACACCATAGGCCTTCTTCACAACCCTATCAACCTGGGTGGCAACTTTCAGGGATCTATGTACATGGACACCGAGATCCCTCTGTTCTTCCACACTACCAAGAATTTTACAATTAGCCAAATATTCCGCATTCCTGTTATTCTTTCCAAAGTGAATCACCTCACACTTCTCTACATTAAACTCCATTTGCCACCTCTCAGCCCAGCTCTGCAGCTTACCTATGTCCCTCTGTAACCTGCAACATCCTTCCACACTGTCTACAACTCCACCGACTTTAGTGTCGTCTGCAAATTTACTCAGCCAACCTTCTGTGCCCTCCTCTAGGTCATTTATAAAAATGACAAACAGCAATGGCCCCAGAACAGATCCTTGTGGTACGCCACTCGTAACTGAACTCCATTCTGAACATTTGCCATCAACCACCACCCTCTGTCTTCTTTCAACTAGCCAATTTCTGATCCACATCTCTAAATCACCCTCAATCCTCAGCCTCCGTATTTTCTGCAATAGCCGACCGTGGGGAACCTTATCAAACGCTTTACTGAAATCCATATACACCACATCAACTGCTCTACCCTCGTCTACCTGTTCAGTCACCTTCTCAAAGAACTTGATAAGGTTTGTGAGGCATGACCTACCCATCACAAAACCATGCTGACTATCCCTAATCATATTATTCCTATCTAGATGATTATAAATCGTATCTCTTATAATCCTCTCCAAGACTTTACCCACAACAGACGTGAGGCTCACCGGCCTATAGTTACCGGGGTTATCTCTACTCCCCTTCTTGAACAAAGGGACCACATTTGCTACCCTCCAGTCCTCTGGCACTATTCCTGTAGCCAATGATGACATAAAAATCAAAGCCAAAGGCTCAGCAATATCTTCCCTGGCTTCCCAGAGAATCCTGGGATAAATCCCATCCGGCCCCGGGGACTTATCTATTTTCACCTTGTCCAGAATTGCCAACACTTCTTCCTAAGCACCTCAATGCCATCTATTCTAATAGCCTGGGTCTCAGCATTCTCCTCCACTTCATTATCTTCTTCCTGAGTGAATACTGACGAAAAGTATTCATTTAGTATCTCGCTTATCTCCTCAGCCTCCACACACAACTTCCACCACTGTCCTTGACTGGCCCTACTCTTACCCTAGTCATTCTTTTATTCCTGACATACCTATAGAAAGCTTTTGGGTTTTCCTTGATCCTACCTGCCAAAGACTTCTCATGTCCCCTCCTTGCTCGTCTTAGCTCTCTCTTTAGATCTTCCTCGCTTCATTGTAACTATCAAGCGCCCCAACTGAAACTTCACGCCTCATCTTCACATAGGCCTCCTTCTTCCTCTTAACAAGAGATTCCACTTCTTTGGTAAACCATGGTTCCCTCGCTCTACCCCTTCCTCCCTGCCTGACTGATACGTTCTTATCAAGAACACGCAATAGCTGTTCCTTGAACAAGCTCCACATATCCAGTGTGCCCAACCCTTGCAGCCTACTTCTCCAACCTACACATCCCAAGTCATGTCTAATGGCATCATAACTGCCCTTCCCCCAGCTATAACTCTTGCCCTGCGGGGTATACTTATCCCTTTCCATCACTAACGTAAAGGTCACCGAATTGTGGTCACTGTCTCCAAAGTGCTCACCTACCTCCAGATCTAACACCTGGCCTGGTTTATTACCCAAAACCAAATCCAATGTGGCCTTGCCTCTTGTTGGCCTGTCAACATATTGTGTCAGGAAACCCTCCTGCACACATTGTACAAAGAACGACCCGGTGGTAGCACAGCTGAGGAAGACAAGGGGGGCAGTCTATGAGTACAGGGAGAAAGTGAGTAGAATGCTGGCACACCAACTGCGAAAGAGGGAAGTGGCCAGGGAAATCGGGGGAGTAAAGAATAAGGAGGGTAACACGGTCTTGGATCCAGTGGGGGGTGAACGGAGTCTTTAATGAATTCTATATAAACTATACGAGTCGGAGCCCTGGACGGGAGCGGAAGGGATGAGGCAATTTTTGGACGAGTTGAGGTTTCCAAAGGTGGAAGAGGACGTGGTGGAGGGGCTGGGGGCCCTGATTGAATTGGAGGAGATTGTCAAGGGTATAGCGGGTATTCAATCGGGTAAAGCCCCGGGGCCGGACGGTTACCAGGTAGAATTCTATAAGACATTTTCGTGAAATATTGAGCCCACTCCTGATGAGGACCTTCAGTGAGGCTAGAGAGAAAGGAACCCTCCCCCTAACAATGTCACAGGCTTTGATCTCACTCATTCTTAAACGATGGAAGGGCCCGGAACATTGCAGGTCATACAGGCCGATTTCGCTTTTTTTTATAAAAATAATTTTTATTGAAAGAGTTTTTCCATACAAACATTTACCCCTACTAATTTTTAAATTATTTACAACACAATCCCTCTAGGCAAATATCCCTCCCTCGCCCGCCCTCTCGCGCGCACCAGTCCTCCCCCCCCCCCCCCCCCCCCCCCAGGCAACAACTTAACAAACAAGGCAGCCTACAGTTTCAGACATGAGCAGCGAGCAGACTTGCCCGCGTTACAGTCGTGCATGTCCCCCCACGACCCTTGCTGCCTCCCCCCCCCCTCCCTCCCTCCCCCCCCTCCTCCCCCCCCCTCCCGCCCCCCCCCCTCCCGCCCCCCCCCTCCCGTCCCCCCCCCCTCCCGCCCGCCCCCCCCCCCCCCCCCCCCCCCCCCGGGTTGCTGCTGCCACGACCCCGAACGTCTATCTCTGATCTAAAAAGTCAAGGAAAGGTTGCCACCGCCTGGAGAATCCCTGTACCGACCCTCTCAGGGCAAATTTGATCCTTTCTAGCTGAATATAGCTAGCCATATCGTTAATCCAAGTTTCAACGCTTGGAGGCCTCGCGTCCTTCCATTGAATTAATATCCTTCGTCGAGCCACTAGGGACGCAAAGGCCAGTATTCCGGCCTCCCTAGCCTCCTGTACCCCCGGTTCTACCCCGACCCCAAAGATCGCAAGCCCCCATCCTGGTTTGACCCTGGACCCCACCACCTTCGACACCGTCCTTGCCACCCCCTTCCAGAACCCTTCCAGCACCGGACATGCCCAGAACATATGCACATGGTTCGCTGGGCTTCCCAGACATCTGACACACCTGTCCTCACCCCCAAAGAACCGGCTCATCCTTGTCCCCGTCATGTGAGCTCTATGCAGCACCTTAAATTGAATGAGGCTCAGCCTCGCACACGAGGAGGAAGAATTGACCTTCTCCAGTGCATCCGCCCACGTCCCGTCTTCTATCTGCTCTCCCAGCTCCCCTTCCCACTTGGCTTTCAGCTCCTCCCCTGATGCTTCTTCCGCCTCCTGCATTATCTTGTAGATGTCTGATATCTTCCCCCCTCCGACCCAGACCCCCGAGAGCACCCTATCACTCGCCCCCTTACTGGGGAGCAGGGGAAACCCCTCCACCTGCCGCCTAGCAAATGCCTTCACTTGTAAATATCTGAACATGTTTCCCGGGGGGGAGCTCAAACTTTTCCTCCAGCCCTCCCAGGCTCGCAAATCTCCCCTCTATAAACAGGTCCTTCAGCTGCCGTATGCCCACCCTGTACCAGCTCTGAAATCCCCCGTCGATGTTCCCCGGGATAAATCTATGGTTCCCTCTTATTGGCGCCGCCAACAGACCTCCCATTTCCCCCCTGTGTCGCCTCCACTGCCCCCATATCTTGAGGGTGGCCGCCACCACCGGGCTCGTGGTGTACCTCGTGGGGGGGAGGGGCCATGGTGCCGTTACTAGGGCCCCCAGGCTTGTGTTGCCACAGGACGCCCTCTCCATTCGTTTCCAAGCTGCCCCCTCCCCTTCCATCATCCACTTGCGCACCAGTGACACATTTGCCGCCCAGTAGTACCCCGAGAGATTGGGTAGTGCCAGCCCTCCACTGTCCCTACTCCGCTCCAAAAAGACCCTCCTCACCCTTGGGGTGCCATGCGCCCACACGTAGCTCATGATGCTACTCGTCACCTTTTTGAAGAAGGCCCTAGGGAGGAAGATGGGCAAACACTGAAATAAAAACAAGAACCTTGGGAGGACCGTCATTTTGATTGACTGCACCCTCCCCGCCAGCGACAACGGTACCATGTCCCACCTCTTAAATTCCTCCTCCGCCGATTTCGCTTTTAAACGTGGATGCCAAATTGCTACCTAAGATTCTGGCCACAAGAATTGAAGATTGTGTCCCAGGGGTGATAGAGGAAGACCAGACAGGGTTTGTTAAAGGCAGACAACTCAATACCAATGTCCGGAGACTTTTTGAATATTATTATGATGCCCTCAGAGGGAGGGGAGGCGGAGGTGGTAACAGCGATGGACGCAGAGACTGGTTGGGGGGGGGGGGGGCGGTGGAACATCGGGTCTCGCTATACGCGGATGATTTGCCCCTGTACATTTCGAACCCTGTGGAGGGGATGGCGGCAGTTCTGCGGATCCTGAGGGAGTTTGGTAGCTTTTCAGGGTACAAACTGGATATGGGAAAGAGTGAGTTGTTTGTGATCCAGGCCAAGGGGCAGGAGGGGAGACTGAAAGAGCTGCCGCTCAGAATGGTAGAAAAAAGTTTTCGTTACCTGGGTATACAGGTGGCCAGGAAATGGGATGCCCTGCACAGGCTCAACCTGACCCAGTTGGTGGAGCAAATGGAAGGGGACTTTAAAAGGTGGGACATGGCAGGGAGGGTGCAGACCGTGAAAATGACTGTCGTCCCCAGATTTTTGTTTGTCTTTCAGTGCCTCCCCATCTTCATCCCTAAGGCTTTTTTTAAGCGGGTGGGTAGGATCATTACGGGCTTTGTGTGGCCGAATAAGACCCTGCGAGTAAGGAGATCGTTGTTGGAGCGCAGTCCGGGGGGGGGGGGGGGGGGTTGGCGCCGTCGGACTTTCGCAACTACTATTGGGTGGGCAATATAGCTATGATTAAGAAGTGGGCGCTTGGTGGGGGGTGGGAGCAGCTGGAGGTGGAGTCAAGTAAAGGTACTAGTCTGGGAGCTTTGATAACAGCTTCTTTGCCGTTCTCGCCGACCCGTTACTCCACAAGTCCAGTGGTGGTGGCGACACTGCGGATCTGGGGACAGTGGAGGAGGTACAAGAGGGTGGAGGGAGCGTCGGTCTGGACCCCGATATGCAACAATCACGGGTTTGTCCCGGGTAAGATGGATGGTGGGTTCCAGAGCTGGCAGAGGGCAGGCATCAGAAGGATGGGCGATCTGTTCATAGACGGAAGCTTTCCCAGTTTGAAGACGCTAGAGGACAAATGTAATCTGCCGCCAGGAAACGCCTTTAAATATCTGCAAGTACGAGCCTTCCTGAAAAAACAGATAATGGCCTTTCTGACGCTGCCGCCACGGAGGATACAGGACAGGGTGTTCTCCGGCACCTGTGTGGGGGAGGGGAGGGTGTCAGATATCTACCAGGAACTACAGGAGGTGGAGGAAACCCCCGTGGAGCTCAAGGGCAAGTGGGAGGAGGAGCTAGGTGAGGAGTTGGAAGCGGGTCTGTGGGCAGAGGTCCTGGGCAGGGTTAATTCTTCCTCATCATGTGCCAGGCTCAGTCTAATTCAATTTAAGGTGGTCCACCGGGCACACATGACACAGCGAGAATGAGCAAGTTTTTTGGGGTAGAAGACAGTTGTATGAGGTGCAAGGGCAGTCCTGCAAACCATGTCCACATGTTTTGGGCCTGCCCAGAGCTGAGAGTGTTCTGGCAAGGGTTCGCGAGGGCAATGTCCAAGGTGCTTAACACACGGGTGGTGCCTAACACACGGGTGGTGCCGAGTCCAGAGATAGCGATCTTTGGAGTGTCAGAAGACCCAGGAGTTCAGGGGGCGAAAGAGGCCGATGTCTTGGCCTTTGCCTCAGTAGCCTGGAGACAGATTTTATTAATGTGGAGAGACTCGAAGCCCCCGAGCGTAGAGACTTGGGTTACTGACATGGCTGGGTTTCTCAGCCTCGAGAAAATAAAGTTTGCCTTCAGAGGGTCTCCGCTAGGGTTCTCTCGGAGGTGGCAGACGTTCATCAACTTTCTCGGGGAAAATTAAAATGTCAGCAGCAGCAGCAATCCGTGGGGCGGGGGGATGGTGAGTGCTTCATCGGGATGGTGTGGGAAGACTGGGTCGCGTGGGGTAATGTCTATTCAATTGCTATTGTATATTCGCTTTTTGCTCTATGTTAATGTTCACTAGTTTGTTTTGTTATTATGGTTCCTACTGTTTTATTGTGAAAAATTCTGCAAAACCTCAATAAAAATACTTTTAAAAAAAATAATCCATGGAGCCATTCTTGTCAATCTTTTCTTTTTTTAAAAATTAAGAGTAACCAATCTTTTTTTCCCAATTAAGGGGCAATTTAGCATGGCCAATCCACCTGTACATCTTTTTGGGTTGTGAGAGTGAGATCCACGCAGACATGGGGGGAAATGTGAAAACTCCAGTGACCCAGGGCCAGGATTGAACCCAGATCCTCTGCAGCGTGAGGCAGCAGTGCTAACTACTGAGCCACCATGCCACCCCTACTTGTCAATCTTTTCTGTATTCTCTGCAATGCCGTCACATTTTTCCTGAAGTGTGGCACCCAGAACTGGATACAATACTCCAATTAAGGCCAAACCAATGTTCTGTTCAACTTTAACATAATTTCCTTGTTTGTATACTTCACAGCCCTGTTCGGATACGGTATACTTTATTAACGATTCTCCCCACTGTCCTGAACACTGTTCGGATACGGTAGACTTTATTAACCACTCTCCCCACTGTCCTGAACCTTCAATGATTTATACAGTCAGGTCCCTCTGCTCCCACACCGCCCCCCCCCCCCCCCCCCCCCTTTAGAATTGTATCGTTAATTTTATACTGCCTTTTCTTGTGGTCTACCTACATCACAGTCTGCATTAAATTACTCCTGCTCCCGATTCTTATTTCATCTATCATTTGTCCACCCATTCCACCGACCTATGTCCTTTTAAAGTTCTACACTACCTTCCTCACAGTTCACAATACTCTGAAATTTTGTATCATCTGCAAATTTTGAAATTGTGTCCTGTACACCAAGGTCATTAATACATAGCAGGAAGAGTAAGGGTCCCAACACCAATCCCTGGAGACCTCCACTGCAAACCTTCCTCCAGTCTGAAACACATCCATTAATTATTGTTTCCTGTTACTCAGCAAATTTCATATCCATGTTGCTCCAGTCTCTTTTATTCCATGAGCTATAATTTTGCTCACAAATCTGTTATATGGCACTTTATCAAATGCCTTTTGATAGCCCATGTATCAACAACATTAACTCCTTCTGTTACTTCTTCAAAAAACTCCAGCAAGTTAGTTAAAAATGATTGGCTAGCTTGTCTTAATTAGTCCAAATGACTATTAATTTTGTCCCAAATTATTTGATTTTAACGTTTTTTAAAACCCCGCCCCCTCAACCTTGAGTGAAGTTGTAATAATACTAATGGTGAAGCAAGAACCCTTTTCAATTAGAATGTCTGAGGAGCGAGCTGACCTCTACTGGGGAAAAGTGGGATTTGACAGGTATTCTGCTGTAATGTCTCCGTGAATGTGTTGCAATCATTTAGAGTTTGCTGCGTGTGTAAGTCCAGATACACCTGTCCTCAAGCCGCACCAATTATGGAATTTTTTGAAATTTAGGGGTGAACATAATTTAATCTTTATTGTCACAAGTAGGCTTGCATCAACACTGCAATGAAGTTACTGTTAAAAGCCCCTAGTCGCCATTACCGGCACCTATTCGGGTACATAGGGAGAATTCAGAATGTCCAAATTACCTAACAGCACGTCTTTCGGGACTTGTGGGAGGAAATCGTAGCACCGGAGGAAACCCAAGTAGATAAGGGGAGAACGTGCAGAGTCCGCACAGTGACCTAAGCGGGAATCGAACCTGGGACCCTGGAGTTGTGAAGCAACAGTGCTAACCACTGTTACTGTGCTGCCCTACGTTCCTCCATCAAATCCTGTCAGAATAAATCACCGCCCACAAAACTGGTCTTGTATCTGTCCCCCTTCTCCTAATTCTCAAATGACAAGATTCTCAAGTTGTGTACTTGATGGATTCTCAGCAGAACATAGATTTTCAGGCATCATGGAAATCTCTATTTCTAGTGTCCTATTTGCAATTCTCCAAATGTTTTTTTAAAGATTATTCAAATAGAGCTCTGCTGTATTTTCCAGTACTTTCATTTTTGTGACAAAGTATAAAAGCTGTAAAGCTGTGGTTTGTATGTATGAATGGTGATTAAGTTGAAATTTTCAACATTAACACTCAGATGAAATATACCCTTAAGCCTCAATATTGACACTGATTTGACAGCTATTTCAAGAGTAGCTCTATGAGATTGAAAGGATATTTAGATATTTATCGACATGGTCCTTAAAAGCTGTGTCCAATTTGACAATGTCAAGCTTGCACTGAAGGAGAAAGTTTGCAGAGTTCCCCGACAGATTCCTGGAGTGTTTTGCTATGTTAAAAACAAGTTGGTGCTGTACTTACCTACTATCCACGTTGCAACAGTTCAGAAGAATCCTCACAAATTCTAGCAGGTTTAGCGTTGGGTCAAAATCCTGGAACTCCCTCCCTAACAGCAGTGTGGGTGTACCTACATCCCTTGCTGTGTTAATGTAATATTATTGTGACAATAATAAAGTATATTATTATTAAATTGGCCCTTAATTGGGGGGAAAAATTGGGTACTCTAAACTTGTACAGTACATTTGTGAACCTTGAATCAGAAATCCACTCTTCTAGATCAGTTTGGACTTATCCAAGGCCCAGATCAAACACATAATTTGGAACTTTGGAGAAAAAGATTCCTTAGATACATGATTGCTTCAGTTCTGGATAAACAGACAGAAGTTGAACAAGTTAACACACTGATTTATTCAGTAGGCCTGATAGCAGACAACATTATTGCTAGACAAGGAATCAGCTAATCATCTGACAAATTTAAAGAAGTACTTAAATCATTCAATGTTTATTTAACCAAAGAAGGTTCGATTCCGGCTTGAGTCGCTGTCTGTGCGGAGTTTGCACATCCTCCCCGTGTGTCCGTGGGTTTCCTCCGGGTGCTCTGGTTTCCTCCCACGGTCTAAGGATGTGCAGGTTAGGTGGATTGGACATGATAAATTGCCCCTTAGTGTCCAAAATTGCCCTTAGTGTTGGGTGGGGTTACTGGGTTATGGGGATAGGGTGGAGGTGTTAACCTTGGGTAGGGTGCTGTTTCCAAGAGCCGGTGCAGACTCGATGGGCCGAATGGCCTCCTTCTGCACTGTAAATTCTATGATAATCTAGGACAAAGGTTTGGCACAACATCGTGGGCCAAAGGGCCTGTGCTGTATTTTCTAAGTAACATGGACTGCAACGGTTCGAAGCAGCTCATCACCACCTTCTCAAGGGCATTTAGGGATGGGGAAATGTTGACTTGCCAGTGACTCTCATATCCCACAAATGAATATTTTAAAAATCTTTTATTGACTTTGCCTAATCCTCCTAGTGCTGTTACCGTGTCCCCTAACCTGGCCCATAATTTGCTGCTTTTTCTCACCATCCTTTCTTTTTTTTTAAATTTAGAGTACCCAATTATTTTTTCCAATTAATGGGCAATTTAGCGTAGCCAATCCACCTATCCTGCACATCTTTGGGTTGTGGGGGTGAAACCCACGCAGACACGGGGGGAATGTGCAAACTCCTCATGGACAGTGACCCAGGGCCGGGATTCGAACCCGGGTCCTCAGCGCCGTAGGCAGCAATGCTAACCACTGTGCCACCGTGCCATCCTCACCGTCCTTTCTTGAACAGTGAGTTAACATTTGTTATCTTTCAATTACTATCAGAGATGAAAGCACTTTATCAAATTTTTTGAACCCACATAAGGCAACACACAGCACTGAGCAAATGAAAAAGGCAGCTTCACTGCTACATGTTCACTAAAGACCAATGACATCCATCAGAGGTAAAGCTGAAATATGAGCTTTAGCACTCACTGTGGCTGACATGTGATTGCAGGCAATGGTTCGTCACTGTCCCACAATATTATTTGCATTTTAAAAACATTTGCATCCATCTTAAAGTTAATTTGTCTCTTCTTTCAAGTTTTAGCGAGTCGCAAGCAAAGCTCGCCAACCTATGAATGTAAAATAGTGATTGCAATCGCAAAGCTAGGCTTCATAAACAACATGAGGCTGCAAGATCTATTGCAATCCAAAATACAAAGGTGTACACCTATAAATACAGAAAACATTTCTTGGTCTGTATATATAAATATAAAAATGTTCAATATAAAAGCCATAAAACTGAAGATCTGTTCAGAATTCAGTAATTGCATAAGAATAAACAGATCCTAGAACAAATTAATATAAGGTGAAGTATTTCTTAAAACCCAGTATGATAGAGAGCAAATTGAAATATAAATTCACCAACAGACAAAACATGTAAATTCAGATATTTAATAAATCAATTTTATTGGAAAATCTAAAACCCCTTTCAATTTCAATGTACAAAGCATGTAACATTTGTACTTTAACAAACTGAAGCAAGCTATGTTTTAAAAAAATACATAATTGAATGTATATATTTATATGTATTTACATTGAATATCAACTTTCTTGGTAACAAGTCATTTTGCTTGCAAAAGTTCACTATAACAAATGTAACAAGACAACTGAATAAATTACAGCTTTGTAAATGTTTACATTTTACAATTAATACTTAATAAAAAGCTGATGTGTGTAGTATAAGCATCCAGTCATTTTATTGTAAGGATCTTCAGAATGTGTCATTATTTGGCAGTACTTTAAGGTATGACATGGATAGCTGTGCGATTCAGCAATAACAAAAAAATAGGCATAGCTGGTAGTTGCATCTGCCTTCTCACAGTAACTGTCTCAATGTAGTGAAAAATATCCATTGTAGCAAAGTAAAACTGTACAAATTCATGTTTACATTAGATCTTCAATAGGCATAAAATTCTGTCACATTTTGTCCAAAAATAAATACATTTTCATTTTTAAAATGTACAAATATAATACATGGAACAGCACGGTGTGAGTTTCCTGCATATTATTAGAGGCTACATTTTGTCTTTTATAATTACATTAATTTTGATGCATTGGCCAATTTATTACAGGAGCCACAACACTGTTGTAACCACAGTTACAAATTTCCTTGGCACTGCTGATGTGTTTTTTTAAACAAATGATCATGTAAAGTCACAAAACAATGAGAACATTAAGCATTCTGTTGTGCATTTGACAACTTTTCTTCATGCATTCTCAGAATTCCCACAGCATCTTTAACCGAATGGTAAATTATATTTTTTACCTGCAAAGAAATTGAAGCATTAGAGAAGTGATTCTAGTAAACAAAGTCTGGTAAATAATGGTAAGGTAGAAAAGACGGCTGTTACTAGAAATTTGGGGTTTTACAAAATTTGGAGATATTAGGATATCAGGGCAACTGATTCACGGAAGTATATTAATTTGGTGCAATTACATCTAATGTATATCAAATAATGAAACATACACATTATTTCTGAAGTAAAAATCCATAAATCAGGTTAACAGTTTGACCAAAATAACTGGTTTTGAGTTTATAATTTAAGTCTATCTTGTATGCATCACACTGTGATTAGCAAGAACCTGGTTTCATCTATGATCATTACTGAAAAAGGAGATGGGAAAACCGTTTGTCAGGTGAGTTTTAATTACTATGCCAATAAAGCTACATTGGCTATTGGAGTAATTTTGCTTCATTGTTGGAATTTTAGGACAGTATATGAACAGAAAATTAAATAACTATATGGCTCATGGTGATAAGATTCGTCAGCAGTTTAAGGTTTAAATGCCTGAAGCATGAGGTAGCAAACTGCACTCTGTTTTATGGTTCTGATGAAAGCTCTTCGAGGTGAATGCTCTGGGCGATGCACATTATCCAAACTTAATGCTATTTTACAACTGACAAAGTATTCCAGTCTCTCCAACAAGAATCCCTACAACAGTTCCTTTATATATCCCCAAAAAAAGCCAATAAAGCAATTCAGTAGTCAGTGGGAAGTAGGTAGGTCAACTTGTTTTCCTGAAAATTAGAAATTATGTTACATTTATACTACCAACAGATGGCAATGTTGCATTATGAACCAGCACATGGCTCCATTCCAGACACATTTAAAGGAAGTTAATTGTCAACATTTACCTCGGTACTAATGAGCAATATAATCAAGAGCTAGGTAATATTTCCAACTGGATAAGGCATGTAATGGACAATTTTAATACTTAATATTGAATAACTGCTTAATAGTGTGATTACCTAAAGCTTCAGGCCTTTGTATGTGTGTGCAAGGTTAGAGAGAGAGAGAGAGAGACTGATATCCCAGCTGTCTGAAGGTCGAGAAAGTAAAGTTAGGAGAAAAACAACTCCTTATATGGAATGGAGATTTACGTGTATCTTTTGAATGAATAAAGACTGTAGCTTGCTGCGCTCGGCGCGCTTTCCTCTCTCTCCTGTAGAGAGAGGAGGGTGTCCTCTGCAGAGCTAAGAAATAAACT
Organism: Scyliorhinus canicula; assembly: GCF_902713615.1. NCBI lineage: Eukaryota > Metazoa > Chordata > Chondrichthyes > Carcharhiniformes > Scyliorhinidae > Scyliorhinus > Scyliorhinus canicula. The sequence continues at coordinate 73,023,520 of NC_052161.1, forward strand.
AAACTTGCTCTTATTCATGACTGATTGTTTCTGAGTTTTCCTTTTTCCCACCACAGGCACATGACTAAAATTCAATACAGGTAAAAACAAGGTCTTAAACACACAGGAAAAAAATGAGACACACTAAAAAAATATTTTGTTATATTTTGACTTTTTATGGACCTCATGACATCCCAAAATGTTACTTCACTAAAGTACTTTTAAAGTACAGTCACTGTTGTAACCTGGGAAACAAGACACCCAATTGACATTCAACAAGGTCCCACAAATAGCGAGGTGAAAATGACCAGATAAGCTGCGTGATGTCTGAGGGTAAAGAGTTGAACTATCTGAGGGAAGAACATGAAAGGTAAACTGGAAGAGAAGTGCAGAGCAACAATGTAAACAAACAGTGCCAAGTTGTACGGTCATATCAACAGAGTACATGAGCCAGGCTGTCCTGCTGAAAATGCATTGTGCGTAATGAGGCACAGAGGAAAGATCCACAATGTGGAAGCTGTGCAAAGAACGACAAGATTAACCTCAAGGGAGTAATGAATATTGAGAAGTAAACCTAGCTCTTCAACTTTGAAAGGAGGCAAATGAGAGGGAACCATAGAGAGTGGAACTCAACCATAAAATAATCAAATGAAATTCTATAAATAAGTAATCCTGTGCTCTATTTCAGATTAAATGTTAACTGCAATACAAGAGTACAATGAAACATCTAATAATGAGAACACCAAGCACCTTGGAGCTTTGTAGTGGCTCGGTGCACAGCACTGAATGTTCCACGCATGTTTTACTTGAAGAGAAGAAAAATTCATTTCAAAATTCTAAGCAGCAATAATTATTTAAACCTTGAAATGAAGGATACATTTATGATCCCACCTTTCTCCCTATAATATCAGTGTTTAGAATGGCAATGTGTAAATGGACTCATTTTGTATGTGTTTAACTGGCAGGGATGGGGGAGTAATGTCATCTGTGCATGTGTTTATTCAGGATAGTTTAGCAGATATAATTGAAGATAATCCACAAGGATCCATTGCACAGTAAGTGTATGAGCACATATGCAGATACTCGGTGTGATCACAAAGGAGGGAAGGGCAAGGGGGGAGAGGGAAGAGAGGGATGTGGACATAGAGCAAGGCGGAGAGAGGTGCATAGAGGACGGTGAGGGAAGGCATGGAGTAGGAGAGCAGGGTAGCAGAGGGATAGAATGGTACAAGAGGCAAGAGGGAGCAGGATAGGAAAAGGTGAGGGAATGGTGCAAAGAATAGAAAAGGAGCAGTGAAAGGGGTTGGCACTGAGGAAGCAGGGCGAGGAGGGAATGGTGCGAGAAGCGAGCAGCACGAGGAGGAGGGGAGGAAGGAATGAGGGGAAGGAGAGATACAGGGAGCAGGAGGAGGGGTGGGGGGGTGGAGGGAGAAGAAGCAGAGGTAGAAGCAGCCAGGAGAGCTCCAGTGGAGAGAGGTCAGTAGCCAGAGGACACAGCTTTAAGGTAATTGAAAATGAAAAATGAAAATCGCTTATTGTCACGAGTAGGCTTCAATGAAGTTACTGTGAAAAGCCCCTAGTCGCCACATTCCGGCGCCTGTTCGGGGAGGCTGTTACGGGAAATTGGTAAAGAATCAGAGGCATTATGTGAAAACCATTTTTATTGAAACAGAATTCAGATCCACAATGCGCTGCCTGAAGGGGTGGTGGAAACAGACTCAATAGTAACTTTCAAAAGAGAATTGGGAAAAAGTTGATGGAAAAAATCTTACAGGGTTATGGTGAAAGAGAAGGGGATTGTGGGATTAAATGTATTATTGTACCAAAGAACCAGCAGAGAGACAATGGTCAAATGGCTTCCTTCTATTGTTTAAAACTAAAATGTGAAGTGCATTTACTACACTGTGTGCAGGGGCGGATCTACTATGAAACTAATGAAGCTTCAGCTTCAGGGGCCCTAATACCGGAGGGGCCCCAGAAGCGACTTTAGTCCACATTGCTTAAAAATTTTGGGTATACTATATGAGAAGTGGTTTTTAAAAAATAATACTAATAATATAGTGTAATTCAATACAAAATAATAGTTAAAATAAAAATTAAAAGGTTATTAAAGTATCATGTAGGCTAGCCGTAAACGAAAAAACTCTACGCCTGACCTGACACATGTTGACCAGCTGCTAATTGTGGTTCGATTCTGCTATAATGGAAAACCCTGTGAGAGATTTTTAACATTTTTACTGATAGAAAACCATTTATCCACGACTTTGTTCAACAAAATACGACAAGTCCTGGGTGAACATAAGCTTTCACTTGAAAATATCCGTGGTCAGTCCTACGATAATGCATCTAACATGAAGGGCTCGGCGAAAGGGCTGCAAGAACTCTTTAAAGATATTAACAGGTACGCAGACTATGTACCATGTGCAGCCCATTCACTTAACCTTGTTGGAGAAAAGGCAGTGTCTACTGTACCTGAAGTTGTTGACTATTTTGGCATTTTGCAGGAGCTGTATGTTTTCTTTTTTGGATCTCCACGAAGATGGGGGGATTTTAAACACACAGGGCAATCTACATTTTTCTCTAAAGAGCTTAAGTGTAACTAGATAGTCTGCACACTATGAAACAGTGTGGGCAATTAAAAATGGATATATGGGTATTTTACAAACTCTCAAACATATTTTTGAAGACTCAGAAGAGAAGCCTGAATGTAAACGAGATGCAAAGAATTTATACCACAAGTTGGTAAAGTTGGAATGTGCTATTTTAACAGTCGTTTGGGAAGAAGTCCTGGAGCGTTTCAACAAAACAAGTAAGAAACTCCAATCCCCTGGTTTTGATGTATTTGAAGGTTATCTTCTGCTATTATCTTTACTTTCGTTTGTTAAAGAACTCAGAGAAAATTCAGCCGATAGGATTGCACACTATGAATCAGAAGCAAAAGGTTTGTGTGAAGATATCACCTCAAGTTATTCTGATGCTTCCAGACGCATTGTTACAAGGACATTTTCAGATGGAACAAGTGGTATTGCTTCTTTGAGAGGAGCTGACAAATTTAGGGTAGAAGTTCTATATCAACTCTATGACTGCTTGATAATCCAGTTACGCAAGAGGATTGACCCATATGATCAGATTGCGAAAAGGTTCAAGTTCCTCTCAGAATTGGTGAACAATTCTGAAATTGATGAGGACAGTATTAAACTTATGATATTGTATTACAAAGATGATATTGACCACAAATTAGTAAAAGAGTGTTATCAGTTCAAAGAATATTTGCACCGTAGGAAATCCCAGAACACAGAAGAAAACACGTCATCTAAAATGCAATGCGCCAAAGTTCTTCAGCTTATTTGTGAGCAACACCTAATTGAAGTGTTCCTCAATATTACTACTGCGCTTAAGCTGTACTTGACAATGCCTATCACGAGCTGTGAAGCAGAAAGGAATTTTTCAAAGCTATCCTTTATAAAGAACAAATTTCGGTCTACCATGACTGAAGAGCACTTAAATTCTTTATGCATATTGTCTTTAGAAAATGACATTGCAAGGAAGCTCTCATATGACATAACTATACGTGAATCTGTTGCTAGAAAAAACAGAACAAAGAGTATTTTGTAAAATGTGCTTCATGTAGTATGTATTCTCATAGGTGTCTAAAATAAAAGATTATATTGACTGGTCTTTTCTATGTTTTATTTCATCATTCTATGATGCATCATGCATGTATATAACATTTCCCTAATTTTCATCCCTCCATAACTCGAAAACTATAAGGCATAGGGAATTTTTATTCACACCAGTGACTTTGACATGTGAGATAATCCATTACAGCAATTTTAATCAGAATCTGAGATGTAGTGGTTACATTTTTTAAAAAATTTGTGGTGATCTGTCGTGGAACAACCCCATTGAAGAAGGTAACAGTGGTTACGCAGACCTCGTTGCTGGTTGCGAAGGGGCCCCCATAACAGTTCAAGTTTCAGGGCCCCAAAAATGTAGGTCCGCCACTGACTGTGTGAGGTATTTTCTTTTAAAATTAGTGTATGTGACTAGAACAATGTTGCCAAGCCATATCTGTGGTTAGTCAGTGAATTCTACTGGTCAAATCTGTTGGAAACCAAGTACCTACAAATGAAGTAATGTGCCTGAAAGCATGCAAAAATGTATTGGGGGGGGGTTGAAGAAAGAAGGTGAGGAAACAGAATTACTTTATTCTTCCATGTCTCAGGTATCCGATGCCAAGATCCAGCTTGGTCCAGCTATTAAACCACTGCTTTAGCTGAAGTATGAAAAATGGAGGCTATTAAATGTGTGAAAGTGTTAACTAAGAATCCAATAAGTAATGCACTAATTGAACATTAACTGATCTCAAGTTTGATTTACTTTACATTTTTCGAGTAAATTATATTTCTAATAACCTTTAATTAGAACTAACTTGCCAACTGATTGGAATCAAAAAAGTCAATACCTGGAGTTTATCCTCATAGTTTATCTCATGTTTTGACTGGTGTCTCAGCTCCTGTGTTAGGTGGAAAGACTGCAGTGTGTGCTCAGGTGACACAAAATCTTCAGAGACCTGAATGCAACTGTGAATATTCTGCATCTGAAAAATATAAAACAAAAGTGTTCCATGAACCCACCATACACAGTAACTAAATTATGTACAAGTGAGGGCAGCATGGTGGCCTAATGGTTAGCATTGCTGCCTCATGGCGCCGAGGTCCCAGGTTCGATCCCAGCTCTGGGTCACTGTCCGTGGAGTTTTCATATTCCCCCGTGTTTGTGTGGGTTTCGCCCCCACAACCCAAAGATGGGCAGGGTAGGTTAATTGGCCATGCTAAATTGCGCCTTAATTGGAAAAAATGAATTGGGTTCTCGAAATTTATAAAAAGAAAATAAAAATAATGTACAAGTGCGACTTGGTAACACAAACTTTCTTAATAAAAACATGGTTAATGCAATGTTGGGAGAGCTCCACCTAAACTGCTGCGAGCAGCATGTTAGAAAATCAAATAATTAGGGCAGTACAGTAGATAGGACTTTAAACTAATGGAGTCGGCAATGGGAGAATTTGGGAAACCAGTAACAAGAAATGCCAGAGTTGTAATGTTGGTAAAAATGAGCAGAGTGGATCAGAAAGGTAACGATTAAAGGCATTATAGGCTAAGATGGCATCAGGAACAACAGAAAAAAAGTTAAAGCTAAAGTCTCTATCAAGTGAAGTATTTCAACAAAATATATGAATTAATATTACAGACAGAATAGAATAATCCAGTAGCCATTATGCAGACTGGGGTTACATAGTCACTAAATATTCCAGAATACTAGACTTTTAGAGGGGATAGGCAGACTCAGCATTGACGTATGAAAGGGGAATCAAGATCATCAGATCTGTTAAGTCTTTGAAGGTCGTAAATCACAGAATAGGTAAAGGGAAGCTGGCGGATGTAGTGCATTTAGATTTTCAATGAGCATTCAATAAGGTTCCACATGAGAGGAGTTTTCACCATATTTGGGCTCATGGGATTGTAGGAATATGTTAACATGAATTGAGGATTGGTTAACAGGCAGAAGAGAGTAGGAATAAACAGCAAATTAGATTTTGGTTGGTTGGCCTATTTTAGCAGATGGGGTACCACCTGGATCAGTGCTGGAGTCTGAGCAATTACAATCAATATCAATGACTCAGATCAGGGGTTCACCACTGGTGTGCCACGGCACATTGGTGTGTCATGAAGACCCACAAGTGTGCCACAAATTAAGATTCAAAATGATTAAACATTAATGTAAATAGATTAAATCTAGTCTTCGTTTTCAGCTCAGTGGTCGGCATTGCCAAGTCCCGATGAACCACAGCCTTCCTCAGCACGCAGCGGCTGGGAATGGACCGCACATGTGCGGTTCAGGTTGTTTTATGCTGGTAGTCCGAACTGTGTATGTGCAGTTGGGAATGGGCCACAAATGTCCAAAGTGGTGGGGATGAGGGTGGAGCCATGCCCGAGAGTAGCAGTCTTCAGGGTATCAGAACAGCCAGACCTCTTCATGGGGAGGAGAGCCGACGCCCGAGCCGTTACCTCCCTAATCGCCTACCGGAGAATCCTGCTCGGCCGGCGGTCAGCAGCACCACCCATAGCTGTGACTGACTGTCCGCCCTGTCGGAATTTCTCCAAATGCAGGCTTTCACAAAACGTGGGAACCATTCACTTGGTTGTTCCAAGACCTGTTTGTAGCCAACAACTAGGAAGTCAAAGATTAGGAGGGGGTAGCCACAACAGGTAAGGAAGGGAGTGGGGGTGGGGAGTGGTCAGGAGAACAAAGAACTCAGCAAAGCCCAACAAAGGAACCAGGAGACACAAAGGGGTGGGACAGGGGCAACAACAACCTGAACCAAAAGGAAGGAAAACAAAGGGAATACCGGTGGGGAACGTAATGCAGGAGACCACAATCACCACAGCAAACACTGCAAGGAAGCAAGACCAGAACATGTGGGCGTGGTTGGCCGGACCACCTTGGCACCATTCGCATCTGTCCTCCACCTCTGGGAAGAACCTGCTCATTTGGGTTCTGGTGAAGTGGGCTCTGTGTACCACTTTTAGCTGCATTAGGCTTAGCCTTGCACATGTGGAGGTGGGGTTGACCCTGTGCAGTGCTTCGCTCCAGAGTCCCCACCCTAATTAAAACCCAGGTTTTCCCTTCACTTCTCCCTCGTCTCATCCAGTTGGGTGTTGCCCACCCCCTCCCTTAGCAGTCATCCATACAATTCACCACAGATCCCTTTTCCCAAGATGTCTGCCCAGCAGGTCCTTTAGCCGCGACTGTCATAGTGGTCGTGGATATGTCCTTGTTTCTTTTCGTAGGAAGTTTGTGATTTGTGGGTACCAAAGTACGTTGTCCCCCCCCCCGGTCAGGTGGAACCTTTCTGTCAGCTCTTTAAGCGTTGTTAACCTGCTGTTAGTGCATAGGTCTCTAACTGTCAGCGTCCCCTCGTCCTGTTTTCTCCTTTTGAAGGAGGCATCCATGATCGCCAGCATGAACCTGTGATTGTTGCAGATTGGGGGGTGGGGCTTTGTCGGACATCTCAGTTAGCCCGAAAAGCTGTCACAGGTAGTTTCACGACTGAAGTGTTTCTACCGCCACTGGGCTCACTGAATATTTATTAGGTGGCGATGGGAGTGCCACCGTGGCTAGGGCGGATGCATGTACAGGTTCTTTGGGAAATGGAGGTGCCGACTACAGAGCTGAAAACAAAGGCTCTTTAAACCTGCGCGAAGTGCAAAAAGGCTGGGCGAAGCAGAAACAGGGAGAGGTCGAAAAACAACAGGAGAGAAGATGGAAAAGTAAAAAAAAAACTTCTCAGTAAAGGAAGAAGACAGGTAAGAAACAGGAACCAATAAAATTAAGAAAAGGAGAATTAGGCTCCAATATTATATTTGACATGCAAACTTCTTAAACTAATAAAAATTGTATAAATGGTGGCTTTACAGATTTTTAGAAGGTTTTAGAGACAAACTGCTATTGCGAAAGGACAGAGTTGGGAGAAAATAGGAGGTGTGCCTCAAAATGTTTTATAGTATGAAGGTATGCTATGAAGTAGCAAAGGTTGGGGAACCAGTGACTTAGATGAGGGTGTTGAGTGTCATGTATCCAATTTTGCTGAAGGCACAAAGTTAAGAAGGAAAATAAGCTGTGCTGAAGATGTAGAGGTTAGACAGGGATAGACAGGTTCAGTGAGTTGACAAGAACGTGACAGATGTAGAGAAATGTGAAGTTATCCATTTTCGTAGGAAAAATTTGAAAACAAAATAGAAGAACATAAGGGCGACGCATTAGAACAGTGGATAGCACTGTGGCTTCACAGCGCCAGGGCCCCAGGTTCGATTCCCCGCTGGGTCTGTGCGGAGTCTGCTCGTTTGCCCCGTGTCTGCGTGGGTTTCCTCCGGGTGCTCCAGTTTCCTCCCACAGTCCAAAGACATGCAGGTTAGGTGGATTGGCCATGATAAATTGCCCTTAGTGACCAAAAAGGTTAGGCGGGGATATTGGGTTACGGGGTAAGGGTGGAAATGAGGGCTTAAGTGGGTCGGTGCAGATTCGATGGGCCGAATGGCCTACTTCTGCACTGTGTATTCTATGTTCTATGTCTCCACAACCTTTAACTCCCTTGTAGGTCAATAATACATCCAACTAAGCTTTTAATATTCAATTGACTAGCCTTCACTGCTCTCCAAAATAGTTAATTCCAAAAACTAATGATCATTGAAGAAATTCATCCTCATCTCCAATTTGAATGGGTGACCCCTTATTTTGAAACTGTGCCCCCAAGTTCTCGATTCCCCACAAGGCAATCCACCCCCCCCCCCCCCCCCCCCCCCCCCCCCCATAGGTCTCAATAAGTTCACCTCTCGTTCATCTAAACTTCAAAGAGTACAGACGCAACTTGCTCAACCTTTGTTCATAAGACAATTCCTCCATCCCAGGAATCAATATAAGATTTTTTAGAAACTTTGAAATAGTTAGAGACTGTAAATACTGGTATTCAGAAAAGCCTGGGGGGTCCTTGTGCATGCGTCACAGGATATTAACATGTAGATACAGCACAAAAATAAGAAAGCTGTACTGTAGGGCAGAGAATAAATCAGGAGATAATGAGGGCATGCAAAAAAAGCTATACATTAATCATGGGTGACTTCATGTGGATGGTGAAAATCAAATTAGCACAGGTAGCCTTGAAGAAGAATTTATATTCGGGACAATAATCCGAGAATATGTTATGGATTCAACCACAAGAAAACAGAGACCATAACATGTTTGAATTTATCATTCAGTTTGAGAGTGAGAAACTTGGAAACTTAAGTAAGGGTAATTAAAGAAAGGAATAAGGGCAAAGTTGGCTGGCGTGGACTGGGAAGGACATTGAGCAGACAAGATGGTTGATCAACTATAGCAGACGTTTAGGAAAATGGTTCTTGATCACATCAAAGATATATCCCAGTGAGGACGAAGGATTCTAAGAATCAACTTTGGTTGATGAAGGAAGTTAAGGATAGTATTAAATCAGGAGATAGAGAAAGCATGTAAAAAAGGCAATATTACTAATCATGGGCGACTTCAATACGCACGTGGATTGGGAAAATCAGGCTGGTAGTGGATCATAAGGAAAGGAATTTGTGGAAAGTTTAAGAAATGTTTTTTTGGAGCAGCTTGTGGTAGAGCCCACTAGAGAACTGGCAATTCTGGATTTGGTGATGTGTAATGGAGCAGACTTGATTAGGCATCTTAAGGTGAAGGAACCCTTCGGGAGCAGTGACCACAATATGATAGAATTTACCTTGCAGTTTGAGAGGGAGAAGCTGGAGTCAGATGTAACGGTATTACAATTAAATAAGGGTAACTACAAAGACATGAGGGAAGAGCTGGCCAGAGTTGATTGGAAAAGGAGACTAGCAGGGAAGACAGTGGAACAGCAATGGCAGGAGTTTTGGGGGTTATTTGGGAGGCACAGCAGAAATTCATCCCAAGGAGGAGAAAACATGTTAAGAGCCGGACAAGGCATCCATGGTTGACGAGGGAAGTCAAGGACAGCATAAAAGCAAAAGAAAAAGCATACAAAGTGGCAAGGATTAGTGGGAAGCCAGAGGATTGGGAATCATTTAAAAGCAATAAGGGGAGAGAAGATGAAATATGAGTGCAAGTTAGCTAGTAATATAAAAGAAGATAGGAAGAGTTTCTTTCAATATATGAAAGGTAAGAGTGAGGCAAAAATAGACATTGGGCCACTGGAAAGCGTGGCTGGAGAAGTAATAATAGGAAACAAAGAAATGGCAGACAAACTGAATAGTTACTTTTGCATCAGTCTTCACGGTGGAAGACACCAGTGGGATGCCAGAGTTCCAGGAGAATCAGGGGACAGAGGTGAGTGCAGTGGCCATCACTAAGGAGAAGATTCTGACAAAACTGAAAGGTCTGAAGGTGGATACGTCACCTGGACCGGATGGACTATACCCCAGAGTTCTGAACGGGATAGCTGAGGAGATTGTGGAGGCATTGGTGGTGATCTTTCAGGAATCACTGGAGGCAGGAACGGTCCCAGAATACTGGAAAGTGGCTAATGTAACACCAATGTTTAAGAAGTGAGGGAGGCAGAAGAAGGGAAATTATAGGCCGGTTAGCCTGACTTTGGTCATTGGTAAGATTTTAGAGTCTGTTATTAAAGATGAGATTGCAAATACTTGGAAGTGCATGGTAAAATAGGACCGAGACAGCACGGCTTTGTCAAAGGGAGGTCATGTCTGACAAATCTGTTGCGAGTTCTTTGAGGAAGTAACAAGGAAGTTAGACAAACGAGAACCAGTGGACGTGATTTATTTAGATTTCCAGAAGGCCTTTGATAAGGTGCAGCATAGGAGACTGTTAAATAAGTGAAGAGCCCATGGTGTTAAGGGTAAGATCCTGGAATGGATAAAGGATTGGCTGACTAGCAGAAGGCAGAGAGTGGGGATAAAGGGGTCTTTTTCAGTATGGCAGCCGGTGACGAGTGGTGTACCTCAGGGGTCGATGCTGGGACCACAACCGTTCACAATGTACATTAATGATCTGGAGGAAGGAACTGTTGCTAAGTTTGCAGATGATACAAAGATCTGTAGAGGGACAGGTAGTATTGATGAACCAAAGGGGTTGCAGAAGGATTTGGACAAGCTAGGAGAGTGGGCAATGAAATGGCAAATGAAATACAATGTAGAAAATTGTGAGGTTATGCACTTTGGAAGGAGGAATTTAGGCATGGACTATTTTCTAAATGGGGAAATGCTGAGGAAATCAAAGGGACTTGGGAGTCCTTGTTCACGATTTTCTTAAGGTTAACGTGCAGGTTCAGTCGGCAGTTAGGAAGGCAAATGCAATGTTAGCATTCATGTCAAGAGGGCTATAATACAAGACCAGGGATGTACTTCTGAGGCTGACCCCATTTGGAGTATTGTGAGCGGTTTTGGGCCCCGTATCAAGGAAGGATGTGTTGGCCTTGGAAAGGGTCCAGAGGAGGTTCATAAGAATGATCCTTGGAATGAAGAACTTGTCGTATGAGGAACAGTTGAGGACTCTGGGTATGTACCCGTTGGGAGTTTAGAAGGATGAAGGGGAACCTTATTGAAACTTAAAGGATACTACGAGGCCTGGATAAAGTGGACGTGGAGAGGATGTTTCCACTTGTAGAAAAAACTAGAACCAGAGGACACCACAGGCTAAAGGGACGATCCTTTAAAACAGAGATGAGGAGGAATTTCTTCAGCCAGAGGGTGGTGAATCTGTGGAACTGTTTGCCGCAGAAGGTGTGGAGGCCAAATCACCGAGTGTCTTTAAGACAGAGATAGATAGATTTCTGATTAATAGGGGGATCAGGGGTTATGGGGAGAAGGCAAGAGAATGGGGATGATAAAATATCAGCCATTGAATGGCGGCGCAGTCTCGATGGGCCATGTGCCCAATTCTGCTCCTATGTCTTATGGTCTTATAATCGGAAATAAAAAACATACAATGTAGCAAATCAGAGGATTGGGAAAGTTTTGAAAACCAGCAAAAGCTGACCAAAAATGAGAGGGAGAAGATAAACTTAGCAAGTAATAAAGAACAGATAGAGCTTATATATAAAAAAGGAAGCGAGAGACCAAAGTGAACATAGAGACGTAGAGAATGAGACTGGGGAAATAATAATGGGGAACCACGCGTGAGTCGCACTAATAACATTCCAAAAGCAAGGGACAAAAAGGCAGCTGTGGGGGGGGGGGGGGGGGGGGGGGGGGGGGGGGGGAGAAACAAATGCAACAGCTAAAAAGTACCTGGGAAACTAATGGCACATAAATCACAAAAAGCTTGCTTGCAAGTTCAGCAGGTAATAGGGAAGGAAAATGAAATGTTGGCCTTTATTTCAAAAGGGAATGGAATATAAAAATACAGAAGTCCTACTAAAACAATACAAGGCACTAATTAGACCACCATGGAATAGTTTTGATCCCCTTATGGAGGCAGTCCACAGAAGGTTAATCCTGGATATGGAGGAATTTTATTACGAGGAGAGGTGAAGTAGATTGGGCCTGTATCATTGGAATTTAGAAAAATGAGGGGCGACTTTATTGAGACACAGATAACTCTCGTTAATTATGTTCAAGTCTGAGATAGACAGATTTTTAAGTAGCAAGGGTATCAAGGGTTATGGGGATAAGGCAGGAAAGTGGAGTTGAGCTGGTTTAGCTCACTGGGCTAAATCGCTGGCTTTTAAAGCAGACCAAGCAGGCCAGCAGCACGGTTCGATTCCCGTACCAGCCTCCCCGGACAGGCACCGGAATGTGGCGACTAGGGGCTTTTCACAGTAACTTCACTGAAGCCTACTCGTGCCAATAAGCGATTTTCATTTCATTTCATTTTTCATCTGATCAGATCAGATACAAGCTCATTGTATGGCAGAGCAAACCCAATGGGCCAAATGGCCTACTTCTGCTCCGTCTTGCGGTTTTATATTACCTTTTATTACAAAGGCATTGGAATAAAAAAATTAAGAAGCTTTACTGTAATTGTATTCGGCCTAGGTATGATCACACCAGGAGTGCTGTGTATAGTTTTGATATCCTTACCTAAGAAAGGATCCACTTGCCTTGGGAGTGCAATGAAGATTCATTTGACTAATTCCTGGCATGTGGATATTGTTCAATGAGGAGAGATAGGCCTATGTTTGCAAGAGTTTATCCATCAGCAGATTTGACGATGTAGCATCACGGTGCTGCTTGCCTAATGATAGTCGCTGGAGCAGACCATCCTCCTTCTGGATTCTTTATTCTGACAGTGTCGTCTTTTGTCAGTGGGTCTAATTTAATTGTGTGTTGACCACAGTATAATCTTTGTTTTGAACGTTGGTTAGTGATTTCTTGAGAACTGGTATATGATCAGGATTTTGAAATCTTATCGCTGGTAATGTGGTTCTAATATCTCTATTGAATGGCATTTGTGCCGGTGAAAGTCCTGAAACTAATGGAGTTGCTCTGTATGATAATAAAGTTAAATGCATGTCAACAAAAAAAAAAAGTTTGCAAGAGTTTAGAAGGATGAGAAGTGATTTCACGGAAGCATATCAAATTCTACGGACTTGATAAGAGTAGATGTTGGGAGGATCGTTCCCCTGAGGTGGAGAGTCTCGGGGTCACAGTCCCAGAATAAGGAATCGACCATTTAGGAACGAGATGAGGAGAAAATTCTTCATTCAAACAGTCATGAATCTTTAGAATTCTCTATCCCAGAGAGTTCAATATATTCAGGACAGAGATTGATTTTTTTGGAAACTAAGGGAATGAAATTACATGGGGAATATGCAGGAATTTGGAGTTGAGGTAGATCATCAGTCAAGATTTTGGTGAATAGCCAGTGTGTGACACATTAGCACAGTGGTAAGCACTGTGGCTTCACAGCACCAGGGTCCCAGGTAGGATTCCCGGCTTGGGTCACTGTCTGTGTGGAGTCTGCACGTTCTCTCCATGTCTGCGTGGATTTCCTCTGGGTACTCCGGTTTCCTCCCAAGAGTCCCGAAAGACGTGCTAATAGGTAATTTGGACGTTCTGAATTTTCCCTCCGTGTACCCGAACAGGTGTCGGAATGTGGCGACTAGAGGCTTTTCACAGTAACTTCATTGCAGTGTTAATGTAAGCCTACTTGTGACAATAAAGATTATTATATTTTTATAGCAAAGGAGGTTCGATTAACCAAATGGGCGACTTTTGCCACTATTCCTTATTTGCTGAAGTGTATTGACAGAGACTGTCTTGAATTACCTGACGCAGCGCCCCTGCTGGTATTAAGAGTGCATCACCCAAGAACTGGAAGATGGACCAGCTGCGTATTCCACATTCTTCGTAGAGCCTCAGGCGCAATTGCTTGTTCAGGTAACAGGTCTGATCACGAATTGAATCATGTTCAAGTGATTCCTGGCCCTGGTCCTCATTAGCCTTTTTGATGGGGGAAACAAAGAAATGCGTTTTCTAACATCCCAGTATTATACTCAGTTGTCAAATACATCTCTAACATGTAAAACAGGGTTCTTGCCCTCGGTCAGCCGTAGTTTCATAAGAAAGTAAAATGAAAATAACTTATCCCAGGAAACATAAATTTACAGCTTTGCAGATTACAGTAAACCATCTTGTTTTAGTAAAATTCTCTTGACAAAAGGCTTGTAAAATGCCAAACAATGCAATTACAATTAGAAGATGTATTCTTAAATATCTTGATGAGGTGATTTTAATTTGTGGTCCATTATTTCAATAGAAATGGAAAGGAACCAATTCAAATTTCTACTCGCTACAAAACAAAGAACCTAACCATTTCCAAAACTATTCAACATTGCTAACATCTTGATTCTACACCACAACATAGCAAATGGCTGCACTTTTGCCAAAACATAGTGTATAAAATGCTCACCTTTTGTAGAAATGTTTTTATTTTGTTTGTATCTTTGGCTGAAAAAATGTGCCACAATGCACCTGGAGTCTCATCACCATCCCTCAATCTCTTCTTTGTATTTTCATCAATTTCATTTTCCTCAATTTTCGTCAAGATAGCTGGAAAAACACAAATTGGGCAATTTTAGAAATGTTCCACTGCACAAGCTTGACGGTTTTATGTCAAGTGTCTAATATTGAAAATAGACATTACAAACCTCTAATTGAACAGATGATTAAAATGGTTCCAATGATCTAAACAAGACACTTTATCTGGCACATGCAGTTGCGCTCATTCTCCAATCTAAGTAAGCTTCTGTATATAATAGATAATTCCCAAGGCAACAAATTCCACCAAGGATGTGGGAAAACATACCTTCAGGGACTAAGGTTTTGAAAGAACAACTATACAATTTCAAAAAGTGATATAAAATTCTCCAACCTTAGGGGGCATTGCATTTTATTAGGGAGGTTTTCCTATCCACAGCTATTGTGACAACATACTGTTAAAGGAAGATAGCAGGGAGGGAGTGCTTGCAGTACTTTTTTTTAAACCACCTACTTTAAAAAGTGAGCTGCATGTTCCTACTTTGAGTCAGACGTCAATTCCTTTTACTATTTAAGTTCTCATCCGAGACCTGCCATTTTGGTTTTTGCTTTCACTGCAAAATTACTCTGATAATCTAAGTTTCAAGATGTGTCCAGGACCAGCTCATTATGCTGATATCTAGGAATTGACTGCATCTGTTGCCAAATCATGCATGCACAGTTGTAAATGCAGAATTTATAATGTTTGCAATTGCAGCCTCCCTGCCGTTTCTGAATTTCCTGCTCCAGTTTTTTCTCCTTAATTCAGGTTTAACCAGGAACAAGCCTCAAAGTTGCAAACAGAATTATGGCCATCACCAGGAAAGCCTTCCCTCTCTCCCCATCCTAATCCCTGGAATCTGCAAGGAGGCCATACCCCAACTGCTTGCCTACCACGGGGCTCAGAAACTGGGTGACTGGCTTCAATATCCAAATAAGGTCAAACCTCTATCCAAATGTCATCTCTGGCTTCTGTGCACAGCCAGACAAGTGTGAATGTGCAGACAGGTATCGCTGACCATCTTGCTTTGGTCAGAGACAGTGTTAGGAATTGGCCTGTATTCCAATCTAGAAGCAGTTGGCAGGCTCAGTGAATAAGGGTCTGTGACTGATAACTTTTAAGATCTGTGGAAAATTTAGGCTCCTAAAACATCTTTTGCTCATTCTATAATCAGCCATTAGATTGACAAAAATGCCAGAAAATAACTGGATGGAATAGTGATAACCTGACTAATGTGGAATAAAACTTGGAAGAGTTTATGATGATCATCCCTTCTTTGAAGCAGCCACTCACTGCATGCTGAATCACACAATGAACGCTGTTTACAATTAAACTAATTCAATGTCATAGAATCATAGAATTCACAGTGCAGAAGGAGGCCATTCAGCCCATCAAGTCTGCACTGGCCATAGGAAAGAGCACTCTACCTATGCCCACACCTCCACCCTATCCCCATAACCCAATAACCCCACCTAACCTTTTGACACTAAGGGCAATTTAGCACAGCCAATCCACCTAACCTGCACATCTTTGGACTGTGGGAGGAAACCGGAGCACCCGGAATTAACCCACGCAGACATGGGGAGAACGTGCTGACTCCGCACAGACAGTGACCCAAACCGGGAATCGAACCTGGGACCCTGGAGCTGTGAAGCAACTGTGCTAACCACTGTGCCACCGTGCTGTCAAAGGTAGTCATCATTGATGGGCAATCCCTCTGATTCTAAAATAATCAGGACAGTCATGTCCACCTCAACAGATGCACAATGTTAAAGTTCGAAGATAGGAATTTGCTCAATAGAATCAGAGACTATTTCCTTGACACCTACGTTCAAGGGTATAGTAATCCTAAACTAACTCTGTCAATACAATGAGAACTGATTCGGATTATGTTTTTCAGAAGCAGGAAAAGGTGCCACTTATTTAACGTGCTATTGACGCTGCCAATCATCTTGTTGATGAAAGGATCAGTTTGACATCCTCTCTCAAAGCCCGCCACCCACCTAGTTGGACACCTTGTAAAACTAGTTATTGCTTTTAAGACCTTTGTTCTGCTATTCATGGAGAAATAAATTGCATTTTTGTATCACTTTTATTGTGTCCCAAGACATTTCAAAGCACTTTGCAACCAAAAGCCTTGTTAAACACAAAGTTGATTTGTTTTAGGACCAGTTTGAAACCTAACACAGAATTTACCCTCCCCATGCCAGAGTGCTGGATCTGACCATAGTGACTGGGAAACCACTATGCAGATTGGTTCAACTTTAAAACAACCACTGATATGAATCAGAAATCCTTTTGGAAGAATGAAATAATGCTAGGTTTTCAATTCCCAGTACAAGCCCGACACACATTAGGGGAGGTAGTGGCATAATAGTATTATCACTGGATTAATAATTCAGAGATCCAGGGTAATCATGTGGCGACTCAGATTAGAATCCCACCGTTGGAGATGGTGAACTTTCAATTCAATAAAATCTGGAAATAAGGATGACCATGAAAGCATGTTGCAAAAGACTCATCTGGTTCACTAATGCCCTTTAGGGAAGTTCTTAACTGGTCTGGTCTACATGTGACTCTAGATCCACAGCTAGCCCTCTGATATGGCCTAGCAAACCATTCAGTTCAAGGGCAATTAGGGACGGACAATAAATGCTGGCATTCAGCAAAGGCCTCATCTCGTGAATGAATGAAAAAGAACATGCAATACTGCCAAGTCGCTGCTATTACAATGTGAGGAACAATATGAGGAATATAGTAAGATCAAAGGATTTACTAATCGTTGATTATAAATTTGATTGCGATTGTGGGCAGGTTTCTAGATCAGCTGAATTATTTGAAATCAGAGTTGGGACTATGCTCTATATCACATTACGTTATTAATGTTATTGCAAGGCTCATGGGTACCAATTAGATGAAATGGGAAAATAAGTCTTTCTTCTTTGCATCTGCATTCAAAATTGTAATATATATGCAAATTTCTCTATTTCTTGGAAATCAAAACATAGTTTTTCTTTAATGCCTCATCAGATAGACTATAATTACTGCCTTTTTGATGTAAACAGGTAATCCATCTCAACTCAATCTATTACAAAACTGACCATCTATCTAGAGTAAAAAAAGTCAAAGAAATAAATATTTATTATTTTCATTGTGGGACCTAGGCTTATTCATTTATATACATATTAAACAGCGGCTACATTTCAAAATAGTAGTACTTAATATTCTATGAAGCGCTTTGAACCTACTGAGGTCATGAAAAATACCATAAATGCAAGTTTATTCTTTCTTTAGCCAGCGATATCCAAAATCTAATTGAGCCATTTTCAGTTAATGTTAAGAAGCAGCTCTCAATATATTGTGCTCCTAACACACAATTAATGGACAACATCATCTATGGTCTACGTCAAATGTATATTGAGGTGTTCCTTGGTTAACTCTTCAAAAGGGAAGGAACAGGAATGGAGTTCAAATATTTATTTACTCGACTAATCTGATATCATTTGGTGCTTGTAATGCACGGTAGCACAGTGGCTAGCACTGTGGCTCGACAGGGTCTAGGTTTGATTCCCTGCTGGGTCACTGACTGTGCAGAATCTGCACATTCTCCCCGTGTCTGCGTGGGTTTCCTCCGGGTGCTCCTGTTTTCTCCCACAGTCCAAAGACATTCAGGTTAGGTGGAATGGCCATGCTAAATTGCCCTTAGTGTCCAAAAAGGTTAGGAGGGGTTATTGGGTTATGGGGATAGGGTGGAAGTGAGGGCTTAAGTGGGCCAGTGCAGACTCGATGGGCCGAATGGCCTCCTTCTGCACTGTATGTTCTATGTTCTAATGCTCTCTTTAGAGACAGGTGGAAAATCTAGACGGAGATCTCCATACAGTGTGTCAGAGTGCTATTTTCTGGATTCGTCTCATCAACATTTTTCAAGACGCCTTCCTTGGTTCATGTTTATAATGGAGACCGAAACTTGTGATGTTGTTTTTACTCCTACTAATATATAGGTGGTGACAGGAGTTCACAATGTCAACATGGCAAGTTTACAGCAGTTTTCATTATAAATTCCTATGTTTATGTTTATAATAAAGATATAAACGGGTAAGAACGTATGACTTAAATCCATGAACTTAACCACATCTTTTTATAATAATCTTTATTAGCGTCACGAGTAGGCTTACGTTAACACTGCAATGAAGTTACTGAAAATCCTCCAATCGCCACACTCCCTTGTGTGTCCCCATGCAACATTTCATGCATCTTTGTCACTCCTGAGTTGACAGAGAAAAGCTTACCACAGGTTTGGTGGGTCAGGGTGTGTCAGGTGGACCAATATCTTTCTGAATTCTATTCTTCCATTTCCATCAATTCTGGTATTTACAACAGTATATTACTGCTCTCATAGTTACAAAACTGTTGGAAAAACTCAGAACACCATCAGTGGTAGTGGCTCCACTGCAAGTTCAGAGATAATTTTTTGCTCAGCAAGTTAGTGGAGGTAAAGTTTCATTTTTAGACAGTTGCCGATTCTCAACTCCAAGATGGTGGCTATGGATAAGTTGGACACGCTGGATCTCAGTTACACATCTGTCGTTCTAATTCCCCTTGGTGTGGTTGAAGGGGAATTGGTCAGCTTTTCCCTGTCAACTCAGGAGTGACAAAGATGCTTGTGATGTTCCATGGGGTTCAATTTTCAAGATTGCTCCTAGTTTCTGTTCAGTTGGTTGTGTTCTGGAATCAGGTCTCCTGAGGCTTCTTCAGTATTTATAAATGATGCTCTGTTTGGAAGTTTGCAACGGGAATTTGAGGATTTTCTGTGTTAGTGTTTGATAAGGTGTCCTCTTTGTGAGTATATTTGTGCAGCTGAGTAGGCCTGGCCTCACACCTATCTCAGGTTGCATGGGCATAATGTTATGTCTTAGGACACTGGCAGGGCAGGACAGCTTCCAGTCTCCGTGGACAGTGATGTTGTAGCTGGTGTTCATCCTGACAAATTGCCACTCCATCTCTAATCTTCCATTTAACCGCCTCACACCCTATAATCCTCCAAAATATCTGGGTTCCTCCATTACAGGCCTCATGAACAGGTTTGTTTTCTGCCACTCCGACATTGGTTGACTTGCCTTCAGTGTCGAGACATTCAGGAGCATTGTGCTCCCCAATATCCCAGTGGTAAATTCAGCTGCTTTGATTTAATTTTGAATGCATGGTATAGAAGTAACATTCAATAAGAAGGGATCGAAATGAATAGAGTTATCACCAGAATGACATTCAATCCCAAGCCATATATTGTTACTGCTTTCAATCTTTGCTAAACACATTATTATTAAGCGCAATAAATATGAAAATAAAAATGATCACCTTCCACAGAGATCATCTGGAAGTCATCCTGCCCTGTCAATACCCGAAGGTGTAACACTATGACCATGCAACTTTAGATATGTCTGAGGCAAGGCCTACTCAGCTACACAAATCAGTACATGCCTAGTTGTCAAACACTTATTTTATTACTTGAGGTTTAAGATTTCAGTGAACCTAGATCAGGTCAGTACTCAGCCACCTATTGCAGTAGTGAATACTTCATTAATTGAGCCCTTAGCACCGTTCTGACCAGGAGGTCTTGTGGCAAGAGTGGATAGTGTCCGTGCCTTTCAGCCAAAAGCTCAGGGTTCAAGTGCCACTCCAGAACTGATGGCCACGGAAGGTGTGTTCATAACATAGTCAATCAGATTGATTATCAACTTACAAATCCTTGAGACTTCCGGTTGCTAAGCCGCACGTTCGGCAGCTCCCGCTATCAAAGGACTTTCGGACCTGTTTTAGGGCCCCAAACGGCGCTGTTTCGACGATTCCCGGTGGGGGAAGGTGCTTGGAGGAACATTCCCCGGAATTTATGGTGCGCACCCGGAGTGTGGCAAAGAAAAAGGCTGCAGCAGCTCCCCAGAAAAAGCGGGGGAAGGAGGACAAAATGGCGGCCGGCGGAGCACCCGAGGATTGGTGGCAGTGGGCGCAGGAGCAGCAAGCTGCTCTTCTGCGCTGTTTTGCGGAGCTGAAGGCTGAGTTGCTGGACTCCCTGAAGGCGACTACCAGCAAGCTGCTTGAGACCCAGACAGCCCAGGGGCAGCCATTTCAGGAGTTGCAGCGGCAGGCCGCTGATCGGGTGGAGGAGGCCGTGGTCCTCATCGGGAAGGTGGAGATGCACGAGGCACTTCACAAAAAGTGGCAAGACCGCTTGGAGGAGCTGGACTTTCGCACGAGGCGGAAGAATTTAAGGATCCTGGGCCTTGCGGAGGGGCTGGAGGGTCGGATCTACCGTCCTATGTGGCCACGATGCTGAATTCGTTGCTGGGGGCGGGGTCCTTCCATTTGCCCCTGGAGCTTGAGGGAGCCCACAGAGTGCTGGCCAGGAGGCCTAAGGCGAATGAACCCCCGCGGGCGGTGCTGGTACGGTTCCATCGGTTCAGTGACCGGGAGTGTGTGCTGCGCTGGGCCAAGAAGGAGAGGAGCAGTAAGTAGGAGAACTCGGTAGTGCGAATCTACCAGGACTGGAGTGCGGAGGTGGTTAAGCGGCGGGCCGGGTTTAACCGGACGAAGGCGGTGCTGCATAACAGGCAGGTTAAATTTGGAATGCTGCAGCCTGTGCGTCTGTGGATAACATATAAGGACCGGCATTACTACTTCGAGTCCCCGGAGGAGGCGTGGGCCTTTGTGCAGGCGGAGAAGTTGGACTCGAACTATGGTTTGGGGGCTGCGGGGTCTTGTGTACTACGGTTGTTGCTGTTGCTGTTTTTGTAATTTTGATACGTTTTTTCTATGCTGTTTCTTGCTCTGTTTCTGTTCTGTTGGGTATGGTTTTGTGTTATGCGGGGGATGTTGGGGGTTTTTTTTTCTGTACGGGCTGGGGTGGAGCTGGAATTTGGGAGCTGTGTCAGAAGGGTGGGTGGGGCAGTGTGAAAGCTGCAGGGCAGGAGGGGTGGAGCTGGTGGTGGGGGCGTGGCCTCTACTGGTTTTCCCGCGCTGGAGCGGTGCCAAGGAGGAGTGGCAGGAGGGGGGGATGACCCATGTCGCGGGGGGGTCGGGTTTTGGCGGGAGTTGCCGGGGTCAGCTGGCTCACGGAAGTACCATGGAGGGTGCGTCGCGGCTAGGAGGGGTCCTAGCCTGGGGGGGGGGGGGGATACCGGGTTGCTGCTGGAATGGCCAGGAAGGAGCTGGTGTGGGCCAGGGGGGTAGAGGAGAGGCGCTATCGTCATGGGGAACGGGTCGGGCGGAGTGTGCTGGCCTGGGGCGAGCAGTCGATGAGCTCTGGCTAGACGCGGGGGGGGGGGGGGGGGGTGCCCTCTGATCCGGCTGATCACCTGGACCGTGAGGGGGCTGAATGGGCCGGTTAAGCGGGCTAGGGTATTTTCTCATTTGAAGGGGCTGAAGGCGGACGTGGTTATGCTCCAGGAGACACATCTGAAGGTGGCGGACCAGGTTCGTCTGAGCAAGGGGTGGGTGGGGCAGGTTTTCCATTCAGGATTGGATGCGAAGAACCAGGGGGGGTGGCGATTCTGGTGGGGAAGAGGGTGGCGTTCGAGGCGTCTGAGGTGGTGGCGGACAAGGAGGGCAGGTTTGTTATGGTGAAGAGTAGGCTGCAGGGAGAGAAGGTGGTGCTGGTAAACGTGTATGCCCCGAATTGAGATGACGCTGGCTTTATGAGGCGTATGTTGGGCCGTATTCCGGACCTGGAGGCGGGGGGCCTGATCATGGGGGGAGACTTTAACACGGTACTGGATCCCCCACTAGACCGGTCCAGTTCAAGGACGGGTAGGAGGCCGGCGGCGGCGGCCAAGGTGCTGAGGGGGTTTATGGACCAGATGGGAGGGGTGGATCCCTTGAGGTTTGGGAGGCCGAGGGCGCGGGAGTATTCCTTTTTCTCCCATGTGCATAGGGTTTACTCCCGAATAGATTTTTTCGTTCTGAGCAGGGGATTGATCCTGAGGGTGGAGGATGCCGAGTATTCGGCCATAGCAATTTCAGACCATGCTCCGCACTGGGTCGATCTGAGATGGGGAGGTGCGGGACCAGCGCCCGCTGTGGCGGCTGGACGTGGGGTTGCTGGCTGATGAGGTGGTGTGTGGGAGGGTCCGGGGAAGTATTGAGGGGTACCTCGAGGCCAACGATACGGGGGAGGTCCGGGTGGGGATGGTTTGGGAGGCTCTGAAGGCAGTGATCCGGGGGGAGCTGATTTCCATCCGGGCCCATAGGGAAAGGAGGGAGAGGGAGAGACTGGTGGGGGTGCTCCTAGATGTGGACAGGAGGTACGCGGAGGCCCCGGAGGAGGGATTGTTGGGGAACGGCGTAGCTTGCAGGCCAAGTTCAACTTGCTGACCACAAGAAAGGCGGAGACACAGTGGAGGAAGGCGCAAGACGCGGTTTATGAGTATGGGGAGAAGGCGAGCAGGATGCTGGCGCATCAGCTCCGCAGGCGGGATGCGGCTAGGGAAATTGGTGGAGTGATGGATAAGGGTGGGAATGTGGTGCGGAAGGGGGCAGAGGCAAACGGGGTCTTTAGGGACTTTTATGAGGAACTGTACCGGGCGGAGCCACAGGTGTGGGGGGGGGGGGGGGGGGGAGGGGGGAAGGCGTTGGGGGGGGGAGGGGGGGGGGGGTTGGGGGGGGGGGGGGGGGGGGGGGGGGGGGGGGGGGGAGAGATGGAGAGCTTTATGAACAGGCTACATTTCCAAAAGGTGCAGGAGGAGCTGGTGGAGCGGCTGGGGGCACTGATTAAGTTGGAGTAGCTAGTCAGGGGGATTGGTCAAATGCAGTCAGGGAAGGCACCGGGGCCGGATGGGTTCCCGGTGGAATTTATAACAAGTATGCGACCTGGTGGGCCCCCTGTTGGTGCGGGCCTTCAATGAGGCATGGGGGGGGGGGGGGCTTTGCCCCCGACGATGTCACAGGCGCTGATTTCTTTGATCCTGAAGCAGGATAAGGACCCCCTGCAGTGTGGATCATACAGGCCAATCTCGCTCCACAATGTGGACGCTAAGTTGCTGGCGAAGATCCTGGCCACCAGGATAGAGGACTGTGTGCCACGGGTGATACATGAGGATCAGACAGGATTTGTCAAGGGAAGACAGCTTAACACGAATGTGCGGAGGTTGTTAAATGTTATTTTGATGCCGGAGGTTGAAGGGGAGGTGGAGATAGTGGTGGCGCTAGATGCAGAGAAGGCCTTTGATAGAGTTGAGTGGGGGTACCTGTGGGAGGTGCTGGAGAGGTTTGGATTGGGGAGGGGTTCATCAAATGGGTGAGGTTGCTTTATGAGGCCCCGATGGCGAGTGTAGCTACTAATGGAAGGAGGTCAGAGTACTTCAGGCTCTACCGTGGGACCAGGCAGGGGTGCCCCCAGTCCCCCTTGCTTTTTGCACTGGCAATTGAACCTCTGGCTATGGCGTTGAGGGAGTCGGGGAGGTGGAGGGGTCTGGTGCGGGGTGGGGAGGAACATCGGGTATCACTGTATGCGGACGACCTGCTGCTGTATGTGGCGGACCCAGTGGGGGGAATGCCGGGGGTGATGGAGCTGTTGGCTGAGTTTGGGGGCTTCTCGGGCTATAAGCTGAATCTGGGTAAGAGCGAGGTGTTTGTAGTGCACCCGGGTGATCAGGACGAGGGAATTGGTAGGCTCCCGTTTAAGAGGGCAGTGAAGGGTTTTAGGTACCTGGGGGTGCAAGTGGCCAGGAGTTGGGGGACTCTCCACAAGCTTAATTTTACCAGGCTTGTGGAGCAGATGGAGGAGGAATTTAAAAGGTGGGACATGGTGCCGCTATCGCTGGCGGGTAGAGTGCAGTCCGTCAAAATGACGGTGCTCCCGAGGTTCTTGTTCCTTTTTCAGTGCGTGCCCATCCTTATCCCTAGGGCCACAGGCCAACAAGAGGCGAGGCCACATTGGATTTGGTTTTGGGTAATGAACCAGGCCAGGTGTTAGATCTGGAGGTAGGTGAGCACTTTGGAAACAGTGACCACAATTCGGTGACCTTTACGTTAGTGATGGAAAGGGATAAGTATACCCCGCAGGGCAAGAGTTATAGCTGGGGAAGGGCAATTATGATGCCATTAGACATGACTTAGGATGTGTTGGTTGGAGAGTAGGCTGCAAGGTTGGGCACACTGGATATGTGGAGCTTGTTCAAGGAACAGCTATTGCATGTTCTTGATAAGTACGTACCAGTCAGGCAGGGAGGAAGGGGTCGAGCGAGGGAACCGTGGTTTACCAAAGAAGTGGAATCTCTTGTTAAGAGGAAGAAGGAGGCTTATGTGAAGATGAGGTATGAAGTTTCAGTTGGGGCGCTTGATAGTTACAAGGAAGCGAGGAAGGATCTAAAGAGAGAGCTGAGACGAGCAAGGAGGGGACATGAGAAGTCTTTGGCAGGTAGGATCAAGGAAAACCCAAAGCTTTCTATAGGTATGTCAGGAATAAAAGAATGACTAGGTAAGAGTAGGCCCAGTCAAGGACAGTGGTGGGAAGTTGTGTGTGGAGGCTGAGGAGATAAGCGAGATACTAAATGAATACTTTTCGTCAGTATTCACTCAAGAAAAAGATAATATTGTGGAGGAGAATGCTGAGACCCAGGCTATTAGAATAGATGGCATTGAGGTGCGTAGGGAAGAAGTGTTGGCAATTCTGGACAAGTGAAAATAGATAAGGTCCCCGGGGCCGGATGGGATTTATCCTAGGATTCTCTGGGAAGCCAGGGAAGAGATTACTGAGCCGTTGGCTTTGATTTTTAGGTCATCATTGGCTACAGGAATAGTGCCAGAGGACTGGAGGATAGCAAATGTGGTCCCTTTGTTCAAGAAGGGGAGTAGAGATAACCCCGGTAACTATAGGCCGGTGAGCCTAACGTCTGTGGTGGGTAAGGTCTTGGAGAGGATTATAAAAGATACGATTTATAATCATCTAGATAGGAATAATATGATTAGGGATAGTCAGCATGGTTTTGTGAAGGGTAGGTCATGCCTCACAAACCTTATCGAGTTCTTTGAGAAGGTGACTGAACAGGTAGACGAGGGTAGAGCAGTTGATGTGGTGTATATGGATTTCAGTAAAGCGTTTGATAAGGTTCCCCCACGGTCGGCTATTGCAGAAAATACGGAGGCTGGGGATTGAGGTGATTTAGAGATGTGGATCAGAAATTGGCTAGTTGAAAGAAGACAGAGAGTGGTAGTTGATGGGAAATGTTTAGAATGGAGTTCAGTTACGAGTGGCGTACCACAAGGATCTGTTCTGGGGCCGTTGCTGTTGTCATTTTTATAAATGACCTAGAGGAGGGCGCAGAAGGATGGGTGAGTAAATTTGCAGACGACACTAAAGTCGGTGGAGTTGTAGACAGTGCGGAAGGATGTTGCAGGTTACAGAGGGACATAGATAAGCTGCAGAGCTGGGCTGAGAGGTGGCAAATGGAGTTTAATGTGGGGAAGTGTGAGGTGATTCACTTTGGAAAGAACAACAGGAATGCGGAATATTTGGCTAATGGTAAAATTCTTGGTAGTGTGGGATGAGCAGAGGGATCTCGGTGTCCATGTACATAGATCCCTGAAAGTTGCCACCCAGGTTGATAGGGTTGTGAAGAAGGCCTATGGTGTGTTGGCCTTTATTGGTAGAGGGATTGAGTTCCGGAGCCATGAGGTCATGTTGCAGTTGTACAAAACTCTAGTACGCCGCATTTGGAGTATTGCGTACAGTTCTGGTCGCCTCATTATAGGAAGGACGTGGAAGCTTTGGAACGGGTGCAGAGGAGATTTACCAGGATGTTGCCTGGTATGGAGGGAAAATCTTATGAGGAAAGGCTGATGGACTTGAGTTGTTTTCGTTAGAGAGAAGAAGGTTAAGAGGTGACTTAATAGAGGCATACAAAATGATCAGAGGGTTAGATAGGGTGGACAGCGAGAGCCTTCTCCCGCGGATGAAGGTGGCTAGCACGAGGGGACATAGCCTTAAATTGAGGGGTAATAGATATAGGACAGAGGTCAGAGGTGGGTTTTTTACGCAAAGAGTGGTGAGGCCGTGGAATGCCCTACCTGCAACAGTAGTGAACTCGCCAACATTGAGGGCATTTAAAAGTTTATTGGATAAGCATATGGATGATAAGGGCATAGTGTAGGTTAGATGGCCTTAGTTTTTTTTTCCATGTCGGTGCAAACATCGAGGGCCGAAGGGCCTGTACTGCGCTGTATCGTTCTATGTTCTATGTAGGGCCTTTTTAGGAGGGTGACTAGCAGCATCATGAGCTTGTTTGGGTGCATGGGACCCCGAGGGTGAAGAGGGTCTTCTTGGAGCGGGGCAGAGATGGTGGGGGGCTGGCGTACCCAACCTCTCAGGGTATTATTGGCGGCCAATGTGTCGATGGTGCGCAAGTGGGTGATGGAGGGGGAGGGGGCAGCATGGAAAAGGTTGGAGATGGCGTCCTGTGGAGGCACAGCCTGGGGGCCCTGGTAACGGCGCCGTTGCCGCTCCCTCCTACGACGTATACCACGAACGGTGGTGGCGGCTACCCTCAAGATTTGGGGGCAGTGGAGGCGACATAGGGGGCAAGTGGAAGGCTCGAAGGAGGCTCCGCTAAGGGGGAACCATCGTTTTTTTCCCGGGGAACATTGATGGGGGGTTCCTGGGGTGGCACAGAGCGGGCATCAAAAAGCTGAGGGACCTGTTCATTGACGGGAGGTTTGCGAGCCTGGGAGAGTTGGAGGAGAAATTTGAGTTCCCCTCGGGGAACATGTTCAGGTACCTGCAGGTAAAGGCGTTTGCTAGGTGACAGGTGGAGGGATTCCCTTTGCTGCGCGCGAGGGGGGTGAGGGACAGGGTGCTTCCGGGGGTCTGGGTTGGGGATGGGAAGGTATCTGATATCTAAAAGGTAATGCAGGAGGTGGAGGAGGCATCAGTAGAGGAGCTAAAGGCTAAGTGGGAGGGGGAGCTGGGGGAGCTGATCGAGGATGGGACATGGGCGGATGCCCTGGAGAGGGTTAACTCTTTTTCCTCATGTGCGCGGCTTAGCCTCATCCAATTTAAGGTGCTGCAACACGGGCCCATAGTCCGGAACTAGGATGAGTAGGTTCTTTGGGGGCGAAGACAGGTGTGTCAGGTGTTCGGGAGTCCAGCGAACCATGCCCATATGTTCTGGGCATGCCCGGCACTGGAGGAGTTTCTGGAAGAGAGTGGCGAGGACGGTGTCGAGGGTGGTAGGATCCAGGGTCAAGCCAGCTGGGGACTCACCATCTTTGGGGTTGCGGTGGAGCCGGGAGTGCAGGAGGCGAGAGAGGCCGGTGTTTTGGCCTTTGCGTCCTAGTAGCCCGGCGGAGGATCTTGCTACAGTGGAAGGATGCGAGACCCCCAAGCGTGGAGGCCTGGATCAATGACATGGCGTGTTTTATTAAGTTGGAGAAGGTCAAATTCGCCCCGAGAGGATCGGTACAAGGGTTCTTTAGGCGGTGGCAGCCTTTCCCTCGACTTTCTGGCTCAACGATAGGGAACTAGGTCAGCAGCAGCAGCAACCCGGGGGGAGGGGGGGGGTTGACTATGTTTATTTAATTTAATTTATTTTCAAGTTCTCTTGTTGTTTACCGGGTTTGGGGGGGGTGGGGGGCTCGATATATGCGTTGTTACGGTCTTGGGGGTGTTATGCTTATTATGTTGTTTTATTGTTGTTTGTTACTGTTGTTATATATTTTGTAAAAAAATTTCAATAAAAATTATTTTTTTTAAAAACTTACAAATCCTTACAATACATCTACAACAGGCAATAAAAGTGTGACTCTCCTAGTTAGTCAGAACCTGCAAAAGGCACTGCCAAACATTGTAGTGATTGCTAAGCATAATTATAGATCACATGGAGGTTCATGGTCACCAATGCCCTTTTAAGGTATGATGCCTGAAGGAAGATACAGAGACACTATTCTTTTTTTTGTTTGTTTGTTTTTAAAATTTAGAGTACTCGATTCATTTATTCCAATTAAGGGGCAATTTAACGTGGCCAATCCACCTAGCTTGCACATTTTTGGGTTGTGGGGCGAAACCCACGCAAACTCAGGGAGAATGTGCAAACTCCACTCGGACAGTGATCCAGAGCCAGGATCGAACCTGGGACCTCGGCACTGAGGCCGCAGTACTAACCCACTGCGCCACCGTCTGCCCTCAGACGCACTACTCTGTAATGGTCAAAGCTATGGCGATTTCAATAACCTTTATTCAAAAAACCTCATTATGCCACTGTTTTAATGGGGTGTGGAGCTTCTAAATGTTTTCGGTGAGAGTCTCGGGAGAGTGGCACAGCAGTTCAAATTATGAGGTGGTGTGCAGAATGGCACAGGGCACTCATGACATAATTTTTTGGCATGTCTCTACTGTAACAATACATTAACATATCATAGACACTTTCATCAAAGTCAGGTCCATGAACTTCATGTTGCTCGTTACTATTGTTCATCAAATCAGACATGGTGAATTGAAAAATTATTTTGTTCCTTTTATTCTTCCTTTCAGATGTTAAGGAAGGCAAGTTCCAACAACTGACCGACACCAACACACATCAGGGACCCTTCACACCACCTGTCCTTCTGACCGTCATTTTTTCTTTTAATGCCACTTTTGCCATGTATTCATTATATTCTCTGACCTTCTCCTCTTTAATGCTGAATGTTCTGTACTCACAAAGAGCTCAGATTCATCCCCTTAGGTTCTCACATGAATTTCAGGCTTGGAAAGATATTTGTATTGGTTGTTTCAATTTCTCTGCTACTCACACCCACTCTGACCGGTCCCTCCGGTCCTTCTGACTTGTTGCACTCCATTCTCTTAGGTCAAACCCTGACCAGCTTAGTGCCAACTCTCAGACACTTCCTGCTACCTCCCCCACAACCATGACCTCACCATCGAACATCAAGACATTGTTTCCAGGATGGTCACGAACCTCAATTGCCTCTGGAGATCTTTCCTCCACAGCTTCTAACCCTCAGAATCTATCATCCTGCACAGTCCACTTCTACCTCCTTCCAAAAATCCACAATCAGCGCTTGCCCTGCTGGACCCATCATATTTGCCTGTTCCTGCCCCACGGATCTAATTTCTACCACCTTGACTCCATCCTCTCTCCCTTTGTTCACTCTCTTCTTACCTATATTTGCGATTCCTCTGATGCCCTACATTCACAATTTCCAGTTTTCTGGCCCTTACCATAATGGTTACCCAATCTCTCCACACCTTCATCTCCCACCAGGAGGGTTGAAGGTTCTCTGCTTCTTCTTTACCAAAGCCCAAACAATCCCCATCCCACTGTACTCTCCTCCGCCTGACTAAACTTGTTCTGTCACTCAAACATTTTCCCTTTCAACTTGTCCTTGCTTTCTGCAAATAAAAGGTGTGGTGATAGGTACCCGCACAGGCCCAGTTTGCCTGTCTTTTTGTGGGGTATGTAGAACATTCCTTGTTTCCAGTCTGCCTCAGGTCCGCGTCCCACAACTCTTTTTCCATTGCACTGATGCTGTATTGGTGCCATTTCATGTTCTCGTCGAGACTTGGAAAAAGTTATTGATTTTCCATCCAATTTCCACCCCTCTTTCACCTTCACATGGTCCATAACTAACACTTCCTCCCTTGACCCTGTCTCCATTTCCAGTGATAGACTGACCACCAATATTCATTACAAGCCAACCAACTTCCACAGCTACCTTGACTACAGCTCCTTACATCCCTTTTCCTGCAGGACTTCATCCCAGTCTCCGCCTCCATTGTGTCTGGTTTCAACGATGACACTTCTGACATTCTGCCGTTCTCCTTAAACGAGATTCCCCACCCTCCCTGTGGCTGACCAGGCACTCAACTGAGTTTGACCCATTTCCCACAGCTTTGACCCTTTCCTGCCTCCCAGAACCACGATAGAGTCCCCTGGCCTTCACTTTCCACCCGCAGCTTCCACATTTAAAGGATCGTCCTCTGCCATTTCCACCAACTCCAGCATAATGCCACTAGGAAACACATTCCCCTTGTCTTGCAATCAGCATCCCTCCATGATACCCTTGTCCACTCCTCATCCCTTTCTTTGACACCTTCTCTTGTAATCGCAACACCTGCCCCTCGACGTCCTCATTATTCAAGTCCCCTGGCACTCCTGTCAAGTAAAGCAACATTTCACCTTCAATTTGGTCTACTTTATTTGCTGCTTCCAATGTGGTTTCCTCTACACTGGGAGATGAACACAGTCCAGGCCGATCGCTTTGCAGAACATCTTAGTTCAGTTCGCAAGCATGATCCCAACCTTCCTGTCGCTTGCCATTTCAATTAATCATCTTATTCTCACGCGCACATGTCTGTCCTTGCCGACTGCATTGCTCCAGTGAAGCCCAATGCCTTCTCGAGGAGCAACATCCCATCTTCCAATTAGGCACATTACAGCCCTCAGGACTCAACATTGCGTTCAACAACATTAGACTCTGACCTTTCTCCTCCATCTTGACCTTTTTGATATAAAACCTTTTTTCTCCTAATTCAACCCCCCCAACTGGGCCATTTGTCATTGTTCTTTAGTATTGCTTTCACTGAGCATTGACCTTTGTTCTTCCATTGACATATTATGCGAGATTAGCTTTATGTCTCTATTACCACCTTCTATGTCCCTTTATACTGCTATTAATGCTTCCATTGTCTCATGCCCTACTCACCTTTGTTGCAATCTCCTGAGCTCCCACCTATCACTAACCTTCTATTCTGCTCCACCCCTTCTTACACAGTATAAAATCCATCACATTTCTCCCTCTTTACTTCTAAAGAAGTCCTACAGACTCAAAACATTAACTGTTTCTCGCTCCACAAACGCTGCCAAACCGGCTGGGTTTTGCCAGCATTTCCTGTTTTTGTCACAGATAGACATAACAATTCAAAACACTGTAGTAGTCACGTCCTTAAAAAAATTGAAGCTTTGATAACTTACCTGCTCTGTGATTGTTGGCATTCCCTTTTGGTACACCAACATAAACAAGCACATTGACTACATCAGCAATGTCCAGGTGGAGATTGATAGTCCCGTGTTCCTCAACTGTTGACTGTCCTGTAAATGATACAGTCATTTAGAAAGTAGTCCTTTCCACAAAAATAGCACATAACTGTGGCAGCCTGCAAGATGTGTTATGCTTACCATAAGCACTGTACAGTCTGGGTCCTAAATCTGGCCGCACAAAGAAATTTGGTAGCCGGGATGCCAAGTTCAGATTTCCTTCTGGATCACAATATTCTGGCAGTGGTAATTTTTCATAAGGTCATTAAACCTACAAGGAAATTTTGGGGAAAAAACCAGATTCTGTATGTGTAGGAAAGAGACTTTACAACAACTTAGTAACTCAAAAATGAAGAATATTGATGATGATTATTAGACATAACTTTCACACCAGGCAAGAGTTAACTACAAGCACATAACAACAGTGTTAAGAATTGAAGGAAATCAAAATTGCCTCTGGAGAGGTTCCTCCACAGTTTCCAACCTCAGAATCTCCCAAACCCCCACAGCCTGCAATCGGCCCATCCTTCCAAAAATCCACAAACGGGCTGCCTGCAAGACCCCATCATATTGTCCTGTTCCTAAAAAAAACAAATTGGAATAAAAGGGGAACAAATAGGCACAGCTTTCTGAAGGGGAGTTTTTGAGATGCAAATTATTGTTTACGTAAGTGAATAGAGGAAAAGAACAATGGGTATTGAAGAGGTGACTTCAAAGTGGAGAGATAAGGAAATTGGCTAAAAGCCTGGTCAACGTGGTAGGTAGCATCAAAGGGGAACAACCGTATATCCATGACAAGATACCAGAAAGGAGTATGTAGAAGCAGCTACCAACATAGCCACATCCAGCTGCAGGAAGCAGGGCCTGCCTGAAAACCAAACTGTTGTTGAAAGGCTGCTGTTTACAATCAAAATTCAAACAGAGACAAATCTCTACGCTGAATACTGAGGTGGCTTTCCCAAACCTGGAAATAACCTGTGAGGGTGGGTAATTAGATGCTGGATTTAGCCCATTGAGTTATATAATTGAATTGCTGTTGGGGGAAAAAAAGGGTCGTTTCTCAGGAAACATATATTGTATGGGAACAAGGCAGAACTTCATGGGCTGGATTCTCTGTCCCCCAGCTGTTGTACCTCAGCAGGGTACTTTTGCTGGCGGTGGGATTCTCTACTCCCACCCTTGTCAGTGAGAATTCTCACTGAGAGACCCCACGCTACTAGGAAGTCAGTGAGTGGGGTACACTACTGACGGGAACAATGAATCCCAAAGGCTGGAGAATTCCGGCCAGTGTTTATATAGCCATATTGTAGCTAAGTGTACTGTTGTAGTGTATTATAGTCTTTCTTGACGTGTGTTTTCTTTTAAGTTAACAAGTATTCTTAAGTAATTGATCACAGAGGGGGGGACACGGTGGTGCAGCGGTCGGCACTGCTGCTTCACGATGCTGAGGACCCGGGTTCAGATCCCTGCCCCGTTTACTGTCCATGTTTAGGGTTCCACATTCTCCCAGTGTCTGCGTGGGTCTCACCTCCACAACCCAAAGAAGTGCAGGTAGGTGGATTGGCCACGCTAAATTGCCCCTTAATTGGAAAAAAAAGTATTGGACACTTAAAATTTTAAAACAAAAAGAGAGAAAAACTGATCATAGAACTGGACTGTTCCCCCGAGTTGCACATCTTTCTCATATTATACTAAATTGGAAATATATACCACTAGAATCAGTGCTCCAAGTTACCTTACTGAGTTTTGGGATACCTCATATTTAACATCAGTGGGGTTCTTAACAGAATGTTATTCAGGCAGAGCTGTATCAACACAACAACTTATATTTACATAAAACTTTAATGTAATAAAATATCCCAAAGCACTTCAGAGCAGCATCATAAAACAAAATATGATGTTGAGTAACACAAGGGCATGTTGGCCTGGATTTTCATTCTCGAGGCAGGTAATTGATGTCATACAAATTCACAGCATGCCCTTGGGGAAAAGATGGAATTTTATAATTGCAGGGGAGTAGGTGCAGGCTGCAGTCAGGCTAGGTAACTCAGGAGGCAGCCAGAAGAAATACCAGGTGCCATGGCAGGCTGTTTAAAAGGCCCACCTCGATGCTGTGGGACTTGGATCCAGTTATAATAAAAAAAAGTAAGCCCCTCACACACCCCTCAGAGACGCTCGATCATTGGGTTGTGGGGGGGGGGGGGTTTCCCACCGCATTGCGCCTAGCGCCGATCTTGTTGTGCCGGGAGCATCGTGGGAGAGGCCTAAATCGGATTTTGGGACAGGCGCAAACTGCATGCAATTCACTCGACCCAAGTCACGATCTGGATCATGCCAAGCTAGGGTATAGTCATGATAAAGCCACAAATTATAGTCCCGCCAGCTGATTTGTCGGGCCACACCCACCAGCCCCCTGCTAAACAAGGGAGAGCAACACTTTACCGGATTCCCGCCGAGCAAATCCCACAAACCCCACATAGCTTGTAGCCATGCCACCGAGGAGACCAGCCCCACGATTTGGGATGCCGACCCTGGCCAGATTGTTGGACGTGGTCAAGTCCAGACGGGATGCCCTGTTTCCCAAGGGGCTCAGAAGGTCAGCCACTGGGCAGCCAGTGCCACCTGGGATGCAGTGGCAGAGACCGTAAGCTCGTGGAGCATCACCTATGCTGGATGCTAGAAGAAGATGAACAACCTCCACTGGGCCACATGGGTAGGTTGGCACCAACCCCCCCCCCCCCCCCCCCCCCCCAGCATGTGCCTGGCACCGCTCCACACCGCCAATGTCCAGCAGTGCCACCCACACACACACCCAATTCCCCCCACCCCCCTCCCTGCGATTGAGCAAAGCGTGTGGCTAATGATTTTGAAGTGGAATTGTTTTTAAACACATCCGCTTGTCATTACAGTAATTTGGGTTCTATGCAGTGGATAGCAGTGAAGGAACAATGACGTGCCAATGTTCTGTATGTAAGGGCCATGAGATGAATCTTTCAATCTTACATTTCAAATGGTTCCGTCATCCAGCCTGTGGTACACAATACCTCTGAGGTGCCATGACGCATGACTTTTTGTAATTTTCATGGAGTCAGGCCACTTTTTCAGACGACTAGGTTATGCCTATTTTTGTAATAGAGCCAGCCAGGTTTGTGATTCGAACTAGCCTGCACTCTTAAAATGCCTTGATGAAAAGCCAGGGGGTGGCAGGAACACCAGAATCGGATTCCAGCTGCCATTTTCAACCCCTCCATGCAATCTCCCCCAACTCCATGAAAATCCAGGCATTCAGTCAGATGTCCAAAAGCCCGATAAACAAACAGATAGTGAGTTGGGGAGGCAAAGAGGTGTAGGGAGGAAACTCCAAAGTTTTGGAATTTAGGCAACTGAAGGCACGACCACCAATGGCGGATCAATTAAATCAAGGAAGCTCAAGAGACCAAAATTAGCTAAATGCAGAGGTCCCTCAGCTAGATGGGATATGGGTGGCTAGAGGATAATAAAGTGTACCAGTGCATTTTTAGTTTTTTACCTTGAAGGCATTGTGGTTCTGAAATCTTCACCGGAGGGCCAATCCTTCAGCTTCAGTAACATAGACTCCCCACACTATACTTGAATCGTTCTGGACAGAAAATAAAGACTTTAATCATCCAGATAGAATATAATGCACAAAGCTCACAAATATTTAACCTACAAATTGTTTTTGGATTAAAATACATTTGACCATGTAGGTCAAATTAATTTTGCAAATTAAACATGAATTCAAACAGTTAATTTAGTTTAATTGTTGGCTTTAGCCACAACATTCCTGAATTACTCAGTGATACCATGTGAACAGTACTTAACTGGTTAGATCTTCAAAACCATCCCAGAAGTCTTGAATCCGTACACTGGAAATTATACTGCCGTCTTTGTAGTTAACTAGGTCAACTTTCTGGTCTCCGAATTCCTCACAAAAGCTTTCAGGTTTCCAAATATTGGAATTTAGTTTTTTGTGCACACCAGATACAAGAACAGGCCTGAACATTTTTGAAAGGGTGGAGAGAAGAAAATAGATTTTAAAGAGAATCTTTAAAGAGACTTCTTTAAATAAATAAAAAAAATTGTATAATTTCTGATGAATTGTCTTGAAACACATCTGTATCAGATTCTAATAAGCCAATAAATAAATCATGTTAAGCTTAGTTGAATGTCTGCTAACACTGACACCAGGGACCAATGTCTAAACTTTCAATTGTAATCCTAATACTTTCAATGAAATCACAATAATGTATCCAAGATCAATAGACATAATCCCAAAGTCTAGTGGGAATGCACTAATTATTCATATCAGTTTTGACTTCCTAAATCTTATTTTGTACAGACCTGGTCTTGCCTCCAGCATTCCCTGAATATCTCCAATTGCTGAGATTTCCAGGATCTTGGAGCCAGAGCAAAAATCCATCACAAAGCCAAGAATGCGGTATTTCAGAATGACTTTTGCTGATCATATCTATATTGAGCTTTTTAGTTTCTCCTTCTGAATTCTGCTTTGTTCCTTCTTTACAACATAATTTCACTGATTTACTTGCTGGGATCTTATTTTCCACAACTGACGCAATTATGTCATCTAAGAGGGTTTGGCATACTTCTTGCACCTCTGCTAGTCTGTAAGGAAATGTACAAAGGAGGTATTGTCAAATACTCATCAAGCACATGCAATTAAGCCAAGGCAACACTGTATTAACAATGAAATCTACTGAGCTCAGAAGATCATTTTGCTGATTATATTCACTTAGAGGAAATAGAGTTGTATAATGATTGATTGCTTGTTACAACTGCACCAGTTGCAAAAAAAGCTTAAAAGACAACACCTCTTGCAGCCCAACATCTGAAGAGTTGACATAATTTTGACAGAATATCTACCTTTAAAGTGGTAATGTTGAAAGTAAATCAGTGGCAGGCAATGAATATGGCTATCTCTTTACCGATTCACGTTCTGCTGCGTCTACTTCGATAACTGGATTACATAGGATTAGATAGGATGTATGGCACAGAAACAGGCCATTCAGCCTAACTGGTCCATGCCGGCATTGGTGCTTCACTCATGCTTCCTCCCATCTTTTCTCATCTAAATGTATCAAAACACCCTCTAAATGCATCTATACTATTTGCTTCATCACACTCTTGATAGCAAGCTCCACAATCTTACCAGAAGTAATTTTTCTCAATGCCCTGTTGAATTTCTTGATGACTATCTTGCAATGATGGCCTTTGGTTATGCTCTCTCCCACAAGTTGAAATATTCTCCCTACGTCCACACTATCAGAAGCATTAATAATTTAAAATATCTATTCAACCTTTTTTCCAAGAGAAAAGTGATCCAGACCTATCCATTTTTTCCCTGTTCTGCATACCCATGCATTTCTGATAACCATTTTTATAATCTTCTCTGCATCCTCTCCAGTGTCTCTGCATCCTTTTTATAATAGTGGCTAGAATTAGGGGAAGCACGGTAGCACAACTGATGGCACTGTGGCTTCACAGCGCCAGAGTCCCAGGTTCGATTCCCGCTGGGTCACTGTCTGTGCAGAGTCTGCACGTTCTCCCCGTGTCTGCGTGGGTTTCCACCCGGGTGCTCCGGTTTCCTCCCACAGTCCAAAGACATGCAGGTTAGGTGGATTGGCCAGGCTAAATTGCCCTCAGTGTCCGAAAAGGTCATGAGCGTTATTGGGTTACGGTTAGAGTAGAAGTGGGGGCTTAAGTGGTTTTGGTGCAGACTCAATGGGCCGAATGGCCTCCTTCCTGCACTGTATGTTCTAACGTTCTATGTTCTAACTGCACACAACATGAAATGTTGACTTATCAACGTGCAATCCAGGTTCCGTATAACTTTCCCACTTTTCAATTCTGTCCCTTGAGAAATAAAGTCTAATGCATGGTTGTTTTTTTATGGCCTCACTTAGATGTGGCGGAACGTTTAGAGATTGGCGTATTGTTACTTAAGAGATCTCGTTCTTCGTTTATTCTACCTATACTCGCACCTTCCAAACAATGTGGTTTTCCCCATTCTTCCAACGAAAAGTGTACTGCCTCACATTTATGTGTTCAATTTCATTTGCCAATTTTTGCCCAGTCTGCAAGTTTATTAATGTTCTCTTGTAATTTGTCATAACCAGTATGGACTATACCCTACTACCCAATCCAATTTGGTGTCAACTGCAAATTTAGAAATTGTGTTTTTCATTCCAAAGTTCAATTTGTTAATGTAAATTGTGAACAGCAGTGCAGATCCTCGTGTAACATCACTACTGTCACTCTGAATAACTACCCTCAACTCCCACTCTCTACTTTCTATCTTGAAGCTAACAAGCAATCCATTTTTCCACTTGTCCCGACTCCACATTTTCAGACCCTTATTCTGTATTATGGGGAGACTTATCAAACACCTTTTGAAAAACAGACAAATGACATCTATGGCATTAGCATTGTTCACTTTCTGTTACCACCTCAAAAAATTCACTAAGGTTAGTGAAGGAAGATTTTGTTTCTGAAAGCCATGCTGATTATTCTTTATTATATGTTTCGTTCATAGATGTTCTATTTATCCTCTCCTTTAGTAGGGGCTTCCTTTATTTTTCCAAAGACTGATAAACTATCTGTGTCTAGTCTATAATTCCCGAAGCATGTTACTTTAGCTAGCTGTCTCTCCTCTGGCACAACAGCTTTTCCAAATAATTATTAAATATGTGCAGCAATGCCTCTGCTATGCATTTCCCAGATTCTTTTAAAATGTGTGGATGCAATACAGCTGGACTAGAGAATTTATTCTCGAGTTTGACTAGCTTACTCGATACATCATTTTTACATTTTAAATGCAGTTATCTCATCATTCAATGCCCTCGGTCACTGTCTGTGTGGAGTTTGCACATTCTCCCTGTGTCTGCATGGGTTTCTTTACTGCTACCTGCGGAATTATTTTGCTATCCCTTCATATTCCTAATTACTACCTAACTTCTGTCATGTGAGAGTGTCTTTAAGAACTGGATGTTTAAGAAATGTACCTTTAAGAAATGAAGCTGATCATATTACTGAAGTGATGTCACGGGGGGGGGGGGGGGGGGGGAGGAGCTGAGCACAATTCTGCTTTTTGGGAGTTTTAGTTTCAGTTTGAAGAAAGCTTGGGTGTGGCTGTGAGCTGCATTGCTGGCGATCTCTGCCATGAAGGACTATCTCTTAATCCTTTGTGAATCGGAATTGTGAAAAGGTCTCAGTATTGAATATAAATCTAATGTGCTCCTGTTTGAAGGATTTGTTAAGTCTTTTGGATGTGTAAAGGAACAGTTTGCAGGATTGGGTAGTGTTGTATTCTTTTTGGGGTTATCTTTGAAGTAAGGGGTGTTAGAGATCCAATGTTTATTTAAAAGGTTAATTTGAGTTCATGGAATAAACATTATTTTGTTTTAAAAACCACGTGTCCATAATTGTAATACTAAACCTGGGGAACAAGCCGTGTACTTCAAAAGCAAAAATCCATTAACGATGGGGGTTGGATGAACTCCATGATACATTTTAGGGTTCTGAAAACACCTCTCCCATAACACTTCCTTTTTCATTGATGTGTCTGTAAAATAGTTGCCCTTGATAATTTTATTTAATAATTCCTCTTTGCCTTCGTCACTGTTTTCATGACTTCTCTTTTAGTCTCTTTGTATGCTCTCTAAATCATGGAGTCCTCTGCTATCAATGTACTTAAACCATGCCTTTTCCTAACTCTCAATTGTCAGAAGCATCCAAAGTTTGCAATTTAAAATCCCATTTTCAGATGGTTCAAAGCTCAGGGCAATTGCCCGTCAGATCTTTGCAATTCCAGATTGTTGCACGTATGTGTATGTAAGTGTGTGTGTGCACACGTGTGTATGTGTGTACGTAGGTTTGTCTGTATTTTGTGTGTATATATGTTGTGTGTGTGTCAATGTTGTGGATGTGTGTGTACATTGTGGATGTGTGTGCCTATGTTGGTGTATGTGTTCATGGCGTGTGTGCATTTCCTAGCTCATCTCTGGGTACCCCCCAAATACAACGTCCTGAAGCTTGGAAGTTACAACCAATATTATTCCTGCACCCTGGTGAATGCCGTTTTAAATACTGCCCATTTATTATTCTACATTGTTGTTTACCAAAGTTATGGCCTATTTTGTTTTGCCAAGTTCTATTTTTAGCCCTTCAAAATTAGCTTTTCTCAATCTATTTGCCTGAGTATTTTGGTCATACTTCTGTCCTTCTCGTATTATAATTTCAAAGTTTATTAGAAAACATAATACAGTACGGTTATTATTGTCTAGATATTCCCCCACTTTTACTTCTCTTATCTATGCTGGTTCATTCCCCGTTACTCGATTCAAGAGTGATTCTTCCCTTTTTCAGCTTTTTACGTACTGGGTTAGAAAGGAGTTCTTTTTTTTAATAAACAATTTTAATGAGGTATTTTTCGGCATTGTAAACAGTAGAATTACAGAATGAGAAAACAAAAGGGCTGTACAGTAAACAAAGTACATAGTCATCGTTCCCCCCCCCCCCCCCCCCCCCCCCCCCGGACGTTTAATTCTCCGCAAAGAAGTCAATGAACGGTTGCTACCGTCCGGGTGAACCCTAACAACGACCCTCCCAAGGCAAACTTGATTTTCTCTAGGCCCAGGAAACGCGCCATGTCTGACAGCCAGGCTTCCGACTTCGGGGGCTCTGAGTCCCTCCAAGCTAGAAGTATTGGTCTTTGCTACCAGGGAAGCAAAGGCCAAGATGTCGGCCTCTTTCTCCCCCTGGACTTCCGGGGCGACTGAGAC
This sequence comes from Scyliorhinus canicula, assembly GCF_902713615.1. Classification (NCBI taxonomy): domain Eukaryota; kingdom Metazoa; phylum Chordata; class Chondrichthyes; order Carcharhiniformes; family Scyliorhinidae; genus Scyliorhinus; species Scyliorhinus canicula. The sequence goes on from NC_052161.1 coordinate 73,063,895, forward strand.
CCAGAAATCGCCACCATCTGGACTCATTGCCACCCTCGTGTTCAATACTCTGGACATGAAGTCCTCGGACGCCTGCCAGTGTCTCCTAAGTTTTGGACAAGCCTAAAACATGTGGACATGGTCTGCCAGTCCTCTCAGACACTTTACACCCCCTGTCCTCTATGCCGAAAAATCTGCTCATCCGGACATTGTCATGTGGGCACGGTGGACGACCTTAAATTGAATCAGGCTGAGCCTGGCACATTTTGCAGTCCCATTAACCCTTCTCAGGGTTGCATTAGGGCAGCACGGTAACACAAGTGATTAGCACTGTGGCTTCACAGCGCCAGGGTCCTAGGTTCGATTCCCTGTCTGTGTGGAGTCTGCACGTTCTCCCCGTGTTTGTGTGGGTTTCCTCCGGGTGTTCCGGTTTCCTCCCACAGTCCAAAGACGTGCAGGTTTCATAGATTATCATAGAATTTACAGTGCAGAAGGAGACATTTCGGCCCATCAAGTCTACACCGGCTCTTGGAAAGAGCATCCTACCCAATGTCAACACCTCCACTCTATCCCATAACCCAGTAACCCCACCAAACACTAAAGGCAATTTTGGACACGAAGGGCAATTTATCATGGCCAATCCACCTACCCTGCACATCTTAGGTTAGGTGGATTGGCCATGATAAATTGCCCTTAGTGATCAAAAAGGATAGGAGGGGTTATTGGGTTACGGGGATGGGGTGGAAGTGAGGGCTTAAGTGGGTCAGTGCAGACTCTATGGGCCGAATGGCCTCCTTCGGCACTGTATGTTCCATGTTCCATGTTTCAGCGCGTCCGCCCACAGGCCTTCCTCAATCTCCCCTCCCAACTCCTCCTCCCATTTATGCCTCAGCTCCTCTGTCTGTGTCTCCTCCGCCCCCATGAGCTCCTTGTAAATATCCGAGACACTTCCCTCCTCCCACCCATCCTCTAGACACTACCTTATCCTGGGTCCCCCTTAGTGGCAAGAGAGGAAAAGGTGGCATCTGCTTACACAAAAAGCCCTACACCTGAATATACCGGAATTCATTGCCACCCGACAACCCAAACTTGTCCTCGAGCACCCTCAAGCCAGGGAAGCTCCCTTCCAAAAACAAATCTCCTATCCGCTCAATCCCCGCCCTCCACCATACCCGATACCACCCCCCCCCCCCACCCCTCCCCCAACCCCACCCCTCCCCCAACCCCCCCCCCCCCTCCCCCGACCAATCTCCCCAGGGCAAATAGATGGTTGTCACATTTTGGGGACCAGATCGATGCTCCCATGTGCCTCCTCCACTGTCCCCAGATCCGAAGGGCCGCCACCACTACAGGACTGGTGGAGAAGCACGCTGGCGGGAATGGCAGAGGCGCCATCACCAACACCCCCAGACTGGTACCCCTACATGAGGTTGCCTCCACCCCCTCCCAAGTCGCTCCCCCCCCACCCCCAACCACCACCACCACCCACTTCCTTATCATGGCTATGTTAACCGCCCAATAATAGTTGCTGAAATTCGGCAAGCGCAAATTGATCTTGCTTACCCTCTTAAAAAAGGAATGTGGAATGAAAATGGGTGGGCACTGGAACACGAATAAGAACCTCGGAGGACCGTCATTTTAACTGTCTGTACTCTCCCAGCTAACGACAGCGGGAGCGCATCCCACCTCCGGAACTCCCCTCACATTTGATCGACCAGCCGGGACAGGTTCAGCTTGTGCAGTCGACCCCAATCCCACGCCACTTGTATTCCCAGGTACCTGAAACTGTCCTCAACTAACCGGAACGGCAGCTCCCACAGCCAGTCCCCTTGGCCCCTCTCCTGAACTACAAATATTTCACTTTTTGTCGTGTTCAATTTGTACCCCGAAAACCGGCCGAAATCACCCAGGGTCGCCATGTCCATCCCTGCCATCGTGTCCGAAACGTACAAAAGCAGGTCATCTGCATACAATGAAACTCTATGCTCCACCACCCCCCCCCGAACCAGCCCCTTCCAACCCTCTGAAGCCCTCAGAGCAATTGCCAGCGGCTCTATAGCTAGCTCAAACAGCAGTGGGGAGAGGGGGCACCCGTCTCGTCCCGTGGTGCAGTCTAAAATAGTCGGAAATCGTCCTGTTTGTCCTCACACTCGCCTCCGGGGCCTGAGATAACAGCCTGACCCAGTCGATGAAACCCACTCCAAATCCAAACCGTCCCAGCACCTCCCATAGGCACTCCCACTCTACCTGGTCAAACGCCTTCTCCGTGTCCATTGCCACCACTACCTCCCCCTCCTTTCCCTCTGGGGGCATGATGATCACATTGAACAATCTTCTTATATTCGCCACCAGTTGCCTGCCTTTAACGAACCCTGTTTGGTCCTCCCTAATAACACTCAGCACACAATCCTCAATCCTAGTGGCCAGAAGCTTTGCCAGCAGTTTAGCATCCACATTAAGAAGGGAGATCGGCCTATAAGACCCACACGACTCCGGGTTCTTGACCCATTTTAAAATCAAGGAGATGGTAGCCTGCGACATCGTCTGGGGAAGCACCCCTCTGTCCCTTGCCTCTTTAAAAACCTTGACCAGCAGCGGCCCGAATATCCCAGAGAACTTTTTATAAAATTCTACCGGGTACCTATCCGGCCCCGGGACCTTACCTGACTGCATGGCCTTTAAGCCCTCAAATATCTCCTCAGCTCCGATCGGGGCGCCCAGCCCTTCGACTAGCTCCCTACCCACTTTTGGGAATGTCAGGCAGTCTAAGAAGTGTCTCATCCCCTCCGGCCCCGCGGCGGGCTCCGAACTATAGAGTCTGCTATAAAAGTCCTTGAAAGCTCTGTTCACACCCGCCGATCCCCCACCAAGTTACCGCCTCTATCCACCACTTTACCTATTGTCTTAGCTGCCTCCCTCTTTGAGCTACTGAGCCAGCATTCTGCCAGCTTTCTCCCCATGTTCATATACCACACCCCTCGCCTTTCTGAGTTGCTACACTGCCTTACCCGTGGACACCACCCCAAACTCCGCCTCCAGCCTCCTCCGTTCCCTCAAGAGCTCCGCACTCGGGGTCCCCGCATACCTCCTGTCAATCTGCAGAATCTCCGCTAACAGTCGGTCCGTTTCTGCCCTGTCCGTCTTGTCCCTGTGAATCCGAATTGAAATCAGCTCCCCTCTCACCATGCCTTGAGCGCCTCCCTCACCACCGCTGCTGAGACTTCCCCGTATCGTTGACCTGCAGGTAATTTTGTATACACTTCCTCACCCTCTCGCACACCCCTTCGTCTGCAGGCCGTCCCACAACCAGCCTCCGCTGCAGGCACTGGAAGCTCTCTTCACTCACCTGTAGCTCGACCCATTGTGGGGATTGATCGGAAATGGTGATTGCCGAGTACTGGGGATCCACCACCCCTGTCAGTAGATCCCTACTCAGTATTTTTTAAAAATCGATCTGGGAGTAGACCCTATGGACGTGCGAGAAAAATGAGAACTCCTTCCCTGTCGGCCATCCAAACCTCCACGGGTCGACTCCCCCCCCCCCCCCCCCCCCCCCATCTGCTCCATGAACTCCTCAGCTCTTTTCCCATTGCTGACACTCTTCCCATTTTTGAGCACGCCCGGTCCAGGCCTGGATCCATAACTGTATTGAAATCTCCTCCCATAACCAGCTTGTGGGAATCCGGGTCTGGTATCTTCCCCAGCACCCTCTTTATGAAGTCCGCATCATCCCAGTTTGGCGCATATCTGTTGACAAGGACCACCTTCCTCTCTCCCAGCTTACCGCTAACCATAACGTAGCGAACTCCCCCGTCCGAAACAATACTCCCCACCTCAAACTGTACCCGCTTGTTCACCAGAATCGCGACCCCCCCTAGTCTTAGTATCTAGCCCCGAGTGGAATACCTGACTAACCGAGCTCTTCCTCAACATAATCTGGTCCGCTTCCTTCAGGTGCGTCTCCTGCAACATTATCATGTCCGCCTTTTGAGCCCTAAGATGGGCGAACACCTTTGCCCTCTTCACCGGCCCACTTAGCCCTCTAACGTTCCGCGTGACCGCTTAGTTGGGGGGCACCCGCGCACCCCCCCCCCCCATCCCGGTCAGCTATCCCCTTTCCTGGGCCTGTCCCCAGCCCCTGCCCCGCGCTTCTGTGGCCCGCCTTCTGGCAGCACCCATCCCCGACCTCTTTTCCGCTTCTAAAATCAAATCCCTCCCTTGTCAGCCGAACAAACCATCGGATATCAAACCGTTCCCCCCCCCCCTCCAACAATAACACTCTGTAACCTAACCCCATCCCTAATCTGATTGTATACACACCCCCCACTGTGCTCCCGCAGACTAGCTCACCCAGCTAGCCTGGTGGCCCACAGCTCCGGCGCCAGCATGTCTCCCACCTATTGTTGCCTACCTGTCCATCAAAACCATCACCCTCATCAACCCAGCCCCAACAACCGCCCACTTTAAGAAACAGACGCCAACCAAAGTCAAGTGTCTAGAAAAACAAAGCCAAACTCTCGCTATAATACAGATCAAAGGAATATTACTCAAAATAATACAAAGTCAAAATTCCCCACCACCATCCCCCTCACAAAACAGAAAACCCATCGAAATCGAGTAATTAAAAAAAAACACTACTTTCCCCTTCTTAAACAGAGCACAGTTATCGAAGAGAAAAAGCCAAGAATGAAAACGAATGAACAAATATATCAGTGCAAACAGCATTTAAAATGAACAGGCAAAACAGTTTCTCAAACTTCGAGCAGAATGTTCTCAAGTTGGCACTAGTCCTTTCCTCCTGGCAAACGCCATAGCGTCCTCAGGCGACTCAAAGTAATGATGTTGGTCCTCATGCATAACCCAAAGTCAGTGTATTGATACAACAGTCCGAACTTAACCTGCTTCTTGAACAGGATCGACTTGACTTGATTAAAGCCTGTCCTCCTCTTGGCCACCTCCACGCTTAAATCTTGGTACACCCACAAAATGCTGTTGACCCACTTACAGCTCCGCGTGCGCTTGGGCCACTGGAGAACGCACTCCTTATCCAGGTACCTATGGAACCTGACCACCATCGCCCGCGGGGGTTTCCCTGCCGCGGCTTCCTCGCCAGTGCCACCTCCAGCGGTTGGGGGAAAGCCCCATCTCCCAGTAGCTTCTACATAGAACAGTACAGTACAGAACAGGCCCTTCGGCCCTCGATGTTGTGCCGAGCAATGATCACCCTACTCAAACCCACGTATCCACCCTATACCCGTAACCCAAACAACCCCCCCTTAACCTTACTTTTTAGGACACTACGGGCAATTTAGCTTGGCCAATCACCTAACCCGCACATCTTTGAACTGTGGGAGGAAACCGGAGCACCCGGAGGAAACCCACGCACACACGGGGAGGACGTGCAGACTCCGCACAGACAGTGACCCAGCCGGGAACCGAACCTGGAACCCTGGAGCTGTGAAGCATTTATGCTAACCACCATGCTACCGTGCTGCCCCTGCTTCTGGAACATATTCACCACAAACTCCCCCGCATCAGCCCCCTCCAGGAGGCCAACAATCCTTAGGTTCTGCTAATAGGAGATTGGGACCTACTCTCCAAATCCTCTACCTGTTCCAGCAGTCTTTTTTGCCGGTCCCTCAGCATCCCCACCTCCACCGCCATCTGGTGTTCCTCCTGTTCAGCTAGTGCCTTCTCCAGTTTCTGGATCGTCCGGTCCTGGGCATCTAGCCTCCGCTCCATCCTCTCCGCCGTTTCCTTAATCGTGTGCAGACATTCCCGTTTCTGTCTGGCGAAGCCTTCCCGGATGACCTGCATCAGCTCCTCCGTTTATGGCTGAGCTGAAGCCCAAGGGGTCTGGACACCGGCCATCTTGTCCGCTGCTGCAGCCAACACCCAGCTCGAGCCTGTCTTTTTGTTTCTTCCCTTCCGATCCCTTCGGGCTCTCTGTTCCATAAACCAATATATACCACAGACACTTGTTCACTGCTTCTTCAAGTCCAGCGCAAAAAAAGTCGGGGGGAAAGGTCGGAATGTCTAGCCAGAGTGGGAGCCACCAAATGTGCGACCTACTCCCTGATAGTTACCACTGGAAGTCCCAGAAAGGAGTTCTTTACACACTGTAGAAACTCCATTCATTTATCCCTTATATTGAACTCTTCTGTTCAATCAATATCAGGGCAAGTAAAATCGCCCCTGATTATTATTCTTTTTTATTCAATGTCATAATTTGTCTGCATATTTCTTCCTCCACCTCCCAATATTAGCTAGTTTGCAGATGACATGATTTAGTGTGATTTCATTATTTTTTATCTTGATATGGATTCTATTTTTGTCTTGCTAATAGCTGTGTCCCTTTTTCCTACTGTCACTGCTAGCTGAATAAATAGATAGTAATCCTCCCCGTTACCTTCTCTGATTTTCTAAATATGTTGTATCCTGCAATCTTGATTTCTCTTGAGCCAAAAAAACTGAACCAGTTTCAGAGTAAATACTTCTGAAATTGTAAAACTGGCTCAGTTAAAAATGCATTCATGCTTTGAAATGTTCGAAGGTGAACTACACATAGACCATTACATAACCATTTCCATCCTCCCCTCATTCTTGAATACTTACACCAAGCTAGTATCATGTTGGTAAATAGAGGACCATGGATTATATTAATTCTCCTAAAATTTAATCACAGTAGGTTATTGGGCTGACAGCTATTTTGTGTTGGTTTATACTTCTTGCTTCCAACTGATGCAGCTGCTCTACATTGAGAAATGGTTGTACAACAGAAAAGCAAACATTTTCATAGAATTTACAGTGCAGAAGGAGGCCATTCAGCCCATCGAGTCTGCACCGGCTCTTGGAAAGAGCACCCCACCCAAGGTCAACACCTCCCCTTATCCCAATAACTCAGTAACCCCACCCACCACTAAGGGCAATTTTGGACACTAAGGGCAATTTATCATGTCCAATCCACCTAACCTGCATATCTTTGGACTGTGGGAGGAAACCGGAGCACCCGGAGGAAACCCACGCACACACGGGGAGGATGTGCAGACTCCGCACAGACAGTGACCCAAGCCAGAATCGAACCTGGGACCCTGGAGCTGTGAAGCCATTGCGCTATCCACAATGCTACCCGTGCTGCATTAGAAAATTCACAAGTACTTACAGGGGTTCCTGCAGAAAAGACTGGGGCAAAGGCAATGCCAGCATCAGTTGAGCCTAACTGCAATTTTCCAGCTGTTGAGGTAAGTAAATCTCGTAGAGTTGAGCCATGTTCGTGGTTGAGACAAACCGTTGTACTTTTGCAATCCTCTTTCTTGTCCACCTGGCTTAATTCAATCTTCACTGCCTTAGACACAGGTAACTCTTTGGTTTCTGCAACCATAGAAAAAATAGATATTTATCATGCAAATATAGAGTGGCAGTACAGTATCATAACATTGTTGCAGCATGAAACAGAATCAACTAACTTCATTCATAGAATTGCTAAAAGCAGCTGACAATGACAATTAGATTTCACTATCTGGGCAATCTGAATGGAACTAATGTCCAATATAAACCCGGACATAAATTACATAAGTGTAGAGGTTTTCACATAATATTAAAATTCTAATATACATTTGATATTGCATAATGGCTTTTATGGGGAGTGGATTCATAGCACAATCAGATTTCCTTGTTGTCCAATCTGCCCAATTTATACTATATTACCTGCAAAGACTTGCATTCAAAGTATCGCCTTGCATCATTGGCTTTGTCTTTATATGCTGTGTTTGTGTAACCTACCTCCTCACTTACCTGACGAAGGAGCTGCGTTCTGAAAGCTAGTGATTCCAAATAAACCTGTTGGACTTTAACCTGGTGCTGTAAGACTTCTTGCTGTGCCCACCCCAGTCCAACTCTGGCACTTCCATATCAATTTATACTAGCATAGGAACATCTCTCAAATTAGTCATATAAGCCCAAAATGCTTTCACATATACCCAAACTGTTAGCACATATACTGGTTAGATCAAAATCTCAAATGTAATTTTGCAGAATTAATGCAGTGTGGGACTATGAAAGGCAAAAATGCAGTCCCCTGGCAGCTGGAAGCAACAGGCAAAATTCTTAAAGAGCATCTTGGCACATCCGATGGCACAGTCATCACTTTGTTCATGTCACCTTTGTGAACTTTTAAATTAACTGCACAACCTATATCGGTTAGAATTAAGGAACTATGCTGCTGGATATTTACTCTGCCACCAAATAGTGAAAAAGAGGTAGAATCAGAGTCGTACAGCGTAGAAAAAGCCCTTTGGCCCATCGATTCTGCACTGACAATAAGCCGAATCTCGCACTAACCCCACTTAACAGCACTTGTCCCATATCCTTGAATGTGTTAGGGGAGCAAATTTTTTTTTTTTTTTAAATAATTTTTATTGAATTTTTCAAAATACAAACATTTTAACCCCCCCTACATTCACATTTAAATTATAACAAAACAAAGTCAAACCCCCCTACTTAACAAGAAAAAGAAAAAAAAAAGCCCCCCCCCCCCCTACCCGCGCGTCCCCCCCACCCCCCCCCCCCCCCCCCCCCCCCGCCGGCGAACCGACAGTCAGACCAACTTATCATTTCTAGCAGCGTCCTCGGGCAGGCCTTGCCCGTGCCACCACCGCTAACCGTACTTCCTTCGTCTTTGTCCCCCCCTCCCCCCCCCCCCTCCCTCCCCGCCCTCCCCTCCCCTCCCGGGTTGCTGCTGTCACGGCCTCAGTTTCTATCTCTGATCCAAGAGGTCTAGGAAGGGTTGCCATCGCCTGGAAAACCCCTGCACCGACCCTCTCAGGGCGAATTTGATCCTTTCCAATTGGATGAAGTTTGCCATGTCGTTTAACCAGGTGTTAACACTCGGAGGCCTTTCGTCCCTCCACTGAATCAGGATCCTCCTCCGAGCCACCAAGGACGCAAAGGCTAATATTCCAGCCTCCCTCGCCTCCTGTACCCCCGGTTCCACCCCAACCCCGATGATCGCAAGTCCCCATCCTGGCTTGACCCTGGACCCCACCACTCTCGACACCGTCCCTGCCACCCCCTTCCAGAACTCCTCCAGTGCCGGACATGCCCAAAACATATGTGCATGATTCGCAGGGCTTCCCGAACATCTAATACACCTGTCTTCACCCCCGAAAAACCGACTCATCCTTGTCCCCGTCATGTGGGCTCTATGCAGTACCTTAAATTGAATGAGACTTAGTCTCGCACATGACGACGACGAGTTGACCCTCTCCAGGGCGTCTGCCCATGTCCCGTCCTCTATCTGTTCCCCCAGCTCTAACTCCCACTTATCTTTCAGCTCCTCTACTGGTACCTCCTCCACCTCCTGCATAATCTTATAGATGTCCGAGATCTTCCCCTCCCCGACCCAGACCCCTGATAGCACCCTATCACTCACCCCCCTGTCGGGGAGCGCGGGGAACCCCGCTACCTGTCGTCTGGCAAATGCCTTCACTTGGAGGTACCTGAACGTGTTCCCCGGGGGGAGCCCAAATTTCTCCTCCAGCTCTCCCAGGCTCGCAAACCTCCCCTCTATAAACAAGTCCCACAGTTGTCTAATACCCGCCCTCTGCCAGCTCTGGAATCCCCCTCCTGTGTTTCCCGGCGCAAATCTGTGGTTCCCTCTTAGTGGTGCCCCTATCAGACCTCCCACTTCCCCCCTGTGTCGCCTCCACTGCCCCCAGATCTTGAGGGTGGCCGCCACCACCGGGCTCGTGGTATACCTCGTGGGAGGGAGCGGCCATGGTGCCGTTACCAGTGCCCCTAAGCTTATGTTGCCGCAGGACGCCCTCTCCATGCGCTTCCAGGCTGCCCCCTCCCCTTCCATCATCCACTTTCGTACCATCGATGTATTTGCCGCCCAGTAATATCCTGAAAGGTTGGGTAACGCCAGCCCTCCACTATCCCTACTCCGCTCCAAAAAGACCCTTCTAACTCTCGGGGTGCCATGTGCCCACACATACCCCATGATACTACTCGTTACCTTCTTGAAAAAGGCCCTGGGGAGGAAGATGGGCAGACACCGGAACAAAAACAAGAACCTCGGGAGGACCGTCATTTTAACTGACTGCACCCTCCCTACCAGCGACAGCGGCACCATGTCCCACCTCTTAAACTCCTCCTCCATCTGTTCCACCAGTCTGGAAAAGTTCAACTTGTGGAGGGTCCCCCAGTTCTTTGCCACCTGCACCCCCAAATACCTAAAACTTTTAACTGCTCTTTTGAAGGGGAGCCTCCCAATTCCCTCCCCTTGGTCTCCCGGGTGTATTACAAAGACCTCACTTTTCCCCAGATTTAACTTATATCCCGAAAAGTCCCCGAACTCCGCTAGTATCCCCATTACCTCCGGCATTCCCCCCTCCGGGTCTGCCACATACAACAACAAATCATCCGCATAGAGCGAGACCCGATGTTCCTCCCCTCCCCTTGTCAGTCCTCTCCACCCCCCTGAACCCCTCAGTGCCATCGCCAACGGCTCAATCGCTAATGCAAAGAGTAAGGGAGATAGGGGACATCCCTGCCTAGTACCTCGATGGAGCCCAAAATATTCTGACCTCCTCCCGTTTGTTACCACACTTGCCATCGGAGCTGAATAGAGCAGTTTTACCCACTTGATAAATCCCTCCCCAAACCCAAACCTTTCCAACGTCTCCCACAAGTATTCCCACTCCACCCTGTCAAATGCCTTCTCCGCGTCCAGCGCTACCACTATCTCCGCCTCCCCTTCCACTGCTGGCATCATAATCACATTTAACAATCTCCGGACATTTGTGTTAAGTTGGCGTCCCTTCACGAACCCCGTCTGGTCTTCATGGACTACCCCTGGCACACAGTCCTCTATCCTGGTTGCCAGGACCTTTGCTAACAGCTTGGCGTCAACATTCAGGAGGGAGATGGGCCTGTAGGACCCGCACTGGACCGGGTCCTTGTCCCGCTTCAAAATCAAGGAGATCAGGGCCTGCGACATTGTTGGGGGCAGTACCCCCCCCTCGCGCGCCTCATTGAAGGCTCGCACCAGCACTGGACCCACCAAGTCCACGAATTTCCTGTAAAACTCCACCGGGAACCCATCCGGCCCCGGCGCCTTCCCCGCCTGCATCTGGCCTATCCCTTTAATTAGCTCCTGCAGCTCTATCGGCGCCCCCAACCCTTCCACCAGCTCCTCCTGTACCTTTAGGAACCCCAATTTGTCGAAAGTTCTTCATTCCCCCTCTCCTCTTCGGCGGTTCAGACCTATACAATTCCCTATAGAAGTCCCTAAAGACCCTATTCACCTCTTGCCCCTTCTGCACTACGTCCCCACCCCTCTCTCTCACTCCCCCAATCTCTCTGGCTGCATCTCGCTTACGAAGCTGGTGTGCCAGCATCCTGCTCGCCTTTTCCCCGTACTCATACGCCGCACCCTGCGCCCTTCTCCACTGCATTTCCGTCTTCCTAGTGGTCAGTAGGTCGAACCTGGCCTGCAAGCTACGCCGCTCCCTTAATAGCCCCTCCTCTGGCGCCGCCGCATATTTCCTATCTACTTCTAGGAGCTCCCCCACCAGCCTCTCCCTTTCCTGCCTCTCCTTCCTCTCTCTGTGTGCCCTTATGGAGATCAGCTCTCCTCTAATCACTGCTTTCAAGGCCTCCCAGACCGTCCCCACCTGCACCTCACCTGTGTCATTCGTACCCAGATAGTTCTCAATGCCCGTTCTCACCCTTCTGCACACCTCTTCGTCCGCCAACAGCCCTACATCCAGGCGCCACAACGGGCGTTGGTCCCGCGCCTCCCCCATGTCCACGTCCACCCAATGTGGTGCATGGTCCGATATCGCAATGGCCGAGTACTCCATGTCCTGCACTCTCGGTATCAGCCCCCTGTTCAATACGAAAAAATCGATCCTAGAGTACACTCTGTGGACGTGGGAGAAAAAAGAATACTCCCTCGCCCTAGGCCTACCAAATCTCCATGGGTCTACCCCTCCCATCTGCTCCATGAACCCCCTTAACACCTCTGCCGCTGCCGGCCTCCTATTCGTCCTGGAACTGGATCTATCCAGCCCAGGGTCTAACACCGTATTAAAGTCCCCTCCCATGATCAGGCCCCCTGCCTCCAATCCCGGGATGAGGCCCAGCAGGCGCCTCATAAAACCCGCGTCGTCCCAGTTCGGGGCATACACATTTACCAGTACCACATTCTCTCCCTGCAGCCTACCCCTCACCATCACGTACCTGCCCTCCTTGTCTGCCACCACCTCTGCCGCCACAAACGACACCCTCTTTCCCACCAAAATCGCCACCCCCTGGTTCTTGATATCCAAGCCTGAGTGAACACCTGTCCCACCCACCCCCTTCTCAGGCGGACCTGATCTGCTACCCTCAAATGAGTCTCCTGCAGCATTGCTACATCAGCCTTCAGTCCCTTCAGGTGTGAGAAGACCCTTGATCTTTTGACTGGCCCATTCAGCCCCCTTACGTTCCACGTGATCAATCGGGTCGCAGAGCGACCCGTCCCTACTCCCTGTCGATTAGCCATGTCTTGTCCCTTGCTCGCCCCGGGTCATCCCTTCTTTTCTGACCCGCTTCCCATAGCGATGGCCCCCCCCCCCCCACCCCCCCGGCTCTCCCCTTCTCGTCCCTGGTCTTTCCAGCAGCAACCCGGTGTCCCCCCCCAGCCCCCCCCCCCACCCCCCCCCCCCCCCCCCCCCCCGGCTAGGACCCCTCCTAGCCGCGATGTACCCCACATCGTACTCCCGAGAGTCAGCTGGTCTCCGCTGACCCGGCTGCTCCTGCCACATTCCGACTCCTCCCGGTTCACCCCATCTGCGCCCGTGAAAGATCCCCTTAAAACCCCCGAGAAAGACCCGCATAATCAACCCGCTCCCCCCCCGTCCCGTCTCCCCAACTTAACGATATAAATACAAATACCCAATGGCAACTAAATACATAAATACTTAACTACATACTTAAATAACAAAATAATTAACTAACTATCAACTAACAGTGTGCCCAACCATCACCCTCCATCAAACAGTATAAATAACCGCAGATAACCATAACCCGAAAAGAAAAAAAGAACAAAAAACCCCCCCCAAGCACCCAAAGAAAAAGGGTAAGAGGGGTAAATAACTAAGGGAAATTGGAAACGGGAAAAAACACCCCATAAGAAGCCAACGACCCACAATAGAGATTTCAACAGTACAAATATACAGAAACACCCAACAACTCGAAACCTTCAAAATATTCAGAAAAGTCAACCGTTCGAGAAAAAACACCCCAAACAATCCACGAAACTGTTACCCAGTTCCGACCTGGCCTGAAAAAGAAAAGGGCCGCTTGCTCAATCAAGAGTCCCCCGGCGGCTACGACCGCCGGTGCTCCCAGGTTTTAGTTCGTGTCCAACTTTTCCTCTTGTACAAAGGTCCAGGCCTCCTCTGGGGACTCGAAATAATGATGTTGGTCCTTGTAGGTGACCCACAAGCGCGCCGGTTGCAGCATTCCAAATTTGATCTTTTTCGCGTGTAGCACCGCCTTTGTCCGGTTGTACCGGGCCCGCCGCTTTGCCACCTCCGCACTCCAGTCCTGGTACACCCTTACCGTCGAGTTCTGCCACTTGCTGCTTTTCTCCCTTTTAGCCCACCTCAGGACTTTCTCTCGATCACTTAGCCACATATCCCGGGAGATCCGACCCCTCCAGGCCTTCTTCCAGGCCCAGGATCCTCAAATTTTTCCTCCTCATCCGAGTGTCCAGCTCCTCGGAGCGGCTCTGCCACTTCATGTGGAGTGCCTCGTGCACCTCCACCTTTGCCCCGATGACTGTGGCCTCCTCCTCCCTCGCGGTCATCTCCTGCTGCAGATCTTTAATCGACGCCTCTTGGATCGCCTGGGCTCCCACCAACCTGGTGGCCGTCGCGTTCATGGACTCTAAGAGTTCCACTTTCATCTCCGTGAAAAAACGGAGGAGAGCGGCCTGCTGCTCCTCCGCCCATTTCTTCCACTCCTCCGATACACCGCCGGCCGCCATTTTGATTTTCTTCCCCTGCTTTTTTTGGGGAGCTGCTGCCGTTTTTCTTGCCGCTCCACTCCGAGTACCGACCATAAAATCGGTCTAGTTCTCCTCAGGGGACCTTCCCCCACCGGGATTCGTTTTTTCAGCGCCGTTGGGGCCCTCCAATTGGCCCAAAAACACCTTTGTTGCAGGAGCTTCCAAATGTGCGGCTTAGCTAGTCATAGCCGCAACCGGAAGTCGGGGAGCAAATATTTTGATCCGTTTGTTTAAGAAAACATTCCCACAAGGACTACAGCAGATCAAGGCAGCAGCTGCGGGTGATGATACTTTACCATGAACAAAATGGCAACTGTGCCATCGGAGGTACCAAGATGCCCTTTAAGAGTTGTGCCTGGTACTTTCAGTTGTCAGTAGATGCAGGTCTCGCATTTTTGTCCTGCATAGTCTACATTGGGTAAAGTCTGTAACGTTGTAATTGAAATTTTGATCTAACTGCTATATATGCTAATATTTTGGATTAAGTAAATGAGTAATTTGAGAGATGGTCCCAGGCTGGTTTAAATGATCCAGGTTGGGCAGCAAGGAAATCTGCTCATTACAGAACTGCTTCCCGTGAAAACTATTCTACAATATCAAATGCACATCAGAACACAGAGATAGGAAATTAAATGCTCCCTTGCCAGTATCAAACAAATTCCATACCCAAGGAAAAATTAAAGTCAGCATTGACTGATTTGCTTCAGTGACTAGGAAGGAGTTTTGCAGCTTTAATTAGTTTTACAACCAGGAATTAGTCAAAAGAAAAGCCGGGTGAAAAACAGAACTAATAGCTTAAATAAAATTTAGTACCACAATAGAAGTTGGACACCTAGTTTCCGCTATTAGTGAGAGCAGTGCAAACTCTCACTCAGCAGGAAATGACAGCTTTATTCGGCATATTAATAACAAATGTTTGGCAAGTATAAGAAGAAGACAAGGTGAATCTAATGGATATGCATTGCGCTTCTTTCACTCTTCCCTTACGTAATGGGATTATTTAGCTTCATGTCATGGATAATTGCCGATTGTTAACTTGCAACTTCCCTCCTTCCCTGGTGATAGCATGAAGAGATAGTAAAAGCATACTGGGGTGGAAATAACCATACAGGCACATTAGGCAAAGGATCTGGAATTAAATCGGACAAAAAGATGCAGACTATAAAAGAGTTACAGTGGGCAAAGAGTCTACGAATTTATGAGAACATTTGAGGGTGGTGGAATAAAATCAATTGATATAGGAAGAGAAACACAACAAAAACAAATTACAGAAATAGACTGGGAAAGAAAAGGAAAATCAATAATCAAATACACTACCTATTATTTTGCTCTTTGAGCATGGCTTAATTTCTATCATTCTCATCTCTGATCAGAAGGTAGTGGGTTCAAGCCCAATAATTTGAGTATACAAACTTGACCAACACTTGAAAACTAAGGGAGCATTGTATTGCAAGACAGCTACTGCCTGCTCTATGAAGTGAAGATCCCATGACATTATTGAAATAACAATTTTACCTCCCTTGACACCATCACAAAATTATTTACAACCTACTCATCTCATGCTAACTGTGGGATCTCGGTCCATGCAAAATAGCTTTGTATTTGTCAAATTACAATAAATCATAGAATTACAGAATGGCAAAGCAATTAATTCCACATAAAACATTTTGAGACACATTTGAAAGTAATTTTAAGGTGTGGAAGACTATTTAAATCATTTTACAACCTTCCAGACTCAACATCAATAATTTCAAATCATAAGCACTATTCCCATTTTTTGGGCAGAGGGTGCAGGCAATAATTTTTTTGTCAAGTAAAGCTCCTCGAGACATATTGTTTGTTTCTTTACTTGACATCTAACAATTACTTTTCCCTTACACAATCATGCCGTTTGTCATTTAATCTTTCCTGCCTTCACACCTAACCTATTGCTCTTTCGTCCTTCCACTTGCTTAAAGCCTGTTTCATGTCCATCACTTTTGGGGTCTGATGAAAGGTCACCAACCTGAACTTTTAGCTCTGTTTCTCGCTCTACAGGTGCTGCCTGACCTCCCGAGTACTTCCAGCATTTTTTACTTATATTTCAGGTTTCCAGCATCTGCAGTATTTTGCCTTCATATAAATCTCAATCTTGCTTTGTAATAACTGAAATTTCATAGCTCAGGAAATGCCTCATGAAATTGCTTGGCATGCATATATTGCAATCCATATGGTGACTGTTTGGATCTTAATTGGAAAAGCAAAAACAAAGAATGATGCCAACTCATTACAAACACAAGTTGGTAAGATTCATCTGGGTACTTAATTGGAAAAGCATTTGCTCAAAAGGTCATGTGTCCAAGGACATTATCAATGAAGTCTGCAGCAGGACGCATTTTAAATTTTGAGAAATTGGTCAAAAGGTGGGGAAAAAATAAGAAGTTCCCTGTGTGTTTTTAGCGAAGTACACAAAAAAACCTTAACATGACTCTCAGCTTAGCTAATACTGTTGGTATTTAGACTTTGATCCTTCTGTAGTACTTTAACTGTCACTTCACCAGCTAGGCCTTTGATAGGCAAAAATTACAGTGACGTTTAATTATTATAATCTTGCACTTTTATCGTCTACCTTGTCACCTTTTCTTTCTTCTCAGGCTTTCTGTGCCGCTAGATCTGCCAACCAGCTTATGGGAGAATCAGATGGTGCGAACTTACTTTCTGTGGTGATGTCGTTCTCAGGATTGTTGGAGCTGCCATTGGTCTTTGGATTCTCACATGCAGAGCATTGTTTAGCCACTGAGATGATGGTGTTCCGATTTAGGACGCTCTAGAATCAAGCAAAAGAAATAAGAATCTAACTTGAAAAAGACATAAGAAACGTATCGAATGATTTATCACTGGGGGAGACGGACTGTAATCTAAAAGTCATTGTCCATCAATAATTATTACTTAAATTTGAATAAATCCAAATTTACAAGTATTTGAGCCCCTCACACGGTATCAATAATCATTACTATTAGCAGCAGTTTGCCAAGCCTGTCTGATTGGCCCTGACAAAGCTGCACCACTTAATTTACTATCCAGCCTTCATCGTTGTTCCTTGTTGGAGGCTGACTGCAGTTCTAGCAGTAAGCACTGCTTCCGGTGGTACTGTTAAGACTGGAGAATTGTCGGCCATTTGATTGGCTGTAGCTCATGGTATCATCTCACATGGAGGCAGAAGCATGACACTTGGGTAGTAAACTGCCTGAAAACCATAAACTATGGTCATGACTTCCTGGGCCAGTGATGTATCTTTTCAGCTGGTGGGCAGAGCCACCACCTCTCTGCAAAATTCTAACCATGGTATTGAGGTACCATAGATAAGCCAGATTATTTTCACTTCAAACCCATTGACTTGCCAGGTTATCTGCTCTTGCTGTCTACCTGATCTAAACCTAGATTCCTTCACAGATGGCCACTTCCACCTGCCAGGAATATCCTTGTTACTACTGGTAACAACCGGAAAGAGTGCAGTAGGGGACTACTGTCCTTCTCTTTTCGGTCCCATTTAGAGGTTGGTCAAACCTTTTTGTTTGCTAAGTGCTCTGTGGGATAATCGCTGGATGGAAGGCCAGGTGAAATGATCACAAGAAAATATATTTTCTTGATTGACAAAGATGGTGACTGCCAACTGTAAAATGATGATATCCTAGGATTCAGAACTTTAGAGGGAATCTGAGATCCTTCTATAGTGCAAATCAGTCTGAAAGCAGAAAAAAGTTTTCAGCTAAGTTGTCAAAAACAAAGCAGTGAAAAATATTAGTTCCTGCTCGTTCCATACCTGGTAATTGGCTATATTTTTGGTTTTAATTAATACCTTTCCAGCAGACCTCAACTGAATTAATCATCCACATACAGATACACATGGAGATGCTGTATCCCTGTCTGCACTGTGACCAATGACAGGACCTTTTAGCACCTTCTGTGCTGCAGTACTTGTACCTTGATCTGCTAACTTTGCCCCTTGAAACTGAATCTGAGTAACTTGCAATCATGTTCTCTTATGAAATCAATTATAGAATGCAGCCTTTGAGAATGACAAAATTACTAGAGTTTAAACATTAATTCACTAGGTTAGGGTGAATGAACCTAGCCTATTGTCATGGGAATGTCCCTTTTAGAAATGTTTGCCTTCTCAAATAGCTGCAGTGATGTCATTGTGTAGCTGGAGCTGGGTGGTGGCTCTTGTTTTTATTTTCATTTTGAGCTGGAAGCTGTTTGTGGCTGAGTTTTACTTTCAGTTTAGACAGTTGGAAGCTGTATTCAGACTGCAAGGATCTTGGAGTCTCTCTCGCTCTGCATGTTAAAAAGGTGTCTCCAGATCACTTGTGAACTTCAAAGTAATAACTGTGTTCTGGAAGGAATTCAAACCTACTGTTTTGTGATAAAAGGGATTATCTGATTTATGGATGTTGTTACTTGAGTAAAAACAGTAAAGGGAAGTTATTAAGAGTTAAATATAGAGTACTGTAGCTGTGTGGGGTATTTATGTTTGTAGTTGATAAAATGCTTACTGTGTGTGTTTATAAAATGTTAACTTAATTTGTTTTTGATTACAAGTGTTTAAGGTCTCTGTTGCATAACACCTGAAAAGTAGGCCTTTGTTCTCCTCATAACCAAAACCTATAAACAGTTTTAGATCAGGTAAACTCCATGCGTTCTCTAAACCCTGGCCCATAATCCTATCCACAGCTAAAGCGCAAAGTACTATTACTTATTTACCTCAGCCAGTAGCGCTACTACCAGGGCAAGATCTGATCACAATAATTGTTATATCGATATCTCTCTAATCATCTCAATAATCCATGCACAGAATGTTCCCAGAAAATTGAAAAGTGTCAGGGTCTGACTGTAAACCGGCATGCTTTTCTCTAGAAACACAACCGAGTTTTCAGATCAGATTTTTTGACACTTATTGGACAGAAAATCTCCTTGGATGTGGTTTGCGCTGTCACTCTGGCAGGCGGGTCCTGATAGAGCCAGCAAGGTCAGCCCCACAGGAATCTGGGTGCCATCTTTAAAAGGCTCCCCGACCTGCGCTTAAAATAAGTTGCCCCAACCCGCAACATTGAGCCTCTCTCCCTGCCACAATGGTGAGGGTTAGCTCTCCCCCTACAGTACTATGTTTGTGGGGGGGAGGGGAGCTCAGCAGCGCAAATCCAGCTATGGCCCTCGATTTAGCTGTCATAACGGGATTTGTTTTTACCCGCAATGAACGGGCCTGCTAAGTCTCACTCCATGCATCTGCGGTGATGCTTTCCCATAAGGTTGTGAATTCTTGCAGAGGATCCCCTAACCAGGCTAGAGGAAATATCCAAAGTTACTGATATAATGCATGAGTTTCAGCAGCTTTATTATTATAATTGAAATCTTGTATGAAGCCAAGGTCATTTGAAGGTCACAGCTATATTATACCTGTGAAACTCCATTAGTTGTTAAGAGTTTGGAAAATTGTACACTTTGTTCACTGGTAGAGGGATCATGTCGAGCAATTTCCCAGATGTCTTTGATGGAACGCATCATGTCTCCAATATCTGTTAAGACTAAAACAAAGAACATTTATTAACACTTAGTATGCTTGTTTTTTAGAGCAAGAGGTTTTCTCCTGATAACAAGTTGTATTACATAGCAGGGCAGCACAGTAGCACAAGTGGAAAGCACTGTGGCTTCACAGCTCCAGGGTACCAGGTTCGATTCCCCGCTGGATCACTGTCTGTGCGGAGTCTGCACGTTCTCCCCGTGTCTGCGTGGGTTTCCTCCGGATGCTCCGGTTTCCTCCCACAGTCCAAAGACGTGCAGGTTAGGTGGATTGGCTGTGCTAAATTGCCCTTAGTGACCAAAAATGTTAGGAGGGGTTTTGGGTTAAGGGGATAGGGTGGAAGTGAGGGCTTAACTGGGTCAGTGCAGACTCGATGGGCTGAATGGCCTCCCTCTGCACTGTATGTTCTATGTTATAGCCTGTATTACCTTTCTCAAAAACATTTCACAAACACAAGTATTTGATTGTTTCGTGTGGCAGTCATTCCAGTGTGAAACAAAGAGATTTCCAGCACAGAAAGGGGCCCTTTTACTTATCGGGCGAAATTCTCTGACCCCACGCAGGGTTGGAGAATCGGCCGGCGGCGGCGTTATTCCCGCTCCCGTCAGGTTTTGAATTCTCCGAGCGGCCAAAAACCGGCGTTGTGCAAATCCCGCCGGAGGCCTTGAGAACAGCTGGCGCCGGCGGGATTTCATTTAATTTTTACTGTCAACAAATCTCCGGCCCGGATGGGCCGAAGTCCCGCCGACGTTGCCACGGGTCACGTCGGCGAAAATCACAGTAGGTTTCTAACGGCGTCAACCATTGATGATGGTTGACGCCGTTCAGTTACCAATATCGAGTGCGGGGGGGAGGAGGAGAGTACCGGCGTTTGTGTGGGGGGTGGGGTGGTGGCGGGGAGAGACAGTAACGGCGTTTGTGTGGGGGGTGGGGTGGTGGTGGGGAGAGAGTGTACCGGCGTTTGTGGGGTGGTGGTGGGGAGATAGTACTGGCGTTTGTGGGGTGGTGGTGGGGGGGAGAGAGTGTACCGGCGTTTGTGGGGTGGTGGTGGGGAGAGAGAGTACCGGCGTTTGTGGGGTGGTGGTGGCGGGGGGGGAGAGAGAGTACCGGCGTTTGTGGGGTGGTGGTGGGGGGGGGGGGGAGAGAGAAAGTACCGGCGTTTGTGGGGTGGTGGTGGGGGGGGAGAGAGAGTACCGGTGTTTGTGGGGTGGTGGTGGGGGGGAGAGAGTGTACCGGCGTTTGTGGGGTGGTGGTGGAGAGAGAGAGTACTGGCGTTTGTGGGGTGGTGGTGGGGGGGAGAGAGTGTACCGGCGTTTGTGGGGTGGTGGTGGAGAGAGGGAGTACCGGCGCTTGTGGGGTGGTGGTGGGGAGAGAGAGTACTGGCGTTTGTGTGTGGGGTGGGGGGGGGGGGGGAGAGAGAGTACCGGCGCTTGTGTGGGGGGGGGGGGGGGGGGAGAGAGAGAGAGAGTACCGGCGTTTGTGCGGTGGGGGGGGGGGGGGGGGAGAGTGTACCGGCGTTTGTGGGGTGGTGGTGGGGAGAGAGAGCACCGGCGTTTGTGTGTGGGGGGTAGGGGTGGGGGGGTAGGGGTGGTGAGGGGGGTAGGGGCGTTGAAGGGGGGTAGCGGCGTTGGAGGGGAGTAGGGGTGGGGAGGGGGGTAGGGGTGGGGGGCGGGGTTGGGGTAGGGGGCAGCGGCGTGCAGAGGGGGGGCAACGGATGCCCGGGGCCAACGCACCGTCACCCTCCCCCTCCCCACCCCTACCCCCCTCCCTATCCCTACCCCCCCTCCAATGCCCCTACCCCCCTCCAACGCCCCTACCCCCCTCCCCACCACCCCTACCCCCCTCCCCACCACCCCTACCCCCCTCCAACGCCGCCCCCCCTCTCTCTCAACGCCGGTACCCCCCCCCTCTCCTCTCAACGCCGGTACCCCCCCCCCCCTCCTCTCCTCGCCGGTACCCCCCTCTCTCTCAACGCCGGTACCCCCCCTCTCAATGCCGCAACCCCCCCTCAACGCCGCAACCCCCCCCTCAACGCTGCAACCCCCCCCCTCAACGCCGTAACCCCCCCCTCAATGCCGCAACCCCCCCCTCCTCTCCTCTCCTCTCAACACCGGTACCCCACCCTCTCTCCTCTCAACGCCGATACCCCCCCTCCTCTCAACGCCGGTACCCGTCCCCTCTCTCTCTCTCAACGTGCCACTTACGCAGCGGGTGAAACTGACGCGTATCGCGTCAGTCCGCTGCTGGCCCTTTCGGAAACGGAGATTTACGGCTTAAAAGGCCCCGACGCCGGAGTCATCCGCACCGCTTTTGCCCGCCGGAAATGGGCGTCACGCAGGTCTTCGGAGAATTTCGCCCATCATGTGTGCACTGGCCTTAAAGTACCTATCTATTCTAATCCTATTTTCTAGCACTTCGTCCATAAGATATGGGGCGCGATTCTCCGCAATGGCCGATGCCGGTGTGAAACCCGGAGTGTTTCACGATGGCGTCGGTGGCCGCTCCTCGCCCCCTATTCTACACCCCCCCCCCCCCCCCCCCCCCCCCCCCCCGGCGGCTAGGAGTGGTGTTGCGGGGAACTCGGCCGCCGGGCCTTGACACTGGCGTAAATGCGGCGCGCCGAGAATGACGAGGCCGGCGGCGCCTAAGTGACGCCAGCCGCGCATGCGCGGTTGCCATCTTCCCCTCGCTGCCCCGCAAGACATGGCGGCTTGATCTTGCGGGGCGGCGGAGGGGAAGAGTGCGTCTCTTAGAGACGCCGGCCCTACGATCGGTAGGCACCGATCGCAGGCCAGTCCCCCCCCCCCCCCCCGAGCACTGCCGTGGTGCTCAATCCCCTCTCCGCCCCCCACAGGCCCCACACTTACCTGTCGTACGCTGTTCACGCCGGCAGCGACCAGGTGTGGCTGCCGCTGGCGTGAACCGGTCGGGAATGTCAGGCCGCTCGGCCCATCCGGGCCGGAGACGGCGACCTGCGATTCTCCGAGCAGCATGTCGCAAAACGCCATTGGGGGGGGGGGGGGGGGGAGAGAATCGTGGGGCAGTGCCAGAGTGGCCCTTCCGTGATTCTCCCACCCGGCCTGGGGAGCGGTGAATCGCGCCCATGGCTTTTCAAGTACTTTTTTTCATGAAAAAAAGAGGTATGTTCTTTTTTGCCCAAAGTATGTTTAGTATTCAACACAGCTTTCCCTGGCATAAATGGCCTTTACCTGCGTACAACGGTACTGGAATGAAAGTTCAACTTAAAAACACACTTATATAATAAATAGGAATTTTGTTTTTTAAACCATCATGCTTTAACCCTTCATTGTGCTAAACATAATATATTAGGGTTGGAGGAAAATAACTATAAAATCAATCCACAGATGTGGAATCTTACCAGTATCGGGGATAATCTGTGTGGGCATCAGAGTCTTTGAGTCATGAACTTGACCTTTGACACATTTCAGCCAGACATAAAAGTCTTTATCAGCTGCAATCAAAGTCCAAAAAAAGGAAATATATTTATGTTTGTTAGAACTATCTTTGACAGAATAGAAAATCTAATGTGAAGTAGTGGCAGTCACACCAGTGATGAATGCATTTTGAGTGATGAAAACAGCAAATGTTCCAAGTTAATCCAGGAATAGATTTCATTGAGGTGGCATGGTGCAGTGGTTAGCACTGCTGCCTCATGATGCCGAGGATCCGGGTTCGATTCCGGCCCTGGGTCATTGTTCGTGTGGAGTTTCCACATTCTCCCCATGTCTGCGTCGGTCTCACCCCCAAAACCCAAAGATATGCAGGATAGGTGGATTGGCCATGCTAAATTGCCCCTTAATTGGGAAAAAAAAAAGAATTGGGCACTTGACATTTATTTTTCTTTACATTTTTTTTAAAAGAAGAGATTTCACTGGAGGATAAAATTAGAAGTGTCAACCTAATCGCAAATTTTGTGACTCAAGCAATCTACGAAAAATGAACTGCATTGCTTTTGAGCAATATCCATCCAGGATGATTGAAACATTCTTTACAGAATGGGGTGGTTTGCAGGCAATATGCTCATTCAAACAGAAAAATTAAATAGACTCGACCAATCTGGTATTTCAGAAATGGGTAAGCAAGAGGAAACTTGGAGCAGCAGGGTGGCAGGCAAATTCCCCACTACCTCAGAAGTACCTTACAATAAGCCCAGCCAGCAGACCCCTATTCATATTGCTTAGATACTTTCCAGAAGGCATGGCTGGAAATGTACATGTTTATATGAGGAATGGGAGAATCCCAGCTCTCAAGAGGTTCCGCAGAAGAAATTAGACTCAAACCTTAACTTTGTTTCTCTCTCCACCGATGCTGCCAGACCTGCAGAGTTTTTCTAGCACTTTCTGTTTTGATTTCAGATCTCCAACTTTTGCAGTATTTTGCTTTTACATTAGATTTGACAGACACCACAATGGACTTCACACCACATAATGCAAAACACAAGAGTTGCAAGACTATCCAAATCCACAGACTCAGATTGCTTCATTCAATAATCAGCCAACCCTGATGTTCAATTTATTTCTGCTTTGCACCTATGATAAACAGGCAGTGTAAGGACATTAGAATAAATGGAGGTTGCCAGCTACACAGGAGAAAACATGTGGAAGGAGGGCAAAATATCTCAAAATAGCCCCATCAATTATGCAAACCAAAATTCGAAGTGTTAAAGAAATTCGAAAGAAAACGTCCAACAAAGACAGGCTGAGTACTGCAGTCATTACCTGTAACCTTGCAAAATTAGTTTCATAAAAAATGACAAAAGAATGGCTGAACTTGCATTTATACAGCCTTTCATGCCCTTAGGATGTCCAAATGCTTCACACACAATCCACGTTGAAGTGCACTCACTGCCATAATGTGGATGAATATGACAGATACTTTCATTCAGCAAGATATCACAAACAGCAACGACACAGTGACCAGTTAATCTGCTTTGGTGAAATCTGTTGAAGTAATCATTTTGGCCAGTACAGAGGAACTGCTTATAGTACATGTCAACGAACAAGCTAGCTGTGTTGTCAGTTGCATTCCAATTTATGGTTATAAAGGCAAGTAAATTGAAAATAACAGCACTCACAAATATGTGACAGGGGGAGAAAGATAACGCAATTAAGTGTTTTTTGCAATCTAAAAACATTCCCCTTTCATTAATAATGTGTGCTGTGAGCCTTGGGTAAGAACATTTTAACAATTAGAGACACTACGGGCAGGATTTTCTGGCCATTCACGCTGGCGGGATCTTATGGTCCTTCCGTGGCACATCCTCGTTTTGTGGCAGTGAGGGTGCGTTCAACTGGAAACTTGGTTAACAATGGTGAGACCAGACTATCCCGCCGCAGGCCACTGGGAAGCCGTCTTCCACTGCTGTAGAACACTCTATGGAGTGGGAGGAAAGTCCTGCCCTAAATGTCACACTATTTTGAATAGGCATCTCAATAGTACAACATGCTTTTGTACATCTTGATACAATTTACATAAACCTGCACTGGGACACACTGTTTTACACATGGATGACTCTACAGACTGATGAATGCATTACTTCATTTGCTCCAAGGAATTACAAGGCAATTATAGAGCAAAATAACATAGGTGGAAAAGTGAAATTTAACAATGCGTCTTGTGCCAATCAGCAAAATAAATTATGCTGGTATCAACACACGTGAAATAGAACAGATTATGCACATTGCCTGCATTTTGTTTTAACCACAGATCAAATCAGAAACTGACCTTTAGAACTCCTTTTTTCCCTTGCTTCGTAACAGTCCAAACAGACCACAAATCCACATTTCTGGCAAACCCAATGGATGTTAAACAATGTGGCTTCACATGCATCACACATTTCCTGAACTCCTTTTACTGCTCTCTTCCAGGCGATTTTGGCTGAAACACAAAACAAACACTGTTACTGTACACTGAAACTTTCAGTTTATAGGGGAAAGTTCATGGGTTTTGACTGCATTTTGTAGCACTGTTCAGACTACATGATGTTTAAAAATAATGATGAGAAATGGTATTAGTTGTTCATGAAAAATACTGCGTCTTAAACATTTTTAAAAATGTCAGAAATGTTGCTGTCCATTCTGGCAAGGAAAAAAAAATTAAGTTACATTTATCAAAAAGTGGAAATAGAAGGTGGGGACATTAGGATCATAATTGTAAATATTCGACACATGCTTAATTTAAAGCATATGAATATTGACAAATTCCACCATTCATCGATTATTTCAGTTTAGTTTTGCAAATACTTGCAGATGACTGCACAATGTTCAGCACCATTTGTGACTCCTCAGATAATGAAGCAGTCCATGTCCAAATGCAGCAAGATCAGAATTGGGCTGACAAGTTATATTCGTGCCACACAAGTGCCAGGCAATGATCATCTCCAACAAGAGAGAATCTAACCACTGCCTTTTGACTTCAATGGCATTACCATCGCTGAATCCTCCACAATCAACATCCTGGGGCTTACCATTGACCAGAAACTGAACTGGACTAGCTACATTAATACTGTGGCTAGCAGGGAAGGTCATCAAGACTAGGAATCCTATGGCGAGTAACTCACCTCCTGACCCCCCCAAAGCCTGTCCACCATCTAATAATAAAATTCTTTATCGTCACAAGCAGGCATACATTCACACTGCAATGAAGTTACTGTGAAAAACCCCTAGTGGCCACATTCTGGCACCTGTTCGGGTACACAGAAGGGGAATTCAGAATGTCCAAATCACCTAACAGCATGTCTTTTGGAACTTGTGGGAGGAAACCAGAGTACCCGGAGGAAACCCACGCAGACACAGGGAGAACGTGCACACTCCACACAGATAGTGACCTAAGCCGGGAATCGAACCTAGGATCTTGAAGCTGTCAAGGCACAAGTCAGGAGTGTAATGGAATACTCTCCACTTGCCTGGATGAGTGCAGCTCCAACAACACTCAAGAAGCTTGACACCCAGCCAGGACAAAGCAGCCCACTTGATTGCTCCCCCTTCCACAAATATTCAAACCCTCCACCAGCGACAAACAGTGGCAGTCATTGTGTACCATCTACAAGATGCACTGCAGTAACTCACCAACATTCCTCAGACACCTTCAAAACCCATGACCACTACCATCTAGATCAGGGGTTCTCAACCTTTTTTAACCCATGGACCCCTTTTCCTCTTAATTTTTTTTTGTGGACCCCCATAGCCATTCCACAGAAAAAAAAGCTTCTTATATGCGTGGTAAACTAATCCTAAAGTCCATCTACCTTACCGTGAGGGTTGGAAACGGATTAGCGGTATTTTCGTACGTTGCCAAACTTATTCTAATATGAAAAGTAATGAAAAAAACTTTTTACTGACTAAATTGAATTAAATTACTCTAAAAATTACCAATTCATATCAAATATACAGTTTCTAGTGATTACTGTGTTAAATTATTCATTAAACTTGTCAAGGAGAAACGTGGCATAAGCGTCAGGTCAACCGTGGGTATTTAATAAGCTGCTTCTGTCATTAAAGGTCCTCCGGGCTGTTCCTTGGGGACAATAGCCCAGGCAATCTTCAACAACAACTGTCATTAAAGCACAATAAACCCATTTGTCATCAACCGGTATGGATTTTTTTTTCTCAGAATACAGTACCACAAAAATAAACACAGCAAATGCACCTTTTTGGTTCTGAGCCCCTTCAGCCCTCAAGGTAAATTAGATAGATTATAATCTCTCTTTGACCGTTGTCAGTGCGACAGAGAGAGAGAGAGAGAGAAAGGTGAATATTCATGATGAAAACAAACATTTTTTTCTTCTACTTGATTCTCAGTAATAACAATTGTTCTGAAGTAGAATTGCTCTATGGACCACTAAAATATCACCGTGGACCCCCAATTCGGTATTTGTTTTTGTGTGGACCCCCAGTAATGTTACATGGACCCCCAGGGTCCATGTGGACCCCGGTTGAGAACCACTGATCTAGATGGACAAGAGCAGCAGATATCTGGGGACCACACCACCTGGAGACTCCCTCCAAGTCACTCACCACCCTGACTTGGAAATATATCGTCGTTCCTTCACTGTCGCTGGGGCAACCTCCTGGAACTCCCTCCATAACAGCACAGTGGGTGTACCTACACCTCAAGGGCTGCAGCGGTTCAAGAAAGCATCTCAAATGCTGGCCTAACCCACATCCCGTAAATGAATTTTTAAAAAATTACAATTTCAATCGCACAATCCCCAATTCTGCAGTTTGTGAATTTGAGCAAGCATTTTATTGTCAAGACAATATGATAGGCTAAATCTTCTGTCGTTGGGGCCAAAAATGAGAGCCGACTCCAATTTTGCATGCGGTGGGACCTTGAAGCAGCATGTTGTCAATGAGATGCTAGCTGAGGACAGTGGCCTACCTCCAAGAGCAGTCAGCCCAATTGCCACATTGGTCACTACACTATAGGAAGGATGTGATTTGACTAGAGAGGATGCAGAGAAGATTCACCGGGATGTATTCTAGGTGATTCACTGGACATAGTGTTTCAGCTATGAAGAGAGGCTGGTTAGGCTGGGGTTGTTCTCCATAGAGCAGAGAAGGCTGAGGGGGGACCTAATCGAGGTGTACAAAATGATGAGCGACATTGCTAGGGTAGACAGAAAGGAACCTTCCCCCTTAGTAGAGTGGTCAATATCTAGGGGAAATAGATTTAAACTAAGGGGCAGAAGATTTAGAGGGGATTTGAGGGAAACCCTTTTCACCCAAAGGGTGATATAATCTGGAACTCACGGCCTGAAAAGGTAATAGAGGCAAGAATCCGCACAACATTTAAGAGACAAGGGCAGCACGGTGGGCACAGTGGTTAGCACTGCTGTCTCATGGCACCGAGGTCCCAGGTTCGATCCAGGCTCAGGGTCATTCTCCATATGGAGTTTGAACATTCTCCCCTGCTTGTGTGGGTTTCGCCCCCACAACAGAAAGATGTGCAGCAAAGGTAGATTGGCCATGTTAAATTACCCCTTAATTGGAAAAGAAAATGAATTGGGTACTCAAAATTAAAACAAAATATTTAAGAAGCATTTAGATGACCATTTGAAACGCCATAGTATACAAGGTTACATGCCAAGTGCTGGAAAATGGGATTAGAATAGCTAAATGATTGATTGACAGTGCAGACATGATGGGCAGAAGGGCCTCTTTTTGTGCTGTAAAATTCCATGCTTCTATAATTAGAGAGCCAGCAGCACCAGTGGTGTCCCAGGCTTCTTGTCACTGGCAATATGCTATGGTGGCCGGAACACATTAGCGCCCCCCCCAAAACCCCAGTGGTCCCAAGCCACATTGCCAGCAATACCCCCCTCCAAGCCCATTTCTGTTGGGTCGAGAAAATTCAGCCCAATATTTCTGAACCATTTCACAGCACGATGTTAGAGATTTATCTTGTAACACAAATAATGAAGTTGAATCTGTCAACATTAGAACACCAGCACTTCCACTTAAACAAGTTTGAAATAGTATGTTATATAAACAGCTCAGTAACTAGACACAGTCATCAAAGGCTAATTATTACCATCTGGTTTAAGCAAATTCATAGCAGTCTTCTCAGATGTCTCCATTTGATAAAATTTCTCTCCAATAGTTCTCAAAATATATTTAGAAGATGCTATGTCCAAATCCATGTCTGTGGAATCACTGGGTAACCACAGGTTTATTGCTTCATCATCATACTGGTCTGGAGTTGAAAATCCATCTACCCTTAGTACTGCATTCTTACTGAATGCCAGTCTGAGAAAGCAAAAGGTAAAAGGTTAATCTAGTGAAATCGTGATTTTTTTTTTAAAAACATGGCATGCGATAACAACTGCACAGGTAGTCGCTTAAAAATAGCTTTCAGTAACTATAAATAATCTCTCAAGAATTACAGCACTTTCTGGCACTGCTGCCTACGGCACTGAGGACCCGGGTTCGAATCCCGGCCCTGGGTCACTGTTCGTGTGGAGTTTGCACATTTGCTCCGTGTCTGCGTGGGTTTCACCCCCACAACCTAAAGATGTGCAGGTTAGGTGGATTGGCCACACTAAATTGCCCCTTAATTGGGGAAAAAAAATTGGGTACTCTAAATTTATAAAAAGAAAAGAAATTACAGCACTTGGGAGGCAATTCGGTACACTGTGCCCGTCTTCAACTAGAGCTATCTACTCCAATTCCATTTCATTGTCCTTTCCCTCTAGTGTTCAGTACATTTTATTTGCAAAAATCAAGACAATTTCATTTTGAATGATGTTATTTTTTTTAATAAATGTTTTTTATTGGGTTTTTGAACAAAGTATATTTACCGTTGTGTACACAGGATAAGAAACATATATGCACATATATAGAAGAGAAGGGCACACCCAAACATACCAAAGAAAAGAAGATAGTAAATAGTAAAAAAAATAAAAAATAAAATAGAATAACTGGTAGGGTATTGTGCACCAGCTCAACAGCAGAAACTGTACACCTGCCAAAATTATTTACAACACACAAGTAGGACACTGTTTGCGGGGGGGGGGGGGGGGGGGGGCTGCCGTTCCTCGAAGAAGGCAGCCTCAAAGAAGGCTATCCAGTACTCCACAAGTCTGGGGCAAGACCAGAACCTGTGGACGTGGTTGGCCGGGCCTCCTGGTCACTGTTCACATCTATCCTCCACCTCCGGGAAGAACCTACTCATACAGGTTCTTGTCAAGTAGGCTCTATATACCACTTTTAGCTGCGTCAGGCTGAGCCTTGCGCACGTGGCGGTGGAGTTGACCCTATGCAGCGCTTCGCTCCAGAGTCCCCACCCTATCTCAATCCCCAGGTCGTCCTCCCATTTCTTTCTTGTTGCGTCCAGTACGGTGTCGGCCCTTTCTATCAGTTGGTCATACATGTCACTACAGTTTCCTTTGTCTAGTATGCTTGCGTCCAGTAGTTCTTCCAGTAGTGTCTGTCGTGGCGGTTGTGGGTACGTCCTTGTCTCCTTTCGCAGGAAGTTTTTGAGCGCTAAATACCTTAGCTCATTCCCCCTGGCTAGCTGGAATTTCTCTGTCAGTTCGTCCAGTGTTGCGATCCTGCCGTCCGTGTATAGGTCCCTGACTGTCAGTGTCCCTCCGTCCTGCCCCCACTATTTGAAGGTGGCGTCAGTCAGTACTGGTGTGAACCTATGGTTGTTGCAGATGGGAGCTTTGTCCGACATTTTGGTCAGGCCAAATTGCTGCCGTAGTTGGTTCCAGGATTGGAGGGTGGCTATCACCACCGGGCTACTGGAGTGTTTTTTGGGTGGGGATGGGACTGCTGCCGTGGCGAGGGCCCGGAGGGAGATCCCCATGCAGAAGGTCTCCTCTGCGCGCACCCACTCGGCTTATTCGTTCGGCCATCGCCGCCCAGTGGTAGAATTGTAGGTTTGGGAGGGCTAGCCCCCCCCCCTGGATTTTGTTTTTTGTTGGACCTTCTTTGGGAACCTAGCATCCCCCCCCCCCCCCCCCCCCCC
Source organism: Scyliorhinus canicula (assembly GCF_902713615.1). NCBI lineage: Eukaryota > Metazoa > Chordata > Chondrichthyes > Carcharhiniformes > Scyliorhinidae > Scyliorhinus > Scyliorhinus canicula. The sequence continues at coordinate 73,094,980 of NC_052161.1, forward strand.
CCCAATACGAACGCCATGATTAGCTTGTCCAGCGCTTTGAAAAAGGTCTTGGGGATGTAGATTGGAATGGATCTAAGTAGGAAGAGGTACCTGGGCAGTACGTTCATTTTGATCGTCTGGACTCTCCCCGTGAGGGAGAGTGGGAGTGTGTTCCATCTTTGCAGGTCCTTTTTTACTTACTCCGTCAGACTTGTGATGTTCCATTTGTGGATCGCTTTCCAGTCATGGGCTATTTGGATCCCCAGGTAGCGGAATTTGTGTCGGGCTTGTTTAAACGGCAGTCCTGTTAGTGCTGCCCCCCCCCCCCCCCCCCCCCACCTTACAGGGTGTACTGGGAAGATCTCGGTTTTGCTCATGTTGAGTTTGTAGTCTGAGAAGGCGTGAAACTCTTTCAGGAGCGCAATGATTCCGTCCATGCTGCTCTGTGGGTCCGAAATGTAGAGGAGCAGGTCATCTGCATAGAGTGAAACTCTGTGCTCTCTGCCACCCCTTTGGATCCCCCCTCCAGCTTTTTGCTGCTCTGAGCACGATTGCTAGTGGTTCGATCGCTAGAGCGAACAGCAGCGGGGACAGTGGGCATCCTTGTCTGGTGCCCCTGTGTAACTGGAAGTATTGGGAGTTGGTATTGTTGATCCGTACGCTTGCCATGGGAGCGTTATATAGGAGCTTTACCCAGGAGGTGAACCCTGTTCCAAGCCCGAACTGCTCCAGTACCTCTATCAGGTATTTCCATTCGACCCTATCGAAGGCCTTTTCTGCATCTAGGGAGACAATCGCCTCTGGTGTTCTCTCCCCGGAGGGGGTCAAGATCACGTTCAGCAGGTGCCTGATATTCGAGGTAAGCTGTCTACCTTTGACAAAGCCCGTCTGGTCCTCTGTGACCACCTCAGGTACACAGTCTTGTAGCATTTTGGCTAGGATTTGGGCCAGTATTTTGGCGTCTGCGTTCAGCAGTGAGATGGGTCTGTATGACCCACATTCCATTGGGTCTTTGTCTTTCTTAGGTATCAGTGAGATTGAGGCCTGTGCTAGCGTGGGTGGCAGTGTGCCCCAAGCTAGTGTGTCTGTGAACATCTCCTGCAGCTGCGGCGCCAGTGCTGTCACAAATTTTTTGTAGAAGTCCACCGGGAAGCCGTCTGGTCACGGCGCCTTCCCCGCCTACATGGAGCTAATGCTGTCCATGATCTCTCCCAGTGCTAGTGGTGCTTCCAAGCCCCGTTTTCTGCCCTCCCCCACGACTGGAATGTCCAGTCCATCAAGGAACCGTTTCATCCTGGACTCCCCACTTGGGGGCTCCGAGGTGTACAGCCCTTGGTAGAAGGCCTTGAAGGTTTTGTTAATCTTTTCTGGTTCTGTTTCTAACGTGCCTCTGGTATCCCTGATTTGTGCAATTTCTCTGGTGGCTGCCTGCTTTCTCAGCTGGTGTGCCAACAGGCGGCTGGCTTTGTCTCTGTGTTCGTAGAGGGTCCCACGTGCCTGGCGGAGTTGGTGCACTGCTTTCCTGGTGGAGAGCAGGTCAAAGTTCCTTTGTCGCTCTTTCCTCTCCGCCAGGAGCTCTACGGTTGGGGCCTTGGAGTATTTACGGTCTACCTCCAGTATGGAGTCGACCAGCTGCTGGCCTAGCCACCCTTTCCTCCCTATTGCTTCGCGCTTTGAAAGCGATGATTTCCCCTCTTAGTACAGCCTTTAGCACTTCCCAGAACGTGGAGGGTGAGACCTCCCCGTTCTGGTTGTTCTCTGTGTATTCTGCTATGGCCCGCGATATCCTTTCGTTGAAGGCCTTGTCAGCTAGTAAGGCACCGTCCAATCTCCATGTGGGGCGTTGGGCCTTGCCCGTCTCTAGCCGCACGTCCATGTAATGTGGAGCGTGGACTGATATCACAATTGCGGAGTATTCCACTTTGTCTATCCCCGGAAGCACCGTTTTCCCTACCACAAAGAAGTCAATTCTGGTGTATACGTTGTGTACTGGGGAGAAGAAGGAGAATTCCTTCTCCCCCGGGTGGGCGAACCTCCAGGGGTCCACCGCTCCCATCTGGTCCATAAAGAGACTGAGTTCCCTTGCCATGCTTGAGGTTTTCCCCGTTTTGGGGTTTGATCCTGTACACAGTTGAAGTCTCCCCCCCCCCCCCCCCCCCATGATTAGTCGATGCGTCGCTATGTCTGGGATTTCTGCCATGGTCTTCTTGATGAAGCTAGTGCCGTCCCAGTTGGGTGTGTACACGTTAACTAGTATTACCGGTGCCCCATCCAGGGCCCCGCTGACCATGACATACCGTCCCCCCGGGTCTGTAACCGTCTTTGTCGCCCTAAACATCGTCCTCTTGCCGATCAATATCGCCACCCCCTTGGCCCTTGACCCATAGCAGGAATGGTAGGTTTGTCCCACCCAGCCCTTTCTTACCCGCAGTCGGTCCTGCTCCCTCAGGTGTGTCTCTTGGAGGAAGACTATGTCGGCCCTCATATTTCTTAGGTGGGTGAGGACTCTGGATCTCTTCACTGGGCCGTTAAGTTCCCTCACGTTCCAGGTGACTATCCTGGTGGGGGGCTTCTGCCCCCTCGCTCCTGTGGGATTAACCATACTTACCTGGTGCCACTGCCTCCGGGGTTTCCCTTTGTTAGGGGGCCGTCCAAGATGGCCACTGTCACTGCTCTCTCCATGCGGTCGGGTCCCTGCGCTCCCGGGTTTCCTTTTGTCCCGGGGGCACCCCACATGGCCGCCCGCTGTGCATCCGCCACGCGGGTAGTCCCCTGCACTCTGGAGTCTCCCTTCGCCCAGAGACCTTACTGGGTGGGTGCTTGCAGCGATTCTTTGTTTCGATCCCTTGGCTGGGGCCACTTTGTAGTCCTATTCCTTTTCTAGCCTTGTTTGTCCCTCCTTCCTTGCCTCCCCCCCCCCCCCCCCCCCTCTCCCCGGTCTCTCCCTCCCTGTGTACCACCCCCCGGTCTCTTCCTTTCCCCCCCCTCCCATATACCCCTCCTTTGTCCCTCTTTCCCCTGTTCCTGTCCCCGTTTGCTCTCCCGTCTCTGTTGGGTGGTCCCCCCCCCCACCCCCTGCCTGGCACCTTCCCCCCTGTTGGGGGCACGCTGTGGCCCTGCTTCGTTGCATGCCCCCGGCGCTAGCTTTCCTGCTAGTACGGTGACCCCCCTCTCGGGAGTCTCGTTTCTCCCTTGCCCGGCCTCTGCGGTTTCCTGCCGCTCTTCCCCTATCCTAGCCTGCACTCCTCTTGCTTGCTCTCCCTTCTCTGCTACTCTCGTACCCTCGTGCTGGGGCCTGGCCTCCCACCTGAAGCGGTCCCTCGGGCAGTGGTTTGCTCTTTGTTCAGGGTGCTCTCGCCGTGGCAGGGGGGGCATGGCATTGCCTCACCCTTCCCCTCCCCCACGTCGGTGTGTTGTTGCCCCTTGCCAGGGGCGCCTCATTTCTACCTTCGCTGGTGGTTTTCCAGCCCGTGTCCCTCGACAAACTTGTTTGCTTCGGCGTGGGCTGTAAAGAAGTATTCTCTTTCTTGGTATGTGACCCAGAGTTTCGCTGGGTACAGCATAACAAAACGCACGTTGCTCTTGTGAAGAGCTGCTTTCGCTCTATTGAACTCTGACCGTCTCCTGGCTAGATCTGCCCCAATATCCTCGTAAATTCTAATGGCATGTCCTTCCCATTTGCAGGCTCTATTTTTCCTGGCCCAGCACTGGATTGTTTCCCTATCTTGGTACCGGTGCAGTTTAGCTATAACTGCTGTCGCGTGGTCTCCTGCCTTGGGCTTCAGGCGCAGCGACCGGTGTGCTCTGTCCATTTCTGGTGGGTTGGGAAAGAATTTCCTCCCCACTAAGTTGCCCAGCATCTCGGCCACGTATGTCGTGGGGTTTCTACCCTCGATCCCCTCTGGCAGGCCCACTATCCTGACATTTTGCCTTCTTGAGCAGTTTTCCTGGTCGTCCACTCTGCCCTTCAGGCTCCCCTGTGTTGTGCCCAGTCTCGCCACCTCCCTCTCCAGGGCCGTGATCCGGTCGCTCATGTCAGTCGCTGCTTTTCCCCCTTCCCTTTCTTTTTTCTTCCCCCCTTTTCTGGCCCCTTTTTTTTTGTTTCTTCTTCTCTCCTTCTTTCTCTCCTTTACCACTTTATTTTTCCTCTTTTATGAAACTCTTCTCAGGTAAACTTGTTTTGGGTGAGGAAAAAAAAAGTACGAAAAGAAAATTTTGTTTTTTCCCCCTCTCTTTAAAAGTTTTCTTTTCAGAGTTTGTTTTTGCAAAAGTTCTTTTTAACTTCCTTTTCCCTCACTCACCCAGGGTCAAGAGAGAGAGGCTTCTAGTTGGGAGTCCTTCTTTGTTTTTGCTTCGTGGTGGTCATCGCCGGTTTTGGGGGTTGGGGGGTGTTGGTCGGTTGGTCCCCGCTGCTTGGCCCGGGCCACCGCTTGTTGCACCCTGCGCTCTCCTGTTTGTGTGGTTGGGGGGGTCATGGGTTCAGCCCCCGCTTCAGTCCGGGCCGCTGCACCGATCCTGCCCTGCGCTCTGCTGTCATGGGCGGTTGTCGCCACCGCCGGATTGCTCCGCTCCCAAGGGCCCAGTTCCCCTGCTCCCGATTTCGCGGGACTTTAAAAAAAAAATTCCCCCTCCGGAGACCTCCTGAAAAAAGCCCCGACTTCGTGGACCTGCGGGAGCCCTTTTTTCTGTGACCGCTCCGCTCACGAATGCCACCGGAAGTCTTGAATGATGTTATAATCTCAGCCTCAATAACTACCTAATTGTAAAGCACACCACATCCTAGTGGTGTCCTGATTTGTTGTTTTCCTAGTCCCTATTCTCCGCCTGTGTTTACTTGCTACACCCAATGGAAAAACCCTCTCACCAGCAATCCACTCAATATATTCAATAAATTTGAACTTCACTATCAGGGCTTCCCCAAATTTCTCTTGACTGCGGAAAGTGCTATTATGTGGGCATATCTTTGTGACCTTCATCTCCCACTCCCAGTTCAGTTATAATAGCTGTTCTAGATCCTTTATATGGCTCTAATGTGCTCCATAGAAGGGCTTCACAATTGTATTTATTGTTATTTACGGTCACCATACATTATAATTCTTTGCCTTAAACGGTACTTGATTTTTGCTTTATAAATTTAGAGTACCCAATTCATTTTTTTCTAATTAAGGGGCAATTTAGCTTGGCCAATGCACCTACCCTGCACATCTTTGGGTTGTGGGGACGAAACCTACGCAGACACGGGGAGAATGTGTAAACTCCACAGTGACCCAGAGTCGGTATCGAACCTGGGACCTCGGTGCCGTGAGACAACAGTGCCAACCACTGCGCCACCGTGCTGCCCTAACATAGAACAGTACATGATGTGGAGATGCCGGCGTTGGACTGGGGTGAGCACAGTAAGAAGTCTTACAACACCAGGTTAAAGTCCAACAGGTTTGTTTCAAACACGAGCTTTCGGAGCACGGCTCCTTCTTCAGGTGAATGCCTGTCTATGTACATAGAACTATGTAGACTCAGGTCTATGTACATAGAACAGTACAGCACAGAACAAAATGGACAAATTTACTTTGCTCCAATGCCACATTGAACATTTTTACATTAATAATTTCTGGTGCTATTGAAAATATCACACAAAAATTATAGACTCAAAAGCAAGATGATTGTAAGTGGTATACGTATAATTTCTATCGTTCAGGCAACTAACTATTGTCACCGAGGCTTGTAAAAATCTTCCTCCCACCTAATGTAAATATAGACATATTGTAATGAAGTCCAGTATCCTTTTGATTATAATCAGAGTTTGTATCACTATTTAAAATAGATATTCTAGAATTTTGCCACGTGTTTTGTAAAAATTCAATGAGAACTTAACATATTTTCCTGGTCAAAAGTTGTTAGCATGACTGACATATTACCAATTTTGTACATCACAGTATTTTAATTAAAAATTTTCCTATTTGTACCATTTTATTTGAATTTATTATGGTATCGAAAGGCTGGGGAGAAAATTAATTGTGCCCCATATTCCCAATGGCCAGCCTAAATGAAGGTGTTCCACTTGGTCACCTTCATCTGTCACATGATGAGAGGTCATCTTAACTTCCAAAGATAAGTGCCCCCAATGGAATGTGCCGTGGGCGGCCTGGTAGCACAGTGGTTAGCACTGTTGCTACACAGCACCAGGGTCCCAGGAATGATTCGCAGCTTGGGTTACTGTCTGTGCAGAGTCTGCATGGGTTTCCTCCGGGTGCTTTTGTTTCCTCCCACAAGTCCCGAAAGACGTGCTTGTTCGGTGAATTGGACATTCTGAATTCTCCCTGTGTACTCCAACAGGTGCCGGAGTGTGGCGACTAGGGGATATTCACAGTAACTTCACTGCAGTGTTAATGTAAGCCGACTTGTGACACTAATAAAGATTATTATAGTTTTCCTGCCCAGCTTTCTCTTGTGCCATCTGTCAATCGGAAAAATATTTCCTCGCTTTCTTTGACTATTAATTTCCATTACAGTTTAATCATCTTCTGGGATGTACATACCCAAAACTTTTGCTCCTCATATATGTTTCAGAGTATAGAGTACAGTTAACCACTGATCATCATGAGAGCACATGCTGGCAGTTAATAAGACCATAGGATATAGGAGCAGAATTAGGCCATTCGAGTCTACTCCGCCATTCAATCATGGCTGACATGTTTCTCATCCCCATTCTCTTGCATTCTCTCCATAAACCCTGATCCCCTTCTCATGTTGCCATTGTTTATCAGTATATGCCACTAATGAAAATCAATGTTTGGGGCTTTCATATCACACCTGCAAGCAGCCTCCACATAAAGCTTTGGATACCCTACTGGTTTTCTGGCTCATGCTATCCTAAACATCAATTTTCATATGCCGGCACGATGTTGTGGGCATCACAGAGACGTGGCTGCAAAGGGATCAGGGCTGGGATCTAAATATCCAAGGATATGTGTTCTATCGAAAGGACAGGCAGATGGGCAAAGGGGATGGAGTTGCATTGTTAGTAAGGAATGGAGTTAAATCGATAGCAAGGCGCGATATAGGATCAGAAGGCATAGAATCTCTGTGGTAGAGTTGAGGAATTGCAAAGGTAAAAAGACCCTGATGGGAGTTATGCACAGTACCCCTAGCAGTAGTCAGGAGGTGGGGCAGAAAATAAATCAGGAGATAGAAAAGGCAAGTGAAAAAGGCAGTATCACAAATAATCATGGGACCTTCAACATGCAGGTGGACTGGGAAAATCAGGTTGGTAGTGGATCTAAGAAAAGGAATTTGTGGAATGTTTAAGAGATGGTTTTTTTGGAGCAGCTTGTGGTAGAGCCCACTAGGGAACTGGCAATTCTGGATTTGGTGTGTGTAATGAGGCAGACTTGATTAGGGAACTTAAGATGAAGGAACCCTTAGGGAGCAGTAACCACAATATGATAGAATTTACCCTGCAGTTTGAGAGGGAGAAGCTGCAATCAGATGTAACGGTATTAAAATAAATAAGGGTAACTACAAAGACATGAGGGAGGAGCTGGCCAGAGTTGATTGGAAGAGGAGCCTAGCAGGGAAGACATTGGAACAGCAATGGCAGAATTTTGGGGGGTTATTCGGGAGGCACAGCAGAAATTCAGCCCAAGGAGAAGGAAACATGCTAAAGGGAGGTCAAGGCATCCGTGGTTAATGAGGGGAGTCAAGGGCAGCATAAAAGCAAAAGAAAAAGCATACAAAGTGGTGAGGATTAGTGAGAAGCCAGAGGACTGGGAAGCCTTCAAAAGTGCGTGGAGACAACCAAAAAATACAATATGGGGAGAGAAGATGAAATATGAGTGCAAGCTAGCTAGTAATGTAAAAGAAGATAGAGTTTTTTTGCAATATATAAAAGGTAAGAGAGGCAAAAATAGACATTGGACCACTGGAAAACATGGCTGGAGAAGTAATAATAGGAGACAAAGAAATGTCAGACAAACGGAATAGTTACTTTGCATCAGTCTTCATGGTGGAACACATGTGGGATGCCAGAGCTCTAGGAGAATCAGGGGACAGAGGTGAGTGCAGTGGCCATCACTAAGGAGAAGGTTCTGACAAAACTGAAAGGTCTGAAGGTGGATAAGTCACCTAGACCGGATGGACTATACCCCAGAGTTCAAAAAGAGATAGCTCAGGAGATTGTGGAGGCATTGGTGGTGATCTTTCAGGAATCACTGTAGGCAGGAAGGGTCCGAGAGGACTGGAAAGTGGCTAATGCAACACCATTATTTAAGAAGGGAGGGAGGCAAATTATAGGCTGGTTAGCCTGACTTCGGTCATTGATAAGATTTTAGAGTCTGTTATTAAAGATGAGATCACGGAATACTTGGAAGTGCATGATAAAGTAGGACGGAGTCAGCACAGCTTTGTGAAAGGGAGGTCATGTCTGACAAATCTGTTAGAGCTCTTTGAGGAGGTAACAAGGAAGTTAAACAGTGGATGTGTTTTATTTAAATTTCCAGAAGGCCTTTGGCAAGGTGCCGCATGGGAGATTGTTAAATAAGTGAAGAGCCCATGGTGTTAAGGGTAAAATCCTGGCATGGATAGGGGATTGGCTGACTGGCAGAAGGCAGAGAGTGGGGATAAAGGGGTCTTTATGTGCCTAGGGGGTCTGTGCTGGGACCACAACTTTTCACAATATACATTAATGATCTGGAAGAAGAAACTGAAGGCATTGTTGCTAAGTTTGCAGATGATACAAAGATCTGGGACAGGTAGTATCGAAGAAGCAAGGGGGCTGCCAGAAAGATTTGGATAGGTTGGGAGAGTGGACAATGAAGTGGCAGATGAAATACAATGTGGAAAAGTGTGACATTATGCACTTTGGAAGGAGGAATTTAGGCATAGACTACTTTTTAAATGGGGAAATGCTTAGGAAATCAGAAACACAAAGTCCTTGTTCACTATTTCCTTAAGGTTAATGTGCAGTTTCAGTCAGCAATTAGGAAGGCAAATGCAATGTTAGCTGGCATTCATGTCAAGAGGGCTAGAATACAAGACCAGGGATGTACTTCTGAGGCTGCATAATGCTCTGGTCAGACCCCATTTGGAGTATTGTGAGCAATTTTGGGCCCCGTATCTGAGGAAAGATGTGCTGGCCTTGCAAAGGGTCTGGAGGAGGTTCACAAGAATAATCCCTGGAATTAACAGCTCGTCATATGAGGAACGGTTGAGGACTCTGGGTCTGTACTCGTTGAAGTTTAGAAGGATGAGGGGGGATCTTATTGAAACTTACAGGATAGAGTGGACGTGGAAAGGATGCTTCCACTTGTAGGAAGCAGAGGACACAATCTCAGACTAAAGGGACAATCCTTTAAAACAGAGATGAGGAGGAACTTCTTCAGCCAGGGGGTGGTGAATCTATGAAACTCTTTGCCGCAGAAAGCTGTGGAGGCCAAATCACTGAGTGTCTTTAAGACAGAGATGGATAGGTTCTTGACTAATTAGGGGATCAGGGGTTATGGGGAAACAGCAGGAGAATGGGGATGAGAAAATACCAGCCATAATAATAATAAATCGTTTATTGTCACAAGTAGGCTTCAATGAAGTTGCTGTGAAAAGCCCCTGTTGCCACATTCCAGTGCCTTTTCGGGGAGTCCGGAACGGGAATTGAACCCGCGCTGCTGGCATTGTTCTGCATTACAAGCCAGCTGTTTTGCCCACTGTGCTAAACCAGCCTCTGATTGAATGGCGGAGCAGACTCGATGGGCTGAGTGGCCTAATTCTGCTTCTATTTCTTATGGTCTTATGGGAGACATGAGCCAAAAACTGAGAGAAATGGCGATATGAATTAAGGCAAGCATGACAATCAGTGGCAAGTGCAGATTGACAGCAGACACTAAAACCAAAAATGACAACCTACAATAGCACCTGATAACTCCTTATATGCAGCACTTATGGCAGAAACTGCATTGCACAAATTAGTCTTTACAGCCATCAGTAAAAGTACATCATATGAAACTCTCCCATAGTCAATGGATTTGCTGCATGTCTAAGACCGCGGGTAGATGGAGTTATACCAGCTAGATCTGGAACTGAGCATTACTCTTCCCAAGAAGCATAACCCTCCGATAACATTGTTCATTTGTGCTTCTCAGACTGTGTGGATCTGGAATACCTCAAATCATGCATGCTGCACAAATGCTCCTGGTCGCACCACTTCTGTCCTCCAAATTATCATGTTACCTAGAAGTACTAATTCTTCAACTAATTTTCTTAATTAGTTGCTCTGGCTCTGCAGATCTTAACACAATCTCTCAAAATTATAAAGTTAGTTTGATTATTTTTTGACCTGAACCAAACAATTTTTCACATCTCAAAAGGCTTGCACAACATAGTTACACCATCAACTTGTTACCTTGGACCCGAACTCATGTTTACATACCGGCGGAAGTAGTAGAATCTGCAGAATACAGCTGACTGATTGAACTCCTCATTCTTCCGATAACGTACCATCCTACATTCTCTACACTTCTGAAGATTTGGTGCAATCTCAGAGCATGAGCCATCTTGCAGAAAAGGTTCTCCAGTCTGCTTCAGCTTCTTAACTTTTCGCCAGTCCTTCAACACTGACCGTGGTAAACCATCTGCAAAAGTGGAACAGTTGTATTGAAGACTGTGGCATGGTTAAGAACCAACAAAATTCTAGTTTACTCAAAAGATAGGTAACTCACTTTGGGTGTCCTTTACTTATTCTGCAAATCACCTAGCCCTCCAAAGAACTGACAACCTGAGAAATCAGACTCATTTCTTTTAACGAGCGCTAACATAATGTCCTTTTTCTACACCTTGTAATAATGATTTGAAGTAGTAGTTTCATCTAATGTGGATGATAACAGTATTGAGTAAAAATACTTTACCAATGAACTTACAGGTTTAAATCTGGCAGCATGAAACCCTTATTTGAATAGGAAACCCGGCACATTTTATCTTGCTTAAAAAAAAGACACAAGCTATCGAAGCTTTTCGTCTTGCACTCATCAGGAGACACAGGAATACCAACATTTGGTATCCTTGATTCTATCCCGATGAGTGCTAGATGAAAATCTTCAACAGCATGGCTTTTTTTACAAGCAGTACTCAAGTTCTGGAGTACCAAGTGACAAAGGGCACGATTCTCCCAGCCCCGCGCCGGAGAATCATCGCTACTGCGCCAGGCCGCCCCGACGCACGATACTCTGAGGTGCGGGGAATCAGTGCCATTTGCACTGGCGCGTTTGATGCGGCGCCGGTCGCGGGCTGCTGTACGCGTCGGGGCCGCCGATTCTCCAGTCCGAATGGGCCGAGTGGAAAAGGCAGAGTCCCGCCAGCGCCATCCACACCTGGTCGCTGCCGGCGGGAAATCTGCGCGAAGGGTCGGGGACAGCTTGTGGGAGGGGGGCTCCGTCCCCGGCGAGGGCCTCCGATGGGGTCTGGCCTGCGATTGGGGCACACCGATCGACGGGCCGGCCTCTGCCCCCCTGGGCCTACTTTGTTGTGCTTCCGGCCCTAGAACCCCCGCACCATGTTGCATCGGGGCCGGAGCGTTCAGTAAGGCCACCGCGCATGCGCGGATTGACATGTCACCACTGTGCATGCACGGGTTGGCGCCGTCTCAGTGCGCGGCAGGAGGTAAGGCTGGAGCGGCGTGAACCGCTCCAGCACCGTGCTACGGGGGCCAGATTCGCTACTGCCCGCGCCCGTTTCCTGCCATCATGAAACGCAACGGCGTTCACGATGGCGCGGACACTCTGTTCCACGATCGGAGAATCGCACCCAAAATGTATCCGTACTTCGAAGTTGACAGGTCGATGTAGGAGTAGAAAGTCTTTATAAAGCTGGAAAGTGCAGCAAAAAATCTATCCAATCTGACTGCTAAAAAATAATTATTCCCAAATGATGCTTCTAATTAACGGGGAGGTGATAATTGGAACCCCCAAATGTCACAAGGTGAATGAAGGCATCCTTTCTTGTTCAAGAAAACAATCTCCAACACACAAGTAACCCTTGTATCTCGTTTGATGTGTATGGCACAAAGTGAGTGAGCTTAACATTCAAATGAAACAACTGGATAACGATAGCAATTCTTGGAATGGCACTTCAGCTAGCTCCAACAGCCTGCATTGGGTAAACCTTCTGCAGCTGTAGCATCTGTTATTTTGGACAATTCCACATCTGCTTGTGTACAGGTACCAAGGTGAAGGTCCTGAGATTAGTGCTTCATAGGTGCTGGTGGGAGTCAGGCTACTGAACACAAGAGTTAAGTTATCTACCGATTCCTCAGATAAGGTTTCAATGGCTGGGGGCACAGTGCTAAACAAGGTTCCCAATTGGGGATTTGGTGACAGGCATGTTATTGCGTTGCTCTACGAGAAAATACATATTTTATTCTTTTCATGAGATGTGGGCATCACTAGCAAGGCCAATATTTGTTTCCCATCCCTGACTTAGAAGGTGATGGTGAGCCATCTTCTTGAAGAACTGCAGTCCATCTCAAGTAAGTACAGCTGCAATACTGTTAAGAAGGGAGTTCCAGGTTTTTGACCAAGTGACAGTGAAGGAACGGTGACATTGTTCAAAGTCAGGATGGTGTGTCGCTTGGAGGGGCAGTTGCGGATGGTGATGTCCATCTGCTGCGCTTGTCCTTTGAAATGGTAGAGGTTGTCAGTTTGGAAGGTTCAGGTGAAAGAACCTTGATGAGATTCTGCAATGTCTCTAGCAGATGGTACACACTGGCTGTCATTGTGCATCTGTGGTGCAGGGAATACATTTTTAAGATGTGATGTGGGACCAATCAAGCATGTTGTTTTGTCCTGGAGGGTGTCCAGCTTCTTGTGCTGTTGGAGCTGGACTCATCCAGAAAGTGGAGACTATTCCATCACACTACTGAATTGTGTCTTGTAGATGGTGGACAGGCTTTGGGGAGTCAGGAGGTACATTAACTCTGCAGAATTTCCCTTTGACCTGATCTTATCAGCATTTAAATGGCTGGCCCAGTTCAATTTATGGTAAATGGTAACCCCAGGATATTAATGGTGGGGGAATTCAGCAATTGTAATACCGTTGAATGTTAAAGGGAGGTGGTTAGATTCCCTCTTGTTGGAGATCGTCATTGCACAGCATTTGTATAGCACGAATCTTACTTACTTTCATGTTAATGGCTTCATTCAGATTTGTGAGCAACTTTCTATTGAGGATGTGTGATAAAATCAACCAAGATCAAAACAGAGCATAAAAAGGCTATGGGGACTTAAGTAGGCACTGGCAGGACAAAGACATTGCCAGTCAGCAAACTGTACATTGCGCAAATGGAATCAATACCAGAAGTGTCGGACAGCTGTTGAACTCAAGGAGGAACATGTGGAGGACACGTTGTTGCTGGGATATAAATTAAGCTGCTTCAAGACTTAGTTGCTGCATCTTCACAAATAAATTCCAGTAAAGATTTTTCATCCTTTTGGGATTAAACTAGAGTCAACAAGAAGCATTTATATAGCATTACTTGATGCATTAAAATGTCCAAGATCCCCTCACAGGATGACAGACAAAATTTGCCATTGAACCAAATAAAGGATATAATTGGACAGATGACAAAGGCTGTGTCAAAGATGAGGGGCGGGATTCTCCACAATCCTGCGCCAAAATCGCGTTTGGCACGGGGATGGAGCGTATTGGCCGTCGGGAACCTGGTGTGACGGCTGCGGACCTGGTGGGGGGGCGGCAGGGATCGAGGGATGGCCAGGGCAGCGATTGGGCAGCTCGGATCCGCGGGCATACACCATTTCGGTGGGGCATACATTCTCGAAGTTGATCTGCTGTCCGAGTCCGCCATCGCACACGGCGCGGCCGCCTAAGGACGCCGCCATGCGCATGAGTGGACTCCCAACCAGAAGTGCGGGGACCCTGCAGACCAGAAGCACTCCGGGGCCCTGCCAGCCCCTTGCAGATACGAGAATCGTCCTTGACTGGCATGGGGACATAGCCCCATTTTTGGAGAATACAGCCATAGAATTTAAATAGTGTCTTAAAGGAGGACAGAAGTGGAGAGGCAGTGAGATTATCATAGAATTTACAGTGTAGGAGGCCATTCAGCCCAATACGTCTGCACCGGCCCTTAGAAAGAGTACCCTACTTAAGCCCACACCTCCCCCTATCCCCATAACCCAGTAACCCCACCTAACCTTTTTGGACACCAAGGGCAATTTAGCACAGCCAATCCACCTAACTTTCACATCTTTGGACTGTGGGAGGAAAGGGGAGCATTAGAAGGAAACCCACGCAGAAACCCACAGAGAGAGCGAGTTTATGGTCTAGACAGCTGACAGAAAGGGAGCAAAGGAAAGCAAGATGCTCAAATGGCCAGAATTGAAGGAACAGAGTTCTTGGAGAGTTGTAGAACTGAAGGAATAATGGACATAGGGAGGGGTGAGGCCACAGAGGGATTTGAAAACAAAGATATGAATGTTAAAACTTAAACAATGCCAGAATAGGATCCAACTAGGTCAGCGAGCACAGAAGAGGTGAATGGAACTTGGGAGAGAGTGAGGGTGTGGATAGTAGAGCTAATGAGTAACTCCATTGTGTGAAGATGAAAGGTTGGCCAGGAATGCACTGCAATAGTGGGGAGTAATTTCAATCTTCCCATCATTAGCGAATAAAAATTTGAAATCACGCAATGCAATGGCAGATTGCATGCCTTGTCTGAGCCCAGCTTTAAGAGATAGGACAATTCATCATATTATTAGCTCTGTGGATGTACCTAAACCGCACAGATTGCTGCAGTTTAAGGTGGTATGTCACCATCTTCTTAAGTACAATTAGGAATGGACAATAAAATACTCTCCTTTCCAGCAGACACAAATCTCAAGAATGATTTTTTTTTTTAAATTACTCTCGTTGTTGTTCAGAGCTTGATTTAGATTTCAATTTAATGCCAGAAACAGGGTTCCCAAGGCTTTGGAAACCTGGCAGCAAAATGGAGAAAGGAATGACTGGGTCAAGTGGATAAGTGTTTTCCATCACACTATTTGAGAGCCAGAATGAGCAGCAGTGCCACCCTGCAGTGAGCCCCAAATAAACAATTTGGTGTGATCAGCTGATATTAGTTTTTGCAACCTTTCCCTCGCCCCAGGTTGGTGGGTGTTTTATCCCGTAATCTCTGCTCAACACCCCTCTATGACCAACGATCTTTGCTAAACCTTATGCTCATTCTTCACATTATTTGCAAAGCATCTCTTCTTCCCAGATTAATGGGGACTGTCCACACTTGTAGCCATCAACTGCATGATTTCTCATCCACAGGTAGGAAACAAAATTTTAAAATTACATTGAGTTCTTGTCTTAATTTAGCAGGTCCTTTCATTTCTAGGTTACATCCAACAAGGATTTTAAACTTCTGAGTTGGGGGGAAGGGAAAGTGAAAGCGACAGGGAGCATGGAGTTAAATGGCAAGATACGCAGGAGGATAACATGTAGGCAGGTGGATTTAAGCTTGAGGCAGACTAGGAATTCAACAAAAAGGAAGGATAACTTTGGACATCTTAGGACTTCCAATATCTGTAATGATAAGAAAGTTAGCATTAAGGCACTTTACCTGAATGCTCGTAGCATTTGTAACAAAGTAGACGAACTAATGGCACAGATCATCGTGAATGATTATGATGTGGTAGGCATCACAGAGACATGGCTGCAGGGGGTTCAGGACTGGCAGTTAAACATCCAAGGATATACAACCTATCGAAAAGACAGGGAGGTGGGCCGAGGGGGTGGGGTTGCCTTGTTAGTTAAGAACAAAATTAAATCTATGGCACTAAACGACATAGGGTCGGATGATGTGGAGTCTGTGTGGGTAGAATTAAGGAACCACAAAGGCAAAAAAACCATAATGGGAGTTATGTACAGACCTCCTAACAGTGGTCAGGACCAGGGGCGCAACATGTACCGGGAAATAGAAAAGGCATGTCAGAAAGGCAAGGTCACGGTGATCATGGGGGACTTCAATATGCAGGTGGATTGGGTAAATAACGTAGCCAGTGGATCCAAAGAAAAGGAATTCATGGAATGCTTACAAGATGGCTTTTTGGAACAGCTTGTCATGGAGCCCACAAGGGAGCAGGCTATTCTGGACCTAGTGCTATGTAATGAACCAGACTTTATAAAAGATCTTAAAGTAAGGGAACACTTAGGAAGCAGCGATCATAATATGGTTGAGTTCAGTCTGCAGTTTGAAAGAGAGAAGGCAAAATCGGATGTAATGGTGTTACAGTTAAATAAAGGTAATTACGAGGGCATGAGAGAGGAACTGGCGAAAATCGACTGGAAGCAGACCCTAGTGGGGAAGACAGCAGAGCAAAAATGGCAGGAGTTTGTATGCATAATTGAGGACACTGTACAGAGGTTCATCCCCAAGAAAAGAAAGATTATCCGGGGAGGGATTAGACAGCCATGGCTGACAAAGGAGGTCAGGAAATGTATCAAAGAAAAAGAGAGATCCTATAAAGTGGCCAAAAGCACTGGGAAATCAGAAGATTGGGAAGGCTATAAAAACAAACAGAGGTTAACAAAGAGACAAATAAGGAAGGAGAGGATCAAATATGAAGGCAGGCTAGCCAGTAATATAAGAAATGATAGTAAAAGTTTCTTTCAATACATAAGAAACAAACGACAGGCCAAAGTAGACATTGGGCCAATTCAAACTGATTCCGGAAGGCTAGTGATGGGAGACAAGGAAATGGCTGGAGAACTTAATAAGTACTTTGCGTCTGTCTTCACAGTGGAAGACATGAGTAATATCCCAAAAATTATAGAGGGTCAGGGGGCTGAGTTGAGTATGGTTGCCATTACAAAAGAGATGGTGCTAAAAAAGCTAAAAGGTCTTAAAATTGACAAATCTCCTGGCCCCGATGGGCTACACCCTAGAGTTCTGAGGGAGGTGGCTGAAGAAATAGCGGAAGCGTTGGTTGAGATCTTTCAAAAATCACTGGAGTCAGGGAAAGTCCCGGACGATTGGAAGATCGCTGTTGTAACCCCCTTGTTCAAGAAAGGATCAAGACAAAAGATGGAAAATTATAGGCCAATTAGCCTAACCTCGGTTGTTGGTAAAATTCTAGAATCGATCGTTAAGGATGAGATTTCTAAATTCTTGGAAGAGCAGGGTCGGATTAGAACATTTAGTAAGGGGAGGTCGTGCCTGACGAACCTGTTAGAATTCTTTGAGGAGGTGACAAGTAGGTTAGACCAGGGAAACCCAGTGGATGTGGTCTATCTGGATTTCCAAAAGGCTTTTGATAAGGTGCCACACAGGAGACTGCTGAGTAAGGTGAGGGCCCATGGTGTTCGAGGTGAGCTACTGGCATGGGTTGAGGATTGGCTGTCTGACAGAAGGCAGAGAGTTGGGATAAAAGGTTCTTTTTCGGAATGGCAGCCGGTGACCAGCGGTGTCCCACAGGGTTCAGTGTTGGGGCCGCAGCTGTTCACCATATATATTAATGATCTGGATGAAGGGACTGGGGGTATTCTAGCGAAGTTTGCCGATGATACGAAGTTAGGTGGTCAGGCAGGTAGTGCTGAGGAAGTGGGGAGGCTGCAGAAGGATCCAGACAGTTTGGGAGAGTGGTGCAGGAAATGGCTGATGCAATTCAACGTGAGAAAATGTGAGGTCTTGCACTTTGGAAAAAAGAATCCAAGCATAGACTACTTTCTAAACGGTGAGAAAATTCATAATGCCAAAGTACAAAGGGATCTGGGAGTGCTAGTCGAGGATTTCCTAAAGGTAAACATGCAGGTTGAATCTGTGATTAAGAAAGCGAATGCAATGTTGTCATTTATCTCAAGAGGGTTGGAATATAAAAGCAGCGATGTGCTACTGAGAATTTATAAGGCTCTGGTTAGGCCCCATTTGGAGTACTGTGTCCAGTTTTGGGCCCCACATCTCAGGAAGGACATACTGGCACTAGAGCGTGTCCAGCGGAGATTCACACGGATGATCCCTGGAATGGCGGGTCTAACATATGATGAACGGCTGAGGATCCTGGGATTGTATTCATTGGAGTTTAGAAGGTTAAGGGGAGATCTAATAGAAACTTACAAGATAATACATGGCTTAGAAAGGGTGGACGCAAAGAAACTGTTTCCGTTAGGCGAGGAGACGAGGACCCGTGGGCACAGCCTTAGAATTAGAGGGGGTAAATTCAGAACAGAAATGCGGAGACATTTCTTCAGCCAGAGAGTGGTGGGCCTGTGGAATTCATTGCCGCGGAGTGCAGTGGAGGCCGGGACGCTAAATGGCTTCAAGGCAGAGATAGATAAATTCTTGATGTCGCGAGGAATTAAGGGCTACGGGGAGAATGCTGGTAGGTGGAGTTGAAATGCCCATCAGCCATGATTGAATGGCGGAGTGGACTCGATGGGCCGAATGGCCTTTCTTCCACTCCTATGTCTTATGGTCTTAACACTTTGACAAACATGCTCCCTCCAATAAGTATCAGGGCCATTAACTCGAAGGTTTCTCTATGCTAGGAAATATTGAACATCAGTATTCTTACAATCGGGATCCAATCATGGTCCTTCAAGAGGTTTCCACATTTCTAAACGTCAAGCCATAATGCAAGAACGTATCCCCAAGTATTGTGCAAGTTGTTTTGGTGGGATGGATATTTGGGCCGTGATTCTCCGCTACGCGCAGAGGAATTCCTGATGCGGCGGAGATTGTGGTAAAAGCTATTGCAATCCTCCGGAGCCCCGCTGGCAGTGGCATCGAGGTTCGTTCCTCGCACGGGCAGGAAGATGCAAATGGGTCATTTGAACCCATTAGCTTCCTATTAATGGGCTGGACAACGGATTTTCCCCTCCTCCATGATTCTCTGGTCTTCTCGGCTGTAATTCACGCGGGTATGGATTGGTGTAAATGTTTGCCAGCATGGCCCTGACATGGTGAGCCAAGGGGAAAGTATTTAACATAAAGTCTATCATAAGGCCCCCCTCCCCCAACAACACAAATCCTGCCCACCTCACCCCTCCCATCAGACTCCCCCACCAGTGACCTCTACCAGAGACACCCCCATGTCATTGACTCCCCCCCATATCAGAGACCCCCGATATCAGAGACCCCCTGATATCAGTGACGCCCCCGATATCAGAAATCCCCCCGATATCAGAAACCCCCCCGATATCAGAAACCCCCCCACATCAGAGACCCCCCACATCAGAGACCCCCCACATCAGAGACCCCCCACATCAGAGACCCCCACATCAGAGAGCCCCACATCAGAGAGCCCCACATCAGAGAGCCCCACATCAGAGACCCCTACATCAGAGAGCCCCACATCAGAGACCCCCACATCAGAGACCCCCACATCAGAGACCCCCACATCAGAGACCCCCACATCAGAGACCCCCACATCAGAGACCCCCACATCAGAGACCCCCACATCAGAGACCCCCACATCAGAGACCCCCACATCAGAGACCCCCACATCAGAGACCCCCACATCAGAGACCCTCTGCCCCCACATCAGAGACCCCCACATCAGAGACCCTCTGCCCCCACATCAGAGACCCTTTGCCCCAACATCAGAGACCCCACAAAGGTGAATAGAAGCCTCGCAAATCAAAGGATCCGAGGGGGTTTAAAGTCTTGAGACGTGGTTTTGTCTTTCTATGAACTATCAGCTGCTGCTTTCCACGCCTCTGTCTGAGGCAGCATGTGCAAGGGACAGGTCCACGAAAAAGCAGTGATTTTTCACTGTTTCTGCCTGGACTGCTCTTTGGCTTCCAGGCAAGGGTGAATGATGGGGCCGGGGCAGGGTTGGGCCACCCTCATGCGCGTGTCCTGTGGGGGGCAGGGTGAGCCAGCAATTCTCGTGGTTGGCGGAGGGGAGGTGGAGGAGGGTGCCCCTATTCATCAGCGGGTGAGGGGGGTGTGGGTAAGAGAAGGCCACCGTCCTCAGTATTGGGCCAGCCACTCAAAATGGCAGCAGGATTGGGAATTTGCATGGCTTCACTTCTGGGCGCCACTTGAAAGACAGCGCAAACGAGAAGCGATTCACCTCCGGTGGGAGAACATAGTTGCACAACTGGAGAATCCTGCCCTTGGTAGTCAAAAACATATTTAAAAACAAGAAGATGGTAACAATTGGTGCTCAAGGTGGATTAGACCGAGTTAACGCTAACAAGGCAAGTTACAGTGCACAGCTATGTTCAAAAAACAAAATTATATTCCCTATATTTTATCCCTTTGGCTGAAGGCATTGATTTGTGCGAAACGTGGTTCTACCAGCACCGGACTCCCAGCACTTTACCCAAGCAATAATGGATCACGTGAGTGAGACAAGTGCGGACAGGGCATTTGGCTGAAGGTGGGTACTACAGCAGGGTCTGGCAATGTCATTGGCCAAAGCCAAATGCAAATAAGTGCACTTCCTCAATGGGAGTGGCTTGATGGTAGTCAGGAAAACAAACTAGTCACTTTAAAACTAACGCCCTGTTGGCATCAGCCATCTCAGAACAGCTGAGCGACTGAATCTGAGATCTTCCTGTCCTGTGGGTTGGCATTCCAGATGGCAATGATGAAAAAAATAACGTACCCAAAGTCACATCAGGAAAGTTTGCCTAATTTGTCATAACCAAAGTCGCAGCCTATCATTGATTCTTGGCTGACATGAATATGAATGGAGAGTTATCATCCAATGTATGTATTTAATGTTCGAAAACATTAGCATTAACTTTCCGGAATCTGATGAGTTGAAGCAAATGCTTAAATTTCACTGAGACTCATGAGACAATTCACGAGTGAAACTGTTTTGGGACTGAAGCAGATTTTCATACTGAGTTATTAATTAACAGCAGAGAAAAAAACTGAAACATGGTGAAATAGTCGGATCTCTAACACACAAGATAAAAATAAATGCAGCCGTTATCTCCAAGAAAGGCATTGCGGGGTTCTGTGAAAATTGCCAACTGCCATAAAAGCACTAATGTCATTCAGCAAAAGAGCTGCTATTTCTTTCTGATCTGCCCCGCACGTGGCCCCAATGCCACATTATGCAGCTGACGCCCAAGATCCTCAGGGAAAGCAAGGAAAGATAGTAAATACCGCCTTGTCTGCATAACCATATTCCAAGAACAAATGAATAAATCTAAAAGATTAACACATCACTCAAATGCTTAATTGTATATCTATACGAGACTACAATACTGTTATCAACTCACCAGAACAACCAATTGCGTGCATACACAGTTCCGTCGATTTTAATGGACACTGTACACCTAATGTCGTACCAAATAGACTTTCAAAAGTGATAAATTCCATGCAGCGCTACACATTTAAAATTTAAAGGAAATTACTCAGTCATATGCTCCTTTATAATTTACTTGCACATTAATATTTTGAATCCATAAACCGATTGGAATAAATTACACATTTTAATTGAAATCTACTGTACTTACCACTCTGAAGTTTAATTTTGTTCTTCTCCTTTTCTTTTGTATTTCTGTATACAGTACTACAAGGTTTAACTTCCTCCTCTTCTTTCTCAGCATCAGCCTTTCGCTTTTGCAAGTCATTTTGCCTCTTTTTATAAGTTGGCTTAGGTTTTCGTTTGACCCGATGCTCAGATTTATTTTCACTTTCATCTGAAGCATCACTTTCAGATCCAGATTCATAAATTCTTTTTGTTCCTCTTCTCGTTTTTCTTTCTTCCTGCTCATTTTTCTCTTCCTCAGATTGTCCTGTTTTGTGCACATCATTTGATGTGGAAGCTAATGGATGAACTGGAATTAAGTTCTTTGTGTCTTTCCCTGTGGTTTCTGTATTTTCCACTTTACTTGTATTTTTATCTTCTTCAGAGTGTCTAGTTAGCCAGGCTTTTTTAAGTTTTGTGTGATAACTAGATTGAATAGTCTGACCATTGGTGACAGTATTTGCTTTCCAGGGTACATCTATTGTTCCAGTATTATTAGGAGAGAGAGATGCTGCACTTTTTTCACTTTTAAGGCTTGCTGATTCAATGCTATGAGCATTAGTGCTTCCAGAATGAGCCATAGCCAGCGCTGCCTTGTGCTTTTTCAGCTGGTAATAATCAATTGTATTTGATACTCCCGTGTTATTCTGTGTAGTGCTTCCTGCTCTGGCAGTAGCTGTTGAAAGAATGGCAGCGGATGTGGTGCTAATTCTGCATTCCTGTATCTGTGATCCGAAATGAGTTGAAGTTTTGGGAGCGACATGTCCTGTTACACTGTTAGTGAGTGTAGTGTACGAGGAACAATAGGTTATATTTGTTTCACTGCCACTCAAAATTTTAGTTTCTGCAGCTGCAGAAGCTGAGTGGTCAGTCTTGCTATTGCACAAGTTGGTGACAGCCACAGATTTGGAATTGTTGTCTGGAAGTAAAGCTTTAAAGTTTTTTTCATGCTCTGCACCTGTAGTGTCCAAGTTCACAGTATGCAAATTGGTTCTCCATACTTCTTTGATTTTAGAAGCTTTAAGGTCATCTACTGGATTTGAATGCATTAACAAACTTTCTCCTCCAGAGTGCTTTGAGTTGGTTTGCATTTCTACTTTATTTTCTTGTCTAGCAATGGAATGTGGTTTTACAATAACAGATGCTGGGGCAGCTTTGCACTTATTCTCCAAGTGGCAAACTGGTTTACCAGTTTTCCAGACGTCAAGTGAGGCAATTGCAGGATTATGCACACATATTTTCCCTCCAGCCCTTGGCTCTGGTAGTAAAGTAGGAGGTTTCTGCAGTTCAGAAATCTTAGCAGCATTTACAGGCTGTATTGGAGTTAGGGTTGGTGGAGATAGATTGCGATAATTACCTTCTCTGCGCTCTGTAACGTGATGAGATGAAGACTGGTAAACTGGAGCCCTATGTAAAGATGGCATACCTCTCAGAGGGTTTGAGGATGAAATTGATAACTGTTCCCTGGTCCGCCCGTGATCAATATTATTTGAGCTCATAGGCTGAGAAGTCACTTGGTGGGAAAATTGTTCTGTAATTTTGCCAACTAACCCTTCACTCTCAGGATGATGTTTAATAAGTGGAGGTGGTTTGGACAGAGTCTTGTTATATGAAAGGAGAGTAGGTGTTGAAGAATTTGTTTTCTCAGCGTAAGGATGTACTGTGTCTTTAGACAGATATAATCTAGGTGGTTCATTTACAACACTGTTTGACAAAGTAGTAAAATAGTTGCTCTGGGGCATAGAATGAGGTACTGAATTCTTTGATGTATAAAATTCTATTGCACAATGTTCTGTTTCTCTATCTTGCTTTATGCTCTGGGGTTTTGGACCGTCAGCAGGTAAGGACGGTATTCTAGAATAGGCATCTTTTGCAACTTCATTTATCTTGACTGTGGAAGCAAAACGAGCAACTTCAATGCTCTCCTGCAGAATCCGACGTCTCTCTTCATTGTATTTGTTGTGACTTTCACTTTGTTCTTGGGGTGATCTTTTCTCCTTATTCTGACAAAAGGCAGTGCTCGTAAACCCTCGGACCAGCTGACTTTCCAGCCCATGTGAATGTCTATCATGGTTAAATTCAAGTTTCATCTGTGCAGTAGTAACCAAACGTTTGGAATTAACTGAAGCTTTTTTGTCAATTTCTCTATTTAAAAAAAAAGAAAGTTTAAAAATTATGCATGGTGTTTTACAGAAGTAATCTTCATGTATCATGGAAATCGCATATTTTCAACTTGCCACAATCATTTTTCTTCAACTATTTGTTTACGAATACTGAAAGGCACAACGCAAGAGATATTTTTACTTCACAACACATCTTGGTTTTTTTTATCTAATGCAGCAATACTGAAATTCAATTGAGAATGAATCCATGTACCACACTGCATAAAGAATTTGTTTTTGACAGTTTACAGACATAGTGGGTGTGATTTTCCAACCATGTTGTGCCCAGTGCTGATCCCATTCTGCCAGGTGCATAGCGGGAGGCCAAAAACAGATTTTGCGCTGGGCTCAAACGTGACGCAACTGACACACCAAGTCGACACGATCTGGATCATACACTCTCTTTTAATGAGCCATTGCGTAATTTAAGTATGTGCAGCTCGTTGAAGGCTGCAATCGCCCGGCTCACAGTAGTCACCGGTCGCACCTCAGGGCGGCGCGAATTAGTACTGGTCTCCAAAAACAGAGACCAGATGTGGAGCCCCCGGTTGGTCAGGGACAGGGGACGGACAAACCCAGCACCGTAGTGGTGCCCGAGTGCCAATTTGGCTCTGCTAAGGGGTGAGGCCTGCAGGTGGCCATACCCATGAAAGGGGGGGGGCCTCAGCGACCTCACTTTGAGGGGGGGGGGTGTTTATGGGTTTAGAGCCGGGTCACCCTCATGCCTAGGTGGTGTGACAGTGAGTGTGTACATGAAGAGAGGGAATGGTTCACAAGGACTTTTAGTAATTGAGGGGGGAGGGGAGAGAGAGAGAGAGAAGGTTGAAGGTTCGGGTGTTGCCCATGTCTGCGGGGATCAAGATGTCATGGATAGGGGTATGTGGGAGACCCTCAACCTCAATTTGAGATCTGGGCACCCTTTAAAAATGGTGCAGAATCTCTGGGAGCCAGTCTTGCCAACGTCTTTAGTTCCGCTCTGCAGAAGTGTAGGATTTTCAAGTGAGAAACTCTCCAAGCAAATGATTAAGTGTGAGTGAATACTGGTCTGGATCACGCCCAAAAACCCGGCGGGATCACCCGCAAAACCTGCCCAAAATGACATTTTTTGGGAGAATTGCACCTAGCATGTTATAATGTTTTCAAGTAGAAATAAAGAACTTGCATTCATATAGCACCTCTCACGATTTTAGGACATCCCAAAGCATGTCACAGCCAATTGTACTTGTAAAGTATAGATAGACACTGCTGTAATAGAGGAAATGCAGGAGCCAATTTTCACAATGCACAACAAACAATGTGATTATCACCAGATAATCAGTTTATTCAGGGAAAAAAGTCACTTTTAAGGAACCATTGATACTATTATCCAGTGGAGAAACTGCCCGGATGTTGCACGAGAATGAACTTACCATGAGGTTATAAGTGGTCAACGTTATTTTTTTAAATAAATTTAGAATAACCAATTCATTTTTTCCAATTAAGGGACACTTTAGCGTGGCCAATTCATCTACCCGGCACATCTTTGGGTTGTGGGGGCGAAACCCTCACAAACATGGGGAGAATGTGCAAACTCCACACAGACAGTGACCCAGAGCCGGGGTCCTCAGCACCGTAGGCAGCAATGCTAACCACTACACCACCATGCTGCCCTGGTCAACATTATTAAGGAGCACGGGCAGCATGGTGGCACAGTGGTTAGCATTGTTGCCCACGGCGCTGAGGACCCGGGTTCGAATCCCGTCCGTGGATCACTGTCCGTGAGGAGTTTGCACATTCTCCCGTGTCTGCATGGGTTCCACCCCCACAACCCAAAAAATGTGCAGCATAGGTGGATTGGCCACGCAAAATTGCCCCTTAATTGGAAAAAATAATTGGGCACTCTAAATTTATTTAAAAAAAACATTATTAAGGAGTAAAACAGGACAGCAACATCAGTGCCATATATGCAGTTAGAAAGAAGTTGCCTGAGCTGGGTACATACCCACGAGGCACAAGAGAAAAAAAATAAAGATTTCCAATTCTCATTTAAGTGAACTTTACGCCATACTAAAAGTGAATCATTGCCAAACAATCTCTTCAGCACTAAAAATTTTATTCTTCCATCCTCAGTGAATTATTTGGCATTCTAACATACACTTCCTAGTTTAGGCTGCGTTTCTCAGTATGGACTGTTCCATGCAATTGGTTAAGGAGACATGCTATTGTTTGTCCTGTTCACACAAGTCCAGATCTCCTGCGAATGATACCAAGCTGGTTTGGCTCTCTACTGCAGGTTGCAGTGATAAAGCCATTCGGAAATCTCAGTCTAAGTGTAATGAATGGCTAGCTCTGTCTGTTTACTGCTGACAGCAAAATACAGGCAATTATTCTATCCTCCTATATAGCACCACTCCCAAAAATGTTTTAATTGTGTCACAGAAGGGAATGCTTACTCTTTCTGATGATCAACAGTTGCCTTTGACAAAGGTGGACTAGAATGAGAGGATAATTTCAAGGGTCGATGAGGTTCAGCACTGGCAGGGCGGACAGGGATGTGGCTCAGTAACCCCAGACTGTCAGCTGAGGTCACAGTGGTATGCTGAGGTAGCCAAGGACTGGATGCATTCTGTTACAAAAACACAGATGGTTATACAAATGAATGTTACATTCTCTGAAGTTGACTGCAAAACCTTTGAATGCAATCATTTGCTCACGTGCAAATACAATTTGTTTTTCACAAAATTAAAGCACCAATGACAACGAAAAACATACAAAAAATTAAAAGAATGCAACAATCCACAAAATATTTAGCCTCTGAAAAGTAATTTCATTTAGTTACCCACTTATTGCTCTTATCCGAGCTGTTTTTCAGTAATAAAATATTGACACGTTAACTGTACAATGATTTGCTGAATCTGTTAGACAACTCTAATCTCTGCCAAAGTGAGTCATTTAATTAGCAAAGAAAAAGCAAATTCACTTAGTAAACATCAATTTTCCAACAGCAACCATCAATGGTCTTCATAAACTCATACGAACATAAAAAAAAGGGCAAATAATGTATCAAGTAGTCCACTAATCTGTCCCCCAAGTAGGCCACACTTCACTTTATTTTTAATGCAGTTTAAAATGAACAGAAATACGAAACAAAATAGGATTTTGTGATACAAACTGTGAAAAGTTAATAATTTTTAAAATTGGCAACCTTTATTTAAATACTTCACAGATCTGAAATTATTAAAATTGAGAATGTTTTTCTTGGCCTACTTCTCTTCATTGGTTACTATTCATCTCAATAACGGATCATTATAAAAAAACTTTATTTGAGCAATTTAAGTTAATATCTATTGTTCTTTAAAATTAAATAAGATTACAAACAACTCACAAATCCACACATAAAGAAACATAAAGGAACATACCCTCCTCAAAGAAGCTTCAGTACTCAGAGGGTTTTCAGGATGGACCCACTTAGATGAGGTCATACTCAGACCTGGAGACAGATGAGTTCCATTTGGATACTGCCAGATTATAGGATAGAGTCCAAGCTGGTTATAAGCAGATGGATGGGTCTGGCTGAGGAGCTGAGGTGAATGTTGCTGAAAAAACTGTTGCTGATGGTGTGCCAGTGTTAAGGGGTTTAAATTTCTTACATGCACAGAATCTAAATGCCCACACACCAAAGATGTTGATGGAACCCCAGGTAAGACTGCAGGAAGGTGATGGGAAGAGTGAACAGAATGAGGTGGGGCACTGCTGAGAACATGACCATTATTTGAGGCAGAGGGCCGTGGTGAACCAGAAAGATGATGCGATGCTGCTCTTAGAACTGGATGAGAACTATTTGTGGTTAAACAAGATGAATGCGATGAGGTATGTAGGGGATGAATATGCGGGTGGAAATATGGAGACAAAGGTTTAGCCCCTGTGTCTGGTCCAACTAAGGCTGGATCCCTGTAAACTGTAAAACGCTCATTCTTATCAACAATTAAAGGACTTTTGGTAGTTTCCATAACTGTCCTTGTAACCACATGTTGAAAGATGGATCTTGATGATTCATTTTTACATCTTGAAGTTGTTTTGGTGATAGAAGCAGTTGGGCTGCACGGATAAGAGATTTTAGGCTTTAACGTATCAAGTGAAGTATTTGTTTTGCTTAGCTTATTGGTTTTGTCGGCAGCATGGTTACAAGTATTGGGCTGTAGTCCTGAGGCATCAGCTGTTTTTTCTTTTTCTGATCTATTGTTAGTTTCACTGACAGTTGAGAATGTATTAATTTGAGATCTGACTTCACAGGTAATTTTGTTGTTCAGATGCAGATCTGCTTTGGATTTCTGAATAGTTGAAGTACGCTTGTTTATATTCAAATGTACTGGAGTGATTAAGTTAATTTCTAGGTTCTGAGATGCAAGACTGTGAGAATGGATGTTAGCAGTTCTATGAAGCAAATTGTCTGATAAAGTTCCATTACTGATATCAGATATAGATTTCTGCACAGTTGCTTTTTTCATTGCATCTGGTGAGTGTTCTAAGCACACAGATTTACTTATGGTTTTCAATTCTACAATGCACCCTTGAGTAATTTCATGTGATTTTATACTCTGCTGATGGCCAAACTCTGTCCTTTGGAAGTCAATTTTCTTGTCAGCTGGTTCAGGCTCCTGCATTTCATTGTCCTTCTTAACCTCCTGCGTTTCATCACAGGGAGTTGAATTACCAAGTACCATTTGTTCCCCTGTTCCTGTGTGGTTTTGGGATTCATCTTTAGTGTCATCTGATGTGATTTTGGTTTTCAGTTCCATTTCTGAACTTTGCTTAAAGGATGAATCCAAGATGACTTTATTAATAGAAATTTCAGACTCGCTGCTCTCAGTATCTGAGATATTATCGGTTTTTAGTCTTTCTAAAGTCGCTTGCTTTTCACCCTCTTCTTGCTTTCTCCTTTTATTAACAGACTGCTTTGTTTTGTTCTTTGAAGATTCTGTATGAAAAATAAATTACATTATTCCCAGCTGCAATATTTCACAAATACTCACTGTGAAAAGAAACAATTAAAATAAAATACATTGCCATTTTTACCTTCTTTTATAGGATTCTCAGATTTTTCCTCTTTTATCTTATCTTCCTCTGGTATACTGCTATCTGATTCTTTCCTTTTGTTTGAACGATTGATCCTTTGCTGCTGTTGATTCTGCTTTCCTGATGTAATCTGGGAATTCATCATTGGCCGTGGACTATTGGCTTGTGCACGTGTATAATGACCCTGGATGCGGTCAAATAACAAATTGTAGCACATTTTTAAAAAACGGTTTCAATAAGCTTTATTACATCTAAAATCAGAATATGCTCAATATTTTTGTGGAAGCCAGCAGAATCATTTTCTTCCTGCACATTTTACTTTTTCGTCTCCCAGCCAAATACAGAGAACAATTTACAGGTGTGAAGCCACAGATAGCCAACATTTCAAATTATATGAATAGGGAAACTGAATTTAAGAACGGAAAGAAGGTCAGAAAGATTGTTCAAGAGGTTTCTGTAACAAAAAGATATCATGCTCTGGCCAACTGAAATTTCAGACAGTGCAGAGAAACGGGTTGGCAATGAGCCAAAGGAAAGAAGCGAGGAAAGGACACAGAGACTTAAGAAGGTGACATTTAGATTTGTTGCTAGGAAATTTCCAAAGACAAAATTTTCAGAATTCTGAGTCACTTAACTGGAGCTAGAATGTGTTGTGAAAGAACAAGTTAGATGGGTGTCTTGAGAACAAGCAGACAGCAGTGGTAATAATATAAATAGGGTTTAGCACAACAAGGATAATCATACAGTGGGACTCAGAACGTGAATGTGCAAAATCACCTCAAATTGTAATAGAACATAGAACAGTACAGCACAGAACAGGCCCTTCGGCCCCCGATGTTGTGCCGAGCAATGATCACCCCACTCAAGCCTAACGTATCCACCCTATACCCATAACCCAACAACCCCCCCTTAACCTTACTTTTTAGGACACTACGGGCAATTTATCATGGCCAATCCACCTAACCCACACATCTTTGGACTGTGGGAGGAAACCGGAGCACCCGGAGGAAACCCACGCACACACGGGGAGGACGTGCAGACTCCTCACAGACAGTGACCCAGCCGGGAATCGAACCTGGGACCCTGGAGCTGTGAAGCATTTATGCTAACCACCATGCTACCGTGCTGCCCCAATGTTGGGAGTCATGAAGTAATGTACTTGGGCATGCCTTCAGCGTTCCATAATGAGAAGCTAATTAAGGAACTTATGTGATGTAAGCAAATGGCTGACAAACCAGTTTAACAATAATCATGATACCATTTTCATTAGTAATTGGGATGGTTTCTTTATGATAAAAACGATTGGTTTAGAAAATACAGGTTGAACATTTTCAGAATGAGAATGACAAGAACAGTAAGAAACTCAGATCATTGGAAGCCACAAACTCGATTGATCGGAAAGCAGGAAAGCAACTAGATCTCAAAGAGGACTGATAAAAGAGACGCTGTTAGATAAACTGGAGGTTAATAACCAAGTGAAATACTTAACTCAGTTTTCAGCAATATGCATCCAAGATCAGATCAGCAAGTCTTCATTAAGCTGCAGATTTGTGTATCCAAGAAGCATATAAAACAAAATGTCTGAACGTCTAAGCTATTCATAGAATCACAGAATTTACAGTGCAGAAAGAGGCCACTCGGCCCATCAAGTCTGCACCGGCCCTTGGAAAGCCCACACCTCCACCCTACCCCCGTAACCCAGTAAACCACCTAACTAGTTCTATTGCACTAGAAGGAAACTAGAACATAATAGGGATATTAGAAAAATAACTGAATAGGTGAAGACAAACAACAAATATTACAAGTTGTGCAAGAATGAAATATAGACAGGGAAAGAAACAAGAAAACAGGAACTTGCACTTAAACAGCACCTTCATGACTATATGACATTCCAAAATAGCTTCAGAGCAAATGAATTACTTTCTAAACTCTTGCATTATATGAAAACACAACAGCTAATCTGTGCGTAGCAGTGCCCCATCAATAACAAAGACCTCAATGAACAGATAATTATTTTAATGGAACTTGGTGAGGGATAAATGCCATCAAGGAGTTCCCCTGTTGTTTCCTGAATAGTGGTATAGTAATTGTTACACCCAGCTGAGATGATGGAAGAGTCTCTGTTACATCTGAAACATGGTACCTCTGACAACGTATCACTCCATCAGCACTGCACCAAAATATCAATCTAAATCATGTCTACTTGGGAACACACTGCCTCATGTTTCTGGAGTGGGACTCGAATCATGACCTTCCAGCTCAACATCGCAAAGGCAAAGAGTACTACCACTGAGCTAAAGTTGATACCAAAGTAGTGTAAGTTCTATATATAAGAAATACTGTGGGGGTGTAGGGCAGTGAGGAAAGAGTAAAGCAAGCAGATTCAGTAAAAAAGGGGAATAGTAGCTAACATAATTGATTGTTTCCATACAAAGAACTCAAATTTCATTGGGGTTTACGATAGATTATGAGGTCAAAATAAGGAGAGAAGTTGCTCTGTGAAACATTTATAATGTGAAAACAGGAAGGTTTTATTTACGGAGATTTCAAACAACTTAGCCATAAATTGTTAATTCAACAATGATTTAGTCAGAAATAAAAAGTGTATTACAATGTCATGCAA
Source organism: Scyliorhinus canicula (assembly GCF_902713615.1). Taxonomy (NCBI): domain Eukaryota; kingdom Metazoa; phylum Chordata; class Chondrichthyes; order Carcharhiniformes; family Scyliorhinidae; genus Scyliorhinus; species Scyliorhinus canicula. The sequence goes on from NC_052161.1 coordinate 73,126,269, forward strand.
TACTGCTCATAACCAATATATCAAGAAAATAGCAAGAGCCAGTTTTCAGATTACCAGTTTTCAGATTTTTAAAAAATAAATTTAGATTACCCAATTATTTTTTCCAATGAAGGGGCAATTTAGCGTGGCCAATCCACCTATTCTGCACATTTTTGGGTTGTGGGGGCGAAACCCACGCAGACACGGGGAGAATGTGCAAACTCCACACGGACAGTGACCCAGAGCCGGGATCGAACCTGGGACCTCAGCGCCATGAGGCGGTTGTGCTAACCACTAGGCCACCGTGCTGCTCTGTTTTCAGATTAATTTGGTAATTTAGTCCAGAATCCAAATAGCAAGAGTGAAATTTGGGAGGCTGTATTAGATTGGAAATAAGGTAGCAAGTACCCACATTCAAAAAAAAATGTGCAAGTCTATTTCATGCAGCTGGAGTCCCATCAATTATGAAAAAAAACTAATGGCATTGATCAGGGTTAAACTTGAGAATGATAGTATAGTTACAGTAAATAAAATCCAGCATGATTTAAAAAGGGCAAGACTGACTGACCAAACTCCACAACTTCTTCTGAGGCAGTGTAGTCCAAAGTAGACATTGTATATCTACACTTCCAAAAAGCCTTCAACAACAATCATCTCAAAAGGCTGAATGCAAAACTGAAAGCAGTGAGAATTTAAGGCAGAAACTGAATTATTTTCAAGGGACAAATAGTGATTGGAAATGTGCAACCAGTCTGCAATACAGAAACACAATAACAGTAGGTTGAAACATGATACAAATGTTGTGGAAGGCTGGGTCATATGTTCAAGGCTGAGATAGGCAGATTTTTAATCAGTAAAGGAATCAAGCGTCATGGGGATAAGGCAGGATTATCATTTCAGATCAGTCATAATCTCACTGAATGGCGGAGCTGACTCAATGAGCCGAATGGCCTACTACCGCTCCTACCTCTCATGGAAGGAGACCTAACCAAAACTTAGGAATAGGAACAGAATACAAACAGCATCATCATAAATTATATACTGCCTTTAACATAATAAAATTTCCCTTGGTGCTCACAGGAGCATTATAAAAAAAAGACACCCAGCCACAGAATGAGATATCAGGTCAGGAGACCAGAAGTTCAATCAAAGGGGTAGGTTTAAGGAGTACCTTAAAGGAGTAAAGCAAGGCAGAGGGAATGAGAGGTGGAGGGAGGAAATTTCAGATGACAAGGCTAACAATTGAAGGGACAGCCACCACTAGTGTAGCGATTAAAATCGGTAACGCTCAATAGGGCAAAATTAGAGAAGCACAGATAAGTTGGAGGGTTGTAGTGCTGTAGGAGATTACAGGGAAAGGTGGGGTACAGGGTATGGGCAATGGAGGAATTTGAAATCGAGTTGAAAATTTGAAAACCAAGCCATTGCTTGGCCATGAGCCAATGTAGGTCAATGACCACAGGGGAGGGTGAATGGAGCTTGGTGGAAGTTGAACCACAGGCAGCAAAGTTTTAGATTACTCGGAGTTTACAAAGAGTAGCTTCTGGGAGGCCAGCCAGGAGAACCTGGAATGGTCAAGTCTAGAGGTAACAAAAATATGAATGAGGATTTCAGAGTGTGAACTGAGACAGGGGCGAACTTGGGTTGTGCTGCGGAGGTGGACGTAGGTGGTCTTAGTGATGTTGCAAAAATGTGGTTGGAAGCTCACCTTGGGGTCAAATATGACAACAAGATTGTGAACAATCTGCTTGCATGCTCGACAGTTGCTTTAAGAGAGATGGAAGTAGCTCGGGATTGGAGTTTAGACCGAAAACAATAGTTTTGCTCTTCCCAATATTTATTTGGAGAAAAATTCTGTTTATCTTGTACTGGAGTTGGATAAGCAGTCTCATAATTTAACAACAATGGTGGTGAAGTAAAGCCTACTTCAGAATACATGAGAAAATTAATGCTGTGTTTTTGGATGATGTCACCAAAGGACAGCATGTGTTTGAGGGAAAGAGGCCAGGATCGATCCTTGGGCCCTCAGGAGGTAGCAGTGTGGGAGCGGAAGAGAAACTATTACAAGTGATTATCTGAATGTGATTAGGTAGCTTAAAATGTAACTAGGTGTGATAAATCCCCCCCCAGCTGGACAACAATTGAGAGGCTTTGGAAGAGGATGGTGTGGTCAACTGTGTCAAAAACCGCAAGGAGGTCAAAAAGGATGAGAAGTGCGGCGCTGAGGACCCGGGTTCGAATCCCGGCCCTGGGTCACTGTCTGTAAGGAGTTTGCACATTCTCCCTGTGTCTGCGTGGGTTTCACCCCCACAACCCAAAGATGTGCAGGTTAGGTGGATTGGCCACGATAAATTGCCCCTTAATTGGAAAAAATGAATTGGATATTCTAAATTTTTTTAAAAAAAGGATGAGAAGGAACACTTTACCTTTCTCACATCTCAATAACGTGGATTCCTACATCAGACTCCTATTCATTGACTACAGCTCCGCCTTCAACAACAAATTCCCAGCCAAACTCATATCAAAGCTCCAAAACCTAGGACTTGGCTCCTCTCTCGGCAACTGGATCCTCGGCTTCCTGACGCATAGACCACAATCAGTAAGGATAAACAATGATACCTCCTCCACGATAGTCCTCAATGTATCTATATAACGGGGCCGAGGTGGTGATGGTTAACTGCTTCAAATTCCTAGGTGTACATATCACCAACAATCTGTCCTGGTCCACCCATGTCGATGCTACGACCAAGAAAGCATAACAGCGCCAATACATCCTGAGGAAGCTAAGGAAATTCAGCATGTCCACATTCATTCTTACCAATTTTTACAGATGCACCATAGAAAGTATCCTATCTGGTTGCCTCACAGCATGGTATGGAAACTGCTTGGCCCAAGATGGTAAGAAACTAGAGAGTCGTGAACACAGCCCAATCCATCACATAAACCTGCCACCCATCCATTAACTGTGTCTACATCTCCCGCTGCTTTGGGAAAGCGGGCAGCATAATCAAAAATCCCTCCCACCCGGGTTATTCTCTCTTCCATCGGGAAGATACAAAAGTCTGAGAACCGCACTAACAGATTCAAAAACAGCTTCTTCCTCGTTGTTACCAGACTCCTGAACGACCCTTATTGACTGAACTGATCTCTCTATGCATCTTTTCTACTGTTGTAGCACTATACTCCGTATGCTTCACCCGATGTCTATGTATTTACATTGTGTATTTATCGTATGTCCTATGTTGTTTTCATGTATGGAACGATCTGCCTGGACTGTACGCAGAACAATATGTTTCACTGTACCTCATTACATGTGACAATAAATCTAAATTTATATCACCAATAACATCCTATTAGAGTTGTTTTGGTACTCTGGCAGGGGTGAAAAGCTCATTGAAGGGATTAAAATGTGGAGTTCAAAGAAAAGTGAGCACAGATTTGGGGGATCAACACATCCTGAAAAGAAAAGTGATGCTGGAGATGGGGCAATATTTTGCAAGGATGGTGGGGTCAAGAGTTGTTGCTTTTTTGAGGCAATCAGTCATGATTTCAGTGAATGGCAAAGTAGATTCAATGTGCCGAATGGCCTTCTGCTTCTACAACTTTGGAGAGGGTTGATGACAGCAAATTTGAAGGAAAGAGGGACCACAGCAGAAGACAGAGAACCTTAACAATATCAGTTAACAACAGCAACCAGGAGAGGAAGTTAGGTGATCAGCAGCTAAGTGGTAATAGGGTTGAGTGAGCAGGAGATAGGTCTCATTGACAAGGTAAGAGTGCATGAGAAAAATAGGAGAGAAACTAGAAAAGGAGTTCAGGGTTAGGGCCACAGAGAACTTTCAAAGACGTTTGGCCAGATGGACCAGTAGAAGGGAGGGACAGAGCAGAGCTGATGTTTCAATGCCAATGACAGAGTCACCCACAAGCTTTTCATGTTATTGGTTGGATGTGAGGTTACAGGAGATTGGGGAGAGGGGTTTAAAACAATGGTTAACAGTACAGAAAAGAAGCCAAGGATTATCTTTGCGTTTCAGGATAATCCTGCACTATTGAACAGTATTAGCAGTCAAAGTTGTCTGACATAATCCCTTGGACCCAAGGCAGAACAGTCAGGGTGAGAAAGAGTAGTTCTAGAGGATCAAATGTGGAGGAGAGGGTATGGTTGAGCAGAGCAGTAGCTTTGTAGAAATAATGTGATGATCTGTGTCATTTCTATTTTTAAAATTTAGAATATTCAATTTTTTCCAATTAAGGGGCGATTTTAGCGTGACCAATCCACCTATCCTGCACATCTTTGGGTTGTGGGGGCGAAAACCACGCGAACACGGGGAGAATGTGCAAGATGTGTGTAATTTCTGGCACAACTCATCAGTTACATCATTTCAGGAAATTCCCGATCATTATGACCCAGACCTTATGAGCGACAGGAGTGATTTCCATATTGCCACACTGTTCAAAACTTCCCCTGATTCAATGCTGCTGCATATTTCTAATGGAAACTTCCAAGCCAGCTTCTACAGAAACGTGCAGCGCCCATAGATTCGGGGAATGACATGACACACCCTATTCTTTTACGGCATTAGCTGATCTCTATGGTAAATGTTAATGTCCAAAGTCTGTGAAAGGGCAAGTGGGTACATGGATGAGAGGTAAGTGACAGAGGGTGACATGCTATACTTAAGATTTCAATATACAGATGCATTTAGAAATAAATCAAAAGACGTATATTTTATTTTTTTAAAAATATTAATTCATGGGATATGGTCTGGGTCAGCATTTATTGCCATCACTGAAGGCATTTAAGAATGGATCTGTAGTCACATGTAGGCCAAACCAGGTAAGGACGGCAGATTTCTTTCCATAAAGAACATTAGTGAACCAGATGGGTTTTTACGATAATGGTTTCATGGTCATCATTAGACTTTTCATTCCAGATTTATATTGAATTCAAATTTCACCATGTGCTGTGGTGGGTTTCAAACCCTGCGTCCCAAGAGCAATACCCTGGGTCTCTGGATTACAAGTCCAGTGACAATACCACTATGCCACTGCCTTTCTTTGAAAAACAACAATGTTTCACAAATAGGCAAGAACACAAATCACAAGGTTATCACAATGCAGTATATTGGCATCATCTAAAAAAAATAGTATAATTGAATTAAATATAACAAAAAATCATCAGCATAGAAAGCCACATAAATACATACACATTGGAGTTTAGAGAAGTTACTCATCATTCCAATTTTATACCATTTGAGTTAATTAATCAGATTACAACTTTATTATTCCCAGACATATAGCTATTATTCTTTATTTAAACATACGTAGAAATATGCAGTGACCAGTTAAATATAATTTGCAGACTGGAACTATAGGAGCCTTTCACATCCTGCATTATATAATTCCAATTGTATTAAATACTCACATGAACTGCTGGACTGTTTTGATTGGAACGAGACCTTCGTCTTGATGTGATGCCTATGTTTTCACCTTTCAGCAGAGAATGAACAACATCATCCAAAAAAGTCATTTGTACCATAGATGGGTCAACATTCTGCGGTTCTAGCACCTGGTTTCATCACAAAAACAGGACAGCATTTATAATATATAGCAAAAAATTTACTTGCTGCACTTAAATGAGAATACTGTCTCTAAAATATTGCACTGAATGAGCATTAATGCTATTGAGCATTTGTAACGTATACATTTCCCACCCTTGACTGCTATCCTGTGACCCATGCTAGGTGCATGTATGGGCAACGTGTTTCAGTATGATGAATAGCCTTTTGACATTTACTATCAAGGTTCATATGTGAAAAAGAACCATTGCAGTAAGGTAATTCAACTTCCAACATCAATGAGACTGATGAGTCATATGGGTCATCACCTTCCTTAAGGTGGAACAGGAGCAGTCATTTATAAAATAAATTGCATAGCTTAAGGTAGTGATAATTTACGTAACTAAAATTTGCAGATTGTTCACAATTAATTTTTCTACATTTCACCATGGCCAGATCAATAAATAAATTTATGTTGTGGTAATAAGAAATCTTTCAAATTCAGTTTACCTGGTCATTCATCACGATCATAGTGCGGCTTAAAAGATCGTGATAGGTAATGATACCAGTGAACCACTGGGTGGCAGAATCTTGCCTGTATACTCGTACTCTATAGCCGTTCAATGAATATGGACCTGTAAAGAGCAACAAAGGAGCAACTGGTAACTGCAAAGGTACAAGAGATAAAATTGAAAATTATGTTTCATATCAGTTCCTGCTGTTACAAGGGCTGAACAGCCGGTCCCAAAATAAATTATGTCCTAAATATGTTGCCCATAATTTTGCATTGAAATGAATTTTTAAATAAATTGCTAATATTATTCACTTTTCACATAATAACACAAATGCACAAGAAGAACACAAAATAATACCTTGCATAAAAATCTCCTGAACCTTTTGTTCTTTAACCCAAGCTTTCACTTCTTCATGAAGCGGAGGGTTGTCCCTGAGAACTGGGCTCAGACTGTCTATGTCGTCCTTTTAAAAAAAATAATAGAAGTGTCTTTGTTATTTTGTAAAGCTCAGCGCTGCCATGTTCCACTTGTCACAGCTCCCTTACATCAAATTTTTTGATCTTTGCTACCATAGACCTATTGATTTTTCTTAACATTATATGCATATAAATAAACATGAAAGGACACTTGCCTTCAGTCCTGACATATAGAGAGCAGGGAGGTTATGTTGGAGCAGTACAATACTTTGGTTAGGCCACAGCTGGAGTAGTGTGTGCAGTTCTGGTCGCCTCACTTTAGAAAGGATGTGATTGCACTGGAGAGGGTGCAAAGGAGATTCACCTGGGTGTTGCCTGGGATGGAGCATTTGAGCTATGAATAGTGGCTGGATAGGCTCAGGGTGTTTTCTTTAGAGCAGAGAATGCTGAGGTGGGGGAAGAGGGGAGACATGATTAAAGTGGCTGGATAGGCTCAGGTTGTTTTCTTTAGAGCAGAGAATGCTGAGGTGGGGGAAGAAGGGAGACATGATTGAAGTGCATAAGATTATGGGAGGTATGGGCAAGATGGATAGGAAACAGCTGTTCCCCTTAGTTGAAGGGTCAATAACGAGGGAGCATAATTTTAAGATGAGGGGCAGGAGATTTAGAGGGGATGAGAAAATAAATTTTTACCCAGATGGTGGTGAGAGTCTGGAATGTACAGCCTGGGAGGGTAGTAGAGGCAGGAAACTCCACAACCTTTAAAATGTACATGGATGAGCACTTGAAATGTCATAACATTCAAGGCTATGGTCTAAGTGCTGGAACGTGGGATTAGTGTAGCTTTAGTGTAATTTTGCCGGTGCCAACTTGATGGTCCGAAGGGCCACTTCTGTATTGTATGACTCTATATCATCAAGAGGCTTTGCCTCTCTTTTCTCTACCTCTCTTCTTCCCTTTAAGACACACCTTTAGATCTATCTCTTAATCAAGCTTAAACCACCTGCCCTAATATAACCTTCAACCTTTATTAATCACTGGGTTAGTCCCAGCTGGAATATTATGCCCAATCCTGTGCACTATATATGAGGTGGTTGCGGACCTTCCGTTAGGTGGAGGAACTAGCAAGCTAGGATCATTCTCCTTAGAACAGAGAAAGTTGGAGGGGAAGGTTTAAATGGGTTGTTCAAAATCATTAAAAGATTTTAATAGAGCAGATAAGGGGAAGCTGTTTCCAGTGGCATGAAGTACGGTCATTAGAGGAGACAGATTTATGGTAACAGGCAGAAGAACCAGAGGTGAGATGGAGATTTTCCTTTTTAACATGAGTTGTCAGGTCTGGAATGCACTGTCAGAGAAAAGCGAATGTAGAATTAAAAATAACTTACAAAAGGAAATTGTATATTTAAAGGAAGTGTCGAAAAAAAGGAAAACTTTGCAGGTCAATGGGGAAAAGATAGCGGAATGGGACTAAATTGCAGTCACAGTGGGACAAATCTCCTCCTATGCTGTTCCATGATTTGATTTCATTTGAAAAAGAACACAAATACAACACCACACAGTTTAGTGAATATTGTCACGAATTTGGACAAGGGCCAGAAAACAGACCAGCAAGCAGACAGACCCACTTCCTGCTCTTGATTCCTTAAAAAGGGAATATTACTTTCATTATTTGTGGTAGTTCTCATTTCCCTTAAAATCAAGACACATCTTAAAATGAATTTTGAATAATATTCCCTCAATCTCCTGCTGAGTTTTCAATCTCAGTGACAAGAGCTTGTAAGAAGGAGCAAAGCTGAGGGCTGGACCTTGCACATAATTTAAATTAACATTGGCAGCTACCAGAAAGCACATAACTGACTATCATCTGCATCAACACCACATGGAACTAGAGTGTATATTTTAAAAGGTAGAATTATATGTAAAAATAGATTTCCTTTCTTCTACATAACTGTAGCTTTTCCAAGTCCAACAAATCTCAGCGGTAAGATTTCTTTTGACAGCTAACCGAGTGATTCTATTCTAAGACTTCCCTTTTGCACACACCGGGACAGCACACACCAGTCGTCTAATTTTACCTCTTCTCAACTAGCGGATGAAACACCAAGGAAAGGGGACTTTAAAAAAAAATTGTATTTTTTAAAATAAATTTAGAGTACCCAATTCATTTTTTCCAATAAGGGGCAATTTAGCGTGGCCAATCCACTTACTTGCACATCTTTGGGTTGTGGGGGCGAAACCCACACAGACACGGGGAGAAGGTGCAAACTCCACACGGACAGTGACCCAGAGCCGGGATCGAACCCGGGACCTCAGCGCCGTGAGCTGCAGGGCTAACCCACTGCGCCACCGTGCTGCCCGACTATATTTGTATTACTGCATATATCAAAAGGGCTCATATTGTTTGATATATTTGCAAAAAGCCTACTGATAAAATAATCTGAAAATTATTTCAACTGCAGAGAAAACCACAATAGTATGAAATTAGGAATTTTTAAAAATTTTAAATGCCCAATTCTTTTTTTCCAATTTAGGGGCACTTTAGCATGGTCAATCCACCTACTCTGCACATCTTTTGGTTGTGGGAGTGAGACCCACATAGACAAGGGGAGAATGTGCAAACTGCACACGGACAGTGACCCGGGCCGGGGTCGAACCCGGGTCCTCGCCAGCAGTGCTAACCACTGTGCCATTGTGTCGCCATGAAATTACTGTGAATGAAAAACCCTCTTTCATGTTAAGAATTCCCATTTTAAAAATCTAGCCTCCAACATCAATAGATGCTAGCTGTACAAAAGAAACTTAGTACAGAGGAAAGTTAGTGACAAACGCAATATCCAAATACAGTTGCCATGGTTCTCATTTCTCAATTTGAAAAGTACCAACGAAAGTAATCAACCTATCCTATTCCATTCATTCATCCTGAACATTACACTTCTAGCCAAATGACGTACACTTTTACAAGAAATATATATAGAATAATACACAGAATAGCATGTGCATGTGAATATCATGCATGTAGGATCGGGGTTATGGGGAGAAGGCAGGAGAATGGGGATGATATTGGGGATCAGCCATGATTGAATGGCGGAGCAGACTCGATTGGCCGAGTGACCTAATTCTGCTCCTATGTCTTATGGTCTTATGCAATACTTTATCTTTTTAAACTTATTTTCTACTTTGACCAAGGATTTTTTATCCATAAGATCCATATTGCATACAATAATAGACATACTGAAAGTTGTAGGTTCGAGTTTCATCACAAAGACTTTGGCACAAAATCTAGGTTGACAATTCAATGCAGAATTGAGGGAGTGCTCCACCATCAGAGGTGTCTTTTTTGGATGTGACGTTACAGTGGGGGTCCAATTGCCTTTCACGCAGACATTAAAGATAAGATGTCATCTCACAATTTCAAGAGCAGCAGATAGTCTAAGTTAATATTTATCCCTCAACCAGTGTTGATGTTACAGATTATTTGGTCACCATCACACTAAAGTTTGGTGGACCCTGCTGTGTGCAAATTAGCTGCTGTGTTGCTCCACATTACAGAAGCGACCATATTGTGAATGCACTTCGCTAGTTGTAAAGATTGTTGGGACATCCTGAGGTTGTGAACTGCTTTGTAAATATAATCCCGATGCCATACAGAAAGTATTCTAAACAACTGCAATCTTCAGTAAGGGCCATCCAAAGTCAAGACTGCTGCCGACACCACAATAACATTGGACCAGAATACAAGTACCACATTCTTCTTAAAATAACATTTCCACCTTCTGAGAATTATATCCAGGGTTATCTGCATAACATCCTAAAAATTAAATCACAAGAACTACCAGCCCCAAACCTTTACTTCATGGAAAACATAGACAGTACAATGGTTAAAAACCATTTGTTTTATAACAGTATCTCCATTTGCTCTGAACATCGTCAGCACTAACTGGCTCCCACATTCAGACTGAAGATCTTAGTTGAACCAATTTAACCAGTACATTAAGCCATTCATCACCTCATGCACTCCAAAAAAATTTAATTATTCCAATGCTTTGCTTCTCCAAATACACAAAGGTGATGATTCTTAACAAGCTCACTTCAAGGCGTTCAATCACAAGGTGAAAGAACTGAAATATCTGTAGCCTACCTCATTTTGATTGCTTTGATCTAGCTCACCTTTGTTCAAATTGAAACAGATGCCTCATATTGCACAACTGATCATTTTGAACATGCAATACTTAATTCAGCAGTGAAATTATGTGAAGGAGTCACTTCTCCTAGAGACTAACAATTAATTTCAAACAATGTGGTTATTTAATTGATTACAGCCTCAATGGCAAAACAGAAAACGAGTTTCATAAATTGACAATTTGAGAGCAATTTTCCCTCTAAACTGCATGCATAATCTGCTGCACATCAATGTGGAAGTTAGACATAGGCCGTTCAGAAGTAGTCCCCCTTTTAAGATACTGCATGTGTGGGGCCAAACAAAAACATTTTAACGGTACTGTGCATTGAAATGAACAGGTCATGCAAAACCAAAGAAAAGTATCGGCAATATTGCTCGAGAGGCTGAAGCATAGCATTTAAGATAAAGACATAAAGCATAAGAAAGTTCTATTTTAGGCCAGGAATCCCACAATTCCATTCCACCCTCACCCCAAGATAAGGCAAAACAATGTTTGGAGAGATGGAAAGTTAAAGAAATTAAAAGAAACACAGCTGATTTGAATTATATATCTTCGAACTGCTTGATGCAAATTCACTGACATTGAAACAAAAGGTTTATTATAGAAAGTACAAGGCTGCTCTTACAAGTCACAAAATAAATTTGCTTTACTTACATTGAAACATCTCTTTTGAACATATCCAAAAATACAGTACTGTACATGCTGTAATGTTTCATTTTCAAAATTATTTTTTAAGATGAGTGTTGCTTGGCAAGGGCAGCATTTTTGCTTATTCCAAAACAAAATGGTTTGTTTGTGCCACTTTACGAATCAATTATGCCAATGTAGGAGATACATCACATTTCTGATGGGCAGGATAATCTTTTAAATCTTTTTTTATTGTTAACTTCCCCAAAAGGTGTTGGTGAACCAGTCTACGACGATTCATCAGAACCATGGCCGACTTGATTGATACTAATTTTTTGAAACGGAATTCAAATTCTCAGGATTTGAACATGTTCCCTGAATTAGTAGTCCAGGACTCTGGATTACTTGTTCAGTACATAACCAATGAACTACCATACCCTGTGCGACTGCTTCATCCTCATCAACAAATACGCAGTAGAATACCTTGATATCACTGCAGACTGGTAATGCATTGGATCAGAATAAAAATCTTAAATAAATGGTGTTTACTGGAGAGACAAAAACAATATTTCATTAAATCTTTAGTGTAGAAAAAGGTGATTTGGCCCATTGAATCTGCACTGGCCCTTGGAAAGAGCACCCTACCCTGCCCACGAACCCACCTTATCCCCAAAACCCAGTAATCCCACCTAACGTTTTGGGCACTAAGGGGCAATTTAACATGGCCAATCCACATAACCCACACATATTTAGACCGTGGGAGGAAACCGGAGCACCCGGAGGAAACCCACACTGACATGGGGAGAAGGTGCAAACTCCACACAGTCACCCAAGGCCAGAAAGATCCCGAGTGCTGTGAGGCAGCAGTGCCACAGTGCCGCCCATAAAGAAAAAAGTCACAATCCAATAACATTTAAATTCAGCTACAAAGTCCACAAGTACAATTTTTAAAAATGGACCAACAAATATGCCATAGCATGACACCTCATCATCTGTGCTAATAATCTTCCTCAAATACCACTTCTGTTAATCATGGGGGGACAGAGTCCAGGCACCATTGAACAGGCTAGGGGTATTAAGAGATACGGTATTACAGTAGGCTGTTTTTACACACATTCAGGATTACAGGAAAATTGGGACAATAGGTAGGTCACCTACACTATTGTCCAGAAAAATTAATTACTTTCTTTGTAAGATCATCTTTATTATAGAAGATGTATCTTTCACACAGTGAAGCAGTAGACCAAGCTGTTTTTAAGGCAGAGGTAGATCAATTCTTAATAAGCATTGTGTGTGTGTGTGTGTGTGTGTGTGTGTGGGGAGGGGGATAAGTTATCAGGGGTAGTTGGAATGCAGATTTGAGGTCATTATCAGATCAGCCAAGCTCAAGGGGCCGAATTGCCTGCTCCTGCTCCTTGTCCATATGAAGAGGTGGATGGAAAAATCGTTAGACAATTTGATTACAGCATCAGTGATATCATCCACATGGCCACTGTACAGTTTATGATAGGCATGTTTTAGTCTTGAAATTTCAGTTTTATAAATATCTGATTAGAAATTGTCTGGAAAAACTACTACAGATAAAGGATGCAAAGAATAATTAAGAAATTACAGTGAGATCCAGGTAAGATAAATGGGTTTCAAAAAAGTTAAAATATCGGGCAGCACGGTGGCACAGTGGTTAGCATTGCTGCCTACGGCGCTGAGGACCAGGGTTTGAATCCTGGCCCGGGTCACTGTCCGTGTGGAGTTTGCACATTCTTCCCGTGTCTGCGTGGGTTTCACCCCCACAACCCAAAGATGTGTAGGGTAGGTAGATTGGCCACTCTAAATTGCCCCTTAATTGGATACTCTAAATTTTTTTAAAAAGTTAAAATATGCAAACAAAATCTGCTTACAAACTTTGTCTATTTGAAAGTGTTCAAGATAACTTTAGAAAAACAGATTCTCACTACTCTTACAATTTTCAACAAATTAAATTAAATTATGACACTCCCCAAATTGTTTTTCAACAGTTCGCTCAAAAAAAGGGATGAAGCATAGATGGTCAATTCGTAAAGTTCAGAATACTCAAACAATGAATTTGTCTATTTAAGTTCTACTTCAGTAACCGATCACATTGATTTACGTCAAAGAATGTAGAAGGTTTTGCAAAGTAGACACATCTCCATCTAGAAAGAATCGGCACAGCAGCACAGTGGTTATCACTGCTGTATCACAGCGCCAGAGACTGGGTTGACTGTCGGTGTGGAGTTTGCACATTCTCCCAGTGTCTGCGCATGTTTCCTCTGGGTGCTCCAGTTTCCTCACAGTTCAAAGATGTGCAGATTAGGTGGAGGGGCCCCTTAGTGTCCAAAAGTTAGGTGGGGTTACAGGGTTACGGGGATAGGGTGGAAGAGAGGGCCTAGCTGGGGTATTCTTTCAGAGAGTCGGTGCAGATTTGATGGGCCAAATGGCCTCCTTCTGCACCGAAGATATTCTATGATTCTATCACATGGACTATCTAAACTCACTAGCCTGAGTTTTTGCTGCCATAACCCAACCTGGAAGTCAATTTCACTTTCAAATCACCATTAAAAATATAAACCTAAATTTCCTGCTTGTTTTCATGATTTGCATTCTGAACTTGAAGTAGTGTTCCAGATTCACCTTTACAATTCAATTTACTAAAACATCTTTATTAGGTTACCTCCTTTCTCTGAAAAACACTGTTCGCCATAGCTTAGTTCTCTGGGACTATGAAACAAACATCGTGGCTCTTCCTTGCCCCACCTACAGAACTCAGCATCGTTATGTGTTGGGGACTGAAACTCACCACAGTGCTCAGGGCGTTATCTCATTATAGACTATTACATAATCAAGCATTTGTTTTGGTAATAGACTGCAACGTTCTAATTTCTTTGTTGATTGTTGCTCCAACATGTTGAATACTGAACCACCAATATTTATTTAATTTACATTCTGATGAGTCATGATCCAGGGACCTGGGAAATTATGCAACAGACCGGTGACTCCTGACCAGTTGGCCCATCGCCCACTCAATATCCCAAGGCTCTTTATTTTCTGGTCCAGGAGACAGAATTGCGAAGCACTAAGGCAGCAGCCTCCATTATCAGCGCCCTGAGTTTCAGGCAGGTTTATACTCTGGCTGAGGGTGCTGAGTCCAATCTCTCTCCCCTGGTCTATTCATTCATAGCTATTTGAAATTAATGGTCCAATCTAAATAAAACATTCCCCTACTCGCAGCTGGCTAGAACTAGTTTCTCGAGTAGATTATCAGTGCAATACATATACAGAATTTTTCCTTCCTGCAGAAAGCTTCAGGAGATAAGAAGCAGCTGTTTATACAAATGTCATATATATTCATTGCCAGACCAGGCACACTCTGAAGTCAATACAGGGAAGATATGACTCCGCACACCACAGCAATTCTGCAATCCTCACACTAAACCACTCAATGCAAATCAGCTATCAATTTGCAATAAATGAAACTGAAGCTGTGCCATGAATGGAATATTTTGACTAAAACCACCCACGAGAGCCTAATGCAAGGAGGAAAAGGAGAAAGAAATGGGCAGTCAGATGCGTAGAAATAGATCTCATCTGAGAATTGCAGTGAAGACTGAACATATCCCAAGAGATCTGCAGCTCCCATCTCAGTGGACTGTAATCAAGAGATGAAGGGGAGGGAGAACTTGTGACAAGGACAAGCACCAGGGAAAGGATGCTGAGAAAATTATTAGAACTAAAAGCTAACAAGTACCCAGGTCCTGCCTGGCTTCATCCGAGGGTCTCAAAAGAAGTGGTGGCTGCTCAGATAGCAGATGTCTTGGTTTTGATTTTCCAAAATTCCTTAAGTTCTGAAAAGCTCCCACCAGATTGGATCACAGAATTGTTATGCCGCAGAACGAGGCTATTCGGCAGTGTGTGCGCTGACTCTCCAAATGAGTAGCAAGGCTTAATGCCATTCTCCTGCATTTTTCCGTAACCCTGTACATTGTTTCTATACAAGTAATCATCTAATGCCCTCGTGAATGCCTCCCCCATACCTCCAGGTAGTGCATTCCAGACCTGAACCACACATGTGATAAAGTTTATTCGTTCATCACATTTGTTTATTTTGGAAATCACTTTAACTCTGTGCCCTCTTGATCTTGATCCTTTTACAAGTGGGAACAATTTCTCTCAATTTACTCGACTAGCACCCTCATGATTTTCAGCATCTCTGATCAAAGCTCCTCTTAGCCTTCTTCTCTCCAAGGGGAACAGTCCCAACCTCTCCAATCTATCCTCAGAACTGAAGTTTCTCATCCCTGGAACGATTCTTGTAAAACTCATCTGCACTCTCTCCAATGAGTTCACAACCTTCATATAGTGTGGTGCCCAGAACGGTACATAATATTCCAGCTGAGGTCCAACTAGTGTCCAGTATAAATTCAGCATAACCTCCTTGCTCTTGTACTCTATTCCCCTATTAACCTAACCCAGAATATTATAATCTTTATAACTGCCCTTCTTCCTTCAATGATCTATATACATAGACACCCAGGTCTCTCTGCTCCTGCACCCCTTTAAGAATTTTACTCCTTATTACATATTGTCTCTCCATGTTCTTCCCACTGAAGTGCATCACCTCACACTTCTCTGCATTGAACCTCATCTGTTACCCATCTACCCACTCCACCAACGTGTCTATGCATTACTATTAGCTTCCTATTATTTTGCCAATTTTGTATCCATGTTGAGCTAAATCTTTTCTCAAGTTTGTTTGTGGCACTGTTGTGAATGCCTTCTGAAGGCACACTACACAATTACTTCCTCAAAAAACTCCACCAGGTTAGTTAAACACTATTTTCTCTTTAGAAATTCATGCTGGCTTTTCCTAATCAACCCACATGTTTCCATGGGACTACTAATTCTATCCAAGTAATGGTTTCTAAAGGCATGCCCATGACTAATGTTAAGCTGACTGACCTGTAATTGGCTGGTGCTATCCTTAGAACCTTTTTTGAACAAGGGTGTAACATTTGCAATTCTCCAGTCCTCTGGCTCCTCCCTCGAGTCGAGGGAAGACTGGAAGATTATGGCCAATGCTCTTGTAATTTCCATTCTCACGTCTTTTAATATTCTTGGGTGCATCTTATTTGGTCCTGGTGCCTTCTCAGCTTTCAGTACTGACAGTCTATTCAACATTTCCTCCTCATCAATTTTGAGCCCTTTTAGGGACAGATTTTTATCATCTATTACTATGTCCTGGGTACCATATACCTCCTTGGCAAAGACAGATGCAAAGTCTTCATTTATTACCTCAGCCATGTCCCCTGCCTTTCCTTTTCGGCCCTTAATCGTCCCTACTCCTCTTTTACTATTTATCTGTCGATAGAAGATTGCGGGATTCCTCTTTATGTTGGCTGCCAGTCTTTTCTCAAAATTCCTCTTTGCTTCTCTAACATGCTTTTTCACCTCCCCACTGATCTTTCTATATTCCTCTTTGTGCTCAATTGAATTTTCCACCCAATACCTGTCATAAGCACATTTTTTCTTCCTTTGCTTAATTTCTATCACCTTTTTTTGAACTCCCCAATTCAAGGAAAGAGACAGAAAGCAGGAAGGTTCAGGTCAGCATAATATGGCCAAGGCAAAATTATTAAGGAAGCTATAGTGGGACACCTATAAATCTCACAACAGAGTCAACATGGTTTTCTGAAAGGGAAATCATGTTTGCCTAAGTTGTTAGAATTATTTGAGGAAGTAACAAGCAATGTGGATAAGGGGTGAACCTGTGAATGTGGTGAACTTAGATTTCCAGAAGGCAATTGACAAGGTGCCACGCAAAAGTTTACTACTCAAAATAAGAGCTCAGAGTGCAGGGGGTAACGTATTAGCATGGACAGAGGATTTGCCAGCTAAAACAGAGAGCAGGCATAAATGGGGCATTTTCAAGTTGGCAAGGTGTAATGACTGGGATGCCACAGGGATTAGTGCTGGGGGCATCAACTGTTTACAATCTATATCAATGACTTGGAAGTGGGTAAAAATAATGTGGGAAAATGTAAACTTGTCCATTTTGGCAGGAAATACAGAAAAACAGTACATTATCTAAACAGACAGACTAGAGAGATACAAAGGGATCTGGGTATCTTGGTGTATGAACCACAACATATTAGTATGCAGCTACAGCAACAATTAGGAAGGCAAGTGGAATGTTGGTGTTTATTGCAAGGATAATGAAATGCTTTGTTACAGTTGTACAGTAGTGAGACCATATCGCACAGCTTTGGTCTCTTTATTAAGAATAAAATTAAGCTAGAAGCAATTGAGAGAAGGTTCACTTGACTGACACCTGGGAACGAGGGAGTTACCTTCTGAGGAAAAATTGGAAAGGCTCGGCCTGTAGCCACTGAAGTTGAGAAGAATGAGAGGTTATCTTACTGAAACACATAAAACAGTGCTCACTGCGGGGCAAAGTGGCACAAGTAGTGGCGACTGTGGGGCAAAGTGACACAAGCCATGCTGACTGTGGGGCAAAGTGGCACACAAACAGTGCTGACTATCGGGCAAAGTGGCACACAAATAGTGCTGACTATGGGGCAAAGTGGCACACAAATAGTGCTGACTATGGGGCAAAGTGGCAAACAGTGCTGACTGCGGGGCAAAGCAACACACAAACAGCACAGCAGCATGCATACTCCACTGACTGTGGGGCAAAGCAGCAGATGTAGGACACAAACACCAGATCTTCTTCTGGTCCTGCAGAATAAATTGGAAAGCTAAAAACTCAGACATATAAACCGTTTTGAGGAAATTGTTGCGACACTAGGATGTTTAATAAAATGCAGAACTGTCCTGGCAAAACTGGGACGAGTGGCCATCCTCGAGATGATGCTGCTTCACCCAAATTATACCAGAACTTTGTAAGGATAGATTGCATAAACCTGAATTGATTGCCTCGAGTTTGGAAGGTGAAATAGAGGGTGATCAAATTCTCTTCAAAAGGCTAATGGTAATTGCTAGTATACACGTAAAGTGAATATTTCCAGTGGTGGCGGAATCCAGAATAAGGAGAAACAATTAGAACCAGGTTATTTAAAAGTGAAATCAAGAAGATTTCTTTCAAAAAAAATTTAATTCATCTTTTTACAGGATGTGGGCTTCACTGGCTAGGCCAACACTTGTTGCCCATCCATAATTGCCATTGAGAAGGTGGGTGTGCTGCCTTCTTGAACCGCTTGGGTCCATGTGTGCATGTACACCCCATAGTGCCAATAGAAAGTGAGTTCCAGGATTTTGACCCAGTGATAATGTAGGAACGGTGATATATTTCCAAGTCAGGTGAGTGACTTGGTGGGGAACTTCCAGGCGCTGGTGTATCTTCTGCCCTTGTCGTTCTAGATGATATGCAGTCTTGGTCTGGTAGATGCTGTCTAAGGAGCCTTGGTAAGCTGTTGCAGTGCATCTTGTAGATGGTACACACTGCTACTGTGTTTCGGTGGTGGAGGGAATGAATGCTTGTGGAAGGGGTGCCAACCAAGCAGGCTGCTTTATTCTGGATGGTGTCAAGCTTCTCAAGTGCTGTTTGACGGCAAGTGGGGAGTATTCCATTACACTCCCAATAATATGCCTTAGAGGTAGTGGACAGGTGGTGAGTTACCCACCGCACAATTCCTAGTCTCTGACCTGCTCTTGTAGCCACAGTATTTATATGGCTACTCCAGTTCAGTTTGTGGTCAATGGTAACCGCCAGGCTACTGATATATAGGGATTTGTGGCGACACGGTGGCTCAGTGGTTATAACTGCAGCCTCACAGTGCCAGGGACCCTAGGTTTGATTCTGACCTCAGGCGACTGTCTGTGTGGAGCTTGTACGTTCTCCCTGTGTCTGCGTGGGTTTCCTCCCACAATCCAAAGCTGTGCAATTTTGGTGGATTGGTGTGCATCATCAGGAGTGGCTCAGTAGCAACACTACTGACCGACCTGGCTGAGTCCTAAAGGATGCAACTGCTAGACTGGTTCTGCGACAGGTGGTGAGGGAGCCCAACAAGAGGGAAAAACATACTAGATCTCATCATCACCAACCTGCCTGCCGCAGATCCATCCGACAGTATTGGTAGGAGTGACCACCACAGAGTCCTTGTCGAGACAAAGCCCCATCTTCACATTGAGAATACCATCCATTGTGTTGTGTGACGCTACCGTTATGCTATATGGGATATATTCAGAACATTTCAAACAGATCAAGCAATTCGAGACCGGGCATCCATGAGGAGCTGTGGACTGTCAGCTGCAGCAACCATTACTGCCAAGCCAGGGGATCCACTCCGGTTCAACGAACAGTGCTGAAGGGCATGCCAAGAGCAGTACGAAACATACTGAAAAATGAGGTGCCAATAGGACTACTTGCATGCCAAACAACATAAGCAGCACATGATAGACAGAGCTAAGTAATCCCACAACCAATGGATCCCATCTAAGCTCTGCAGTCCTGCCACATCCAGTCGTGAATGGTGATGGACAATTAAACAACTCACTGCAGGAAGAGGTTCCACAAATATCCCCATCCGTAATGATAGAGGAGCCCAGCACATCTGTGCAAAAGATGAGGCTCAAGCATTCACAATAATCTGAGTGATGATCCATCTCTGTCTTCTGCAGAAGTCTCCAACATCACGGATGCCAGTCTTCAGCCAATTCGATTCACCTTGTGTGATATCAAGAAACGACTTAAGTCACTGGATACTGTAAGGGCTATTAACCCTGGCAATATACTGGCAATGGTACTGAAGGTTTGTGCTTCAGAACTTGCCGCATCCCTAGCTAAGCTGTTCCAGTAAATTACAGCACTGGCATCTACCTGGCAATGTGGAAAATTGCCCAGCTATGTCCTGTGCACATAAAGCAGGACAAATCCAACCCAGCCAATTAGGGTCTATCTGTCCACTCTCAAATCATCAATAAAGTGATAGAAGCGATCATTAACAGTGCTATCATGTGACACTTACATAACAATAACCTGCTCACTGACACTCAGTTTAGGTTCCGCCAGGGCCACTCAGCTCCTGAACTTTTAAAAATATTTTAAAATAATCTTTATTGTCACAAGTCAGCTTACATTAACACTGCAATGAATTTACTGTGAAAAGACCCTAGTCGCCACATTCCGGCGCCTGTTCGGGTACACGGAGGGAGAATTCAGAATGTCCAAGTTACCTAATAGCACATCTTTCAGGACTTTTGGGAGGAAACCGGAGCACCTGGAGGAAACCCATGCAGACATGGGGAGAACGTGCAGACTCCACGCAGACAGTGACCCAAGCCGGGAATCGTACCTCGGACTTGGAGCTCTGAAACAACAGTGCTACCCACTGTGCTACCGTGCTGCCCACATTACATCCTTGGTTCAACATGGACAAAAGAGTTGAATACCAGAGGTGAGTGACTGCCATTGCCATCAAGGCATTTGAGTATGGCACCAAGGAACCCTAGCAAAACTGGAGTCTGGAAATCAGGGGCAAAACTCTCCACTGGTTGGAGTCATACCTGGTACAAAGGAAGATGGTTGTGGTAGTTGGAGGTCAGTCATCTCAGTTTTAGGACATCACTGCAGGAGTTCCTGCCATCCAACCATCTTTAGCTGCTTCACCAATGACCGTCCTTTCAACATAAGGTCAGATGTGGGGTGTTCACTGATGGTTGCACGATATTCAGCACCATTCACAACTACTTAGACACTGTGGCCGTCACATGCAAATTCAGCAAGACCTGGACAATATCCAGGCTTGGGCAGACAAGATTTCATAGAATTTACTGTGCAGAAGGAGGCTATTTAGCCCATCGAGTCTGTACCGGCCCTTGGAAAGACCACCCTACTTAAGCCCACACCTCCATCCCATAACTCCGTATCTCCACCCAACCTTTTGGACACTAGGGGGCAATTTATCATCGCCAGTCCACCTAACCTGCACATCTTTAAACTATGGGAAGAAACCGGAGCACCCAGAGGAAACCCATGCAGACACGGGGAGGAAGCGCAAACTCCACACAGACAGTCACCCAAGGAGGATATGGATCAAAGTCAGTGGAAATGGAGTTGAGGTACAGAACACCCATGATCTAACTGAATGGCAGAACTGGCTTAAGAAGCCAAATAGTCTATTTTTGGTCCTATGGAGAAGCTGTCAAGAAATTACTGAAATTCTCAACCTTTCAAACAACAATTCACCAAAATCAACTCGCTGTCTTTTTCATAGAACCCCTACAGTGCAGAAGGAGGCCATTCAGCCAATCGAGTCTACAGTGAACCTCTGAATTAGGATCCTACCTAACCCCACCCTATCCCCGTAACCCTATCTGACCTGCACGTCTTTGGACACTGGGGCAATTTTAGCATGGCCAATCCACCGAACCTTTTTACTCTGATGTAAGAACAGAAGTTAAATTTCATTCTACAAGAAAAGCCTGGGAGGGCAGCATTAATTCGTCTAGAGTTACTGCATAGCTGGAAAAGCTGCATTCCAGATTTCTTTCCAACAAAATCTGACTGCAATTAGAACACTACACAGCAAGAAATCTGTCAAACATGGCAGAAAAAAACATGAGAAATTTCCTCCACGTGAGCCCAAAAGAACAAAATCAGGCTTTGTGCGAGTCAGCCTTATGTTGTCTCATATCAAAAAACTCCATTTGCCCAGCTTTTTGATAAAGAGTAAACTCCCTGCAATCAATGATTGATGGCATTTTCTAAATCCTACCAATGTGCCTGTAAGTTCATTTTAATAGTCACATGGTATCTGCACTTCCACAAGTCTGAATGATTCCCAACTGTGAACTTTGCTCCAGTTACTATGTAATTCACATACAACCCCCAAACATTAGTAGCATTTAACTTCTGTGACACAAGCATAGGCAGAGAGCAAAACAATCGTTAAGTTAATGATTTACTTTGACCTATTTAGATGCATTGTGACACTAAAGCATTCACTAGCCTCGATCTTCTCCAGGTCAATCTTTTGTAGTTCCCATTAACTTCCAAATGCACATGGTTGACGAGTCACTTTCTCATTGTAAATTTGATAAATATGTGAATGGATTAAAAACAGTCAACCACATAACAATGGAAATCCTAACCTATCAACTGTGTTGTCAGAACTCAATAAGAAATTGCAAAAAAATCAGCAAAAGTTTACCTTACAGATTACAATACACTAAATTCTTGTTTTGTGTAAATGGTTGTGGGTGGGGGGACGACAAAGAGAATAAATGACCGGTTTGTTGATATTAGAGGACCAATTTAAGAAAAACAATACGTGCATTTTACCAAAATGCACTGATCATTTCAACAACCATCTGCTCAATTTTTCCACATCTTGGCCCTATAGTTAGTTATTAGTAAAACTTCTATCAATGTGCAAGTCATCTCGTCAAGTAACTTGGCAACTTACCGACACAAACCCACATCATATCTGTCCATGTAACAGCACACCTTGTAGCTTTATCAACACATTGCAACTGCAGATTTTTTTCCCTGATAAACTTGCTTTACAAGAATGATGGAATTTCAGCCATAGAAATGTCCATGTGAGGCTAATGGCTATAAATCTCCCTAAATCTAACCGAGACGAGTAGCAACAGAAAAGCAGCTTTATTTGCAAAAGATGAATAACTTGTGGAGGTTTAACCATGTACACAGCAAGATGTGGAATTTCACTTTTGCACCAAAAGCATTGAAACTTTAATGTAAAAACAGAATGAGACACCGTTGTTGAGAACTCATCAACATGCCCTGCAGAGGCCTCAATGAAAAATGACCATTTCGGCAAAGAATCAGAAGCATATGGTATCCATGAAACAGTACTTGAATGACATCACATTTCAAAGAGGAGGAAGAAAAAATGGACAACATAAGAGAAGTGCTTGCTAAAACTGCACAACATTTACCTATTCAAGATGCATCATTCAATCCTCTAAACACATAGAGGAAGAACTTATCCCTGAAAGACTACTGAAATTACTTCAAAGCATT
Organism: Scyliorhinus canicula; assembly: GCF_902713615.1. NCBI lineage: Eukaryota > Metazoa > Chordata > Chondrichthyes > Carcharhiniformes > Scyliorhinidae > Scyliorhinus > Scyliorhinus canicula. The sequence goes on from NC_052161.1 coordinate 73,149,567, forward strand.
CAAATCAAAACCCCAGGAACACACAGGAAACAGCAGTGTACACTGTCATATACTGAAAAAACTTGCAATGCCATGTATCCATTTGACTTAAAACAGACTGAAATAATTTATATTCTATGAACTGCACAAAACTATAAATAAAACATTCTCAACTAATTAAGGCTTACAGTTCAAAATAATCACTATGCACCAATAGCACAGACATTTACCACCTTCACATTTCAAACTTCAGACTAAGCACCAACAATTTCAGCTTGCTCTCTAATAAACTAAACAAAATGATCACAAATATTTACTGAACTATAAAACTATCATCTTAAACTTGCACTTACTGTACCAACAACTCAAATTAAATTTTAGACATCGGGTTGGAATTTGCTGGCCAGTCCTGCCAATGGCGACTTCCAGCTATGGTTCCCTAGTGGCAGAGGGTGCAAAATTGGAGTCCCTGTCGACAACTATGGGACCAGAAGATCCCGCTGCCGGCCAATGGCAGGTCGCCTCTGCCACTGCAAAACACGTCATTCATCATTTTGGAATTCACATTTTTAAGCCTGATCAACTGGTAGAGTGCTACAAACACGAGCCCTACGTTACAATAACAGAATGTTAAGATTTCATAATCTATACATTCTAGGGGATTTTTACAGTAACTTCATTGCAGTGTTAATGTAAGCATACTTATGACAACAATAAAGATTATTATTAGTAATTAACCCAATAAACATGATAAGAAGTATGCTTTTGGTGCAGTAGTTCCAATGACCACACTCACTGCCTGTTGCAATATCAATAACAAGCAAAAATTAGTAGCAAATATAATTATTGCTCACGTCTATGCCTATTTATTGCCACATAATCCTAAAGCTCTGAGCAAAATTATTTTTAATATCTATTAAGCCTTGCAGCTCCCCAGAGCCATACAAATAATTCCAAGCAAAATCCAAATTTATTTACGAGTAATTCTTCAGAGAAACTGTCAGCTTTTCGCGCCCCTCTAACAAAATACATTGATGCCCGACTATTTTGTTTTACTGTCTACTTCCTTCATTCATTTTAATCTCATCGTGGATCATCACTCACTCGGCAGTCTTTTTTTCCCCCTGAATGATATAAGAAACCAAATATGGGGCGGGATGCAGCAACACCTTGACTAAGAATTAAATCACACCGGCCGCAAAATATCTCTATCACCTCAAATATTTCCCTCTTCAAACCTATTTGTGGATAATTAAAAACTCCTACAGCTATAACTCTATGGTTAATGCATGACTCTGTAATTTGTCTACAATCTTCATTTTAAATTTGCTTTTCACTGTTCAGTAGTCTACAATATAATCTAATTATCTTGCTATTCCTTAACATAATCCAAAGAGATTTTGTTTGGACCATTTCTCTATTCAAATGTTAGCACTCGAATACCACTCCCCATCTACTTTTTCTTTTGTGTCTTGTCTTTCCATTATATTTAATTGCCGATCCTAACCCAGTCGCAATGACTGCAACAGTACCATGATTTCCTACCTTAATCAATTTTAGTTCTTCTATTTTCTTTTCTATTTAGTGAATCTATATTAATACAATTTCATTTTTAATTCCTGCAATTTGGTTAATTTTCTTTCTTTACCTTTACACATACCATTTTTAAAAAATTAAACTATCTTGTTTTGTTTAACACACTTTCAGCTTGCTTAATTGTCCATTCTAGATGCACCCTTGGACTTGTTCTCTGCTTGCAGCAGCTTGTAACTTAATGAAAACATTGCTCTTGTAGCTTAATCTGAATTTTTTTCTGCGGCAAGAGAGATGATTGCAGTTGAGGAAAAAGCAAGATGTGTCTGAAGCTCTGGTATGGAGGCTTGCATCATCAGAATCTGGTGGAGATGGAGGAACTGGGAAAATGGGATAGAGTCCTTCCAGGAAGCAGGGTGTAAGGAAAAGTTACAGTAGTTGCAGGAGTCAATGGGCTCATAATGAATATTAGTTGATAACCTATCACAAGAAATGGAAATCTCCAGGAAGATCGAGCATATAGACACTGACATTAAGTTTCTACAAAGATGCAAGAAAGCAGACAAGATTCCGAAAGGGCTACAGATCACAAACCCCCTCAAGTCAACGTACAACACAGACTACGCTGAGAGACTCTGCCATTGCACCTCTCTCACGCTCCCCTACCACCTCGTACGCCAGCTCTACAGCAGATGATGCAACCTGGAAACCAAGATAGAGGCGATATTCTCAACTTGCGCTCAGGACGCAGCAGACCAGCTGCGGAACACCGCCAAACAGATGAGACAACAATACTATGCCACCTATATGCACACCAAGAACAGGAAGCTTGAGGAACGCGGCATGAGCACCAGCAGCAACCAAGCCTCCCCCAGTACCACAGTACATAGAACATAGAACAGTACAGCACAGAACAGGCCCTTCGGCCCTCGATGTTGTGCCGAGCCACGATCACCCTACTCAAACCCACGTATCCACCCTATACCCGTAACCCAACAACCCCCCCCTTAACCTTACTTTTTAGGACACTACGGGCAATTTAGCATGGCCAATCCACCTAACCCGCACATCTTTGGACTGTGGGAGGAAACCAGAGCACCCGGAGGAAACCCACGCACACACGGGGAGGACGTGCAGACTCCGCACAGACAGTGACCCAGCCGGGAATCGAACCTGGGACCCTGGAGCTGTGAAGCATTTATGCTAACCACCATGCTACCCTGCTGCCCCAAAGTAGAAAACAATACAGGGAAATCTATTGTCAACTTGTCGGACTGCACCCTTCAACTAGACAAAATCGAAGTCCTCAGCAGAGGGCTCAATTTCTGCACCACCATCAAAATGGACACCATCAGTCTTGCGGCAGACACGGAGGAATTCATCACGCGAATGAGGCTCCGGGAATTCTTCCACAGACCCCAAGAGGCCGACAGCGAACCGAACGAGACTACCAATGAACTGCGGAACAGCAGACCGAGAGATCTGCAGTGCGGCAACCGAAGAGGAAAGAGTCAATTGGACCCCTCCGGAAGGCCGCTGCCCTAGGCTTGACATGTATGCTCAAGCCGTCGGGAGTTGCGTCAATGCCAGATTCATCAGTCGCATTCACAAGACAGTCCCGAACGTCACGCAAGCACATCGTAACGCCATCTGCGCTCTCAAGGCCAACCGCAACATTGTCATCAAACCAGCAGACAAAGGAGGGGCCACCGTCATACTGAACAGAACGGACTACTGCAAAGAAGTATACCGACAACTCAACAACCAGGAACACTACAGACAGTTACCCGCAGATCCGACCAAGGAACACATCCGCCAACTCAACAGACTGATCAAGACCTTGGATCCAGACCATCAGAGCACCCTATGTGCTCTCATCCCACATACTCCCCACGTTGGGAGATCTCTACTGCCTCCCGAAAATACACACGGCCAACACACCAGGCCGTCCTATCGTTTCAGGCAATGGGACCCTGTGTGAGAACCTCTCTGGCTACAGAGAGGGCATCTTGAAACCCATCATACAAGGTACGCCCAGCTTCTGTCGCGACACGACGGACTTCCTACAGAAACTCAGCACCCATGGACCAGTTGAACCAGGAACATTCCTCGTCACAATGGACGTCTTGGCACTCTACGCCAGCATCCCCCATGACGATGGCATTGCTGCAATCAGATGCATTCTTGGACACACTCATCTCCATCAAGGACGGCCACCTCAGCACTTCGCTTTATCGCAAGTCTAGGGATAACCTCACGATGCTCCACTTCTCCAGCTTCCACCCTAAACACATTTTAAAAAGCCATCCCCTATGGACAAGCCCTCCGTATACACAGGATCTGCTCAGACGAGGAGGAGCGCAACAGACATCTACAGATGCTGAAAGATGCCCTTGTACGAACGGGATATGAAAATGAAATGAAATGAAATAAAAATCGCTTATTGTCACGAGTAGGCTTCAATTAAGTTACTGTGAAAAGCCCCTAGTCGCAAAATTCCGGCGCCTGTCTGGGGAGGCTGGTAGGGGAATCGAACCGTGCTGCTGGCCTGCTTGGTCTGCTTTAAAAGCCAGCGATTTAGCCTCGTGAGCTAAACCAGCCCCTATGGCGCTCAACTCATCGATCAACAGTTCCAACGCGCTACAGCAAAAAACCGCATCGACTTCCTCAGAAGACAAACACAGGACACAACCAACAGAGTACCCTTCATCGTCCAGTACTTTCCCGGAGCAGAGAAACTACGACATCTTCTTCGCAGCCTTCAACACATCATCGATGAAGATGAACATCTTGCCAAGGACATCCCCACACCCCCACCACTTGCCTTCAAACAACCGCACAACCTCAAACAAACCATTGTTTGCAGCAAACTACCCAGCCTTCAGAACAGCGACCATGACACCACACAACCCTACCATGGCAATCTCTGCAAGACGTGCCAGATCATCAACATGGATACCACCATTACACGTGAGAACACCACCCACCAGGTACGCGGTACATACTCGTGTGACTCGGCCAATGTTGCCTACCTCATATGCTGCAAGAAAGGATGTCCCGAAGCGTGGTACATTGGCGAGACCATGCAGACGCTGCGACAACGAATGAATGGGCATCGCGTGACAATCACCAGGCAGGAATGTTCCCTTCCAGTCGGGGAACACTTCAGCAGTCAAGGGCATTCAGCCTCTGATCTCCGGGTAAGTGTTCACCAAGGTGGCCTTCAGAACGCGCAACAACGCAGAATCGCTGAGCAGAAACTTATAGCCAAGTTCCGCACGCATGAGTGCGGCCTCAACCGGGACCTGGGATTCATGTCGCATTACATTCATCCCCCACCATCTGGCCTGGGCTTGCGAAATCCTACCAACTGTCCTGGCTTGAGACAATTCACACCTCTTTAACCTGGGGTTACCCATATCTCTGCATCTGTAAAGATTTAATTGCCTGCAAATGCTCGCATTCTAAGCATTGTCTGGCATCTTTAACTTTGTCTATATAGATGTTTCTGGAACATACCTCTTCATTCACCCGAGGAAGGAACAGTGCTCCGAAAGCTAGTGTTTGAACAAACCTGTTGGACTTTAACCTGGTGTTGTAAGACTTCTTACTGTGCTCACCCCAGTCCAACGCCGACATCTCCACATCACAAGAAATGAAGACAGAGAAGTCAAAGGGGAGACAAAAGTCAGATGAACGAAGTGAAACTGAGAAAAGAATGGAAATTATAAGCAAAGTTGATTCAGGGCAGACACGGCACTGATACACTCATTAATATATCATGAAATGAACTGAGGAAAGCGGTCCAAGTAAAATGGGAACAAGGAATGTTCTACATATCCCAGAAAAAAGGCAGGCACAGCCTTATCAGTACACCCACAGCAACACCTTTTATTTAAAGAAAGTGGGATGAGCAAAAAGGGATATTGTTTAATGAGAGATAAAGTTCTCACAAGTGGATGAGGGTTCTGGTCAATTAATTGGTTGGAAGAAGCAGAGTCCTCAGACCATCCTGGTGGGGGATGATGGTGTTGAGACATTGGCCATTCACGGTGAAGAGAAGCCAGTTAGAGTTATGAAATCAGAAACTGTTAAAGTGAACATGGATACTGGAAGAGTCGCAGATGTAGGCCGAGGGAGACAGGACAAGAGGGGAAAAAGTTGAAGTGGGAGGAAATCAGTTCAGTGGTCAGGAACAGGCTAAATTAATTGGTCTACCAGGGCAAACCTGTTTGTGGATTTTGGGAAGGAGATAGAAGTGAGCTTTATAGGGATAAGGAAAACATGAGCTAGGAAGCTCTGGAGGTGAAGTCAGTAATTGTTCTCGAGTCTCTGGAACCAGTTGCCAGAGGCAGTAGTAGAGGCAAGTACAATTTTGGGTTTTGGGCTAAATTGGGACTACAGAGGGAGGGGTCTAGGTGCAGGGAGAACATGGAGATGTGTGAAAGAGTATGTTGAGCTGAGGGAGGACATCTGACCAAACAAGTGGATATGGAGGTGAAGGTGATAGAAGAACAGCTCAATGTCATGCTGAGCTTAAAATTAAGGTGCTCAGGTGGGGGCAAAGAACAGATCATTCAGTGTCACAGAAAGAGGAAGGTCAGAAGGTTTCGTGACTACACGTCAAGAGATGAAATCAGGGTGAGTGGGTTACGAGATAGTAAAAGGAAAGATATCTGGAGGCATGTTAGTACCAATGTCTTGATGGAGAAAGAGAAAATGAGTCAATTGATGAAAATAAACTGCAGAGCAGGATAGTTTTGAGATAGTGTGTGCCAGTGCTGATGAACATAAAGGTAAAGATAGTGCCGTGAGCTACCACATGAACAGTGTGTGGATCTCAGGGTACAACAAGAAAAGCAATCCAAGGAATGTTAAATATTTAGGAGGTCCTTGAAGTCACATGGAACTGAAACACGAAGAGTGGAATTTCAGTTGGAATCCACACTGAATAAGTTGGAGCTGAAGACAGTTGCTGAGGAAGAAAATGTGACTGCTGTTACGATCCCAGTTGGTGCCATAAGTGGACAGGAAGATCCCAGAATGGAACCCTAGCTCAAAAGACCATGGGCGGAATTCTCCCCCCCACGCCATGTGGGAGAATCGCCGGAGCGCCGCGTGAGTCCCGCCACACCGCCCCGGCACCCTCACGCGATTCTCCCACCCCCCCAAACCAGTGCGGCGAGAATCACGGCTGATTCCGGATGGGCCGAGCAGCCGCCCCAACATGACACGTTCCCGCCGGCGCCATCCACACCTGGTCGCTGCCGCAGGATCTGCGCGGGACCGCTGAGGGGGGGGGGGGCCTCCGATGGGGTCTGGCCCGCGATCGGGGCCCACCGATTGGCGGGCCGACCTCTCTAAAGGAGGACCTCCTTTCCTCCGCTGCCCCGCAAGATCCATCCTCCATCTTCTTGCGGGGCAGCCTCGGGGAGGACGGCAACCGCGCATGCTCAGGTGACTTCATTTACGCGACGCCGGCCACGTCATTTACGGACATACTGGCGCTCGAGGGTGTGCAGAGGAGATTCACTAGGTTAATCCCAGAGCTGAAGGGGTTGGATTATGAGGAGAGGTTGAGTAGACTGGGACTGTACTCGTTGGAATTTAGAAGGTTGAGGGGGGGATCTTATAGAAACATATAAAATTATGAAGGGAATAGATAGGATAGATGCGGCCAGGTTATTTCCACTGGCGGGTGAAAGCAGAACTAGGGGGCATAGCCTCAAAATAAGGGGAAGTAGATTTAGGACTGAGTTTAGGGGGAACTTCTTCACCCAAAGGGTTGTGAATCTATGGAATTCCTTGCCCAGTGAAGCAGTTGAGGCTCCTTCATTAAATGTTTTTAAGATAAAGATAGATAGTTTTTTGAAGAATAAAGGGATTAAGGGTTATGGTGTTTGGGCCGGAAAGTGGAGCTGAGTCCACAAAAGATCAGCCATGATCTCATTGAATGGCGGAGCAGGCTTGATGGGCCAGATGGCGTACTCCTGCTCCTAGTTCTTATGTTCTTAAATAAATGCCGTAAAACTACGTTTGTAGGGCAGCACAGTGGCGCAGTGGGTTAGCACTGCGGCCTCACGGCGCCGAGGTCCCAGGTTTGATCCCGGCTCTGGGTCACTGTCCGTGTGGAGTTTGCATATTCCCCCCCGTGTTTGCATAGGTTTCACCCCCACAACCCAAAAACGTGCAAGCTAGGTGGATTGGCCGTGCTAAATTGCCCCTTAATTGGAAAAAATGAATTGGGTACTCTAAAAAATTTTTTAAAGTACCTTTGTTTTGTGAGGGCCACGAAGAATCCAGCACGAGTTTCAGGATTGAAAGAAATAACATTTATTTACAATAACATATATAACAGCAGCAGCAACTTCACTTACTGCTCACTCTCCTCCAGCCGGATCCAAACTGGCCAGCTTTATTTATGCAGGGAACCTGCTAATGATGTCTCCGCCCCCCTCATTGTGGAAGCTCATACTCCCAAAGGATTGTGGGATTGCCATTAGTCCCCAGCCGGCAGGTTATAACACTTTGTTTCCCTAACACTGCGAAAGCAGATTCTGGTGAATGCCTGATCAAACAAGAGAAGGGAAATGGAAAGCAAAGCAATGAAGATGAATGAGGTAAAAGAGGCAAGTGGAAATCCTGACACAAAGAGCAGAACTTCTTCCAAGGTTAGCATTCTTGGAAAAGTAGCAGTGAATTAGGCATGAATCAAAATGCAGAATCCCACAGACGCTGGAAATCTTTCTTAAAACCTATTACATGTCTAACTTTCCCGGTTGTGATAAAAGGTCATCGACCCGGAAAATTAATACTATTTCTCTCTCCACAGATGTTGCATGAAATCACAAGGATCACGAGCTTTTTCTGCAAAATATCTTAAACAGTATTTGAAAAGAGAAAAACAACATTGTTTTAGTCAGACTGCCGAGTTCTCATGAAGTATGTCTAATTTAAATGTTAATCCATGGTATCAGGTGCTGATCGTCCTGCTAAGACTCGGAGCACCAGCTCACCGAGCAGAAATTTGTGAGTAGTTACTTTCAGGCTCTGGGCCCTGAACTCAGAATGCAAGCTGTTGAATTTTTCAAGGAAAACAGGGACTGAGCTTGTAACCATTTATGTTGACACATCCAATCCCCTTCTAGGAACAACCCAGTTAAAACTGTCCATTTCTAAACAGGTTGGAAGGAGTAGCAAACGAGAAGCTAGACTTGGTTATCCTGACTCCTCGAGCACTCGTGGTCTTAAATGATTAATTCGACTAGAATAGGTTTTGCAAGCTTCACTCTGTCCTTTGGCAACATACAGTCTAACCACCAGCTACGTCAGCAACTGGTAAAAGCATTACTATTTTTGGAGCACAACTTCAATCCAAATGTCTTGCAAGACAGTCAAAATGTGTTGCAAGAGAATAAATTCCAGTCTGAGAGAAAAAGCGTATGCGATCTTCATATGGCACAGCTGTCATTGTACCAAAAAAGAGAAAGGTTAAGTACGTTACATTATTGACAATCACATATCTTAACGGAATGGTAATATGTGTGTGGTCTTACAATTTTAGTAAACAGAGGATGCCAAGAAGGAGAATGCTAGAGAATTCTACTCATGCGCACACATTTCACTTAGTAACAGAGTACTGTCGCATAAACTTTCCACAACCTTCACTCCCTCTGATGAATCTGACACAGATCAGTTAACTCAGGAAGTTCTCAGGTTTCGAAAATGCAGCAGAAACCAAAAATGCAGCAGAAACCATAACTGCACTTTGCACACACAGGCTTATGGTAACATGTGGGCTTTTAATATTAGATTTGCAATCAACTGACTTACAAAATAGTTTGGCATTATATTTATTTTCTTCTCAGAGAGAAGCACCCGAAACAGTGGTTAGATTTAATTTGATTTCCATTTTTAAATGTCCCTTAGTTAAGAGTTTCTCAGCACATTTTCTTGACAAATGGCCTCATCAGTAAGCAATGTACCAATAACTTTTTGAATTAATTATAAAATATTAGATATCAGCTTGGCTCTCAGGGTTTAAGCCTCACTGTAAGACTTAGTACTGCACTTCAGCATTAAGCAACTGTTACTGCGCAAGTTTATTCCAGATATGCCCTTTTTGGGTCTAATATTTAAGCAAGGCCCACAACTTGTCTGTTGAGATGAATGTGAAAGATCACACTGCAGATCAACATCTGAAGAAGAACATGGAGCTTCAGGAGTCCAGAGGCTCTGATAAGGCAATGAATTAAAGCAGCTACATTATTTTCTTTACCAAAGTTCCTCCATCAACATTTGGAAGGAACCAGACCCAGATAATGCCTAGAATAATAACATGATTCATGCAACGACCCTTCATGTTGATTCCCTTAGTTCCTATTTCTTTTATTTTGGCCCATGAATCTTTAATGGAGACATACCTTTTAAGTCAAGCACAGGATGTAAGGAACGCAAAAGTGACAAAATAATACACTGTGTTATAAAGTTTTGTACTTTGGGCAGAGGTACCCAGGCTTTATGGCACCCAATTGATTGAGAGGTTTGTTTGGATTGGTTGGCTGGTGGCAAATGGATTAGCCAGATAGCGAGTATACAGTGAAAACCATTACAAGCTGAATGAAATGATAACATCTATCTAGGTTGATTCCGGAGTTGAGAGGATTGGCTTATTAGGAGAGACTGAGTACTCATTGGAATATTGAAGAATGAGGGGGGGATCTGATAGAAACAAATAAAATTATGAAGGGAATAGTTAAAATAGAAGCAGGGAGGTTGTTTCCACTGGTGGGTGAAATTAGAACTAAGGGGCATAGCCTCAAAATAAGGGGGAGCAGATTTAGGACTCAGCTGAGGAGAAACTTCTTCAGGATTGTAAATCCATGGAATTCCCTGCCCAGTGAAGCATTTGAGGCTGCCTCGTTGAATGTTTTTAAGGATAGATTTTTGAACAGTAAAGGAATTAAGGGTTATGGTGAGCGGGTGGGTAAGTGGAGCTGAGTCCACAAAATGATCAGCCATGATCTTATTGAATGGCGGAGGAGGCTCAAGGGGCCAGGTGGCCTACTCCTGCTCCTAATTATTTTGCTCTTTTATTCTTATATATCTGAAAACCTAGGCTGCAGATCACACTAACCGGATGGACGGAGGGTGGGTGAGGGGGTTAGAGATTAGATAGTAGTTTACAAACAAGAAATTTTCAAATCTGGTGATTGTAGTTATTGGTCAGCCGCTTAAAATAAATGTTAATTTCAACCGTGTTGCAACTCTGGGTCAAGTGGGGCTGGAATTGACCACGTACTAGCCCAGAGCATCGAAGCAATATTTACAAAAAAGCAAATAAAAAATATATTGAAGAAAAACTGATTCACGAATTCTGAAGACTTGAATAGATTTTAAAAATCACTGAACATGATATTAATTATTTTTGTTCATGAGTTATGACCTAAAAGGTTACTATGTTTTACTAACCACAAAATTAAGTCAATGGCTGAGGAAACAAAATATAAAACAATATACAGGTGCAAAACCTCAGACTAAAATAGATCTGAAAATCTAAGGAACAGCTCACAAGTACAAAGAAACAGCAAACATAATCTCACCATACAATCAATGTTTCACAGTAATCACCATGCAAATAATTTTTGACTTGCTGTTTGTTCTGTCCTTCAGATTTCTTTCCCCTTTTTGGCAGACTTTCTGCAATATTGCCCTGAGCATTATGCAATTGCAAAATTCAACAACCTCCTGTCCAACCCACACATTGAACCTTCCTTCCACATGCCAGACTCAAATTCCCTTGGAAATGTAAACAAAAATAATGACAAGTTTAACAATTTTAGTGTTTTTGACTCTCCCTTTAAATAAGAAATCATTTCAAGGCGGTGTAGCTGTCGGCTGTATCCTTTACATTAGCCAGCTATTTATTTTCTGAAGGATACAGCTTTTATTGCTGAATATCACTTTAGCTGTTTACATTCGGGACTAACAAAACAGATGTTGAGAAACGCCAAAACAGACTGTGGCCCCAGCCTTGAACTACAGACAATGAACATTATTCTCTTTACAGAAACAGTAACACGCTGAACACATGAAATTAAACCTTGCCAGTGGAGCAAGATAGAACATGCTCAATAGTTTGGACATCTGTATTGCTTTGTGATATGGACACACTGCATGATTGTGCTCCCAAGCATGCCAATAAAACAGTTCTGGGCTTCAGGCCACAGCACTGGTGGTGACTATGAACCTATCAGGCCCTTGTTGCCACGGTTATTCACCCTGCTGTAGAACTGAATCTGCCATGATATTATTGCCTGTCACACAGCTGCGCCAACTCATTTGAAATGCAAATTCTGACTATGTATCCAACAGCTGCAGTCGCTCATGTCTTATCAAGCAGATATAAGAAACCTTTATCCAATTTATTTTTGAAATTTGGCATCACTTTCCCCTTCCTTCAATCGAAGATCTTTACTCCTCTTTTCATTCTGCCCTTAATTTAATATTTCTCTCATGAACTATATTTGTCTTTTCTTTCTTCTTGCTTCCTATACTCACTTTTACCCTTTTTCGAGGTTATCATATTTCTTTTCTTCAATCTCAAGCTTCCTTTCCTAGCTTAATGAGATGAGAGTTTGGTTGACTTTTTCCACTCTCTCTCCTTGACAAGGACCCTGTTGAAAGATTTTTCTTCAAACATTTAAGTAAAAATAATCAGTCATCTGAGGCCAGCAAAGAAAACCAGTAGTGTGACGCCAAGAAAGAGAGAAAGTCCATGGCCACCAAGAGGCCGGTCTAAAAGCTTTCGAGTAGAACTGGGGAATGCAGCCCACGACTGAGACAGTTTGCTATGCTGGGATCCCGTCCAAGTCTGCCACATGATGGATCCCTGCTAATAGGATGGACCAGCAAGATCAATGCTTATACATTTATCACAAATAATCAGATTCCTCAAGATGGCTTTCACTGGACATAATTGATGGGACAGCAAATATATCTGACAGGCACATTGCAGATTGATGCCATTCATGTAAATAAAAAAGAGAGTCAAGTTAAGAGATGCCATCTTTAGTATGGCTGGTTCCTTCTTGAACAACATTTGATAGAAGGTCTACAGTTTCAGAATTACCCAAAATAATTACCCAATTATTTTGAACACTCCAATTTTTGCCTTTTCCCTCTTCATTCCAAACACATGTTCATAATTAAATCAAAATTCTTCCACTATACATTTTTAAAGCTTTAGAGTACTATTATTCCACAAGAGTGTTGTTCAATGTTAGTCATTAGCCATGCACATATCTATTTCTGATTAATAAATAAAAAATAAACAGTGATGTTGGTCATTTGATCTCAAAACTCCTTTGCGTGGTGTAACCACATGGTCCTTAATCTTTTTGTACATTTGCTGGTATGATTGCAAGATGAAAAGCAGAATGTGCAGATATGTTGGAGGGGAAGAAAACTTAAGGAGGGTATCAAATCGGGAATTTTGAGAGTGACAGCTAAAGTTGTAGATAGCAAAATGTTCAAGAGCTCAGGAGAAAGGGAAACTGGAGCTAGGGCTGGTTTAGCACACTGGGCTAAATCGCTGGCTTTTAAAGCAGACCAAGGCAGGCCAGCAGCACGGTTCAATTCCCATACCAGCCTCCCCGAACAGGCGCCGGAATGTGGCGATGAGGGGCTTTTCACAGTAACTTCATTGAAGCCTACTCGTGACAATAAGCGATTTTCATTTCATTTCATTCATGGTTGATTGATTTGAAGGTTTTTTTTTTGAGAATTGGCACACAGACAGCAGTTTTGAAAGGGTGTAGGACAGTACCTGGAAGAGATTTATCTATTCCAACTATTTATCATGTTGGTTTATATAGGACCAGGACAGTAATTTAATGGAATAGTCAAGGGAGCAGATGGGACTGTCATTGACAAAATAAGCTTGGAGGGGGAAATGTGGCAAAATATAAAGCAAAGCTAAGTTCAGGGCTAGGATTGGGAGGGGAGGCAAACAGGAGGTTTGGCTTGGTGGGCAAGGGAAAGCAGGGAAACAGTAGAGGCATCTTAATGGATGCTCTCAATCTTGGTGGACAAAGATACCCATGAGGTCTCGGCAATTGTTGGGAGCCAAAGGTGGAGGAGACAGGAGGGATCACTTCAAAGGAAATGGGTGATCATTCAGAGACAATGCCTGTGGTTGTCGTTGCATTCAGGATGATCCAAGAATACCAAGAGCACTAGTGATATTTGACAGACGCGAATGAAGCCACTGGCAGTAGAACTTCATGTGGTCAAGCCAGGTATGATGATACCTGGGCAGCACAGTAGCACAGTGATAAGCACAGTTGCTTCACAGCTCCAGGGTCCCAGGTTCGATTTCCGGCTTGGGTTACTGTCTGTGCGGAGTCGACACGTTCTCCCTGTGCCTGCGTGGGTTTCCTCCGGGTGCTCTGATTTCCTCCCACTGTCTAAAGATGTGCAGGTTAGGTGGATTGGCCATGCTAAATTGCCCTTGGTGTCCAAAAAAGGTTAGGTGGGGTTACTGGGTTATGAGGTTGGGTTGGAAATGTGGGCTTAGGTGGGGTGCTCTTTCAAGGGCCGGTGCGACTCGATGGGCCAAATGGCCTCCTTCTGCACTGTACATTTTATGATTCTATAATAGCTAAGCCAGTTGTACATCACTCACTCAAGACTGCAAAACCTGGGATTTGAGGCAGTGAAGTGGGCCATCCTGGGGATGGAAGAGAATAAATATTTTGCTGTGATTAAAGACATGATGTGGAAATGACTGGTAAAAATCAAAATCGTAGAGAAGTATCATGGAAAATTGAGGGCATAAAGCTAGGCAGTTTGCAGCATTAATGCGCAAGTTAAGTCAGCTGACAGAAGGCTTCTTTTTCTAATGTGGACACCGAAAATGTCATTGGGAAACAGCTAGAGGGGATGAGTTGTGAGAGATACACAGAAGTGATCAAACAACAGCAGTAAAGTGGCCATCAGTTAGTGAAGATTTAGTCAACATTTCATCAATGAATTCATGGATTACAAAAGGTCTTGTTCCCCAGTAAATAGCTATTCTGAAAGGAAATTCCACAATGACCACCTGGTCATTATGATCGCCTGCTGAGGTTCAACCAGACGGTGATGGGTGGGATGAGCAGGGTGAGAAAGAGGTTGGTGACGTAAGCTCCTAAATTAAGTGGTTAGTTTGACAAAAATGGAACCTGCCCCAGCACATCTGCTGCTGCAACCCTCATCCATGCCTTTGTTACCAGCACACTTCTGGCTGGCTTCCCACACTCCACTCTCCTTAAACATAACATAGAGATGGCGCCGTTGGACTGGGATGGGCACAGTAAGAAGTCTTACAACACCAGGTTAAAGTCCAACAGGTCTATTTGGAATCACTAGCTTTCGGAGCACAGCTCCTTCATCAGGTGAGTGAAGGACCTGCACGCCGAAAGCTAGTGATTCCAAATAAACCTGTTTGACTTTAACGTGGGGTTGTAAGACTTCTTACTTAAGCATAACAATCATTCAAAACTCTATGTTTGCCGATCTACATTGGGCTCTGGTGAAATAATGCACTAATATTAAAATTCTGTCTTTACTTTCAAATCCCTCTATGGTCTAGTCCCTCTCTAACACTAATCTCCCCCAGCTCCTCAACCCCCTGAAATATCTGCACTCCTCTAATTCTGGCCTCTTTAGCATACAGAATTTTAATTGCTCCACCACTGGTGACCATGCCTACTGTTGCCCAGGCCCCAAGCTCTGGAATACCACCATCAAACTTTTCATGGGTTTACCTCCACTTCTTACTGCATGCTAAAACCTATCTTCTTGACCAAGTTGTTAGCCGTTTGCACTAATATTACATTGTATGTTTGATAATGCTTCTGTGAACAAAGAACAAAGAAAAGTACAGCACAGGAGCAGGCCCTTCGGCCCTCCAAGCCTGTGCCAACCATGCTGCCCGTCTAAACTAAAATCTTCTACACTTCCGGGGTCCGAAAGAACAAAGAAAAGTACAAGAACAAAGAAAAGTACAAGAACAAAGAAATGTACAAGGGGCATGGAAAGTTACATTACATTAAAGGTTCTACATAAATACAAGGAGCTAGGAGATGTTGCGATGAAAAGGCAACAATGGGTGTCTCAGTGAGTTTTTTAACTCACAGTCATCGACATTGCAATAAGATATCATCAGTTGTGTGTAACAATGTGGCTTAGGGGAATTTTTCTACCTAAATCCTAATTTTAAAAATGCTTAAATTCCATAAAGAAAAGTTGAAAGTTAATGATTAAACGTAATATTTTTCAACATTACAAAAATTGTGGTCACAATAATTGTTGTCCTACCTGGTAGAGCTGGAAGGCACTATCCCCAGGTATAAAATTCAGTTGTTTATCCACAAAGAATTCTATTGCAATTAATAAATGAAGCACAGCTTTTCCCACTACAGACTTGAATGTCTAAACAAAGAAAAACAAGGAAATAACTTAGTTGAAGCTTGATTGATTAAATGCAGAGAAATTTGAACATCATTTTTGTCAGAGATCCTGAAACTAGTGAAAGAATAGATCTGCCATTGGGGTAAATACAATGTAGATAGTCAACAAATGCACAACAGGGATCTGATGATTTCAAGTTGGCTCAACATTAAAGCATGCATCTAATTATGCATTTTAAATTAATTGAATTCAAATGTCTTTCATTGTATTCTGCATAAAGTCAAAGTCCACTTCTGAATTATTGAGATATGATAAAAGTTGCATTTTCGATTGGAATACAGTTTCAGACTGTAAGATATATCTTCAATAAAAGTTTGCAAAATAATTTTATAAAAACAGAAAAACACAAATAGTGGGGAACACAATATAGGGAAACAAAATTTCACTAAGTTATTGTAAAGTATATCTATAACAAATACCGGAAAGAATATGAATCTTTAAAACTACTGCTGGACATAAAATATTAATACAAAATAGTACACAGTACAAAGATTACATTGTGTGTTTGATAATGCTCCTGTGAAGGGGCATGGAAAGTTACATTACATTAAAAGTTCTACATAAATACAAGTTGTTGTCAATGGGGCAGTTCGGAGTTGTTGCTGATGAAAAGGCAACAATGGGTGTCTCAGAGAGAAGCATTAAGAAGCAACAAAACAAATATCCACAGAGGACATGAACCTGGTTTGCATAGAGAAAAGCAATGTTGGTGAGTGCCACTGGTTCCTCGCCTTAACATGAGTTCTTGACTTTGGAAAAGGAGGAATAGTAGAGGAAAATGTTTATTGAGGGTTGGTTGGAGGGGGGAGTACTCATGTTTCTCTTTTTCCTTCAGGATTTTCCTGTTCCGCACATTTTATTTTCTTATATTTATTAGCGCAAATGAATTCTGCACTTTCCACACAGGGTCAGGGAAAAACAACACAGAAAATGTTCAGTTTATAGACAAACATATTGTCAACCTTGAAATGCCAAGTCACATAATTTGAACAAGAGGCTTTAAAGAAAAACCCCAGTCTGTATTAAAATAATTTTTTTAATTTTAGCAAACCAAAAATGTGTAGCCGAAGGCTCAAAATAAGGATTGTTATGATTCTTTACACCCAGGGCAGTGCGGTGGCACAGTGGTTAGCATTGCTGCCTCATGGCGTCGAGGGCCCAGGTGCAATCCCGGTTTTGGGTCACTGTCCGTGTGGAGTTTGCACATTCTCCTGGTGTTTGTGTGAGTTTCACCCCCACAACCCAAAGATGTGCAGGGTAGGTGAAGTGGCTATGGTAAATTGCCCCTTAATTGGAAAAAATTAATTGGGTACTCTAATAACATTTTTTTTTAAATTATTCTTTATGCCCTGAACAACAAAAAGTGGGTTAAAATCATCTTTGTGAGCATCCTATCTGGCTGCATCACAGCTTGGTATGGCAACTGCTCGGTCTAAGATCGCGAGAAACTGCAGACTGTGGTGAACACAACCCAACGCATCACACAAGCTTGGCACCCGCACATTAATTCTGCCACCGTGCTGCCTCAGGAAGGCAGACAGCATTATCAGAGACCCCTCCCACCCAGGCATTTCCTTCTTCCAGACCCATCCATCAGCCATAAGGTACAGAAGTCTGAAGATCTGCACATCCAGACATAGGAACAGCTTCTTCCCCACAGCTACAAGATTCCTAAAAAGACTTCCCCTCGGGCTGATCTGTTCCCTGTAAGAACACTATTCATGATGCCCTGTGCTGCTCTTGCTCTTGTTCATGTATTTGTTTCGTTTGGTCCCTTGTTCCTCACTGTTCCTCAAATTACTGTTTGTCGATGGACCATTTGTCAATGTACTCTGTTGATTATTCTTTTTGTCTACTATGTACGTACTGTGTGCGTATGTTCCCTTAGCTGCAGAAAAATACTTTTCACTGTACTTCGCTACATGTGAAATAAATCAAATCAAATAAATCAAATCAAATCTTCCTGGAGAGGTGGAAAATAATCTCCTGTAGATCAAAGCCCTGTTTCATTAAGGTAATGTTCTGTCCTTCTGTTGAAACATCCAACATTCAGACACAACAGAATGCATTTTGGAAAAATTATCCAAATAAGGTGAATCAACCTCATTGTATTGAATGGCATCATCCTTTCTACATCCTCAGTGCAAGCCCAAATGTCAGAAACAAGATGCCTCCAGACAACAGTAAATCACCCAAACAGGTGATTTTGTTTTTCGTTCCTCCAGACGCAACACCATTGCTGCCATTTGTTCACAGTATGGACATAGCATTTGTTTGCTCGCCTCTTTGAACTGTCCCCAAACACCAAAGGGGAAGGGAAAGTGAAAATTTGCAACTTGAAAATAATAGCAAAATATCCAAACTTGAGCACACACACACACAATAGTTGCTCTGTTACTATTGAGATGGAATTCGCACAGCAATGTAAATGGATTTCATAGGAACAGGAGGATCAGTGCATTATGAAACTGTTTCAGCTGCAGCAACTTCCATAAAATAAATGAGGTATATAATCCATGATTCATTGAAAGCAACAATATTTTCACCTTTGAGTTGCACTTGTTTAAAAAAAAAAACTGCCTGATCACAAAAAATTGGAACTGTATTCTTCATTCAGAGACCTGAAAAAAATTATGGCATGACAAATTTAAACTAACAATACAGGCACAGGAAGAATACCGTTTGTTCCAATACAAGAACCAGGGAATTCTTACATCATCCCAAGAGTTACTTCTTAAGTACTTAACATGCTGTGGAACTTTCCTCAGAGCAATAACTTGGAATTGGCAACACAACAGCTTAGAGCATTAGAGGTTTTATATACTGTTCCATTAAATGGTAAGACGTGGGTGTGAAGGTTCAGAGGCATTTTCCAACAGCCTTTCCTTCAATAAACAGCTCAATGACAGTTTTGCGTAGCAGATGGCATCTCTTACAAATTGAAACCCAACACATTTACTGTCTGCTGTACTGAGCTAGCTGTGGTGTGCAATGATTGCATGTATTGTATTTATTTTTTCTCTTGATCTGCATTAAATTTATTCTTTAAAAAATTGAATTCCTCTCATTGTGTAAACGTGGCCACTATTGATGTTGCTCTCCCACTGTGCCTAAACGTTACTAGCTCACATTCCACAGGTTCTTAATTTCATTTTAATTGCTCTGCCTTAAACAATCTTCAAAGCTTTTCCCACATTTTAAAAATCTGAATTAACTTCTTGAAAGCTTTGCCTGTCATATCTCCGCACTGCTTTTCCTTTAATAATCTTCACTGGAATCCTTAGTTCTCCCCAAGAGTTACAAAATCTTTTCCTTCTACCGGCCTCCTTGATCCAGTGTCCTCTGCCACCTCATTGCCAATCTCTTTGCTTATTGGTTAAATGTTTAACCTTTATCAGTTTCCAAACTAAATCCCCAATCCTCAGTGATACCTCTACCTCGGTCCATTGGCCTCCTGGAACTATGTATATAATCCATCTTCACTCTTTCCTCGGCTGTCAACATTTTTCAGTTTCTTGAAACTCTGCATGCACTTCCTGCTGCAGTCAGTTACCCATCACAATGTTAAACCATCCCAGTTGTTACGAAACACTGAAGTCACTGATTCAGCATTCATCAAATCACAGACAATCAACTAAAAATATTGCTTCTGCTGGTCATTTTGTCATACGTTTCTACGTACGAGATACTTTTGGAGACAAGGAGGAATTCAGTCATTCAATGCTGGGAGCTTCTGAGATTTACAGACACTTTCCTTCATTTCCAGTTCCTTCCAACAATTGAACTGAACAAGATCAGACTTGATTTTAAAGGGAAACAGAAATTCTGTTGCAGCAGAGTATTTTTGCACATTACACCCAAACAATCGAGTACGAAAAGCCTAAGGGATCATCGCCCAGGTTCTTAAATCAATTACTTCAACAAAGAAAAGAAAACTGTAATTTTGTCCACTTGAATTAAAAGTTTGCTAATGGCATGCATATTAAAGGACTCAAACTCATATGCCACTCCAAGAGGATAATGGATACCTATAAGACACCAGAAAAGGTGGTACTGTTCCTGCGTCTGCAACCGAGCAAGTTGATCAACGAATTGTCTAGATATTTATCGTGGCCAAGTGCAAAACAAAGTAATCGGTCAGTATTTAGGTCTCTAATGATTTAAATCGTATTACAGTGTGATAATTATAATGACTTATGACTTATAGGTCTGCAGAGGGTCTGCAGCAGGACCGTCACATTTGTACAATTTGAAAAATGCTGCAGAGTCCAATCAGAGGATGGCTTCTGGAGAAATGGGCTGTCGGGCCAGGGCTGTCTTGAAGCATGAATGAGGGGTGAGTGTGTGACAGACATAGATGTGTGAGTCAGTGAGGGAGATGTTTGTGAGTGTGTTTGAGAGAGCGCGAGAGTGTATAACTGGCTGACTTGGTGTGTGTGTGAGAGAGAGAGATTTGCTGTGTGTGTGAGAGAGAGAGAGAGAGAGAGAGAGAGACTTGGTGTGTGTGTGAGAGAGAGAGAGAGAGAGAGATTTGCTGTGTGAGAGAGAGAAAGAGAGAGAGAGGGAGGGAGACTTGGTATGTGTGTGAGAGAGAGAGAGACTTGGTGTGTGTGAGAGAGAGAGAGACTTGGTGTGTGTGAGAGAGAGAGAGACTTGGTGTGCGTGTGAGAGAGAGAGACTTGGTGTGCGTGTGAGAGAGAGAGAGGGACTTGGTGTGTGTGAGAGAGAGACTTGGTGTGTGTGCGAGAGAGAGAGAGAGAGACTTGGTGTGTGTGAGAGAGAGAGAGACTTTGTGTATGGAGCTGTTTAGCACAGGGCTAAATCGCTGGCTTTGAAAGCAGACCATGCAGGCCAGCAGCACGGTTCCCGTAACAGCCTCCCCGAACAGGCGCCGGAATGTGGCGACTAGGGGCTTTTCACAGTAACTTCATTGAAGCCTACTCGTGACAATAAGCGATTTTCATTTTTTTCATGTGAGAGAGAGAGGGAGAGACTTGGTGTGTGTGAGAGAGAGACTTGGTCTGTGTGTGTGAGAGAGAGATAGAGACTTGGTGTGTGAGAGAGAGATAGAGACTTGGTCTGTGTGTGTGAGAGAGAGATAGAGACTTGGTGTGTGTGTGAGAGAGAGATAGAGACTTGGTGTGTGTGTGAGAGAGAGATAGAGACTTGGTGTGTGTGTGAGAGAGAGGGAGAGACTTGGTGTGTGTGTGTGTGTGTGTGTGTGTGTGTGTGTGTGTGAGAGTGTGAGAGAGAGAGAGAGAGAGAGAGAGAGAGAGAGAGAGAGAGAGAGAGAGAGAGAGAGAGAGAGAGAGAGAGAGAGAGAGAGAGAGAGAGAGAGAAACTTGGGGCGCGATTCTCCAGAATCGCGGGAGGGCCGGGCGACTCACGACACGCCGCCCTGGCACACACCCCCGCGATTCTCCCACCCCCCGTTCGCAGACTTGGTGTGTGTGTGAGAGAGGTGCGGGTGTTCGAAATAAGTATCAACTTTCCAGCATCACTCCTCCCATTATAAATGACAAAAGGGAGGGCGGCAGTGGTTAGTCCTGCTGCCTCGCAGCACTAAGGACCCGTGTTCGATCCCGGCCCCGGGTCACTGTCCGTGTGGAGTTTGCACATTCTCTCTGTGTCTGTGTGGGTCTCACCCCCACATCCCAACAATTGGTGGTTAGCACTGTTGCTTCACAACACCAGGGTCCCAAGTTCGATTCCTGGCCAATGTCACCGTCCGTGTGGGATTTACACATTCTCCCCTTGTCTGCGTGGGTCTCACCCCCAGATACCAAAAAGTGTTAGTTAGCACTTTTGCTTCACATAACCAGGGTCCCAGGTTCGATTCCCAGCTTGGGTCACTGTCTGTGCAGAGTCTGCACGTTTTCCCTGTGTCTGCGTGGATTTCCTCCGGGTGCTCCGGTTTCCTCCCACAAGTCCCGAAAGACATGCTATTCGGTGAATTGGACATTCTGAATTCTCCCTCTGTGTACCCGAACAGGGGCCGGAGTGTGGCGACTAGGGGATTTTCACAGTAACTTCATGCAATGTTAATGTAAGCCTACGTGTGACAATAATAAAGATTATTATTATTATTATTATTATTATTAATAAAAGATGTGCAGGGTAGGTACGCTAAAAATGGAAAAAAAAATTTAGATACTCTAAATTTATTTATTTTCTAAATGACAAAAGGCGACTTCATTTTTTAAAATAAGAAAACTTTTTTGATTACCTACGCCTGAAGTGAGTACTACTTCCAGGGGTTAATGTTAATTGGTTATGGGAAGGTGGCTTGGCCAGGAGTTAATTTGAGGGTGCCATGTAGCTGGTGGATGTATTTGTGACTGTGTGCCTCTTATTCCTTATTCCTAATATATGCATAGATAGAGCTAGAAAAGATTTATTTAGTTTTGATTTCTATGTTCGCACCTATTTGACACTGAGAATGCTTGGGTTCCCCGATGCACTTGGGAGGTCACTCACTGCTTCACGGCTCGAAAGGTATTGCTAAATTAAATAAAAACAGCATCAGCCTACTTTCAAAGATTGAAAATAGGCAGTATGGTGGTGCAGTGGTTAGCACTGCTGCCTCATGGCACCAAAGACTCGTGTTCAATTGCAGCCCCAGGTCACTGTCCGTGTGGAGTTTGCACATTCTTCCTGTGTCTGTGTGGGTCTCATCCCCACAACCCAAAGAATTGCAGGATAAGTTGATTGGCCACACTAAATTTCACCTTAATTGGAAGAGGATTGAAAAAGGAGATTCAAATTTTAAGAAAAATCTGGTAGCTCTAGATTTTAAGATTTCTTACCCTTCTACACTCAATAAAATAAAGCTCTTTTGAATTACTTCTACACTTTGGTCATCTGTCCTGCACAGTGAAAACTTTCACAACCACCACATATTGCTTTTCATAATGGATCTAAGATTCTCAATATGGCCTGTTAAAAGCCAATCCATGCTTTGGGAGCTCTTAGAGGTTTCAATTTTTAAAAATCGAAACCATCTTTCTGCAACAAGCCCTCAAATTGGCAGAACTTAGTCAATCCATTGTCAGAATGCATGTTGACAGCTGCCAAGAGAGACCGTGTTTAAATTGCACCGTTACCTCCAAGGTTCCAGACAAAACCACTTCCTCAGGTATGTTCAGTTTCTCCAGACAGCACCATCCAATGTATAATATTCCCACCAATGTCAAGCAAACCAGCAGCAAGTGCAGTGTGAAATAATTTCTGTTCAAAATTGTGACGGAAGAACTAATACATATTTTAATGTTCAAGTGAATGATCATTTTATCAGTTTATCAACTATTTATCATTTAAGTGGGAGGATTATAAACTAATTCAAAGAACTTTTACTCTAAATAGATACAAGTTCTCAATCAGTAAAATTAAATTGAGCATGAACTCTCAGGAGCATTGATAAATCTTTACGTGAAGTTAAATATCCAAAGCAACTGAGCCTGCCCTACACAAAGTCCAGACCCTTTCCTTCAGGTTTTTTGCTACAGTCGTAAATTTTACAAGTTATATTCATTTCAATGCTCAAACTTTAATAGCATTAATGCAGCATAATGTAGAAACAAAACCACAGGGAGAAAATCCTAACTTGAGAATGATTTTACCAGCTTTAAATAAAGGCCATAAATTATTCAAGCCTCTTCCTCCCTTTCCTGCTTCTAAGGAGGATAGAGTTGCATCCAGAGTGCTATAGCATTCCACTTCAGTTTCAATCCCAAAGTTTTCTGCCATTACACCACAATCCCTGTGTTCAACCATCTTCACATACAATCAAAGATAAAGGGCGTGATTTACCAGCTGTTCACACAGGCGGGAAATTCTGGACCAACACCAGCGCACGGGTTTCCCATTGGCGAGGGGTGCTATCAACGGGAAATCCCATTGACAACGGCGGGACCGGGAAATCCCGCCGAAACAATGCCACTTACACCTAGTTTATTCCTAAAAGTTATCTAATTTCTTGTAACTCACCATTGTTTTTTTTATTTAATCTGTTTTCTCCCAATTTTGCCACCAACTTTCCTGAGGCAATCTTGCTCAGGTAACTTCAATGTCTGAGACTTCATCCTTTAAATTGTACAAAAACAGGATGAGATTAATAATGGACTCTGTGTTGGACATTCTGAAACTGGTCCCAGAGATTTATTCATAAAATAACTGTACTAAAGAAGATAAATACCTGAAACATTGACTTATTTATTTTCTCCATAGGTGCTAACTGACAGGAATTTTCAATTTTTTACCCCCCCCAAGATTCTCTTACATAATATATTCCGGTGTTTTTAAAAAGTCATAAAAGTGGATATAGGTAGCGGAAATCACACATTATTGAATAAAAGCAAATTAATGCGGATGCTGAAATCTGAAACCAAAGAGAAAATGCTGGAAAATCTCAGCTGGTCTGGCAGCATCTGTCACAATATAGAGGAGACCATGGGCACGATTTTCCGACCCCCACGCCTGGTGGGAGAATCGCGGAAGTGCCGGGTGATTCCTGTCACGCCGCCATGGCACCCGCATGCGATTCTCCCACCCCACCCCCCTCCCCAAAAACAACGTGCCGCGTTTTACGACAGGCCGCTTGGAGAATCGCCGCTCACCGTTTCTAACAGTCGAGCGACGATTCTCCGGCCCGGATGGGCCGAGCGGCCTGCCCAATACGACCGGTTCACACCTGGTCGGTGCCGGCGTGAACGGCGCACAAACACTGCGTGTGCGGCCTGTGGGGGAAATCGAGCACCGGGGGGGTGCTCAGTGGGGGACTGGCCCGCGATCGGTGCCCACCAATCGGCGTGCTGGCGTCTCTATAAGACGCACTCTTTTCCCTCCGCCGCCCCGCAAGATCAATGCTACATGTCTTGCGGGGCACCCACGGGAAGGACGCCAACCGCACATGCACGGGTTGCGCGCCAGCCAACCTGCGCATGCGCGGGTGACGTAATTTAAGCGCCACCGGCTGCGTCATTTAGGCGGCGCCGCTTTGACGCGGGCGCCAAGGCCCACGCGCAAAATTGATGCAGCGCCGCTCCTAGCCCACTGGGGGTGGGAGAATAGGGGGCGAGGAGCGGCCTCCGACGCCGGAGTGAAACACTCCGGTTTTCACTCCGGCGTCGGCACTTCATCTCCTGTTGGGAGAATCCCGCCCCACATTGGGAGCAGCGAATGCAATGGACCAGATTGAAAGAGGTACAAGTGAAACACTGCTTAACCTGGAATGAACGTTTTGGTCTGGGATGTTAAGCATGGAAGAGGTAAAGGGGCAGGTGTTACACCTTCTTCAATTGCATGGGAAGGTGACATGGGTGATGGAGAGATGTTGGGTATGGTTGAGGAGTGGACTTATTGATGTATCCGTGAAATAATGTAATAAACTGGCCTATTGTGATGAGGTGCAATTTGCCACTTGTAAATAAACGTTACATTTTAATCTTGAAAGTTAAATGCATAAAAGTTTATATTCTCAAGAAATGGCACACTGAACTAGGAAATAATGCATAAAATTGGGGATGGCAGTGGTTAGTACTGCTGCCTCACAGCTCCAGGGACCCGGGTTCGATTCCAACCTTGGATGACTGTGTGTGTGGAGTTCGTACGTTCTCCCCGTGTCTGCGTGTGTTTCCTCCAGATGCTCCAGTTTCCTCCCACAGTCTAAAGATGTGTAGGTTAGGTGGATTGGCCCTGCTAAATTACCCCTCAGTGTCCAAAGGTTAGGTGGGATTACAGGGATTGGGTGGGGGAGTGGACCTAGGTAGGGACCTCTTGCACAGAATGATTATAAACCCGATGGGCTGAATGGCCCCCTTCTGCATTGTAGGGATTCTATGATTAAATTATCAAGATGATTCCTTTAACATTAGTATACCACAATCATCATTTAATTATTGATAATGCAAAGTTACTATGTGATTTTAAATTCATAAACAAAAATATTACTCAGACAATAGAGGGCCTTCTGGATGTAACAGAGCAGCGAAATAACACAGTTGTCATTTGAGTAGTTGTACAATTGCAACTGTTTGCCAAGTGATCAGGTTTCTCAGGTTCATTACTGCATCTATATGTATTCTTAGGTTGATTGAATGTACCAATACATTGAATGCACTCAAACAGAGAGGGACCCACAACTGTGGCTTTTCTTTTTGGCAATGTGCCATGAGTTCCCATTGCATCTGTTGAAAGGCCAGTAAGATAGTGAAAAACACAAGTGGCGATCAACAACCACACTTCTTGCAAGAGATGAGAAGCTGGGGCCTGGACACTGCTCAAGGCACAGAGTTTGACTTTTAAGCTGGTTTACAATAATAGAAGTACCATGTCCAATGTACAAAGCCTGCAAAGAGAAATTGTTGGGTGTGCTGCATGGCACTGATTTTTTTTTTAAACCCTCAAGAGGAATAAAGACAATTTAATTGAAACAAATGATATGTCAGACAGCTCCATCAAAATCAAAACGGAAAATGCTTACATTTATAAAAACAAACAATGCTGGAAAAACTCAGCAGGTCTGGCAGCATTAGTGGAGAGAGAAACAGAGTTAATGTTTTGAGTCTTTACGACTCTTCTGCAGAGCTATACGGACTCAAAACATTCACTGTTTCTCTCTTAATAGATGATGCCAGACCTGCTGAGTTTTCCTAGCATTTTCTGTGTTTATTTCAGATTTCCAGCATCCATAGTATTTTATTTTGCTTACATTTACTGTTCAACTTAATTTAAAACCTGTATGCCCAGATTTGAGCAGGACCTTATTTTAGTGTTCAAGACTTGGTAAGGATAAATCAACAACTTGGTTCTTTTCTGCTTCCTCTCAATGATGCTAATTTTACAGTCGCTGGCAATGCTTGCCATAACGAGTGAAGGTTATGACACTGAAGCCTTACCCTGCCTTTATCTGATAGGCGCAGTTACACTCTCTAACCAGAGATCAGTCGCCCCGACCCCCTCAACCACCTCAACCATGAATCTTAAGATCAGTTGTTGTACCCTTACTGCGAACTGAGCAAAGACCACCCAACTCACAACAGATTAGAAATTGCGACTGGGACTCTTTTTGGTGGATTATTTCCACATTGGGCACAATGTTTATAATCTGAGTTTGAGAGTTTGGACATCATCAAGGGGATTGGAAATGAAAATATTCTACTGGCATTTGTATATTTCACTCAATGTGAAATTGGCAACTTTGCATTGCATAGAATTTACAAAATGTCATCATGTGCTACAACACAATCAGATGCAGTGACATAACTATCTTCTACTATACTAAATCCTTCACAGCTGTCCACGTCATCAGATATCCATACTTCAGCAGGGTACACGCTGTGATAGCCTGAGCTGTATATCAAATCTACAATAAATATTGCACAAGGGAGTGTAATAAAATGTAAAGAAAGCTGCTTGAATTCAGACAGAATTTAGATGTCCAGTTTCTAAGCAATTTAACAGATATATCCATTGTCAATTATTTGGCTACCAGCTGACTAATGTTAAAATGATGAATAGTCTGGATGTACAACTGCTCAACAAGATTAAACCAGGTATTGTCAAACTCAGGGGCATGACCTGTGGGTGGGTCGCGGGCGGGTGTTGGGAGGATCGCAGAGCCGTCCATCGTGGTGCTCCTAATCGCGCAAATCCACGTGCAACAGTCGGCTTTTAATAATGTCGGCTGCGAGCAGCCTTGAAAATGGCCAGGAACAGATTTTTTAAAATTCAGCCGTACTGCACATGTGTGCGCAATCATCGGTGCGCATGCGCAAATTATGCGCATCGATGATCGGGCACACATGCGCAGTGCGGCCACATTTTTTTGTTATATTGACGCAGCCTTTTTTTTTTCTAAGTTCGGGGGGGGCCAAAGGGACCCAAAACCATTTCCTCCATTTTTGTCAGCAATAAACAAGGTAAGAGAAAATAGTGGGTCGCGCAGGCCGGCCGGCATGGGCCGCGAAGGTCGCCTGCCGTGGGTCGGGAAGGTCGGCTGGGTTGGGTCCCGAAGGTTGGCCGGCTGGTAAAAATGGGTCCCCAGAAAAAAGGTTTGAAAAACACTGGATTAAACAGTAACTACAATACTGAAACACAATAAAGGTGGCCATCGATAAACAACGAAGAAAATGTTTCCAACCTATAAATACATGAAGCTAGCACAGCTGCTAATAGTTGAACAACTGGGACGGGTTTGAACCTGTCTACACACAGTTCTATTAATAACAAGATCTTGATGGATCCCTACCCAGAATGCATCACTGTCATAATGTTGAGCCAGCCAGACACCCAGATTTGCAAGACTTCTACATTCTTTGTAGCCTACACGATACTTTGACTACGGAAATGTCTGCAACAACTGTATCCTGTTTTGGGTTTGGTGCAGTACCACATTCCATTCACATGAAAACAAGAAAACAAATGAGCTCTAACTGAAAAATCTTCATATTTAAAATCAAATGTTCCAAGCAAGTGACACACTGATTTAATTGTAAAGTTACAAACCAGAAGGTTAAATAAAAATTGCAACTTTATGTAAAATATGGATCAATTATAGTAGTCAAATATTTCCTTTGTAAAGGAAAACTTGACATGTCTATTCCCTAAACAACTTTATTACACATACCAAATATTATCCTATATAGAGGGCTATAAGTTACAAATATCTTTGTTGTGCAGTGTCTGTTGCTTTATATCCTGATAGAAATTATAAAAAAGTTATCTCCACTACAAGCCTCGTCACAGCAATCAATTCTCATTATGCAGACATGTTGGAATGTCAAAGTCCAGCTGTCCACCCATTCAGTCACCACATGCAAGAAAGCGAGGTTACGCTTCAATAATTTACACGAGTATAGAAAACTGTACTTCCTTTGTTATCTCTTATTACACATGTTAAATATCTCTGCTATTATTTTATTTTGTATTTTATTAAGAATTCTTTATCCCAACATAATTAACTCGGTTGTGCGCACGTTTTAAAGGCTATCGATGCAGTTAAAATAAATCAACCTCACCCAGCCGATTTGTGTTCAACACGGCTTTAAAAAAAGGCTCACGTTACCCACCTAACGATGCACTCCAAGCCCTGCGCTGCAAGCCAAGATCAAAATCCGAAAACCTATCTGATCTCCAAGATTCCTCTCGTATCTACAGCCAATATGCAGTCCAGCTGTCCACGATTACACAGGCCGATATTTAGCCTGCGGATGGTAGACTTCCGATCAGAACATGTTCACTCGCGGAGTCAGTGAACCATTTCTGATCAAAGAGAAACGGAAAAAAAGCGGCGCGTTACACTCCAGCCATGCGGCAACTAACAGCCCCAACATATGAAAACTATTTTTTTTTAATATAAAAATCGGATCTTTGAAATGCTCTCGCGAGTACCTCAGTTGTCTCTTTCGCTCCCTCAAGGCTGAATGCGGAGTGTGAAGGGGCGGATCACTGATCTCCCTTTGTCATCATTACGTACTGTTAACGAATGAGAAACCCCGCAACTGCTACACTCACTGTAAAGATCTAGGTCACGAACATTACATTGCGATTGGCTATCTAACCAGCTGTCCAAAACAGACACGCGAAAACAAGCAACAGCCTGTTCTGTGCCATAAGTAGTACTTTGGGACTTAAAGGAAATTTTCAAAGCCGACTGCACATGGGCACGAGTAATTTCCTTGGACCGATGCTCGAACGAAGCGGAAAAGGGCGGTGCTTCGAACTAAACCCAAGTCACAGGTGGCAACAGTCACTTACAGCATGAGTCATGTACTGATTACTCATTGTCGAACTTTCAGACAACAGACAAAAGCCAGATTATTAACTTTGACAATTTTCGATTGGTTTCGTTGTAATATTTCACTTTCCACACTTTTTGGAGAGACAATTAACATAGAACATAGAACAGTACAGCACAGAACAGGCCCTTCGGCGTTGTGCCGAGCAATGATCACCCTACTCAAACCCACGTATCCACCCTATACCCGTAACCCAACAACTCCCCCCCTTAACCTTACTATTAGGACACTACGGGCAATTTAGCATGGCCAATCCACCTAACCCGCACATCTTTGGACTGTGGGAGGAAACCGGAGCACCCGGAGAAAACCCACGCACACACGGGGAGGACGTGCAGACTCCACACAGACAGCGACCCAGCCGGGAATCGAACCTGGGACCCTGGAGCTGTGAAGCATTTATGCTAACCACCATGCTACCGTGCTGCCCATTAACGTGCCCTTTCCCTTTACAGATTTTTTTTAAAAGAATTTATGGGATGTGGGTATTGCTGGCTAGGCCAGAATTTGTTTCCCATCTCTAATTGCCCTCCAGAAGACTGCCTTCCTGAATTGCTGCAATCCCTTGTACATCCCTTGGGGCAGCAGGGTAGCATGGTGGTTAGCATAAATGCTTCACAGCGCCAGGGTCCCAGGTTCGATTCCCGGCTGGGTCACTGTCTGTGTGGAGTCTGCACGTCCTCCCCCTGTGTGCGTGGGTTTCCTCCGGGTGCTCCGGTTTCCTCCCACAGTCCAAAGATGTGCGGGTTAGGTGGATTGGCCATGCTAAATTGCCCATAGTGTCCTAATAAAAGTAAGGTTAAGGGGGGGGTTGTTGGGTTACGGGTATAGGGTGGATACGTGGGTTTGAGTAGGGTGATCATGGCTCGGCACAACATTGAGGGCCGAAGGGTCTGTTCTGTGCTGTACTGTTCTATGTTCTATCTACTGTGCTTTAGGGAGGGAGTTCCCGGATTTTGACCCAGTGATAGTGAAGGATGCATTTCCAAGGCGGTGAGGGATCTTCCAGGTGATGGTGTTCCCATGCATCCGCTACCCTGTCCTTCCAGGTGGTAGTGGTCCTGGGTTTGGAAAGGTGCTGTCTGAGTCTTGGTGAGTTGCTGTCGTGGGTCTTGTAGAGGGTACACACCACTGCGCATCAGTGTTGGTGGGGGGGGTGAATTTTTGTGGAACGGGTGCCAATCAAGCGGGCCGCTTTGTCCTGGATGGTGCCAAGCTTCTCCAGTACTGTTGGAGCTGCCAGATCTACTGTGAATTATCTGTTTGTTTCAGATTTCCAGTTTTGTTTTCACAAATTACTACTAGGGTAGAAGGGCCCAATTGATGTAATCCAATCCAGACCAGGGAAGTTGTTCGCTTTTTCGACACGGTCACTGAACAATTGTTTTTACATCAATGCAGTGCCAATTTTTAATGTCAAACTCTTCTCCCTGAATCAAATATAATTACAATTCAAGCTAAAAGCACTCCTTTTGCAGATTTATGTGAGTATAGCAATAATTGTCAGCACTGCATATCATAGCTTGCTCCAAGTAATAAACACTGACAATTAATCCTAAAAACAGAAAATACTGCACCACACAGCTGGCCAGACAGCAACTGTGGAGACAGCAGATAAGTTAAAATTTCAAATCCAAACATTAACTTATCTGTTCTTGCCAAAGGTGTTGACTGACCTGCTCAGGATGCAATATATTATTTTTGGTTGTATAATTGCAGCGTCATTTAATTGTAATGAAGTGATGGTTGCAGAGTTGTATTTTATTCATCAGTGTGTGGAAGGATCAGAATTAAAACATGGTCTAGAATGGAAGGAAGAAAAAACATGTTCAGCCGGAATGAAAACTGATGCTCGTACAGTATTCACTTATGATGATCCAGCATAACTTGACCCTTTTTAAATGGACATCTGTCCATGCTGAAAAACGAGCAGAGATTGTGTGACAACAGTTCCATACCATAAAACTAAACACAGAGCGGTCTTTGTCTGTATGTCTCCACCAGTCCTCCATGAGATCAAGAGCCCACAATACTCAGTATTAACAAACACTCCATGACCTTCAATTACAAATTTGGCAAACTGCCAGAAAATGGTTATGGCGATAGTGCATAATTAAATTCTGCTGGATTAACACAGGCAAACCTGTTTGTAGCAGGAAATCCATTATCTGCTATAATTATTAAATTAAATCATACGTTAAGATAAATTGTTAATTCTAATGAACTGTAGCGTTATGAGTTAACTTGACTAATATATTTCACAGCTGTTATGAAGCATTTCTGCATAAGATTTGTCTGAATCAGTGCGGCATAGTTAACACACAGAGACTATGCCAAATAAAAGTTGAAGTTTAATCAAGTAGTCGGCATTAACAAGAAAGCTTCAAGCTTCGAGTGAGTAAAGGCCTTGAAAATACAGACAAGTCTATTGGTTTTTAAGTTTAGTAGATTCGGCCTTCTCGGATTATAAACTTAACCCTTTTTAAAATAAATTTAGAGTACCCAATTAATTATTTTTCCAATTAAGGGGCAATTTAACGTTGTCAATCCACCTAACCTCCAGTTACAGCTCCTGGAAGCTCGGGTTTCAGAGCTGGAGCGGCGGCTGGAGACACTGTGGAGCATCCGCGAGTCGGAGAGTATCGTGGATAGCACGTATAGAGAGGTGGTCACACCGCAGGCTCAGACTCCACAGGCAGGAAGGGAATGGGTGACCACCAGGCAGAGAAAGAGAGCGAGGCAGGTAGTGCAGGAATCTCCTGTGGCCATTCCGCTGCAGAACAGATATACCATTTTGGATACTGTTGAGGGGAATGGCCTCTCAGGGGGGAACAGCAACAGCCAAACTCGTGGCACCAGTTTTTTTTTTGATAATATTTCAGTAGCAAATAGCACTGAACCCAACTTGGCGATGAAGCAGTTCAGGAAACAGGAACGGGAATTCAAAGAACAAGAACAAAGAAAATTACAGCACAGGAACAGGCCCTTTGGCCCTTCCAGCCTGCGCTGATCCAGATCCTTTATCTAAACCGGTCGCCTATTTTCCAAGGATCTACTTCCCTCTGTTCCCCGCCCGTTCATATATCTGTCTAGATCAGTGGTTCTCAACCGGGGTCCACATGGACCCTGGGGGTCCATGTAACATTACTGGGGGTCCACACAAAAAAAATACCGAATTGGGGGTCCACGGTGATATTTTAGTGGTCCATAGAGCAATTCTACTTCAGAACAATTGTTATTACTGAGAATAAATTTTTTACAGTAATCTACGCCATATTAAAATACTAAAAGTAGAAATATTCATGTAGCTATGAATTTTTTATGGCAATCAAGTAGAAGAAAAAAACTTTACATTTGACAGTGTCATAAATTTAAAGTTACCTAGAACAAACGGAGGTGAAAATCACCCATCTTTTCTCAGGTAGCAGGCAGCGACCTTAGATGTTTGTTTTCATGATGAATATTCACCTTTCTCTCTCTTACTGACAAAGGTCAAAGAGAGATTATAATCTATCTAATTTACCTTGAGGGCTGAAGGGGCTCAGAACTAAAAAGGTGCATTTGCTGTGGCCCTTATTGTCCCACTAATCTCCCTTGGGATTCATAAACTTATGGGTGAAGAGAATATGCCTTGCTTTGCCTGGAACGCAGTTTTCATATGTTTAATGAAGTTCATAGTTTGATTCAAACTATTTTTCTTTCAGATTTTTCATCCTAACTCAAGTTATGAATAGCATTTCTTTACAGGAGACCCTCATTGAATTACAAAGTGATGAAATATTGCACGCAAAATTCAAAGATGGGAAGCATAATATATGGAAAACAAATGACACTGCTAAAAAGTACCCACTACTCTGGGATAAAGCACAGCTCTACGTTATAGCTTTTGCATAATCTTACCTTGTTGAATCAGGATTTAGTCGTGATTTTCACTTATTATCAAAAGCTCGTAATAGACTCGACATTGTGAAAAAGGGTGATCTTCGACTATCATTGACCTCGATGGAGCTGAATATAAAAAAACTCGCTGAGCAGCATCAACCACAGGGATCTCATTGAATAAATCTGCATTTTTTTCTTAATTACTCACTATGGGGTTCCACAAAAAAAAATTAAGAGGAAAAGGGGTCCATGGGTTAAAAAAGGTTGAGAACCACTGGTCTAGATGCATCTTAAATGATGCTATCGTGCCCGCTTCTACCACCTCCGCTGGCAAAGAGTTCCAGGCACCCACCACTCTCTGCGTAAAAAACTTTCCACGCACATCTCCCTTAAACTTTCCCCCTCTCACCTTGAAATTGTGACCCCTTGTAATTGACTCTTGGAAAAAGCTTGTTGCTATCCACCCTGTCCATACCTCTCATAATTTTGTAGACCTCAATCAGGTCCCCCCTCAACCTCCATCTTTCCAACGAAAACAATCCTAATCTACTCAACCTTTCTTCATAGCTAGCACCCTCCATACCAGGCAACATCCTGGTGAACCTCCTCTACACCCTCACTAAAGCATCCACATCATTCTGGTAATGTGGCGACCAGAACTGCACGCAGTATTCCAAATGTGGCCTAACAAAAGTCCTATACAACTGTAACATGACCTGCCGACTCTTGTACTTAATATGCCGTCCGATGAAGGCAAGCATGCTGTATGCCTTCTTGACCATTCTATCGACCTGCGTTGCCACCTTCAGGGTACAATGGACCTGAACTCCCAGATCTCTTTGTACATCCATTTACCCCAGGACTCTTCCATTGACTGTATAGTCCGCTCTTGAATTAGATCTTCCAAAATGCATCACCTCGCATTTGCCTAGATTGAACTCCATCTGCCATTTCTCTGCCCAACTCTCCAATCTATCTATATTTTGCTGTATTGTCTGACAGTCCTCCTCGCTATCTGCAACTCCACCAATCTTAGTATCATCTGCAAACTTGCTAAACTGACCACCAACCTTCGTCCAGATCATTTATGTATATCACAAACAATAGTGATCCGAGCACGGATCCCTGTGGAACACCACTAGTCACCTTTCTCTATTTTGAGACACTCCCTTCCACCACAACTCTCTGTCTCCTGTTGCCCAGCCAGTTCTTTATCCATCTAGCTAGTACACCCTGAACCCCATACGACTTCACTTTTTCCATCAACCTGCCACGGGAAACTTTTATCAAATGCCTTACTGAAGTCCATGTATATTACATCTACAGCCCTTCCCTCATCAATTAACTTTGTCACTTCCTCAAAGAATTCTATTAGATCTGTAAGACATGACGTTCCCTGCACAAAACCATGCTGCCTGTCACTGATAAGTCTATTTTCTTCCAAATGTGAATAGATCCTATCCCTCAGTATCCTATCCAACAGTTTGCCTACCACTGACGTCAAGCTCACAGGTCTATAATTCCCTGGATTATCCCTGCTACCCTTCTTAAACAAAGGGACAACATTAGCAATTCTCCAGTCCTCCGGGACCTCACCCGTGCTCAAGGATGCTGCAAAGGTATCTGTTAAGGCCCCAGCTATTTCGTCCCTCGCTTCCCTCAGTAACCTGGGATAGATCCCATACGGACCTTGGGACTTGTCCACCTTAATGCATTTTAGAATACCCAAAACTTCCCCCTTCCTTATGCCGACTTGACCTAGAGTATTTAAACATCCATCCCTAGCCTCAATATCCGTCATGTCCCTCTCCTTGGTGAATACCGATGCAAAGTACTCATTAAGAATCTCACCCATTTCCTGTTGTTGGTTCTGCTGCAGAGGGGAGGAGTAATAAGTGTGAGAGTGCAATAGTTATAGGAAATTCAATTGTAGGGGAATAGACAGGCATTTCTGTGGCCACAAACGAGACTCCAGGATGGTATGTTGCCTCCCTGGTGCTAGGGTCAAGGATGTTTCGGAGTGGGTACAGGACATTCTGGAGGGGAAGGGTGAACAGCCAAAGGTGGTGGTATACATCATTACAAACAACACAGGTAAAAAAAGAGATGAGGCACTAAAAGCAGAATACAGGGAGCTAGGAAGAAAGTTAAGAAATCGGACCTCAAAGGTAGTGATCTCAGGATTACTAGCGGTGCCATGTGCTGGTCAGAGTAGAAATGACAGGATATATAGGATATATAGGACACAGCCGGAGTGATGCACATCCAGAGTGGGAAGTTGGAACTTGGTAATTTGGTGCAGTGAGGTAATTCGGTGCAGAGTGGGAGAAGGTGCTTTTTCTCTACTGTTTTGTTCTCTCTTTCTTCTGGCCTGTAACTTTAAATCTTCAGGGAGAGAACCAGGGAGCATCTGAGACCCTGGGTGAGTTCTCCCAGTGAGCCAGAGAAGACACAGCCAGAGTGGGGCACAAGCAAGAGTGAGTTTGGGAATTTGAAGCTCGGTGGGAATTCAAAGCTGGATAGGGAGGAGGTGCTTTTTAACCCTGGTAAGTAGTTTTTCTTTTCATTGTCTAATTTATTTTTCTTTCGGTTTATGAAATTGTAGTTGTATAAGTTTACCTCAGGTTTAAGACATGGCAGGAGATCCCAGACCAGTGTCATGCTCCTCGTGTGCGATGTGGGAGCTCAGGGACACGTCCACTGTCCCTGGCTCCTTCACGTGCAAGAAGTGTGTCCAGTTGCAGCTCCTGTTAGACCGCTTGACGGCTCTGGAGCTGCGGATGGACTCACCTTGGAGCATACGCGATGCTGAGGACGTCGTGGATAGCACGTTTAGCGAGTTGGTCACACCGCAGGTGAAAGTTACTGAGGGAGATAGAAAATGGGTGACCAAAAGACAGAGCAAGAGTAGGAAGGCAGTGCAGGTGTCCCTTGCGGTCATCTCCCTGCAAAACAGATATACCGCTTTGGATACTGTTGAGGGAGATGGCTCACCACGGGAAGGCAGCAGCAGCAAGGTTCATGGCACCATGGCTGGCTCTGCTGTGCAGCAGGGCAGGAAGATGAATGGCAGGGTTATGGTGATAGGGGACTCAATTGTAAGGGGAATAGACAGGCAGTTCTGCGGACGCAATCGAGACTTGAGTATGGTATGTTGCCTCCCTGGTGCAAGGGTCAAGGATGTCTCGGAGCAGTTGCAGGACATTCTGGGGGAGGGGGGTGAACAGCCATCTGTCGTGGTGCACATAGGCACCAACTATATAGGTAAAAAACGGGATGAGGTCCTACAAGCTGAATTCAGGGAGTTAGGAGTTAAACGAAAAAGCAGGACCTCAAAAGGTAGTAATCTCAAGATTGCTACCAGTGCCACGAGCTAGTCAGAGTAGGAATGTCAGGATAGATAGGACGAATGTGTGGCTCGAGG
This sequence comes from Scyliorhinus canicula, assembly GCF_902713615.1. Taxonomy (NCBI): domain Eukaryota; kingdom Metazoa; phylum Chordata; class Chondrichthyes; order Carcharhiniformes; family Scyliorhinidae; genus Scyliorhinus; species Scyliorhinus canicula. The sequence continues at coordinate 73,186,695 of NC_052161.1, forward strand.
GATGGTGCAAGAGGGAGGGATTCAAATTCATGGGGCATTGGAACTGGTTCTGAGGGAGGTGGGACCAGTACAAACCGGACGGCTGGCACCTGGGTAGGACTGAAACTGATGTCCTAGGGGGGTGTTTGCTAGAGCTGTTGGGGAGGGTTTAAACTAATGTGGCGGGGGGTGGGAACCGATACAGGAAGTTGGAAGGTAGTAAAACAGGGACAGAAGCAAAAGGAAGTAAGGGGGAAAGTGTAAGGCAGAGAAGCAATAGTCAAAAATCAAAAAGGGCGACAGTACAATGTACAGTGACTGAGGGGAGCTCAGTGAATAGGCTCATTAATACTAAAAGGAATAAAACTGGAAGTAAAAATATTAATGGTAAGGGACGCGGCAGATTGTTACATGAAGATATGGGTTCAACGACAAGGAAAATTAAGAGAAAAGAGGAAATATAACTTAGGAGAGGTTACTGATCAAGATGTTAAGATTCAAAACAGAGGTAAAAAAGCCAACATAAGTGTACTTTACCTGAATGCTCGTAGTATTCGGAATAAAATTAATGAGTTGATGGCGCAAATCATCGTGAATGACTATGATTTAGTGGCCATTACTGAAACATGGTTAAAGGATGGTCACGACTGCGAGTTAAATATCCGAGGGTATCAAACTATTCGGAAGGACAGAGTGGATGGTAAGGGAGGTGGTGTTGCTCTGTTATTTAAGGATGACATCCGGGCAATGGTAAGGGATGACATCAGTGCTATGGAGGATAAGGTTGAATCCATTTGGGTGGAAATCAGGAATAGTAAGGCGAAAAAGTCACTGATAGGAGTAGTCTATAGGCCACCAAATAGTAACATTATGGTGGGGCAGGCAGTAAACTAAGAAATAACGGATGCATGTAGAACTGGTACAGCAGTTATCATGGGGGATTTTAATCTACATGTCGATTGGTTTAACCAGGTCGGTCAAGGCAGCCTTAAGGAGGAATTTTTTAGAATGTATCCGCGATAGTTTCCTAGAACAGTATGTAATGGAACCTACGAGGGAACAAGCGGTCCTAGATCTTGTCCTGTGTAATGAGACAGGATTGATTCATGATCTCATAGTTAGGGATTCTCTCGGAAGGAGCGATCACAATATGGTGGAATTTAAAATACAGATCGAGGGTGAGAAGGTAAAATCAAATACTAGTATTTTGTGCTTAAACAAAGGAGATTACAATGGGATGAGAGAAGAACTAGCTAAGGTAGACTGGGAGCAAAGACTTTATGGTGGAACAGTGGAGAACTTTCCAAGCGATTTTTCAGTGCTCAGCAAAGGTTTATACCAACAAAAAGGAAGGACGGTAGAAAGAGGGAAAAGCGACCGTGGATATCTAAGGAAATAAGGGAGAGTATCAAATTGAAGGAAAAAGCACACAAGGTGGCAAAGATTAGTGGGAGACTAGAGGACTGGGAAATCTTTAAGGGGCAACAGAAAGCTACTAAAAAAGCTATAAAGAAGAGTAAGGTAGATTATGAGAATAAACTTGCTCAGAATATAAAAACAGATAGTAAAAGTTTCTACAAATATATAAAACAAAAAAGAGTGGCTAAGGTAAATATTGGTCCTTTAGAGGATGAGAAGGGAGTAATAATAATAGAGATGAGGAAATGGCTGAGGAACTGAACAGGTTTTTTGGGTCGGTCTTCACAGTGGAAGACACAAATAACATGCCAGTGACTGATAGAAATGAGGCTATGACAAGTGAAGACCTTGAGAGGATTGTTATCACTAAGGAGGTAGTGATGGGCAAGCTAATGGGGCTAAAGGTAGACAAGTCTCCTGGCCCTGATGGAATGCATCCCAGAGTGCTAAAAGAGATGGCTAGGGAAATTGCAAATGCACCAGTGATAATTTACCAAATTTCACTAGACTCTGGGGTGGACCGGGTGCATTGGAAATTAGCAAACGTGACACCACTGTTTAAAAAAGGAGGTAGGCAGAGAGCGGGTAATTATAGGCCAATGAGCTTAACTTCGGTAGTAGGGAAGATGCTGGAATCTATCATCAAGGAAGAAATAGCGAGGCATCTGGATAGAAATTGTCCCATTGGGCAGCATGGGTTCATAAAGGGCAGGTTGTGCTTAACTAATTTAGTGGAATTCTTTGAGGACATTACCAGTGCAGTAGATAATGGGGAGCCAATGGATGTGGTATATCTGGATTTCCAGAAAGCCTTTGACAAGGTGCCACACAAAAGTTTGCTGCATAAGATAAAGATGCATGGCATTAAGGGTAAGGTAATAGCATGGATAGAGGATTGGTTAATTAATAGAAAGCAAAGAGTGGGGATTAATGGGAGTTTCTCTGGTTGGCAATCAGTAGCTAATGGTGTCCCTCAGGGATCAGTGTTGGGCCCACAATTGTTCACAATTTACATAGATGATTTGGAGTTTGAGACCAAGGGCAATGTGTCCAAGTTTGCAGACGACAATAAGATGAGTGGTAAAGCGAAAAGTGCAGAGGATACTAGAAGTCTGCAGAGGGATTTGGATAGGTTAAGTGAATGAGCTAGGGTCAGGCAGATGGAATACAATGTTGACAAATGTGAGGTTATCCATTTTGGTAGGAATAACAGCAAACGGGATTATTATTTAAATGATAAAGTATTGAAGCATGCTGCTGTGCAGAGACCTGGGTGTGCTAGTGCATGAGTCGCAAAAAGTTGGTTTACAGGTGCAACAGGTGATTAAGAAGGCAAATGGAATTTTGTCCTTCATTGCTAGAGGGATGGAGTTAAAGACTAGGGAGGTTATGCTGCAATTGTGTAAGGTGATAGTGAGGCCACACCTGGAGTATTGTGTTCAGTTTTGGTCTCCTTACTTGAGAAAGGACATACTGGCGCTCGAGGGTGTGCAGAGGAGATTCACTAGGTTAATCCCAGAGCTGAAGGGGTTGGATTACGAGGAGAGGTTGAGTAGGCTGGGACTGTACTCGTTGGAATTTAGAAGGATGAGGGGGGGATCTTATAGAAACATATAAAATTATAAAGGGAATAGATAGGATAGATGCGGGCAGGTTGTTTCCACTGGTGGGTGAAAGCAGAACTAGGGGGCATAGCCTCAAAATAAGGGGAAGTAGATTTAGGATTGAGTTTAGGAGGAACTTCTTCACCCAAAGGGTTGTGAATTTATGGAATTCCTTGCCCAGTGAAGCAGTTGAGGCTCCTTCATTAAATGTTTTTAAGATAAAGATAGATAGTTTTTTGAAGAATAAAGGGATTAAGGGTTATGGTGTTCGGGCCGGAAAGTGGAGCTGAGTCCACAAAAGATCAGCCATGATCTCATTGAATGGCGGAGCAGGCTCGAGGGGCCAGGTGGCCTACTTCTGCTCCTAGTTCTTATGTTCTTATGTTCTGAAATGTGGCTAAAGGGATGGTGTCAGGGGGAGGGTTTCAGATTCCTGGGGCATTGGGACCAGTTCTGGGGGAGGTGCGACCTGTAAAAACTGGACGGGTTCCGGCTGGGCAGGACTGGAACGGATGTCCGAGGGGGGGCTATTTGCTAGAGCGGTTGGGGAGGGTTCAAACTAATGTGGCAGGGGGGGTGGGAACCTACGCAAAGAGTCAGAGAAAGAGGGAGCAAGGACAAAAGGAAAAGGTAGAAAAATGGATAAGTAAAGGGACAGGTGGAGAAACCAAGGACAAAATTCAAACAGGGCAGTAGAGAAAAATATTGGGAGCAAGACAAGCATTGTAAAAAAGACAAACTTCAAGGTTCTGTGCCTGAATGCACGGGGCATGCGCAATAAAGTGGATGAACTAATCACGCAGATAGATATAAATGGGTATGATATAATTGGGATTACGGAGACATGGCTGCAGGGTGAACAGGGATGCAAACTGAATATCCCAGGGTTCTCAGTATTTAGGAAGGACAGACATAAAAGAAAAGGTGGTGGCGTGGCACTGCTGGTTAAAGAGGAAATTAACACAATACTGAGAAAGGATATTAGCTCTGACAATGTGGAATCTATGGGTAGAGTTGAGAAATACCAAGGGACAAAAAAGATTAGTGAGTGTCATATATAGACCCTAAAACTGCACTGGTGAGGTTGGGAATGGCATTAAACAAGAAATTAGAGATGCATGTAATAAGGGAATAACAATGATCATGGGTGATTTTAATCTTCACATATATTGGGCAAATCAAATTAGCCACAATGCCGTAGAGCAGGAATTCCTGGAGTGTATACGGGATGGTTTTCTTGACCAATATGTGGAGGAACCAACTAGAGAGCAGGCCATCTTCGGACTGGTACTGTGTAATGAGAAAGGAATCATAGACAATCTGGCTGTACGAGACCCCTTGAGGACGAGTGACCATAACATGATAGAATTTTTTATCAAGATGGAGAGTGAAGTAGTTGATTCGGAGACTAAGATGCTGAATTTTAATAAAGGGAGCTATGAGGATATGAGGCGTGGGTTGGCCTTGATAGATTGGGGAGAGTTACTTAAAGGGATGACAGCGGATAGACAAAGGCAAACATTCAAGGAATGCATGGGGGAACTACAGCAACTGTTCATTCCTGTCTGGCACAAATGCAAAGGGGGCAAGAGGGCCAATCCATGGTTTACAAAGGAAATTAGAAATAGTATCCGATACAAGGAAGAAGCATACAGATTGGCCAAGAAAAATAATAGGTCTGAGGATTGGGACCAGTTTAGAATTCAGCAAAGGACGACGAAGGGATTGAGATACGTGAAGAGAAAGAGATTGGTAAAGAGAAATGTAGGCCCACTACAGACAGAAACAGGAGAATGCAGAATAAAGGACAAAGAAATGGCTGAGCAATTGAATACATACTTGGGGTCGGTCTTCACAAATGAGGACACAAATCAGATCCCAGAAATGTTGGAGAATGAAAGGTTTAGTGAGAGGTAAGAACTGAGGGAGATCAACATTAGTAGAGAAATGGTACTGGGAAAACTGATGGAACTGAAGGCGGATAAATCCCCAGGGCCTGAGAATCTGCATCCCAGAGTGCTTAAGGAGGTGGCTCTGGAAGTAGTGAGTGCATTGGTGGTCATCTTCTGGGATTCTATAAACTCTGGAACTGTTCCTACAGATTGGAGGGTAGCTCACGTCACTCCGATATTCAAAAAGGGAGGTAGAGAGCAAGCAGGGAATTGTAACCAATAAGCCTAACATCGGTAGTGGGGAAAATGCTTGAATTCATTATCAAGGACTTTATAGCGGAACATTTAGAAAGCAGTGGCAGGATCAGTCGGAGTCAGCATGGATTTATGAAGTTAAAATCATGCTTGACAAATCTATTGGAATTCTTTGAAGCGGTAACCAGCACAGTCGACAAGGGGGAGCCAGTCGATGTGGTGTATTTGGACTTTCAGAAGGCGTTTAACAAAGTCCCGCACAAGAGATTATTGTGCAAAATTAAAGCGCATGGGATTGAGGGAAATGTATTGAGGTGGACAGAAAACTGGTTGGCAGAGAGGAAACAAAGAGTAGGCAGTAACCAGTGGGGTACCATAGGGATCGGTGCTGGGACCCCAGCTATTCACAATATATGTTAATGATTTGGATGAGGGTACAAAATGTAACATCTCAAAGTTTGCAGATGATACCAAATTAGGTGGGAGGATTACTTGAGACGAGGATGCAGGGATCCTACAGCAAGATCTGGACAGATTGGGCAAGTGGGCAAACCAATGGCAGATGCAGTATAATTTGGATAAGTGTGAGGTTATTCATTTTGGAAGCAACAACAGGAAGGCAGATTACTACCTGAATGGTTGTAAATTGGGAGAGGGGAGTGTGCAGTGGGACCGGGTGTCCTTGTGCACCATTCACTGAAGGTAAGCATGCAGGTGCTGCAGGCAGTAAAGAAGGCTAATGGTATGTTGGCCTTCATTGCAAGAGGTTTCGAGTATAGAAGCAGGGATGTGTTGCTGCAGTTGTACAGGGCCTTGGTGAGGCCACACCTGGAGTATTGTGTGCAGTTTTGGTCTCCTTCTCTGAGGAAGGATGTTCTTGCTCTCGAGGGAGTGCACCAAAGTTTTACCAGACTGATTCTAGAGATGGCGGGACTGTCATATGAGGAGACATGGACTAGGTTGGGATTGTTCCGCTGGAGTTCAGAAGAATGAGGGGGGAATCTCATAGAGACATATAAAATTCGAACAGGACTAGACAGGGTAGATGCAGGGAAGATGTTACCAATGATGGGTGTGTCCAGAACCAGGGGTCACAGCCTGAGGATTCAGGGTAAACGATTTCAGACAGAGATAAGGAGACATTTCTTCACACAGAGTGGTGAGCCTGTGGAATTCATTACCACAAAGTCATAACCGCAGTCTTCCTCTCTTCCCCACCCACACCCACGTCCCCACACCACCAAACACTCGAGAAGCCCACTGGTAGTAGCCACACTCCGGTATGTGGTACCAAATGAGGCAACACTTTGGCCTAATCGAAATGTCCACCATGGCTTCCAGCTTCTTCACCCATCCTCTCACTGTTTCTGCTGTGTCCACCCAGTAGTAAAACTGTAGGTTTGGGAGGGCCAGACCTCCTATGCTTCCCTCTGCAACGACCACAGGTTTACTCGTGCAATAATGGTCGCTACCTTCAAACGGTTAGACAGGACGAGGGGACACTCTCGGTAGGGACATGTACACGGACGGCAGAGTAGCAACCCCGGGGGAACTCACTTAGAGATTCCAATTGCCAAAAGGCACATACAGGTCAAAAACCTCCTCTGTAAGGAAACAACAACTTACCCCCAGATACCAGGACATTAGTTAGTCGAAGAACTGCTGGACACGGCGACCTAGAGCAGTGTTTTTCCAACCTATTTTCTGGGGACCCATTTTTACCAACTGGCCAACCTTCAAGACCAATGTCGGCCGACTGTCGCGACCCACGTTGGCCGACCTTTGTGACCCACCATTTTCACTTTCCTTTTATGCAACAGGTGAGCCTGCTTGGTCCTCACGGTCTCACATGCTTTGCCATTCAATGTTACATTTCTGTGTGGGTTATTCATCAAAGGTCCTGGAGCTCACACCACCACTGCTTTGTCCTGCTGTGAACTCTCCTGAACAGCCCCCACCACCACTGCTTTGTCCTGCTGTGAACTCTCCTGAACAGCCCCCACCACCACTGCTTTGTCCTGCTGTGAACTCTCCTGAACAGCCCCCACCACCACTGCTTTGTCCTGTTGTGGATTCTCATGAGCCCTTCTCTCCAGCAGGTTTAGCTCTGAGATCCTGGCCTGTTTGTGTCTCTGGCCCTCTCTTATTACAATATGATCCATTTTAAATTTTACAGCCCTGTTGCTTGTTTGCTTGGAGGATTCGCAATCGCACATGACGTCAGTGTTCGGGGCACGTGACCTGTTCTCTGCCGTCGCTTCAGGCAGGAAGACTGCATTGAATTTTTAAAAAATCTTCTCCTGGGTCAGCACGCTGATGTCAGAAGGAGGCAATGTTTCTTGCTGGACTCTCGGCATGTGCACTGATGAGCAGGCACGCATGCACAGCACGCCAACATTTTGAAAGCCGGTTGCGGCCATTGCACATTAATTCTCGCGATCGGAATGCCGCAATGGATGGCTCTGCAACCCTTCAGACACCCGCCTGTGACCCACCCACGGGTCGTGACCCCGACTTTGAAAATGACTGACCGAGGGAAGGGAAACTGTGGGGACCGGTACGGGCGACTGTTGGAGGAGGAACAGTCCCCTCCCCCCCCCCCCCCCCCCCCCAATGGATGAGACAAAGAAAAATGAGAGGAGGAACTAGGCATAGAAATAGGGGGAGGATGCTGGATCAAACCACTGCACAGGACAAACTCCAACTCCACATGCATAGGGCCCAGCCGAACGAAGCTGGAGGTGATGTACAAAGTGCAGCTAACCAGTACCCGAAGGAGTAGGTTCTTTCCAGAGCAGAGGGCAAATGTGAACAATGCCAGGGGTGCCCAGCCAACCACACTCATGTTCTCGGCCTGCCCCCGACTTGCCGGGTACTGGACTACCTTTTTTGAGGCAATGTCCAGGGTTGTGAGAGGGAGCCATGTCCAAAAGTGTCGATCTTCGGGTCTCAGACCAGCCAAAACTCTTCATGGGGAGGGGGGCTGACACCCTGATCTTTGCCTCCCTGATCGCCCGCTGGAGAATCCAGCTAGGCTGGCGATTGGCAGCACCACCCAAGGCTGCAGACTGGTTAGCCAACCTGGCGGAATTTCTCAATCTGGAAATAATAAAATTTGCCATTCAAGAGTTGGAAGAGGGCTTCCACAGTACATGGGAGCCATTCACTAACTTGTTTCAAGATCTGTTCGTAGCCAGCAACCAATAGAGTAAGGGGGGGGGGGGGGGGAGACACAAGTGAGTCACAGGATAAAGATGAGAAACAAAGAGGGGGGAGGGGGGACTGAGGAGGTCACACAAAGAAATTGAGAGGGACTAGGGATTAAAAATGTAGAGAGACATCTATAAATACGTGCCCGGGCCAAACTGGGAACTGCAACAAAGATGCACCATTAAAAGGGGGGGTCACGAGGAGGGAAAGCAATTGTATGTAAATTTCTTTTATTTCTTGCTCATTTTTTTTCTTCTGGTCGACAGTTATGTAAAATATGACATATAACTTCTAAGTTCTGAAATACAAAATGTGAAAGCCCAATAAAAACACATTAAAGTATCGTAAATTCTTTTTTTTAAATATATTTTTATTCTCCTTTTTCACATTTTCATCCAAATCTTCACCCACTAACAAATTATCAAACACAATGGCAATCCCCTGGCCAACAATCCCTTCATCCCACCAACCCACAAACAACCCTCAACATTTTAAAGAGAAACACCAAACAAAAAAAATGAGGAATCCACCATCACCCCATACATAGTCACCAACAACATATATACTTCAACCCCCCCCCGCCCAACTAAAATCTGATGTCAACCACTTCTTGAAAATGCATAAAAACAAAGCCCATCAATTGGAGAACCCTTCCATCCTTCCCCTCAACTCAAACTTCACTTTCTCAAGTGTTAAGAACTCCAGCATATCCCCCCACGCCAGGGCATAGGGTAGAGGAGCTGACCTCCACCCCAATAGGACCCGCCTTCGGATGATCAACGAGGCGAAGGCCAAGACATCTGCTCCGCACCTGTTTGCAACCCCGACTGATCCGATATCCTGAATATGGCTTCAAGGGGACCCGGTGCACCACCTTCGAGATTACCCTGAAGGCCTCCCTCCAGTACCCCTCCAGTTTGGACAAGACCAAAACATATCAGCATGATTTGTGGGGCCTCCCCCATAGCGCTCACAAGCATCCTCTACCCACTCAAAGAGTAGGCTCATTCTCGTCTTTGTGAGGTGCGCCCTATGCACCACCTTCAACTGCATCAGCCCCAACCTCGCGCACAAAGTTGAAGGATTCACCCTCCGGAGCACCTCACACCACAACCACTCCTCCATGCCATCCCCCAACTCTTCCTCCCACTTTGTCTTAATCCCCTCCAACGATGCCTTATCTTTTGCCAGAATCACCCAATAAGTCGCCGACACCACCCCACTCTCCACGCCCCCTGTCGTCAGCACCTCTTCCAACAATGTGGGGGCCGGCATCACCGAAATGCTCTGTACCTCCACAAAATATTCACTATTGTCTAAGTTTAGCCTATATCCCGAAAAAGACCCAAACACCCGAAGCAGCTCCAATATACCACCCATCAACAGTTGAAGGTGGTGCATAAGCCGCACCTCACAAACACGAGAATGAGCCGACTCTTTGAGGGAGTAGAGGATGCTTGTGAGTGCTATGGGGGAGGCCGCACAAATCACGCTTATATGTTTTGGTCCTGTCCAAACTGGAGGGGTACTGGAGGAGACCCCCTTGAAGCCATTTTCGGGGTATTGGATCAGCCGGGGTTGCAAGCAGGTGGGTTCCGATACATACAATAGCAAGTCGTCTGCATACAAAGAAACCCTATGCTCCACCCCACCCCGCATAATCCCTCTCCACACCTCCGAACTCCACAACGCGATGGTCAAAGGCTCAATCGCAAGCGCAAACAAAAGGGGGGGACATAGAGCATCTCTGCCTGTTCCCTCGGTGCAGAGCAAAATATCCCGAATTCATGTTATTCATGCGAAAACCCACCCTCGGCTCCCTATACAGCACACCACAAATTGCGCCCAATCCCAAACAGCTCCAGAACCACCATCAAATACCCCCACTCTACCCGGTCAAACGCCTTCTTGCCGTCCAATGCCACTACCACCTCTGTCTCCCTCCCCTCCGTCGATGCCAGAACCACGTTCAATACCCTCCTAATGTTCAAAAAGAGTTGCTACCCTTCACAAACCTCGTCTAATCTTCCCATATCATCTTTAAGAGGCACTTCTCCAACCTACCCACCAATACCTTTGCCAACACCTTTGCGTCCACATTCAAGAGTGATATGGGCCTATATGACCCACACTCTGTCGGATCCTTATCCTTCTTGAGCAACAGGGAGATTGATGCCTGCCCCAAGGTCTGTGGCAACACCCCCTTCCCTATCGCCTCCTCAAACATCCCCATCAGCGGTGCCAACATATCTCTAAATTTCTTGTAATACTCCACCGGAAACGCATCTGGCCCTGCTACCTTCCCCGACTGCATCCTCCCAATCGCATCCTTTATCTCCTGCTCCACTATCGCCCCCTCCAATGTGGCTCTATCCTCCTCCCCCAATCTCGGGTATTCCAAACCATCCAGGAATTCCTGCATTTCCCGATCAGGCCCCTGTAGCTCTGATCTATACAACCTCTCATAAAACTCCTCAAACACCCTATTAATCTGGTCCGGAGCCACCACCAACTTCCCTGTCCTATCCTGCACCTGAACAATTTCCCTCGCCGATGCTTCCCTCCGAAGTTGGCCTGCCAACATGCGCTCTGCCTCCTCTCCATACTCGTAGACCGCTCCCCTCACCCGCCTCAGTTGACGCACCGCCTTCCTTGTGGAAAGCCGATCAAAGGTCGCCTGCAACTCCTTAACTTTTCCAACAGTGCTGGATCCCCGTCTTGTGCATACCTACGGTCTATTTCCAACATCTCATTTATTACCCTTTGCCGCTCCACCCTCTCCTGCTCATCTTTGCCTTCAAAATCTCCTCCTTACAATTAAACCCCATGTACTCCCCATGCAGGTAGGGCAGTGGATGTTGTCTATATGGACTTCAGTAAGGCCTTTGACAAGGTCCCTCATGGCAGACTGGTACAAAAAGTGAAGTCACACGGGATCAGAGGTGAGCTGGCAAGATGGATACAGAACTGGCTAGGTCATAGAATGTTCGGAGAAGAGTCTGGAAGGATCAGCAAGTCCCGGCGAGCAAAGAGTCAGACGGAAAGACTTGCATAACTGTGGCGCCTTTCCCGCCCACAGGATGCCCCAAAGTGCTTTAGTGAAGCCTATTGGAGATGGAGAGGTGGTGTCAGAGGACTGGCAAGGAGGTTTTTATTTTCAAACGATTTATACGCAATAAACGATCATGATCGACGCTATGACCAAGAAAGCACAACAGCGCCTATATTTTCTCATGGTGTCGAGATGCTGACATTGGACTGGGGTGAGCAGACAATTCACATCTCTTTAACCTGGGATTACCCCTCCGTCTGGATCTGTAAAAACTCAATTAACTGCAAATGCACGCATTCAAAGTATCGTCTTGCATCTGTGACTTTGTCTATATATGTTTCCGGAACCTTCCTCTTATTTCACATGAGGATGGAGCAGTACTCTGAAAGCTAGTGATTGAAACAAACCTGTTGGACTTTAACCTGGTATTGTAAGACTTCTTCCTGTAGGTCATAGAGCAGAGAGTAGCAATGGAAGGGTGCTTTTCTGATTGGAGGGCTGTGATTAGTGGTGTTCCGCAGGGATCAGTGCTGGGACCTTTGTTGTTCGTAGTATATATAAATGATTTTGAGGAAAATGTAACTAGTCGGATTAGTAAGTTTGAGGACGAGACAAACGTTGGTGGAATTGCGGATAGCGATGAGGACTGTCAGAGGATACAGCAGGATTTAGATCGTTTGGAGACTTGGGCAGAGAGATGGCAGATGGAGTTTAATCCAGACAAATGTGAGGTAATGCATTTTGGAAGGTCTAATACAGGTAGGGAATATACAGTGAATGGTAGAACCCTCCAGATTATTGGCAGTCAGAGAGATCTAGGTGTACAGGTCCACAGGTCACTGAAGGGATGACACAAGTGGAGAAGGTAGTTAAAAAGGCATACGGCATGCTTGCCTTCATTGGCCGGGGCATTGAGTATAAAAATTGGCAAGTCATATTGCTGCTGCATAGAACCTTAGTTAGGCCACACTTGGAGTATTGTGTGCAATTATGTTCGCCACACTACCAGAAGGCTGTGGAGGCTTCAGAGAGGGTGCAGAAGAGATTTACCAGGATGTTTCCTGGTATGGAGGGCATTAGCTATGAGGAGACGTTGAATAAACTTGATTTGTTCTCACTGGAACGAAGGAGGTTGATGGAGGTCTACAAAATTATGAGAGGCATAGACAGAGTGGATAGTCAGAGACTTTTTCCCAGGGTAGAGGGGTCAATAGGTTTAAGATTCAAGGGGCAAGGTTTAGAGGAGATGTACGAGGCAAGTTTTTCACTCAGAGGGGAGCAGCACGGTGGCCTAGTGGTTAGCACAGCTACCTCCCGGCGCTGAGGTCCCAGGTTCGACCCCGGCTCTGAGTCACTGTCCGTGTGAAGTTTGCGCATTCTCCCCGTGTCTGCGTGGGTTTTGCCCCCACAACCCAAAAATGTGCAGAGTAGGTGGATTGGCCACACTAAATTGCCCCTTAATTGGAAAAAATAATTGGGTAATCTAAATTTATATTTAAAAAAAGTTTTTTTACACAGATGGTAGTGGGTGCCTGGAACTCGCTGCCGGAGGAGTTGGTGGAAGCAGGGACGATAGTGACGCTTAAGCGGTATCTTGACAAATACATGTATAGGGCGGGAATAGAGGGATATGGACCCCGGAAGTGTGGAAGATTTTAGTTTAGACGGGCAGCATGGTCGGCGCAGGCTTGGAGGGCCGAAGGGCCTGTTCCTGTGCTGTACTTTTCTTTGTTCTTTGTTCAATTATGTATTACAAAACCCTCGGTCTCCCACCAGCCCCACATCTAACCTCCACCCTGCATCTGCACTGCCCCCTTCTCCAACACCATATCCACCCAATGCGGCACATGGTCCGCAATTGTCCCAGGTTGTGCATTCCTATGGTTCCCCCATCCTTATTTTCTCCTTGTGCTTTTTCTTCCTATCTCTCCCGTTTTCCCATCTTACTCATTGTTGCTGGCCAATAACAGGTTTTGGAACAGGCCGACGAACTGCCCCCATTCATATAGGAAACCTCTTTCGCCAGTTCTCACATCTCCGTCAGTTTGTCCAGTGTCGCCAGTCTGTGCCCCACGTATAAGACCCTAATCGTCAGTGTGCCCCTGTCCCCTCTCCATTTACTAAAGGTAGTGCCTAGCATTGCTGGGGGGGGGGGGATCTGTGATTGCCATGGATGGGAGCCAGGGAGAGTGGGAGTGTTCCCCCCCTCTGTAGATCCTTTTTTACTTCCTCCACCAGGCTGGTCAGGTTCCACTTGTGGATCTGTGTCCAGCCCCTGGCTATTTGGATCCCCAGTTATCGGAATCTGTTCTGGGCTGTTTTATAAGGGAATCCCTCCAGCTCTGCCCCTTCCCTTTTTGAGTTCACTAAGAATGCCTCACTTTTTTCCAGGTTAAGTTTGTAGCCGAGAAGGTTCCAAATTCTTTCAGGATCTTCATGATTGCCTTCAGTCTTCCTGCGGCTTCAAGACATATAGGAGCAGGTCATCCACACAGAGTGAAGCACTATACTCTCTGTCTCCTCTCTGGGTGCCCTTCCAGTTTTTCGAGTCCTGCAGGGCTATCACCATGGGTTTGATCGCTAGTGTGAACAAGAGTGGGGACAGCGGGAGCGTTGCCTTGTGCCTCTTTGTAGCTGGCAGTATTCAGAGCTGGTGGTGTTGGTTCGAACGCTCGCCTTGAGAGCACTGTATAGGAGTCTCACCCAGGCGGTGAATCCCGCTCCTCGCCCAAACCATTCCAGTACCTCGAGGAGGTACTTCTATTCAACTCTGCGCGAGCAAAGGCGGCAGAGTGTGCCCTGCCAGCGAGTCCACGAACATGTCCCTTAGGTGTGGGGCCAGGGCTGCCGCGAATGTTTTGTAGAAGTCCGGCGGGAGCCCGTCGGGTCCTGGTGCCTTCCATGCCTGCATGGAGCTAATGCTCTCCATGATTTCTCCCAGATCTATTGGTGCTTCTAGCTTCCCCCATCTGTCCTCCCCCATGACTGGTAGTTCCAGGCCGTCGAGGAACTGTTTCATTCCCATTTCCCCGTTTGGGGAGGGGGGGGGGGTGCTTTGAGGTGTACAGTCCTCGGTAAAAGGTCTCAGATGCCTGATTGAGCTCTTTCAGTTCTGTTACCAGTCTGCCTCTGCTGTTCTTTACCTGTGCTATTTCCCTCATGGCTGCCTGCTTTCTCAGCTGGTGAGCCAGTAGGTGGCCAGTCTTGTCCCCGTGTTCGTAAAAGGCCCCCCGTGTCTGGCGGAGTTGGTGCACTGCTTACCTGGTGGATAGCAGGTTAAAGTCCATTTTCAGCTTTTTCCTCTCAGCCAGCAGCTCTACAGTGGGGGCCTCGCAGTACTTTCTGTCGACTTCCAGAATGGAGTCCACTAGCTGTGGCCTGGCCTCCCTCTCTTCCCAATCTCTGCATGCCTTGTGGGCTATGATCTCACCTCTAATCATGGCCTCCAGTGCCTCCCAAAACGTGGAGGGTGAGACCTCCCCATTTTGGTTGTTACGAACGTAATTGCCTATGGCCTGCAATGGTTTTTGGCAGAAGGCCTTGTTGGCCAATAGGTCGGTGTCCAGTCTCCACGTGGGGCGCTGGGTACGGCCAGTCTTCAACCTCACGTCCATGTAATGTGGAGAATGGTTGGAGATAACGATCGTGGAATATCCCGTTTCTATTATCCCTGGAAGCACTGATTTTCCTACTGCAAAGAACTTGATGCAGTTGTGAAAAGAACGAAAACTCCTTTTCTCCCAGGTGTAGGAACCTCCATGGGTCCACCGACCCATTTGCTCCATAAATGCTCCTAGTTCCCTAGCCATGGCAGGTTTTTCCCTGTTCTGGGGTTTGGTCAGTGGGTGCTGCACGCAGTTAAAATCACCCCCCATAATAAGTCAGTGTGTGTCAATGTTGGGATTTCCGCCTTGGTCTTCTTTATGAATTCTATGTTGTCCCAGTTGGGAGCGTACACATTTACCAGTACCGCGGTGCCCCTTCCAGGACACCGCTGACCATGATATACCATCCCGCTGGGTCCGTAACCATCTGTAAACCTCTCTGTAAACCTCGTCCTCTTGTTGATCAGTATGGCTACTCCCCCAGCCCTCGTCCCAGAACATGAATGGTACGTCTGCCCACCCAGCCCTTCCTTATCAGCAGTCGGTCCGTCTCCCTCAGATGCGACTCTTGTAAGTAAATTATGTCGGCCTTTAGGCTTCTTAAGTGGGCAAAGACTCGGGATCTTTTCATCTGGCCATTAAGTCCCCTTAAGTTCCAGGTAACAATCCAGGTGGGGGGTTTCTGACACCCCAGTCCTGCGGGATCATACTTGCCTGTTGGATGAGCCCCTGCACTTCAGGGTTTTCCTTTGTTAGCGGGTCGCCCAAAATGGCCTCTCTCGCCACGAGGTCAGGCCCCTGTGCTCCAGGGCTTCCCTTCGCCCATGGGGCACCCAACATAGCCGCCAACTATGCGTGGGTGTGCCACTGCACTCTCGGGCCTCTCTCTGTCCAGGGGCCCTCCCGAGTGGCTGCTTGCAGTGCCATCTTGGTTCCTCGCCTTGCTCCATGCCTGCGTCTATTTCGTTGCTTGTCCTTATCAATCCTTTTGTTCCCTTTTTGTCCTGCGCTTCCCCCACCCCTTCCCCACTTTCCTCTTCCCCTATACCCCTCTCTGTCCCCCCCCCCCCCCCCCCCCCGCTGTATTCTCTCCCTCCCCCCCTGCCGCTTTTGGACAGATGCTCCCTCTCCCTGAGAGTTGCGCCGTGGCCTCCCTTACTCTCTGTCTTCCATGCTAGCCTTTCTTGCTGGTACAATGGCTCCCCTCCCTGTGCTGGTCTAGCCATGGCCCTGTTTTAAAAACCCCTTATCTCACCCCTTTGTCGTCTTTCCCTATCCTTACTCCCCTTGCCCCACTCCCCCTCCTCACACTGAGGGAGCCCGAAAACGAGACAGCACAGTCCCGCGTAAAAACATAGTTCATATTATAGTCTCTGTTTGCAGTCTGTCCTCCGTTCGCAGTCTCTTTCATCTTCTGCCCCAGCCGCTTTCATCGCTGCCCCGTTTGCTCTCCCTCCAGGTTGTTTGTTTTAACAAACTCATCGGCCTCCACTGGTGTGCTAAAGTAATGTTCTTTACCCTGATATGTCACCCAGAGTCTGGCAGGGAATAGCATGCCGAATCACACCCCTTTTTTGTAGAGCACCGATTTCGCTCTATTGAATTTGGCCCTCTTCTTTGCCAGGTTCGCCCCAATGTTCTGGTACACTCTGATTCTATGCCCTTCCCACGAGCAGGATTTTGTCTTGTGGGCATCAATCCCCTCTGGCATTTGGACCCATTTTCCTGGTCCTCTACCTTCCCTCTTCGGCTCCCTTGGGCCTAAAGTTTCACACCTCAGTTTCCAGTGCCACAATCCTGTTGTTCTGGTCCGTAGATGCTTTCTCCAGGTCGAGCATCGTCCCCTCCTGGGCCTCCACCTTCCCTACCAGGTCTTCTATCGTGCGCTGCATGGTGGTTAGCGCTTCCGTCATCACCTCCTTCATCACCACATGGAGCTCCGTCCTGATCACTTCTTTCAGGACATTCAGTTCCTCTTTTAACGCGTTCTTCCATCTGTTCCCTCTGTGGTGGGGAGTTGTTGTATCCTGCTCCTGCTCCGTCGTTCGGGTTGCCGATCTTTCCCCCTCCTGCTTCGCCTGGGTCTCTGCCTCACCTCGTGGGGCCGCCTGTCCATTTGCCCGTTGTTCCTGCCCCTTTCCTTCGCTGCTGCTTCTAATTTCTCGCCCTCCCCTCGAACTATTGTTGGCAGAAATTTTCTTCTTCTGTGTCTTTTGAGCTCAGGTGGGTTTTAGGAGGCCTTTTAGGCCCAAATCTCCAGTAAATCTACTATATTGTGTCCGATTGAGAGGAGTGCCACCTGACGTGCGTCCGCTCAGCACATAGCCGCCACCAGAAGTCCCTGGAACCATACTCTTTTGCTAACCAGGGCCGCTACACCTGCACCCTGCCATCAAATCCCGAGTGAAACACCTGACTAACCCAGCCGTTCCTAAGCCTCACCTGATCCTTCACACTCAAGTAAGTCTCCAGCAGCATCGCCAAATTCACCTTCGAACCTTTCAGATGCGCAAGCACCCTCGGTCTCTTGAATGGGTCTCCCAACCCCCTCACATATGAGTCTGGGTCCTGCCCCATGAGCCTGACCCGCCCACTGTTAACATCGAACCCCCTGGCCCCACCCAGAATCCTCCCCCTGCACTTCCTCTCAAAGAAACCTCACACAGTAGTGACACACACCCCTCCCCCCTTTTCATACCTCCTAGGCCCATCGAAACCTGCTTGCCAGGCTCCAATGTCCAAAGCCCCTCCCCCAACACACCTCCGTTCACTAGTCGACTTAAGTTAGCTAGTGCAGGGGCCCCCGCCCAGGCCTTCCCTCCCCTCCCGCCCAGACCCAGATAAAACAAACACAAACATCTCAGCAAATAAAACCGTCGCAACACAGAATAACAATAAAAAAAACTTTAACCTTTATAACAGCGTAAATTAACAAATAATAATACAGGTCAAAAGTACAAATGCCTCCGCAGCCTCCACCATCTCGAAATAGAAATCTCTGGTTTTGTAGGTCACCCTCAGCTTCGCTGGGTACACCACTCCAAATCGCATCCCGCTGTTGTACAATCCATCTTCACTCGGCCGAAAGCGCTCACTTCTTTGCTAGCTCCACCGTCAGGTCCTGGTAAATGTGAACACTAACACCAGCCCATTGCACGTCCCGCTTCTGCTTTGCCCAGTTCAAAACCTTCTCCTTCATGTGGTACCTGTGGAAGCAGATGATCACTGCCCTTGGCGGCTCATTACTTTGCCTTCGGCCTCAGCAACCGATGAGCTCAGTCCAGTTCATACCAAGAGGGTTCCTCTCCCTCCTCCATCAGTTCCGCCTACATCTTGACGAAGTACTCAGTCGGCCTCGAGCCCTCCACCCCCTCAGGCAGGCCCACAATCCTCAAATTTTACCACCTCGAGCAGTTCTCCAAGTCCTCCAGCTTTGCTCGCAGCCCCTTATTGGCCTCAACCAGCCTCTGCAACTTATCTCCCTTTGAGGTGAGCTGATCGCTGTGCTGTAACATAGCCCCCTTCATCTTCTCATGCTCTCTCACCTTGCCCGATGTCTTCGCCACAGCCACTCTCACCGGGGCAATTGCCTCCTCCATGAAAGCCTTAAAAGCCACCGTCATCTCCTTTCTCAACAGCCCCATATGTTTTGCAAACTGCTTCCAAGGACATCACCTCAGTTATCTCTGCCGTAAGCAGCACCCAGCAGCCCAGCCTCCATCATCTTGCCAGCTCCCGTGCTGGCCCTCTCACTTGACGGTGAACCCTCACTCTCTCCCTTCTTCACTTTTTCCTTAAACTTTTTGACATTTTTTGCCTTCTTTAAATCTTCCTACACCCAATCATTCACAAATTGCGCCCAGGACCAGACATTAAAACTCCTAAAAATACGCCTCAAGCAGGAGCTACCAACATGCAATTTCCCCTCTACATGCCTCCACCGGAAGTCCAAAAGTATAGTAGATTCTAATGCCAGTACTTGAATTCAGTGAATGTTCGCATTTGAATGTGTGCATTATGAAAATAACTTAAAAACTGAAAGCAAAAAAATGGTATTTTATTTTTGTGATAACAGTGCTAGAAAAAAAGAGTTGAGATAGCATAAATATCAACTTTTTAAAAAGATTTGTTCAAGTTTGTTCGAAAAAATTCTAGAATAAGGAGAATGTTTCCCCCCTCCTTTGGAAAACTTTTTAAAATAATGATCTGATTGAGACCTGGTGAAATTTCTCAGTTCATGCAATGTTCAAATCACCAAAACAATCTCACATTTACATAGCACCTTTCAGAGCCCCAGGATTTCTAAAGTGCTTTAATGCCAATTAAATACTTTTGACGTGTCCTCACTCCAATATATTAATCACAGCAGCTACTTTGCTCACCAACAATGTTATAATGACCAGATACTATATTTGTGTTGTTGACTGAGGATAAATATTGGCCAGGGTACCTGGTATTATTTCCTTGTTCTCCTTTTGAATTAGTACTGTAGACCAGGTGGTTACGTGGACGCTAAAATGGTACGGCTACATAAGGGATCATGTGTCGTGGTCGGGAATTCTCTCTGAAGCGCAGGCAGTCACACAGAATTTAAGAGCAGTTCAGAGCATAAATCCTTGATCGTCAGTCATTGAAAGCCAGCACATCTACAAGTATGATGGGATTTCTTATATTTAAAGGGTGGACAGAGCCTCAGTTGAAGGTCATGAAAGACGACACCTCCAACAGTGCAGCACTGCGTCAGTATTATAATGGAGGGTCAGCCACATTTTGGTGTTCAAGTCCCTGGAGTGGGACTTGACACAGATGTGAGAGAGAGTACCAACTGAGCCACTGTTGACACAGCAGTCAAATGGTTTGAAACCAAAATACTCAACTATATTGGGGAAAGTATCAACTCTTGATGTGATAGATGAATCATATTTGGGTGGGTAGAGGGAATCAGAATATTCTGGAATGGTGTTAAAACCAACATGAAATGTGACAAATCTGCTAGAAGATGAAAATGCATGAAAGAGAAGAGAAGATTGATGAGGGTGTGAGCATTTGTTAGAAAGTTCTTGGACTTTTCAATGTTAATTACCAGGCCGGACATTTCCAGGGTTTTCATTTTTGTTCTCTGCAGGCACCGGATGGAGAGAAGATATTTGTCTCTTGTGCCAATATTGCAAACCAGAATATAGAAAGTAGTGAAAATACCACTGCCCATCTCCATTTTTTAGATGCGTCTATGTATCAGTCACCACTATAGTGTAAATTAAATGACTCCTAAAAATATTATGTTCAAGATTCACAGATTAGACCATGCCATAAAAATCAACCAATGAAATTTTTAAAAATAAATTTAAAGTACCCAATTTTTTTTTTCCAACTAAGGGGCAATTTAGCTTGGCCAATCCACCTACCCTGCACATCTTTGAGTTGTGGGGGCGAGACCCATGCCGAACAGGGAGAATGTGCAAACTCCACGCAGTGACCTGGTCTGGGATAGAGCCCGGGTCCTCGACATCATGAGGCAGCAGTGCTAACCAATGCGCCATTGTGCCACCTTTAAATCAACAAATGAATAATATCTAAACAAGGATTAGTATCTTTGGTAAAGGGAAAAATAGAATTAGCATGCTGGTAAAAAAATGTTGGGACAATATCTTGAGAATTCCCCATTCTCCTTTGATATCTTCTCCTTCTCTGCTGGTACCATCCCCATCTCTATTTATACCACCTCTGCCCTACCTCTGTTGACACTTTCCACCTCTCTTTTAACATCTAAAAATCCCCAAAAGCTGAAAAAGGTACATCTTAGAACAGCAAGCACCTTTTAGTCTCAAGTACAACTGCTAATTCTCATGGGGAAAGTTACTTTATGCCTTCCAGTTACCTCTCATTGGAAAATTCCACCAATGTACATCAAGTTTGTCATGATATGCAGACATGCACATAATGAGATACAGACAGGCAGCTAATGAACACAGAGAACAGGACATAACCAATCAGCAGGCAGAACACTTGGGGGTGGTTTCCCACTTTCAACGGCACAAGGCATTCACACTCCACCTCTTTCCACTGGGGACATAAACGGAGTGAGTCAGGGTGCATTTATCACATAACACCTATAGCACGTGGCTAAGAGTCTGGTTCAGTCAGACAGAGTAATCACACTTAGGTTACCAGAGAGTCAAACTCACAGAGAACTGTGCTAACTGTGTGGCAGGTTCAATAAATCAGATTGAACCAACTTCAAGGTCTGGAGTATCTTTTAGTTAAAGCTGCATCCAGTTGCAGCCCGTGTTATCTCAGTGTGCTAAACACGACATGGTACCAGAAGACTGCTATCCTGAGGTGGTTTACCTCAATCCGTTCCGTGACGACCAGCAAATGCAATAATAATAATCGCTTATGTCACAAGTAGGCTTCAATGAAGTTACTGTGAAAAACACCTAGGCGCCTGTTCGGGGAGGCCGGTACGGGAATTGAACCGCGCTGCTGGCATTGTTCTGCATTACAAGCCAGCTGTTTAGTCTACTGTGCTAAACTAGCCCCTAAAATGTATCCCGGCACCCTGGAGAAGATCCAGGCTCCTCAACAGCTGCGGACCTCCGGCAATCTCAGTGCCAACTGGCGAACCTTCAAGCAAAGGTTTCTGCTGTACATCGAAGCCTCAGACCACGAGGGTGCGTCTGATGCAAGAAAGATCACGCTTCTCCTCTCAACTGTGGGGGATCAAGCCATCCAACTCTTCAACTCGTTTAACTTCACCGAAGGCCAGGACAAGACAAAGTTTCAGACCATCCTGGACAAGTTTGATAGTCATTGTGAAGTGGACACCAATGAAATCTTTGAGCGCTATATCCTCAAACAACGGCGACAAGGTAAAGATGAATCTTTCAACTCCTTCTTAACTAATCTCCATCTACTAGCGCTGTCCTGCAACTTTGGTGATATTGCTGACTCCATAAAAGCAAATTACTGCAGATGCTGGAATCTGAAACGAATAGGAAAATGTTGGAAAATCTCAGCAAGTCTGGCAGCATCTGTAGGGAGAGAAAAGAGCTAACGTTTTGAGTCCGATGACTCTTTGTCACAGTTTTGTCTCACGCCGCTGAGGTTCCAGGTTCAATCCAGGCTCCGGGTCACTGTCCGTGTGGAGTTTGCCCATTCTCCCCGTGTTTGCGTGGGTTTGCCCCCACAACCCAAAGATGTGCAAGGTAGGTGGATTGGCCACGCTAAATTGCCACTTAATTTGAAAAAATGAATTGGTTACTCTAAATTTATTTAAAAAAGGAAAAAAATGCAGTCACCTCTTAATTCAGAGTGAAAAGAAATGGAACATAGTCCTCATTCTTTTTTAAAATCAACTTTTAAATTATCTCCAATAAAAAGAGAAAATAATCAAATGAAGGCTACTATTTCAATCAACATCAGAAAAATTGAACACTTTGGAAAAATAGATCCTGCTTTTAACAGTTCCAATGTGGATCAGATGATTGATCATGAAAATCGAAACAGAAGCAATCATGAAATATTGCACATCCTCTCCCACCCACTGCACAACAAAACCTATATTGGCAAAAACTACAATCAGGAGTACAGCATTTAGTATTAAATATTCAATTTGTTGCATTTCTTTTTTTTTCTTTTAAATTTAGAATACCCAATTCACTTTTTCCAATTAAGGGGCAATTTAGCGTGGTCAATTGTGGGTTGTGGGGGCGAACCTACACAAACACTGGGAGAATGTACAAACTCCACATGGACAGTGACCCAGAGCCAGGATTGAACCTGGGACTTCGGCGCCATGATCCAATGCAACCTTGCTTGCTATGGAGCATTCCCAAAATCGGATACAAATTGGAACAAGATATTTTCACACTGGGAAGAACGGGATTGTGACTAAACAGTTAACCTTTTGTTGGCAAATAAACAAAGCGGCAAGTATCAGAACAAATGGGCGGGATTGAACAGAAAAGTTTCTATGTGTCATTTGCGGCGGGTTTTGCTGAGATTTTCCCCCCACTCTGTTGGCATGTTCCCCACCACCATCTAATGTCACTTTTTCTCACCAATTTAGCGCACACTTACAATTTTTTTTCATCTCTGGGGAGCTGAACTCAGACATCAGGCCACCATTTTGAAAGAGTGCCCTGACCTCAAAGTGAGTTTGTGGGTCCCCCACACTCATGGACATTACCCCACACCTGCCCAGTTGAGGACATCTTACTATGGGATCCTGGGGGGCCCCCACTCTTCAGGCCCCTCCATTCCAGGACCCGTACCCGTCACCTCCCAGAGGCCCCTTCTTACCTGCTCTGCAGCCCTTCAAACCCCCTCCACCCCCCTTTAATGGGCATAACCACCCCTTGGGCCCTGACCCTTGCCATGTCACCCTCGCACCCTGCCAGTGCTCCCACAGGCTTGGCAGTGTCACCCAGGCATCTTGCCAAGTGCCAAGATGCCAGCCAGGCAGTGCCAAGGTGCCCACATTCCAGGGGGAGGGCAAGGGAGTGAGCCTGCACTATCTCTGGTCATCCAGGGGCCTGAGATGGCATGGGAGACCCCCTCCCGGGTGTCGTTCCGCCTGGTCCACATTTGCCCGAACAATGCACGGCTGCAACTTCCCTGGGGAGGCCGGTAGGTACCGGGTAAGTAGGCCTTCAGTAGGCTTAAGGTCACACAAACGGGGTCTCGGTCTTCCAAAGGGAGATGGACCGAATGGTCGACACATACGGTTTACGGGCAATCTTCCCGTATCTCGATAATGTTACCATCTGCGGCTACAATCAGCAGGACCACGACACCCATCTCCGCAAATTCCTCCAAACTGCAAAGCTCCTGAATCTGACCTACAAGGACAAATGCGTGTTTAGCACCGACCGCCTAGCCATCCTCGGCTACGTAGTGCGAAATGGAGTGATACGTCCCCGACTCGGAATGCATGCGCCCCCTGATGGAGCTCCCCCTCCCCCACTGCCCCAAAGCCCTCAAGCGCTGCCTCGGGTTTTTCTCATATTACACCCAGTGGGTCCCCAATTACGGCGACAAAGCCCGTCCCCTCATCCAAACGGCCACGTTCCCCCTGTCGATGGAGGCCCGCCAGGCCTTCAGCCGCATCAAAGCGGATATCGCAAAGGCCACGATGCGCGCTATCAACAAGTCCCTCCCCTACCAGGTCTAGAGCGACGCATCCGATGTAGGTCTGGCAGCCACCCTCAACCAAGCGGGCAGACCCGTGGCCCTCTTCTCCCATACCCTCCATGCTTCCGAAATCCGCCACTCCTCGGTCGAGAAGGAAGCACAGTACATAGTAGAAGCTGTGCGACACTGGAGGCACTATCTGGCCGGTAGGAGGTTCACCCTCCTCATAGACCAATGGTCGGTGGCCTTCATGTTCGATAATGCATAGAGTGGCAAGAAAAAGAACGACAAGATTTTGCGGTGGAGGATCGAGTTGTCCACCTACAACTACGACATCTTGTATCGTCCTGGGAAGCTGAACGAGCCTCCTGACGCACCTGTGCCAACGCACTAGTGGATTGCCTTCGATCCCTTCACGTGGACCTCTGCCACCCGGGGGGCACCCGCTTCTTTCACTTTGTAAAGACCCGCAACCTGCCCTACTCCCTCGAAGAGGTCAGGGCAGTCACTAGGGACTGCCGCATCTGCGCGGAGTGCAAGCCGCACTTCTACCGCCCCGAAAAAGCGCATCTGATAAAGGCTTCCCGCCCCTTTGAATGCCTCAGCATGGATTTCAAAGGTCCCCTCCCCTCTACCAACCGCAACATGTACTTCCTCAACGTGATTGACAAGTACTCCCGCTTCCCGTTCGCCATTCCCTGCCCCGACATGACCACACCCACCATCATTAAAGCCCTCCACACCATTTTCTCCCGGTTCGGATTCCCCGCTTACATTCACAGCGATAGGGGGTCCTCCTTTATGAGCGGTGAACTGCGTCAATTCCTGCTCAGCAAGGGCATTGCCTCAAGCAGGACGATCAGTTATAACCCCCGGGGTAACGGACAGGTCGAGAGGGAGAACGGTACGGTCTGGAAGACCGTCCTGCTGGCCCTACGGTCCAGAAATCTCCCAGTCTCCCGCTGGCAAGAGGTCCTCCCAGACGCCCTCCACTCAATCCGGTCACTGCTTTGCACATCTACCAATCAAACGCCTCACGAACGCCTTCTTGTCTTCCCCAGGAAATCTTCCTCAGGAACCCCGCTACCGACCTGGCTGGTTGCCCCCGGGCCCATCCTGCTCCGGAAACACGTGCGGGCGCACAAGTCGGACCCGTTGGTCGAGAGGGTCCAGCTGCTCCACGCAAACCAGCAATACGCGTATGTGGAGTACCCCGACAGCCGACAGGACACGGTCTCCCTACGGGACCTGCCGGCCGCCGCATCCCCGCCATCGCCCCCGGCACCAGCCCCTCCAGCTGCAACTGCTTCCCGCAGGCGCTCCCCTTCCTGGCCCGCCAACCCCCTCACCCGCGCCGCCTAGAGGACCAGACGCCCCCACCCCCATCACGGCCTGGCCCTCACCAGCTCTGCCTAGGGGTACGGACGCAGCCACGAGGACCGGATCATCGCTCCTGGAGTCATGGACGCCCGCATCTCCAACGTCACCACCGAAGCTCAGCAGGTCGCAGAGGACGTCCAAGGCCCCCGATCGGCTGATCGAGTTGATATGAACTGTTAATGGACTTTTTTTTGTATGTTCTCTCGTTTTCCAACTCTGTAAATAATTACCGTGTTCTAACACATCCCTGTATATAGTTACGGGCCAGTGGGCAGCCACCGTTGGAGAGGTATGATCCCACATCACTAGTCATACTACCAGTCTCTTATCTCACTCGCACGGGACACCATCCCCCCCCTCATTCCCCGGCTTGTCAAAGGCGGGTTCCTTTCTCAACAAGCGGTGTATGTGGTAGTATGACAAGGGGTATTATGGTACCTGGGAGAATGAGCTGCTATTGGTGTAGAAGGCTCGCTGCCCATTGGCCCAAGTGTTGTCTTCTCATTGGTCGAGAGGAAGGTAGCTCCGCCTATGAGGCGGAGTATAAGAACCCGTGTTTCCCAGCAGCCATCGTCATTTCTGTAATCCTGCTGCTGGGCACACTTCTTGTTGATTAAAGCCTTCGATTCGGACTACTCCTTTGTTTCTGTGTTCATTGAGGGTGTGCAGAGGAGATTCACTAGGTTAATCCCAGAGCTGAAGGGGTTGGATTACGATGAGAGGTTGAGTAGTATGGGACTGTACTCGTTGGAATTTAGAAGGATGTGGGGGGATCTTATAGAAACGTATAAAATTATGAAGGGAATAGATAGGATAGATGCAGGCAGGTTGTTTCCACTGGCAGGTGAAAGCAGAACTAGGGGAGATAGCCTCAAAATAAGGGGAAGTAGATTTAGGACTGAGTTTAGGAGGAACTTCTTCACCCAAAGGGTTGTGAATCTATGGAATTCCTTGCCCAGTGAAGCAGTTGAGGCTCCTTCATTAAATGTTTTTAAGATAAAGATAGATAGTTTTTTTGAAGAATAAAGGGATTAAGGGTTATGGTGTTCGGGCTGGAAAGTGGAGCTGAGTCCACAAAAGATTAGCCATGATCTCATTGAATGGCGGAGCAGGCTCGAGGGGCCAGATGGCCTACTCCTGCTCCTAGTTCTTATAAGTCATTTTACCACAAGGAGCCATGGCTCTTGCTTCTTGGCGGTTATAGGCAATGTCCATGCCTAACATTCCAAACAATGATCATTCTCACGGTGTATGTCCGAAAGTTGATTTCTGCCTGAGTAAGGACTGATATGCCTGCTTAGAGCCCTAAATCTTCCTCACCGATTAACAATACAGAGGCTGGACTTCCGGTTGCGGCTATGCGGAGTTGAGCCGCACGTTCGGCAGCTCCCGCTTTAAAAGGACTTGTGGGCTCTTTTAAGGGCCCCAAACGGCGCTGATTCGAGATTCCCGGTGGATAAAGGGGTCTGGAGCAAAACCCCCCGGGATTTATGGTTCGGACTCGAAGTGGGGCGAGGAGAAAAACGGCAGCAGCTCCCCTGGAAAAGCGGGCGAAGGTGGACAAAATGGCGGCTGGTGGAGCCCCTGAGGAGTGGAGGCAGTGGGCTGAGGAGCAGCAGGCGGCCCTTCTGCGCTATTTCACAGAGCTGAAAGGGGAGTTGTTGGAGTCCCTGAAGGTGACGACGAGTAAGCTGCTGGAGACCCAGACAACCCAGGGTGCAGCGATATTCGAGTTGCAGCAGCAGGCCTCCGAGCGCGAGGAGGTGGTTTCGGCCCTCGTGGGGAAGGTGGAGATACACGAGGCACTTCATAAAAAGTGGCAAGATCGGTTTGAGGAGATGGAGCTTCGGTCACAGAGGAAGAACTTGCGGATCCTGGGCCTCGAGGAGGGGCTGGAGGGGTTGGACCTGCCGGCCTCTGTGGCCGTGATGTTGAACACGCTGGTGGGGGCAGGATCCTTCCATCTGCCCCTGGAGCTGGAGGGGGCCCATAGAGTGCTGGCCAGGCGGCCTAAGGCGAACGAACCCCCGCGGGCGGTGCTGGTGCTGTTCCAGCGGTTCAGCGATCGGGAGTATGTTCTCCGATGGGCCAAGAAGGTGAGGAGCAGTAAGTGGGAGAATTCGGTAGTGCGTATCTACCAGGACTGGAGTGCGGAGGTGGCCAAGCGGAGAGCCGGGTTTAACCGGACGAAGGCGGTGCTCCATGGAAAGCAGGTGAAGTTCGGCATGTTGCTGCCTGCGCTCCCTGTGGGTCACCTACAAGGACCGGCATCACTACTTTGAGTCCCCGGAGGAAGCGTGGGCCTTTGTGCAGGCTGAAAAGCTGGATTTGAACTAGAGATTGGGGCTGTGGGAGTTTTTCTATTCTATTCATGTATCATTGTTTATGCTGTAGCGGGTTATTCTGTTTGTTTTTGTTTTTTCTCACGCTTTCGGACGATGTGTGTTATGGTTTCATGTTATAAGGGGGGTACTGGGGTTTGTGGTTGATCGGTGTCTTTGTTTGTATGGAATTGGTGGTTGGGTTGGGACTGCGGTTTGGGAGCTGCGTTGGTGGGGTGGGGCAGTGTGAAAGCTTGGGCTTTTCTCTGGTTTCCCGCGCTGCGGGACGAGGGGGTGGAGCTGGTGGCGAGGGGCGTGGCTATTAGACCGGGTTTCCCGCGCTGAAGCGGTGCCCAGGAGCTGATGCAGGGGAGGAGGGGTCGGAGTTAGAGCGGGAGCTGCCGGGGTCAGCAGAAGTCAGCTGGCTCACGGGAGTACAGTGGAGGGAGAGTCGCGGCTAGGAGGGGTCCTAGCCTGGGTGGGGGGATACCGGGTTGCTGCTGGATTGGCCAAGGAGGAGTTTGGAGGCGTCGGGGTGAGGTTCTATCGCCGTGGGAAACGGGCCGAATGGGTGATGGCCAGGGGCTAGCAGCCGATGGGTTATGGCAAGTCGACGGGGGAGGGGGGCGGGGTGCCCCCCTGATCTGGCTGATTACGTGGAATGTGAGGGGGTTGAATGGGCCGGTTAAGCAGGCCCGGGTGTTTTCGCATCTGAAGGGGCTGAAGGCGGACGTGGCCATGCTCCAGGAGACCCACCTGAAGGTGGCGGACCAGGTACATCTGAGGAAGGGGTGGGTGGGGCAGGTTTTCCACTCAGGGCTCAACTCGAAGAACCGGGGGTGGCGATCCTGGTGGGGAAGAGTGGCGTTTGAGGCGTCTGAGGTTGTGGCTGATAGTGGCGGCAGATATGTGATGGTGAGCGGTAAGCTGCAGGGGGAGAGGGTGGTGTTGGTTAATTTGTACGCCCCAAATTGGTATGATGCTGGTTTCATGAGGCGTATGTTGGGCCGCATTCCTGGCCTGGAGGTGGGGGACTTGATCATTGGGGGGAGGGGGGGGGGGGGGGGGGGGGGGGAGAGAGAGACTTCAATACGGTGCTGGATCCCCTACTGGATCGTTCTAGTTTAAGGACAGGCAGGAGGCCAGCGGCGGCCAAGGTATTGAGGGGGTTTATGGACCAGATGGGAGGCGTGGATCCCTGGAGGTTCGGGAGGCCGAGGGCTCGGGAGTACTCCTTTTTCTCCCATGTGCACAGGGTTTATTCCCGCATTGATTTCTTTGTTCTGAGCAGGGGACTGGTCCCGAGGGTGGAGGAGTCCGAATATTCGGCTATCGCGATTTCGGACCATGCTCTCCATTGGGTGGATCTGGAGATGGGGGAGGCGCGGGACCAGCGCCCGCTTTGGCGTCTGGACGTGGGGTTGTTGGCCGATGAGGAGGTGTGTAGGAGGGTTCGGGGATGTATCGAGAGGTACCTCGAGGTCAATGATACTGGGGAGGTCCAGGTGGGGATGGTGTGGGAGGCTCTGAAGGCAGTGATTAGGGGGGAGCTGATCTCCATCCGAGCCCATAGGGAGAGCGGGGAGAGGAGGGAGAGGGAGAGACTGGTGGAGGAGCTGTTGAGTGTGGATAGGAGGTACGCGGAGGCCCCGGAGGAGGGATTGCTGGGGGAACGGCGTAGCTTGCAGGCCAAGTTTGATTTATTGACCACCAGAAAGGCGGAGACACAGTGGAGGAAGGCGCAGGGAGCGGTCTATGAGTATGGAGAGAAGGCGAGCAGGATGCTGGCGCACCAGCTGCGTAAGCGGGACGCGGCTAGAGAGATTGGTGGAGTGAAGGATAGAGATGGGAATGTGGTGCAGCAGGGGGCAGAGGTCAATGAGGTCTTTCGGGACTTCTATAGGGAACTGTACCGGTCGGAGCCGCCGGCGGTGGGAGGGGGAATGGAGAATATTTTGGACAGGCTCCGATTTCCAAGGGTGCAGGAGGAGCAGGTGGAGGGACTGGGGGCACCGATCGAGTTGGAGGAGCTGGTCAGTGGGATTGGCCACATGCAGTCAGGGAAGGCGCCGGGACCGGATGGGTTCCCGGTTGAATTTTATAAGAAATATGCGGACCTGCTGGGCCCCCTGTTGGTCAGGACCTTTAACGAGGCATGGGAGGGGGGTGTTCTGCCCACGACGATGTCTCGGGCACTAATCTCCCTGATCCTGAAGCGGGACAAGGACCCCTTGCAGTGCGGTTCATACAGGCCGATTTCACTGCTAAATGTAGACGCCAAGTTGCTGGCGAAGATCTTGGCCACTAGAATAGAGGACTGTGTGCCGGGGGTGATACATGAAGATCAGACGGGTTTTGTGAAGGGGAGGCAGCTGAACACTAACGTGCGAAGGCTGCTAAATGTGATAATGATGCCGGCAACAGAAGGAGAGGCGGAGATTGTGGTGGCATTGGATGCGGAGAAGGCCTTTGACAGGGTTGAGTGGGGGTACTTGTGGGAGGTGTTGGAAAGGTTCGGGTTTATTAAATGGGTGAGGTTGCTGTACGAGACCCCGATGGCGAGTGTAGCGACAAATGGGAGGAGGTCCGAGTACTTCAGGCTCCACCGTGGGACGAGGCAGGGGTGCCCCCTGTCCCCCTTGCTTTTTGCGCTGGCGATAGAGCCTCTTGCCATGGCTCTCGGAGTCGAGGAGGAGGGGGGTTTGGTGCGAGGGGGGAGGAGCACCGAGTGTCGCTGTATGCGGACGACTTGTTGCTGTATGTAGCAGACCCGGTGGGGGGAATGCCGGAGGTGATGGAGATTCTTGCTGAGTTTGGGAGTTTCTCGGGCTATAAATTGAACCTGGGCAAGAGTGAGCTGTTTGTTGTACACCCGGGAGATCAGGAGGAGGGGATTGGTAGGCTCCCGCTAAAGAGGGCAGTGAGGAGTTTTAGGTACCTGGGGGTTCAGGTGGCTAGGAACTGGGGGACTCTGCACAAGCTCAACTTTACTAGGTTGGTGGAGCAGATGGAGGAGGAATTTAAAAGGTGGGACATGCTGCCGTTGTCGTTGGCGGGTAGAGTACAGTCCGTTAAAATGACGGTGCTCCCGAGGTTTTTGTTTTTGTTTCAGTGCCTCCCCATTTTCATTCCGAGGGCCTTTTTTAGGAGGGTGAACAGCAGCATTCTGGGATTTGTTTGGGCGCATGGGACTCCGAGGGTAAGGAGGGTCTTTTTGGAGCGGGGCAGGGATAGAGGGGGGCTGGCGCTGCCCAACCTCTCTGGTACTATTGGGCGGCTAATGTCTCGATGGTACGCAAGTGGGTAATGGAGGGGGAGGGGGCAGCATGGAAAAGGATGGAGATGGCGTCCTGCGGAGGCACGAGCCTGAAGGCACTGGTAACGGTTCTGTTGCCGCTCCCTCCAACGAGGTACACCACGAGCCCGGTGGTGGCGGCCACCCTCAAAATTTGGGGGCAGTGGAGGCGACACAGGGGGGAAGTGGGGGGCTCGGTGGAGGCCCTGCTGCGGGGGAACCACTGGTTTGTCCCAGGGAACATGGATGGCGGGTTCCTGGGGTGGCACAGGGCGGGCATTAGGAAGTTGGGAGACCTGTTTATTGACGGGAGGTTCGCGAGCCTTGGTGAACTGGAGGAGAAGTTTGAGCTCCCCCCGGGGAATATGTTCAGGTACCTTCAGGTCAAGGCGTTTGCTAGGCGACAGGTGGAGGGGTTCCCTTTGTTGCCCCCGCGGGGGGTAAGGGATAGGGTGCTTTCGGGGGTGTGGGTTGGGGATGGGAAGGTGTCTGACATCTATCATGTAATGCAGGAGGTGGGGGAGGCGTCGGTAGAGGAGCTGAAGGCTAAGTGGGAGGTGGAGCTGGGGGAGCAGATTGAGGAGGGGACATGGGCAGACGCCCTGGAGAGGGTGAACTCCTCCTCTTCATGTGCGAGGCTTAGTCTCATCCAGTTCAAGGTGCTACACAGGGCCCACATATCCGGATCTAGGATGAGTAGGTTCTTTGGGGGCGAAGACAGGTGCGTCAGGTGTTCGGGGAGTCCAGCGAACCATGCCCATATGTTCTGGGCATGCCCGGCACTGGAGGAGTTCTGGAAGGGGGTGGCGGGGACGGTGTCGAGGGTGGTGGGATCCAGGGTCAAACCAGGTTGGGGACTCGCGATATTTGGGGTTGGGGTGGAGCCGGGAGTGCAGGAGGCGAAAGAGGCCGATGTCATGGCCTTTGCGTCCCCAGTAGCCCGGCGGAGGATCTTGCTGCAGTGGAAAGATGCGAGACCTCCGAGTGTGGAGACCTGGATTAATGACATGGCGGGATTCATTAAGTTGGAAAGGGTCAAGTTTGCCCTGAGGGGGTCAATACAAGGGTTCTTTAGGAGGTGGCAGCCTTTCCTCGACTTTCTGGCTCAACGATAAGGTACTAGGTCAGCAGCAGCAGCAACCCTGGGGGGAAAGGGGGGAGGGGGGGTTTAGGGGGATAGTGTTTAAGTTAATTTGCTTATTGTTAATTTATTTTGTTTTTTATTGGGGTTGGGGGGGTGGGGGGTTTGTTATATGCGTTGTTACGGGGGCTGGGGGTGTTTATTATTATTATTATTGTTATTGTTATTATTGTATTGTTTTGTTGATATATATTTTTCAAAAAATTTCAATAAAATTTATTCCAAAAAAAATACAGAGGCTCCTGTGTCCACCTCCATCTTGATTTTCTGTCCATCAAATTCCACTATTGCATTAATAAGCTCGGCACACCCTTAACACCTAAAACACTCAACTGCCTTCAGCTTTTTATTTGCAGTTTCTTTTTCGACTTGATGCAGTGCACCGGTCTGTGTGCCACCACTGGCCTTCAGATTATCTTTTGCATTACTGGCAGCCATTTCCTGCCCTGAGAAATTTCTCGAGCTTTCTTAAAAGTAATTGTGGCTTCTCCCAGCAAACAGCGCTGAATGCTGTCCTTGTTGATGCACGAACTAGTCTGTTCCGAAATAGGTCTTCCAAAACTGCGCCAAATTCTCAATATTCAGAGAGCTGCCACAATTCAGCAACAAAGTTAACTGTAGACTGTCCCATCTTCCAAAAATGACTATGGAATTTGAACCTTTGTCCAATTACCGAGGCTTCGGATTGGGTGATTCTGAACAAAATGAAATTACCCCTGATTTCCGTGTAGCTAAATTTATCACTAGCTTATAGATCTTCGCCCCACACACACTTTTAAAAATAAATTTTGAGTAACCAAATATATATTCAGGTGCGGGACTTTTTGCACAGGCAGGTGCCATCTTTTCCACTCTTGCCACTAAGGGGGATCCAAGATAGGGTAGGGTCTTGAGGATGGGTGGGGGAAGGAAGTGTCTCGGATATTTACAAGGAGCTCATGGGTGCAGAGGAGACGCAGACTGAGGAACTGAGGCATAAATGGGAGGAGGAGTTGGGAGGGGAGATTGGGGAGGGCCTGTGGGCGGACGCACTGAGCAGGGTTAATGGGACTGCAACATGTGCCAGGCTCAGCCTGATTCAGTTTAAGGTTGTCCACCGGGCCCACATGACAGTGTCCCGGATGAACAGATTCTTCGGTGTAGAGGACAGGTGTGTAAAGTGTCTGAGAGGACCGGCAGACCATGTCCACATGTTTTGGGCGTGTCCAAAACTTAAGAGATACTGGCAGGGGTTCGAGCACGTCATGTCTAGAGTATTGAACATAAGGGTGGCAATGAGTCCGGAGGTGGCGATTTTTGGGGTTTCAGAGGCCCTGGAAGTCCAGGGGGAGAAAGAGGCCGACGTTTTGGCCTTTGCTTCCCTGGTAGCCTGGAGGCGGATACTTCTAGCTTGGAGGGAGTCAAAACCCCCAAAGTCGGAAGCCTGGCTGTCAGACATGGTGAGTTTCTCGGGCTTGGAGAAAATCAAGTTCACCTTGTGAGGGTCGTTGTTAGGGTTCGCCCAGAGATGGCAACCATTCATTGACTTCTTTGCGGAGAATTAATCGTCAGCGGGGGGGGGGGGGGTTAGGGGAATGTAGTATAGGGGGTCAATTAGGCAGATCTGGGTAGGACGGGTTAGGGCAATTGCACTGCGTACTTAGTTTATTGTACAGTCCTTTTTTCACGTTCTGTAATTTTACCGTGTACAATGCCAAAAAATACCTCATTAAAATTGTTAATCAAAAAAAGAGTAACCAAATATATTTTTTCCATTTAAGGGGCAGCAGGGTAGCATGGTGGTTAGCATACATGCTTCACAGCTCCAGGGTCCCAGGTTCGATTCCCGGCTGGGTCACTGTCTGTGTGGAGTCTGCATGTCCTCCCCCTGTGTGCGTGGGTTTCCTCCGGGTGCTCCGGTTTCCTCCCACAGTCCAAAGATGTGCGGGTTAGGTGGATTGGCCATGCTAAATTGCCCGTAGTGTCCTAATAAAAGTAAGGTTAAGGGGGGGGTTGTTGGGTTACGGGTATAGGGTGGATACGTGGGTTTGAGTAGGGTGATCATGGCTCGGCACAACATTGAGGGCCGAAGGGCCTGTTCTGTGCTGTACTGTTCTATGTTCTATGTTCTAAGGGGCAATTTTAGTGTGTAATTTAACCTGCACATCTTTGGGTTGTGGGGTGAAACCCACGCAAACACGGGGAGAGTGTGCAAACTCTACAGTTACCCAGGGCTGGGACCTCAGCACCGTGAGACAGAAAAGCTAACCACTGCCCCACCATGCTGCCTCGCCCCACACACACTGAGGAGAATCGAGTGCTTTCTAGCCTCATCTGCAATCCCATTTGCAAAGAAAGTGTTTGAACTTTCCCATATTCAGTCCAGTTTAGTTCTCTTCCACAAACTCACTGATACATCCAAATGTAGTCATGGTGCTGCTACCTGTTTCCGCCAGTAAACTTAGTCAAACTTTGTGTTGAAAGTGCTGAAACTTGAATTTTTTTTATTCTCATCACCAAAAAGATGTAGTAACTTGCGCACAAAAAGTTAGTCGAAAGGCATTAACTTTAAAGTTAAATTTCTTTAATGTGGAAAAATAGCGAAGTTTAAAATACAGATTGGACTCAAAAATGAGAGCAGCTAGTTAGACATTGAAATAATTGTAACAGAATAGATTTAGAATAATGACAGTTAAATACGAATATACACAGGTAACAAGTAGCAACAACAACAAATAATGTCATAGCATTTACTGATGACATTAGCAATGGATTAAATAAGAAGATGCATAATAATAACAATTTGAATATAAGCCACCTAGGCATACATTGCATACATATTATTTTTTACCAAAGACACACAAAAAACAAATTATCAATGTACATTTAGGAAACTGAATACATTCCTTTGTTTCATAAAGACAAATGTATACTTTTCACATCTTACGCCATTTGAAATTCAGTTGCCCCTGCCACTACAGAGAATCCTTACAGGAGAACTGAGTTTAATTCATTTGTGAAACCAAATCCCAATGGCAGAAGTGGTGGTCATCAGAACCACATAATTTCACTGAGCTTTCTCTACTATCGAACTGACATGCTCACAGCAACCACACATGACCACCCAGTGACAGTGGGGGAGATGAAGGAACAGTCAAATGTCAGTTTGTCCAGTCCCATAAAAGAACTCGTCTCTCTTTCAGTTCTCAGTCCTAGCAAGGAGCTCATCTGTGAAATGCTGACCCACTAGCAGCATTTTCTATATTCAGTTCCTTGTTGTTTCGGATCTTGCTATGCAAATATAGCTGCAACAATTGCCTATGTAAGAACCACTGTGTGTCAAAGAGATTCACAGTATACATTAAGAGAAATTGGGAGCAATTATATAAATGTAAATCACAGTTTGGCTCAGTAGTAATCTGAGCCACATTGTGGATTGAAGGCCCTAACCACAAAATCTAGGCTGACATTTTATAGAATCTTGCATTACAGAAAGAGGCCATTTGGCTTATCATGCCTGTACCATCTCTTTGAAAGAACTGTCCAATTTACTCTCACACCTTGTAATTTATCCATAATATGCTGTAAATTAGTCCTCAGTGCGTGTCCAACTTTGTTTTGAAAATTACTGCAGAATCTGCTTCCACTACTTTCAGTTGTGCATTCCAAAGAAAAATATGCACATATATAATGCTTTACATGACTACCAGACAGCTCAAAGCGCTTTACAGCCAATGAAGTACTTGTGAAGTGTAGTCACTGTTGTAATGTAGGAAATGTAACAGCTAATTTACACTCAGCAAACTCCCACAAATAGTAATGTGGTAATGATCAGATTTTCTTTATGTTGATTGAGGGATAAATATTGGCCAGGACATGAGGGGTATCTCCCCTGCATGTCTTCGAACTAATGTCATGGGATTATTTACATTCAACCCAGCAAATAGATGGGTCCTCAGTTTAATGTCTCTCATCTGAAAGTCAATCTTAACCCTTTGTAGTAAAATATCTAATTTCTTCTCCAGTTCTTTTGCCAATTAAATGAATAATCTCTGGTTACTGACCCATTTGTCACAGGAATCAACTTCTCTCTATTTGTTCTAACAAAACCCCTAATAAATTTTGAATAACTCTATTGGGTCTCCCCTTAATCTGTCCTACATCTACCTTGTTGAGTGTTGTTACAATTTTGCAAACTTCAATGAGGTCATCTCTCATTATTCTAACGCGAGGGAACACAAGCCCCGTCTCCTCAATCTCTCTTCATAAAACTAGCCAGCCAGCCCAGGGATTAATCTGCTGAACCTCTGTACTTCCTCTATTATTCCTCAGGTAAGGACACAAAACTACGCATAATATTCCAGGTGCGATCTCATCAAGGCTCTATACAACTGCAGCAAACTTCCTTAATCCTATACTCAAATCCCCTTGCAATAAAGGCTAAGTAAGAAGTCTTACAACACCAGGTTAAAGTCCAACAGGTTTGTTTCAAACACGAGCTTTCGGAGCACGGCTCCTTCTTCAGGTGAAGAAGGAGCCGTGCTCCGAAAGCTCGTGTTTGAAACAAACCTGTTGGACTTTAACCTGGTGTTGTAAGACTTCTTACTGTGCTCACCCCAGTCCAACGCCGGCATCTCCACATCATGAATAAAGGCTAACATACCATTTGTCTTCTTGATTGCATGTTAACTTTCAATGACTCACAAACAAGAATACCCAGATCCTTTTGGACATCACGGCTGGGATTCTCCCTTCTGGGGACTAAGACCCCATGCCGGTGGGAGAACCGGTGCCAACCACTGCAGCGGCAACAGCGCCCAAAAGTGCGGAATTCTCCGCACTTTCAGGGACTAGGTAGACGCCGGATGGTTTGGCGCCGCTGAAGGGATGGCGTGATCTTGCACATGCACGGAACTGCCGGTGTGATTCCGCGCATGAGCAGACCGGCCGGCGTATTTTGGCACATGCACGGGGGGGTGGGGGAGTTCCCTTCTCAGCGCCGGCCATGGCAGAGCCCTAAAGGGGCCGGCGCGGAAGAAAGGACTGCCCCCAAGGAACAAGCCCACCCGCAGATCGGTGGGCCCCGATCGCGGGCCAGGCCACCCGGGGTCGGATCCCCCTCCCCGAGGACCCACCCCCTCCGATTTACCTGCCAGGTCCCGCCGCCGGTACGCGAGTTGAGTGAGTCACGCTGACAGGACTGGTCAAAAATGGACAATCGCTCAGCCCATCATCGGGGCCCGGAGAATCGGCAGAAGGGCTGCTGCCAACGGCAACGATCGGCGCGGCAGAAATCCCGCCCCCACCCAAAATACGGCACCGGAGAATACGGCAGTTCATGCCAGTATATTATATCCAATCCCACATGCTCTCATTTTGCTTTTTTAAAAAATGTTTTTATACTACTTTTTCAAATTTTCTTCCAAATTTACATCCACCAACAAACAATCACCAGTAACAAATACAATGTCAATCTCCTTATCAACAACGATCCCATCGTTCCAACAACCACCAAACAACAGCCCACATGTTAACGTAAACAAAAAGGAATCAGGAATCACCCAAAGTCACCATTAACATAAACAGTCCCCCTTCCTCTAACCTTCCCAACGCCGCCCCCTCCTTAATGTTGGATGTCATCCAATTCTTGAAAGTGCATAATGAATAACGCCCATGAATTGTAGAACCCCTCCATCCTTCCCCTCAGTTCAAACTTAACCATCTCAGGAGTAAAGAATTCCAGCAGGTCCCCCTGCCACACCAAGGCACAGGGTGGAGAGGTTGATCTCCACCCTAACAGGATCCGCCTTTGGACGATCAACGAAGTGAAGGCTACAACATCTGCCTCCGTACCCGTTTCCAACCCCGGCTGGTCTGACACCCCGATTATGGCCTCCCGAGGGCCCGCGTCGTTACACGTGCATCACCTTTGAGATTACCCTAAAAACCT
Organism: Scyliorhinus canicula; assembly: GCF_902713615.1. Taxonomy (NCBI): domain Eukaryota; kingdom Metazoa; phylum Chordata; class Chondrichthyes; order Carcharhiniformes; family Scyliorhinidae; genus Scyliorhinus; species Scyliorhinus canicula. Next base: position 73,224,909 of record NC_052161.1, read on the forward strand.
ACTTCCAGTAATTTTCCAACTTTGGACAGGACCACAACATATGAATGTGGTGTGCGCCCCCCCCCCCCCCTCCCCCCCAAACATTCACACACATCTTCTACCCCCTCAAAGAGCTGGCTCATCCTCGCCCTCGTGAGGTGTGCTCTATATACCTCCTTCGGCTGTATCACCCCCAACCTCAAGCACATGGTGGACACTCTCCGGTGCACTCACACCAGAACCCCTCCTCCATACCTTCTCCAAACTCTTCCACCCACTTTGCTTTGATCCCTTCCAGTGGTGCCTTTTTCTCTACCAAACAAGCCCCGTAAACCGCCGACACTGCCCCCTTCTCCAGTCCCCCTGCGTCAGCACCTCCTCCAACAATGTGAAGGCTGGCTCCACCAGGAAGCTCCTTCTTTGCAAAGTCTTGAACCTGCATGTATCTAAACATTTCCCTCTGCTCCAGCCCATACTTCGCGCCCAGCTCCTTCAATTCTGCAAACAAATCTTTCAGTGTACTGACTCCCTCCTCCTCCTCCCATTTCTGAAAATTTCTGTCTCAATTCCCTGGCTCAAATCTATGGTTCCCCCGAATCTGCATTTCCCTTGACCCTGCCCCCAACCCGAAGTGCTGGCAAAACTGCCTCCAAATTCTCAACGATGCTATTACTACCGGACTCCCCGAGTATTTCCCTGGGGATTTGGGAGCGGCGCTGTTGCTAATGCCTTCAATCCGGACCCCCTCCACAAACTCTCCTCCATTCTGACCCACTGAGAATCAACCCCTCTGACCCAGCTCCGCACCTTCTCCACGTTCGCTGCCCCAGTAATAATACATCAGGTTCAGAAGACGCAATCCCTCTGCCTGCCTTCCCCTCTGGAGCAGCACCTTTCTAACTCTGCCCAACTTCCCTCCCCATATGAACGAGGTATTCATTCCTTCAATCTCTCTAAAAAATGCCATTGGCAGGAAAATCGGCAGGCATTGGAAAATAAAAAGAAATCGAAGCAACACATTCATTTTAATTGCCAGTACTCGACCCGCCAGGGACAGAGGGAGACCATCCGGTAGCATGGTGGTTAGCATCAATGCTTCACAGCTCCAGGGTCCCAGGTTCGATTCCCGGCTGGGTCACTGTCTGTGTGGAGTCTGCACGTCCTCCCCGTGTGTGCGTGGGTTTCCTCCGGGTGCTCCGGTTTCCTCCCACAGTCCAAAGATGTGCGGGTTAGGTGGATTGGCCATGCTAAATTGCCCGTAGTGTAAAGTTAATGGGGGGATTGTTGGGTTATGGGTATACGGGTTACGTGGGTTTAAGTGGGGTGATCATTGTTCGGCACAACATTGAGGGCCGAAGGGCCTGTTCTGTGCTGTACTGTTCTATGTTCTATGTTCTATCCCACCTTGCCAGATCAGCTTTTACCCTCCCCACCAAACTAGAAATGCTGTACCTACGGAGACCCCTCCCCCCAATCCCGAGCAACCTGAACCCCCAGATATCTTTTTTTAAAATAAACATTTTATTGAGTTATTTTCTTCGGCATTTTAACAGTAACAGAATCAACAATATAAATAACAAGAGAAGTATATTCCACCACCCTCTCCCGCAGGGCTCGCCATTACATATCCCCCTAACCTACGCTAAACTAATCCCCTCTCCCCTCCCCCCCTTTTCTGCTGATGATTAGTTCTCTGTGAGGAAGTCGACAAATGGTTACCAGCTCCGGGCGAACCCCAGCTGAGACCTTCTCATGGCGAACTTAATTTTCTCCAGACAGAGGAAGCCTGCCATGTCTGAAAGCCAGGTCTCTGATTTTGCGGGCTTTGAGTCCCTCCACGCTAGCAAGATACGCCTCCGGGCTACCAGGGAAGCAAAGGCCAGAACATCTGCCTTTTTCTCCTCCTGGATTCCTGGGTCGTGCGATACCCCAAGAATCGCCACCTCCGGACTCATTACCACCCTTATATTCAATACCGTGGACATGGTGTCGGCAAACCCCTGCCAAAATCCCCTCAGTTTTGGACATGCCCAGAATACGTGGACATGGTTTGCTGGCCCCACCGCGCACTTCACACATCTGTCCTCCACCCCAATGAATCTACTCACCCGGGCCACTGTCATGTGATCCCGGTGAACAACCTTAAATTGGATCAGGCTGAGCCTGGCACATATTGCGGTAACATTTACCCTTCCTAACGCGTCCGCCCAAAGGCCCTCCTCCATCTCTCCTCCCACTTTCGCTTCAGCTCCTCGGTTTGAGTCTCCTCCAAACCCATAAGCTCTTAATTTATTTCCGAGACACTCCCCTCCCCTATCCATCCTCTAGAGACCAGCCTGACCTGAATCCCCCTTAACGGCAGGAGTGGGAAGGTTGGTACCTGCCTCCGCAAAAAGTCCCGTACCTGTAAATATCGGAGTTCATTCCCTCCAGCCAGTACCAACTTCTCCTCCAGCGACCTCTCGGGAAGCTACCTTCTAAGAACAAGTCCCCCATCCTCTCTATCCCTCCTCTCCGCCAAATACGGAACCCCCCATCCATCCTCCCTGGGGCAAACCTATGATTGTCACAGAATGAGGACCATACCGATGCCCCCTCTGCTCCCACATGCCTCCTTCACTGCCCCCAGACTCTCAGGGGCACCACCACCACCGGACTGGTGGAAAACCGCGCGGGCGGCAACAGCAGGGGCGCCGTCACCAGTGCCCCTAAATTGTGCCCTTACACGAAGCCGCCTCCAAGCACACACACGCCACCCCCTTCCCCCCACCAGCGACTTCCCACCATGGCTAGGTGAGCCGCCCAGTAGTAATTACTAAAATCCGGCAGCACCGGTCCACCATCTCCCCGATTCCGCTCGAGCATTGCCCTCTTCACCCGCGGGGGCTTACCCTCCCCACATAAAGCGCACAATAATATTAATCCGTTTAAAAAGGACCGCGGGATGAAGATGGGAGGCACTGGAAAACGAATAGAAACCTCGGGAGGACTGTCATTTTTACCGACTGCACCCTACCCGCCAGACAACGAGAACACGTCCCATCTCCGGAAATCCTCCCTCATCTGGGCCACCAACCGGGCCAGGTTCAATTTGTGTAGCCTGTCCCAATCCCTCGCACCCTGAATACCCAAGTACCTAAAACTGTCCCCTATCACTCTGAATGGCAGTTCCCCCAGTCTCCTCTCCTGACCTCTTGCCTGAACCACAAACAACTCGCTCTTCCCCATATTAAGCTTGTACCCCGAAAACCGGCTGATTCCCCTAGGTTTCCCATAATTTCCTCATCCCCTCCATTGAATCTGAGACATACAGCAGCAAGCCATCCGCATACAACGAGACTCTGTGCTCCACCCCCTACCCAAACCAACCCCTTCCAGCCCCTTGAGGACCTCAGTGCAACTGCCAGCTGCTCTATCGTCAGCGCAAACAGCAGCGGGGAGAGGGTACATCCCTGTCTCGTCCCCGGTGTCATCTGAAATATTCCAAAGTCATCCTATTTGTCCGTACACTAGCTACCGGAGCCCGGTAGAGCAGCCTAACCCAGTCAACAAAGCCCCTCCCAAACCCGAACCGCTCCAGCACGTCCCATAAGTAATCCCACTCGACCTAGTCGAACACTTTTCCGCGCCTATCGCAACCACCACTTCAGCTTCCCTGTCTTCCGGGGGCATCATAATCACATTGAGCAACCTTCTTACATTGGCACCCGCTGCTTACCCGTAACAAATCCTGTCTGGTCCTCCCCTATAACGTCCGGTACACAGTCCTCAATCCTAGAGGCCAGAATTTTGGGCAGGAGTTTGACATCCACGTTGAACAAGGATATCGGCCTATAAGAACCGCACAGCTCCGGGTCCTTGTCCCTTTCCAAAATGAGCAAGATCATGGCCTGTGACATCGTCTGGGGTAAAACCCCTCTTTCCTTGGCCTCGTTAAAGACTTTCAGCAGTACTGGCCCCAATATTCCAGAGAAAGTTTTATGGAACTCGACTGGGTACCCGTCTGGCCCCGGGGCCTTCAAGCCCTCCACTATCTCCTCCAGCCCGACGAAGGGCCCCCAGCCCTTCTACCAGCTACCCATCCACCTTCGGGAAAGTCAGCCCATCCAGGAAGTGCCTCATCCTCTCCGGCCCCCCCGTGGGGGGGGTCCCGATCTATACAACCTACTATAAAAGTCCCGAAAGGTCTTGCTCACCCCCTCCGAGTCCCCAACTAAGTTCCCATACCCGTCAACCACTTTCCCTATTTCCCTAGCTGCCTCCCTCTTTCTGAGCTGCTATGCAAGCATCCTACTGGCCTTTTCCCCGTGCTCATAGATCGCTCCCTTCACCTTCCTGAGCTGCTCCCCTGCCCTTCCTGTAGTTAACAAACCAAATTCCGCCTGCAGCCTCCGGCGTTCCCTCAATAGCCCTGCCTCTGGATCTGCTATCCATGCGTAGGATCTCTCTCACCAGTCGGTCCGTTTCAGCCCTTTCCGTCCTGTCCCTGTGAGCCCGGATCGACATCAGCTCTCCTCTCACCACTGCCTTCAGTGCTTCCCAGACCACCGCTGCTGAGACCTTCCCCATGTCATTTACCTGCAGGTAGTTCAGCATGCACTTCCTCAACCTCTCGGAGACCACTTCGTCCTCCAACAGCCCCACATCCAATCTCCATTGCGGGTGCTGCTTACTATCCATACTAACCTGCAGGTCCATCCATTACAGAGCATGAATCTTCCTCAGTACCCTCTTTATAAAATCCCCATTGTCCCAATTTGGTGCTTATATGCTGACCAGCACTACCTTCATCCCCTGCAGCCTGCCACTAACCATGATAATCTACCTCCCACATCCGAGACTATCCCCCCTGCCTCAAATGCCACCTGTCTGTTGATCAAAATCGCAGCCCCCCCTTGTCTTTGAGTCCAGCCCTGAGTGGAAAAACTGACTAACCCAACCTTTCCTCAACCTGACCTGATCCACTACTTTAAGATGTGTCTCCTGCAGCATCACCATGTCCGCCTGCAGTCTCCTCAGGTGTGCAAACACACGGGCCCTCTTCACCGGCACATTTAGCCCCTGGACATTCCAGATGACCAGCCTAGTTGGGGGACAAAGCAGCCCCCCCCCCCCCCCCCCCCCCCCCCCCCCCCCCCCGGATCAGCCATCACCTTTCTTGGGTCCGCTTCTAGCCCATGTGCTGTACCTCCTCCGGCCCGCCCCGGGGCGGCCCCCACCCCCAACCCCCTCAGTGACCTTCTATCCAAGTCCCTCCCATGTCAGCAGAGACCCCCAGATATCTAAAGTGAGTCCCTGCCCAACAGAATGGCAGCCAACCCACCCCTGACCAAGACACCACAAAATACTCACTCTTGTCGAGATTAAATTTGTACCGGAGAAAGACCCAACACCCAAAGTAGCTCCAATATTCCCATTATTGACACACTCGGTTCTGACATGTACAACAGCAAATCATCCCCATACAAGGACACCCTAGTCTCTAACCACCACCACCATCCCCCACTCCCCACACTATCCTTTTCCATACCCCCGAACTTCTTAATGCAATGGCCAACGGCTCAATTGCGAGTGCAAATAACAGAGGGTACATAGGACATCCCTGCCTAGTGCCACGGTGGAGAGAAAAATATCCCGAGCTGACGTTATTTGTGCGGATACTGATGGACAGCACAGTTGTGCAATGGTAGCACTGCAGTCTCACAGCGTCGAGGTCCCAGGTTCAATCCCAGTTCTGAGTCACTGTCCGTATGGAGTTTGCACATTCTCCCCGTGTTTGCGTGTGTTTAGCTCCCACAACCCAATAGATGTGCAGGGTAGGTGGATTGGCCACGCTAAATTGCCCCCTAATTGGAAAAAATGAATTGGGTACTCTAAATTTAAAAAACATTTGTGCGGACATTCGCCCTCGTCTCCTTATCCATTAGATTTACCCAGTCCACAAATCGTGGTCCAATCCCAAAACCGCTCCAGAACTGCCATCAAGTAACCCCATTCTACCCGGTCAAATGCTTTCTCAGCATCCAATGCCACAACCATCTCTGCTTCCTTTCCCTCTGCCGGTGCGATAACCACATTCAATACCCTCCTAATGTTCGAAAAGAGATGACTCCCTCTCACAAACACCGTCTGATCTTCACCTATCACCTTTGGGAGGCACTCCTCCAGCTTACCTGCCAGTACCTTCGCCAATACCTTTGCGTCCACGTTTAATACGACCCAGACTCCGTCAGATTCTTATCCTTCTTAAGTTACAAGGAAATCGATACCTGCTGCAAGGTAACACCCCCTTCCCTGTCGCCTCCACAAACATCCCTATCATCACCGGCTTATCCTTGAATTTTTTTATAATATTCCACCGGAAACCCATCTGGCCCTGCCACCTTCCCCAATTGCATCCTCCCAATCGCATCTTTTATCTCCTGCTCCACTATTGCCCCTTCCAATGTAGCCCTGTCCCCCTCCCCTAACCTTCGGTACCCCAGCCCATCTAGAAATTCCTGCATCTCCCGGTCTTCCCCAGGTGGCTCCGAACTGTATAACCCCTCATAAAATTCCTTAAAGACCTTATTAATCTGATCCGAAACCACCACCAACTTCCCTGCCCTGTCCTGCACCTCAACAATTTCCCTTGCCGCCGCCTCCTCCAAAGCTAATCCGCTAACATACTCTCTCCATGCTCGTAAACTGCACCCTTTGTTCGCCTCAATTACCGCACCGCCTTCCTGGTAGATAGTCGATCAAAGCTCGCCAGGTAGTTCCTTCCTCTTTTCCAACTTCGCTGGATCCCCATCTTCTGCACAGCATCTATCTACCTCCAACATCTCATCTATTGTCCTCTGATGCTCCAACCTCTCCTCTTTGTCCACCCTCACCTTAAAATAGATCACCTCACTCCTCACTCCTTTTGAGCTTCCCAGACAACCACCTTCGACACCTCCCCCATGCAGTTAAAACCTACATATTCCTCAATTACTTCTTCAATTGTATCACAGAATCCTTGGTTCCCCCAATAGTCCCACATCTAATGTCCATCCACCCTCCGTACTACCCCCTTACCCAGTACCATATCCATCCAATGCGGAGCATGATCTGATATTGCAATTGCGGAGTACTCCGACCCCTTAACCCCAGCCAGCAGCGCCTTCCCCACCACAAAGAAGTCGATCCACAAGTATACTTCATGGACCGCTGAGAAAAAGGAGTGCTCCCGCTCCCTCGGGTGCAGAAACCTCCAAGCCCAGCCAACGCCTTAACCCCCCCCCCCCCCCGGTGACGGGACCAATGAGTGCAGCCATAACCTGTCCAACCTTGGTTCCTGCACCAAGTTCCAGTTATCCCCCCCCCCCCCCCCCCCCCCATCAGTTCATGTGTGTCCAAGATGGGGATGGCCCCATACACCTTCACAAATCCTACAGCGTCCCAATTGGGCTCATACGCACTTACTAGCGCCACTAACCTCAACTTCAGCACCCGTGTCTCAATTACATATCTACCCACCTGATCTGCAATCACCTTCTCCATCTGGAACCACACCCTTTTGCTGACCATTACCACTACCCCTCGAGCCCTTCCGTCAAATCCAGAGTGAAACACCTGGCTAACCCAAGTCTCACCTGATCCTTCACCCTCAAGTGAGTCTCCTGCAGCATTGCTACATCGGCCTTCAAGCTTTTAAGATGCGCAAGCACCCTTGACCTCCTGACTGGACCTCCCAGTATCGATGTCCTCCCCCTTGCTCACCTCATAGGCCCATTATGTATTCTCATGTATTTTCTTGAATTTTGTTTAATTCCCTTTTCTTCCATGTACTGAATGATCTGTTGAGCTGCTTGCAGAAAAATACTTTTCACTGTACCTCGGTACACGTGACAATAAACAAATCCAATCCAATCCATCAAAACGTGCTAACCAGGCTCCAATGTCCGCAGCCCTCCTCCCATCTCACCTCCGTTCACAAGCCGACTTTAGTTAGCTAATGCGGGTGCCCCCCCTCAAAGGCATTCCGTCCACTCCCACCTTGCCTCACAGGAAAAAGAAAAACAAACCAACCCATACAACTCAATAAAGTAACATATAGCCGTTGCAACAAAGAATTTCAATCAAACCAAACACAAACTTAAACTCTATAACAATGTGAAGTCAAGTCAAGTAAAATACAATGAAGGGCAATGAAAAGAAAGTTATAACATTCATACATTTTCCAGCTCCTCAATCACAGTCCACGACCTCTCTCCAGTTCCACTCCTCATTTCTATCCCAAGCCTTCTGCCTTCGCGAACGCCTCAGCCACCTCCAATGTCTCAAAATAAAAATCTTTGGTGTTGCATGTCACCCTCAGCTTCGTCTGGTACACCATACCAAATCGCATCCCACTGTACAGTGTCACCTTTACTCGGCAAAACACCGCTCATCTCTTTACCAACTCCACTGTCAAGTCCTGGCATATCCGAACACCAGCCCACTGCACTACCCGCTTCTTTTGCCCAGCTTAACACCCTCTCCTTCATGTGGTATCTATGGAAGCAGATAATCACTGCTCTTGGTGGCTCATTTACTTTTGGCTTCGGCCTCAACGACCGATGAACTCGGTCCAGTTCATTCCTCACCATCCCCCATCAACTCCTGCAGCATCTTAGAGAAGTATTCCATTGGCCTCGGGCCCTCTGTCCCTTCGGGCAAGTCCACAATTTTCAGATCGTGCCGCCTCGAGCAGTTCTCCAAATCATCGGGCTTTGCTCGAAGCCCTCTGTTGGCCTCCACCACCCTCCACAGCTCGTCTCCCATCGAGGTGAGCTAGTCGCTGTGGTGCGCCATTGCCTCCTCCACTTCCTTCATCTTCTCGCTCTGCTCTCTCACCTTGTCCAATGTCTTTGCCACAGTTACCCTCACCGGGCAATTGCCTCCTCCACCAATGATTTCAGTGCAACCGGCATCTCCTTCCTCAACACCTCCATATGCCTCGAAAACTGTTTCTCCAGCTCCACAGCCATCACCCTCTCACTTGACGGCGAACCCTTGTTTCCTCCCTTCTTCACAACTGCTCCGTGCAGTCCTTTTCGCATCCTTTAGCAACTGATTATCTTTCTTTCTTCAATCCTCCAAAAATTATCCTGGGACTGGACTTCAAACCTCTTAAAAATACATGTCAAGCAGGAGCCACCTAATGTGCGACTTCCCCTCTACATGCCACCACCAGAAGTCCTCATTTTGCTGATTAACCTCAAAAGCCTTCTGAAAAGCTAGATTGGATTTGTTTATTTGTTTATTGGCACATGTACCGAGGTACAGTGAAAAGTATTTTTCTGCAAGCAGCTCACACAGGTCATTTAGTACATGAGAAAGAAAATAAAATAAAACAAAAATACATAATAGGGCAACACAAGGTCCACAAAGTAAATACACAGACACCGGCATTGGGGTGAAGCATACAGGAGTGTAGTATTAATCAGGTCAGTCCATAACAGGGTCGTTTAGGAGTCTGGTAACAGCGGGCAGCTCTCCTTTTTCCACCGCCTCACTAAACATGCCCAATAGGTGGGAGGGCCAGCTCCGTTGTGAACTATTTATAAAATTCCACTGGGAAGCCATCCAGCCCCAGTGCCTTCCCCACCTGCATCATACCGAGACACTCCATCACCTCCTTTAACCCCAATGGCTCCTCCAACTCTGGGAAATCCAGCCTCTTCCCCTCCTCCAAATCTGAGAAATCCAGCACATCCAGAAACCGCCCCATATCCAACTCTTGTCCCAGCAGCTCGGCCCTGTACAACCCCTCATAGAAAGCCTTAAACACCTCATTTATACTCTCCACGTTCAACACCACATGCCCCCTCTCCGCCCTCACCTCAAGAATTTCCCTTGATGCTGCCTGGCGTCGCAGCTGGTGGGCCAACATACAACTCGCCTTTTCCTCATACTCATACTGCACCCCACTTGCCCGCTGCAGCTGATCCACTGCCTTTCCCGTCGTCAACTGGTCGAACAGCACCTGCACCTCTTTCTTCTGCCAACAGCTCCAGCGTGGGGTTGCCAAATATCACCTGTCCACCGCAACCATCATGTCCAATAAAAGCTGGTGCTCCTCCCTCTTCATCCTATCCCTATGGGCCTTGAACAAATTAATTTATCCTCAGCCCACCGCTTTCAAGGCCTCCCAAAACATAGCCGCCGACACCTCCCCATTCTGATTAAGCTCAACAGAGTTCTTAATTGCAGGGGTGGCACGAGGTGGCGCAGTGGTTAGCACTGGGTTCGATCCCGGGTCATTTTCTGTGTGGAGTTTGCACATTGTCCCCATATCTGCGTGTGTCTCACCCCCAGAACCCAAAGATGTGCAAGGTATGTGAATTGGCCATGCTAAATTGCCCCTTAATTGGGGGGGGAAAAATGAATTGAGTACTCAAAATTATTTTTTTTTTAAACATTGTTCTTACTTGTGACTTTCACCTTCCCACAGAACTCCTTATCGGCCAAAAGCCCCGAATCCAACATCCACCCGGTCTCTGCATCTGTCCTGAGCAAAGTTTCAAATCTAACCAGCACGGAGCGTGGTCCAAAATCACTATTCCTGCATGCTCCACCCCTACCAACCTTATCAGCAATGCCTGGCTCACTACAAAGAAATTGATCCTGGAATACACCCTATACACATGCCAGAAGAAGTAATACTTCCTCTCTCCCGGGCGCCCGAACGTCCACGATCCACCATCCCCATCCCCTCCATCAACCCTCCAAGCTCTCTCGTCATTCTCGGCCTCCCCCTCGACTTAGGGATCGACCTAGCTCCATTATACAATTGAAATCCACCACCTACCCCACCCCCCATGATCATTTGGTGAAAGTTCAAATCTGGAATCGTCCCTAATAATCTCTTAACAAATCCGGCACCCTCCAGGATCATCTCTGTCTCCAATGTCACAAAATCACTCTGGTCAGACACCGCCTTCACCACCTCCTGATCATTGCCCCGTGCCTCGAAGCACTTCACCTGTTCCAGGGTCCCGCAAAGAGGTGCCACTCCCCCTAAATCGCCTTTGACCAGCCGTTCTTCATTTCCTTATGTTGCAGCCGAAATTCCTCCTTGATGAAAGTCATTGACTGCTCCACTTGCAGTTTTCCAGCTGATGACGACTCTCTCCGCCATTTTTGTATTTGATGCTCAGCCACGAGCCTCCTCCAAACTCTTTCACCAGGTGTTTCGTAATCTTCCGTTGAGTTTGATAACCAGTAAACATGCCCATCTAGGGGAGAACCTGGCTATACTCTCCACACCACTTTTCCAACCCATACGGCTCCACCACATGGGCCATCCCCTGGGCGCTCCCCATACTCCTCCCAGCCCTGGCAGCAGCACCCCCCCCCCCCACAGCTGCAGGACCGGCAGCCCACGGTCGTGCCACCGGGAACATGATATACCTCATCGCAGAGGCAGAGTCTCACAAGAGCCCTGGAGAATACTGGGACTGGCCCATTAATGATATACCAACGGTGTTTACTGTAAGTGCAGAGCAGAGCGCATTCAAGCTGCTGTTGAGGCGCCGGAGCATGGTATCCATCAGGCACCCGGTGCCAGCCTCAATTTTCAGCTGATGTCCGATTCTCTGCCTGATCGTAACTCGCAATTCCACCGTTGCTGGACGGGGAGCCCCACACCCCCTGTTTTGGAGCTAAAATCTGTATCAGAAGTATTCCAGTAAACTAACACAAACCTGAAAGATTAACACATCTTTTCTCTTTATACATGTTAACTGATCTATGCATTTCCGGCTTCAGTATTTTTATTCCAAATATCCAATGTATATTTAATTTTTCTTTCCAATTTATTGTCTGCAGTATTGTGTTAAGATCCTTTTGTGTGTGCTAGAAGTAGATATCTCAAATGTTTGTATTTTGTATTGATGCTCAGAATTTCAGTGCTTGCAACAAGGTCCCTCTTCCCTCAATTCCCTCTTTCTGAAGCTACTGGTAGTCATTGGTGGGAATTTTCACAATGGAAAATACCAACTTAATTATAGAATGGCTGGAATAATTGTCATGAGCATGGGGAGACAAGAGCAAGGTGTAGATGTTGGAGTCTATTTTGGTCTATTGGAAAGCTGATCCTGGTACGGCCACGTCTTGCGGCAAGGAGGAAATTAATTTCAATTAAAAATGAAGGGATGTGGGACAATGCATGAAGGAGAGAATAAGCAAAAATAGATAGCAACAAGAGGACAAGGTGAAGGAGTAGAAGCTAGAGTCAGCACTTTGAAATGAGGGAGAGCTGTGCCAACATAAGCTCAGGGGAAGAACTTGAAGTGAGGGCTTATTAAAAATAATTACTGATCCAAATGAGCAATTTGGGGGGGGGGGGGGGGGGGGGGGGGGGGGGGGGGGAGAAAAAGAGTATCACCAACAAAAGAAGGGTATAGGAAATAAAGGAATACTAGTTTGAACAATAGAAAGAAACATAGAAAATAGGTGCAGGAGTAGACCATTTGGCCCAATAAACATTGTTTATTGTCACATGTACTGAGATACAGTGAAAAGTATTTTTCTGCAAGCAGCTCAACAGATCATTAAGTACATGAAAAGAAAATACATAATAGGGCACCACAAGGTACACAATGTAACTACATAACACCGACATCAGGTGAAGCATACAGGGGTGTAGTGTTAATCAGGTCAGTCCATAAGAGGGTTGTTTAGGAGTCTGGTAACAGCAGGGAAGAAGCCGTTTTTGAGTCTGTTCTTGCGTGTTCACAGACTTTTGTATCTCCTGCCCGATGGAAGAAGTACCAGCCTGCACCAGCATTCAATATGATTATGGCTAATCATGCAAATTCAGTATTCCACTGCCGCTTTCTCTCCATAGCCCTTGATCCCTTTAGCCCTCTTGAATATATCCAACGAACTAGCCCCAACATCTTTCTGTGGTCGAACATTCCACGAGTTCACAACTCTTGAGAGAAGTTCTTCCTCATCTCAGTCCCGAATGGCTTACCCCTTGTTCTTAGGCTGTGATCCCTAGTTCTGGACGTCCCCAACATCAGGAGCATTCTACCTGCACCTTGCCAGTCCAACCCATCAGGATTTTATATATTTCTATGAGATCCCCTGTCATTCTTCTAAACTCCAGCGAGTACACGCCTAGTCGATTCAGTCTTTCTTCACATGTCAGTCCTGCGATCCCATGAATGTTTGGTGAACCTTCGCTGGACACCCTCAATGTCCTTCCTCAAACTAAGAGATCAAAACTGCACACAATACTCAAGGTGTGACCTCACCAAGGCCCTGTATAACTGCAGCAAGAAGTGGCAGGTTAAATTAGAGGTAGAGCAAGAAAACTGGCAATATGAACAGAGAGTCTTCATGAAAAATTAGGCCAGGAGTTGAATTGGATACAGTTTCACCAGGAAGGGGAATAAAGGGAGCAGCTGTAGCATGGATACAACATTGGCTGAGTGACAGGAAGCGTAGTGGTGAACAGTTACTCTTTGGAATAGAGCAACGTATATAGTGAGGTTACCCAACAATCAGTACTAGAAGCTTGATTTTTCTTGATTTATGTATTGTTGATCTACGATTGACTGCACAGAGCACAACTTCAAAATTTGTAGATGACACAAAAATTGACACATTCTTAACTGTGAGAAAGCTACAGGAACCTCAGAGGACATAAACAAGGAGGAGATTGCAGGGCCTCTGACCCAAATTTTTAGTTCTTTCTAGCCACACGGGAGGTGCCAGAGGACTGGAGAACAGTTAATGTGGTCCCACTATTTAAGAAAGGTTGTAGAGATAAGCCAGGGAACTATAGGCCAGCAAGTCTCACGTCAGTCGAAGGGAAACTATTTGGAGAAAATTCTGCAGGAGATAATCTATCTCCACTCGGAGAGGTAAAGTTTGATCCAGAATATTCAGCATGGCTTTGTCAGTGCGAGGTCATGCCGAACGAATTTGATTGAATGTTGAGAACATGCGGCCAGGTGTGTTAGATGAGGGTAGTGCAATTGATGTAGTTAACATGGATTCAAGCAAGCCTTTGATAAGGATCCACAAGGGAAACTTATAAAGAAGGCAAAAGCACATGTGATACATGGTAACTTGATAAGGTGGATTCAAAACTGACTCAGCTGCAGGAGACCGAGGGTGATAACAAACGGCTGCTTTAGTGCACTATACTTTGGGCACTATACTTTAGGAAGGAAAGACTTTGGGGATGGTGCAGAAAAGATTTACAAAAATAGTTCCAGGGATGAGACACTTCAAATATGTGAAAACATTGGAGAAACTGGGGTTGTTCTTCAAGTACGAAACCTTTGAAGGGATTTGATAGAGGTGTTCAAAATCATGACTGGGCCTAGGCAGGATAGAGAGAAACTGTTCCTGATGCAGAAGAGTCAGGAATCAGAAGACAGAGATTTAAGATGACTGGCAAAAGAACCAAAGGCAATATGCATAGTAAGTGCTTATGATGATTCAACTGTGGCTTTCAAATGGAATGGAATCAGCATCTGAAGGGGAAAAGAACTGCAGGGCTCAGAGAATAGGCCCTGATGTAGGACTAGCCTAACTGCTCTTACAGACTGTTATGCTTCTTGAAAGAATGCTCGAAGTCGTCTTTTAGGTTAAGGATGATTTATTGTGTCCCACAATAAATTACAGATTACACTTGAGAAAAGGCTGCTCTTCAATGTTCTGCAACTAGGCCCCAAACAGACTAGCCCCTTCAGCTCCTTGCACCTCTTGCCACTCCAACCCCTCCGGTATCAAGTGGCGGAGGCGGGCCTTCGGCGTTCCTTTTATGGGTGTCCCCGCGCTGCCCCCTGGTGACTCAGGCGAGGATCACCACATCCCCTTTCTTCACTTTTTTTTTTTTTTTTTCGTAGTTGCAGAGCTGTAGTAAAACACAAAGGTAAAGAGTTAGGTTTAGATATGTATATACACAGAACAGGGCAGGGCGATGCATTTGTCAGTCCATGTTCACAGGTTCAGACGGTCAGGTGCACGTCTGATCCGTGTAGACCTCCTGAGTGGGCTTGGAGATCCAGGGTCGTTTGTGTCCGTGCGGACATCTGCTGCTGGGGTGTCAGGAAGATGTATGACCGTGTCCTGTGGATCCAGTGTGTCCTGCAGATCGAGTGTCGGAAGGACCCGTGGACGAGGTGTGACCTTCAGAAGGTCTCGCCGATTTCGTCGAACCATTGTTCCATCATCCGACTGCACGACGTAGGACCGTGGCGATGTTAGGCGGAGGACCACCGCCATTTTGGACCAACCCCCAGCTGGGTTTCGCAGCCTCACTGTGTCGCCGATGGCCAACGGTGGCAGTACCTTGGCCTGCTTGTCATAGTGCTGCTTTTGCGCTTGGCGCTGTTGACGCATTTGATCCAGGACAGGCGAGTGATCAGGATTGGTGAAGTGTAGCGCTGGTAAAGTTGTCCGCACATCCCTGTTGAAAAGCATCTGAGCTGGTGATAGTCCCGAGCTCAAAGGTGACGAACGGTACGATAGGAGGGCCAAGTGTACGTCAGATTTTGAGTCCGCAGCCTTGCTGATGAGTTGCTTGACTATGTGGACACCTTTCTCCACCCTGCCATTCGATTGCGGAAAGTGGGGACTCGACGTTATGTGCTGGAAATTGTAAATCTTGGCGAAGTCCGTCCACTCCCAGCTGGCAAAACAAGGACCATTGTCGGACATGACCGTCCGTGGGATGCCATGCCTGGAGAAAGTTTCTTTGCAGGCCTTGATGACGGCTGCTGCTGTGAGATCCGGGAGTTGCAGGACTTCCGGGAAGTTGGAGAAGTAGTCAATGATCAGGACATAGTTGCGGCCCATGGAGTGGAACAAATCAATGCCCACTTTGTCCCATGGTGACGTGGCCATCTCATGCTGCTGCAGTGGCTCCTTGCATTGTGCCGGTCGATGTCTTTGGCACGTGTCACAGGAGAGCACCATGTTGGTGATGTCCTCGTTAATCCCTGGCCAGTAAACAGATTGGCGCGCTCTCCTTTTGCATTTTTCGGCACCAAGGTGCCCTTCGTGAATCCTGTGGAGGATGTCCGCCCGGAGAGCCATTGGAATGACGATCCTGTCGTTCCGCAGTATAATGCCATCGACCACGGATAGTTCAGTCTTGACATTCTGGAACTGTGGGCACCGCCCCTTTGGCCAGCCATGCTGCAGGTTGTGTAGGACTTGAAGGAGGGTGGCGTCCTCCTGTGTCGCCTGACGAACTTGCTGCAGCTTCTCGTCCGTTGCCGGGAGCGTCTCCTTGCACCACTGTGCATGAGCTTCCACATCATTGATGGACGCCAGTGGCGGGTTGTCAGCGTCCATGGCTCGTGATAACGTGTCAGCTATCACAAGGTCCTTGCCAGGGGTGTAGACCAGCGTGAAGTCGTACCTGCGCAACTTCATCATCATGCGCTGTAGGCGCGGCGTCATATCATTGAGGTCCTTGTCAATGATATTGACCAGCGGCCTATGATCCGTTTCCACGATGAAAGTGGGGAGACCGTACACATAGTGGTGGAATTTGGTCACTCCTGTTATTAGCCCTAGGCACTCCTTTTCTATCTGTGCATACCTGCACTCTGTGGCGGTCATCGCCCGTGAAGCGTAAGCCACTGGAACCCAGTCCAACTGGTCATCCTGTTGCAGTAGCACAGCACCAATCCCATGTTGACTGGCGTCAGTGGAGATCTTGGTAGGTTTCACCGGGTCAAAAAATGCAAGCGTTGGAGCTGCCATCAGCTGGTATCTTAGATCATCCCATTCAGCCTGGTGAGCCTGGGTCCAGGCAAACTCCGTGTCCTTCCTTGTCACGTTCCTCAACGCCTTTGTCCGTGCTGCCAGGTTGGGTATGAATTTACCAAGGAAGTTGATGAATCCCAGGAACCTTAGAACCGCTTTCTTGTCCTGTGGTCGCTGCATGCTCTGAATTGCAGCGATCTTCTCAGCGTCCGGCTTCACCCCGTGCTCTGAGATTGTGTCGCCCAGGAATGTCAGAGAGGACTGTGCGAAAGTGCACTTGGCCCGGTTGAGCTTGAGTCCAAAGTGGTGTATCCTCTGGAAGACTTGCTTCACCCTCGCAATATGGTCTTTCTCCGTCGCCGACCATATGATGATGTCATCCACATAGACACGTACGCCTTCGATGCCTTCTACCATCTGCTCCATGATTCTGTGGAATATTTCGGATGCAGATATAATGCCGAAGGGCATCCGATTATAGCAGTACCTTCCAAACGGTGTGTTGAAGGTGCATAGCAGGCGGCTGGACTCATCGAGCTGCATTTGCCAGAAACCCTGTGAGGCATCAAGCTTGGTGAAGATGCGAGCTTTTGCCATTTCGCTCGTGATTTCCTCGCGCTTGGGGATCGGGTAGTGTTCCCTGCGAATGTTCTTATTCAGGTCTTTGGGATCTAGACAGATCCGAAGTTCACCAGACGGCTTCTTGACGCACACCAGCGAGCTGACCCAGTCGGTCGGCTGTGTGACTCTTGAGATGACGCCTTGGGTCTGGAGACGCTGAAGTTCGGCTTTTAGCTTGTCCCGCAATGGAGCCGGGACCCTCCGTGGGGCATGAACAACCGGTATGGCTGTCTCTTTGAGCAAGATTCTGTACGTGTAGGGCAGTGTACCCATGCCCGAGAAAACGTCGGGGTAGTCGGTGAGTAGCAGCTGTATGTCCTCGTAAATGCGTGATGATGCAGCCGTGTGCATAAAAATCCGCTGAATGAGCTGCAAATCCTTGCAGGCTTGAGCGCCGAGCAGCGAGGACCTGTTGTCTTCCACAATCTCAAAGCGTAGGCCTGTTACGACAGTTTTGTTGGCAACTTGTAGGTGGCAGGATCCCTTGGAGATGATCGGGTTGCCGTTGTAGTCAGTGAGCTTGCATGCTGCAGGTAACACCTCGTGCGTCCCTGGGACCGATGCGAGATCTTTGCTCGTTAGCAAGTTTGCTGAGGCTCCCGTGTCCAGTTTGAACGTGATGGGGAAGTCCTGTACGTGCACCGTGGCAGTCCATTCACTTGCAGAGTTGATGGCATGCACGTGTCGAGGTTGTGTCGTCAGCTCGTGTGGTCCCGCTGTGGCATTAATAATGCCAATGCTGTACGTGTGCTCCCAGGAGTTGAATTCTTCATGGTCGGAAAAATTGTCGTCGGGAGCCTGAGTGTTCGTGACATCAACCGTGCGGACTTTCAGGTTGCCATGCCGTTGAGTGGACGAGTGAAATTTAGCTGTGGATTGACATTGGGAGGCGAAGTGATTCATTTTTGAACACTTTCTGCACCTTTTTCCTTGGGCAGGACATTGCCCTTTTAAGTGGGAGGAGCCGCAGTAATGACACGTCATGACGTCATGCGTATGCTGCGTTCGCGCATGCGCATTGCGGTTTTCAGACCAGGGCCGGTATTGCGAGTAGTGCGCATGCGCGGACCGATCACTTCCGGGATCGCGTCTTTCAGGACGGTGCGCATGCGCAGACGGGCCAGAGAACGGAAGAGACGGCCTGGAAAACGGAAGAGACGACCTGTGAGGGGAATTCACCATCTTTATATCGTCCTCGTGGTGGATGTTTGGTAAGGAATGTTTTTCAAATAGCTCCTGTACCTGCTGCATTTTCTGTTCCTGTAACAAGCATTTTTCTATGGTAGTTTTTAGTGTTAAATCGTTTTGCAGTAATAGTGAGTCTCTTAGTTTTTTGTCAGCAAGACCATAGATTAGCTGATCTCTGATGAGTGAGTTTGTTAAATCACCAAAGTTGCAGCCTTGTGCCAGCAAGCGTAACTCTGTGACCAAGTGGGTGATAGTCTCCCCTTGTTTTTGGAGTCTGTGACGGAGGGTGAATCTTTCAATGATTTCATTGGATTGAGACTTATAGTGTTCATCCAATTTTGCCATTATCACTTGAAACTTAGTTTTGTCTTCAGTATCCGCATATGTGAACGAGTTATATGTGTCTACCAGTTGCTGGCCACACGATGTGATTAAAAGTGCAATTTTCTTTCCATCGGTGGCTGTATGTAAGTCCTGAGCTAACAAGTACATTTCAAATTGTTGTTTGAACATTTTCCAATTATAATTTAAATTACCTGTAGCTCTCATTGGCGCTGGAAGTGCCGTGTGTTCCATTGTTGCAGAAAGTCGTCTGAAGTTGAGAGGCTGCAAAGTCTGGTGGCCTGCCTGTTGCTGGTGCTTCTTCTTTGTCTGCTGTCTTTGTCTTTCTTTGTCTTGCTGGTAGCGCTGGTTCCCTCTGTTCAGAGAATCCACTCCTGTACCATGTTATGCTTCTTGAAAGAATGCTCGAAGTCGTCTTTTAGGTTAAGGATGATTTATTGTGTCCCACAATAAATTACAGATTACACTTGAGAAAAGGCTGCTCTTCAATGTTCTGCAACTAGGCCCCAAACAGACTAGCCCCTTCAGCTCCTTGCACCTCTTGCCACTCCAACCCCTCCGGTATCAAGTGGCGGAGGCGGGCCTTCGGCGTTCCTTTTATGGGTGTCCCCGCGCTGCCCCCTGGTGACTCAGGCGAGGATCACCACACAGACAACTGGCACAGATTTGATGGCCCAAATGGCCTCCTTTTGTGCTGTAACTATCCTAGGATTCTATAACTGGGTCAAGTGCTTCTGAGTAGAACAGTGATTGTCGAGGTATCTTTGACATTGTTTTCGCATGGACTGTGAATAATAGATAATTTCTCAGCTTGATTGGTGGTTAATGATCACCTGACAGCCATTATGTTAGGGATTCACTGGACCTACTCCCAGGAGGTTTGGCAAGGTTTATTTCACTGACTGTGACCAGTAAAAGATACAGACACAAAACAGGCTGGAAGATTTTTGAAACAGGACGTACCACAGCCTGTCAAGGTTTTGAATCAGAAAACTGCTAGACAGTTAAAAGGGCCATAAGAAAGGATACAATTTTGACCTATTATTTTTGCATTATTACATGAAGACAGTTGTCACAGTTGAACAAAGCAAATCAGATTGTAATTGTTGTTCTCAACGTCCTCTTACTTTGAAAACAGGTAGCTTAATCATTCACATCAAGCCTCAATATCACCAAGTGTTTTTGCAATTGGTCCACCTTTTGATATATTTATGAACACGTGCAAAAGGCATGAATATTTAGCCAGGGCCACAAGAGTAATAAGAAACAATTTACAGACAAATACAGACTATGCATGGAAGTGAGTGGTCTTCACTGCTCTTCGATGGAACCTTTCATACCCACTTGAGAAAAAACACTTTCAACAGGACAGCATCATTCAACACGGTGCTCAAGTGCAAGCCGAGGTTGTGACTCAGGAGATTTGAACGCACAAAATTCTGATTCAACAGACACAGGCATGACCAATGAGCTAAAATTGACAAATGATTTGCAGCAAGTAAATTGGGCCTGCAGTGAATAATTAGCAAGACAGATAATGATAAGTGCAAATTACTATGGATGCTGGAATCTGAAACCAAAAGAGAAAATGCTGGAAAATCTCAACAGGTCTGGCAGCATCTGTAGAAAGAGAAAAGAGCTAACGTTTCAAGTACAGATGACCTTTTGTCAAACCTGGTTTGACAAAGGGTCATCAGGACTCGAAACGTCAGCTCTTTTCTCTCCGTACAGATGCTGCCAGACCTGCTGAGATTTTCTAGCACTTTCTCTTTTGAAGACAGATAATGAGATGTTTTTCAGTCGTGTCATTTTCTAATTTTGGAAATCCAGCTTTTAAATTTTCATGAAAATTATATGTGGGTTGAACAGATAGGCCCAGATTTTCTGGTCTCCAGACCATCAGAGATATGACTCTACAATCAGAGACTTCAGACAGTTCCAACTTAGTAGACTGGATAGTTATGCAGGAAATGTCAGATGGGAAAATCTTAGTCTATGCCCAAGGAAACAATAGAACGGAGTCCCCCCCCCCACTGACTACCCTGACTGCGACCCCCTCATCAACCCCCCTGGAATCCCAACACCCCTGACCTGACCACCCCCCACCACCAGACCACTCCCCACCAATATAAGCCTCCGATCGACAACCCCTCACAAGCCACCCAAATTACCGAGTCACCTGCCTGCCACCTTACTAACTCCCACCTCCACCACCTGACTATCCCCCCAATCCACAGACTTCCACTGACTAGCCCCCCACCACCCGACATCCCCCACTGCCCTCAAGCTCAAACTTGACAATCCCTCCCAAGTTGACCCACCTGCCACCTCACCCACCTGCCATCTAACAATCTTATCTGCCACTCTACTCACTTACCACCTCCACCTGCACCCATATACACTTATGCTACGCATTTACTCATTCATCAGCCATTCACTAACATTCACACTGGAGATTAAAAGTTACCTTACGGCAGCGAGTGTTCCAACAGGAGTGTCTGCCCTGATATTCCGAGCTACTCCCTGCGAGAATTCCTGCTCCGATGGAGTTCTTCCGCATTGTGATTCAGTCGTTTCAACATATGCAGGGAAGTGGGTAATTTTCTGTCTGACCAGCATCGGATGTAGATTTTCTGACTTTAATCAGACGTTTTGGCCACAGAAAATGTACAAAATGTAATAAAACAAAGTTGTAATTGTTCTTTAAAGAATTAACTCTTCAGCTACTCAAACTGCTTTATCACTTATGCTGCTCACCTCCTAACACTTGTTTTATGTCAATCCCTCAATAAATCTTTAAATATTCAAAACTGTTTCTGTATTATTCCCTATTCAGTGTTCCTTCAAAGAGAACATTGGGGGCGATTCTCCAAAATGGAGACCAAGTGTTTGCACCGTCGAGAACGGCGTCACATTTCATGACGGCACGAAACAGGCACGGGGACGACCGATTCTCGCCCCCACAGGGGGCCAGCATGGCGTTGGAGTGGTTCATGCTTTGGATCACAGAATTCTGGTCACCCACAATCGTTTTGAAAGTCAGCTCCAATTATTAAAATATATTTTTTCTGGTCAGAAAGCACATTCTATGAGAGAAAAGGGTCATCTGTTAACAATG
Organism: Scyliorhinus canicula; assembly: GCF_902713615.1. Lineage (NCBI taxonomy): Eukaryota > Metazoa > Chordata > Chondrichthyes > Carcharhiniformes > Scyliorhinidae > Scyliorhinus > Scyliorhinus canicula. The sequence continues at coordinate 73,246,900 of NC_052161.1, forward strand.
AAATCTAAACCAGGAGACAGAACACCAGACCAAGAGACATTCAAATGACTCATGATTTTAAAAAAACACTCCCAAATAACCTTGACAGGGAATTCCAGGAGAAAGTACGAATGTGGCTCCTGCCTGCTGACTCAAGCTGATGCAATAGATATAAGCTACTTCCCTCTCATGCACCAATGACCCTTTCTATGACATTTACTTTGATATACTTTACTTCCAGAGTGCATGAAAAGCGAATTATGCTCTTCTATGAAAACTTTACCCACTTCATATTTTGTGGTAGATATGGTACTAGGTAGGAAGAGTGACGAGGTCCTACAGCAGCAGTTTAGGGAGTTAGGTAGAAAGTTAAAAAGCAGGACCTCTAGGATTGTAATTTCAGGATTACTCCCTGTTCCACATGCCAGTGAGGCTAGAAATAGGAAGATAGTACAGCTCAACACGTGGCTCATAACAGCTGGTGTAGGAGGGAGGATTTCAGATATCTGGACCATTGGGATCTCTTCCGGGGCAGGTGGGACCTGTACAAGAAGGACGGCTTGCATCTAACCTGGAGGGGCCTAAATATTCTGGCTGGGTGGTTTGCTAGTGTCACACAGGAGGATTTAAACTAGTTTGTCAGGGGGGTGGGAAGCAAAGCAAAGGTAAATTAACTAATGGGGAACTAGAGAGTAGGGCCAGTAAGTCTCAGGTGAAGAGCAGAAGGGTCTGGTGGACTGAAGTGAATTTGTTTTGATGCGAGAAATGTAACAGGTAAGGCAGATGAACTTAAGAGCTTGGATTAATGCTTGGAACTATGTTGTCATTATCATTACAGAGACTTAGTTAAGAGAAGGACAGGATTGGCAGCTTAGCGTTCCAGGATACAGATGTGTCAGGCAGGATAGAGAGGGATGTAAAAGGCGTGGGGGAGTTGCACTACTAGTTAATTAGAATATCACAGCTATACTGCAGGGGGACATCTAGGAGACTCATTCAGCAAGGCCACATGGGTAGAGCTCAGGAATAAGAAAGGTGCAGTCACATTGTTTGGGGGTGGGGGTTTACTATAGGCCTCCCAACAGCCAGCGGGAGATAGAGGAACAGATATATGTTGGCAGATTTTGGCAAAATGTAAAAGTAACAGGGTTGTTGTAGTGGGTGATTTTACCTACCCTACACTGACTGAGATTCATTTAGTGCTAGGGGCATGGATGGGGCAGAGTTTGTAAGGAGCATCCAGGAGGGCTTCGTGAAACTAGTAGTCCAACTAGGGCATGAGGGAGAGAAGAGTGGCCGTCTTCTCAGTGGATGGCAGGTGGTAACTCCTATTCAGACCAAACAGGACTGGGTAAAATCACAGCCACTATCAGAGACAAGATGCATGGTAAGCTGAACCTAGTTCCAGTGTAGCAAGTGTAGTTACGCCCAATCTCAAGACAAGTCTGTGGGCATTCACTCTCCAGCAGACACACCAACTGAGGAGCCTTGGGCACATGCTGCTTCTTAACATGGGGCAGGTGTGTATTTATTGACCCTTTAAAATAGCTCAGAAACATTGTGATGCTGCAGATCTGCCAGAACTGAAACATGTGTGAAATAATAGATTCAATAAGCATAATGAGAGAGGAAGTACTGGAGGTTCTGGAATCCTTGAAGGTGGATAAGGGTCAGATAGATTGCATCCCAGGGTGTTGGAGGAGGCCAGGGAGGAAATAGCAGATGCTCTGAAGATTATTTTCCAATCCACACTAGATACAGTATACATCCATTGACCATTACTGTTTGTTTCCTGTCACTGAATCAATTTTGGATCCAATCTGCCACATTCCCATGTATCCCATGAGATTGGAAGTCTGTGAACATTATACCATCATTTAAAAAGAGTGCGAGGGATAGACCAGAAAACTACAGGCTAGTCAATCTGACTTCAGTGGTGGTGGGCAAATTATTGGAAACCATTCTGTGAGACAGGATGAACTGTGACTTAGAAAGGTACGGATTGATCAGGGATAGTCCGTATGGTTTTGTTTGGGGATGATCATGCCTTGTTAACTTAAGATATTTTTTGAGAAAGCAACAATTAGGATTGATGAGTGTTGTGCAGTGGATATTGTCTTAATGGATTTCAGTAAGGCATTTGACATGGTCCTGCACCGACAGACTGATCACAAAAGTGAAATCTCATGGGATACATGGGAAAGTGGCAGGTTGGATCCAAAACTGATTCAGTGACAGGAAACAAACAGTAATGGCCAATGGATGTTTTTGCGAATGGAAAATTGTTTTCACAGGACTGTGTTGGGGCCCTTGCTGTTCGTTTATATTAATGATTTAGAATTAAACATGTGAGGAATGATTAAGAAATTTGCCACTGACACAAAAATTGGCCGTCCAGTTAATAGTGAAGAGTCTAGAGGTTGACTCCAGAAAGCCAGCATTGGTTTGGCTGAGTTGGTGGAGAAGTGGCAAATCGAATTCAATCCAGAAAAGTGTGAGGGAATGCATTTGAGGAAGGGAAACAAAACAAAGTAACACTCAATAAACAAGAAGATATTCAGAGGGGTTGAAGAGGTGAAAGACCTTGGAGTGTATGTTCACATCGTTGAAGGTGGCAGGACAAAGTGGTCAAGAAAACATGGAACGCTTTCCTTTTTTGGGTGGGGTATTGAATACAAAAGCAGGGATGTAATGATGGGACTACAAAAAACGCTGGTTAGGCCACAGCTGGAGTTTTGTGCACAGTTCTGGTCACCACATTACAGGAAGGACATAATCACTCTCTGGCGAGAGTGCAAAGAAGATTTTCAAGAACATTGCCAGGGCTTGAAAATTGCAGCTATGAGGAGAGATGGGAAAGACTAGGGTTGCTTCCCTAAAAACAGACGAGACGAAGGGGTGACCGAATTGAGGAGTACAAAATAATGAGGGGCCTAGACAGGAAAGACTTACTTCCCCTCACTGAGGGATCAGAGAATTCTTTTAAAATTTAGAGTAGCCATTAATTTCCTTTTTCCAATTAAGGGGCAATTTAGCATGGCCAATCCACCTAACCAGCACATCTTTGGGTTGCGGGGGTGAAACCCACGCAGACATGGGGAGAATATGCAAACTCCACACAGACAGTGACCCAGGGCCGGGATTTGAACCTGGGTCCTCAGCACTGCAGTCCCAATGCTGACCACTGCGCCACATGCTGTCCTTGGGGTCAGAGATTTATGATGATTGGTGAACAATTAGAGGAGCCAGGAGGAAAAACCTTTTTACCCAGAGGGTGGTGGGCATCTGAAATTCACTGCTTAAGTTGGTGCTTGAGGCTGGCATGTTCAACTTATTTAAAAGGTACCTGGATCTGCATCTAAAGTGTTATAACGTGCAAGGCGATGGACCAGGTGCTGGAAAGTGGGATTTAAATAAGCAGCCAATTTTTTTTTCTCCTTTTTGACCAACACAGACATGATGGGCCTCTTTCTGCACCGTAACTCATCTCTACAAATCCCACAAAGAATTAGAGAAAATGCCATTGGCCAAAGAGAATATCATATTCACTTTTGTTGCTGCATAAGAAACGGGAAATGGGAATGGGCCACATGTACCATACTTTTAAATATTTATAACAATGGAGGATAGAACAATGGAGCTATCTGGGGTAGCAGTAAAAGTGGAAATTAACCCTAGTAAAAGGGGCACTCAAGAGTGGAGATAGGACAAAGAACAAAGAAAAGTACAGCACAGCAACAGGCCCTTCGGCTCTCCAAGCTTGTGCCGACCATGCTGCCCACCTAAAGTAAAATCTTCTACACTTCCTGGGTCCTTATCCCTCTATTCCCATCCTATTTATGTATTTGTCAAGATGCCCCTTAAATGTCACTATCGTCCCTGCTTCCACCACCTCCTCCGGCAGCGAATTCCAGGCACCCACTACCCTCTGTGTAAAAATAATGCCTCGTACATCTCCTGTAAACCTTGCCCCTCGCAGATGGTGATGACAGGGGGAATGAGCTCATTGTGGGGAGGTGGCATTGCACGGCACCCCTTCTGACAGTATGCTCTTTATTTAAAAATATGTTAATTAAAAATTTTCATAAACAACATCATACAAAGGAAACGACCAGTGTTGCACAATAAACACAAAACAAGATTAACAAAAAAACGCACCTATTAACTTAACCCCCAAAAAACTAAACTAAACCCTTAAGAACTGATGGTAACCTGCTCTTTAAAAAAGAAAATGAATGGCTGCCATCTCAGGTAGAACCTAAGAACCTGCTCTCACTGAGGGGAGAAGGGATTTGCCAATTATGAAAAAAATGAATTTGGGAGTTTATGCGATAAAGACAATTCTTTATGTTTGGATGCAGAAAACGCCACGGGTCAACCCCTCGAATCTTATTCATAGAAGAGGTCAATACCCTGGACATCAAAGTTTGGGGTCGGGATTTTGGACATGGAGCGGTCCATTTTCAGGTATAAGACAGCTTAAATCTCTTCCCTGAATCATCTGAAGACAGTCTAATTCGTGGAGGATGGGAATCGAGAGATATGGACCCCGGAAGTGTAGACGATTTTAGTTTAGATGGGCAGCATGGTCGGTGCAGGCTTGGAGGGCCGAAGGGCCTGTTCCTGTGCTTTTCTTCGTTCTTTGAGGGTGTTCACCAGGGAGTTTACGAAGCTCAGGTCGTCCCAGTTGGGAGCATAAATATTCACCAAAATAACTGGAGTATATCCCAGTGAACTACAGACGATAATGTTACGGCCATATTCCACGAGGGGATAAATTGTTTTTTTTTGTGGATTAGTATTGCCGTGAGTGAAGGACATGTTCCACCCAAACTTTGCAAAACCTCAAAGATTAAACTCTGTGGTTGTATAAAGGAAAACGTTTGGAGGATGGAATTAGTAGAAAGAGGAGGGGGGGGGGGGGTTAGTAGTAAGTTTGGGTTAGTAGTGAGTTAGCGTTAGGTTCCAGTGCTGGCGGCCGATGAGGCAACCACCCTTGTTCCCCGTCCTCTCCATGGGGCTAGCGGCCAGGTCTTTTTTGGTGTGGTCTTGTTTACTGTTCCCTATCTAGGATTGCAGTATCAAATGACTGCCTCTTCTATCGGTTCACGTTTAATATTCCTTTACATCCAGAATTGCGTGCCATACGTTTCCTTGGGGCAGGACAGCATCACAGTGGTTAGCACGGTTGTTTCACAGCTCGAGGGTCCCAGGTTCGATTCTCGGCTTCCGTCACCGTCTGTGTGGAGTCTGCACGTTGTCCCAATGTCTGCGTGGGTTTCCTCTGGGTGCTCCGGTTTCCTCCCACAGTCCAAATATGTGCAAGTTAGGTGGATTGGCCATTCTATATTGCCCTTCCTGTCCAAAAAGGTTGGGTGGGGTTACTGGGTTATGGGGATAGGATGCTCTTTCCAAGGGCCAGTACAGACTCGATGGGTCAAATGGCCTCCTTCTGCACCATAAAATTCTATGATTCTATTCCATGATTCTAACCCTTCTACCAACCCCCTAATGCACTTGATCGTCTTCAAATGTAAGAAAGACATGAGGCCACCAAACCAAACTGAGGCACTGGGCGGAATAGGAGACCGCCACCCAAGCAAAACCCCGCCTCCGGCTATTGGCGAGGCAAAGGTGAGGACATCTGCTTTCACCCTGTCTGGAGCACCGGCGAGTCTGACACCCTGAAAATGGTCACTGGTGGACAGGGCTCCAAACCAACATTGAGTATCTCCAACATGGTGTTGAAGAAAGAGACCTAAAAGCTTACTAATTGGGACAAGTCCAGACCATAATAGTGTGGCTAGCAGGCCCCCGAGAACAACGCTCACACTTGTCTTTTACCCAAGAATAGAATCTGCACATCATCATTTTAGTCAGATGTGCCCTGTGCACCACCTTGAATTGAATCAGTCTAAGCCAAGCACGTGAGGACCCTGTGAAGGGCCTCACTCCATACATACCTCATCATCCTGAAGGGGACCCAACTCGCCCTCCCATTTCAACCTCACCTCATTCAACAGAGCTAACTCCGCTGATAAACCTGGCTGCATATGCACAAAATAGTCCCCCCACCAGACCCAGCCAAGGGGAAAGAGGGAAAGCCTTAAGTGAAAAATTGCAAATATGAAAGAAACTGAAAAGACTGGAACCAGGCAGTAAAAATTTCTCCAAAACCTCCTTAAAGCTGGCAAACCTTTCCTCCACAAACAGGTCCAAACCTCTCCAAGCCTTTCCCCTTAAGAGTCCAAACCCACTGGCAGAAAAGGGTGGTTGTTGCAGATGGGGGCGAGCAAAAATATGGAACAGAGCTTAAAATGCTGCCTGACCTGCTTCTAGATTCTCAGAGTGGACACCACTATTGTATTCAGGGCAATTCCTACCAGAGAGTAAGGTAACAACGCAGTTACTATTGAACCAAGGTTCGAAACCGTGCAGGAGCTCGCCTCCATTTGTCCCCAGACGGAACCCAGATCATTGAACAACATAGTACCGTCTTAATATTAACTGCCCAATTGTAAAATAATAAATTGGGTAGAGCCAAGCCTCCTGACTATCTATCTCTCTGGAGCAATGTCACGGATCGTTGGAGTCTTTCCCGCCCAAATAAATGCGAACACTTAATTTATTAACTTTGACAAAGAAGGACTTGGGGAGAAAAGTGGGGACACAATGGAAAATAAATAAAAACCTTGGGAGCACATTCATTTTAAGAGATTGAATCCTGCTCTCCAAGTACATGGGAAGGTTGTCCCATTTCTGTAAATCAGATCTGACACCATTAATCAGACTAGGAAAATGTAATTTATTAAGTGAGGCTCAATCATGGGCCACCATCATGATGTAGATAACGAAAGCTAGTTCTGGAGGGGCAAAAGGTTAACTTCCCCAGATGGGCTCCACTCCCTGGGGGTGAACCGGGAAGTACAGCGAGAAGGAAGCAAAACTGTCAAGCAGCTTCATTATCTTGTCCTTAGTGGATACTGGGTCCGTGATGTAAAGAATGTCATCTGCATATAGGGACACCCTGTGCACCACCCCTCCCCGATTTATCACCCTCCACTTAACAGAAGATCTCAGCACTATGGCAAGCAGTTCTATTGCCAAAACAAATAGGAACGAAGACAATGGACATCCCTGCCTCATGCTTCAGCAGGAAATTGCCAGAACTCCAAAGCATTCATGTGAATATTAGCAATGGGTGCCCTACGCAGTAAACAAATCCAGGATATAAACTTTTGTCTAAATCCTAATCTCCCAAGAATCTAAAAGATATTCCCACTCTATTCTATCCAACGCCTTTTCGGCATCTAGGGAAACAATCACCTCCGTTCGGGCACCGAGCAGGGGGAAAGGACAACATTTAGCAGACGGCATACCTGACAATTACCGACCCTTAACAAAGCCTGTCTGATCTTCCAAGATCATCTCTGGGAGGCAGGGCTCGAACCGCAGCGCCAGCACTTTGGTAAGTAGCTTAACATCCACATTAAAAAGTGAAATAGGTCAATACGATCCACACTCTATTGGGTATTTTTCTTTCTTGCGGATCAAGGAGATAAGAGGCTGGCACAAGGGAAGTGGGCAACGAACCTGGGTATAATGAATCATTAAATAAATCTAGAATTAGAGGTACCAAATGCTCCACAAATGCTTCTAATAAAATTCAATGGGGAAGCTATCAGGGCCAGGAATTTTACCAGTCTGCAAAAATCCAATGCATTTCATTATTTTCTCTAGGCCCAATGGAGATTCCAACTCTTCAAGCGTCTCCCGCTCCACACCTGGGATGGATAATCTATCCATAAAATCAGTCATGACCAAACTCTCAACCAGAGGGTTCAATCTATAGAGACCCCGATAGAACGATTCAAAGGCCACATTGACCCAAGGGGCGAAATGCAGACTGCTGCTCGAGTCATGGACCTGGACGGTCTCCTGGGAAGCTGCCTGTCGTCTCAGCTGGTGAGCCAGGAGATGACTAGCCTTCTCCCCATATTCATAAAACATTCCCTTTGAGTATCGCAAATGGTCCACCACCCAATCTGTTGACAAGTTCAAATTGTGTCTGCAATTTTTTCATACTTGCCAACTCAGGACCCACTCCTTTTCTTCGAAGCTATCAAACTTGACAATACTGCAAGTGAGTCCTGGGCTCCACCCTCGCTGTCTTTATCATGTGCACTTTGTAGCAAAATATCTTCCATCTGATAAGCACTTTCAGGGCTTCCCACACGTCGAAGGTGAGATTGACTCACTTCTATTAAATCTGATATATCCTCCAATGGCAGCAGACATGCATTCACAGAATCTCTTGTCCGCTAATAATGCCGGGGGCGATTTTCCGAGGTGCGCGATTCAACAAGGTGCGTTTGGCACGGCGTCTGCCGCTGGAATCAGCGTGGCCGCCGATTCTCCAGCCCGGATGGGCCGAGCAACCGCGCGGTTACGACAGAGTCCCGCCACCGCCGTTCACCAGAGTCGCTGCCAGCAGGAACTCTGCAGGAACGGTCGGGGGACGGCCTGTGGCGGGGGTTCCTTCACCACGGGGGGGGGGGGGGGGGGGGGGGGGGGCCTCCGATGGAGTCTGGCCCGCGATCGGGGCCCACCGATCGGCGGGCCGGCCTCTCCCACTCGGGCCTACTTTCTGGCACAGCCGGCCCCTGGACACCGACTCCATCTTGAGTCGGGGCCAGCGCACTAAAGAAGTCCCCCGTGCATGCGCAGGATGGCGCGGCCCAACTGCACATGCGCGGGTTGGCGCGGCGGGAAAGGAAGCTGGAGCGGCGTGAACCGCTCCAGCGCCGTGCTGGCTCCTGTGGGGGCCAGTATCGGACGTAACCGAGCCCGTTTCGCGCCGTCATGAAACGTGATGGCATTCATGACGGCACGAACACTTGGGCCCAACATTGGAGAATCGCCCCCCACCATATCCAACCTCCATGGCGGATGTTGGGAGGAACCTGATTCTGGTGCCAAAGCAACAAAGTGTGGGGCATGGTGCAGACAGAGTAACCTGCCACCGTCACCAAAGGGATGAGAGACCTACCCACCACAAAAAAGTTGTTATACAAGTGTACCTGGTGCACACGGGAGAAAAACTATATTTTTTTGCACCTGGGTGCAGAAAGCATGGATCTCCACCCAACCCCAACAAAGGTCTGACCACCCCTTATGTAGTCAGAAATTTGGGCTTAGTCTGATTCAGGCTGGGATCCAGGACACAGTTTAAGTCACCACCCAAAGTAAGCTTATGCAAATCCAAATCGGGGATGAAATGAAATGAAATGAAAATCGCTTACTGTCACGAGTAGGATTCAATGAAGTTACTGTGAAAAGCTCCTAGTCGCCACATTCCGGCACCTGTCCGGGGAGGCTGGTACGGGAATCGAACCATGCTGCTGGCCTGCTTGGTCTGCTTTAAAAGCCAGCGATTTAGCCCAGTGAGCTAAACCAGCCCCGATTAATTCTAGCCACAAGAGCCAAGCATCTGAAATATTTCCACTCCCACCATGCAGAACTAACATAAATTCCATTAGTAATATATTAGATCTCACATGTACCAATGATTTAAATTGTATTGTTCCCTTGTTCATGTAATAATTGTTTCTGGATATGCTGCCAGCACATTTGGGATATTTTCATTCCACAAGAGGATGTACAACTGCAACTCCTATTATAACTCCTTCTGTAATACAAGTAATGGCTTCTGTTTCATAGAATCTACAGTGCAGAAGGAGGCCATTCAGCCCATCGAGTCTGCACCGGCTCTTGGAAAGAGCATCCCACCCAAGGTCAACACCTCCACCCGATCCCCATAACCCAGTAACCCCACCCAACACTAAGGGCAATTTTGGACACTAAGGGCAATTTATCATGGCCAATCCACCTAACCTGCACATCTTTGGACTGTGGGAGGAAACCGGAGCACCCGGAGGAAACCCACGCACACATGGGGAGGATGTGCAGACTCCGCACAGACAGTGACCCAAGCTGGAATCGAACCTGGGACCCTGGAGCTGTGAAGCAATTGTGCTATTCACAATGCTACCGTGCTGCCCAAATAGTTTCGATAGTTTCTGCCTGAGAAATTAACAATCTTAAGTACTCTGTGCAAAAAGATGTTGAATTCCTCATAGGTTAACCAATGGAGACAATCTGTGATGATTTACTTCATCATAGAATTCCAACAGTGCAGGAGGCCATTTGGTCCATCGAGTCGGCATTGACCCTCTGAAAGAGCACCCTACCTGCCCAATCCCCTGCCCTATCCCGGTAGCCTAACCTGCACGTCTATAGACACAATCTTTTGCATGGCCAATCAAATAACATGCGCATCTTTGTGATCTTGACCATCCCCAACAGGAAAGAAATTTGCATTTATATAGCACCTCACACACATCCAGATGTCTCAAAGCACTTTACAACCAATGAAATACCTTTTAAGCATAACCACTGTTCTAAAGTAGGGAACTACAACAGCCAATTGGACACAGCAAACAAATTCCACAATAACAATGTAATATGACCAGGTAATATGCCTTTATGATATGGAAGATAAAGGGGAAACTCATTTTGTAATAAATCTAGAGTGCCCAATTCTCTTTTTCCCAATTAAGGGACAATTTAATGTGGCTAATTCACCCAGCCCTTACATCTTTTTGGGTTGTGGGTGAGACCCACGCAGACACGTGGAGAACGTGCGAACTCCACACAACAATGACCTACGGCCGGGATTGAACCTGGATTCTCAACGCCATGAGGCAGCTGTGCAAACCACTGTGCCACGGTGCTGCCCCCAAAGGGGAAAACTGCATTGCTCATCTTCAAAATACTTCATGGGCTGTGTTAAGTCCACCGGACAGAACAAATGGGACTTCAGTTTAATATCTTATTCAAAAGATGGCACCTCCCTCAGTACATCGCTGGAGTGCCAGCCTTGATGTCTGTGCTCAATTTCACAACTTGAATACAGAACATCAGACTCAGAGGCAAGTGATCTACCAGCTGAGCAATGGCTGAGTCCCCACAACCCTTCAAGGTATCTGTGCTCTTCTATATTTGGCCTACATTTTCATTAATTCACCATTGAGGACCTTGTCTAGAGTGCCGAGGCCCAAAGCTCTGGAATTCTCTCCATAATCCTCTCTCCCTTTCTTTAAGATGCTCATTCTCTTTGACCAATCATTTTGTCATTTACACCATCTCCTGGTGTGGTTTGAAGTCAAAGTTGGTTTAATAATGCTGTGATGCACTTTGGGAACTTAAGTTACGGACACAATGTAAATACAAATTGTTGTTGTGCATTCGACATCAGGCCTGGTCAACTGTTAGGAAGTTGGTATTAAATGAGAAGTGAAGAATTAGATTCAAAAAGAAACTGGTAAGCATTTGGCACACTGAAGGCTTGCGAGATGAAAAATAGGCTAGAAGTTGGGTGAAACCAATACTCTGATCATCAAAATCAGTCTCGTGGCCAAGATCATATCCATGCCCAGTTTGTTTATTTTCTTCTCTCCGATTGAATAAAGCTGTTGTGCAGAAAACAGAAGAAGCCGTCTGTGTTCGGCCCCAGAAATTCTACCCCAGGGTGGAGAGAAGGGTTCACAAAAAAATAACCACAGGTCCTGCTTGATTTGGCTCAGAGTTAAAACCTGTGGGATGTTGTTTTGGGGAAGGTGCATTCTCGAAGTTTAGGAAAGTAGATAGGCGGCACAATAGCATAGTGGTTAGCACCAGGTTCAATTCCCACTTGGGTCACTGTCTGTGGGAGTCTGCGTGGATTTCCTCTGGGTGTTCCGATTTCCTCCCACAAGTCCCAAAAGATGTGCTGTTAGGTAATTTTGACATTCTGAATTCTCCCTCTGTGTACCCGAACAGGCGCCACTATATGGCGACTAGAGGCTTTTCACAGTAACTTCATGCCAGTGTTAATGTAAGGCTATTGTGACAATAAAGATTATTATATTATTATTGTACATTTAGCTTGGAGGGATAATTCAAGTATATTTGATTTGATTTATTTATTGTCACTTGTACCAAGGTACAGTGAAAGTTACTGTTCTGCGAACAGTCCAGGCAGATCGTTCCTTACTATAAATACACAATGTAAATACATAAACATAAGTTGCAACATGCGGAAAATAGTGCTGCAACTGTAAAGAAGATGCGTAGAAAGATCAATTCAGTCCATAAGATGGCCATTCAGAAGTCTGGTACAGCGTAGAAGCAGCTGTTTTTTAATCTTTTGGTGCATGTTCTCAAACATTGCATCTTCTGCCCGATGGAAGAGGTTGGAAAAGAGGATAACCCGGGTGGGAGGGGTCTTTGATTATGCTGCCCGCTTTCCCAAGGAAAGGTATAGGCAGAATCAATGGAGGGGAGGCGGGTTTGCATGATGGACTGGGCTGTGTTCACAACTCTACTGTCTGGGTAACCATTATTGTAGTTCATTCTAAAAGTTGTTCTTCAGTGTTGTCTTTCTTCTCGTGTTTTGAAGTTTAATAAACATTTTATCTGAATATTTACAACAGGACCATTCCTCACTGGGTTTCATCTCTTTTCTCACATGTTCTCCAAATCGTTAAAAAAAACGTTAAGAATCAGGGTTCCAAGTTTCTCTTCTGGGAATTGGGATGCACTCACATTGGACATCAGCAGGGTTCATAACACAACCAGCAGCCCACAGGCTGCATTGTGGCCTGCGAAGCCCCTTTATGTAGCCTCACTCATCAAAATGCCAGTAAGCCAGGTCAGTGAAATGGAATATTTCTGCAAGGGGATACTCCTCCAATTACAGCTTGTTTCTCTCCAATGTTTGCTGCTGATAGGTTTAATAGGGGCAGACACAGAGGGTGGGTGGGTGGTTTATCTAAAGAAAATGTCCCTGACATGCAGGGCGGTATTCACCATGCCGGGTGCGAGAATCGTGCCAGGCAGCTCGGAGAATTGCCGCAAACGGTGAGCGGCGATTCTCCGGCCCAGATGGGCCGAGCGACCGCTCCGACACGACAGGTTCCCGCCGGCGCCGTGCACCCCTGGCTGCTGCCGGCAGGAAAAAAATCCCTGCGCATGCGCAGGATGGCGCAGCCCAACTGCGCATGCACAGGAATGAGCTGCCCCAACTGCGCATGCAGTGCCGTGAACCACTCCAGCGCCGTGCTGGCCCCCTGTGGGGGCCAGAATAGGTCGTGCCCGGGCCCTGTTCGCGCTGTCATGAAACGCGATGGCGTGGGCACTTAGTTCCGGGAGCGGAGAATCCCACCCACAATAGGTGGATTTTCAACTTCTGTTACAATCCAATCCAAATTACAAAAACTAGAGCATTGAACATTCAACCAAAAAGGGAGAGAGAGAGACAGACAGTCAGTCAGGTCAGGTCAGGTCAGACTGACAGACAGACAGACAGACAAAGCATTTGTGTGGCTCACTCCCAGCCTCAGGGTTCTCATTCACACAAAATAATCTAGACAAGCATGTTCTGCATAATTCGAGGTAAAAGCTTCAATGAAAGAATGAAAATAAACAAATGAGAATTCAGTGAATAATTTATCATCATTCCATTGTGAAATATGCAAACTTTCGATTTGTAATACCCTTCGAAAATGATGATCTTTATTTTGAACATTTTTAAAAATTAATTTCCGGGATGTGGGCGTCGTTGGTTAGGCCAGCATTTATTGGCCATCCCTAGTTGCCCTTCAGAAGGTGGTGAGGAGTTGCCTTCTTGAACCGCTGCAGTCCTTGAGGTGTAGGTACACACACTGTGCTGTTAGGGAGGGAGTTCCAGGCTGTTGCTCCAGCGACAGTGTAGGAGCAGTGAAATATTTCCAAGTCAGGGTAGTGAGTGACTTGGAGGGGAACCTCCAGGTGGTGGGATTCCCAGGTATCTGCTGCTCTTGTCCTTCTAGATGGTAATGGTCGTGGGTTTGGAAGGTAGATAAAAACAAATTACTGTGGATGCTGCAAATTGAAACAAAAGAGAAAATGCTGGAAAATCTCAGCAGGCCTGGCAGCATCTATAGGGAGAGAAAAGAGCTAATGTTCCGAGTCCGATGTCAAAGCTCTGAGCATTTTCTCTTTCGTGGGTTTGGAAGGTGTTGTCTAAGGAATCTTGGTGAGTTACTGCAGTGCATCTTGTAGATGGTGCACATGGCTGCCACTGTTCGTCGGTGGTGGAGGGTTTGAATGTTTGTGGCAGGGGGAGCAATCAAGCAGGCTGCTTTGTCCTGGATGGCATTGAGCTTCTTGAGCGTTGTTGGAGCTGCACTCGCCTTTGACCTGCCCTGGTAACCACAGTATTAGTGTGGCTAGTCCAGTTCAGTTTCTGATCAATGGTAACCTCCAGGATGTTGACTGTAAGGGATTCAGCGATGGTAATGTCATTGAATGTCAAGGGGCGGTGGTTAGATTCTCTCTTGTAGGAGATGGTCACTGCCTGGCACTTGAGTGGCGCGAATGTAACTTGCCACTTGTCAGCCCAAGCCTGGATATTGTCCAGGTCTTGCTGCATTTACACACGGACTGCTTAATTATCTGAGGAGTTGAAAATGGTGCTGAACATTGTGCAGTCAGCCACAAACATCCCCACTTCTGACCTTATGATGGAAGGACGGTCATTGATGAGCAGCTGAAGATGGTTGGACCGAGGACACTACCCTGAGGAACTCCTGCAGTGATGTCCTTGAGTTGAGATGATTGACCTCCAACCATCACAACCATCTTCCTTTGGGGCTGGTTTAGCTCACTCAGCTAAATCGCTGGCTTTTAAAGCAGACCAAGCAGGCCAGCAGCACGGTTCGATTCCCGTACCAGCTTCCCCGGGCAGGCACCGGAATGTGGCGACTAGGGGCTTTTCACAGTAACTTCATTGAAGCCTACTCGTGACAATAAGCGCTTTTCATTTCATTTTTCATTGTGCCAGATATGACTCCAACCAGCAGTGAGTTTTTTCCCTGATTCCCATCGACTCCAGTTTAGCTAGGGTTCCTTGATGCCATACTCGGTCAAATGCTGCCTTGATGTCAAGGGCAGTCAATCTCACCTCACCTCTGGCATTCAGCTCTTTTGTCCATGTTTGAACCAAGCCTGGAATGAGGTCAGGAGCTGAGTGACCCTGACGGAACCCAAACGGAGTGTCCGTGAGGTTATTGCTGAATAAGTGCTACTTGATAGCACTTTTGCTGACTCCTTCCATCACTTTGCTGATGATGGACATTAGACGAATAGGACAGTAATTAGCTAGATTGAATTTGTCCTGTTTCTGGTGTACAGGACATACCCAAGAAATTTTCCACATTACCAGGTAGATGCCAGTGTTGTAGCTGTACTGGAACAGTTTGGCTAGGGGTGCGGCAAGTTCTGGAGTCTTCAGTACTATTGCCGGGATATTGTTAGAGTCCATAAATTCGCAATATCCGGTGTCTTCTGCCGTTTCTTGATATCACATGGAGTGAATGTTATTGGCTGAAGACGGACATCTGTGATACTGGGGACCTCCGGAGGAGACTGAGATGGATCATCCCCTCAGCACTCCTGGCCAAAGATTGTTGCGAATGCCTCAGCCTTGTCTGGTCTTTTTCACATATGCGCTGGCCGCCTCCATCATAGAGGATGGGGATATTTGTGGAGCCTCTTCCTTCATTGAGTTGTTTAATTCACCACCATTCATGGCTGGATGTGGCAGGACTACAGAGCTTAGATCTGATGCGTTTTTTGTGGAATCGCTTAGCTAAGCCTACTTGTGACAATAAAGATTATTATTACTTGCTGCTTCTGCTGTTTGGTACACAAGCAGTCCTGTGTTATAGATTCACCAGGTTGACACCTTATTTTTCGGTATGCCTGATGTTGCTCATGATAAACTACAGGCAAAGAAAAATTAAGTTAATTTTTTTCAAAAAGTATCAATTGATGAGAGAATTTTTCATCAGATTGTGTAATGACAGATATTGTGAGCGACACAGGCAGTGACAGGAAAGCTTGGCACCTTTAATAATGAAAATATATTTTGTACCACTGATATGAATATCTGCTGCCCCAAAAATAATTTACATTAAAATGTGGACATAATTTCTTGAAATTAGTATGGAACAGATCAGATCGATAACAAACTCTGCAACGTATCATGAGGCAGATCTGTCTCTGCAGGGCCGGCACTGATTTTTCTGGTTACTGTGATAATGTGTTTGGAAAGGACTGTAAGGTTATCAATGTATTGAGAACAAGGATTTTCCAGCAGACAAAACTCAGCATCAGAAAATGAGCTCCAGGAATCAAATCAGGTGCAGAGGAGATTCACCAGGATGTTGCCTGGGCTGGATCGTTTCAGCGATCAAAAGAGACTGGATAGGCTGGGGTTGTTTTCCCTGGAGCATGGAAGGCTGAGGGGGTACCTGATAGAGGTGAATAAAATCATAGAGAGGGTATACCGGAAGGTACTTTTCCCCTTAGTGGAGGGGGTCAATAACCAAGGGCACAGTTTTATGGTAATAAGAAAGAGATTTAGAGATGTGAGAGAAAACCTTTTCACCCAGAAGGTGGCTGGAATTGGAATTCACTGCCTGAAAGGGTGGTAGAGGAGGGAACCCTCTCAACTTTTAAGAAGTATTTAGATGAACACTTGAAATACCATAGCATACAAGGCTATGGACTAAGTGCTGGAAAATGGGATTAGAATAGTTAGGTACTTGATGGTCGGTGTGGATGTGATGGGCTGAAAGGCTTCTTTCTGTACTGTAAAACTCTGACTCGATTTTAAAAAATGTTTCGCATCAAACCCCCAATCACAATGGAAACACATCTCTCCTTGGGCAGAATTCTGACAAAGTTACAATTTTGTATGCATTTCCCACGCCCACAAGATTTTATGTATTTTACTTTTCGCTGTACAATCTATGACCCAATAAAGTCGAAAAAAAAGTTATGCAATTTAATTAGCTAATTACGTATGCTGCTAACTCTTTGCCAAGAAAGGTAACTTCTCTGGCTTGTTCGGTAATATTTGTCAATTTGAATGAAGCAGCATCTTCAACATTTAATCCCTTCAGCTTTTCTGTTTATCATATCCAATTCTCAGGTTTCTTCCTTCACCCTTGTAACATCCAATGAATGTGTCCCCATCTTTCCCATTGTTTGTGCATCCTGCATCTAACATGTAGCCCAAAACTGCAGTGCACGTATATCTGGTACAATTTCAACATCATCTTTTACAAATTAATTCATGGATGTGGGCATTGATGGATAGGTCAGCATTTATTGCCCATCCCTAATTGCCCTTGAACAGGTGGGGGTGAGCTGCCTTCTTGAACTGCTGCAGTCCAAGTAGTATAAGTACACCCAAGGTGCTGTTAGGGAAGGAGGTCAAGGATTTCGACCCAACTGTGAAAGAACAGCGATATATTTTCAAGTCAGCATGGAAATCTAATGCAGAGTGGAAGGTCACCCCTATTTTTCCCTTAGCCTTTCTTGCTCTGAGGGGAGCAACTCCGGTTTCCCCAGTCTTTCCACACAATTGAAGTTCCTCATTCCTAGCACGCATCTAGTCTTCTGCCCCGACTTTAAGACCTTGACATTGTACCTGAAGTGCAGTATCCAAAATTAAACATAATACCACAGCTGAAATCTAACCAGTGATTTATAAAGGTTTAATCCAACTTCCTTACTTTTGTACTCTACGCCTCTATTAATTAACCAAGGATTCAAACTTCTTTCTGATATACATCTCAACTTGACCTGCTGCCTTCACCCTTGGACTTCCCACGCCTTGAAAATTATGCAATTTATATCTTTCCTCATTCTTCATACCAAAATCTATCACTTCACATTTCTCTGCATTAGATTGTGTCTCCCATGTGTGTTACCATCCCCTCACTCTTCGTTTTATTTCAGAGCTTTGACTTGTCTGTAAATTTTCAAATTATGCCAATAAATCCAGTTAATTTATGTCAAAGAAAGCAGTGGTCCAAATACCAAACTCTGAGGAATGCCACTACAACCATTCACCATTAATCTCTGCTTTTTGCCCCGTAAACAATTTTCTATCAATACTGCCACTCTCCTTTTAATTTTGCTCTCACATTTATTCAGTGGTAATTGTCCTTTCAAAGTGCACATACAGATCATATTGATACATGTTATTCAGTATCAATGAATTGTTTACTTTAGCCAATTTGCAAATAAACCTGTGGTTATGCGGGTGAAAGATGTTCTTTAAATTGTAAACCAATTCGAGAAAGTGCAGCACAATCAAAGATGTAAAAGTATAGTCATTTCCATCCGGCACTGTCATGTGGGTATTTGCAACTCAGCAAACTGGAAGTGAGAAATTGTGGTTTTCCGCATATTGCATGTGAACTGCAGTATGACAGTCACATGTTTAAACGTTGTCATAATATTTTCCTGCAGTCTGGAAAACTGCACACAGTTTGGAATGTATAATTAATTAACTTTTTATTATCACCCAGCCACATAATCAAACGTTTTGTCTCTGACGCTCATCAAATGTATCCATGGGGCATGGGTAAGCATCTGATATGTATGAAGTGCAAATAGCTTGCGGATTACTTTTCAGAACACAGTGCAGGATTCTCCCATGCTGCTTTTTCCGACAGCGTGAACGGGCTGCTGCCAGGAGTAATTCTTGCCCCTGGAGCAGCTGCCGATCCCTGCGCAAACTGTGCACTGCGGGATGCGCAGTGGCCCCCCGATGAAACATGGCGCAGGGCTACAGGGCAGGCGCGTAGTAAAAGAGGACCCAAGCCAGAGAGGCTGGCCCGCCGATTGGTGGGCCCCGATCGTGGGCCAGGCCCCCCTCCCTCTCCCCTCAACCCCACAGGCCCCACCAGATCCTTCAACGTGAGGTCTCGTCAGCTTAGAGCAGGTTAGAACAGTGCCGGCGGGACTTGTTTTTTTTTCTTACGGCCGCTCGGCCCATCCGGGCCGGCGAATCAGCCGGCCGGCCACACAGAGCGGCCCGCGACCGGCGTCGCGCCAGCCATGCCGGCGCCGATTCTCCGCTCTGCGGAGAGTTGTTTGTCGGCATCGGGGCGGTGTGGCGCAATTCGCACGACCCGCCGCCGATTCTCCAACCCGGCGCGGGGTCAGAGAATAGTATGGGCCGAGGTTAGGAACAGTAGAGGAGAGGTCACCCTGTTGGGAGTTGTCTATAGACCTCAGAATAGTTCCAGAGATGTAGAGGAAAGGATTGCGAAGATGATTCTCGGCAGGAGCGAGAGTAACAGGGTAGTTGTTATGGGGGACTTTAACTTTCCAAATATTGACTGGAAATACTATAGTTCGAGTACTATAGATGGGTCAGTTTTTGTGCAGTGTGTGCAGGAGGGTTTTCTGACACAGTATGTAGACAGGCCAACAAGGGGCGAGGCCACATTGGATTTGGTACTGGGTAATGATAATGAACCCTGCCAGGTGTTAGATTTAGATGTAGGTGAGCACTTTGGTGATAGTGATCACAACTCGGTTATGTTTACTTTAGCAATGGGCAGGGATAGGTATATACCGCAAGGCAAGAATTATAGCTGGGGAAAGGCAATTATGATGCTATTCGGCAAGATTTAGGATGTATAGGATGGGGAAGGAAACTACAGGGGATGGGTACAATCGAAATGTGGAGCTTTTTCAAGGAACAGCTACTGCGTGTCCTTGATAAGTATGTACCTGTCAGGCAGGGAGGAAGTTGTCGAGCAAGAGAACCGTGGTTTACTAAGGAAGTTGAAGCACTTGTCAAGAGGAAGAAGGCGGCTTATGTTAGGATGAGACATGAAGGCTCAGTTAGGGCACTTGAGAGTTACAAGTTAGCCAGGAAGGACCTAAAGGGAGAGTTAAGAAGAGCAAGGAGAGGACACGAAAAGTCGTTGGTGGATAGGATCAAGGAAAACCCTAAGGCTTTCTATAGGTATATCAGGAACAAAAGAATGACTAGAGTAAGATTAGGGCCAATCAAGGATAGTAGTGGAAAGTTGTGTGTGGAATCAGAGGAGATAGGGGAAGCGTTAAATGGATATTTTTTGTAAGTGTTTACACTGGAGAAAGACAATGTTGTCGAGGAGAACACTCAGGTTCAGTCGACCAGGCTAGATGGAATTGAGGTTCAAAAGGAGGAGGTGTTAGCAATTTTGGAAAATGTCGAAATAGATAAGTCCCCTGGGCCAGATGGGATTTATCCTAGGATTCTCTGGGAAGCCAGGGAGGAGATTGCAGAGCCTTTGTCCTTGATCTTTATGTCGTCTTTGTCGACAGGAATAGTGCCGGAAGACTGGAGGATAGCAAATGTTGTCCCCTTGTTCAAGAAGGGGAGTAGAGACAACCCTGGTAATTATAGACCTGTGAGCCTTACTTCGGTTGTGGGTAAAATGTTGGAAAAGGTTATAAGAGATAGGGTTTATAATCATTTGGAAAAGAACAAGTTGATTAGCGATAGTCAACACGGTTTTGTGAAGGGTAGGTCATGCCT
Organism: Scyliorhinus canicula; assembly: GCF_902713615.1. Classification (NCBI taxonomy): domain Eukaryota; kingdom Metazoa; phylum Chordata; class Chondrichthyes; order Carcharhiniformes; family Scyliorhinidae; genus Scyliorhinus; species Scyliorhinus canicula. The sequence goes on from NC_052161.1 coordinate 73,267,352, forward strand.
CACAAACCTTGTTGAGTTTTTTGAGAAGGTGACCAAACAGGTGGATCAGGGTAAAGCGGTTGATGTGGTGTATATGGATTTCAGTAAGGCGTTTGACAAGGTTCCCCACGGTAGACTATTGCAGAAAATAAGGAAGTATGGGATTGAAGGTGATTTAGCGGTTTGGATCAGTAATTGGCTAGCTGAAAGAAGACAGAGGGGGGTGGTTGATGGCAAATGTTCATCCTGGAGTTCAGTTACTAGTGGTGTACCGCAAGGATCTGTTTTGGGGCCACTGCTGTTTGTCATTTTTATAAATAACCTGGAAGAGGGTGTAGAAGGATGGGTTAGTAAATTTGCAGATGACACGAAGGTCGGTGGAGTTGTGGATAGTGCTGAAGGATGTTATAGGATACAGAGGGACATAGATAAGCTGCAGAGCTGGGCTGAGAGGTGGCAGATGGAGTTTAATGCGGAAAAGTGTGCGGTGGTTCACTTTGGAAGGAGTAACAGGAATGCAGAGTACTGGCCTAATGGCAAGATTCTTGGTAGTGTAGATGAACAGAGAGATCTCGGCATCCAGGTACATAAATCCCTGAAAGTTGCCACCCAGGTTAATAGGGCTGTTAAGAAGGCATATGGTGTGCTAGCCTTTATAAGCAGGGGGATTGAGTTTCGGAACCACAAGGTCATGCTGCAGCTGTACATAACTCTGGTGCGGCCGCACCTGGAGTACTGCGTGCAGTTCTGGTCACCACATTATAGGAAGGATGTGGAAGCTTTGGAAAGGGTTCAGAGGAGATTTACTAGGATGTTGCCTGGTATGGAGGGAAGGTCTTACGAGGAAAGGCTCAGGGAATTGAGGTTGTTTTCGTTAGAGAGGAGAAGGCTGAGAGGTGACTTAATAGAGACATATAAGATAGTCAGAGGGTTAGATAGGGTGGACAGTGAGAGCCTTTTTCCTCGGATGGTGATGACCAACACGAGGGGACATAGCTTTAAATTGAGGGGTGATAGATATGGGACAGATATCAGAGGCAGTTTCTTTACTCAGAGAGTAGTAGGGGTGTGGAACGCCCTGCCTGCAACAGTAGTAGACTCGCCAACTTTAAGGGCATTTAAGTGGTCACTGGATAGACATATGGATGAAAATGGAATAGTGTAGGTCAGATAGGCTTCAGATGGTTTCACAGGTCGGCGCAACATTGAGGGCCGAAGGGCCCGTACTGCGCTGTAGTGTTCTATGTTCTATGTTCTATGTTCTAATCCCGCCCCACATGTACCAAGTAAAACCTTGCACACTGACACTTCAGATTCTCTGAAAAAAATATGAACCGAAACACAACACATTCCTTAAAAAAGTTGTTTGAGACACCATGGGATGGATTCTCCAATTATGCGGCTAAATGCTGACGCCAGCGTGGGAACTGTGGCATATCACGACGGCAAAACTGGTGCCGAACCCTAACCGATGCTGGGACCGGTGAAACTTCCGGCTCCTGCGCCAAAACCAGCCAGAGAATGGCTGGGTCAGTGGCCGCGCATGCTCACGGCGACGACCTGCAGCGGTCACGCCAAACAACATGCGCGCTGACCCAACCTGCCAAAAGCTGCCCCACAGAACAACCCCTGCACACCCCACCAGTCCTCCCAGCCCTCGCAGAAGCTCCCCCAGCCAGCAGCAAGACTCCTGGCCGACTGTGACGGCGCTGAACAGTTTGCGGCCACCATGTCAGGTTTCCAACCACTGAGGCCACATGTCAACCGCGCGGTCGGGAACTTGGCCCATCGGGGGCAGAGCGTCAAGGGAAGGCCTTCCGATGACGCGCCAACGCCGTTCCAACAAATGCAACAAATTAAAATAACACAGGATTTACCATCAATCATAAACTCAATATCAGGAGTATAGACAGATAAAATTGGAAGCATTTGTGGTAACAAGCGTATGGGAGGAAGCGGAATTTGGTTTACATAGGATATCAGAGTGCACCACAGCAGTAAAAATGACATAACAACTAGCTAAAAAAAGACACCTCTTGATGTGCATGTCTATTTGATAGATACATAGAGGAGTTTTAGGTTTATTTTCTTCTTGTGCTCAGAAATCCTACAAATATCAGCAAATATCAGCTGGAGGCAGTGAGGGCTGTGGAGAGGGACAGACACAGTAAGAAATTGATGAAATTGTAAAAATATTTTCCTAATGTTTGAAATGCTTAACTCACTACAAATTAAATTAATATGGGATAAGTTTGCTTTAAACGCCATGTGCCTGAAAGGTGGTGGTTATGCGATGCTTTAATCCTGACCACAGACATTTAGAACAATAGGGAGATAGGATGGCTGGCGCCATGGGCGGGAGCTACCAGGCTAGCTAGGTTACTCGCTCACGGACGCGCAGTGGGGGGTGAGCAGGTGACAAGTTTGATATGGGGGTTGGGTTTCTGGTGCAGTTACTATGGGAGGGAGGGAGGGAGGGGTGGGGGGAGCTGCTCTGCTGACAGGAGAGGAACTGTTGTCAGGGGACAAAGGGGAGATCGAGAACGGTGGATGCCTGAGGGTGGGCCCAAGGAGGCGAGGGACGCGAGCTGGCGGCTGGCCTAAAAAGAGTGATGGCTATTCGGCAGTGGGGTGTGGAGAAAGCCCCCGACCAGGCTGATTAATTGGAACATCAGAGGGCTAAATGGGACGGTTAAGAGGGCTCACGTGTTCGCGCATCTGAGGGGATTGAAGGCGGACGTGGCAATGTTACGAGAGACACACCATAAGATTATAGAGCAGACCAGACTAGGAAAGGGTGGACTCTAAGACCAGGGAGGTCGCGATCCTGATTAACAAACGGGTGGCATTTGAGGCAGGGAGAATCGTGTCAGACGCAGGTGCATTATGATGAGTGAGAAGGTTGAGGGGATGCGGGAGGTACTCGTGAATGTACATGCACCAAACTGGGATGATGTGGAATTTATGAGGCAGGTGTTAGGTAAGATCCCGGACCTAGAGTCACATAATCTAATCATGGGGGAAGATTTCAATACAGTCATTGATCCAGGATTGGACAGGGAGGCTGCCAGCCGTAGCAAAGGAACTAAAGGGGTTTATGGAGCAGATAGGGCGAGTAGACCCATGGAGGTTCGGACACCCAAGAGTGAAGGAGTTTTCTTTTTTATCCCATGTCCACAAAGTATATTCTCGGATAGACTTTTTTTATCCTGAGTAGGGCTTTGCAGCCGGTGTGGGGGGGGGGGGGGGTTTGATACCGAGTACTCGGCAATGGCGGTGTAGGATCATGCCCCACATCGGGTGGATCTACGGGTTAGTATGGAGAGAGGGCAGCATCCGTTATGGAGGTTGGATGTAGGACTATTAGCAGATGAGGGGGTGTGTTGGCGAGTGAGCAAGTCCATCCAGAACTATTTGGAAATAAATTATACAGGAGACGTCTTGGCAGCAACGGTGTGGTAGGAAGAGAGCTTGAGCCATGAGAAAAATTGATCTTGGTTGAAGGTAATTCCTGGAGAGAGTTGTGTGAATGAATGTTGGCACATGAATTGGGGAGAGACATGGGGTTGAGTGAGGAAGAGGGAGAAATCGGTGAGAGATATGGGAAAAGATAATTTTTCAGAGAGAGATGGGGCAGAAAGGATGGAGAATGCCTGGTGTTGCGGAGTGAGAGATTAGTGATTGAGAGGGGGACAGAGATTGGGTGGGAACCGAAAGATCTGAGTACTTAATGTTAAGTACTTAATACGTGGGTCTCACTCCCACAACCCAAAGATGTGCAGGGTAGGTGGATTGGCCACACTAAATTGTCCTTAAGTGGGAAAAAAAATTGGATACTTAAAAAAATTATAATGATTAATTTACAGGATGTGGATGTCACTGGTTAGGCCAGCATTTATTGCCCATCCCACGTTGCCCCCTTCAGAAGGCGATGGTGAGCTGCTTCTTGAACCGTTGCAGTCCATGTGGACCTCCAGTGCTATTGGGGAAGGAGTTCCAGGATTTTGGCACAGCAACAGTTGAGGTACATTTCCAAGTCATGGTGACTTGGAGGGGAATCTCCAGGAAATGGGATTCCCAGGTATCTGCTATTCGTCCTTCTAGATGGTATCAGTCATGGGTTTGGTGCTGTCTAAGGAACCTTGGTGAGTCACTGCAGTGCATCTTGTAGGTGGTAACACGGCTGCCACTGTTCGTCGGTGGTGGAAGGTTTGAATGTTTGTGGACGGGGTAGCAATTAAGAATTGATTTTGTTATTGGCTCGGTTGAAAATGAGATCAGTGTTCTTATTGGAGAAAGGTGCTGGGAAATGTTGTTGCCACAGTCAAACTGTTATTTTCTTTGGGACTACCTCTGAAGAGGACATGATGAGCCATCATTGTCAACTCGAAAAGGTAATTTTTGAGCCTGTCTTGAATATCTCAATCAATTTGACAAGCTTCCCAAAGAGCACTTTATTGTGTCTCAAACCAACGTTTTAATGAACAGAATCTATGATGACTTCATCACTATAATGGCAGAGCAGCTCAGAAACCAATTCATTAATGAAGTAAAAGATGCCAAATACTACACCATAAGAGTTGATTCAACAGCAGATGTGGAGCAATTAACATTAATTTTAAGATATGTGACCAGCGATGGTGAAGTTGTAGAACAGTTTATTTGGTTTGTCCAGTTACAATCCCACACTTATGAGTGTCCGGAGACAATTGTTTTGGAAATGATTTCATATTTAAGATTCAGACATCAAAAATTGTTGTCGGATTTGATTTGTTATGTGTACCGAGGTGCAGTGAAAAGTATTGTTCCGTGTCCAGTCCCGACATGAAAAATAGAACATACATAAATACACACATACATCGGCAAAGGCATCGGGTGAAGCATACGGACTGCAGTACTTCAGTAGAGAAGATGTGTCAAAAGATCAGTTCATACCATAAGAGGGTCATTCAGGAGTCTGGTAACAGTGGGGAAGAAACTGCTTATGAACCTGTTGGTGCGTGTTCTCAGACTTTTATATCTCCTGCCTGATGGAAGAAGTTGGAAGAGAGAATAACCCGGGTGGGAGGGGTCTTTGATTATGCTGCCCACTTTCCCAAGGCAGCGGGAAATATAGGCCGAGTCAATGGATGGGAAGCGGGTTCGTGTGATGGACTGGGCTGTGTTTATGACTCTCTGTAGTTTCTTACTGTCTTAGGCCGAGCAGTTGCCATGCCAGGCTGTGATGCAGCCAGATAGGATGCTTTTTTTGGTATATCTGTACAAATTGGTAGAGTCAGTGTGAACATGCAGAATTTATTTCATTTCCCGAGGATGTATAGGCGCTGTTGTGCTTTCTTGGTCGTTGCGTCAACGTGGGTGGATCAGGACAAATTGTTGGTGAAGTGCACACTGTCATGTGAGAGTATCTTTAAGAAATGGATGTTTAAGCAATGTACCTTTAAGAAAATAGTGATGTCAGAGAGTGAGTGGGGCGGAGCTCAGTTTGGCCATTTTGAGATTAGTTCTAGGTTTTTTAGTTTTCAGTTTGAGACAGCAGCTTGGGTGTGACTGTTTTTGTGGCTGTGAGCTGCATGAAGAAAAAGCAAGGTGCTGGAGCTGAAGTCAACCAAGCTGATATATCTCTGCCATCCAACAGAAAATATATATTAACTGTGACTTGGTGTGTTACTATTTTTGTGAAGGTGAAGTCTTTTGGATGTGTAAAGGAACAATTTGCAGGATTGGGTAGTGTTGTATTATTTTCGGGGTTATCTTTGAAGTAAGGCGTGTTAAGAGATCCAATGTTTATTTAGAAGGTTAATTTGAGTTCATGGAATGAACATTGTTTTGTTTTAAAAGCCACGTGTCCATAATTGTAATACTACACCTGGGGAACAAGACGTGTGCTTCAAAAGCAACAATCCATTAAAGGTGGGGGTTGGTTGAACTCCATGATACGTTTTGGGGTTCTGAATACACCTCTCCCATAACAACACCGAGAAATTTGAAGCTGTTAACAATCTCCACCTTGTTTCCCGAAGGTGGATGGGAGCTGGTAGAAGGGCTGGAGGCCCTTCGTCAGGCTGGAGGAGATAGTGGAGGGCTTGAAGGCCATGCAGTCGGGTAAGGCCCCGGGACCGGACGGGTACCCGGTCGAGTCCTATAAAACGTTCTCCGTAATATTGGGGCCAGTACAGTTGAAGGTCTTTAACGAGGCCAAGAATAGAGGGATTTTACCCCAGAAGATGTCACAAGCCATGATCTCGCTCATTCTGAAAAGGGACAAGGACCCGGAGCTGTGTGGTTCTCATAGGCCAATATCCTTGCCGAACGTGGATGCCAAATTCCTGGCCAAAATTCTGGCCGCTAGGATTGAGGACTGTGTACCGGACGTTATAGGAGAGGACCAGATAGGGTTTGTTAAGGGTAGGCAGCTGGGGGCCAAAGTAAGAAGGTTGCTAAACGTGATCATGATGCCCCCGGAAGGTAGGGAAGTTGAAGTGGTGGTTGCGATGGATGCGGAAAAAGCCTTTGACCGGGTCGAATGGGATTACTCATGGCAAGTGCTGGAGTGGTTCGGGTTTGGAAGGGGCTTTGTTGTCTGGGTTAGGTTTCTGTACCGGGCTCCGGTAGCTGGTGTACGGACAAATAGGACGACTTAGGAATATTTCAGACTACACCAGGGAAGAGACAGGGATGTCCCCCCTCCTCACTGCTGTTTGCGCTGGCGATAGAGCCTCTGGCAATTGTTCTAAGAGCCAATGGAGGGGATGGGGGAAATTATGGGAATCTTAGGGGAATTCGGCCGGTTTTTGGGGTACAAGCTTAATATGGGGAAGAGCGAGACTGGGGGAACCGCCGTTTCGAGTGATGGGGACAGTTTTAGGTACTTGTGTATTCAGGTGGCTAGGGATTGGGACAGGCTACACAAATTGAACCTGGCCCGGTTGGTGGACCAGATAATCGAAAAGAGATAGCTACAGTTTTTTCATGACCATTTTGTACACATCAACCTCACATAAGCAGTAAGGTGATGAGACCAGATAATATATTTTTATGCTGTTAATTATGGGACAAATAGTGGCGAGGACACCAGTATCAACTTCCCTGCAATTCAAAATTGTGGTTTGGGATAAGTCCACCTGAGAGAGCAGGCAGGGAAGAAATCTAAGTGCAATCTTATCTAAGTCCAAACACTGGGGAGAAGCTGAGGTTTTCATACAAAAGCTTTAATTAAAGTATTAACCAACACAGAAGACAGCTGAATAGGTACTAATTAAATAATTTTGTGAACTAAACTTTTTTCGTTAAAAATCTCATTTTGAACACTGTATAGAGTATAATTTCTTTTTTTGCCGACAACATGTGGGTGGCACAGTGGTTAGAACTGCTGCCTCACAGCTCAAGGGACCAGAGTTCAATTCCGACTTCGGCTGATCATCTGTGTGGAGTTCGCACATTCTCCAAGTTTCCTCCCACAGTCCAAAGATGTCCAGGTTAGGTGGATCAGCCATGCTAAATTGCATGATGGCATAACGGGGGTAGCACGAGGGATTGGGAGATAGGGTGCTCTTTCGGAAGGTTGGTGCAGACTCGACGGGCCAAATGGCTCCTTTCTGTACTGGAGGGACTCTGTTGATTCATTTGCTTTGATTTGTTCATCAATCAACTTTGGCAGCGAAGTGTTTACACATACTCTTCCCATTATAAAACGTTTTATGTTTTGATAGGACTGTCCAATTATAAATAGTGGCTTTGGCAATTTTGAGTGCAAAAAATGTATACAACTAATGCAGGAAGTCATGTTGTGAGCTAGTGAGGCATGCTGTAATCAATAATCTTTTACAAATCATATGTCTGTCAATATATTTACTTTATGCATCATACCTGTCAGAAAACTCATTATCAATTTCGATAAGTACAGGTTTACAAGTTCAAAAGGAAAAATGAAACATGAAAAAGCAAAATTTATTAAATACTACTTAATGATAATCTTTGTCACAATTAAGCTTACATTAGCACTGCAATTAAGTTACTGTGAAAAGCCCCTAGTCGCCACATTCCGGCGCCTGTTCAGGTACACAGAGGGAGAATTCAGAATGTCCAAATTACCTAACAAGCACGTCATTCGGGACTTGTGCGAGGAAACTGGAGTACCCGGAGGAAACCCAGAGAGAACGTGCAGACCCACAGACAGTGACCCAAGCCAGGAATCAAACCTGGGACCCTGGTGCTGTGAAGAAACAGTGCTAACCACTGTGCTACCGTGCTACCTAGAGATTTGTGTATTTCTGGTTGTAGGAACTTAAATTACCAGCACACAGGCCGTACATTAATCAGAAATTTTTCCAGAAGTACATTTTGAACAAAATAGTTATGGAATTAGTTGACCAAGCAGTTACGTTGCCTTCACCAAGATACAAATGGATTGCTGGAATCTGTTCACGGATTACAACAAAATAACTCAGTATTTGGTAATCATTGCTTTTTCTTGGAAACATGTTCACACTAATATTCATAGTCAGCCGAGAACATCCAAGTGGCAGATACTCAATGGCAAAAAGAAATGGCCTTTCCAAAATGCCACGTTTCTGATCATAGAGTTAATATTGTTGTTGAATACTGTTCTATGAAATCTTAATTTTTTTTTATTTAAAAAAAAATGTTAGTGTACCGAATCATTTTTCCAATTAAGGGGCAATTTAGAGTGGGCAATCCACCTAGCTGGCACGTTTTTGGGTTGTGGGGGCGAAACCCACACAAACACGGGAAGAATGTGCAAACTCCACACGGACAGTGACCCAGAGCCAAGATCGAACCTGGGACCTCAGTGCCGTGAGGCCGCAGTGCTAGCCCACTGCGCCACCGTGCTGCCCCTTGAAATCTTAAATTGAAATTGTTCAGAAGATTCTGATCTTTAATCAAATCCAGCTATTATAATGACTAGATATATCTACAACACAAACATTTCTCATTTTCCATATTAAGTTGACTCCTCTGTAACAAATATCACAACACATATTTAACTAAACATGAGCTTGTTTTTATACTTACAAGCCAAGAACATTGAATACCATATAGCCTCACAGGATATCCAGGCAATGATTGATCACAACAGCCTTTGTTGGAAAAGAAAGCTCTTTGCCAAAATGAATCACATATAATCTAAGGTTAACTGAGGTCAATCTCTTTACATCAGTAAATGATTAACCACAGACATTCACTGCAGTGGAAAATTAGTATTCAAAAGAGTTGTACTTTCACCACGGGGGAAACTATCAGGAAATGTGTAAAGCACAATGCAATCCTGACACCATAGGCGGGTAACTGGTATTTAAAATGTTAAAAACACCTCCAGGAGAACCAAATCACCCAATAAAATGTATTTATTCCTACGATGAGCCATATATAACATACAGAATTACATCTCTGATCAACATTTTGATGGTGCCTCAGGGTGTTAGATTTATGGCTTGGGTTAAGAAGCACAAATATTGCAGTTTCTGGGTAAAACGCTAGAAGCTTCAGATTAAAAAGAAACTGAGAAATTCATACATACCAGCCATCTGCGTTTCACAAGAAGCAGATGTCTCCCTCACCCCACCACCCCCCACACACAATGGCATTGGAAGCTGTCAGCATCAACCAATCACATCACTTTCGCAGGTGGGTGGGAATAGAGCCCGTCAGAACCAATCAAATCAAATTGAGTTGAAGGCTGTAAGAACCAGATTTACTGCAGTAATCAATTGGTCAGCTGGACCATAGCCTGTCAGAACCAGATATTACTTCCTCCAACTGTTGGTTGCAAACAAGCTTGAGGCAGATAAGTTTGAAGATAAGCTGATAAGTTTCCATGAGTGACAGTTAGTGAAGAGCCAGCATAGAATCAATGGGTCAAATGGCCTCCTTCTGTGCCGTAAATGAATCTATGACATTCAAAACAGTCCTGGTGATTCCTGGAGAATGGAGATCTAGTTCTGAATTCTAGTTGACACCTACTACATAGCCACGCCCAGTGGACATAGGTTGTCAGAGCCTCAGATGAGAGTTCACATTGCAGCTTGTAAGACCTCTAAACATCCTGTGAATACTTTCACAACTTTCTGCACAAACTTAAGGGTGGCACAGTGGTTAGCACTGCTGCCTTACAGTGCCAGGGATCTGGGTTCAATTCCCGCCTTGGGTCACTGTGTGTGGAGTTTGTACTTTATCTTCGTGTCTGCGTGGGTTTCCTCTGGATGCTCCAGTTTCCTTCCCCAGTCCAAAGATGTGCATGTTAGGTGGATTGGTCATGATAAATTACCCCTCAAGTGTTCAAAAGGTGAGGTTATTGAGTTATGGGAATAGGGTGGGTTGTGTGTTCTTTGAGAGGGTCAGTGCAGACTCGATGGGCTGAATGGCCTCCTTCTGCACTGCAATGATTTTATTCTATAATTATCTGTTGTTACTTTGTACTATCTTCACAAAGGAGTGATGTGGAGATGCTGGCGTTGGACTAGGGTGAGCACAGTAAGAAGCTTTACAAGAACAGGTTAAAGTCCAACAGGTTTGTTTCAAATCACTAGCTTTCGGAGCGCAGCTCCTTCCTCAGGTGACCAAAGGAAGGAGCAGTGCTGCAAAAGCTAGTGATTCGAAACAAACCTGCTGGACTTTAACCTGGTGTTGTCAGGCTGTTTATTGTGTTCACAAAGGAGGGCACAAGTAACGTACCAGAAATGTTGGAAAACACAGAGTTCAGTGGAATTGAAAGCTGATAAATTCCCAGGGCCTGATAATCTACATCCCTAAGTGGCCCTAAAAATAGTGGATGCATGGGTGGTATTCATCCAAAATTCTACAGACTCTGGAACAGTTCCTACAGATTGGAGAGTAGCTAATGTAACCAGACCATTTAAAATGGGAGGTAGAGTGGAAACAGAGAATTATGGACCAGTCAGCCTGACATTGGCAGTTGGAAAAATGCAAGAGTCCATTATAAAAGATTTAATATCAGAGCACTCGGAAAACAGTGGCAGGATCAGACAGAGTCGACTTCCAGTGCGGCGGCATGTAACAGCCACAAGCACTTTAGGTGGCTCATGCTCAGGTCCCCGTGCTTCACGTTTTTCTGCTCATTTTACGAGTAATTTTCAGGGCCTAACCCAACGGCCATGCAGAGCAAGCGAAAGTGAATCGGGTGATGTCAAGGTCGACATCCAGGTGAGGCGATGGGGGTAAATTACAAGAGCCAAGCCCAAACAAGTATTCAACAAAGATGGTGGGGGAAGTGGCCGTGCCTATCACCCTCGATATGATGGTAGGGCTGATGGTAAAAGAGCTGGAGAAGTTCGGTGGGGACATGGACGAGCGATTCCCGAGGCACGCCAGGAGATGAGGCCATAATTTAAAGTTATGGTGGCAGAGGCTCTGGGCCGGGTCAAAGTGCAACTGGGCAAGAGCAAGATGATTAAGACGGTAGGCAAGCAGGTTGAGAACTTGAAAGGCATGGAGGAGGCCTTGACTCGGCACGAGGACTGACTTGCATCGTTTGAAGCCAAAATGGCGATTGTCAGTGACAGAAATAAGGACAGGTGAAACTTGATATGGAAAATAGGTCTAGGCGCATGTTAATGTTTGGAAGTTGGCTAGGTAACGGAAGTCAAGTCGGGGAAGGGGCGACATGCTGGGCCAGTTAGGATCGGCTCAATAGGTCTAGAAGGTGGAGGAGGCCCACAGGGTGGGGGGGGATTGACAGTGGCCAGGAATGTTTTAGTTGTTCCGCCACTGGAGTTGCCTGTGGCCTGGGAATAATCAGTGAGGCTATGGCTTATTGAGGTTGTAATGTCTGACTCGAGGTTGGGGGGGGAGAGAGAGAGAGAGAGAGAGAGAGAGAAGGGTTTTTCTTTGCTTATTTAGAGTGTCTGGGGGCAGACGTGATGTTTCTCCAGGAGACCCACATGCGCCAGCGGATCAGCAGCAGGTTCAGAAGGGTTGGGTGAGCCAAGTTTTCCATTCAGGGTTCGACAGCCCGGGGGTGGAGATTATTATTAATAAAAGGGTTGGTTTTGTTTGGAGCTCTTGGCCAAGGTCGTTATTCCTGGGAGGAATGGCAAAGGTGTTCAATGCATTATGGAGGAGGCAGGAAGGGCAGACCCTTACAGGTTCGGGCATCCAGGGGTGAAAGAGACTTTGTTCTTTTCCTCAAAACATGTGTTTTCCAGGATTTATTACTTTGCCATGAGCCAGGTGCTGCTGGCAGGGGTGAAGAAGTCTGAGTTCTGGGGGTGATCATTTCTTCTTTTGATAATCTTTTTAATTACATTTTCCACATTTATCCAGTTGTATACATTTTTTGCCATGTTAGTTTATTGCATTATACAGAAAGATTTATCCTGTCCTTACCTCAATTTACTTTATGTACATTTTGCCACTCTCTGGCTCGGCCTGTGATCCCTTCTGCCCCCCTCTTGTGTCCTCGCCTTTTCCCTCCATCTCCGGGAAGAACTTGCTCATTTGGGTTCTGGTGTGGGTGATCATTTCTGACCATGCCCCACACTGGGTGGACGTGGAGGTGGAGGTAGGCTGGGGGTGTCACAAGGGATGGCGATTAGATGTAGGTCTGTTGGCAGACATGGGGTCCTGTGCAAGGATCTCTGGGGCTATCCAGGATTATATTTTGAACAATAATAATGGGGAGGTCTCACCCCTGATGCTATAGGAGGTGCTGAAGGTAGAAATGAGGAGAGGAATTATATCTTTCAAGGCACATGTAGATGTGGAGCCAAGGAGGGAGTGGGCAAAAGTGGTAGATAATATTATAGAGGTTGATCACAGGTATGTGAACATTCCATCCCCTGAGCTATTAATGGAGAGAGAAAAGACTGCAAACACAATTCAATTTGATCTGAATGGAGTGGGTGGTCTGACAGTTGAGACGAGCTCAAGGTGCAATCTACCGAGTTTGGGGAGAAGACAAGTCGGCTCCTGGCATATCAACTGAGGAAACGGGAGGCAGAGAGGGAGATTGTTCAGATTAGGGTGCGGGATGGAGGGCTGGTTTTGGCTCAGGAGATGGTGAATGAGGTATTTAGGGCCTTTTACGAAAGGTTATACAGGCCCGAACTGCTTGGGGATGGGAGGGATATGGTGGAATTCCTGGGAGTTTGAAGTTTCCCAAGGTGGTGGGGGTAGGGGTTCAGGAAGAATTAGAAGCTACTTTGGAGTTGGAAGAGATCAAGGAAACGCTGAAATTGATCCAGTTGTGGAAGGCATTGAGGCCCGATGGAATTCTACAAAATATTTGGAGACCAACTGGGCATTTATTGATAGGGGTGTTCACGGACTCCTTGGAGAAAAGTGCTCTGCCACAGACGCTGGGGAAGGCATCGATTGCCTGCTCCTGAAGAAGGACAAAGACCCCTCAGACTGTGGGTCATATCGTTCAATCACCCTGTTAAAGGTGGATGCGAATCTTCCAGCTAAGGTGTTGGTGTTGAGACTGGAGCCTTGTCTCCCAGAGGTGGTGGGGAAAGACCAAACGGGGTTTGCAAAGGGGCAGAGTTTGACGGCAATTGTGAGGCGGCTGTTGAACGCGGTGCTTACCCCGGGGGAGAGCAGGTGTTAAGATCATAATTTTGCTTGATGCGGAGAAAGCATTCGACTGGGTAGAGTGGGACAATCTGTTCGCGATAACAGAGAAATTTGGGTTTGGACCGAGCTTCGTAGCGTAGGTGTGGCTGTTGAATGCAGCCCCATTTGCCAGTGTTTGCACTAACAAAATGACTTAAGAGCGCTTTCGTCTATACTGGGTGTAGCCACCTGGATTGGCCACTTCACGACTTAAAATGGAGATTCGCTAAGAACGCAGGGAAAAATGGACAGGTACAGGGAAGCAAGCAGAATGTCAAGCTTCCTGTATATTAGACTCGTAGAAAAGCAGACAGCACTGAAACTGACGACCATCTGCATATTGATGAGCGATCCCCGGGAACAATAGCAACAGTTAAGATAATCGAGGCAAAGCCAGACTCCTCGGCGCCAGCAGGAACCAACACAAAAGAAGCCAACGGACACTTAGAACCGCCCAGCGATCAGGGAACAGCTCCAGTATTGGAGAAATCGATCCAAGTGATCAGAACTCAGTCCAATCACTTGGAACCAGGTATGGGGTCCACCCAAAAGGACACAAAGCCCCTGGGGACTATAAATTAGAGTCCCCAAGTTCAATTCGGTCTTCTTGGCAGGGTCTCTCAGCAGCTCGAAACAACCCTTGACAGAGACCTGCCTAGCAGCTGCACCAACATGTAAGTGTCCAGTCAACGCACGCTATGAGATAGGCGCTCCTAACCCTTAGTCCATACCAGCTGGAAGCCTGCAGTCTCAGGATCGAACGAGAGGCCATTGTTCCCTGACCCAGTGGGTTCCTTTTCCAAAGCTAAGTATTGGCCTTTAGTGGTAGAAATAGTCTAGTTCTGTAGTATTTTATGCATGAGTAGCGATTGACTGTATATAATAAATGTGTTTTGATTTGAACCTTACTAACTGGTGTATTCAGTTATTGATCAGCACTTTAACTTGAACCTCGTGGTGGTATAATAAAGATACCTGGCGACTCTAGAGCAAGGTTATAAAACAGAGCAATTAAGTGTAAAGCACACTGAGCAAAACGAGCAACATGGGGTACTAGGAAGGGAAGTCTAATGTCCCCTTTGTAGTTTGCGTTAGCAATAAGAGTCACGAGCCATAGTGCTGAGGACATCAAAAGCATAGTAAGGAATAGTTTGAAGAGAGGAGGAGCATAGGATCTCGCTCTCCTCTTTGTTCTGCTGTTCTGCTGTTAGACGTTTGGGATTTGGAGTTGTCAATACAGTAGGAAACATTATGGGGATTTTGCAGCGCTTTGGGGCCTTTTCTGTCTACAATCTGAATATAGCAAAGACTGAATACTTGGTGGTTGGGGCACCGGGGCAGAGAGGGGGATTGGTAGGTTTCCGTTCCAGTTAGCAGGAAGTCATTTTTGGTATTTGGGGGTCCAGATAGCAAGGGACTGGGGGAAACTCCGGAAGTTGAACTGCACAAATCAGGTAGGGAAGTTAAGGTAGACCTGCAAAGGTGGGGCAGTCTTCCACTACCCCTGGCAGGCCGACTGCTATCGGTTAAGATGAATATCTTACCAAGATTTTTAGTTTTATTTCAGTTCCTCCCCGTGTTCCTGCCGGAGGTGTTTTTCAGAGATACCGACTGCCTTGTGATTTGGTTTATTTGGGCAGGTAAGGGCCCGAGGATCAGGAGAACGGTGCTCCAGAGCGAGATACAAGAACGGGGGCTTGGCCTTGTCAAACTTTCAATATTACTATTGGGGGGCCAATGCTGGAAAGGTTCTAGAGTGGTGCGGGGATTCGGAGGAGCTGTGGTCCAGGTGGAAGCAGAGTCTGTGAGGGGGGCAAGACTGGGGGCGTTGGTAACGTCTGCACTCTGTGGTGCTGAAGAAACACTCGACAGCCTTGTGGTAGTTGCCACTGTCATAGTATACATCTATGTATATAATGGAGTCCAGACAGGCAGTGATTGACACACAAGATGACCAGTAAGCACACAGAACAGAGCAGCCAATCACCAGACAGGACAGCCCAGAGGGCACCAGGTTCCCGCTCTCTCTGGACCCAGCCTCTGAGACAGTCAGAATTCGTGGGCTAGTCAGTGCAAACACCAGACTGTAGCTAGAAAGTCTGGTCAGGCTAGCACTAGGTCTCCAGTCAAGTCAGCATAGTGTCAACCCACAGTTGAACATGTATAATAGTTAAGACGTTAAATAAAATCATGTTGCATCTTATTTCATAGAATTTACAGTGCAGAAGGAGGCCATTCGGCCCATTGAGTCTGCACCGGCTCTTGGAATGAGCACCCTACCCAAGCCCATACCTCCACCCTATCCCCAAAACCCAGTAACCCCACCTAACACTAAGGGCAATTTGGACCCTGAGGGCAATTTAGCCTGGCCAATTCAACTAACCTGCACATCTTTGGACTGTTATCAAGTGTTGGAGATCTGTCTCTCGCTACACTGCATCAAGTGCAGTCCACATCGACTCAGCCTGCCCAACACATCATGGTACCAATGAGTGATGCTGAAAATTGACGGACCTACCTTAAGTGAATCAGCGTAGACCACCAAATGCCATCCGATGACATGGAAAACGTCCGCCCTCCTCCACAGCACCGCATCGCCGGCAACCTCAGTGCAAATTGGAAGATCTTCAAACAAAAGTTCCAACTCTATCCCGAAGCCACCGACCTCGAGGCCACATTGGAAGCCAGGAAGATCGCACTATTCCTCTCCACAGCCGGGGACCACGCCATCCACATCTACAACTCTCTTACATTCGCTGAAGGCGAAGACAAGACAAAATTTAAAACAGTCCTGCTGAGGTTTGACAGCCACTGCGACATTGAGGTGAATGAGAGCTTTGAAGGGTACGTTTTCCAGCAGAGGCTTCAGGGTAAGGGTGAACCTTTTCAATCCTTTTTGACGCATCGCTGCATCCTCGCACAGTCATGTAACTATGACTCAACAACTGATTCCGTGATCCGGGATCAGATCGTTTTCGGGGTCCACCCCGATTCCCTTCGCCAGCAGCTCCTGAAAGTCGAGCAGCTCACCCTCACCATCGCCATCAAATCGTGCGTTCTCCACGAACATGCTAACAATCGGTACTCCCACATCAGG
The DNA here is from genome assembly GCF_902713615.1 of Scyliorhinus canicula. Taxonomy (NCBI): domain Eukaryota; kingdom Metazoa; phylum Chordata; class Chondrichthyes; order Carcharhiniformes; family Scyliorhinidae; genus Scyliorhinus; species Scyliorhinus canicula. Next base: position 73,284,021 of record NC_052161.1, read on the forward strand.
GCGGGAGAAACAGCAAAGCTATCCTCCCATGAGGCGGAACGGGTGCAGGCTATCGCACAAATGCAGGGCCTAAGTGTCGACGAGAGTGGCCATTTTGCGCGCTTTTCCCGGGCCCCTGCGCATGTGCGCCACGACCGAGGGGACTGCGAGACCGATGACCAGACTGCGCATGTGCATATGTCGTTCGACCGCACTGCGCATGCGCGATGGCGCACGGAACGCGCTGATGTTGGCGTTGTAGCCACTTGGGTTGGCCACTTCCCCACACAAAATCGAAGAACGCTCGACTGCCGAGTCAGAGAAATGTGCCATGAATGCTGCTGTAAGTTTGTATTGATAGGAAGTTTAGAATGATCGCATGTAAGTGAGTGTAGTTTATTTAAGGATAGTTAGAGGTTCCCGTTGTGATTTTGGTAATGCATGTCCCCTATGACATAGTACCAAATAGAGATTGTGGTTAAAAAATTTCTGCATGGTTGAGGAAAGTGCAGAGGCCATGGAACTCGCTGAGGTCAGGGAACACAGACACCGTAGTTAGGTGATCTTTCACGCTTTCGCGTTAGGATCACAAGGAGGGGGTGTAGCCACCTGGGTTGGCCACTTCCCCACACAAAATGGAAGAACATAAAGATTGCAGGGTAAAATGGACATTGGCAAAGAAACAAGCAGTCTGCAGAATCCCCTGTATTCTAGCTGCCACAGAAACCCGCCAGAATTGTAACTAACGAGCTGCATATTAATGAAGCGATTTACGGTGATTCCCAGGTACAATGGACACCACAGCTAAACATTCTATGGAAGGTCAGACATTCCGGCGCCAGTAGAGTCTAAGACAATGGACACCAATAAGGTGTAAGGAACCGCCCGGTGATCGAGGAACGGCCCCGTTATTGGGGAATTTCAAATCAATCGATTGGGAAGAGACCCAATCAATTGCAGGTTTATAGAGGGTCCGCCCTGAAGGATGCAAAGCCCCTGGGACCTATAAAAGTCAGGTCCCAGGACTGATTCGTTCTCTTAGCCAGCCTCTCTAGACCAGCGCTCTTAGCCGGCCCTCCCAGCAGAACATCTTAGCAGCTCTCGAAGAAACTTGAGAAGGAGAGGCCTGGCCAACAGCAGCCGCCATCAAGTGTCATACAACGCACGCTACGAGAGTAGACACTCCTGACCCCTTTAGTCCACACCGACTGGAAGCCTGCGGATCCAGGGCAAAGCAAGAGGCCATTGTTCCCTAATCCGGCAGTTCCCTTATTCCAGATAAGTATTGGCCTGTTAGTGGTAGGATTAGCCTAGTCTTGTAGTTTTATATGCATAATTAGTAAATAACTATTATAATAAACGTGTCTTGTTTGAACTTACTAACTGGTGTATTGAATTATTGGTCTGAACTTGAACTTGTAACTTGTGGCGGTATCTTAACGATACCTGGCGACTCTAGAGCTAAGGAATAAAACAGAGCCAAATTGAGTGTAAAGCACATTCACCCAGAACGAGCAACAGCATCATGACGTGTCTGAATTGTGGCTCCGCCCATTTAAAGCGGCAATGTCCAGCAAAATCACGAAGGTGCCTTCAGCGTGGCAATCTTGGCCACTACGCAGCCCTCTGCAGATCTGCTCCACTGTCCAGCAGCCAGCGATCCTAGCCATGGCGCAGAAGCGTCAATTCAATACAGCAGGGCATGCCAGACTCCGACCCCAACAGCCCAACAGACCCTGATGCTGAGTGCCTCAAATCCCCATACCGGGTGGGCATCATTACGAAGCATGCGCTGCCTTTCTCCAAGACAGTAAAACACCTCCCGATCCTCAGCGTCGATCCCGACGACGAGTGGTGTGCTGTTCTCAGTTAACAAGGCTCGCATCCGGTTCACACTGGACACCGGCGAACCTCATCTTGAAATCCAATCTCGACACCATCCGCTTCAGACCAAGTATTCTTCCACCGATCTACCAGCAATCCTGCCGACCCCTGCGACCACCGCATTGGCGGCGGTCCCGCCTATCCAAGTGCAGACGGCCCCTGATCCACCCTTGCTGCGATCAACCAGAATTCATCGCCTTTTGCACAATTTTGTTACCTCATCGTTTTGACCTGTCAATATCGTATTTACAGTTTCATCTGCCCTATATCTGCACTAGCGACGCCTTCCTATGTATATAAGTTCACTGTTGCACATTCTGTATGTAGTCACACACATATACACATCCACACGCACCTTAATATTTATTATCTAAAGAAAAGGGGGGGGGGATGTCATAATATACATCTATGTACATAATGGAGTGCAGACAGGCAGTGATTGACACACAGGATGACCAGTAAGCACACAGAACATAGCAGCCAATCACCAGACAGGACACAACCACTATAAAGCCAGAGGGCACCAGGTTTCCCGCTCTCTGGACCCAGCCACTGAGACAGTCAGAGTTTGTGAGCTAGCCAGTGCAAACACCATGCGGTAGCTAGTAAGTCTGGTCAGGCTAGTACTCGGTCTCCAGTCAAGTCGGCATAGTGTCAACCTGCAGTTAAACATGTATAGTAGTTAAGACGTTAAATAAAATTGTGTTGCATCTTATCAAGTGTCTCTCGCTACACTGCATCAAGTGCAGTCCACATCAACCCAGCCTGCCCAACACATCAGCCACATTAAAATTTGAAGGCAATTCCATCAACATTTCAATTTTAATGCTGTCTTGAGGCTAGCTCCCATCTGTGCAAACCAGTAATTCGAGCCTGCTAGGTCAGATGTTATTCTGTGTTTTTGTATGCTTTGCATAAAAAATATTTCCAAAAGTGGAAAGCGAGCTGCGGAAGGAGGTCCTGTTTGTGTACATAGAACATAGAACGATACAGTGCAGTACAGGCCCTTCGGCCCTCGATGTTGCACCGACATGGAAAAAATCTAAAGGCCATCTAACCTACACTATGCCCTTATCATCCATATGCTTATCCAATAAATTTTTAAATGCCCTCAATGTTGGCATGTTCACTACTGTTGCAGGTAGGGCATTCCACGGCCTCACCACTCTTTGCGTAAAAAAACCCACCTCTGACCTCTGTCCTATATCTATTACCCCTCAATTTAAGGCTATGTCCCCTCGTGCTAGCCACCTCCATCCGCGGGAGAAGGCTCTCGCTGTCCACCCTATCTAACCCTCTGATCATTTTGTATGCCTCTATTAAGTCACCTCTTAACCTTCTTCTCTCTAACGAAAACAACCTCAAGTCCATCAGCCTTTCCTCATAAGATTTTCCCTCCATACCTGGCAACATCCTGGTAAATCTCCTCTGCACCCGTTCCAAAGCTTCCACGTCCTTCCTATAATGAGGCGACCAGAACTGTACGCAATACTCCAAATGCGGCCGTACTAGAGTTTTGTACAACTGCAACATGACCTCATGGCTCCGGAACTCAATCCCTCTACCAATAAAGGCCAACACACCATACGCCTTCTTCACAACCCTATCAACCTGGGTGGCAACTTTCAGGGATCTATGTACATGGACACCGAGATCCCTCTGCTCATCCACACTACCAAGAATTTTACCATTAGCCAAATATTCCGCATTTCTGTTATTCTTTCCAAAGTGAATCACCTCACACTTCTCCACATTAAACTCCATTTGCCACCTCTCAGCCCAGCTCTGCAGCCTATCTATGTCCCTCTGTAACCTGCAACATCCTTCCGCACTGTCTACAACTCCACCGACTTTAGTGTCGTCTGCAAATTTACTCACCCATCCTTCTGCGCCCTCCTCTAGGTCATTTATAAAAATGACAAACAGCAACGGCCCCAGAACAGATCCTTGTGGTACGCCACTCGTAACTGAACTCCATTCTGAACATTTCCCATCAACTACCACTCTCTGTCTTCTTTCAACTAGCCAATTTCTGATCCACATCTCTAAATCACCCTCAATCCCCAGCCTCCGTATTTTCTGCAATAGACGACCGTGGGGAACCTTATCAAACGCTTTACTGAAATCCATATACACCACATCAACTGCTCTACCCTCGTCTACCTGTTCAGTCACCTTCTCAAAGAACTCGATAAGGTTTGTGAGGCATGACCTACCCTTCACAAAACCATGCTGACTGTCCCTAATCATATTATTCCTATCTAGATGATTATAAATCGTATCTTTTATAATCCTCTCCAAGACTTTACCCACCACAGACGTTAGGCTCACCGGCCTATAGTTACCGGGGTTATCTCTACTCCCCTTCTTGAACAAAGGGACCACATTTGCTATCCTCCAGTCCTCTGGCACTATTCCTGTAGCCAATGATGACCTAAAAATCAAAGCCAAAGGCTCAGCAATCTCTTCCCTGGCTTCCCAGAGAATCCTAGGATAAATCCCATCCGGCCCCGGGGACTTATCTATTTTCACCTTGTCCAGAATTGCCAACACTTCTTCCCTACGCACCTCAATGCCATCTATTCTAATAGCCTGGGTCTCAGCATTCTCCTCCACAATATTATCTTTTTCTTGAGTGAATACTGACGAAAAGTATTCATTTAGTATCTCGCTTATCTCCTCAGCCTCCACACACAACTTCCCACCACTGTCCTTGACTGGCCCTACTCTTACCCTAGTCATTCTTTTATTCCTGACATACCTATAGAAAGCTTTTGGGTTTTCCTTGATCCTACCTGCCAAAGACTTCTCATGTCCCCTCCTTGCTCGTCTCAGCTCTCTCTTTAGATCCTTCCTCGCTTCCTTGTAAATATCAAGCGCCCCAACAGAAACTTCACGCCTCATCTTTACATAGGCCTCCTTCTTCCTCTTAACAAGAGATTCCACTTCTTTGGTAAACCACGGTTCCCTCGCTCGACCCCTTCCTCCCTGCCTGACTGGTACGTACTTATCAAGAACATGCAATAGCTGTTCCTTGAACAAACTCCACATATCCAGTGTGCCCAACCCTTGCAGCCTACTTCTCCAACCAACACATCCTAAGTCATGTCTAATGGCATCATAATTGCCCTTCCCCCAGCTATAACTCTTGCCCTGCGGGGTATACTTATCCCTTTCCATCACTAACGTAAAGGTCACCGAATTGTGGTCACTGTTTCCAAAGTGCTCACCTACCTCCAGATCTAACACCTGGCCTGGTTCATTACCCAAAACCAAATCCAATGTGGCCTCGCCTCTTGTTGGCCTGTCAACATATTGTGTCAGGAAACCCTCCTGCACACATTGTACAAAGAATGACCCATCTAATGTACTCGAACTATATCTTTTCCAGTCAATGTTTGGAAAGTTAAAGTCTCCCATAACAACTACCCTGTTACTTTCGCTCTTTTCCAGAATCATCTTCGCCATCCTTTCCTCTACATCCCTAGAACTATTAGGTGGCCTATAGAAAACTCCCAACAGGGTGACCTCTCCTTTCCTGTTTCTAACCTCAGCCCATACTACCTCAGAAGAAGAGTCCCCATCTAGCATCCTTTCCGCCACCGTAATACTGTCCTTGACTAGCAGCGCCACACCTCCCCCTCTTTTGCCCCCTTCTCTGAACTTACTAAAACACCTAAACCCCGGAACCTGCAACAACCATTCCTGTCCCTGCTCTATCCATGTCTCTGAAATGGCCACAACATCGAAGTCCCAGGTACCAACCCATGCTGCCAGTTCCCCTACCTTATTTCGTATACTCCTGGCATTGAAGTAGACACACTTCAAACCACCTACCTGAACACTGGCACCCTCCTGCGAAGTCAAATCTGTGCTCCTGACCTCTATACTCTCAATCTCCCGTACCCTAAAACTACAATCCAGGTTCCCATGCCCCTGCTGAATTAGTTTAAAACCCCCCAAAGAGCACTAACAAATCTCCCCCCCAGGATATTGGTGCCCCTCAGGTTCAGATGTAGACCATCCTGTCTATAGAGGTCCCACCTTCCCCAGAAAGAGCCCCAGTTATCCAGAAATCTGAATCCCTCCCGCCTGCACCATCCCTGTAGCCACGTGTTTAATTGCTCTCTCTCCCTATTCCTCATCTCACTATCACGTGGCACGGGCAACAACCCAGAGATAACAACTCTGTTTGTTCTCGCTCTGAGCTTCCATCCTAGCTCCCTAAAGGCCTGCCTGACATCCTTGTCCCCTTTCCTACCTATGTCGTTAGTGCCAATGTGGACTACGACTTGGGGCTGCTCCCCCTCCCCCTTAAGGACCCGGAAAACACGATCCGAGACATCACGTACCCTTGCACCTGGGAGGCAACATACCAAACGTGAGTCTCTGTCGCTCCCACAAAATCTCCTATCTGTGCCCCTGACTATTGAGTCCCCAATTACTAATGTTCTACTCCTTTCCCCCCTTCCCTTCTGAGCAACAGGGACAGACTCCGTGCCAGAGGCCCGTACCCCATGGCTTACCCCTGGTAAGTCGTCCCCCCCACAAGTATCCAAAACGGTATACTTGTTACTCAGGGGAACGACCGCAGGGGGTCCCTGCACTGACTGCTTCTTCCCAGTCCCTCTTACAGTTACCCATCTATCTCCAGTCTTTGGTGTAACTATTTCCCTGAAGCTCCTATCTATGACCCCCTCTGCCTCCCGAATGATCCGAAGTTCATCCAGCTCAAGCTCCAGGTCCCTAACACGGTTTTTGAGGAGCTGGAGTTGGGTGCACTTCCCACAGATGAAATCAGCAGGGACACTGACGGCGTCCCTCACCTCAAACCATGTTGGATGGGGTTTGTTACTGGGGGAGGGTGTTGGTTATATTGTTCAGTTCTTGTTGAAACCTGATGTTTAAAATTGTTAAAATTATAAATGCCTCAATAAAATATTTTCTTAAAGAAAATATTTCCAAAAAAAGAATCGTACATAGTCATCATGGATTTACAAAATACATATGGTGCTTGACAAATTCTACTGGAATTCTTCGAGGATGTAAGTAGTAGAGTTGACGAGGGGGAGCCAGTGGATGTGTTTTACTAGTACTTTCAGAAGGCTTTCGACAAGGTCCGACACAAAAGATTAGCGTGCAAAATTGATTCGGAGTAGTGTATTGAGATGGATAGAAAACTGGTTGGCAGACCGGAAACAACAAGTAGGAATGAACAGATCTTTTTCCAAATTGGCAGTCAATGACTAGTGGGGTACCGCAGGGATCAGTGCTCGGACCCCAGCTATTCCCAATGTATATTAATGATTAGATGAGGGAACTAACGTAATATCTTCAAATTTGCAGATGACACAAAGCTGGGTGGGAGGGTGAACTGTGAGGAGGATGCAGAGATGCTTCAGTGTAATTTTGCAAGCTGAGTGAGTGGGCAAATGCATGGCAGAAGCAGTATAATATGAATAAATGTGAGGTAATCCACTTTGGTAACAAAAACAGAAAGGCAGATTATCTGAATGACTATAGATTGACAGAGGGGAACATGAAACAAGACTTGAGTGGCCTTGTACATCTGTCACTGAAAGTAAGATTGCAGGTACGGCAGGTGGTAAAGAAGGTAAATGGCTTGTTGATATAAGGTAAATGGCTTGTTGATATAAATAGCAATAGGATTCTAATAGAGGAGCAGGGATGTCGTACTGCAGTTATACAGGGTGTTGGTGAAACTATATCTGGAATATTATGTACAGTTTTGATCTCGTTATTTGAAGAAGGATGTTCTTAATATAGAGGGAGTGCAGCAAAGGTTTACCAAATTGATTCCTGGGATGGCAGGGCTGACATATGAGGAGCGACTAAGTCAGTTAGGATTATATTTACTCAAGTTTAGAAAAATATGGGGGGCGGGGATTTCATGGAAACCTATGAAATTCTAACAGGACTAGACAGGGCTAGAATTATGTTCCCGATGGTACGGGAGTCCAGAACCAGGGGTCGCAGTCTAAGCATACAGAGTAAACTATTTAGGACAAAGATGAGAAGAAATGTCTTCACCCAGAGAGTGATGAGCCTGTGGAAATCTATAACAGGAAGCAGTTGAGGCCAAAACATTGAAAATATTTTCTTTTTTAAAAAATATTTTTATTCAAAATTTTTACATCAAAAATAACAGAAAAGAAAAATAGAAATAGAAGACAAAAACCAAACCCCCCACCCCTGAACAAAACAGTGAAACAGCGAAAATAAATAAACAACTAAACAATGCAATGTACAATGAACCATAACCAATAAACAATAATACATCCCCAGCCAAACATAAACAAACCCCTCCCCCCCCCCCCTTCCCCCCCATCCCCCGGGTTGCTGCTACTACCGACCATCGCCTAAAGCTCCGCCAGGAAGTCTAGGAACGGTTGCCACCGCCTGAAGAACCCCTGCACAGATCCCCTTAAGGCAAATTTCATCTTCTCCAATTTAATAAACCCTGCCATGTCATTAATCCAGGATTCCACACTTGGGGTATCGCATCCTTCCACTGAAGCAGAATCCTTCGCCGGGCTACCAGGGACGCAAAGGCCAGAATACCGGCCTCTTTCGCCTCCTGCACTCCCGGCTCCTCTGACACCCCAAATATTGCAAGCCCCCAGCCTGGCTTAACCCTGGAGTTCACCACCTTTGACACCGTCCTCGCTACACCCCTCCAGAACTCCTCTAACGCTGGACATGCCCAGAACATGTGGGTATGGTTTGCAGAACCCCCTGAACATCTCACACACCTATCCTCACTCCCAAAGAACCAGCTCAGCCTTGCCCTGGTCATATGGGCCCTGTGCAGTGCCTTAAATTGTATCAGGCTAAGCCTGGCGCAAGAGGAGGAAGAATTGATGATCCCTCGATCGGCTCCCCCAGTTCCTCCTCCCACTTACCTTTTAACTCCTCCACCGAGGCCTCCTCCTCCTCCTGTATCAACTGGTAAATTGACAAAATCCTACCTTCTCCAACCCACACCCCGACAACACCCTATCCTGGACCCTGGGCGCCGGCAGCAGAGGGAACTCCACCACCTGACGCCTAACAAACGCCCTTACCTGCATATATCGGAAGGTGTTTCCGGGGGAGGGAGCCCGAATTTCTCCCCCAGTTCTCTAAGGCTCGCAAACTTCCCGTCAATGTACAGGTCTCCCATCCTCCTAATACCTGCCCTGTACCAGCTCCGGAACCCCCCATATATTTTCCCCAGGGCAAACCGATGGTTCTCACGTATCGGGGACCACACCGAGGCCCCCGCCTCCCCCCTGTGACGTCTCCATTGCCCCCAAACTTTGAGGGTCACCGCCACCTACGGGATCGTAGTGTACCTTATCGGAGGGAGTGGCAGCGGTGCTGTCACCAGCGCCTCAGGCTTGTGCCCACACAGGACGCTATCTCCAACCTCTTCCAAGCCGCCCCCTCCCCCTCCATTACCCACTTGCGTACCATCGCCACGTTGGCAGCCGAGTAATACCCGCAAAGGCTAGGCAATGCCAGCCCTCCCCCCCTGCTCCACTCCACAAACACCCTTCTCACCCTCGGGGTCTTCTTAGCCCACACGAACCCTGTGATACTCGTTAACTCGTGAACCGTTAACCCGTTTGTAAAAGGCCTTGGGGATCAGGATGGGGAGGCACTGAAACAAAAACAGAAACCTCAGGAGCACCGTCATTTTAATGGACTGTACCCTACCCACCACGAACAGCTCACTCTTCCCCATGTTAAGCTTATACCCGGAGAAATCCCCAAACCCCCTGAAGATCCTCAACACCTCCGGCATTATTCCCACCGGATCCTCCACATACAATAGCAGATCGTCTGCATACAACGATACCCGGTGTTCCTCCACCCCCCACACCAACCCCCTCCAATTCCTAGACTCCCTCAAGGTCATGGCCAGGGGCTCTATCGCCAGCGCAAAGAGCAGGGGGGATAAGGCCACTGCCTCGTTCCTCGGCATAGGCGGAAATATTCCGACCACCTCCTTTTCGTGGCCACTCACGCCACCGGGCCCTCATACAGCAGTCTCACTCAGCTGACTAACCCCTCCCCAAACCCAAACCTCCTCAACACCTCCCACAGGTATCCCCACTCCACCCGATCGAAGGCATTCTCCATGTCCATAGCTACCACTATCTCCGCCTCCCCCACCACCGCTGGCATCATAATTACATTTAGGAGCCTGCATACATTGGTATTCAGCTGCCTCCCTTTCACAAAACCTGTCTGATCCTCGTGTATAATCCCCGGGGCAGAGTTCTCGATCCTCGTGGCCAATATCTTTGCCAGCATTTTCGCATCTACATTGAGAAGCGAAATCGGCCTATACAACCCGCACTGCAAAGGGTCCTTGTCTCGCTTCAAGATCAGGGAGATCAGCGCCCTAGACATTGTTGGGGGCAGGACCCCCCCCCCCCCCCCCCCCCCCCCCCCCTTGCCTCATTGAAAGTCCTAACCAGCAGCGGGCCCAACAGGTCCACGTATTTCCTGTAGAATTTCACTGGGAACCCATCTGGTCCTGGTGTCTTCCCCACCTGCATGCTCCCTAGTCCCTTAGCCAGTTCCTCCAATCCAATCGGCGCCCCCAGCCCCGCCACCCGCTCCTCCTCGACCCTCGGGAACCTTAGCCGGTCCAGAAAACAACCCATCCCCTCCTCCTCCGATGAGGGCTCAGACCAATTCAGTCCCTCATAGAAGTCCCTGAAGATCCGGTTAATCCCCGTTGCACTACGCACCGTGCTCCCCCCTCCTTCCCTCACTCTCCCAATCTCCCTCGCTGCCTCCCGCTTCCTAAGCTGGTGTGCCAACATTCTGCTGGCCTTCTCGCCATACTCGTACACCGCCCCATGCGCCTTCCTCCATTGCACCTCTGCCTTCCCGGTGGTCAACAAATCAAACTCGGCCTGGAGGCTGCGCCGCTCCCTGAGTAACCCCTCCTCAGGGGCCTCTGAGTACCTCCTCTCTATCCTAACCATCTCCCCCACTCGCCTCTCCCTCTCTCTCCTCTCCTTCCTTTCTTTATGAGCCCTGATGGAGATCAGCTCTCCCCTGACCACCGCCTTCAACACCTCCCAAACCACCCCTATTTGCACCTCCCCGTTATCGTTGGTCTCCAAGTACCTCGCTATACACCCCCGGACCCACCCGCTAACCTCTTCGTTCGCCAGCAGCCCCACCTCCAAGCGCCACAGCGGGTGCTGGTCCCTCTCCTCCCCCAACACGAGGTTCACCCAGTGTGGGGCATAGTCAGAGATGACTATCGCCGAGTACTCCGTGTCCTCTATCCTCGGAATCAGTGCCCGGCTCATTACAAAAAAGTCAATCCGAGAGTAGGCCTTATGGACGTGGGAGAAGAATGGCCCCCGGCCTCGCAAACCTCCACGGATCTAGCCCCCCCCCCCCCCCCCCCCCCCCCCCGCAAAATCTGGTCCATAAACTCCCTCAGCACCTTGGCCGCCACCGGCCTCCTGCCCGTCCTAGACCTAGAGCGATCTAATGCCGGGTCCAGCACCGTGTTAAAGTCCCCGCCCAGTATCAAGCCCCCGTCTCTAAATCCGGGATCCGGCCCAGCATGCGCCGCATACACCCCGCATCGTCCCAATTCGGGGCATATACATTTACCAAGACCACCCGCACCCCCTGCAGCTTACCACTCACCATCACATACCTACCTCTGTTGTCTGCAACAATGCTTAGCGCCTCAAACGACAACCGCTTCCCCACCAAGATCGGCACCCCCCGATTTTTTGCATCCAGCCCCGAATGCAACACCTGTCCTACCCACCCCTTCCTTAGCCTTACCTGATCTGCCACCCGTAAATGCGTTTCCTGAAGCATGACCACATCTGCCTTTAGCCCCTTCAGGTGCACGAACACACGGGCCCGCGTGACTGGCCCGTTCAGGCCTCTTACGTTCCAGGTTATCAGCCGGATCAGAGAGCTACCAGCTCCCCTCCCCAGCCAACTTAACATAACCCTTCCTAGGCCAACCACGTGTCAGAGGCCCCCACACTTCTCGTTCCTACCAGCTGCAGACCCCCGCCCCAACCTCCTGTACAAACTCCAGCTCCCCCTTGGTCATTCCAGCAGCAACCCGGTTCTCCCCAACCCCCCCCCCCCCCCCAAAGCCAGGTTTCCCCCTAGCTGCAATGCTCCCCCGATTGCACTCCCGTGAGTCAGCGACTCCTGCTGACCCAGGCTACTCCCGCCGTTCCATCGACCCCCCCAATGTAGGAATCTCCCTTCCCCCCTCCTGTCCATCAGCGGGCCCCCCCCCCCCCCCCCACCCCCCAAACGCTTCCACTCAAGGCGGGAAGAAAGCCCGTGCTTTCAGTACCGGCCCCGCCTCTTTCCATCCTTTGCACGGAAAAAAAGCCCGCACTTCCAGCACCGGCCCCGCCCCTTTCCATCCTTGGCGCGGGGAAAAGCCCACGCTTTCTACCCGTCCGACCCCACCCCCTCTGGCATAGTTTCCCTTCCAGGCCCAGTCCCAATTTCTCCAGCTTGGGCCTCCCCCACTGCGGGGCCCACAGTCTTCAGTCCGAGTCCAGCTTTTCAGTCTGAATAAAGGTCCAACCCTCTTCTGGCATCTCAAAGTAATAATGCCGCTCTCTATAGGTAACCCACAGTCGAGCTGGCTGCAACATGCCAAACTTCACCCTCTCCGGTGCAGCACCGCCTTAGCCCGGTTGTACCCAGTCCTCTTCTTAGCCACCTCTGCACTCCAGTCCTGGTAGATCCGGATCTCTGCATTCTCCCACCTGCTGGTCCGCTCCTTTTTGGTCTACCTTAGCACAGATTCTCTGTCCGCAAACCGATGGAACCGCACCAGCACCGCCCGCGGTGGCTCACTGGGCTTGGGCCTCATCTCCAGCACTCGATGGGCCCCTGGAAGGACCCGGCGCCCATCAACGTATTCAACATGGTGACCACATAGGCAACCACATCTGAACCTTCCAGCCCCTCCGGGAGACCCAGAATGCGCAGGTTCTTTCTCCTCGACCGGTTCTCCATGTCCTCGAGCTTCGCCTGCCATTTCTTATGGAGCGCCTCGTGCGTCTCCATCTTCACCGCCAAGCCCAAGATATCATCCTCGTTTTCCAAGACCTTTTGTCACACCTCCCAGATAGCCGCCCCTTGGGCCGTCTGGGTCTCAAGCAGCTTATCAATTGAGGCCTTCATCGGTTCTAAGAGCTCTGACTTCAGCTCCATGAACCAGCGCTGGAGAAACTCCTGCTGCTCCTGTAACCACTGCTTCCACGTTGCCTGGTCTCCACCCGCCGCCATCTTAGCCTTCCTTCCTCGCACCTGTCTCTGGTCCAACTCCACTTGTTTCACCGCTCCACTCCTTGTCCAATCCATACAATTCCAGGGGAGTGATGTTTTCCCCTTCCGACACTGGGGATCGTCGTAAAAGTGCCGCTGGGGGCCCTAAAAAGAGCCCGAAAGTCCAATTTTAGCGTGAGCTGCCGAATGTGCAACTTAGCTCCGCATAGCCACAACCGGAAGTCTCATTGAAAATGTTTTCAAGAAGGAATTTGATATCGCTCTTGGGATTAAAGCATATGGGGGGGAAAGCAGGAGCAGGTTACTGAATTGGATGACCAGCCATGGTAATGATCATAATGAATGGCAGAGCATGCTCGAAGGATCAAATGGCCTACTCATGCTCCTATTTTCTACAATTCTATTCATATTATGTGGGTAACTTAATTATGGATGATTTTGTTTTTAAACGTACAAATTTTAGTTATTTTTATAATAATTTATAAGAATTCAAAAATATATAAACTGTAACCCTGGCCGGGATTCTCCCCTACCCGGCTGGGCGGGAGGTCCCGGCGCAGCGGAATGGCGCCAACCACTCTGGCGTCGGGCCTCCCCAAAGGTGCGGAATTCTTCTTTGGGGGCTAGGCCCGCGCCGGAGTGGTTGGCGCCGCGCCGACTGGCGCCAAAACCGGCGCCAGCGGCCTTTGACGCCCGCCGCCAGGTCTGGCCGAAAGGCCTTTGCCGGTTCGCGCATGCGCCGGTGCGTCAGCTGCCGTTGACATCAGCACCGGCACATGCGTGCTGGGGGATTCTCTTCCGCCTCTGCCATGGTGGAGGCCGTGGCGGCGGCGGAAGAAAAAGAGTGCCCCCACGCCACTGGCCCGCCTGCCGATCGGTGGGCTCCGATCGCGGGCCTGGCCACCGTGGGGGCACCCCCCCCCCGGGGTCCGATCCCCCTCCCCCCCCACCCCCAGGGGCTCGCTCGTACCGCCAATCCCACCGCCACCAGAGGTGGTTGAAACCACGGCGGAGGGAGAGGCCTCTCAGCGGCGGGACTTCGGCCCATCGCGGGCCGGAGAATCGCCGCGGGGGGCTCATCGATCGGCGGGGCGTGTTTCCCGCCCCCGCCAATTCCCAGGTGGCGGAGAATTTCTGCCGCGGCGGGGGCGGGATTTTCAGAGAATTTCGCCCTTCTATTAGGATGACTGCTAGCGAGACAGAATATACAACCTGCATGCCATCTAAATGGGAAGAAAAGGAGACAGATGCTCAAAGTCCTCCTGAGCCGTGAAAAAACTAAGGGCAATTTTGGACACCAAGAGCAATTTAGCATGGCCAATCCATCTAACCTGCACATCTTTGGACTGTGGGAGGAAACCGGAGCACCCGGAAGAAACCCACGCACACACAGGAGAACGTGCAGACTCCTCACAGGCAGTGAACCAAGCCGGGAATCGAACCTGGGGCCCTGGGGCTGTGAAGCAATTGTGCTAACAACTATGCTACCATGCGATTGGTGGTTGCAAGTTACCTCGATTTTTTAAGTCAACAAACTCGTCTTGTTTCTTTAAACTCAGTAAACTCATGGTGGGACTCCTCAGTATTGGCAAAGCACTTCCTCACTAAATTCACAAAAAACTGTTACAATCAGATTTGGAGTGCTATAATAAGAGTTATTTTTATCCTTCCTCATATGGCCAGAACGAGATCAACAGAACATTTCTTGGTATAAACACATGAATTGGTTTTGTTTGGGAGTTCCTTTCCTGTCAGCATACTTGTGTAATTGCCAACTCTGGAAAAAAAACCGTAAGTGTGTTTCCAAAGGTGATGCGTTTCATTCAATTTTCTTTTTTACACTAGTGACTAGACTCAAAAATATACTTAAGTGGTTGCGAAGTGCTTTCGGATATTAAGCTTGTGAAAGGCTGTATAAATGTAAGCCTTAATTTAGTTAATTGATTCACTGGCTTGTTTTGTGGGTCTGCTGATGCGCCCAGCTAGATTCTTTTGTTCTGGAAGTTGATTTTAGTTTATAGAAATTTTGTGACACAGCCTTTGGTGCTAAGCTATGTGAAAACAGCCTGCACCAACTCTATCAGTATCATCAATATACATGTGGAAATACGAGGAATGGCAGCAATAATATATTTTCATTTGTTCATGGATGTGCACATCACTGGCAATGCCAGCATTTATTGCCCATCCCCATAGTGCTCCAAAGAAGGTGGTGGCGGTGAGTCAGCTTCTCAACTGATGCATAATAATATCCTATGGCCTCAAGCAACTTTCTCATCAGAATCTAAACATTTTCCATCATCTAATTTCCATCTTGTACACGACTGGCCTCACCAGGGTCTGACAACAGACATTGAACAATTCTGTATTTCACCATTAATGCCTACACACGAGGGCGGCATGTGGCGCAGTGGATAGCACTGGGACTGCGGCGCTGATGACCCGGGTTTGAATCCCGGCTCTGGGTCACTGTCCGTGTGGAGTTTGCACATTCTCCCCATACCTGCATGGGTTTCACCCTCACAACCCAAAGATGTGCAGGTTAGGTGGATTGGCCACGCTAAATGCCCTGAATTGGAAAAAAAAAATAATTGAGTACCCAAATTTAGTTAAAAAAAATATATATATATAATGCCTACACATGACACTTTCAGCAGGGAATGTTCAAATCCTGGGCAATTTTCCCCTTCCCCAGCAGAGTCAAACTGTCAGCTCTCAATTAAATCAAGAAGGCGAACCAGAGAATCCAGGCCAGTATGGCTGAGCTACTTATTGGATAAGCTCACTATGCCATTGGAAGAGTCCTCTTTCACCGAACTTTCAACATAAGTAACATTTAAACCTGCCTTACTCTCAGTTAGAAAACTAAACAATCCACTCTTGAGAAAGAAGTGTCAAACACGGAAACATGCAAACAAATAAAACTCAAAGTTCATACTCCATCTCTCAGAGTATTTAAGTCAAGTTTAAAAATATTTAACCAACCTTACAAAACATGTTTTCTAATTGGACCAATTGTCTTGGGCAGTTGACACATACATTTTGAACATGGCTTCCTTGTTTTTTGTATTCAATGCTTCTATTTTTAAAGCCAAGTATCGCATTTGTTTTTTTAAGATGAATTTAGAGTACCCAATTCATTTTTTTTCCAATTAAGGGGCAATTCATAATTGAAGGCTCTTTTGTTTTTCTGCCTCCATAGATAGCTCAGGCAGTGTCCTGTTGGGCCCCCATCCACCAACCCCCCGACTCCCTCCCTCCCCACCACCCTCCTTTCTCTTCCCCCCCCCCCCCCCCCCCCCCACTCCCTCCCTCCCCACCACCCTCCTTTCTCTTCCCCCCCCCCCCGGCAACCTCCTATATATTTCACCATCTGTCTTTGTCCTGGTGTGTTCTCTTTTAAACTGGGGTATCAAGGAACATAGTATTGTTGTCTTGTGCAGCAGTTCTGTAGTTATAGTTCAGGTTCATAATTTTCCCTTTGTATTACCCATGTCCATCATTTTCTACTTTTGTTTCTCCAATAAAAAAAATGAAACAATTCACCCTGTAGTTTTAGTTAAATTTTTAAAGTTAGAGTACCCAATTAATTTTTCCATTTAAGGGGCAATATAACGTGGCCAATCCACCAATCCTGCACATCTTTGAGTTGTGGGAGCGAAACCCACGCAAACATAGGGAGAACGTGCAAACTTCACACGGGCAGTGACCCAGAGCCGGGATCGAACCAGGGACCTCGGTGCAGTTAGGCAGCAATGCTACCCACTGCGCCACCGTGCTGCCTGAGTTAATTGTTATTCATGCTTTATCGCCTCACTGGGATTGAAGGTTGGCAATTAGGCCAGTTAGAAAGTAGAACTGGAGTCAAAAACAACTAATTTCTCCCACTGTTAGTTGTTTACGTGTAACTTCTGGATGTCAAATTTGGTTTCTAAAAAAGATATTTGGAACAAATAAAGGTGTTGAAATTTAACTCTTGAAAACTTAGGAGGAGATTTCTGGAGTATGCATGTCACAGAATCACAAAATAATACAGCATAGAAGAGGTCCTTTGGCCCATCAAGTCTGCACCAACGCATGAAAAACACCTGACCTGCCAACCTAATCCCATTTAACAGCACTTGGCCCACAGCCCATGAGCCAAGTGCTCATTCAGGTACTCTAAAGGATGTGAGGCAACCTGTCTCTACCACCCTCCTGCGCTGTGCATTCCAGAGAGTCTCCACTCTCTGGGTAAAAAATATTTTCCTCAAATGCTCCCTGAACCACCTGCTTGATCCCTCTCTCCCGATTCCTGATGTCCTTATTTTCACTTGCTCCTTTTAATTTAAAAATCTTTATTGTCACAAGTAGGCTTACATTAACACTGCAATTAAGTTACTGTGAAAAGCCCCTAGTTGCCACACTTCGGCACCTGTTCAGGTACACAGAGGGGGAATACAAAATGTCCAATTCAACTAACAGCATGTCTTCGAAACTTGTGGGAGGAAGCCAGAGCACCTGGAGGAAACCCACGCAGACACAGGGAGAACGCGCAATGACCCAAGAGAGAATCGAACCTGTGACCCTGGTGCTGTGCAACGACAGTGCTAACCACTGTGCTACCGTGCCGCCAACTTCCTTCATTCCTTAAGACCCGTTGTGAAACCCCCTCAATTTCAGAGCCTTCATTCTAACTGCTAAGGACCTCCTTCCATCAAACCCATTCCCGATTCTTCAGTCACCTCCCAACTGTTGTCATAGCTCGCCAAAACTTTGATTGGATGATGTCACAAAGCTGGGGAGTACATATGCAGTGAGAAATATAAACCTATGATTGCCCTGCAAATAATCTACAGGGTACCCCCTGGAAACTCAAGCCCCATTTCACTACAGTACCTGTGTAAATCCTGTCTTTTGTAGAATGGGGAACACACATATGGGCAGAGAAAAACCTCCATTCCTGGGTTGTGATTGCATAAACATGCAATAGGGTTTCTCTACTACATTGCATGCTAGATTTAAAAAGCTGTTGTTTTATTGTCTCACACTTACTGTGTCCAGTGCTTTTAGCTGTGAACTGGTATAGTGATTTGAAGGCTTTCCTTGTTTATAATTTGTGAGTGTCTGTGCTTCAAGAAGCTGTTTGAATCTAACATATGTTGCCTGGGATTATCAAAACATTTCTAGTTATTGCACTTTTTTTTGGCATGTCCTTTTGTTTAGATTTTACTGTACTTAAGGAACTGTCAGTACTCGGCAATAGATTGAAGACTAGGGTTGAAGCAATTAATTTTATCCAATTGTCTAGACTCCTATATTAAAGATTCTACTACTGTGATCTGTGAACAAATCAGTGAGCAGGTTATACCTTGTGTCCATTAATCATATGCAACTTCAATGGCTCTTTTCAATTTGCTTGTGTATTAGGCCACGTTGCGCTCTTGCTCAAGCACAATGCGGCTGTTAGATCGAGGGAGAGGCCAAAATCAAGAACCGGGGCAGGCGGCAATCAGTTTTCAATCTAACCGGCCCGGTCCCATTGGCGAAATCTGGATCTTGCCACAGTGGTGAAAAATCAATAATCCCCACGTAAGGCCGATCTCCATACAATTAACAGGAGCAACCCCCTATCTAATGGCTTCCAGTGATCTAACTGCCTCCCCAGCAAGTGGTCACGCAGGTGCCGTTTAGTACAACTTTTTTAAAATGTGAAGCTGGAATTGCTGCTGCAGGGCCCAGAGGACGTGAGTAGCCATCTTTGCTCCCAGGCAGTGGGCCACGCCCGCAGGTCCAGCATGCAAACCCCTGGATCGTGTGTACCCATTACAGGGGCAAACCCAGGTCTTGCCGGTCTGCCCTACCAAACACCCATAATTACCACTGACCATAAAGGCTATTCCTATTGGGAATTAGCAATAGCCTAATGCAGAGAGAAAGAATGGAGAGTATGGGGGTGGGGGGCATGGGTGGCACTGTTGCACATGGGTGGGCTGGGGTATGGTATGGTGCTGGGTCAGTGCTAGGTGCATGCTCGGGAGGGGGAGGGAGGGGGCAGTGTGGCCCAGTAGGGGTGGTTGATCTTCTTACGGCACTGGTCACACTCCCCAACCTGACGGCCGCTGTCACTTCCTCCCAGGCGGGTCTGGCTGCCCTATGGCTGACGCTCCGAGTCCCTCAGGGGAACAGGGCATTCTGTCTGATCACGACCGCATACATCAAACTGGCCAGGTCGGCATCCCTGCATCATGAGGCTGGTCTCCTCGGTGGCATGGTTGTGTGGGGTTTGCTCTGCAAGATGGTTTAAGTGTTGCTCCCCCTTGGTTTAAAAAAATTAGAGTACCCAATTCATTTTTACCAATGAGGGCAATTTAGCGTGGCCAATCCACCTACCCTGCACATCTTTGGGTTGTGGGGCGAAACCCCCGCAAACATGGGGAAAATGTGCAAACTCCACACGGACAGTGATCCAGACCTGGGATCGAACCTGGGATTTGGGCGCTGTGAGGCAGCAGTGCTAACCACTGTGCCACCGTGCTGACCCTGCATCCCCTTGTTAGCAGGGAGCTTGCAGGCGCGGTTCCGGCAAACCAGCTGACGCGAACATCATTTGCGGCGTGAACCCAATGTGCCTCATTAAGTGGTCCAATTAACGTTTGATACCGGTGACGGTCTCGCCGGGCTGTGCGTCAGGAAGCTTGCGGCAGTTCCCACTCGCTACCACACTTTGAAACATTTCCATTATATCGCAGCCTTTATTTTGGAGGTTTCTTAATGAAGTAAGAATAGCAGGAGAGAGGACTTGCAACATCCACACCAGAAGTCAACATTCATAAGGGAATGCAAAGAATTACATAAACAAATGATGTTATAATTTCACAAATTTAACAGATATTTCTCTTGCATTTCAAATCAAGGACTACTCTTCTGAGAAGTCCACACCAAAACATGACCTGATACACACAATAACTGGTCGCATAACACTGCCCAAAGATAAACAGAAACCTTTGTTCGAAAATCAACATATTTGACAGGTGTCCTTTTGTGTACTCACAACTTTCAGATCAAGAATCTCCGACTGTGCAATTTAGGTTACACATTATGAATCACGTTCGCAGAAAGTTAAAATTGACATCAGAATGTCAATACGTCAGGTTTAATTCTATTAAAGAACTTTCATTTTGCCCTTAGCAGTACAAAAATAAGTAATAATAATCTTTATTAGTGTCACAAGTAGGCTCAACTGCAATGAAGTTACTGTGAAAAACCCCTCGTCGCCACAGTCCGGCACCTGTTCGAGTACACTGAGGGAGAACTCGGAATGTCCAATTCACCGAACAAGCACAGTTGTTGGGACTTGTGGGAAGAAATCAGAGCATACCACGCAGACACGGGGAGAACATGCAGACTCCACACAGACAGTGACCCAAGCCGGGAATTGAACCCGGGTCCCTGGCATTGTGAAGCAACAGTGCTAACCACTGTGCTACCGTGCCGCCCAGAACATACTTCACTCTGATGACAATGATCCTTTAACACAACCCTATGTGGGGGCAGCACAGTGGTGCAGTGGGTTAGCCCTGCTGCCTCACGGCGCCCAGGTCCCAGGTTCGAATCCCGGCCCTGGGTCACTGTCCGTGTGGAGTTTGCACATTCTCCCCGTGTCGGCGTGGGTTTCGGCCCCACAACCTAAAGATGTGCAGGCTAGGTAGATTGGCCACGCTAAATTAACCCTTAATTGGAAAAAATTAATTGGGTACTCTAAATTTATTTTAAAAAACACAACCCTATGTGAGATTTCTTATCTGAAGAGCGGAGGACTATTAATATCTTGTCAGATTTTATTTAAATTATATTCACTCACTCAAGTTATCCTTTCTGAAACTTCATGAAAGTAAACTGAATCTTTACAACACTTTGCCCTCAATCCTATCAGACCCCTTCCTATCAGACCCCTCACTATCCTCAAAACTGCCAAGGGCAGATGCAACAACAAACAGGTTTAGTCTTGTGAACATAGGTATGATGTACAACATTTATGTAGTTCCTTAAGATCAGAAAAGCATCCGAAGCATCAAAGTCAGAATCAAATAGAAATTCATGACAAACAAAAGGAGCTACTAAGAGCCATTTCGGAAACCTTGATCAAAGAGGTGAATGTTGTAAGAAGGGCTTTAAACAGAAGGGATGGAGGAAGAGAGGTTAAAGAGATTAGGCAGAGATATGGGGCCTGGACAGCTACGGGCATAGGTGTCAATGATGGCATGAAAGGAGGGTGGGATGTGAAAGAAGCTGCAGTTAGAGAAACGGGGAGTGGTGGAGCTGGTAGGAGAAAAGTCACAAACATTGGTGAGAAAGGCGGTTTTGGAGACTAGAAAAACAGCAGCCATTGGTCAAATATGCTATCAATCGGAACAGTCTATATGCTAGATTGGCTGTATTGGAGTCTGCTGGAAGAACGGCAGTAACTGGTTGAATACTATGTGCCAGATTCCATCCCCTCCTTTCTTACTTGCCTCATGTGAGGAGAGCTGTGGTTGCTGTTGGAGAATTTTGTTGCCGGCAGAGGATTCAGCGCACACTTTCTTCTGAGCCGGAGCACTGTAAAGAAGCTAAGGCAGAACATGAACAAGCAAGTGTTGGAGGGGACTATATCTAAAACAATGCTGCAACAATGCTGCATGTCTACATTTGAGACATGATCCAATAATGACACCCACTGAAAATTTCTGCAACATGGGAAAGCTATGGAATTTGATTTTACTAGGTTGCAGGAGCTCTGTTTTATATACATATATTAAAAAATATTAGTGACTTTATCTTCCCTTTGGCTTAAAGTCTATCTTATTTTGTTCCATTCACTTCAGTTTCCAGGATGTGAAGTTATTTTTTTTCTTGCATAAAATTAATATCCGTATCAAAGTGAGAGTTTGTGGGAGCAATTCTGGTATGTTGAACTTCTTTTGATGCTACCAGTTTCACCCCTTGACTGTAACTTGCTTCATTTTTCTTGATTTCTCTCTAATTTAAAGCTCACATTTTAGAAGAAATACATATTGTACAAGGTCTTGTTTATCGTTCTCAGTGTTGTTATGAAGTCTAACAATTGTGGATTGATTCCCTCCATTTCAATGCCAAAACAGAGTGAAAATAAGATTGGACTCTGTCCTAGTTCTTTTATGCACCGACAGGTTTCGACAATTGCAAATCGGTAAATTTTCTGATTTTGGAAATGGAGTATGGGAGCAAAAACATATTATTTATAGATTCCAAGTTATAAGATTTAATTATATATATATTAAACAGTGTTTGGTAAATGTGCAACCTTATCTAAAGGAGGAAATCTTAAAAGATAAACAAGAAGAAGAACAAAGATAGTAAAGTTACACAAGACTGCATCACCTAATAAAGGAGTCAGTGAGAATGAAACAAGAGCCCCATAAAACTAAAATATAGCCCCCTAAAGTCAACAAGTATCCCTCGAGAAAACCTCAAGAGCAGCACGCGGGGTGGGGCTGATGCTGTTAAATGCACTGACCATGGGTTGGGCCATACCAGTCCAAAATATTGCAGCAGGTACCCAAGTTTATTGATCTGAGGTAGACCCAACTCTCAGATTACCCTGGAAGGGCAAAGATTTGAACAACAGGTGAAGTTAGCCATTTCATGCTGTGATCTACTATGCAGTAGCCACACAGGTGATATTCTTAAACAACAGGATGTTGTCGTCAATCCAAAAATATGTTCTGCCTATCAGACAAATGAGTTATGTGATCTATGATTTTCAGTGCCCGTTTCATGCCATGTAGGTAGTCTGTATATTTTGATACTGGTGGATTGTACTAAACAGTACAATCCAACAGTATACCTTCAGCTGTTCTTAACAGGATGGTGGCACCCAACAAACCTGTACTTGCAAAACTCAAAACATAGTGTTGTTATGACAGTCTGGCGATCCAACATGAGTAAATGAGCTGAGAATTTGTATAACAATTTTGAGATATAGAACATAGAACATAGAACAGTACAGCACAGAACAGGCCCTTCGGCCCTCGATGTTGTGCCGAGCAATGCTCACCCTACTTAACCCACGTAACCCGTAACCCAACAATCCCCCCATTAACCTTACACTACGGGCAATTTAGCATGGCCAATCCACCTATTTGGAACCTTGACTGCTTCAATGGCTTACAAACATCAGATAATAACTGTAGACCAGATAAACATGTAATGGTGATAATAGAACAACATCTGCTAAACTAGTTACTCTCCCCTTCACCATCCCACTCTCTATCCACAGACACACAAGACAGACGCACAGTGGGGAAGGGAAAGATTAAAATAATGTAGAGATTAAATGGGGATGAGGGATGAGCATCTTCGCTGCTGAGGTTATAGTCTTTGTAGTTGCCTATTTTCTCAGGACGCAAAATGTTGAAACCACCACTGGTCTGGATCTTCCAGCTGGAACCTTCAGGCCAGACTCTCAGGCTCAGGGAACCCTTCTCGGGAAACACTTTAACTTGTGTTGACCTGAGCACTTCAGGTCTGTTCAGTTGTTTAACTGTTGTCAGCTTCAGCAGACTGACCAACAGCTTGTCTCAGTTAAACAGAGTATTGGAGCAGCAGCTTTCACGAGACCTCAGAGTGATCTAATAACCTTACAGGAAGAGGAATCCAGAAAGATCCTCCCAGCTCTGTCTTCAGGCTTTAAATACTCACTAACTGCTCGGTTTACCTGGAGTGAGCTCCAGTCATGAGAGAGAGAGAGAGAGAGAGAGAGATCCACCCTTTTTGGGAGAGACGTTTAACAGAGTTCTACTCAGCGACCAAGTTCAGATCAAAGTGAAACCCAAACAGACAGAATCACACACCAAGGAGCCTTCCAGAACAATTTGCATCAAGAATCTGCCAAGTCCCGGATTTCAATACAGCCAATTGGCTGTCGGCCATGTCCATCAAAATGTCATCACTGGACCAGGCAACCCTAACCCTAACCCATTGTTTAGGGGGGTGTTCGTGGACCAGTCAAAATAGCACCTTATACTGAGGTTTCTTCCTATTAAAAATAAAGGCTCAGATACTATAGAATCCAGCAGAACAGAAAATAAAAGAATTACACAAAGAAAGCAAGGTTTAAACAGGGAAAACTAGGTTTCAATATGAGGATTCTTATGTGTCCAACAGTAGATGTGATTCCACAATTAAAGAGCACTTGCTAAAACAATTCTGATTGGGCTAAGAATCACACTGAAAAGCAATTCATGATTATCAGTGAGCTCACAGTGTGGCCTACTTATGTGTGGTAGCAGCTACATACATTCACACAGGACCCTGTCCTTTGCAGAAAGTGCATGTCCACACATTGTACCTTTATCAACTAAATAATAGTTTGGGGGACAGTCATTCCCTGGTTCATTCCCTTTGATTTTTCTTTAATAAATTCAGAGTACCCAATTCATTTTTTCAATTAAGGGACAATTTAATGTGGCCAATTCACCTACCCTGCACATCTTTGGATTGTGGGGGCGGAAACCCACGCAGACACGGGGAGAATGTGCAAACTCTGCCGTGAGGCAGCAGGGCTAACCCACTGTGCCACCATGCTGCCCTATTCCCTTTGATAACACCTTGAGTAAACAAAGTCAACATACCTGATTTTAATTTAAACAAAAGCTTGGCAGTTAACTGTACCCTGCCGCCTTCTCCATGGCAAGACTTCAACAAGAGTCCACCTGCCAAATCAATCAGCACTCTCTTCTCATGCAGTATAAATTGTTCCCTTTAGATTTGCTATTCTTGCAAATCTGTCCTGATGAGTCTAAGATGAAAAGCTTCATCAGCATATCTAGACTTTTAGGAATAATAATCTAATCATGAATCTCTTTCTTAATAGGGCACCTAGTTGTCCAGTTCTATTTCATGGAACAGTATCCAGAATTATAAAGCTGTTCACAGATTCTACCCGCAATTCCCGAGCCAGATGGTAATGAATGCTCTTCATTTCCTTGATCAAGCCGTCAGCATTGCATCAGTGTAAGTATTTTCACCTCAGCCAGGAAGTGTTGGTTCAACCCTACACCAGATTATCTAGGCAGCACTGAGATACGGTTGAATGTGTCATCTTTCAGATGAGACATTAAATGGAGGGCCTGTCTCTTTCCCAAACAGACATAAAATAATTCATGGCACAATTTGCAGAGTAGCAACAGTTCTCTCAGTGTCCTGGCCAACATTTATCCCTCAATGAATTTTACTTTCACCTACAAAATAATTCTGGTGCCAGTTATGCAGTAAAATAAGCTTCAAAGTAACACTTTCCAGATAACATGTAAAGACCATTGTGTGATGTGGAAATTATTAATAACCTTTTCTGAACATCATACTTTCTGGCTTGCATTATTGGAAACTAGAGATAAAAGCAAGTGAAAGAGTGAAATTATCAGTTGAAACAGTTTCAGTTCAGTGAAGGAAGAGAATGATTCAATTGATCTTTGATGTTTGGTTCATTTTGCCATGATACGGTGCTCAAATATCTAGTTTATATTTGAGATTGCCTGGGGTTTTTTTTAATACAGAAAATGTTACAATGATCAGCAAATAGATTTTATATCCAAGATTTATATCCGAAGGCCCATTTTGTATTTTTTTAGTTGCTATTACTTCACTTCTTGGATAGTCTAGGATAGTCAAGCAATTAAGGGCTGCAACGGTGGTTACTGCTGCCTCACAGCACCCTGGACACAGGTTAAATTTCGGCCTTAGGAGTTTGCACATATTATTATTATTCTCCCCTTGTTTGCTGAGTTTCCTCCTGGTGCTCTGGTTTACTCCCACAGTCCAATGATGTGCAGTGTAAGTGGATTGGCCATGCTAAAATTGACCCTTTGTGTCCAAAGATGTTCAGGTTAGGTGGGGTTACAATGAAATGAAAAAGAAATGAAAAATGAAATGAAAATGAAAATCGCTTATTGTCACAAGTAGGCTTCAATGAAGTTACTGTGAAAAGCCCCTAGTCGCCACATTCCGGCGCCTGGTATGGGAATCGAACCGTGCTGCTGGCCTGCTTGGTCTGCTTTAAAAGCCAGCGATTTAGCCAAGTGAGCTAAACCAGCCCCTAAACCAGGGTAGACTGGAGGATTGAGCCTAGGTAGTGTGCTTTTTCAGAGCGTCGGTGCAGACTGATGGGCCGAACTGTACTGTAGGAATTCTATGGTAACTGAAAACCAAAATAAATAGCAATTTCTTTTTTGCTGCTATGGATGGGGTACTTTTAGAAGAGCACATTGGAATAATGAGTAGAGAGAGCAAGATGTAAGAAACATAGCCAAAAGATAAACATAAAGTTATGTTAAAGACTGCCTTTTGGAATGCGGACATTAAAGCCTATTCATATGTGGGGCAAACGATAACGATCAATACAGTTAAAGATTTTGAGGTCAAAACAACCTGAGCCAAATTATTTCAATTTTTTTTAAGCTTTGTATGAAGCAGATAGAACATTGACAAATGCTAAAAAAAATTTCACTCACCAAAGCAGGCCATTGAATCTGCTTACACTTAGATCCCTGAGTCTGGCTGGGGTTCTTTCTCTTAGCCCAGACCAGCTGGTGCTCCACCAAGAAAATCTGAAAGTCTTCATAAACTTTAACCCACTCACGTTTTTCCCATTCTAGGTCATCAAATTCCACATACACCTAGGGAAAATAGAAAAAAAATGTAAGTGCACTGCAAAATTCAACTGCGTTCCTCTAAACTATTGCTGTAGATGATAGTCTCGTTCAAAAGCTCAATTTTCAACAAGAAAACTAAACTTCAAAATCTTAGTGCAGTAGATCAGATATCTGGTTTGTGCTCTGATCAGTAAAAACTCATATTACACTGTCACCACATTAAGAATACATTTTTTAAATGTAGGTTTATATGGAAACCTTCATAAACTAATCCAATTACATTGAAAATAATTTTATCGGCATTTCAGCGTGAATCTATCTTTTAAAAGTGACCATGAAATTTGCCAACCATCTGGACATTCCTGAAGTGCAGCGAGGTAGCACAGTGGTTAGCACCGTTGCTTCACCGTGCCAAGGTCTCGGGTTAGATTCCCAGGCTTGGGTCACTGTCTGTGCGGAGTCTGCAAGTTCTCCCAGTGTCTGCATGGAGTTCCTCCGGTCTCTCCAGTTTCCTTCCACAAGTCCCGAAAGACGTGCTTGTTAGGCGAATTGGGCATTCTGAATTCTCCCTTTGTGTACCCAAACAGGTGCTGGAGTGTGGCGACCAGGGGATATTCACAGTAACTTCTTTGTAGTGTTAATGTAAGCCAACTTGTGACACTAATAAAGATTAGTCATTAATCATTATTAGTGGATGGCTAACTCTCCCATCGATTATATAAACTCTTAAGTGAGCAGGGCTCTATACCTGCAGCCTAGTTACAAGTACAAAGTTCTTGATGCAAAATTCAGATGCAATTGGTACCATGAGTCTGGTCTGCCCACTGAGCTTTGCACACTAGAGAGATACTGGTCTAAAACCTGTAAGGGAGAGGTAAAATTCCATTCTCTTTTGGATTGGTGGGGCAGGCGTTGTGGCGGGGGGAGGGGGGGGGGGGGCACGATGAGTGTGAAAGCAGTTAGAACATAGAACAGTACAGCACAGTACAAGCCCTTCAGCCCACGATGTTGTGCCAACCATTTATCCTAATCTAAGATCAGCCGAATCTACACCCCTTCAATTTACTGCTGCCCATGTACCTGGCCATGAGTCGCTTAAATGTCCCAAATGACTCTGACTCCACCACCTCTACTGGCAGTGCATTCCACACACCCACCACTCTCTGTGTAAAAAACCTACCTCTGACATCTCCCCTATACCTTCCTCCAATCACCTTAAAATTATGTCCCCTCGTGACAGCCATTTCCACCCTGGGGAAAAGTCTAGGCTATCCACTCTATCCATCCCTCTCATCACCTTGTACTCCTCTATGAAATCACCTCTCTTCTTTCTTTGCTCCAGTGAGAAAAGCCCTAGCCCCTCAACCTTTCTTCATAAGACATGCCCTCCAGTCCAGGCAGCATCCTGCTAAATTTCCTCTGCACCCTCTCCAAAGCATCCACATCCTTCCTATAATGAGGCGACCAGAATTAGACACACTATTCCAAGTGTGGTCTAACCAGGGTTTTATAAAGCTGCAGCAAAACCTCATGGCTCTTAAACTCAATCCCCCTGTTAGTGAAAGCCAACACACTGTTCGCTTTCTTAACAACTCTATCAACCTGGTATCTATCCATACCTCTTATCACCTTGTACATCTCTATCAAGTCACCTCTCTGCTTTCTCAAGTGAGAAAAGCCCAGGCTCCCTTAAAGCTGCAGCAAAACCTCGTTGCTCTTAAACTCAATCCACACCAACACACCACATGCCTTCTTTTTTAAAATAAATTCAGAGTACCCAATTAAATTTTTCCAATTAAGGGGCAATTTAGAGTGGCCAATCCACCTAGCTTGCACATTTTTGGGCTGTGGGGGCGAAACCCACACAAACACGGGTGAAAGGCAAACTCCACACGGACAGTGACCCAGAGCCGGGATCGAACCTGGAACCTCTGCGCCGTGAAGCCGCAGTGCTAACCCACTGCGCCACCGTATGCCTTCTTAACAACCCAATCAACCTGGGTGGCAACTTTGAGGGATCTATGTAAGTGGACCCCAAGATCCCTTTGTTGCTCCACACTTCCAAGAATCCTGCCTTTAACCCTGTATTCAGCATTCAGTTCTCTGCAAATGTTTCAGTAATAACTTTGTACTTGAGAAATCATGCACAACATTGTTTCCCAAACCATTTATAGATAAAACTGATGTTCTAAAGAGATCAATTTTCAGAAAGAAGCCAGAGCATGATGAAATGTCATTTTCTCACCTTGTTTGGTGAAAATTGTGATTGCTTTTGCCAAATATTATAATGACTAATTAATTTTGAAACACAGGCTGTGCAATGTAAAGACATATGGAAGTGATTGAATCATTCACACTGAGTAAAAGTGAATTAGATATTTCCAAGTTCACTAATTGTAGTCACAGACCTGTTATCTTATTTTAAGATTCTTCCTCTGCACAAAATCACATTGCAAGCAATTCAAATATTCGAGGTATTAACATTTTATGACTTCCGATGACGGGGACGTGCTGAGTAGTTACATAGCAGGTGGCTCTGCTCCGTAAAACAACAAAATAGGTACGAGACCAAATTTAGCCCACAAAATCGGACTAAAACAACCCCTCATGCTCAACGATAATATATACAATGAAATGGTGGAGGCGCTAGCTACCATGCGGATGGCTCGCGATGGGATTGAAAAGCGACTGGAAGCCCAGGGGAGCATGATATGGTTAGCTGGAAAAGACACAAACAGACCAGAGCAACCAAATCGTCACCCAGGAGGCCAAAATCAAGAAGTTGGTGGCGACCCAGGGGAGGGCAGCATGGTAGCATTTTAGGAAGGGTGTGGAAGCTTTGGAAAAGGTGCAAAGGAGATTTACCACGATGTTGCCTGGAGTGGAGAGTAGGTCTTACGAGGAAAGGTTGAGGGTGCAAGGCCTTTTCTCATTAGAACGGAGAAGGATGAGGCGCGACTTGATAGAGGTTTATAAGATGATATGGGGAATAGATAGAGGAGACAGTCAGATACTTTTTCCCCGGGTGGAACAAACCATTACAAGGGGACATAAAGTTAAGGTAAATGGTGGAAGATATAGGGGGGATGTCAGAGGTAGGTTCTTTACCCAGAGAGTAGTGGGGGCATGGAATGCACTGCCTGTGAAAGTAGTTGAGTCGGAAACGTTAGGGACCTTCAAGCGGCTATTGGATAGGTACATGGATTATGGTAGAATAATGGAGTGTAGATTAATTTGTTCTTAAGGGCAGCACGGTAGCATTGTGGATAGCACAATGACTTCACAGCTCCAGGGTCCCAGGTTCGATTCCGGCTTGGGTCACTGTCTGCGGAGTCTGCACATCCACCCCGTGTGTGCGTGGGTTTCCTCCGGGTGCTCCGGTTTCCTCCCACAGTCCAAACGTATGCAGGTTAGGTGGATTGGCCATGATAAATTGCCCTTCGTGTCCAAAATTGCCCTTAGTGTTACTGGGATAGGGTGGAGGTGTTGACCTTTGGTACGGTGCTCTTTCCAAGAGCCGGTGCAGACTCGGTGGGCCGAATGGCCTCCTTCTGCACTGTAAATTCTATGATAATCTATGAAAGGAAAGGTAGGGGGCAGCAGGGTAGCATGGTGGTTAGCATAAATGCTTCACAGCTCCAGGGTCCCAGGTTCGATTCCCGGCTGGGTCACTGTCTGTGTGGAGTCTGCACGTCCTCCCCCTGTGTGCGTGGGTTTCCTCCGGGTGCTCCGGTTTCCTCCCACAGTCCAAAGATGTGCGGGTTAGGTGGATTGGCCATGCTAAATTGCCCGTAGTGTCCTAATAAAAGTAAGGTTAAGGGGGGGTTGTTGGGTTACGGGTATAGGGTGGATACGTGGGTTTGAGTAGGGTGATCATGGCTCGGCACAACATTGAGGGCCGAAGGGCCTGTTCTGTGCTGTACTGTTCTATGTTCTATGATCAAGAAAATCAGTCGAGGCAGTAGAACATCCGAGTAGTGGGACTGCCAGAGGGAATCGAGGGCAGGGACTCGACCAACTTCATGGCCCAAATGCTGGGCAACCTAGTGGGGAGGGACAGCTTCCCCAATCCACAGGGGATTGACAGGGCTGTGATCACTCCAACCAAAGCCCGAGGCAGGGGAGCAGCCGAGAGCAGTAATAGCCAAGTTCCACAAGGATCCTGGAAAGGATCTTTCGCTGGGCCAGACAAACAAAATCATGCAACTGGAGGGACATAAAATTAGAGTCTACCAACACATTGCAGCGGACCTGGCAAAGTGCAGGGCAGAATTTAATCAGGCAAAAATTGCCCTATATAAAAACAAAATCAGATTTGGGATGCTATTCCCAGCCAGGCTCTGGGTAACATATCAAGGCAAGGAACATTATTTTACTGCCCCTTCACAGGCAGATGTGTTCATCCATAAGAATGGCTTGGGCAGACAGCAAGAGAGGCAGCGATGAGGAAAGCATAGACAAGGCAGAGGAAATCAATGGACAATTTTCCACGGACTGCATTGCCTTGCTGGAAGGATTAGGGAAAACCCCAAGGCGTTCTACACTTATGTGAAAAATAAGAGGATGATCAGAGTGAGAGTAGAGCCAATCAAGGATAGTGGGGGGAACTTGTGCCTAGAATCTGAGGACATAGGGGAGGCCCTAAATGAATATTTGGCTTCAGTATTAACTAGAGAGAGGGACTTTGTTGCTCATGAGAATAGCATGAACCAGGTTGATATTAAGAAGAATGTGAGGGATCTTGGGGTCCACACACACAGATCCCTCAAAGTTGCCAACCAGGTTGATAGGGTTGTTAAAAAAGCGAACAGTGTGTTGGCTTTCACTAACGGGGGGATTGAGTTTAAGAGCCATGAGGTTTTGCTGCAGCTTTATAAAACCCTGGTTAGACCACACTTGGAATAGTGTGTCTAATTCTGGTCGCCTCATTATAGGAAGGATGTGGATGCTTTGGAGAGGGTGCAGAGGAAATTTAGCAGGATGCTGCCTTGACTGGAGGGCATGTCTTATGAAGAAAGGTTGAGGGGCTAGGGCTTTTCTCACTGGAGCAAAGAAAGAAGAGAGGTGATTTCATAGAGGTGTACAAGGTGATGAGAGGGATGAATAGAGTGGATAGCCTAGACTTTTCCCCAGGGTGGAAATGGCTGTCACGAGGGGGACATCATTTTAAGGTGATTGAAGGAAGGTATAGGGGAGATGTCAGAGGTAGGTTCTTTACACAGAGAGCGGTGAGTGCGTGGACTGCTGAGGTGGTGGAGTCAGAGTCATTTGGGACATTTAAGCGACTCATGGCCAGGTACATGGGCAGCAGTAAATTGAAGGGGTGTAGATTCGGCTGATCTTAGATTAGGATAAATGGTCAGCACAACATCGTGGGCCAAAGGGCCTGTACTGTCCTGTACTGTTCTATGTTCTATGATGAGGGGAACTAGCTCATAGAGAGGAGGGGTGATAGGGGTAAGTGCAGTAGAGCACAGGAGAGGGTGAGGAGGAGGTAGTAGGGACCAGCAGAATGGCTGTAGGATAGGGTCAGACTGACCCTGGGAGGGGGCCACTACATTAGTGGGAATGTTAGCGCCAGGAGGTATAAGCGAGAGGGGGGGCCGCGGTGCATCTGCCACTGGTCAAGGTGGCAGAACATCCGAACAGAAGGCCTGCAGAGCAAATGGAGGGCAGGGACCCTACCGACTACTTGGCCCAAATGCTGGGTAACCTAGTGGGGAGTGACAGCTTACCTAAGCCACTGGAGATTGACAGGACTCAGAGGTTACTCCGACCAAAGCCCAAGGGGGAACCCGGAGTTCACCCACAAGCTAAGTGTTATAACCTGCCTGCTTACCACTGGCTGGGGACTAATGACAATCCCACAATTTATGGGCAGCAGGGTAGCATGGTGGTTAGCATAAATGCTTCACAGCTCCAGGGTCCCAGGTTCGATTCCCGGCTGGGTCACTGTCTGTGTGGAGTCTGCACGTCCTCCCCCTGTGTGCGTGGGTTTCCTCCAGGTGCTCCGGTTTCCTCCCACAGTCCAAAGATGTGCGGGTTAGGTGGACTGGCCATGCTAAATTGCCCGCAGTGTCCTAATAAAAGTAAGGTTGGGGGGGGGGGGGGGGTTGTTGGGTTACGGGTATAGGGTGGATACATGGGTTTGAGTAGGGTGATCATGGCTCGGCACAACATTGAGGGCCGAAGGGCCTGTTCTGTGCTGTACTGTTCTATGTTCTAATCCTGTGGGAGTATGAGCTTCCCCAATGAGGGGGGGGCGGAGAAATCATTAGCAGACTCCCTGTATAAATAGAGTTGGCCAGTTTGGTACCAGCAGAGAGAGAGGAGTGAGCAGCAAGGGAAGTTGCTGCTGCTGTTGTAGATATATGTTATTGTAAATAAATGTTATTTCTTTGTATCCTGAAAACTCGTGCTGGATTCTTCATGGCCCTCACAAAACTGGCGACAAGGATGGGATGAACAGCTGTCTACACTGGTTAAGACACCTCCCTGGATTTTTGTTGGATACAGGTTGGAAGCTGTTTTCTATTACACCATGCCTCTGTATGGACGTTTGGATGTTTTTGATGCTGCGCTGAAAAGCTGGAACCAGTACGCACAAAGGATGCGTTACTATTTCCGGGCAAACAACACCACCGAAAACGAGCGGCAGGTGGTCATATTGCTCACCGCCTGCGGCCCGCATACGTTTGGGGTGATTAGGAGCCTTACGTACCCAGCTGCGCCGGACACCAAAACGTTTGATGAACTTGGGAACTTAGTGGGGCAACTTTTTAACCCAACCCCATCCATGATAGTCCAACGTTACTGGTTTAATACCGCTGAGAGGACTCCAGGGGAATCCCTTGCCGACTTTCTATCCAAGCGACGCAGGATTGCGGAGTACTGTGACTATGGTGAGACCTTGTCAGAAATGTTACGCGACCGTTTGGTTTGCGGTATTAACAATGCGGCCACCCAGAGAAAGTTGTTAGCCGAGCCAACATTGACTTTTCAACAGGCCATTCAAATAGTATTGTCCCAAGAGAGCGCAGAATGAGGAGTGCAGGAGCTGCAGGGAATGGAGGTGCATGCCTTGGGGCGCAACCCCTTCCATCCGAAAGCGTCCCTCTGCACCCCTGCTGTAGTTTGGGCGAGGTGACATCCTGATCGATGTCAGTGGCCGTCGGACATTCCTCCCCGAAGGGAGCCTTCTCCAGAACTAATGGATGAGGAGCCATGCCCGTGTCAGATTTGTAGGCGCCGACCCTGTTGCGGACGCCGGTCCTGAGGGCGCCAGAGGTGCCGTCGTTCCGACCAAAACTGAGGCCAGCCCACGGACCGCACCTTTCATTTGGATGAACCTGTGGCGACTACTCCCGAGGACGTGGAGACGGAGGACGACTGCCTGCAGCTGCATTGTGTGGCAGCTCCCCGTGTGGCACCCATTAAAGTGACAGTACGGGTCAATGGTCACACGCTTGAGTTGGACACTGGCGCAGCGGTCTCCGTGATCATTAGCAGACTCCCTGCATAAATAGAGCTGGCCAGTTTGGAACCAGCAGAGAGAGAGGAGTGAGCAGTAAGGGAAGTTGCTGCTGCCGTTGTGTATATATATATATAATATATATATATATATACATATATACACATATACACATGTTATTATAAATGTTATTTCTTTGTATCCTGAAAACTCGTGCTGGATTCTTCGTGGCCCTCACAAAACTGGCGACTAGGATGGGATGAACAGCTGTCTACACTGCTTCAGCCACCTCCCTGGATTTTTGTTGGATACAGGTTGGAAGTTGTTTTCTATTACACCATGCCGTGATCGCCCAGAGGACATTCGACTGCATCAAGCAGGGTATACAGACTCTTACATTAACCAACACACAGGCCAGGTTGGCCACCTACACGGGGGAACCATTGGACATTGCAGGAACTACGATGACCCCTGTTATTTATGGACGCCAGGAGGGGCGTTTCCCACTTATCGTGGTGCGCGGCCACCGGCTCAGCCTGTTGCAGTGGCAGCGCATCCTCCAAAAGTTTCTGGAGGGTTGACTGAGATGCTAGAACGATACCCAGATGTATTCCAGCCCAGTTTGGGGAAAATAAAAGGGGCCGTAGCCCATATTCAAGTCGAACCAGGAGCCACGCCGTGCTATTTTCTGGCAAGCCTTACGCCTTGCTCGAGAAGGTAGAAGGGAGGCTCACTCGTTTGGAGAGTTTGGGTATCAGGCCCATCCTGACTGTGCAGCACCAAATGTACCTGTAATGAAGCTAGATGCCACAGTTCACTGGAGCGGCGACTATAAACTTAGTGAATACGGCTTCCCGACTCGATCGATACCCAATGCCTCGAATAGAGGATCTCTACGCAAAGCTTCCAGACGGACTCTCGTTCACAAGTGAGCGGACTCTCGAGTCACGCCTACCTACAGTTGGAGCTGGACCCTGCCTCCCTGCCATATGTAACGATTAATACACACCGGGCCTGTATGAATATACACGTTTGCCCTTTGGAGTATCCTCTGCCTGCGCTATTTTTCAACGCATTTTGAGAGGTTTACTGCGTGTTGCTCTCTACTTAGATGACGTTTTGATCACAGGGACGTCGGAGCAGGAACATTTGGAAAATTTGGAGGCTGTCCTTAGACACTTTTCGGAGGCTGGAGTCCGTTTACATCGCACAAAGTGCGTCTTTCAGGCGAAGGAAGTAGTCTACCTGGGTTATCGAGTGGACCGCGAAGGTTTGCACCCCGTCGCAGAGAAGGTGCGCGCGATTCAACGCTCCGACTGACACTTCGCATCTTTGTTCGTTTCTCGGCCTCGTTAACTATTACGGAAAGTTCCTCCCCAATAGGCAACTACGCTGGCCCCATTGCACCTTTTGCTCAAGAAGAATCACACCTGGGTTTGGGGTCAGCCGCAAGAAACCGCTTTCCGGCGGGTAAAACAACAATTGTCGTCGTCTGGGTTAATGACCCACTATGATCCTGGAAAGCCTTTGCTCATCACATATGATGCATCCCCGTATGGTATTGGGGCTGTCCTGTCCCACAAGATGGAGAACGGGGCCGATCGGCCGATGGCTTTCGCTTCCCGTACATTGACTGCAGCAGAAAAATAATACGCGCAGGTCGAGAAGGAGGGTCTGGCAGTGGTCTTAGCGGTGAAACGTTTCCACCAGTACATAGAACATAGAGAAATACAGCATAGAACAGGTCCTTCGGCCCACGATGTTGTGCCAAACTTTTGTCCTAGGTTCATCATAGATCATAGAATTTTGGACACTAAGGGCAATTTATCATGGCCAATCCACCCAACCTGCACATCTTTGGACTGTGGGAGGAAACCGGAGCACCCGGAGGAAACCCACGCACACACTGGGAGGATGTACAGACTCCACACAGACAGTGACCCAAGCCGAAATCGAACCTGGGACCCTGGAGCTGCGAAGTCATTGTGCTATCCACAATGCTACCGTGCTGCCCTTAAGAACAAATTAATCTACACTCCATTATTCTACCATAATCCATGTACCTATCCAATAGCCGCTTGTGGGTCCCTAACGTTTCCTACTCAACTACTTCCACAAGCAGTGTATTCCGTCCCCCACTACTCTCTGGGTAAAGAACCTACCTCTGACATCCCCCCTATATCTTCCACCATTTACCTTAACTTTATGTCCCCTTGTAATGGTTTGTTCCACCCGGGGAAAAAGTATCTGACTGTCTCCTCTATCTATTCCCCATATCATCTTATAAACCTCTATCAAGTCGCCCCTCATCCTTCTCCGTTCTAATGAGAAAAGGCCAAGCACCCTCAACCTTTCCTCGTAAGACCTACTCTCCATTCCAGGCAACATCCTGGTCAATCTCCTTTGCACCTTTTCCAAAGCTTCCACATCCTTCCTAAAATGAGGTGACCAGAACTGCACACAGTACTCCAAATGTGGCCTTACCAAGGTTTTGTACAGCTGCATTATCACCTCACGGCTCTTAAATTCAATCCCTCTGCTAATGAACGCTAGCACACCATAGGCCTTCTTCACAGCTCTATCCACTTGAGTGGCAACTTTCAAAGATCTATGAACATAGACCCCAAGATCTCTCTGCTCCTCTACATTGCCAAGAACCCTACCGTTAACCCTGCATTCCGCATTCATATTTGTCCTTCCAAAATGGACAACCTCACACTTGTCAGGGTTAAACGCCATCTGCCACTTCTCAGCCCAGCTCTGCCCCCTGTCTATGTCTCTTTGCAGCCGACAACAGCCCTCCTCACTATCCACAACTCCACCAATCTTTGCATCATCTGCAAATTTACTGACCCACCCTTCAACTCACTCATCCAAGTCATTAATGAAAATCACAAACAGCAGAGGACCCAGAACTGATCCCTGCGGTACACCACTGGTAACTGGGCTCCAGGCTGAATATTTGCCATCCACCACCACTCTCTGACTTCTATCGGTTAGCCAGTTCAATGTCCAACTGGCCAAATTTCCCACTATCCCATGCCTCCTTACTTTCTGCATAAGCCTACCATGGGGAACCTTATCAAATGCCTTACTAAAATCCATGTACACAACATCCACTGCTTCACCTTCATCCACATGCTTGGTCACCTCCTCAAAGAAGTCAATAAGGCTTGTAAGACAAGGCCTACCCCTCACAAATCCGTGCTGACTATCCCTAATCAAGCAGTATCTTTCCAGATGCTCAGAAATCCTATCCCTCAGTACCCTTTCCATTACTTTGCCTACCACCGAAGTAAGACTAACTGGCCTGTAATTCCCAGGGTTATCCCTATTCCCTTATTTGAACAGGGGCACAACATTCGCCACTCTCCAATCCCCTGGTACCACCCCTGTTGACAGTGAGGATGAAAAGATCATTGCCAACGGCTCTGCAATTTCATTTCTTGCTTCCCATAGAATCCTTGGATATATCCCGTCAGGCCCGGGGGACTTGTCTATCCTCAAGTTTTTCAAAACACCCAACACATCTTCCTTCCAAACAAGTATCTCCTTGAGCTTACCAGTCTGTTTCACACTGTACTCTCCAACAATATGGCCCCTCTCGTTTGTAAATACTGAAGAAAAGTACTCGTTCAAAACCTCTCCTATCTCTTCAGACTCAATACACAATCTCCCGCTACTGTCCTTGATCGGACCTCCCCTCGCTCTAGTCATTCTCATATTTCTCACATATGTGTAAAAGGCCTTGGGGTTTTCCTTGATCCTACCCGCCAAAGATTTTTCATGCCCTCTCTTAGCTCTCCTAATCCCTTTCTTCATTTCCCTCCTGGCTTTCTTTTATCCCTCCAGCGCCCTGTCTGAACCTTGTTTCCTCAGCCTTGCATCAGTCTCCTCATTCCTCTTAACAAGACATTCAACCTCTCTTGTCAACCATGGTTCCCTCACTCGACCATCTCTTCCCTGCCTGACAGGGACATACATATCAAAGACACGCAGTACCTGTTCCTTGAACAAGTTCCACATTTCACTTGTGTCCTTCCCTGACAGCCTATGTTCCCAACTTATGCACTTCAATTCTTGTCCGACAGCATTGTATTTACCCTTCCCCCAATTGTAAACCTTGACCTGTTGCACGCACCTATCCCTCTCCATTACTAAAGTGAAAGTCACAGAATTGTGGTCACTACCTCCAAAATGCTCCCCCACTAACAAATCTATCACCTGCCCTGGTTCATTACCAAGTACCAACTCCAATATGGCCTCCCCTCTGGTCGGACAATCTATATTCTGTGTTAGAAAAGCTTCCTGGACACACTGCACAAACACTACCCCATTCAAACTATTTGATCTAAAGAATTTCCACTCAATGTTTGGGAAGTTGAAGTCACCCATGACTACTACCCTGTGACTTCTGCACCTTTCCAAAATCTGTTTCCCAATCTGTTCCTCCACATCTATGCTGCTATTGGGGGGCCTATAGAAAACTCCCAACAAGGTGACTGCTCCTTTCCTATTTCTGACTTCAACCCATATTACCTCAGTAGGCCGATCCTCCTCGAACTGCCTTTCTGCAGCTGTGATACTATCCCTAATTAACAATGCCACACCCCCACCTCTTTTACCATCCTCCCTAATCTTGTTGAAACATCTATAACCAGGGACCTCCAACAACCATTTCTGCCCCTCTTCTAAGTTTCCGTGATGGCCACCACATTGTAGTCCCAAATACCGATCCATGCCTTAAGTTCACCCACCTTATTCCTGATGCTTCTTGCGTTGAAGTATACACACTTCAACCCATCTCCTTGCCTGCATGTAGTCTCCTTTGTCAGTGTTATCTTCCCCACTGCATCACTACACGCTTTGGCGTCCTGAATATCGGCTTCCTTAGTTGCTGGACTACAAATCCGGTTCCCATTCCCCTGCCAAATTAGTTTAAACCCTCCCGAAGACTACTAGAAAACCTCCCTCCCAAGATATTGATGCCCCTCTGGTTCAGATGCAACCCGTCTTGCTTGTACAGGTCCCACCTTCCCCAGAATGCGCTCCAATTATCCAAATACCTGAAGCCCTCCCTCCTACACCATTCCTGCAGCCAAGTGTTCAACTGCCCTCTCTCCCTATTCCTAGCCTCGCTATCACGTGGCACCGGCAACAAACCAGAGATGACAACTCTGTCTGTCCTGGCCTTTAACTTCCAGCCTAACTCCCTAAATTTGTTTATTACCTCCACACCCCTTTTCCTACCTACGTCGTTGGTACCAATGTGCACCACGACTTCTGGCTGCTCACCCTCCCCCTTCAGGATCCTGAAGACACGATCCGAGATATCCCTGGCCCTGGCATCCGGGAGGCAACATACCTTCCGGGAGTCTCGCTCGCGACCACAGAATCTCCTATCTATTCCCCTAACCATTGAATCTCCTACTACTTTTGCTTTTCTATTCTCCCCCCTTCCCTTCTGAGCCCCAGAGCCAGACTCAGTGCCAGAGAACTGGCCGCTAGGGCCTTCCCCAGGTAGGTCATCCCCCTCAACAGCATCCAAAACGGTATACTTGTTTTGAAGGGGAACGGCCACGAGGGATCCCTGCACTGTCTGCCTGTTAGTTTTCTTTCCCCTGACTGTAACCCAGCTACTCTTGTCCTGTACCTTGGGTGTGGCTACCTCCCTGTAACTCTTCTCGATAACCCCCTCTGCCTCCCAGATGATCCGAAGTTCATCCAGCTCCCTAACACGGTCTCTGAGGAGCTGGAGTTGGGCGCAGGTATAGTCAGCAGGGACACCGGTGGTATCCTTCACCACCCACATCCGACAGGAGGAGCATGCAACTGCCCTAGCCTCCATTCCCTCTTAATTTACAGAATATAGCTGCCCTGTAGACCAACTGGACCTCCGCCCTCCGACTCTGCTTCCAGTCAGCTGCACTCTCTGTAAACTCCTGGCTCCCTTCTCGCTCTTTGCGGCAATGAAATGAAAGGAGCACCTTGCTCCCTCCTCACCTAACTCCCTCAGTCACCAAACTCCCACTGTAGCACTCAAATGCACCAAGTTCAGTCCTCCAGTGCAAACAAAGTCTGCACTGTAGCTAGATCCTTTTTATACTGTGAATCTAGCATCTGAAAACTGGCCTAATCCAATTAACTAATTAACAAGCTCCAGCTGCAAGTAGCTACAGGTAGAACCTTGTTTCAAGCTGATTGAAAATTCACCTTCTTCTAATCCAAACAGCAACTTTTATGTTAATTAACTAAATAAAAGAAATACTAGACTTGAGATAAAAATGACCCTTATACTCCCTCAGTCACCAAGCTCTCACTGTAGCACTCAAATGCACCAAGTTCAGCACGTGTATGGCCGCCACTTC
This sequence comes from Scyliorhinus canicula, assembly GCF_902713615.1. Lineage (NCBI taxonomy): Eukaryota > Metazoa > Chordata > Chondrichthyes > Carcharhiniformes > Scyliorhinidae > Scyliorhinus > Scyliorhinus canicula. The sequence continues at coordinate 73,324,688 of NC_052161.1, forward strand.
ACTATTGTGACTTATCATAAGCCTCTACTGGGACTTTTCAGAGAGGATAAGCCAATACCGCCCATTGCTTCCGCACAGATCCAAGCGCTGGGCTTTGTTGCTCGCTGCATACGAGTATTCTCTGGAGCACAAACCAGGAACCCAGATAGGGAATGCCGACGCACTGAGCCGATTGCCTTTATCGACCGGCCCCATGTCGACCCCCACTACCGGTGAGGTGGTTGCAACCCTAAATTTTATAGACACCTTGCCTGTCACGGCATCAGAGATCCTTGAGTGGACCCAGACAGAGCCAGTCCTGTCAAAGGTTCAGCACATAGTCCTGTATGGTGGGCAGCATAGACAGTTCCCAGGCGAGGTGCGGGCATTTTCCTCCAAGCTGTACGAATTCAGCATGGAAGACGGCATCCTTTTGTGGTGGACGCGTGTGATTGTCCCGGAAAAAGGAGAGGAGCTGATACTGAGAGACTTGCACAATGGGCATTCAGGTGTGACCAAAATGAAAATGTTGGCCCGGAGTTATGTCTGGTGGCCAAGTCTCGACACCGACATTGTGAAGGTGGCCCAAAACTGCTTCATTTGCCAGGACCATCAGAAGCTTCTGCCAGCTGCGCCCCTACATCACTGGGAATGGCCAGGGCGCGCTTGCATGTGGATTTCGCCGGCCCTTTTCAAGGATCCATGTTCCTGCTATTAATCGACGCCCAGTCTAAATGGCCAGAGGTGCATAGATGGTAGGCACAACGTCCTGCACAACAAATGGAAGATGCGTTTGTCTTTCAGTACGCATAGCCTCCCCAAGGTGCCGGTCACGGACAACGGCACTCCGTTCACAAGTGAGGAGTTTGCGAGGTTCATGAAGATGAATGGCATACGCCATATCCGCACTGCCCCAAACCACCCGGCTTCAAATGGGTTGGCGGAGCGCGCAGTGCAGACATTCAAACGAGGCCTAAAGAAGCCGTCTTCCTGGTCGATGGACACGAGACTGGCTCATTTTATGTTTTCATATAGGACCACCCCCCATGCGATGACTGGGGTAGCTCCTGCAGAACTCCTAATGGGCCGGAGACTTCGCACCCGCCTTAGCATGGTTTTCCCAGACATCGGCGCAAAAGTACGCTGCACAAAAGAACGGCAGGGACATGGTTTTTCTCGGCATTGGCCGACTCAGCAGTTTGCGCCCGGTGACCCAGTGTTCGCACGGAATTTTGTTGGTGGTGCCCAGTGGGTCCCTGGAGTAATCTTTCGCCAAACGGGCCCTATCTCTTACCAGGTGCAAGCCCAGGGTCGTCTCCAGCGCAAACATGTAGATCATGTTAGGTCCAGAAGACTATCCCCTCCAAAGATTCCCCGCCCCAGAGCTCATTTCTACAGCCAGAGACCCGACACAATGGAAAGTATTCCTCACAATCTTCCTTTGGTGCCTCACTCAAAGCCTGCGCAGGTCATGACAGAACCGTGTGGAGATAGAGACGCCGAGATGACGGAGGCGGCAGACTCTAACTCCGAGATGGAGACACAAAACACCTCAGAGGGGGAATCCTCGGGCCTACGAGCCGCGGATGTGCAACCGTTATGCCGTTCATCACGGAAGCACCGGTCTCCATCTCGTTACACGCCCGATCCAGCGCCTCGTGCAAATGGTGTCCGGCCTGCGGCAAAACGAGTCCGATGGCCTCCTTCGCCAGGGTCTTCGGTGGTTTCCTTGGACTTGGGGGGGGGGGGGGGGGGGGGGGGGGGGGGAGATATGCAAGTTAGGTGGATTGGCCATGCTAAATTGCCCTTAATTGGTTAAAAAAAAATAATTGGGTACTCTATAAATTTTTTTAAAAAAACAATGCATATAACACTATAGCAATATAACACATCACAAACACCCCATATATACAATTACTCCCAAGAAACGTTTTAAACAAAATAAAGTACACCCCCACCTCTTAATAGCCAATAGCTACTGTACCTCACCACACCCTGCTGATGTTCTAATACTTTTTGAAAAAGTCGATGAACAGTTTCCACCTCACAAAGAACCCCTCATCCATACCTCTAATGGCAAACTTAATTCTCTCTAAATGAATCAACTCAGCAAGGTCCCACACCCATGATACTTGGTGGATCCGAGCACCGCCAGTTTAACAAAATTCTGCTTCGGGCTAGCAGGAGGCGAAAGCCACATCGGCCTCTTTCCCCACCAAAACACCCACTCAGAAACTCCAGAAATAGATACCATGGAGAAGGCATGACCACCATTCCCACCACCTGAGACAATACATCCGTGATTCCCCACCAATTTTGGACAGGACCAGAACATCTGTGGCATGGTTCACGGGAGACCTGGCACATAATGCACACTGATCGACCACTTCTGGGAAGAATCAGCTCAACTTTGCCGGCATCACATGTGCTCGATGTACAACTTTAAGCTGAATAAGACTAAGTCTAGCACACGCCAAAGATACCTTAATCCTACGCAGTGCTTATTCCAAAATCCAACCTTGCACCGTGTCGCTCCTATTTTGCCACCATCGAAACTACCTCTTTCCTGGCCAACTCGGCGTATACATTGGAATCTTGCCCTCCCCAATATAATCCTCCGGGAGCAGCCTGTTCTGTAAATCCAAGGGTGGCGACATTGGGAAAGTACTCTTTACTCAAAAAGGCCCTTATTTGTAGGTATCTGAACTCAGCACCACTGGTAAGCCTCCATCAGTTCAGTTAAGTCTTCAAATTTCCCCCCCCCAGAAACAAGTCCTCGAACCATTTGATCTCCAAACGGTCCCACTCCTTAAACCTGCCATCCAATCTCACTGGGATAAATCTACGGTTACCACGGATCGGGGCCTGACTGTACATGCCCTCCAGGCCAAAATGTAGTTGGCACTGATTCTACACCCTCAAAGTGGAAACTACCACTGGATTTGATGAGTACCTACTTGGTGAGAATGGTAGAGGAGCTGAAGCCAATGCTTTTAAGGAGGTCTCCCTACATGAGGCCTCCTCCACCCTACACCACACCGACACTTGCACCCATTTCCAGACCATGACAATATCGGTAGCTTTGAAAGTTAGGGACAGCCAGGATATTACCCCAACTACCCTCTCCAGATAAACTCTTTTAATACAGGTAATCCTTCTCACCCTCACACAGCCCAGAATAAGCATATTGACCTTTCAGAAAAAAGATTTGAGCAGGAAAAATTGGGAGATTCTGGAATACTAAAAGGAACTTCGGCAGGATCACCATTTTTATTGTCTGGACTCTCCCATTCAGAGATAGCAGCAGTCTGTCCCATCTTTTAAACTCCTCTTCATCCCCTCCACTAAACTTGCCAGATTTAACTTGTGAAGCTGAGCCCTGTCGTGTGCCAACTGAAATCCCAGATAGAGAAAGCTCTTTCTTGCCAAGCTGAATGGGAGCCCACTCAAATGCTCCTCCTGTCCTCTCGAGTCATACAGAAACATCTGCTTGTATTGAGCTTGTATCTGGAGAAGGAACCAAACTCACTCAGAATCTTGTCAAATGACTCCATGGGGTTAGAAATGTACAACAGGAGGTCATCCACCAGGAGGTCAAACCAGGGGCTGGTTTAGCTCACTGGGCTAAAACGCTGGCTTTTAAAGCAGACCAAGCAGGCCAGCAGCACGGTTCGATTCCCGTACCAGCCTCCCCGGACAGGCGCCGGAATGTGGCGACTAGGGGCTTTTCACAGTAACTTCATTGAAGCCTACTCGTGACAATAAGCGATTTTCATTTCATTTCATTCATCCGCGTACAAAGAGAGTCTGTGCACCACTTCCCCCCCCCCCCCCCCCCCCCCACACTCAATACCTCCCTACTCCCCAGATGTCAAAAAAGTCTTGCCAATGGCTCAATCACAAAGGCAAAGAGCAGAGGAGAGAATGGGCACCCCTGCTTCGTCCCGCATTGCAAAGTTAAATGCTAAGAGTTAACTCCATTAGTGGAGATGTTTGCTTCTGGGGCTTTGTACAACAGTCTACCCAGTCCACGAATCCCTATCCGAACCCAACCCTTCCAAAATGTCAAACAAATGCACCCATTCCACTCAGTCAAATGTCTTCTCAGCATCCATGGACACCACAAACTCCATCTCGCTTTCTCCTGCGGGTATCATGATTATGTATATTGGCCTCCAAATATTGGTCGCTAACAACATGCCTTTTACGAAACCGGTTTGGTCCTCTCCAAGCACACCGACACACATCCCTCAATACAGGTAGCTAAGATTTTAGCCAGGAACATTGCATCTACATTTAGGAGTAAAATCGGACAAAAAGATCCACATTGTTCAGGACCTTTGTCCTTTTTTCGGGTGAGGGAAATGGGCGCCTACAACAGCGTGGGAGGAGCACTCCTCTCTCCTGCACTTCATTACACATCCGCATCATTAACAGACCCAGCAACGTGCTGAATCGTTTGTAAAATTCGGCTGTGAATCCGTCCAGACCCGGGGCCTTCCCTGACTGCATCAAACTCATACATCTCAACACCTCTCACAGGCCTACTGAGGCAACCAACCCTTGCACCCTCACCCAATACACCCTCAGAAACTCTAATCCATCCAAGAATCGTCACCTCAGTTCATCCCCTGGCGGTGGTTCCAATTGGTGCTGGGTCGGTTGCCACCTTGCCCCGCCCGTCCCTAAGCCTATCTATTTCCCTAGAAGCCGTCTGTTTCCTCAGTTGGTGGGCGAGAATCCTGCCAGCCTTCTCCCAATATTCGTACACAAACCTCCTAGCTGTGTGCAGCTGTCTCACTGCCTTACCTGAAGTGACCAGAGTAAACACCATCTGGAGCCTCTGGCACCCCTTCAACACCACTTAGTCATGTGATTCCAGGTAAATGCGATCAACTGCCCACATCGCCTCCACCAATCTTCTCTACTTCTCTGGCTCCACCCTTAGTCTGAGGGCTCAGATCAAGATGAGCTCTCCCCTTCAGTGCCTCCCACAGCACCCCAGCAGACACAGTCGTTCTGATCCATATAGTTACAAATGGCCCCTTCCAACCTCTCACAAATTACCTTATCCACAAGGAGACCAACATCCAGGTTCTACTGGGGTCTGCAAGGGGACAGCTTTTCTGCCTGCAAGTCTAGCCAGTGCAGAACGTGGTCAAACACCACGATTGCAGAGTACTCTGTCCTTGCCACTCTTGAAATCAATGTCTTCTCCAAAACAAAAAAAGTATATCCAAGAATAACACTGGTGAACATGTGAAAAGAATGAAAACTCCCTTGTCCTAGGCCTCCTGCAGCACCATTGAATGTGTGCATATCCAGATCTGGGAGCAAGGACAGAACCCGCCTCATAAAATCCACATCCAGTTTGGGGCGTATATATTGCACACCAACCACCTACTCACCAACACAAATCGTCCATTCGGATCAGCAATGAACATTTTCTTTGAGAAAGACACCCTCTTCCTCATTAACACAGCCACCCCTCTTTTCTTCATATCAAGTCCTGAGTGGTAGACCTGACCAACCCACCCCCTTCTTATCTGGCCTGCCACCTTTAAATGGGTCGCCTGGAGAAACATTAAACCTGCCTTCAGGTTCTTCAGATGTGCGTGACCTTTCAACAAGTCCATTTAGGCCCCGGACATTCCAAGTTACCAATCGAGTGAGGGGGGTACCCCCCCCCCCCCCCCCCCCCACACACACACCCCACACACACACACACACACACACACACACACACACACACACACACCCCACCCCCATGCCCCACTTCAACCCCCACCCCACACCAAACCCCCATGGTAATCAGCCATATTTTTGCTTGAGCCAATATTCCCAGGTCATCAAGTCACACCTTTTGGGGCACCCGTGAGGCATTCACTGCCACCAACTTCTATATCTCAATGCCCTCGCATTAGTCACACCGTCAGCCTCCCCATATCCCCATCCCATCCCCTGCTCTCCCCCCTCAAACTAAACCAAAGAGATATTCAAAACTCTGCCCTCCTCACACCACCTCGTCCCCCCCCCCATCCCTTCTGTTTACCAGTTCTCACACCAGTATGGTGGCCCCTGCACGAGGCCTGAGACTACCCTGAACCCACCATATCACCCAAACCCATTCCAAAAAATAACGCAAGCAAATAAATATCCTACCCTCCACATCTCCCCAACCCCTGAACATCAAACCCACCTCAAAAAAACAAAACACAGGAAGGAGAATGATAGAGAGAAGAAAATAGCAATGATACAGAAATGCACAGCAATCGAACTAACATCAATATCAACGGCACAGAACAGCCACATTTTAACGTATTTACAAATTCCCAAACTCCTGGTCCCAAAAGAAACTGGCCCGCCTCCTCTGGGGTGTCTAAAAAGTACTCCTGTTAACGAAAGGTGATCCACAAACGGGCTGGATACAACATTCCAAATATCACACCTTCCTGATACAGGACTGCCTTGACTTTGTTGAATTCAGAGCGGCGTTTAGCCTGTTCCCTACCCCAAACGGGGTATATTCTGATTACACTTCCCTCCCACAATCTCTTCTTCGCCTGCCTGGCCCATCTCAAAATGTTTTCCTTGTACAGGAAATGGTGCAGTCAAACCAGTCACCTTTGGTTGCTCACCCACCTTTGGCTTTCTTCTCAGCGCTCTGTGATCAATCTTGGGGGAGTGGTTGAAAACACCTACCAGCTTCTCAGCATCTGTGCAACATACTTCGAGGATTGCTAGGCCTTCCAACCCCTCCCTCAAACTCACTATTCGGATATTTTGCCAATGCTCTTGATTCGATAACTCGTCCACCACATCGCGTACTTTTTTTTTTAAGCTGTCAGCCAGCTAGGAAAACTCTGCTTCCACCGAGGCCAGCTACTCCTCTATTTTCTGCAGCGACGCACCCTGAGCCTCTGTTTCCAACCTCTGTTTCTGTAATTGAGCAGTTCAAAAGTCTACCAACTGAGCAGTAACCACTGGGTTGGAAGTACTGACTCTGCGTCCGGACCCAACGCTCCTTCAACCGCGCTTTCTAGTGCTTCGCGGTCTGCTTGCGGACTGATTTTTTTTGCTGTTGCTCTTGGCCGCATGCATTCGGACCCTGCACAAATACTGCCGACATCTTCACCTGTAAGATTCGAGACCTCGGGAACGTCCGGCCGGGATATAAAGGTCCGACCGAAAAAAGGTTTCCCCATGCGGGAGCCACCAGGTACGCGACTACTTAGCACATGGCCGCCACTGGAAGTCGGGGGGGGGGGTCTTTAACTGTATACAGGACCCCAGAATGGGGAAAACGACAATCATGGCCAGAGAACTAGGAACGTTTATGGAATAGATGGGGCAGTGGACCCATGGCAGTTCATGCACCCAGGTGAGAATGAATTCTCGTTTTTCTCGCCAGTACACAGGGTCTACACCTGCCGACTTCATTGCAGTGAGGAAATCGGTGCTTCCAGAGATAGAGTGGAATTCTCCGTGATTGCAATCTCCAACTATGCTCCACATTACATGGATGTGTGGTTGGAGATGGGCTGTGCCCAATGCTCCAAATGGAGGGTGGACACGTCCATCTTGGCCGACAAGGTCTTCTGCCAGAATAAAATCACAGGCCATAGGTGAGTAAGTTACTAACAACTGGAATGGAAAGTCTCACCTTACACATTCGGGAGGCACTGGAAGCTGAGATTAGAGGAGAAATTATCGCGTATAAGGCACGCAAGGACAGGGAAGAGAGGGCGGCTAGGCAACAACTGATCAACTCCATTCTCGATGTCGACAGAAGATACTCCGTGCCCCGACCGTGGAGCTTCTAGCGGAGAGAAAAAAGCTAAAAGTGAACTTTAACCTGATATCCACCAAGAAAGCAGTGAACCAACCCCATCAGACACGGGGGAATCCGCTATGAACACGGAGATGAGGCTAGCCAGCAGCTGGCTTACCAGCTGAGAAAGCAGGCAACAATTGAGGGAAATAGCAAATGTAAAGGATAACAAAGGGGGACAGGTTGCCGGGGGAAAAAGGTCAAAGAAGGTTTGAGGCCTTCTACGGGGGGCTGTACACCTCCGAACCCCAACGAGGACTCGGAGATGAAACAGTTCCACAACGGACTGGATATGCCAGTCGTGGGGGATGATAGAGGGAGAGAGCGGGAAGCACCGCGAACACTAGGAAGTCATGGAGAGCACCAAATCCATGAAGGCAGGGAAGGTGCCGGGACCCGTCAGACTTCTACAAATACTTTGCGACGTGCGGGAGATGTTCGCAGACTCCCTAGCGAGGGGCACCCTGCCTTCAACGCTAACGCAGGCCACCATTTTGCTGATACCGAAAAAGAATAGAGACCAACGGAATGTAGATCATACAGACCCAATCCGCTGCTCAATGAAGACGGGACAATACCCCCAAAAATCCTGGCTAAGCGGCTGGAGAACTGCGAACCAGAGGTGGTAGCAGAGGATCAGGCGGGCTTTGTTAAGGGTAGACAGCAAACAGTGAACATCAGCAGTGACTGCTGAATATGATAATGATCCCACCCGAGAGAAAACACCAGAGGTGATCATCTCCCTGGGAGCAGAGAAGGCCTTCGACCAAATTGAGGTGACAGAGCGGTCTGGCCAAAGGACAAGGTTCACCTCAAGGGTGAAACTCCTGTATAACACCCCCAAGGCAAGCATACGGACCAACGTAACCAGCTCTGAATACTTCCAGCTGCACAGAGGCACAAGGCAGGGATGCCCGCTGACCCCGCTTTTAGTCACTCTGGTAATTGAGCCGCTGGCAATCGTCCTCACAGCAGTGAGAAGCTGGAAGGAAATTAGAAGAGGAGACGGAGAGCACAGAGTCTCACTCTATGCGAATGACCTGCTCCTTTACATCTCGGACCTGCAAAGCTACATGGAAGGAATCATGAATCTCCCGAGAGAGTTTCGAGCCATCTCGGGCTACAAACTCAACCCGAGCAAGACTGAAGTATTTGTTGTGAATCCGAGAGGAGGAGGGGCAGAGCTGGAGGGACCATTTCAACTAGCCCAAAACAAATTCTGCTACCTGCAAAAAAGAAACATGGCTCTCCCGAACCTACAGTACTACCACTGGGAAGCCACAGCAGATAGACTGAGGGGATAGGTGAAAGAACCAGACACGGAATGGGTGAGGACGGAGAAACCTCCAGTACAGGAATGACCTTCCGGGCCCTCGCCCTGGCAGCATTCCCATCCCTGCCAACAAACCATTCAACAAGCCCAGTTGTAGCTACCCTCAGAATCTGGAACCAGGTGAGGCAGCACTTCAGTTTGACCGAAATGTCCACCATGGCCCCTATCTACACAAACCAAAGGGTCGCACCAGGCATGTGTGATGCCACATTTTAGAGGTGGAGGTAGGACTGGGGAGACACTAACAGTTAGAGACGTTTACACTGAGAACAGACAGGCGACCCTAGAGGAACTGACAGAGAGACTGAGCTGCCTAACGGAAACGAACTCTGACACCTACAGGTCAAGAACTTTCTCCGCAAGGACCCCGAGAAACACAATGCTAGAGAAGCCATTGGAAGCGGACAGTCTGCAGAGGGGAAACTGCGGGGATCTGTACGGACAACTATTAGAAAGGACCTGCTCCCCACTGGACAAAACTAGGGCAAAATGGGAAGAAGAGCAAGGGAAATAGGGTGGGGACTTTGGAGCGATGCACTGAGCAGGGCCAACTCCACCTCCTCATGCACAAGGCTTGGCTTCATGTAGCTGAAAGTGGAGCACAAAGCGCTCCTGACAAGATCCCGAAAACGCAAGTTTTTCCTGGAGCGGGAGAACAAGTGTGAACAGTGCCAGGAAGGCCCAGCCAACCATGCCCACATGTTCTGGGCCTGCCCCAAACTTGTCGGGTTTTGGGCAGCCTTCTTTGAGGCAATGTCCAAGGTTACAGGATGAGGATTGAGCTGTGCCCAAAAGTGGCAGTCTTCAGGACCAGCTCAGGGAAGAGAGCCCTTGCCTTTGCATTCCTAATCACCCGCCAGAGAATCCGGCTAGGCTGGCGATCAGCAGCACCACCCACAGCTGCAGACTGGCTGGCCAGACAGGTCGGAATTTGTCCACCTGGGAAGATCAAATTTGCTATCCAAGGGTCAGAGGAATGCTTCCACAAAGCGTGAGTCATTCACTAACTTGTTCCAGGACCTGTTCAAGGCCAACAGCCAATAGAGCAAGGGGGTTGGCTCATGGGAGCCAATGATTCTGCAGGGAACAGACAGAGAGGTGGGGTGAGGCCAGAGAGAGGAAGGGGAGGCTGGAAAACAGCCAATAAGAGACCAGGGGGCCTGGACCAAGATCACAAGAAACGGAACCCTTAAAGAAATGCTGAAAATAGAATGGGGAGGGAGGAGAAGCGGGTGAGGCCAATCGACAAATGGGAGAGGGAAGGGAAGGTGAAAATACCCGCACATGTAAATAGAAGATAACTGCCCAATGTATAATAAGCGTTCAAGAAAAGGATCCTGAAGCGCGGATCACTAGAGGGAAATTACGTCTATATTGTAACTGACGCATATACCCTTGTTGAATGTATAGTGTATAAAATGCAGAAGCTTCAATAAAATAATTTAAAAAAGCATTTTATGCCAGTAGGCTTTTAAAATTGTTAGTTTTTAACACTGAGTTGACAGGCATTATCATTTTCAACAAACTGTATTTTTTTACATTGCTTTCCATGCTCACGTTGACTGTTCAGTGCTGTGTTTTCAGCATATAATTAACTGCAATTAAAAACACTTTTTTTGCTGACCAGTTCCACCTAATGAATTTTAAGGATTATGGCTGGCAAAAGAGAGCAATTTCTGGGATTTATCTTGTGATGTCAACAGATATATTACGATCCTAGACCATACCCCAACAGTAGCTAGTGCACTGGACCGAAATCCCCACATTTTAGTTTATTTTAAGACTGCGCCAAAAGAATGATTCACTCCAGAAGTGATTGCAATTAAAAAAAGGACTTTGATATTTCTAAAACAAAACGTTATTATAAGTACATTTTAAACTTTTAACTTCACACCTGAAAAGAACTACCTACAATTACCCCTTAACACAATTATACAATTTTCCACTAAACAACAAAAGAAACATATAGCTCTTAATCCACCTTATAATTAGCAGGACATAGAATAATATTTTCTTTGTGAAACAGATTTGGCTCCGGTTGGAACCTCTTCAAACTCTGGCGGAATTATTTCAAATAGCTGCTTCATCTAGGTTGTTTCAGCCTCTTCCGCGTATTCAGGCAAGACTGCTCAGTTTTAAAATATTACTCTTTTCTTTTAACAATCCTATTTCGAAAGAATGATGGACTCCAGAGTCAGGCAGATCAGAACTCACCTCCTCTCTCTCTCATTCAAAGCTTCTCCAACCTCACTGCCTCTCTGAGCTCCACCCTGCAATGGCCTCACTTCCCCAAGCAAAAAAACTAATTATTTCTTCAGGTTGCAAAAGCACTTTAATTCCCCAGTGATCTCCCCAGTCAAACACAGTCCATTTGCAGCATACCGTGGCAGCACGGTAGCATTGTGGGGGCAGCACGGTAGCATTGTAGGGCAGCACGGTAGCATTGTGGATAGCACAATCGCTTCACAGCTCCAGGGTCCCAGGTTCGATTCCGGTTTGGGTCACTGTCTGTGCGGAGTCTGCACATCCTCTCCGTGTGTGCGTGGGTTTCCTCCGGGTGCTCCGGTTTCCTCCCACAGTCACAAAGATGTGCAGGTTAGGTGGATTGGCCATGATAAATTGCCCTTAGTGTCCAAAATTGCCCTTAATGTTGGGTGGGGTTACTGCATTACTGGGTTATGGGGATAGGGTGGAGGTGTTGACCTTGGGTAGGGTGCTCTTTCCAAGAGCCGGTGCAGACTCGATAGGCCGAATGGCCTCCTTCTGCACTGTAAATTCTATGAAATTTGCCAAAAACACATTTGTTCATCAACTGCTGTTCCCTAGAAGCAAAGCAAAATTATTTTTAAAACCATGATCACTGCAGCCATACAATATATGCCCAGGCTTTTAACATTTCGCAATAAGTAGAAGGCAATATTTCTAAAACCCTCCAATCGTCACAGATAATTGGAATAAATCTGATTTCAACGAGCTGCATTTGGATTTGGATTTAATTTATTGTCACGTGTACCAAGGTACAGTGAAAAGTATTGTTCTGCGTACAGTCCAGACAGATCATTCCATAGATGAAAAAACATAGGACATGTATAAAAGCACAATGTAAGTAGATAGGCAGAGGCATCGGGTGAGCATATCAAGTGTAGTACTAGTCAGTAGAAAAGATATGAGAAGAGATCAGTTCAGCCCATCAGGGGGTCATTCAGGAGTCTTGTAACAGCAGGGAAGAAGCTGTTTTTGAATCTGTTAGTGCATGTTCTCAGACTTTTGTATCTCCTGCCTGATGGAAGAAATTAGGTGAGAGAATACCCGGGTGGGAATGGTCTTTGATTGTGCTGTCCGCTTTCCCAAGGCAGCGTTAGGTGCAGACAGAGTCAACGGATGGAAGGCGAGTTCGCGTGATGGACTGGGCTATGTTCACAACTCTGTAGTTTCTTACGATCTTGGGTTGAGCAGCTGCCATATTAGGTTGTGACGCAACCAGATCTGATGCTATCTATAGTGCACCTGTAAAAACTGGAAGAGTCAATGTGGCTATGCCAAATTTCCTTAGTTTCCTGAGAAAATATAGGCGTTGTTGCACTTTCTTGGTTGTAGCATCGACATGGGTGGACCAGGACAAATTGTATTTTTTTGTGTGTGTGTGTTTTTTTTAATACACATATATTTAATACTTATATACATTACAGGTATTGAATCCTTAGTTCGTAGCTTGAAGGAGACTTTGATGGTGAACAATTTTTTTTTTAATGGTTTTGATTGGGTTTTTGAACATAGTATATTTACAGTTATGTACACAGATTGAAATACATCTTTAAAAAGAACTGGTAGGATATTATACACCAGCTCAAAACAGCAACTCTGTACAGTTAGCAATATTACGTTTAACAAATATGTAAGCACACATTTTGGGGGGGGGGGGGGAGAACTGGGGAGGTACATGAACATTTGGGTGCCGGAGAAACAATTACAGTAGTTTTGTCCAGTACAGAGAGGACAATACAAGAATTGATCTGATGTTGGTGTTGTCACTTGCTTCTCCAGGACGGTTTTCGCTGCCCTTGTTGTGTGTTCACCTCCGCTTCGGCCGTTCGTCCTGTCTTTCTTCCGTATTTTCTTGCTTTCTGTTACTGTAATTGCCAGGTTTGTTGTCATTTCCTGTGCTCTCCTTCCAGCTTTCATTCCCTCGCCTCCCCTCCCTCTCTGGTTTCCCTCTATTGTTCCCTGCCGCCTCCTTCTTCTCTCTTCCTCCCCCACCTTCTCCTGTGGGTCACCTTTCTTTTCTCTTAGGTTTAGCTGCCCCCCACCGACCTTTCCCTCCATCTCACGCCATGGCTACTTTCCCCTGATTCTTCAGGACAGATTGTTAATCTTCACACCTGGGGATTTGAAGCTGTCAACCATCATCACCTCGGCACAACTGATGCAGACAGGGCTCTGTATGATGCTTTGCTTCCTGAAGTCCATGACCAGCTCCTTAGTTTTACTGACATTGAGGGAGAGATTGATGTTGCCACTCCACAAGTTCTCTATCTCCCTCCTTTACTCTGACTCATCGTTGTTCGAGATCTGACTCACTACAGTCGTGACATCAGCAAACCTGCAGATGGAGTTGGAGCCATATTTTGCCACACAGTCGTGTGTGTATTTGCAGTATAGTAGGGGGCTAAGTATCCAGCCTTGCAGGGCCCCGATATTGAGGACTATCGTGGAGGAGGTATTGTTGTTTATCCTTACTGATTGTGGTCTATGGTCAAGAAGTTGAGGATCCAGTTGCAGAGGGAGGAGCCAAGTCCTAAATTTAGGAGTTTTGATATGAGCTTAGCTGGGATGAGCTGTAGTCAATGAACAAGAGTGCTTGTTGTCGAGATGCTCCAGGGATGAGTGTAGGGCTAAGGAGATGGCGTCTGTTGTGGACCGGTTGTGGCAGTATGCGAACTGGAGTGGATAAAGTCATTCTGGGAGGTGGGGCCTGTGAGAGAGGAAGACAGCTTTTGCACTGTTTATAAAATTGTATGTACACTGTTTTTTCTGTTATAAAATGTTTATTAAAAAAAATGTCATTCTAGGAGTATGGTCATGACCAACCTCCCTGAGCACTTCATAATGATAGATGTCAAGGCCACTGGACGGTAGTCATTGCGGCACGTTGCCTGGTTCTTCTTTGGTACCGGTATGGTGGTGGTCTTCTTGAAGCAGGTAGGAATCTTGGAATGGCGTATGGAGCTGAAGGTGTCTGTGAACACACCCGCCATTGGTCCACGCAGGATCGGAGTGCACGGTCAGGACCCGTTGCTTTCCAAAGGTTCACTTTCAAGAAGGCCAATCTGACTTTGGAAGCTGTGACAGCAGGTATGGGTGTGTCGAAGGCTGCTGAGGCAGTTGACAATGGTTTGATGGTTTCCTGCTCGAACCGAGCATAGAATGTATTGATTTCATTGGGCAGGGGTACACTGCTGGCGAAGATTCTATCCGGTTTTGCTTTGTAGCCCGTTATATTGTTTACGCCTTGCTACAACTGACAAATGTCCGTGTCAATACTCTGTGACTCTAGCTTAGTCTGGTATTGTCTCTTGGCATCCCTGATGGCTTTGCAGAGGTCGTACCTGGGTTTTTTGTGTTGGTCAAAGTCACTTGTCTTGAATGTCTCACACCTGGCAGTCAGTAGGGAGTTAATCTCCCGATTAAACCATGGTTTCCTGTTGGGGAACAGACGTACTACCTTCTTTGGTACGCAATCTTCTACACATTTGCTTACGAAGTCTGTGATGGTGGTGGCATACTCATTTAGGTTGGTCATTGAGTTCCTGAATATGGACCAGGCCACTGACTCAAAGCATTCATGCAGGAGTTCTTCTGTTGCCTCGGGCCAGCATTGCACGACCTTCTTAACCGGATTCTCCACCTTACGTTTCTGCTTGTATGCCGGGAGAAGAAGTACCGTCTTATGGTCCAATTTTCTAAAAGGCGGTCGGGGGATGGATCAGAAGGTGTTCTTGATGTTTTTATAGCAGTGGCTGAGTATGTTGGCACCTCTGGTGGGACAGATGTGTTGATGGAATTTTAGCAGTACCCTCGCAGTTGGCCTGGTTGAAGTCCCCAGCCAAGATGAACAAGGCCACCGGGTATTCTGTTTCATTGCTATTTATGGCAGTGTACAATTTATCAAGTGCCTTCTTAATTTCCGCCTGGGGTGTGATGCAGACTGCCGTGCTAACGGCAGACGTGAACTCCTGTGGAAGGTAGTATGGGTGGCACTTCACAGTCAGTTATTCCAGGTCCAGAGAGCAGTAGTTCGCCAGGGTTGCCACATCTGAGCACTAGGAGGAGTTGATGAGTAGGCAAACCTCCCCACCCTTCGCTCTGCCCAATGCCACCGTGCGGTTCATCCGGTGTACTGAGAAGGCGTCAGGTTGTATGGCATACCGAAGACAACCATAGCCCTTTGTAGCAACACGTGCTTCATCTGTATAATTTGTATTAGCAAAATTTAATGGCTTGCTCAATGGGAAATGTCGGAACCAAATTGGTTTCGGTCGTTATTTAAAAGTCTCTATTCAGAAACCATTTAAGTTAAATAATCCCTTATATTCCTCTGAGGTCCTGGTCTTCAAACACTCTCTTCCTCAGATGATCAAATGCTGTGGTGACACATTGAAGGCGGTGTTGAACCTCATTGCGATGTCTGCCCTTATTGACAGTAGGCTCGCAAGATGTGGAAAGTGATCCATGTTGTCCAAGGCCTCTTCAGAGATTTTGATAGCCTGAAGCCAATGCTGTGTAACAGGGGAAAATTGGTAGATGAGAGTTGTAGAACGGATGTCTAGTTTAAGACCCAGGCTCTCGTACACATCTGCGAAAGCGGTAACAAGGTTTGGAGCGCGGCCTCAGATGCTCATCGTCTGCACATTATAGTTGAATGACAGAGGGCATGGGACAACCTTCGATCTGGCGTGAAGGTGGCAGAGGGTGAACAAATTCCCGTTTTTTCTGTAGTTCAGCTCTCTGCAGGGAATTTGCTGAGGGCAAGATGGAGTGTTGCAGCAAAAGATCGAGTGTTGGTGCAATAACACAGCGTTGCTTAACCCCAGTCTGAAAATGAATTGGGTCTGTGGTGGATCCATAGATCAGGCTTGTTTGTCATTATGGAGCAAGGCGGAGGATGGTGACAAACATTTGGGGACAGCCAAAACGTTTGGGACAGCCAAACAGAGGAGGATGCTCCATAATCCCTCGGATGATGATGTAGTTGAGTTGGTGCCAGTGCTTGGTGCAAGGGGGTTGCCATGAGGGCTTGTACTCATCTCTTTAACAGATCCAAGTGTTGGTTATAGTAAGGCCGTGTTCTAGGCATTTTATCAGGAGTAGGGTACGATTGGTGCTGGATTTCCCTACCACTCTCTGCCGATTACACCTCCACAGAGGTCTGTGTCATATGTAACTCTGAAGTCAAGGAGGATCAGCTTATTGTCCGTTAAGACTTGGGCTAAGGGTTGTTCAAAGTTGGGTATAAAATCCTCTCTGAATGAGCCTATAGCTTCGAGTACTGGTGTATATGTACAGAGAACAGTATTACACTGGTTTTGGGCTAGGGTGAGTGGAAGGGTCTTGAGGCATTAGTTTATCCCGCAAGGGGAGTCTCTGCAGCGGCAAACTAGAACATTTTTAACGGCTCAGCTAACCCCATGAAGGGAACCATCTTCTTTTTGTTTACCTTTCCAGAAAGTGTAAGCACTACTCTGTTCCCTGAGATGGCCTTTCCCTGACTGCTGGGTCACACTTAGGTTGGCGATGTCAATGTCAAACACCTGAGCTCTCGGGCAATGATGGCAGTATGCCGTTCTGGTCTGTCACAGTTAGGGTTGTCCATGAAGGTCCGAACGTTCAAGGTACCAAACTTCATTTTAAAGGGTGGACGATGCCTGTGCCTGGGTTATTTGAATGTAGGGGGACCTTTGTACACCAGCTGCCACACAGGCTTGATGGAGCACGGCCTTGGTCCAGTGGCAAAGGGATCCAAGATGATTGGAGACTCTGACATACAAGGACACATGCTCCTATCTTTCTCCTTCCCACAGGATTGCTCTCAGTGGGATTCATAAAGTGCAGTGGCATCTGCTCTCCTCGCTGAAGACTTGCTCTTAAAACCCCACTCTCCTCGCTGAAGTCTCGCTCTTTATGCCTCAATTTGCTTAATCGGGTCTGCATAAGCAAACTGCCCTTTAGACGTAAAAATGAGATGTAGCCAAGAAAAAAGCCTGAACTGTAAAAGTGGTTAACATGATAGGCATGTTTTGTGCACTTCAATTAATGACAAAACTGTAGCAAACATACTTGAGGAAAGTACCAGCTCTGAAATTCAGAAGTGGTTTTGGGATTAGTTGAGCTCCCTAGGTCACCAAATGGCAAACTGTTAGGGACATGTACATTTCAGAATACTACAATGTCATTATATAACACTGGGGCTCTGAAAATTTTATTAATAGCTTAAATTATGGTTCAGATTAAGAAGATTTGTTTTTAAGAGTAACCAATGGGTACACAGGAGATCCAATTTGAATAGATAAATCCAATCTACATGCTTTCTGAGTATATTTCATAATCTCTCCACTCAGAAGGTTGTGGGTTCAGGCCCCAGAACAAAAATACTGGAAATCTGAAATAAAAACAGAATATGCTGGAAAATATTCATCCAGTCTGGCAGCATCTGTGAAGGGAGAAGCAGATAATATTTCATGCTGATGCATTTTCATCAGAACTGAGAGAAGTTTGAGATGTAACATGAAGAAGGAGGATGGTCAAAAGAACACATGATAAACTCTTGGTGTGGTACAAGACTAAATGGAATGGTAATGGGACAAATAAAGAAACAAAAGATGGATCTAGAGGTGTGAATAGCAGAATCATGAACGCTGCCATTCAAAAGCAAAGAACAGGAAATAAGAAAGAGGCAAGAGAGAGAGGGGCAGCACGGTGGCGCAGTGGTTACGACTGCTGCCTCACAGCAATGAGGTCCCAGATTCGATCCTGGCTCTGGGTCACTATCCACCATTCTCCCCGTGTTTCCGTGGGTTTCAACGCACAACCCAAAGATGTGCAGGGTAGGTGGATTGGCCACGCTAATTTGCCCCTTAATTGGAAAAAATGAATTGGGTACTCCAAATTTATTTATTTTTTAAGGGAGAAAAGCAAACAATTTAGCAAAGAAATAGGAAACAAAATACAGGCAGAGGTCACAGTCTGAAAGTATTGAACTCTGTGTTCAGCCCAAAAGACTTTGAAATAACCAGTTGAATGATGAGGCGCTGTTCCTCGAGATTGTGTTGAGCTTCATTGGAATACTGCATTACGCTGAGCACAGAAGTCAGAAAGGTGGAGAATTAAAGTGATAGATGATTGGAAGTCAAGGGCCACACTTGCAGATTGAATGCAGACGTTCCACAAAGCAGTCATCCGGTCTGCATGTGGTCTCCCAGCATACAGCAGACCAGGTTGTCAGCCAAGAATACAATATATTAAGGGCAGCACACTCCCTAGCCACTCCCCACCAGCCCTCGCAGAAGCACGGATCCCAGCAGAGTGTGGCGGCGCTGGACACAGTACGCAGCCGCCACGCCATGTTCCCGACCACTCAGACCGCACATCAACCGTGCGATCGGGAACTGGGCCCATGGGGGGGGGAGGGGGCATCGTGGAAGGGTCTACCGATGACACGCTAATTTGGGCGTCGGAGTGAATTCTCCGCCCTATCGCCGATTACGATATCGGCGTCGGGCAACAGAGAATCTCGCCCAGTATCTGTGAAGATAGAATCAAAGTGAATAGAATTTTAGGTGAATGACCTTGCACAGAGTGGTCAAATGTAAATATAACTCACATGAGGATCAAAATTTCACAAAGCAGATCAGACTAAATTAAATATGATACCTTGGAACAGTCAAACTATAGCAGGAATATAAATGGTTAACTTGCCTAATATGCACTGAAAATAGGATTTAAACAATCTACCAATCAAATACAACATGTTAAGTCAGGAAGGAATTAACTGTCAGCAGTACCAGGAAAAAATATTCACAAAATGTAAAGCTTGAAATCATGAAGGAAAAGGGCCCTTTATCCTTATGAACTGGTCAAGCGGAATGTGATTGGCATCTGTAATTAATTCCAGTGGAATAAAGCTCGAGTCTGCTGGAATTTGCTAAATATCTGGTGAAGAAGTGGGTCCCAATAAAGCAGGATTTATGTTCTGCCTAAGAGATTTGCAGGCTCTTCTTCACAAGTCTTTGTCTAAATAAAACGGCATAGAATCTACATCCCTGTAAATCGTGCCTGAACTTCCAACAATGCTTTTGCAGCATGAACAATAAACTCTGCAGTGTCTAAAGTTCAACCTAGAGAGGCCCTTTACAAGTTCAATATAACATGACATGTACACTTACGAATCTTATGCAGCATGAAATAAATCCCAGTGCTTTGTTAGTATTTCTAATTTCTTTGTGACCTATGATCGATACCTTTCATGATTTGTTCATCTCTATTCCTAGATTCATTTACTCTTCCAGCCCATTCAGTTTCTTATGGTGTAGGTGATGTGTCTCATTTCCGTCCCCCATTCCCCCACAAAGTGCAACATTTCACAGTAGATTTAATTTGCCATTTAATTATCCAGTCTGAAAAGTTATAATATCTGTTGTTCGGAAATAGAGTTTTCAGTAAGTTATATTCGCATTTCTGGTGTTAGCAATAAGATTATGGCTTTAAATTTAAGCCTGATCTATATTTCTGCAGTTGAGTGTTCAGGAAGCTGCAGTTTTAGTTTCACTTTTAAAGGTCCCTGAATTTTATTCAGGTTTTACAACTCCAAAGCAAACACTGGGTATAAATAAAACTGGACTGTTGCCCAGCAGAGGCGCCAATGGGGGAAGAGAAACCAGTTTGAGGTTCAGTTGTGAATATATTCTAAGGTGCAGGGAGCAGTTTAAGTTGCTCTTTCCCAGGGTTAAGTTGTTTTGTTTTGTTGGCATGTTGCGTTCTTTCTTTGTATTATTTTCCTTTGTTTAGTGTTTTGTAAACTTATTGAAAATCTTTGAATAAATACATTTTTTTAAAAAGTTGCTCTCTCCCAAGGCATGAAGGGAGACTGCAGAGAGCTGGCCCCAAGTAAAGAACAGAATTGTCCCAAACCAGGGAGAGGGACAGGTGGCAAAGATGGGAAATGGTATATTGGCCTTCATATCACGAGAGTTTGGGTACAGGAGCAGGGATGTCTTGCTGCAATTATACAGGATCTTGGTGAAACCACACCTGGAATATTATTTTGGTCTCCTCATCCGAGGATGGATATTCCTGCTATGGAGGGAGTACAGTGAAGTACAGACTAATTTCTGGAATGGCAGGACTGACGGATGAGGAGCGATTGAGTTGGTTAGGATTATATTTACTGGAATTTAGAAGAATGAGAGGGGATCTCATTGAAACTTATACAATTGTAACAGGAATAGACAAGGTAGATACAGGAATATGTTCTAAATGGAGAGGGAGTCCAGAACCAGGGGTCATAGTCTCAAGAGACAGGGTAAGCCATTTAGGCCTGAGATAAGCAAATATTTCTTCACCCAGAGAGTGGTGAGCCTGTGGAATTGGTTACCAAAGAAAGCAGTTGAGGCCAAGAAGTTGGATATAGCTCTTGGGGTTAAAGTGTCAAAGGTATTTGGGGGGGGGGGGGGGGGGGGAGAGAAAGCGGGAATAGGTTGCTGAGTTAATAAAGATTATTACTATTACAGTAGTTGATCAGCCATGATCATAATGAATGGCTCAGCAGGCTTGAAGGACCGAATAGCCTACTCATGCTCTGATTTTCTATGTTAACTGCATCTAAAGTGGCCTAGGAGGACACTCAGTGTATCTCTAGGATGGATAATACCAACAGGTCTTCCGAAAACCCACATCCCAAGCATTTTAACAAACCATGGATCTAATGAGCAGTTTAACACAAAACTTGCTGTTGTGATAAATCGAGGACTAAACGACACGGCATTTCAGAGAATGCCATGAATGTGTGAGGGATGGGGAAGAAAATCAAGATTTCATTTCAGAGGGTCAGAGAGTAAGGCTAATGGAGCTGAACATGGGAAAATCTAACTTCACTCATGTGTGTTCCAGCAACGTATCCACCCTAGATACGAACACATCAAAAACAAATTCATTTGTTCTCAAATGTTTCCGGGTCAAGGCCTTCCCAAAATACTCCTAACCCTAATACTAATTAAATGGTATTGCAAAATAAAATGTCTCCCCCCCCCCCCCCCCCCGCCCCCCGACTCCATTTCAGAGATTTCTCACCCACTTCTATTAATCTCTCCTGTGCAACTTACAACTTTATTTCTTACACCATTTATGTCCCTCCACTTCCTAATTCTCCTATTATTCTTTGCTTTCATTACCTTTCCCTCTCCCCTATGGTTGTGGGCAGGGAAATACATGAGTAAATTCAGAAACAAACATGGTGGGAGGGTGAGGAGGCAACCCGGAAAAGACCTAATTCCATCTCCTGCTTGGCAAGGAAATAAACTATCAACTGTCAGAAGCTGCATTTGAAGTGAGGATCTCGCATCTACCTTGGGATCCTTTTTGGTAATTGCTCATGCTTATCCCATGCAGTCAGTTAGTTCCATTATGTGCCCTACCCCTTAACAGCATTACTGTATCGCCGCCTTCCTAACACTCCATCAGTATCACCTTCTTGACTCACTCAAACCACTGTAAACTCTTCTTTCCCTTGTTTGATCAGTCTAATTTCTCTAAATCCCACTCTTACTTCAAAGGATGTGATGAGTATGGCAGCATGGTAGCACAGTTAGCACAGTTGCTTCACAGCTCCAGGGTCCCAGGCTTGATTCCCGGCTTGGGTCACTGTCTGTGTGGAGTCTGCACGTTCTCCCAGTGTCTGCGTGGGTTTCCTCTGGGTGCTCTGGTTTCCTTCCACAAGTCCCGAAAGACGTGCTGTTAGGTAATTTGGACATTGTGAATTCTCCGTCTATGTACCAAAACAAGCGCCGGAATGTGGTGACTAGGGGATTTTCACAGTAACTTCTTTCCAGTGTTAAGTAAGCCTACTTGTGACAATATTATAAAGATCCCCGAGGCCTCCTCATCCAATTAGCCAAAGTTCCTTCAAATGGTGCTCACGGAGGGTTTGTTCACTTTTAAAATTCAACTGATATAAAGAAATTAAAATAACATGAAAAAAGATACCGTTTTCTGCCTTTTTCTGTCTCATTGTATTAACAACTAAGATCCCAGACGAAGGGCGTGATTCTCCGGCCTTGTTATGCTCTCGCTCAAGCAAAATTAAGCCGGTGCATAGTGACAGAAGCCAAGAAGTGAGAACCGTGCCAGGCACCAAACAGTTTGCGTCGCAACCTGCCCACCCACCGTAGGCGAAATCAGGATCTCACTGTAGCGTGGCGAAAAACCAATTATCGCCACACAAGCCCTATTTCCGTACAATTAACAAGAGCCACCCCTTAATCCAACGGCCCCCGTCATTTATCGCCCTTCCCAGCAAGTGGCCACACTGGTGCTAATTAGTACTCCTTTTTAAAAATGTGAATCTGGTGGAAGGGCTTGTGTGGGGAGCCGAGGAAATGAGTACCCGGGGGGGCGGCAACCAATTGCATAGCGCCATGCCAACCCTTCGATCATGTTTATCAGTTCCTGGGTTAACTCTTGTCCCTGCCCATCTGCCCCACCGATTGCCAAGGCCTCTGATCGTGCGGCTGAAGACTACCGCTAACCATGGTTAATTGAGCACTTCACACTACCCAAGTGGATTTCCATGGGTAGGCAGGCCATGGAGCATGTGAGAGTCATTGCCTAGCATCCCAATCTAACTGTAATGCCTGAACACTGCAGGAGTCAATACCACACACGTAGCACCAACATCTGAACACCCAAGGGATGGGACACCGCTCTGCGGACATGTCCACGACCGGAGGGTGGGTGAGTGCCACAGAGAGGGGACCGGCACCAGGTCCAGGTGACGTGGTGAGCAGGTGTCCGGGGTATAGGGTCTGGGGTCCGGTGAGGGGGGCCAGCTGCGGCCGGGTGTGCATGGGCAGGGTTTACCGGGTTGGGTTGGGTTGGGGGGGGGTGAAATCCCAATGTGTGAGCCTACACTGTTCGTCAATCAAACACCCTCTCCTAGCTCCTTACAGATATTGAACGCTGTGGCAGGGACTCTGGAGCCAGAACTTGCCCTAATGTTGCTGCTGGTAGCCCAGGCGGCCAGATGCCAGCAGCAGCAGCATCTGGGAGGCCCTCATTTTCACCAGCTTCACTTAAGATGTGGCCCAGTCCATCACCCCTCCGTCCCATTTCCCACCCTCCCAGGGTATGTGTCACATCACTCCAGGTTGCTGGAACTGTGTAAGCACAGTCAGCGGGTCACTGTCGAGGGCTGATGATAACTCGAAGGGGGGGGGGGGGATGGGGGATGGACAGCACAGCCGCCCTGTCCCTTGCACTGACTGCGAGAAACAGCCTCAGCAGAGGGGTAGAACACGGGGGAGCCGATGGCCACCATCCCCACTCCATGGGACAGGTCCAGGTTGGTGCCCATAGTGGGCTGATGTTCAACTTGGGACGCAGTGGAAGCTGTTTCAAGCCCCAGCCGTCCCTGCATCATCTGGCTCTGCCAGCCCTGGGGATTCCCCATGGTCTGTACCATATGTGTCGACACCCTCAGCGATGCTCCTCAGTGACTGGGACAAGTTCTGCAGCGCCTCGGCAACGCCCACCTGCGATTGGGACAAACTTCGCAGTGCCTCGGCCACGACCATCTGAGAGCAGGACATGTCGCGCAAACCTCAACAAGGTCAACCTGGTACTGGGTGACATCTGCGCTAAATAACTTGGGAACATTTCCAAGAGCAATTCCTGAGCAGAAGGTTATGTAAATTGAAGTAACATATTCCATTTGAGTGGATGGAGTGAAAGCAGTTGCATCATGGGAAATTCAGCACACAAATATAGTCAGATTGCACATTACAATTTCAGACAGCAGAGTTACAGCTCTGGCCAAAAAATATCAAATCCAGATTTTTGCAAGGGGTTAGAACAAAGAACAAAGAAAGGTACAGCACAGGAACAGGCCCTTCGGCCCTCCAAGCTGTGCCGACCATGCTGCCCATCTAAACTAAAATCTTCTACACTTCCTGGGTCCGTATCCCTCTATTCCCATCCTATTCATGTATTTGTCAAGATGCCCCTTAAATGTCACTATCGTCCCTGCTTCCACCAACTCCTCCGGCAGCGAGTTGCAGGCACCCACGACCCTCTGTGTAAAAAACTTGCCTCATACATCTCCCCTAAACCTTACCCCTCGAACCTTAAGCCTATGCCCCCTAGTAATTGACCCCTCTACCCTGGGGAAAAGTCTCTGACAATCTTATAATTTTGTAGACCTCTATCAGGTCATTCCTCAACCTCCGTCGTTCCAGTGGGAACGAACCGAGTTTATTCAACTGCTCCTCATAGCTAATGCCCTCCATACCAGGCAACATCCTGGTAAATCTCTTCTGCATCCTCTCTAAAGCCTCCACATCCTTCTGGTAGTATGGGGACCAGAATTGAACACTATACTCCAAGTGTGGCCTAACAAAGATTCTATGCAGCTGCAATATGACTTGCCAATTTTTATACTCAATGTCCCGGCCAATGAAGGCAAGCATGCCGTATGCCTTCTTGACTACCTTCTCTACCCGTGTGGCCCCTTTCAGTGACCTGTGGATCTGTACACCTAGATCTCTCTGACTGTCAATAATCTTGAGGGTTCTACCATTCACTGTATATTCCCTTTCTGTATTAGATCTTCCAAAATGCATTACCTCACATTTGTCCGGATTAAACTACATCTGCTATCTCTCCGCCCAAGTCTCCAAACAATCTAAATCCTGCTGTACCCTCTGACAGTCCTCATCGCTATCCGCAATTCCACCAACCTTTGTATCATCTGCAAACTTACTAATCAGACCAGTTACATTTTCCTCCAAATCGTTTATACATACTATGAACAGCAAAGGTCCCAGCACTGATCCCTGCGGAACACCACTAGTCACAGCCCGCCAATTAGAAAAGCACCCTTCCATTGCTACTCTCTGCCTTCTGTGACCTAGCCAGTTCTGTATCCACCTTGCCAGTTCACCCTCTGATCCGTGTAACTTCACCTTTTGTACCAGTCAAAGGTTGAACCTTTACACAGAATGGTTAGAACATGGAACTCGTGACTTCCGGTTGCGGCTATGCGGAGCTAAGTCGCACGTTCGGCAGCTCCCGCTAGCATAGGACTTTTGGGCTCTTTTTAGGGCCCACTACGGCGCTTGTTTGCCTTTACCTGGTGTGGAAAGGGAACAGCAACATTTTCCTGCTGGTGTATGGATTGGACCAGGAGTGGGGCGATTAAAAAAGCGGCATTGGAGCAGAGAAAGGTGCAAGGGAGGAAGACCAAGATGGTGGCGGGCGGGGACCAGGCAGCGTGGACACAGTGGGCGCAGGAGCAGCTCCAATGCTGCTTTAGGGAGCTTAAGGCAGAGCTGCTAGAACCGCTAAAGGCCTCATTTGATAAGCTCCTGGAGACCCAGACGACCCAAGGGGTGGCGATCCGGGAGGTCCGGCAGAAGGTCTCGGAGAACGAGGATGAGATCCTAGGCCTGGCGGTGAAGGTGGAGGCGCACGAGGCGCTCCACAAGAGGTGGCAGGCGAGGTTCAAGGAGATGGATAACTGGTCAAGGCAGAAAAATCTGCAGATCCTGGGCCTCCCAGAGGGGCTGGAGGGATCGGACATGGGGACCGATGTGGTCACCATGGCGAATTCGCTGATGGGAGCGGGGTTCTTCCAAGGGCCCTTGGAGCTGGAGGGGGCCCACCGAGTGCTGGCGAGGAAGCCCAGCCAAGATGCAGTTTGCATGCATCAAGCTCCAACAAACAGTGATGTGATAATAACCAGATACTATTTTTGTGATGTTTATTGAGCGATAAATATTTGGCTGGGAATTGGGAATAATTCCTCAGTTTAGAGTATTTCTACCTGAGAGAGCAGAGAGACGGCCTCAGTTTAATATCTCATCCAAAAGACAGCGGGCTGGATTCTCCGATTGCTGATGTCAAAATCGCGTTCAGCGATCAGCCGGAGAATCCGTATTTATGCTGGAATAGAGGGCGGCGCCATTTTGCGATGATCTGCCCCCTCAAAAACAACATGCCCGATGGGCTGAGTCCCCGACGGCGTCGCTCACATGTGCTCACACCGTTCGGGGACCTTGCGTGGCGGCTGCAGCCCGAGTCCAGCGGCGCCACAGTTGGAGCAGTTCCGCTGACCTGGGGGGGGGGGCTTCGGCAGGGGCTGGTGGGGGTGGCGAGGCTGGTTACAGAGGAGCAGTTTTGGGTAGGCGGTTCTACGCACGGCCGGCGCCATGTTGCACGGTGTGGCCACCGCAGGCCACCGCGCACATGCACGGCCACGGTCCCAGCCATTCTCCGGCCGTATCCACAGATAAAGCCGGGGGCTTTACGCTGCGCGGAGCTAGCCCCCCACCGGATGGAGGATCGGAGCGGGGGTGGCGCCCACTTGCTGGCTGTAAGACCAGACGGAGTCTGCGGACATAGCCGCAGGATCAGAGAATCCAGCCCAGCATCTCTGACAATGCAGCATTCCCTCAATACTGCGCTTGAGTGGCAGCCTTGATTTTTGCACTCAACTTCTTAAATGGAACTTGAACCAAGATGATCAACTGACCGACATCTGTTGTTCACAACAATGCTCAGATATCCGCACTCATCTAATTCTGGCATTTCAGTCTTCCTAATTTTAATTGCTCTACTGTTGGTTCCTGTTTCTTTAGGTTTCTAGCCGCTAAGTACTGGGGGCGCGATTCTCTGCAAATGCGGAGAGTCGTAAAGACTGCCGTGAAACTGGCCGTGTTTCACGGCAGCCTCCGCGCCCCCTCCCGGGACCCGATTCTCCCCCCCGGGTGGAGCTAGCAGCGCGGCCCCGCGAAGCACGGCATCGCGGGCTTAGCGACCGTCGCTAAGCTCGTGCGCCAAGCGTCACGGCGGCTGACGCGCACGATTACATCAGCCGCGCATGCGCGGATTGGACAGTTCCAACCCACGCATGCGCAGATGACATCATCACGCATATGCGTCAAAACCGCGCATGCGCGGGCCGCCATGCCCCTCAGCCGCCCCGCGGACTGATCCTGCGGGGCGGCGGAGGAACAAAGAGTGCGCGGGTATCGGACCTGCTGCCCGCGATCGGTGGGCACCGATCGCGGACCCATGCCACCCTTGGCACGGCCAAGGTGAGGCCGTGCCAATCGGTGCCATGGTTGTCCGGAACGGCACTTTGCGGCCGTTTTCACGAACGGTGAGAGCAGGTGTGTTTGAGTTCGTGAAAACGGCCGTAAAGGCCTGGGAACTCGGCCCATCGGCCAGGGGAGAATCGCTGTTCGCCGTAAAAAAAACGGCGAGCAGCGATTCGTGTCGTGGGGCGGCCATGGGGGGGCGGGGGAGGAGAGAATAGCGCGAGGTCGGGAAAAATGTCGGGAAGGCCCTCCCGCTATTCTACGACCCGTCGTGGGCAGCGGAGAATCACGCCCTGGATTCCCTCCTGAAATCTCTCTTTCTTACGGTTATACTTTTTTTTGACCAAGCTTTTGGTCAGCTGCCCCAATAAACCATGCCGATTGAGGTCAAAATTTTGTTCTATAATGCTCCTGTGAAGCATTATATGACAAGGTATTAGTTGATTTCAGGGAATTTCATGACTAATCACAGAAATTGAGAGGCACAGCCGTGAGAGGGAAACTTGACATGTTTAATAATAAAAATAACTATCAAAACACCAAGAAGTGAAGCACGCACAACGTTTACAACAAAATGTGTAAGCCACATATTGAAATGAGTATACAATATGCAGGTAACAAACTGTGCAATAATTCTGGAACACCTTCACTTATCTACATTACTGTTCACCTCCCAAGAGGACTGAAGGAACCCCTGAGAAACATTATTGTAGTATTGAAGGATCAAACCACAAAAACATATTATTGTACATACACAAAACATTGAGTTTACATTGCAGAAGGAGGCCAATCGGCCCATCAAGTCGCACCGGCCCTTGTAAAGAGCACCCCACTTAAGCCCCACACCGCCACCCTATCTCCGTAACCCAGTAGCCCCACCTAACCTTTTTTGGACACTAAGGGAAATTTAGCATGGCCAAGCCACCTAGCCGGCACATCTTTGGACTGTGGGAGGAAACCAGAGCATCCGGAGGAAACCCACGAATAACGTACAAAACCAAAAAGATGTTTTCCTGTTTTAAATACTTCCAAGTCTGAGCGTCTTGTTGTTATTTTTAATGAGAGCATCCACTCTCACACTCGCTCACTCACACCCTTATCCTCCCTCATTCCCTCAGCCACACTCTTAAACTGCTGCAGACAATGTCATGGACTTTAACAGCACAGAAAAAGACCCTTCGGCCCAACATATATGTGCCGGCCATTAAGTATATATCTATGCTAATCCCATTTTCCAGCACTCAGTCCGTAGCCTAGTATGCTATGGAGTTTCAAGTGCTCATCTAAATGCTTCTTAGATGTTGTGAGGGTTTGTGCCTTGACTGCCCTTTCAGGCAGTGAGACCCAGGTGAAAAAGATTTTCCTCAAAACCCCTGCCCCTGACCTATGCCCCTGTTTATTGACCCCTCTACTAAAGGAAAAGGTTTCTTCCTATCTCCCATATCCATTTCCTTCATAATTCGGTACACCTTAGTCAGGCCCCCACCTCAGCCTTCTCTGCTCGAAAGAGGACAGCCCCAGCCTAACCAGCCTCTCTTCTTCATAGCTAAAACTCTCCAGCCCAGGCAACATTCTGGTGAATCTCCTCTGCACCCTTTCTAGAGCAATCACCTCCTTCCTATAGATTGCCGATCAGAAGTGCACGTAGGACTCCAGCTGCGGCCTAACAGGCTCCATCATAACACCCTTCTCTTATAATCTATGCCTCAGCTAATAAAGGCAAGTATCTCAGATGCCTTCTTAACCAACTTATCTACCTGTCTTGCTACCTTCAGAGACCTATGGATGTGTACCGCAAGGTCCTCCTGGTCCTCTAATCCTCCTCGTGTCTGACCATTCATCATGTATTCCCTTGCTTTGTTAGTCCTCCCAAAATTCATCACCTCACACTTTTCAGCGTTAAATTCCGTTTGCCACTGTTTATAGAATCCTTACAGTGTAGGAGGCCATTGAGCCCATCATGTCTGCATTGACTCTCTGAAAGAGCACCCTACCAAGGTCCACCCACCAGCCACATCCCTGTAACCCCACCTCACCTGCACATCTTTGGACACAAAATTAATCATGGGCAATCCACCTAACCTGTACATCTTTGGTCTGTGGGGATACACTCACAAGGGCAGCACGATAGCATAGTGGTTAGCCCAATTGCTTCACAGCTCCCGAGCCCCAGGTTCGATTCCCGGCTTGGGTCACTCTCTGTGTGGAGTCTGCACGTTTTCCCTATGTCTGCGTGGGTTTCCTCTGGTTTCCTCCTACAGTCCAAAGATGTGCAGGTTAGGTCAATTGGCCATGCTATTGCCCATAGTGTCCAAAAAGGTTGGGGGGGTTACGGGGATAGAGTTGGCATAGGTAGGGTGCTCTTTCTAAGGGCCGGTGCAGACTCGATGGGCCAAATGGCCTTCTTCTGCACTGTAAATTCTATTCTATGATCTATGCATCCAGAGGAAACCCACATGGACCCACACATGGGGAAAACGTGCAAACTCCACACAGTCACCCAAGGTCGGAATCAAACCCATGTCCCTGACACTGTGAGGCAGCAGTCATACCCATCTAACCAGTCCATCTATATCGCCCTGTAATCTAAGGCAATAGATTGCCTCTAGGCAATTTATGACACCATCAATGTGGTGCAAGAACACTCACAGTGCTGTTAGGGCGGGAACTGTAGGACTTTGACCAGGCCACATTGAAGGAATGGCGATTTATTTCCAAATCAGGATGGTGGGTGAGTTAGAGGAGAACTTTCAGGTGGTTGTGTGCCCATGTATCTGCTGCTTGTCCCTCCAGATGGCAGTGGTCGTGGGTTTGGAAGGTGCTATTCAAGGAACCTTGGTGAGTTCCTGCAGTGCATCCTGCATAATGATGGTACACACTGCTGCCACTATACATCAGGGATGGAGAAGTGAATACATGTGAATGGGGTGCCAATTAGGCAGCTGCTTTGTCCTGGATGGTCACAAGCCTCTGGAGTGTTGTTGAGAAAAGCACTCAATCAGGTTAAGTGGGGAATATTCCATCACACTCCTGACTTGTGCTTTGCAGATGTCGGACAGGCTTTGGGGAGTCAGGAGGCAAGTTACACGCTGCAAGATTCCTAGCTTCTGACCTGCTCTTGTAGCCACAATATTAATATGCAAGTCCTGTTCAATGGTCAATGGTAAACCCCAGGATATCGGTAGTGGGAATTCAGCAATGGTAATGCCATTGAATATCAAGGGGTGATGGTTAGATTCACTCTTTTAGGAGATGGTCATTGCAAGGCGCTTGTGCGGCACGGATGTTATTTGTCACTGTCAGCCCAAGCCTGGATGTTTGCTGCATTTCAACATGGACTGCTTCAGTACGAGTTGTGAATGGTGCTAAACATTGTGCAATCATCAGTGAATATCACCAACTCTGACTTTATGTGCAAAGAAGGCAATTGATGAAGCAGCTCAAGCTGGTTGAACCTCGGACACGACTTAAGGCTGATTTAGACAGAATTTTGGTCTCACAGGGAATCAAAGGATTATGGGGAGAAGGCAGAAACGTTAAAAGTTAAAAATGAGCCATGATTGTACAGAATAACAGGGTTAGATCAAATGGATGTATGGTCTACTCCTGCTCCCATTTATGATCTATACCTTTTGATTTATCTAGTAATATTTGGAAATTTGAATGTATGCTTAGCTAAACTATGTTTTTGAGAAGCAATCACAGTCTTTAAGAGACACAGTTTTTACGACATTACACTCTACCTGCGCTTTTTCGTGCAATACATTAGTTTATGGTGTAACAGATATGACAAGTTACAGATATGCATGAGACACGAGCACCCAAAAATGTATTTTTGGTGCAGTTAGACTTCTTGAAACACATGCAGCATGTGTGAATAAACCTGCATCCGGATCAATGCATCAATGTCAAAGGGAGTCAGTAGTTCAAAGCACTTTTGAGGACTAACCCCAGCCACAGAACCTCGAAGGCATATTGGCCTTTCTGAAACATAAATAAGGGTATACAGTCAACTAAATCATGCAGACATTTTCTCCTTTGTGGCATCATGAATTTCATATAGTGCCCAGTATGTTCTATCAATATGTAAGAATAGATAGCAGGATATTGAACCGGCATCCCCTCTTTCTCCTGACTGTGATAGAATTATGGAATATAAACTAAACCATTCAGCTCATCTGGTGGCAATTTGTCAAAAAGAGCTACCTCATCTAATCCCACTTGCCTGCTCACTCACGTATGATAAATGTGTTCAGTTTCAACTTGAGTTTAGTGTCCAGTTCTGAGCACCACACTTGAAGGCATTACAGAGAGTGCAAAAAAATTTTGAGATAATGATTGCAGAGATGAGGAACTTCAGTTATGTTGATAGGTTGGAGGAGCTGGGGCTGTTCTCCTTTGAGTAGTGTAACAGGAGACGTGATAGGGGTGTTCAAAATCATGAGGTTTCATGTCCTCTGGTTCTGAATCCTTTTGCCAATGGGAACTCTGGAGAGATCAGAAAGTGAAACTGTTTCCATTGGCAGAAGGATTCAGAATCAGAGGACATTGATTTAATGTGATGGGCAAAAAAAGGTAACGTTGTCAGTGTGGAATTTGCACATTCTCCCCTTGTTTGCGTGGGTTTCGCCCCCACAACTCAAAGATGTGAAGGGTAGGTGGATTGGCCACACTAAATTGGCCCTTAATTGGAAAAAAAAATTAATTGGGTACACTAAATTTTTAGAAAGGTAACGCGAGGAAATACTTTTTTTTATATGCAGGGAATGGTTAGGATCTGGAATGGAATGCCTGGCAGCATGGGGGAAGCAGATTCAATCTAGCCTTCAAAGGGGAGATGAATAAAAGATAATCAGCGAGTGATCACAAGAACAGCGGGAGAGACACATCATCTGAGTGAGACAGTCCGAGTGAGTATATTTGGGAATTTCGAGCAGAGTGGGAATTCAGTGTGTAGTGGAAAGAGGCGTTTCTTTGCTTTCCAACTTTTCACTCTTCAGAAAATGGTCTTGGAGTAGAGGAGTATTTGGTGAGTATTTCAACTGCTGTAATACAGCAAACAACCATGAGGTCACAGGAAGCTGCTAAATTGGTTAGTAGGTTATTGCTCACTGTAAGGGGTAGTGTGTGGAAAAACCTGCCTCTGGAATAAGGGAAGGTTGAGCCTAATATAGTACAGTGATACAAGTGGTCCAAAATTGAATAGAGGTAACATAAGTGAAGTAAGCGGAGTGCACCCTGGAATTTAAAATCAGTGCATAACATAAGGATGGCATGAGGTTGCAGTATGTGGGAGCTCCTGGAATAGATTGTGATTGTGGTGAATGTAACATGGTAATTCACACTGTATCTTTGTAAGTGCAGTAGCAGTATCCGACCACTAGGTGGGGTAGCTCTGGGAATGCTCAGGAGCTTGTACAGGGCTCCACCTTGGCTCCGCCCATGACTCCTCCCCCTTGTGCTGCTGTATAAATACCCTTGTCCAGAGTCAACCTGCAGTTCACCGAGAGTTCATCAACGGGTAACAGGCTGGCTCTGTAGTAAGTAGATTAAAGCCTATATTCATATCGGAAAACACGTGGCTGGTGAATTGATGGTTCCATCAGTGATCAAGGGCAAATATGTCTGCATTTAAGTGTTTGATACTTGAGGAGCTTTGGCTCAGAGTCATCATTGAGCTGGAGGCTGAACTACAGACATTGTCACACATCAGTGAGAGAATTGTCTGGATTTTTAAAAACAAAATTCATTAATTTACAGGATTTAGGCGTCGCTGGTTAGGCATCATTTATTGGCCATCCTTCGTTACCCTTCAGAAGATGGTGGTTGAGTTGCCTTCATGAGCCGCTGCAGTCCCTGAGGTGTAGGTACACCCACAGTGCTGTGAGAGAGGGAATTCCAGGATTTTGCCTCAGCGACAGTGAAGGAACGGTGATATATTTCCAAGTCAGGGTGGTGAGTGAATTAGAGGAGAACCACCAGGTGGTGGGGTTCCCAGGTATCTTCTGCTCTTGTCCTTCCAGGTGGTAGTGATCATGAGTTGAAATGTAAATGAAAATCATGTATTATGGAAGGTAGAGCAATCAAGCGTGCTGTTTTGTCCTGGATGATTTCAAGCTTCTCGAGTCTTGTTGGAGCTGCAATCATCAGGCAACTGGAGAGTATTCCATCACACCCCTGACTGTGCCGTGTAGATGGTGGACAGGCTTTGGGAGGGTCAGGTGGTGAATTACTCACCATAGGATTCCTAGCCTTTGACCTGCCCTGGTAGTCACAGTATTAATACGTCTAGTCCAGTTCAGTTTCTGATCAATGGTAAAACCCAGGAGGTTGATAGTGGGGATTCAGCGAGGGTTATGCCATTGAATGTCACGGGACGATGTTTAGATCCTCTCTTGTAGGAGACTGTCATTGCCTTGCACTTGTGTGGCACAAATATAACTTGCCACTTGTCAGCCCAAGCATGGATATCACCCAGGTCCTTCTGTATTTGGAAATGGACTGCTTCATTATCTGAGGAGTCGCAAATGGTGCTGAACATGGTGCAGTCATCCGCAAACATCTCCAGTTTTGGTCTTATGATGGTGAGAGTTTGGCTCAAGTTAGAATCAGGGCATGATGGGAAATGGAATGAGAGTTTGGTCAAGTTAAATCAGAGCTTGATGGGAAATGGAATGTCAAGTTTGTATACCAGCTTTGTGAAATGAATTGTTCCTGTGAGAAGGCGTTATCACGACCTTGACTGTCTGCGAGAATCTGTGGTGGGAACGAAACACAGCCGGGGGAAGATTCACTCCTTAGGACTTTTTGATAAAGAATTACTATGCTATGAAACTAACTGTATTACTAATCATGGGAAGAAAATAATTACTTAAAGGAGGGTCGTAACCAGCTAATTGTATCACTAATGATTGAAAGCTTGATGGGTTTTGTTAGAATATATAGTGAACTGTAACTAAGAGAAGTTTGCTTTTTCACTTGCTGTAACTCAGTTACATTTGTGCTACAGCCCCGCGGTAAATAAACGGCTCTTTTAAGTTATCTGGTGTTCAACTGCTGATTACCTCTGGACTGCAAAAATTTAGTATTATCATTGGAATGCAGGTCATTGATTAAGCAACTGAAGATAGTTTGACCTAGGACACTACCCTGAGAAACTTACAGTGAGCAACAACCTCCTGCAGTGATGTCCTGGAGCTGAGATGATTGACCTCCAACCATCACAACCATCTTCCTTTGTGCCAGGCATGACTCCAACCAGCAGAGTTTTTCCCATTGACTCCAGTTTAGCTAGAGCTCCTTCATGCCTTAATACTCGGTCAAATGCTGCCTTGATGTCAAGGCAGTCACTCTCACCTCACCTCTGACATTAAGCTATTTTGTCCATGTTTGACCCATGGCTGGAATGAGGTTAGGAGCTGAGTGACCCTGCCAGAACCCAAACTGAGCATCGGTGAGCAGGTTATTGCTGAGTAAGTGCCGCTTGATAGCACTGTTGATGACTTTCCATCACTTTGCTGATAATGGAGAGTAGACGGAGAGGGCGGTAATTGGCTGGGTTAGATTTGTCCTGTTTCTTGTGTACAGGACACACCCGAGCAATTTGCCACACTGCCGAGTAGATGCCAATGTTTCAGGAAACAGTCACATCCCTTAGGATAGGGTCTTCTGGTTTGGAAAGTAATCAGGGACAGGAGGTTCCTGACTGTAGCTGAAGCAGGTAAGGGGACCCAGAGAGCTGGAGTGTCAGCCTCTGCAATTTGCAATTGTCCAACAGGGATGAGATTCGCTCAGATTGTTTGGACGAGATTGGAGGCTGCAGGGTGGATGATTTGATTGGCCGCGGTACAGGAAACCATTCAAGTAGAGGGAGCAAAAAGGAAAGTAGTGGCAGTAGGAGACAGTATAGTGAGGGGACAGATATGTTCTCTGCAGCAAACAGCGTGATTCCAGATGACTGTGTTGCCTACCTGGTGCCAGGGTTTGGGACCTCTGCTCCAAGCTGGAGAAGAATGTGCAGTGGAAGGGGGAGGATCCCATTGTCGTGGCCCATGTTGGCACCAACAATATAGTCAGAACGAGGAAAGAGGTTCTGCATAGATAGTTAGAGCTAGGCACTACATTAAACAACAGAACCTCCAAGGTTATAATCTCTGGATTATTACCAAAATCATGTGGATAGGGTACATAAAATTAGAATGATGAATATGTGGCTCAATTGCTGGTGTAGCAGAAATGGGTTTCGGTTTGTGGGGCATTGGTGTCAGTACTGGGGAAAGTGAGGACTGTGCCATTGGGCTGGCTTAAATCTGAACTGTGCTGGAACCAGTGTTCTTGGAAACAGTATAACTAGGGAAGTAGAGAGGGCTTAAACTAAATAGAGGGTGGGATAGTTCTGGCGGGGCAAACAGATACAGTGACATTGCAAAGCAGCTTTTCAGGTGATGATACCCAGAATGTGACAGGAAGGGATAGAGTGTACAAACATTAAAAAAAAACAGAAAATAAGATCACAGGGAGAAAAATAGTAAAAGAGCAAAATTAGTAGCTCTTTACTTAAATGTACGCCGTATTCAGCACAAAATAAATGAATTAATGTCACAAATTGAGATTAATGGATATGATCTTACAGGCATTGTAGAGACGTGGTTACAAGGTTACGCCCAGAAATCTGGAACTCAGTGCCTGCAACGATGGTAGAGGGGCAAACCCTCACAACATTTAAGAAACATTTAGATGAACACTTGAAATGCCATAGTTTACAAGGCTACAGCCCAAGTGCGGGAAAATGGGATTAGAATAGTTAGATGGTTGATTTTGTCAGGTAAAACTCTCCGACTCTAAGGAGATCAAAGTGGGAACTACATTTTCCAGGGTATGTGACTTTTTGTGAGGACCGGAAGTAAGGAGAGGGACATGGGGTCGCTTTGTCAGTACCAGATGGAATAAGTATGATTGCAAGAAATCATCTTCGATTGGAAGATGGTAGAATCTATATGGGTGAATGCTAGAAATAACACAGAGAAGACAACACTGGTGGGAGTCGTCTATAGGCCCCCGAACAGTAGCTAAACTGTAGGACGGGGAATAAATCAGGAAATAATGAGGGCATGGAAAAAAAGTCAGAACTTTAATCTTCATCTGGATTGGGAAAATCAAAGTGACAGAGTTAGCCATGAGGAAGAATTCATATTTGTGACAGTTTGCTGGAACAATATGTTGCAGATCCAACCAGGGATCAGGCTATTTTGGATCTTGTAATGTGGAATGAGACAAGTTTAATAAGCGGTCTCAGATTAAAAGAACCCCTAGGAAACAGTGACTGTAACACATTAGAATGTAGCATTCAATTTTAGAGTGAGAAGCTTGGATCAGAAACAATTGTACTAAACTTAAATAAGGGTAAATACAAAGGAATAAGTCGATTGGAGTGGATTGGGTAAGTAGTTTAGCAGAAAAGACAGTTGATCAGCAATATCAGAAATTTATGAAAATAGTTAATGATTCACAACAAAGTTATAGACCAGTGAGGAAGGAGGATTCCAGAAAGGGAATAAATTAACTATGGTTAGCAAAGGAAGTTAAGGATAGTATTAATCTGGAAAAAAAACAATCACACAATTGTGGCAAAGATTCATGGTAGGCCAGAGGATTAGTGAAAGTTTTAAAAACAAACAGAAGATGACCAAAAAAATAATAGGAAGAAGATAAGCTATGAGGGTAGACTAGCAAGTAATATAAAAACGGATGACAAGGACTTCTTTAAATATATAAAAAGCAAGAGGGAAAAGCAAAGTGAACATTGGCCCCTTAGAGAATGAGACTGAGAAAATAATATTGGGGAACGAAGAAATGGCAGAGGACTAAATAAATACTTTGCATCAGTCTTCACAGTGGAAGACACTAATAACATTCTAAAATTACTAAATAATCGAGGGACAAAGGAAGGGGAAAAATAAATACATTAACTATCACTGAAGTAAAAGTACCAAGGAAATTAATGGGGCTAAGGGCTCATAAGTCCTTGGACCTGATGCCTTGCATCCTTGCATTTTAAAAGAAGTAGCTACAGAAATAGTAGATGCACTGTAGTAGTCTTCCAAGAGTCCATTCCAAAGGATAAATACAGTGCATTTAGAAATATATAATATAATCAAGCAGTTAGCATGGCTTCATGAAGGGGAAATCATACCTGACAAATTTATTAGAATTCTGAGGTGGTAATGAACAGGATAGATAAAGGGGAACCAGTAAATGTAATATACTTGGATTCCTAAAACGGGTTCGATATGGTACAGCACAAAATACTTTTAATAAGGGAAAAGCACATGATATTGGGGATCGTGTATTAACATAGATGGAGAGGCTGTTTTACCCTTTGAGGGGGAGAGATGACTGGTGATGGTTTAATCTGAGGATCACCACACCTCAGACAAGCAGCAAGATTGAGAATGTGTTCTTCATAGATAACCTCAGCCGATACAGAAATTGAATCCACACTTCTGGCCTTGTTCTGCAACACAAACCAGCTGTCTAGCCCATTGAGCTAACCCCCCCCCCCCCCCCCCCCCCCCCAAATTGACAAACTGATAGAAGACGGAAGACTTGGCTAAGAGAGGCATTTTCAGGATGGCAAACTCTAACTAGTGGAGTGCCACAGAAATGATTGCCAGGGCCACGATTATTTACAATATATATTAATGACTTGGATGAGGGAAGTGAATGTACGATTGCAATGTTATCGGATGACACAAAAATAGGTGGGAAAGCAAGTGGTGAGGATGACACAAGAGTCTACAGAGGGGTATACGGCATGGTGGCGCAGTGGTTAGCACTACTGCCACACGGTGAGGACCCGGTTCGATCCCAGCCCTGGGACATTGTCCGTCTGGAGTTTGCACATTCTCCCCGTGTCAGCGTGGGCATCACCCCCACAACCTAAAGATGTGCAGGGCAGGTGGATTGGCCACGCTACATTGGCCCTTAATTGGAAAAAAAAATGATTGGGTACTTTAAATTTAAAAATGAGTCGACAGAGGAATATGAACAGGTTAAGAGAGAGGGCAAAAACTTGGCAGATGGAATAAAATGTAAGAAAATGTGAAGTTATGTACTTTGATAGGGAGAATAAAGGAGCTCAATATTATTTAAATGGAGAAAAACTGCTGAAAGCTGCAGCACAGAGGAATTTGGATCTCCTCACATATTAATCACAAAACGCAAGCCTGCAAGATCAGCAGGTGGTAGGGAAGCAATATGGAATTTTGACTTTTATTTCCAAGGGAATGGTGTTTAAAAATATGGAAGTCTTGCTAAAACTATACAAGGCACTGGTTAGACCACACCTAGAATACTGCAAACAGTTTTGGTCCCATTATCTAAGGAAGGATATGCTGGCATTGGAAGCAGTCCATAGAAGGTTCAGTAGGTTGATCCCGGATATCCTGAGATTTTCTGATGAGGAGAGGTCAAGTAGGTTGAGCCTGTACTCATTGGAATTTATACGGAGAGGTGATGTTATAGAGACATATAGGATTCTCATTTGGCTTGACAGGGTAGATGTTGAGAAGTTGTTTCCCTTGTGGGAGAGTTTCGGACCAGAGGGCGTAAGGGGTCTCCCATTTAAGACAGAGTTGAGAAGGAATTTATTCTCTCAGAAGGTAGTGAATCTGTGGAATTTTTTACTACAGAGGGCTACAGAGGCTGAGTCATTGAATATGTTCAAAGTTGAGGTAGACAGTTTTAATCAGTAACGGAATCAAGGGTTCTGGGGATAAGGCAATTTAAAGTGGAGTTAAGGATTATCACATCAGATCAATCATGATCTCATTGAACGGCGGAGCAGACTTGATGGAACTAATGGTCTACTTCTGCTCCCACATCTTATGGTCTTATTTCCAGGCCTGTGGGAAAAAGGGAGGGAATGGGATACAGTATGTTATTCTTACAGAGAGCCGGCATTGACACAAAGGGCAAAATGGTCTTCTTTTGTCCTGTAACCAATAATTCAAACTTTTATTCATCCACCTTAACTACTTCACTCAAGTACGCAATTAATTTTTTCCAATTAAGGGGGCAATTTAGCATGGCCAATCCACCTATCCTGCACATCTTTGGGTTGTGGGTGCGAAACCCACGCAAACACGGGGAGAACGTGCAAACTCCACACGGACAGTGACCAAGAGCCGGGATCGAACCTGGGACTTTGGCGTGTTAGGCAGCAGTGCTAACCACCGTGCCGCTCTAAATACTTCACTTATTGATTGGTTTGTGTATCATCTAACAATTCTGCCTGAATGCACTTAAGGATCAATAAAACTAACAACTTTTGATTCCAAGTTAATACGAAGACTACACGCAAATAAACCATCAACAGTTTCCTCCACAGCAAGGTGGTTTAAACTGCAAAATCAGCCCTAAGTTTTATTGATACTCTTTAAACATCTTAGTCACACAACTTTTATCTTCATGCGCTTGAATAATTGGTTCCCCAATATACTGAAAGGTTTAGTTTGTCACCTATATTACATCTCATTTTGAAAATGTACAACTGATCATCCTCCGCTTCGTTAAAGTCTACTCTTTATAAGGCAAACCCAAACTATAATTCATCCTCTAATTTTTTTAAAAAGGTGAATCTTTCACAGAATGTTAGCGTTGCTGGCTGGGCCAGCATTTACTGCCCATTCCTTACTACCTTAAGTGGTGTGCTTTCTTGAACGGCTGGTGTAAGTATACCCACAGGGCTGTTAGGGAGGGAGTTCCAGGATTTTGACTCAGCAACTGTGAAGGACAGTGTGTGGCTTGGATGGAATCTTACAAGGTCTGGTGTTCCCATGTCTCTCCTACCCTCACCCTTTTTGGGGTAGAGATCGCAATTTTAGAAGGGACTGTTGAAGGAGCCTTGATGAGTTGCTGCAGTGTATCTTATAGATGAGTACAGTAAGAAGTCTTACAACACCAGGTTAAAGTCCATCAGGTTTGTTTCAAATCACTACCTTTCGGAGCACTGCTCCTTCCTCAGGTGAATCGTTCAGGTGAACATTCATCTGAGGAAGGAGCAGTGTTCCGAAAGTTGGTGATTCGAAACA
This sequence comes from Scyliorhinus canicula, assembly GCF_902713615.1. Classification (NCBI taxonomy): domain Eukaryota; kingdom Metazoa; phylum Chordata; class Chondrichthyes; order Carcharhiniformes; family Scyliorhinidae; genus Scyliorhinus; species Scyliorhinus canicula. The sequence goes on from NC_052161.1 coordinate 73,365,284, forward strand.
AACCTGTTGGACTTTAACCTAGTGTTATAAGACTTCTTACTGTGCTGACCCCAGTCCAACACCAGCATCTCCACATCTTATAGATGATACACACTGCTGAAACTCTGCACCGGAATGGAGAGGGCAAGGGCGGAACGATGGCGCAGTGGTTAGCAATGCTACCTATGGCGCTGAGGACTGGGTTCAATCCCGGCCCCGGGTAACTGTGTGTGGAGTTTGCACATTCTCCCCGTGTCTGCGTGGGTTTCACCCTCTCAACCCAAGTTAGGTGGATTGGCCATGCTAAATTGTCCCTTAATTGGCAAAAAAAATAATTGGGTACAGCTTTTTGAGTGTTGTTGGATTGCACACATCCAGCCAAGAGGTGGGTATTCCATCACACTCCTGACTTGTGCATGGTAGATCATGGGTAGGGGAGTCAAGAGCTGAGTTACTCACCACTGAATTGCCAGCCTCTAACCGGTCATTGTAGCCACATTGTTTATAAGGCTGATACAGTTCGGTTTCTAGGCAAGGGTAACTTGCCAGGATGTAGATAGAGCCCCGGGGATTCAGTGATGGTATTGGCAATGAATATCAATAGGAGATGGTCAGATGCTCTCTTGTTGTAGATGGTCATTGCCTTGCACTCGGTGCTACACATTATGCAATAATCCCCACTTCTGATCTTCTGAAGGACGGAAGATCATTGTTGAAGTAGCCAAAAATGGTTGGGCCTAGGATACTACCGGAGAAACCCCGATGTACTGGGGCTGAGATGATTGACCTCCAGAAACCACAACCATCTTCCTTTGTGGTAAACATGACTCCAACCAGCGGATAATTTTCCCTGATTCCCATTCACTCCAGTTTTGCTACCAGTGCTTGATGTCACACTCAGTCAAATGCTGCCTTGATTATAAGGACATTCGCCCTCGGCTCAGGTTCAGCTAATTTGCCCATGTTTGGACCAAGACTATAATAAGGTGAGGGGCTGAATGCAATGAAGGAATACTATTCTTCATCTTCCAATATCAATACACCCAACAAGTGGAGCCACCAGAAACACCAAAAGAACACCTTTTCCATTATAAAACTGTAATTATGGTATAGACAGAGTAAGATATTCACTGAAAATACAACTCCCAAGGCTTCATAAACACCAGCTGCAGTCATGCTGTGATAGCGTGATTGAAAAGGTCATATCTTCAATAATTTTCGGTGTAGTTACCATTTAGGGTAACTGTGGGATAGTAAAATTGCTCACAGGTTTGATGAATGAAAATAAATCACTCAATTCTGCTGCTTATTCATTATTCAATATTCTTACCCATGAAACTGCCACTTAAGTTCCCAAAATAATCTGAAAAGTCTAGAAAAACAATGAAGGGGTATTCATATCAAAGCTCATTCTATGACCTTGAAGATGTTCACCGCTCTTTATCCACAAAATGTAAAAGATGGATTATAATTGACCATGGTAGTTTCTGCATTTTCAGCTCATGACAGAAGGCTCAATGAGCCTTCTCTGAATTTCTGATTTTAAAAGTTCAAGTTCCAAAGCGAAGAGCAGAACCAGTGACCACAAGAGAAGAGGTGAAAGAAAAGAAGTTAAACAGCTGTGCTGGGATTGCACAGCCTCCCATAATAGGGAATCATAATGTTTTTTTGAGTCCCATCTCAATGTAGATAAACAACACCATGTGGTAAAGCCATCTGGTGATCCGCAATATAAAGCACCAAGAGAGCAATAGACACAATGATTTAAACAAGGGAGCAAATGTTTAAAATACAAGAATTACTTTATATTTTTTAATTTAAAGTGGATTTGGAAAGGGTTTTTTTTCAGTATTTTTTCATGTCAAATTCGTATGATCAAATATTGGACTCCCGGTGGCGGCATGTAGGTGGATTTGAGCACATTGAGTAGTTCTTGCTTGATGGCCTCGGTGAAGGCGACGGTGTTGAAGACATTGGCCGAGGTACGTGAGCAAGCAGAGAAGTTGAAGGGGGTGGTGGAAGCTCTGTCGCAACATAGTGACCAATTCACCTCGATGTGTGAGGAGCTGCGGAGGGTGGTAGAGGCCAACAAAGGACTCAGAGCCAAGGTGGAGGACCTATTGTAGCCATCTGGGGTGGCCACGTCCTGATTCCAAAATGGACACTCACAAAGAGTACAGGGAAAAATGGACAGTGCTAGGAAAACAAGCAGGTGCAAGGTTTGCCTGTGGATTGGAACTTGCAGATCCCAGACAGAACTGATACTACAAGCCATTAGCATACTAATCAGCTATCTCCGGGGACAAAAGAGAAACATTTAAACAATCGGTACCAGGGCAGACTCCCCGGCGCCAGTGGAGACTAAAACAAAGGCAGGACAACGGTTATCTAGGGCCCGCCCAGCGATCGAGGAACGACCCCTTTATTGGAGAGAATCAATACGAACGATTGGAACATGGTCCAATTAATTGGGACCAAGTTCAGGATCCGCGCAGAAGGGCGCGAAACCCTTTGGGGTATAAAACAGAGTCCCCAAGGTCAGAGCGCTCTCTTTCTCTTCTTCTTCACCTTCACCTTGGCCTTTGGCTCTCAGCGACGAGCACCAGCCAACTAAGTCTAAGGTCAACGCATGCTACGAGATAGGCGCTCCTAGCTACTATTCTATACCAGTTCGAAGCCAGCAGTATCAGAACCGGACAACGGCCATTGTTCCTCTGACTGAGTGGGCGCCAGAAGCTAAGTATAGGCCTTTAGTAGTAGTTGTAGTTTAGTGAGTAGAGTTTGTGCATGAGTAATAATTGGCTGTGTGTGTAAATAAATGTACATTGATTTCAAACTTACGAACTGATATATTGAGCCATTGATCAGTATTCGGTTTTGAACCTTGTGGTGGTATCAAAAAGATACCTGGCGATTCTTGAGCATAGGTAATTAAAACAGAGGAAATTAAGGAAAGCATAACGAGCAACATTTACTGGCGACATCTGACGGGACTCGACTTAGAAGTGGCCCCCCCACTCCGAGAGAACCCAAAATTTGAATTAGAAATCCAATTGGAAACAGAAAGAACAACAAGTGTTTAAGCAGTACTGATCAATCCTCCAGAATTCGGAAGCGTGTTAATGCATGCGTACTAACAGGGATATAAGGGCTGGTATATATAGGGGCTGGTTTAGCACACTGGGCTAAATTGCTGGCTTTTAAAGCAGACCAAGACAGGCCAGCAGCACGGTTCAATTCCCGTACCAGCCTCCCCGAACAGGCGCCGGAATGTGGCGACTAGGGGCTTTTCATAGTAACTTCATTGAAGCCTACTCGTGACAATAAGCGATTTTCATTTTCATTTCGTAAGGTAAACCCGAGAGATTTTGTTGCGTAAAACTGTCGGGAGTTTTGTAGGCCGTAAATTAGCGTAAGCCGTACCCGTGTTTACATCACCACTTTATCACCCCCTGTTCCAAATTCAGTAAAGAACCCAGAGATAGGAAAAATGGCAATTAAGGCAATGGAATGCCTTATGAAACCCCAGGAATTCGAGGTCACAGCGATCAGCAGAGTAGGACAGTGTCCGGTTTGGGAAGATGAAATTAGGAAGTACCTCAAAAGGGAAAGGATGGCCCCTTTGGAGCGAATTTTGTGCAAATGAGGAAACAGGTCCCGGGAGTATAGGACATACTTGGTGGGATGCTTGTGGATTCATTTCACTGCAGTTTTTGGTGAATTAGCCCGTGCCCATTTGTCCCTAGATAACATGGCAAAATGGACTTGAATCTTGGTCACTCATGCAACAGAGGCAGGACAGAGAGCTTGCGTGAATTACGACACCTCAGATGAGGCCCGCAATGAGAAATGGGTTTTGAAAAGGTTATCCCGCGCTTGGGAGCAATCCGTTCAGAACAAGACCACATTTAAGAAAGCAGAGGAAGAGCAGGCAGATGCAGATATGCATACAGTTAAAGTGCACCAGAACCGCACATGGGTAAATGAGGGTAGGAACAGCCCACCCCAGCCAAAATCACAGGAGTGTTAGGACACTTTGCACGAAAGTGCAATGCACCACAGAAACAGAGAGGCCAACAGACAGGCACCCTAAACAGAAATAGGGCAAAGCCTATCTATAGTGTTAGCGCCCATTCAGACATGGACGGCACAGACTGACTGTGTTCGGGCTCCCCAACTGGGGTCTGCAACACCCTTTGGGATAAGTCCGGTCGACCGGTCATAGCAGGCAGAGTCCGGGGTCAGCCCGTTGAATTTCTTTGGGACACAGGAGGGTCCTGCACCACTCAATTCCTCCATGATGTTCCAGAGGGACACATGACCCACAACAGACACCATCACCCTCAGCGGCTTTACAGGCCACTTACAGCAGGGACACATCACAGCCCCTGTATCGGCAATATAACCAAGCACCCCATAGTGTTAGTTGATCTGCCCCACACAGCAGAACATATTTTAGGGATCGATTTTATGAGCACCTACAACCTTTCATTTGATCCAGTCAATAAATGTGTTTGGAAAATGGCAAAGGCAGCACGAGCCCCCGCCACGCTCACAGTAGAAGAGTATGTAAACAGGATTAGCTCAGTAGGAGACTACTGGTTCGACACGCGAACCATTAGTGCAGACAAACAGATTAGGGCAGTCCTGCAAGAACACAAAGCAGAATTTGCACAGCACAAGCACGACTGTGGCAGAATGGTTGGCTCTGTGCAGATTACAGGTCCTGACCCCAGGCCCAGAAGCAGTACGGATTTCCCCAGGAAGCAGAGGAAGAAATCTCGAAAGTTATAGATAGCTTATTAGACCAGGGCATACTGATATGAGTAGCCTCCACTAATAATGCCCCGATTTGGCCCGTCAGGAAACCTGTTGGATCATGGCGACTGACCATTGATTACCGGGAACTTAACAAAGTCACCCCAGCAGCAGCCCCCACCAAAGCCACAAGTCCCGAGACCATGCTCAAAAAGGGACTGCAGTGACGATTCTTTACGGTTGTGGACATTAGCAACGGCTTTTGGTCCATTCCATTGGCTAAAGCGTGCCAGTACAAATATGCCTTCACCTTTAAAGGACAGCAGTATACGTGGACGTGCCTTCCACAACTCCCCCTCCATTTTCCACCGACTGCTGGCAAATGGACTAGCTAAATTTTCCTGCCCCGAATGTCTGGTCCAGTATGTAGATGACCTGCTATTCCAGACAGACACAAAGACAGAGCACATTCCGCTTCTAGCAGAACTCCCAGGACTCCTAAAAGAGATTGGCTGTAAGGTAAACCCCAAAAAGGCCCAAATTTTGAAGAAAAAGTGATATACTTGGGAACAGTTATCACACATGGTAAACGTTTGATCGAGCAAAAGAGAATTGACTCGATCGTCAAATTGCCCCTTCCCCCACAACGTCTCAGCCCTCCGGTCATTTTTAGGACTGGTTGGCTACTGCTGAAACCATGTCGACGGTTTCGCCACTAAAGCAGCGCCCCCCTATCTGAACTTCTCAAGAAGCAGGCACCTTGGGAATGGCTTCCACAGCATACACATGCCGTGGATGCTTTAAAAAGAGCATTCAGGCAGCACGGTGGCCTAGTGGTTAGCACAGCAGCCTCACGGCGCTGGGGCCCCAGGTTCGATCCCGGCTCTGGGTCACTGTCCGTGTGGAGTTTGCACATTGTCCCCGTGTCTGCGTGGGTTTCACCCCCACAACCTAAAAATGTGCAGAGTAGGTGGATTGGCCACACTAAATTAAAAAAAATAATTGGGTAATCTAAATTTATTTTTAAAAAAAGAGCACTCAGCACAGCCCCCGCACTACAGGTGCCAGACCCACTTTCCCCGTACGCTATCGAGGTAGCAAGCACCGACCGAACCCTTTCGGCCATGCTCCTCCAGGAACGCCATGACCAGTTAAGACCCGTGGCATACGCCTCAAGAGTGTTAGACCCTGTCGAGCAAGGATTTTCTGCCTGTGAAAGGCACCTGCTCGCAGTCTTTTGGGCAGTACAGTACTTCTCGTACATCACAGGATTCAACCCCATCACCATCCTCTCAGAACACACCCCAACACAGTTATTGTTAGATGGCCGACTTAAAGGTGGCACAGACAGCCAAATCCGAGCAGCCTGTTGGACCCTTCTTTCACAGGGACGGGACATCACAGTAAAACACACAAAAACCCACACTTTCGTTGCAGACAATTTACAGTACCCAGGCACCCCTCATGAATGTGAGATTATCTCCACACAGCACAACACAGGCCCATTGATTCCAAAGACACCTCCCAGAAAAATAGGTAGTTCACCCCAGAGACCCCAGCCCACAGACACGTGCGCACCCCTGAAGATTGGCTCCTCCACAGTGTTAGATGGCAAACGTATAACAGGATGCGGTATTTATGTAGAGGACGCGCAGGGACGTGTCCTAGAAGAGATTTCCCTAAAATTGCCAAGACACTTAAGCTCGCAGGCAGCAGAACTAGCAGCGATAGCTTACATTGTAGACCATCCCGACTCGTTCCCCACTCCAGCAGATATCTATTCAGACAGCCTGTATGTCTGCAATAGTTTGATGGAATTCCAACCCCTGTGGGAAACAAGAGGATTTGTTTCCGCAGATGGAAAACCCCTACCATCAGCCCCATTGCTCCGCCATATTTTAAAGCAGACAAAGGATAGGAAATACGGAATTGTTCAAGTCCGCAGTCACCACGGTTCTTGCCCTCCTGGAAATGTTAAAGCAGACGCCCTAGCAAAGGTAGGTTCCAGACATGGTCATTTTTGGAACCCCCCCGAAAGCACCCCAGTACATGCAGTTCAGGTCTCACAGACCAACATCCAGGATTTAGCCCAGTCACAGAAACAGGATTAGAAGCTCAGGGAAGTTTTAACAGGAACCTTCCCAGCACCTTATGACAAATTCAAGAATTCCATCACCACACATGACGGTGTGATTCTAAAAGACAGCCTTTCAGAGCAGAATAGGAACCAAACTCATTTGTCAGTTCCAAGACAATCGCGGACATCAGGGAATTGAACACACTTTAGCCCACTTCAGACCGCTCTGCTGGTGGCCAAATTTAACAGCCGATGTGACACACTATGTTGAGAATTGCTTAATCTGTGCCCAGGACAATCCGGACAGGTATGCAAAGAAGGCCCAATTTAGCCACACCCGCCCTGTTAATGGCCCCTGGACTAATCTCCAGATAGACTTTATAGGACCCCTACCCCCTTGCAAAAATGGATATATGTGTTGGTGGTCATCGACACCTTCACAAAATGGGTGGAAGCTTTTCCATCACGCACAAATACAGCAAAGACCATGGCAAAAATACTAAACCACCACATCTTTACAAGATGGGGACTCCCCCGCAGTATAGAGTCCGATCAAGGCTCTCATTTCACAGGACGAGTTATGAAAAACATCCTCACAATTTTCGGAATAACTCAGAAGTTTTATATCGCATACCACCCCCAGTCAAGTGGTATTGTTGAACGCCTGAATATGACACTAAAAGCCACCCTTAGGAAAATGGTACAGCAGAATCTACTATACCAATGATATTTTCAACTACGTTACCGCATATATTTGGTATTCATCCATAATTGGGATTTGTGTAATCATATATACAGACTTCAAAGCAAATAGGTCAAACGTGTCAAGATCAAATAGATGTGCATCTGGCTTTTCCTGCCTTTAAAGGTAAGGCTGCTGATGCACCTCCATTTACCTCAAGGTTCCCATACATTTGAGTCCCTCCAAGCTAATTCTATCCGTCTCCGGGCTACCAGGGAAGCAAAGGCCAGAACGTCTGCCTCTTTCTCCTCCTGGATTCCCGGGTCTTCCGACACCCCGAAAATCGCCACCACTGGACTCAGCGCCACCCTTGTTTTTAACACCGTGGACATGACATCTGGAAACCCCTGCCAAAATCCCCTAAGCTTTGGACCTGCCCAGAATATGTGGACATGGTTCGCTGGTCCTCCCGCATGATCGACACCTTGATTTTGCACACCTGTCTTCCACCCCAAAGAATTTGCTCATCCGGGCCACTGCCATGTGAGCCCGGTGAACGACATTAAATTGTATCAGGCTGAGCCTGGCACATGTTGCGGACGCATTAACTCTACTCGACGCGTCCACCCATGGACCATCCTCTATCTCTCCTCCCAGCTACTCCTCCCACTTGCACTTCAGCTCCTCGGTCTGTGTCTCCTCCGACCCCATAAGTTCCTTGTAAATGTCGGAAACGCTCCTTTCTCCTACCCACCCTGTGGAAACTACCCTGTCCTGAATACCCATTAGCGGTAGGAGCGGAAAGGTTGACACCTGTTTACGTAGGAAGTCACGCACCTGCAGATACCTGAACTTGTTTCCACTCGCCAACCCAAACTTCTTCTCCAGCGCCCTCATACTCGGAAAGCTCCCCTCTATAAACATATCCCCCACCCTCTCAATCCCTGCTCTCCGCCATATCCGGAACCCCCCATCCATACTTCCCGGGGAAAAACGGTGATTATTACAGATTGGGGACCAGACCGATGCTCCCTCTGCTCCCACATGTCTCCTCCATTGCCCCCAGACTCTCAGGGCCGCCACCACCACGTGTTAACATGTACTAGATGCTGTGGTATGAAGAGGCAAGAGTTCAGCTCCTTTTTCACCAACACACCTTTAATGGTTCAAACTCACTCTGCACAGAACTCTACAGATCATCACAAGCTCCAGAGTCCACCTGAAGCCCCTTTACATTTCAGTGTCAATCATTGAACACTTAACATAAATGAGACAACTAATTGCAATGTCTCTTAACCCATTATTTAACAGTCTCCCCTTCCTTGGAGAAAAAAACAATTAGGTAAAAACAAAATTTCAAATAACTAAAATACACACCTGATTCCCCCTTTTTTTTTTAAGTAGAAGAAAAAAACCATTCACAGAAACAGGCGCCCTTCATTCACAATATCTAAAAATTTCTGTGAACTAGCCCCTCTTTTCGTGAAACAGTCTGACAGTTGATAGCTACTGTCAACCCATTAAATTTTTGTTATTTCACCTCAGTCCAACATCTGCTTTAAACTTGCGATGTCTATCTGTAACTTCTTTTCATTGACACTTTTTGTAGAGTGCACATTTTCCCACAGAGATTTATTGTCAATGTGACAGTCAATAGGTATATTACCTAAGTCCTCTAATCCCAAAATTTCTGTCAATATCGGACTTATATAAAAGGCCATATCCACCGCTTCCACTAAGCTTAATGTCTCAGCAGCCAAAGTGCTTTTGACCACTCTCTTTGTTTCCCACACAAGAGGGCAACATTTACCATTGTTCCCCAAAAGAAAAATTATAAAACCTCCTGCGCTTGAAACTCCATCACATAAATTTGCATAGGACGCATCACTATAAACTATGAGTTTCAAATGCCTAGGATCACCTAAAACAGGGAACTGCAAAACACACTCCTGCATTTTTAGTTTGGCCAACGCTTTATTTGCTCTTATTATGTCTTCCACTTTGGGATCATTCATCTTTGTACTCAACTCTAAAACATCAAAATTCTTCGTCCGGTCTAGTCTGTCTTTCTAAGCAGTTCAGTTGCCCAATTAAACTTCGCAGTTGCTCTTTTTCTATCTTCGAAACCATTGTGTCTTTTTGTGAAACCCGGCCACGACTAATTGCTATTGGACTGATGCTTTCCAAGTAAGATTGCTGACGTAAAGTTGCCCCTAACTTAGTCTGCCCGATTTCCAAACCAATATATTTAAATGCACCGGAAGCCTGACTTCCAACCCTGAATTCTTTCCTCAAACCAGAGATTACAATAGCTTCAAAATCACTAGTCCCACCCCACAAAAAATCATCGACATGCATCACAAAGATGCCAGCAAGATTTCCTTCATAGCGCCAATAAAACATTGCAGGATCTGCTTTCAACTGGCAACAGCCTAACTTTAACAAGACTGACCTTACCGAAAAGTACCACACTCTAGATGCATCATTTAATCCATAATACACATTTGTTCAACTTCCACAGTACCCCTTCTGTGTTAGCTGCTTCTTGAGGAGGACGGAGAAAAATGTCTCTCTGGAGCTGATGCCCCTGCAAAAAGGCAGCTTTTATATCTATCGATTTGCATTCCCATGCCTTTGTGGCTAATAGAGCCAAGAAGATCTTTAAAATAAACTTTCCTGCTGTAGGTGAATCTACCCTTAAGTCCTGATCGTCTAAGTTTTCTTCAAATCCCCGTGCCACAAGCCTGGCCTTTGCCTTATAAGTTCCATCTGGAAGAACCTTTTCTGTACAAATCCATCTGTGGGATAGAGCTTTTTGTCCCCTATCCGGTACTTCCGTGTATACCCCAAATTCACTCCAACTATGCAATTCTTGCTGTTTAGCATCTTTGATAACTTTTTCATCTAATTTATTTGAAGCCACCAAAATCTCACGTGCATGTGGGCTTCTACTTCTATTAGTATCCGTAGTCTTACTCCTGTTCCGAGATCTTGATAAACTACGTCCCCTTTCCTGCCTGGTATCTCGTTCTGTACTGCTACTGCTTGATCTTTCTCTTTTGTAGCGGGATGTCCTTTCAATGGTTCTCGACCTTTTCCTGCGAACCTGTTCACTATCCGATGTACTATCTGAACTAGCACTGCGTTTCTGTGCCCTCCATTTTTTAAACTTCATTTTCCCAATCCATTGTCTTAACTTCCTCCCCTGAATGCTGTACATTCAACCAATGTTTATACTTTCCAGTGGCCTTCCCTGCTCTACTAATAACAGTTGCATCCTTCCATTGACTAGACCCTTCAGGCAAGTATGTCACTTCTGGACCAACCTTTGGCAGTTGCCCATTCGTAAAAATGGCCTTATCTAATTTATCAGAAGTGTCGTGTTCCTCTATACCAGTTGTCTATACCAGTTAACTGATCCTCATAGTTCTGTAACACATGCGTACCAGATGACTCTGGTTCCTCGTCTTGTCTGTCTGCTCTGTCTAAATTTGAAAATTTGTAATCGGTACCCATTATCCTGGATGAATGTACCCTAACAGTTTGATTACCATGTTGCAAAATAAATGTTTTGCCATCTATGCCTATGATCTTCCCTAGGCCTTTCCATTCATTAGAATTGTCTCTCTTATAGTATACCATTTCTCCTTGTTGAAAAACGGCATCTGATGGCCGTACATTATGTCTTAAAGCTCTGCGAATTCTTTCAGAGACTTCTGCTTCCAAAAAGCTTTTCTACTGCTATGTAACGCGTTTAAATGTTCAGCAAAACCTGAGCTAATTGTAGTCCCTTCCCAAGCTGGAGGCTGGTCATCCAAAATGGAGGGAATTTTAGGATTTCTACCAAACACTAATTGATAAGGACTATAGCCCCCCCCCCCCTCCCCCCCAACCATCTGCAATAAATTCTTTGCATGTACCGCCCATGCTAAAGCTGAATTTAGCGTGCAGTTTGGTCGATCTCCCAAAATTTTCCGAAGCATGTCATCGATAACAGCATGATTTCTTTCGCACACACCATTACTAAACGAGCTTTCGGCAGCCGTGTTCATAACTCTGATATTCATGTTTTCACACATATCCCTAAACTTATTAGCAAATTCTCCCCCATTGTCCGTAAAGAATTTTGCTGGTGGACCCATTACTGTCCCGATCCATTTTTCCACAATTTTGTCCAAAATTACTCTTTTCGTTACTTCGTACAATCGTTGATTGACTAAATCTGGTAGCTAAATCTACAAAATGCAAAATAAATATATTATTTGCTTTATCCCAGATCTCAAGGTCCATGGCCTCAATGTCATTAAAATCCCTGGCCAAAGGTAGGGTTACTATCGGTCATGCTGGTGTCCTTCTGTACTTCCTGCAAACTTCACAGCGATCACTAACCTGTTCTATCAGCTTATAACAGTCATCATCCCTTACCCCTGCATCCTTTAATACATTTTTCAGCCTCCGAGGAGACAGATGTGCAAATTGCCTATGCAGTTTTAATACAATAAGCTTTTTACCAGCTAAAGTCGCATTATCAACTGTCATCAATACATCCTTAACCACTCTACTTGAAACATTATTTGTCAATAATGGAATACAATAATGTCCCGACTGTGTAAATTGTAAGTCCACCATCTTTCCAAAAACTGTTGCCTTATCCTGTTCCATATCCAGCTTCATGTGTGCTTTCTTCATCGACGGTCTGCTCAGAAGCAAAGGTATCTCACTTGATACAACATCCGTGCTAATAAAATGATTCACTCCAGCAATATTGCAAGGGATCACCACTCTTTTCAGCGACTTCAGAGTATTATCATCCCCAAACCTGAAACTTGTGGAACTTTTAAATTCCTTAACCTTGTTACGATTTTCAGCATCCAATGAGTCCAGATAACATTTTAACCAGTCAATCCCACACACAGTAGATGTGCAGCCACTGTCCAATACAGTTAAAAGATTCTGCAACCAACACCCTCATTACCGGCGTAAAACAGCTTGTTAATAGAACAATGCCTTCTTTCTGCTCACTATCTTTTTCCTCTTCTGACTCTTCCGTGTCATGTGTCGCTTCAAATACTCTATCATAACGAGTTGGACAGTTGAAAGCATAATGGTATTGAGAGTCACATCAAAAACATCGATTTATCATGCCCCATGCATTTCTGGGGTTCATCCTCCTATTGTAGGTTCTAACTGGGTTTATGTCTTCATAATTTCCTTATCTCGGTCTTCTTATATAGTCTTGAGGCCTGTTTGTAGCCATACGATTTCGCTATCCTGTTAGTAGTGTATCTTCCATATTCTGCCTTACAGCAGGCTGACCTATCTGGGTCATCAGAGCCATTGGAATCGAATGTTTCCCCAAAAAAAAATTTTTAAGCTGCTGTCAACCGTTCGAATAAGGTATCGTTATCCGTAAACTGAACTCCTGTCAAAACCAGGAGCCTATCCATGTTGCTCACTCTAGCACAGTCAAGTAATTTAAAGGCTAACACAGACTGTGGAAATTCTAGCCTGTGTTTCTGCAGCTTTTTATATAGTCTGCCAAATTCCTTTATATAGTCTTCCATAGATAAATCCTCCATTTTCCAGAACTTATCAAAATCCGACCATGCTTCATACGCACTTAACAAGTCATCTTTCTTATAAATTTTGTCCATATAAAGTAATAAAGTCACCAGACCTTTTTCTGAGTCTAACTCTTCCAACTCCAGCTCAGAAAGCACTTTGTTTCGGATTTTACTGCCATATGGTAAAGAAAGAGCCAATGCCATACCTTGTTTTCTCTTTCCTAAAGCAGTCACCTTAGTGCATATAACTACTGCACTTCTCCATTGGTCGTATGATTCCCTTTCAGAAAATAGGGGAGGATAATCATAACCAGCCATCTTTGTCCTGGGTTCAGCCATGTTTCCCTTTTTTTTCACTCCTTGGTTTGATCTGGAAAAATTGTATCTTTCAAGCCTTCACATTTACACAGCAACCATCCTCTGCTACCATTGTTAACATGTACAAGATGCTGTGGTATGAAGAGGCAAGAGTGCAGCTCCTTTTTCACCAACACACCTTTAATGGTTCAAACTCACTCTGCACAGAACTCTACAGATCACCACAAGCTTCAGAGTCCAACTGAAGCCCCTTTACATATCAGTGTCAATCATTGAACACTTAACATAAATGAGACAATCATTGAACACTTAACATAAATGAGACAACTAATTGCAATGTCTCTTAACCCATTACTTAACACCACAGGGTTGGTGGAGTACCGTGCTGGCGGAAACGGCAGAGGCGCAGTTACCAACGTCCCCAAACTGGTGCCCTTGCATGAAGACGTCTCCATACGCTCCCATGCCTCCCCCTCCCCCACCACCACTTCCTGATCATGGCTATATTCACTGCCCAGTAATAGTTACTAAAATTTGGCAGCGCCAGCCCGCCCTCTCCCCATCTCCACTCAAGTATTACCTTCCTTACCCGCGGGGTCTTGCCCGCCCGAACAAAGCCAGAGATCACTTTGCTGACCCGTTTAAAAAAGGACCGCGGAAGAAAGATGGGGCGACATTGAAACATGAACAGGAATCTCGGGAGGACTGTCACCTTCACCGCCTGCACCCTCCCAGCTAATGACAACGGGAGCACGTCCCATCTCCGAAAATCGTCCTTTTTTTGGTCTACAAGTCGGGCCAGATTTAATTTATGCAGCCGGTCCCATTCCCGCGCCACTTGAATGCCTAGGTACCTAAAGCTTCCCCCTACTAATCGAAACGGCAGCTCCCCCAGTTGCCTCTCCTGTCCCCTCGCCTGGACCGCAAACATCTCACTTTTCCCCATATTTAGCTTATACCCCGAAAACCGGCCAAATTCCCTCAGAATCCTCACGATTTCTTCCGTCCCCTCTTATGGGTCCGATACATACAGAAAGAAGCAGGTCGTCTGCATAGAGTGAGACTCTGTGCTCCTCCCCCCCGCCCTGCCCCTGGACCAGCCCCTTGAGGCTCATCGTGCAATTGGCAATGGCTCTATAGCTAGCGTAAACAACAGTGGGGAGAGGGGACATCCCTCTCGCCCCCGGTGCAGTCTAAAATAGTCCGATGTTGTCCTATTCATCCATACACTTGCCACAGGAGCCTGATACTGCAACCTGACCGAGTCAATAAAGCCCCGCCCAAATCCGAATCGTCCCAGCACCTCCCACAGATAATCCCATTCTACCTGATCAAAAGCCTTTTCTGCATCCACTGCGGTCACTACCGCCACCTCCCTACCTTCCAGGGGCATCATGATCACATTTAACAGCCTTCTTACTTTGGCCACCAACTGCCTACCCTTTACAAACCCTGTCTGGTCCTCCCCAAAAACGTCTGGAACACAATCCTCAATCCTGGAGGAAAACATTTTGGCCAGCAGTTTGGCGTCCACATTCAACAGGGATATCGACATGTAGGACCCACACAGCTCGGGGTTCTTGTCCGGCTTCAGAATCAGCAAAATCGTGGCCTGTGACATCGTCGGGGGCAGCACGCCTCTTTCCCTTGCATCATTGAACATCCTCATCAAAACCAGCCCCAATATTCCAGAGAACTTTTTATAAAACTCCACTGGGTACCCCGTCTGGCCCCCGGGCTTTACCTGCCTGCATGGTCTTCAGACCCTCCACTATCTCTTCCAACCCGATCGGGCCACCAGCCGTTCTACCAGCTGCCCGTCCACCTTTGGGAAATTCAGCCCCCCCAAGAAGTGCCTCATTCTCTCCGGCCCCGGAGGAGGTTCCGACCTACACAGCCTGCGGTAGAAATCCCTAAATGCCCTATTCACCCCTGCTGAATCTCCAACCAGGTTCCCATCCCCGTCATTTACTTTCCTTGTCTCCCTGGCTGCCTCCCTCTTTCTAAGCTGCTGTGCAAGCATTCTGTTGGCCTTCTCTCCATACTCATAGATTGCCCCCGTCTCCTTACTCAGCAGCTCCATCGCCCTCCCTATGGTTAACAAGCCAAACTCCGCCTGTAGCCTCCTCCATTCCCTTAAAAGACCTGCCTCTGGGTCTCCGCATACCTCCTATCAATCTATAATATTCCTTAACCAGTCAGCCCATCTCTCTCCTGTCCACCTTCTCCCTATGGGCCGGTATCGAGATCAGCTCCCCTCTGACAACCGCCTTCAATGCTTTCCATGCCATCGCTGCTGGAATTTGCCCTGTGTCGTTGACCTGCAGGTAGTTCGGAATACATTTTCTCAGCCGCTCGCACATCCCTTCGTCAGCCAAAAGTCCCACATCTAACCTCCAGTGCAGGCGCTGGTTACTGTCTTTACTAACGTGCAGGTCAACCCAGTGCGGAGCATGGTCTGAGATTGTGATTGCCGAGTACCCGGCGTTCACCACCCCTGCCAGTAAGGCCCTGCTCAAAATGAAGAAATTGATCCAGGAGTACACTTTATGCACGTGCAAGTAGAAGTAGAACTCTTTCCTCTTCGGCTGCCCAAATCTCCATGGACGACCCCCCCCCCCCCCCCCCCCCCCCCCCCCCCCCAATCTGCTCCATGAACCCTTTTAATTCCTTTGCCGTTGCTGGCACCCTGCCCATTTTCGAGCTTGACCGGTCGAAGCCAGGGTCAATAACTGTGTTGAAGTCCCCTCCCATGATCAACCTGCGCGAGTCCAGGTCCGGTATCTTCCCCAGCATCCTCTTTATAAACTCCACATCATCCCAATTTGGCGCATACACATTTACTAATACCACCTGCACCCCTTCCAGTTTCCCACTGACCATAATGTACCGACCTCCCACATCCAAAACTATTCTACCCGCCTCAAACACCACCCGCTTATTGATCAGGATCGCGACCCCTCTAGTCTTTGAATTCAGTCCCGAATGAAAGACCTGACTGACCCAGCCTTTCCTCAATCTAATCTGGTCAGTTACTCTAAGGTGTGTCTCCTGCAGCATTACCACATCCGCCTTCAGTCCCCCAAGATGCGTGGACACAAGTGCCCTCTTGATTGGCCCATTTAACCCTCGAACATTCTAGGTGATCAGTCTAGGTGATCAGCCTAGGTGGGGGACTCATTGCCCCCTGCCCCCCCCCCCCATTCGCCGATCAATCATCCCCTTTTTGGGGCCCACCTCCAGCCCATGCACCGCGCCTCCACCAGGCCACCCCAGGCAGCCTCCGCCCCAACCTTCTGTCTGTCCCTTGGCCCAAGTCCCTCCCTCATCAGCAGAACATTTTTCCCCCTCCCCCTTCTAGTAACAACACTCTGTAACCCAACTCCTTTGATAAACCGAACATATGCACACCCCCCACTGCGCTTCCGTGAGCTAGCCGCCCAGCTAGCTTCGTGGCCCCCATCCTTGGCGCCTGATAGTCTCCCACCTATTGTTCCCTTCCCCCACTCATACAAACATACTCCAACATCAAACAATCCCCACACAATTGCCCGACAGAGAAACACCAAAATCTAACAAGCACCCTCCATCCCCCAACAATGCAAATGAAACCCTTAACTCTGCCACTGGTCCCAAATCAATACACAAGGCATTACAAACGGCCTCCACAAAATGAAAAACGAGAAACATTTTTTTAAAGAACAGAAAAACGAAAAGAAAAAAAACATGAATATTGCTGCAAAGTTCAAAAGTTCTCAGTCCTCCACCAGTCCTTACCTTTTCACGAAGTCCAGCGCATCCTCAGGCGACTCGACAGATATGACCCAGAGACGTGCCAAACTTGACCTTTTTCTCCAAAATTATCTACCTAACCTGGCCACCTTCACACTCGGGTCTTGGTAGACCCGCAGAATACGATTGTCCCACTTACAGCTCTGTGTCTGCTTGGTCCACTGTAGAAGGTGCTCTTTATCCAAGTACCCGTGGAATCTCACCACCATTGCCCTCGGGGGGTCACCCGTTCGCCTCGCGAGTGCTCTGTGAGCCCTGTCCACTTCCAAGGGTCGGGAGAATGCCCCATCCCCCAGCAGCTTCTCAAACATATCTGCGATGTATGTCCGCTCCTTCGCACCCCTCCGGGAGCCCAAAAATTCTCAAGTTCTTCCGGCGGGATCTATTCTCTAGGTCCAGGAGCTTCTTCTGCTGGGTCTCTCAGCATCCCCACCTCCAACCCACCACAGTTCGATGTTCCTCCTGCTCAGCCAGCGCCTTCTCCACCTTCTGGAGCGCCCGATCTTGGGCGGCAACCTAAGCACCAAGCCGCTCAAGCGACTCTTTTATCAGGTCCAAGCAGTCCCGTTTCTGCTTAGCAAAGCCTTCCTGAATAACTTGCATCAGCTGCTCCGTTGACTGCTGGGTCGACAAACCAGAGGTCCGGTCCTCCGACATGCTGTCGCCCGCTGCTGCTTCAGCCCAAGCCTTCTCTGTCTTTCTGTTTCTGCCTTTATGAGCACTTCTTGTCCTTCTCTCCATGCACCAATGTGAGAAAGCTGGATTGCTTTTTAAAATCTATTTCTTTCCAAACCTGTTTCAATCTTATTATCCGGCTTCTCCATCTCTTAGCAATTCTGAAGAAGGGTCTAAATGTCGATTAGATAGCAATTGCCTTGTATTTTAAGACTCCTGTTTCAATATTTGCAAGCAACTGGTTTCCAGGCATCTGTCATTTGCAATAAATACATTAGTGCAACTACATGGACGTTGCAACAGATGCATTTGCGATTCACCCACTGATTTATCCCATCTCTGAAGATGCGTGCAATCATGATTTGATACTTCTCTGAGAAACTCTAACAATGAGAACTTTCTGAGCAAAGTGATAACAAATCATTAAACATACTTAATGCTACAGTGGTTGCCAATTTCAAGGATAATTATTTGTCTTTCATACGTCAGTTACCAAATTTAACTTTGAATATTCAATAGCTAGATTCTAGTTTTGATATTTTAACAGTCATCTATAAAATAAAACTAATTGCCAATATTTACAAGATCAGTGCACAATAATTTCTGTAGCTTTCATTCCAGTAAACAGTTGTACATTTCATAATGTCTATTTAATGTTGTGTATGGTGATTTATTTAATACTGAATTATATTCATTCAGTCCATTCTTATGCATGTTCTAACTTCCCCTTGTGAGACTTTGAAAAGATTGATTATGAGAATTAGTACCGTCATTTTCATTCATCAAATGCAAGTCATCCGAGTCTGGCCCTCTTCCGAGTGGTTGCTTGGCAACAGGTGCTCAGTACACAAAATTGTTATCTGGATCAATGCAAAAGTGTGATGCCCTGTGTCTTCTCCTTTTCATAGCAGGCACAAAGCTGGCAACGAATTTGGTTTGAATGAGGCTAAAACAACTAATCAATGCATCTTCCCCAAACCCTGGATGATTCTGCATGGGGGGGGGGGGGGTGTAGGACTGAGAACATAGTAAAAATGCTTGCAACTGAAGAATGAAATCAGTCATATCAAGGTAAATATTTTGTTTTTATTCAGCATGCTGTGGAAGGATACCAATGGTGTACAATTCAGTGGGAGGAATGCCCAAGAAACTAAGTTTTAGTACCAGTTCACAACACAGTTGAACAAAGACATGATACATGCAGTCATTTGGGCCTCTGAACAATCTTTAATTACATGTAGGATGATTACAACACATGCTGACCTTAAAAACATGAATTGGAACTCAACACAGGTGCTCAGATTATCTTGTCATCATCACATTTGCTGTTTGTTGCAAACCGGTTGCCATGTTTCCTATTTTAAAACAGTGACTAGATTTCAAAAGTAAGCCATTGGTTGTAAAGCACCTTGAGACTTCCAGTGCTCATGAAAAGTTATGTAAAAATGCAGGCCTTGTTTGGTTCTTCCTCAAGGAGCAGCCACAACCAAATGGAAAAAGCTTCAACACACCCTGTTAGCCCCTGACCATATCAAAAATAAAATGTATAAAACCTTCCAATTGGTTATGATTTGTAAGATCACTGGTTGACCTTTATCTTCTTTAATGGAAACATTTAATTCTCAGGAGCAGAGAACCTATTTAATCCTTTGAACGAACACTCAACAAAACGTATGTTCCAATTCTGCCTGAAAAGGCAGCAACCAACCGAAATGAGATGAGAAAAGAATATTAAGTAGGAAATGTTAAGATTGGAGTCATGAGTCAACACTGCAGTCTTGATGCTGGTTGATGCTCATGGGTCATAGGTGTTGCTAAAACTCCTCAAATTGCTTACAAAACAGTGGGACGGAATTCTCTGCAACGGCCGACGCTGTCTTGAAACCCGGAGTGTTTCACGACGGCGTCGGAGGCCGCTCCTCGCCCCCTATTCTCCTCCTCCTCCCCCCTCCCGGGGGGGGGGGGGGGGGCTAGGAGCGGCGTTGCGGAGAACCCGGCCGCCGGGCCTTGACGCCAGCGCGCCGAGAATGACACAGCCGGCGACACCTAATGACATCAGCCACGCATGCGTAGGTTGGCCGGCGCCAACCCACGCATGCGTGGTTGCCGTCTTCCCCTCCGCTGCCCCCGCAAGACGTGGCGGCTTGATCTTGCGGGGCGGCGGAGGGGAAAGAGTGCATTTCTTGGAGATGCAGGCCAGTCCCCTCCCGAACACGGCCGTGGTGCTCGTTACCCTCTCCGCCCCCCACAGGCCCCAAACTCACCTTTTGCAATATGTTCATGCTGGCAGCGACCAGGTGTGGTTGCCGCCGGCGTGAACAGGTCAGGAACGGCAGGCCGCTCGGCCCATCCAGGCCGGAGAATCGCGGGTCGCCGTGAAAAACGGCGCCGCGCGATTCTCCGAGCGGCGTGTCGCAAAACACGACATGCCATTTTTGGGGGTGGGAGAATCGCGGGGGTGCCAGAGCGGCCCTCCCACGATTCTCCCACCCGGCCTGGGCAGCGGAGAATCGCGCCCGTGATCCTGTTTAGTATTAATCTGAGATTCACATCAAACCATGTATCTTCAAACTACAGCCAATAACAGCACTGAATGATACTAATAGCAGATGGTACTGATTGGATCCCTGTGGCCAGTCTCTTTCTTCATTTGGCCCTTGGTATACATGGACACCACAGTGCCACTAATGCCAGATAGTACCATCTGGTGATTTGGGATCAATGAGGATTTGTGACAAAACTTGAGCAGAGACCTCAAATCCTATTTCAAATACTTTTCTGTGTTTTTTAATATGATTTTCTGGTTTATTTCAGTTTGTTCATGGTGCTTCAGGCACTCCATCTTTGTGAGTATATTTTTAGAAACAAAGGCAGATAAAACTGATTTGTCAAAACCATTTGTGTTTTTCTGCTAAGCTAGTGATCAAAATGAACTATTACAATTTATGCAATGCTGAAATCTCCCACTCATGTTTAAGTGGTCATACTCTCAATTCAAAACTGAATTAGAAAACTAAAAAGGATCCTGAACAATTTTCCCTTGAATTTCTTTCCACAGCCTAAAAAGTGTAGACTAAATAAAAATTGATTATAAACTTGCTCATCTACCAAAACAGCCATTTCCTACCACTTGGAATCAGCTATTAAAAAATAACAGGCTCTCAGTAAAAAACCAAACTGAGGCAGGCACAGTGCCAGACTTCTTTGTAAGAAGTAGGAACAGGGGGTCACATATTGGCACCAGTACAGACAATGGTGTAATAGTTTTTGCATGTAGAATAAACATTCCTCAGCAAATAATCAGAATAGAGCCAAACTCCTACAGTGATACAGAATGTGAAAATGTCATTATAATTCACATTTCATTATGTTCTGTTATTTCTAATACTTCACCATCTGGTGTTCTGCATAATATTCTTTTGTGCGTAAAGAAAAGTAAGCCACCTGAAGGAGGGCAGTGCACATTAACCCAAAATCCAAAAAATGTAACCCAGATCTCTCCTTATTTTCAGAAATAAATCAATTCAGCTAATGTATATCAACAGAATATCATACACTTCATAATTACATCAAACTATGTCCCATTTCCCAGTTTTAATTTAATTTTATTAAGCACCGAAAAAGTTAACCTCTTCTGGTTTCATAACCAAGATAGCTAGCTGACTGCTGTTTCAGTGGTGGTGCTTGAATGGTAAATGTTGATGAGGACAGTGGGGGGGGGGGGGGGGGGGGGGGGGTTTGCGGGACAAACCACTAGTGCCACGGGATCCTTTACATTCACCTTTAGCAGTGGACACCGTCTCAATTTAATGCTACATCAAAAAGAATTAGAATTTGTTTGCGTGGGTTTCACCCCCACAACCCAAAGATGTGT
Source organism: Scyliorhinus canicula (assembly GCF_902713615.1). Lineage (NCBI taxonomy): Eukaryota > Metazoa > Chordata > Chondrichthyes > Carcharhiniformes > Scyliorhinidae > Scyliorhinus > Scyliorhinus canicula. Next base: position 73,387,003 of record NC_052161.1, read on the forward strand.
AAGGTAGGTGGATTGAACATGCTAAAATTGCCCCTTAATTGGAAAAAATTAATTCGGTACTCTAAATTTATTTATTTTTTTATTAGAATAGTTCATGTATTCAAGTCTAGGAGTACAAATTGAATCCATAACCAATTAACTGTAAGACAAGAAGAATGCTGTGACTAAGCCAATGTGACACTTACATGATCCACTGTTGTTCTGCATTAACAGTATAACATTCAGGTTAAGAGTACATCAACTCACTGTGTCACAAAATGGAATCACAAACTTTCAATTCCACACTGAGTTCCCACATTTACCATGCCTTTGGCAGAGGCAATGGCAGACCTGCTAGAAGTGTACGAGAGCATGCTTCAAGCTGACAGGATGCCAGAATCCATGAAGAAAGGCATCATTACCCTCATCAACAAGTGGAAGGTAGAAAAGGAGGAAATTAGAAATTGACGACCCATTTCATAGCTGAATGTGGACTATAAAATTACGTGCACGGCCATTGCCAATTGGATCAAGTCTGCTCTGGAGTTGGTGATCCACCCTGACCAGACCTGCATGGTACCTGACAGGAAGATCTCTGATAGCCTTGTGCTACTCAGGCATATGATTCACCATGTACGGGACAGGGAGATGGGCACTTGCCTCATCCATTTGGACCAGCAGAAGGCATTTGACAGAACAGCACAAACCTTCATGATAGAGGTGCTCTCCAAAATGGAGTCTCAGGAGGGAATGCACAATTGGATCCAACTGCTCAACACACAAATCAGTGGTGTGGTTTCAATGGGTCGGAATTGCAAAGCTTTCCTCTCTCCCCTGTCCATCATATGTTGGATAATTCTTTCACAAAGTCCATCAGGAGGATTCAGGCATGATGAATGATGATCCCAGTCAGTAAAGGCATTCAGGTCAAAGTCTCCCTGTAATGGCTAACGCTGTTGTCTTCTGTTCAGATCTACTGTCAGTGTGCAAATGGATGAATACCGTAAACCAGTCTGAATTGGCCTCGAGAGCAACGGAAAATAGTAGCAAGAACAAACCATGTTCTTTGGGAAGTGGGCGAACCGATCTTTTGTCCACTTTCACGGTCAAGTCAGATTGCCTGAAGATGCTGGGGTTATGGGTTGATGGAACCAGGGCATGCACTGCAAACTGGAAGGAGCAAGTCATTATGGTTAATCTAAAACTGGGCATGTGGGAGCAATGTTCCCTCTCTATTATAGCTAAGAAGCAGGTCATCAGATGTTAAGCATTCTTGATGTTTCTATGCATGGTGCCGGTCTAGCCCATCCCTCACTCCCGCGACATGGCTTTCACCTGAGCCACCTTCTTCTTTACCCGGAAGTAGAAAATAGAGAGTGCCTGCAGAGACACAATCTGCAACCCTCCATATAATGGAGGGAAAACGTGCAAATTAATGTGACATCGTCCACGTCTCACTGGCCACCTTTGTGTGGCTGTATCAAGCTGTGTGTAGGCCCAAGGACATTTGGCCCATCATGTTTGTGTTGGCTCTCTGGTAGAACGATTCAATTAGTCCTTCTACCCTGCTCTTCCCCATAGTTCTGTATATTTTTCTCCAACAAGCATTTGTCCAAATTTTTTTAACTTAGCAAATGCTTCCACCACTCATTCAGGCCGTGTATTTCAGATCACAGCAATTCGCTGTCTGAAAGAAATTTTGATCGTCTGAATCTTTTGCCGATCATCTGAAAGCTGTGCCCTCTTGTTCCTGTCCTTTCAACCACTAAAACAGTTTATTCTTATCTATTCTATCAACATTATTCATGATCTTGACCAGCGTTATCAAATCTCCTCTTTGCCTTCTGCTGTCATCAGCTTCTCCAGTCTCAGCACATAACCCAAATGCCCCATCCCTGATAAATTCCAGTAAAATCTTTTCTGCATCCTTTCCAAGGCTTTGACATACTTCCTAAAGTATTATTCCAGAATTAGACACAATACTGCAGCTGAGATCTAATCAGTGTTTTACGATGGTTTAGCATAACTGCCTTGATTTTGTAGTCCCTGCTTATATTAAGAAAGCCAAGGATTCCAATTGCCTTTTCAACAACATTCTGTGCTTGTCCTGTCTACTTAAAAGACATACATATGTACAGCCCGAAGTGTCTGCTCCTGCACCCCCTTGAAAATTTACCATTTAATTAATATTGTAGTGCCACCAAAGACAGGAACATTGAAATGTCATGAAACATATCCAAGGCTAAGATGACATATTTTTGGTGCCTCAGGAAATCAAGAGATAAATTTGAGGAGTGGGAAAGTGAACCTAAAGCCCAAGATCAGCCATCAGCATCATCCTGGCTTGATCATAGCACTCCTGTCTTAATTAATTGGTTATGGAAGCAGCAAATTATGCTACTTTTTGTGCTGCCTTTTGGATGTACGATTAAATTGAGACAGTATTCATTGCAAAAGGTGGATGTAAAAGATTCCATGGTACGACTGAAAAAGAACCAGAATTTTGTTCCAGTGTCCTCATCAACATTTACCCATAAAGCACCACCACCAAAACAGTGGTCAGCTGTCTTGGTTATGTGGCCAAGAAGAGATGATCCTATTGGCTACTTAACAAAATTAAATTTAAGATAACGCATGGGCCATAGCTTACTGTAAGGATGAAGTGCTGACTTGAATGGCAGAGCAGGCTCAACAGGCCATATGGTCTCCTGCTCCTCTTTCAAATAGTCTCCATCCCAACAAGGAAGGAGACGCTGATACAGTGACAATGTCAGTGGACTAGTGATCCTGAGGTCTGGGCTAATGCCCAGGGAAAATGGCTCCATCCATAGTAGCTGGTGGCATTTAAATTTATTTAATAAATCTAGAATAAAATGTTAGTCTCAGTAATGGTGACTGTAAAACAGTTGTCAATTGTCATAAAAAGAACCATCTGGTTCGCTGATATACTGGAAAGGAAGGAAATTTTTCGTCCTTATCTGGTCTGGCCTACACATGATTCCAAATCAACAGCAATGTGATTCACTCTTAAATGTCCTCACAAGCCACTCAATTCTATCAAACCACGACCCGGCATCAACCTAGGCACCAGAAACAACAATGGCATCAACACTGCAAAATCCTCCTTATTAATATCTCATGGTTGTGCCAAAATTGGGAGAGCTGTCTCACAGACTCGTCAAGCAACAGCCCAACATAATCATATTCACAGAATGATACCTTACAGATAATGTCCCAGACATCACCATTTTCCATCCCTCATGTTATGTCCTGTCACCAGGTTTTGCTGGAGGTGAATTGTCTCAGTCCAAGCATATCGCTACAGGAGTTCCTCAGCGGAGTGTCCTAGGCCCAACTGTCTTCAGCTATTTCATTAATAACTTTCCCTCCATCATTAAGATCAGAAGTAGGAATGTTTATTAATGACCCCACAATGTTCCACACCATTCACATCTCCTTAGATACTGAAGCACTCTGTGTCCACATGCTGCAAGAACTGGACAACATTCAGATTTGGGCTGACAAGTGCCAAGCAACATGCTAATCACACAAATGGCAGGCAATAAACATCTCCAACAAGAGAGAATCTAACCATTGCCCTTGCAGCACGATAACACATTGGTTAGCACTATTGCCTCACAGCGCCATGGACTTGGATGACTGTCAGTGCAGAATTTGCACGTTCTCCTTGTGGGTTTCCTCCAGGTGCTCCGGTATCCTCCCACAAGTCCCGAAAGACGTGCTTGTTAGGTGAACTGGACATTCTGAATTCTCCCTCAGTGTACCCGAATAGGCGCTGGAGTGTGGTGACTAGGATTTTCACAGTAACTCCAACTCAATCTATGAGTTTGCAGATGATATGACTAGTGGGTTGTATCTCAAACAACGCCGAATCAGACTATAGCAGGGAGATAAATCACTTGGTTGCATTGTGTACCGAAAACGACCTCTCTCTAAATGTCGGAAAGACCAAGGAACTGATCATCGACTTCAGGAAGCATTGCACGACACACACTCCTGTATGCGTCAATGGCACCAAAGTGGAGCTTTAAGTTCCGAGGGGTCACCATCACCAACAGGCTGTCCTGGTCCACTCACGTTGATGCAACAAAGCCCAACAACTCTCTACTTCCTTCAGAAGCTAAAGACATTTGGCACGTCTGCATCAACTCTCACAAACGTCTACAGATGTGCCACAAAGAGCATCCTATCTGGCTACATCACAGCTTTGTATGGCAACTGCTCAGCACAAGATCGCAAGAAACTGCAGTGTGGTAAACTGAGCACAACACATAACACAAACTTGCCACCCACACATTGATTCTGTCTAAACCTCCCGCTGCCTCAGCAGACCCCTCCCACCCAGGTATTGCCTTCTTCCAGACCCTTCCATCAGGCAGAAGAAACAGAAGTCTGAAAACCCACACATCCATACATAGGAACAGCTTCTGCCCCACAGCTTCTTCCCCACAGCTACTAGACTCAACGACTCTCTCTCGGACTGATCTGTTCCCTGAAAGAACACTATTCACAACGCCCTATGCTGCTCTTGCTCAGGTATTTGCTTTGTTTGGCCCTTTGTTCCGCACTGTAACCAATCATTGTTTGTCGATGTACTATTTGTCAATGTATTCTGTCGATTATTCTTTTTTTGTCTACTATGTACGTGCTGTGTACGTTCCCTTGGCCGTAAAAAAATACTTTTCACTGTACTTCGGTACATGTACAATAAATCAAATCAAATCACTTAATTGCAGTGTTAATGCAAGACTACTTGTGACACTAATAAAGATTGTTATTATTATTGACATTCAATGGCATTACCATCACTGAATCCCCCACCATTAACATCCTGGGAGTTATCAATGACCAGAAACTGAACTGAACGAGCCATATAAAGACTGTGTCTACAACGACAGGTCAGAAGCTCAGAATTCTGCGAAGAGTGAGTCATCTCCCGACTCCCCAAAGCCTGTAACCCATCTACAAGGCACAAGTCAGGTGCGTGATGGAATATTCTTCTCTCGCCTGGGTGAGCGCAGCTCCAACTGCACTGAAAGAGCACAACACCACAAAGCATCACGCTTGATTAGCATACTATCCACTACCTTCAACATTCACTCTCTCCACGACAGATGCATAGCCGCGGCAATGTGTACAATCTGTAACAGTGTTTTTCAAAGTCAGGGACGCCACGCATGGGTGGGTCATGGGAATTGAAAAATGGATCGCCAAAAATGATCCCCAAAGATCAACTGATCTTTTTTTTCTCCCGTTTTGCGACCCTAAACTGATCCTGTTCCAAAAAAATGCACAATCATAAGGTTAAATTTAATACCAAGTCAAATATATAAATGCAATATTTCACTATGAAATTAGATATTTGGAATGGCTGTGGGATCGGCTGTGGCATAGTATTGGATAACGGTCTGGTTCCATTTGGTTTATACTGCGTATTTTGTAGAACGCTCTATTACAATGAGGACCCCTCAGACGATGGCATGGCCAGAATGAGGGTTTTTGATGTGGAGGAAAAGCTTAGCATTGCCTCATACAATTGAAGTTAAGTGCACTTTATGAAAAGAAAAGGTAGGAATTGGGAGAGAGGTGTATTTTTAAATGTTCAGTGAATCCAGTTTAGATTGCAACTGCCTACGATCGTATCTGCCGCCAGGAAGGCAGGATCTTTTAGCACTGGGGAGCTGAACTCAGAGACCAGGTCGGCATTTTGAAGGGGTGCTCCGATCTCTAAGTGAGCTTGTGGGTCCCCCACACTCTCCCCGCTCCCCCTCACCCCCTCACTCCAATGGGCAATGTCACACACATGGACACCACCCCTCACCCTCCAAGTGAGGGCACTATGCCATGGGGGTTCCTGGAGGTCCCACCTCTTCAGCACTCCCTCCCTTCCAGGACCATCACCCATCACCCCCCAACCTCCTGGACGCCCCGACTTACGTGCCCTGCACTCCCCCACCCACTAAACCACCCCCCACCCTCATTTCATGGGCATGGCCCCCCTCGCCCCTGACCCTTGGTAGTGTCATCCTGGCACTCGGGCACCCTTGCACCGCCACCCTGGCACCCAGACAGTGCTCCAGCCAGCTTGGGAGTGCGATCTGCGCACTTTGGCAGTGCCAGAGTGGCAGTGACAAGGTGCCAGCTGGGCAGTGCCAAGGTGCCCGTGTTCCAGAGGGAGGGCCCCCTGCCCTTACCCTGATCACCCAAGGGTGTCCGATGGTCCGGGAGACCCCCCAGTGCTGTTCCGTCTGGACCCCGTTTGTGTGGGCCAGCACTGATCGGCACCTCGCTGCAGCCGCCCTTGGGAGGCCAGAGAATCTAAGGCGGCCAGTGGATCCCGGGCAGGTAGGTCTCAAATAGGTTTACGACCGACTTCCGGGAATGGCGTTTGGTCTCGCCCATTTGGAGCGGAGTTCAACTCCAACATCTCGGGGGGCTTTGGTGAATACCGCGAGGCACGGAAGCTGTTGCAGGCCTCAACCGGGATTTTCCAGCTGTGTTGTGCTCTCGCTGGAGTGTAATGTGGCTAGAGAACTTCACCACATGTTCTATATCGATCCAGCGCTACCAGATCAGTGATGTGACCATCAATTCACACGACACGAAGTTGGAAGTGAACAGTGGTTTTAATGATCTTACAACGGAGCCTGCCTGTGACGAGATGAACTGGCAGGCAGGCTCAGACTGCCAGGCTTTATACTTCCAGTTAGTGGGAGTAGCCATGCGCGGAGCCAAGGGTGGAGCCCAGTACAAACTCCTCATCTCCCCCTAGGGGCAGAGCCGCGCAACTGCTCGTATACCGAGCTTATGCAGACACAGTACATCATATATAATAACAGTGTGAATAACACGGACTGTGATTCACCACATTCACCCCCTGTAAAAATTGAGTCCAGCGGGGTTGATGTGTTTACCAATTCCCAATTGCGAATTACAAGTTACAAGTTACAATTTACAGGTTATAAATTACAGGTCAAGTCAATCTGGCGGTCGAGTCGTCCTCTGGGATCGACGAAGCATCGGGGTTGCAGCCTCTTCTGGTGGCTGGGCGGGTGGCGGTCGGCGAGGGAACCATGGCAGACTCCGGGGGTGATTCGGCCAGAGCTTCGTATCCGACTGGTTCGACAGGTGATGGGGAGCGCCGGAAACCCAATGGTGCAGGGGCGTGGAGCACGGGTAGCGGAACTGCAGGCATGGGGGCGCCTGGCGTGGGGGGTTGGGAGGGGTATAGTGTGAGGGGTATCTCAGCGGCGGTGGTGTCGGAGTTGGATCCTGCAGGTGCCAGGTCCCGGAGGGAAACAGTGTCCTGACGGCCGTCAGGGTACTCTATAAATGCGTAATGTGGGTTTGAATGGAGCAGGAGCACTCTCTCTATGAGTGGGTCAGTCTTGTGAGTCCGGACGCGCTTCCGGAGGAGAACCGGGCCCGGTGTCTTTAACCATGCTGGGAGCAAAACCCTCGTGGTAGTGCCCCTGGAAAAAACAAATAGCCGCTCGTGAGGGGTCTAGTTGGTGGCCGTACTTAGGAGGGACCTAATAGCATGGAGCGCGTCGGGGAGAACTTCCTGCCAATGGGAGGTCGGGAGCTTCCTGGACAGGAGGGTCAGTAGGACGGTCTGCCAGACCATCTAGTTCTCCCTCTCCACCTGCCCGTTCCCCCTGGGGTTGTAGCTTTGTAGCTGGTAGTACTGATCAGTAGTACTGATGCAGCTCGTCGCTCATAAAGGACGAACCCCTGTTGCTGTGTCCGTAGCTGGGGAAACCAAACAGGGTGAAGATACCATGCAGGTCCCTAATGACTGCATGGGAGGTCATATCGGGGCACGGGATAGCAAAGGGAAAACGAGAGAACTCGTCGATGACGTTAAGGAAGTACACATTCCTATTGGTCGAGGGGAGAGGCCCTTTGAAATCGATAGCGAAGCGTTCAAAGGGCCGAGAAGCCTTGACCAGGTGGGCCCTGTCTGGTCTATAGAAGTGCGGTTTGCACTCCGCACAGATCGGGCAGTCCCTGGCGATAGCTTTCACCTCCTCTGTGGAGAAAGGTAGATTTCGGGCTTTGACGTAGTGGACGAGCCGGGTGACCCCCAGGTTGCAGAGGTCATCGTGAATAGCTTTCAGGTGGTCGTCTTGCGCACTGGCGCACGTGCCGTGGGACAGGGCATCTGGGGGCTCATTGAGCTTCCCCGGTCGGTACATAATATCGTACTTGTAGGTGGAGAGTTCGATCCTCCACTGTAAGATCTTATCATTTTTGATCTTGCCCCTTTGAGAGTTGTCGATTCACCGCCCGCATGGCCGCTTTGGCGATGTCCTCCTTGATACGAGTGAAGGCCTGGCGAGCCTCATCCGATAGAGGCAAGAGTGTGGCCTTAAATAGCGGGCGGGCTTTGTCCGCATATTGAGGGACCCACTGGGCATAATACGAGAAGAATCCCAGGCACCTTTTGAGGGCCCTGGAACAATGAGGGAGAGGGAGTTCTAAGAGGGGGCACATACGGTCCTGGTCAGGGCCCAGGACTCCGGTCTCCACGACATAGCCGAGGATGGCTAGCCTGGTCGTGCGGAAAACGCATTTCTCCGTGTTATACGTGAGGTTGAGTTTCTGGGCAGTCTGGAGAAATCGATCGAGGTTAGCGTCGTGGTCCTGTTGGACGTGGCCGCAGATGGTGATGTTATCCAGGTACGGAAACGTGGCCCGCAGCCCGTACTGGTCCACCATTCGGTCCATTGCTCGTTGGAACACCGAGACCCCATTAGTGACGCCAAAGGGAACCCGGAGGAAGTGGAAGAGGCAGCCTCAAACGCCGTGAAGTGGCGGTCTTCCGGGCGGATTGGGAGCTGATGGTATGCAGACTTCAGATCCACCGTAGAAAAGACTTTATAGTGGGCGATCTGATTCACCATGTCTGCAATTCTGGGGAGGGGATACCCATCAAGGAACGTGAACCGATTAATGGTCTGGATATAGTCCACTACCATTCGGAATTTTTCCCCGGTCTTGACGACCACCACCTGAGCTCTCCAGGGACTGTTACTGGGCTCTATGATCCCCTCATGTGGAAGTCTATGGACCTTGGTTCTAATAAACACCCTGTCCTGCAGGCTGTATCGCCTACTGCGAATGGCTATGGGTTTGCAGTCCGGCGTGAGATTGGCAAAGAGTGGAGGGGGGTCGATTTTTAGGGTGGCGAGGCTGCAACCGCCGAAGCTGAGTGTGAGGCTTTTGAGGTTGCACTGGAAATCGAGTCCCAGTAGGAGTGGGGCGCAGAGTTCAGGGAGCACGTACAGCTGGAAGTTTGAATAGCTAGTGCCCTGGATCGTTAGGGTCGCGACAGTGCACCCTTTGAGGTGAACAGAGTGGGAGCCTGAAGCGAGGGAGATCGTTTGCCGTGCATGGAAAATAGGGAGTGAACAGCATCTTACCAGTTCTGGGTGTACGAAGCTCTCGGCGCACCCGGAGTCGAAGAGGCACGGTATCCTGTACCCGTTGATTTCAACGGTCATCATGGAGTTGCGGAGGTGCTTTGGACGCGACTGGTCCAGTGTCACTGCTCTGAGTTGCGGGTAGTCGGCGGCTCGATCAGTTGTGCTGGAGTGGCCCCGTGATGACTGCCCTCTGAGTTCGTAATCTTCTAGTCGAATTTCTGAGTTGGAAGAAGATGGCCGCCCCCGTGGATCGCACGTGGCGGGCGGCGAGGAAGATAGCGCCCAAGATGGAAGCCCCCATGAGTCGCACGTGGCCGGCCGCGTGGAGGGGGGTTGCCAAGATGGCGACCCCCATGAGTCGCACGTGTCATTTGGGGGCGGAATCGGAGTACAGGCCGCAACATTTCGGGGCCTGCGAGCCTGTGGATTCTGGAAACGGGTGCTCTGGGCTGCGGGGGAGTTAGAAGAGGAGGTCTGTTGCCAGGCAGACCTGGGCATAGTGTCCCTTGCGACCGCAGCTGCTGCAGGTCGCGTTATGGGCCGGGCAGTACTGCCGTGGGTGCTGGGGCTGCCCGCAAAAGTGGCACACTGGGTCTGCGTGATGGCTGGGTGGCCGTGTGGCGCAGGCCTGAGGCAGTCGCTGGTCGGGGGACCAGGATGGGGTAGTTTGGTCCGCGGGGAATGAGGTGAGGCTGCGGAATGAGACCTCCATAGTGGTAGCTAGTTCTACGGTGTCCTCGGAGTTCTGGGTCCCTTTTTCTAACAACCGCTGGCGCACATAATTCGATCTGAGGCCTGCCACGTACACATCCCTAACAGCAAGTTCCATGTGCTGTTCGGCTGATACAGCCTGATAATTACAGTCCCGAGCTAAAATCTTTAACTCCGCAGGAATTCTTCTAACGTCTCCACATGGCGCTGGGTCGTAAAAATATGGCGCGCGTAGACCTCGTTGATGGGCCTCACGTACATTCGATCTAGCATGGCTAGGGCCCCTGTATAAGAGTTGGTACTATTTAGTTGAGAAGACATACGGTGGCTCACCCTTGCGTGCAGTAGACCGAGTTTCTGCTCCTCTGTAGTTTCTGGAGTACTTGATTCAGCCAGGTAGGCCTTAAAACATCTGAGCCAGTACTGGAAGATTTCTCTTGCCTCTGCAGCCTGCGGGTCAAGTTCCAGTCGGTCAGGTTTGAAGGCTGATTCCATAGTTGTTTCTTGAATTGTTTCTTCGATTTCTTCTTATCTATTTCTTCTTGTTTCCTAAGATCATTAAATTGACACGACACGTAGTTGGAAGTGAACAGTGGTTTTAATGATCTTACAATGGAGCCTGCCTGTGACGAGATGAACTGGCAGGCAGGCTCAGACTGCCAGGCTTTATACTTCCGGTTAGTGGGCGGAGCCATGGGTGGAGCCCAGTACAAACTCCTCATCTCCCCCTAGGGGCAGAGCCGCGCAACTGCTCGTATACCGAGCTTACACAGACACAGTACATCATATATAATAAAAGTGTGAATAACACGGACTGTGATTCACCACAATCAGCAAATGTGTTTCGGTAGGTGGGATGGTACACAGGGTGTGAAATCCCCAGATCGATTAAGCATTCTTTTGTTACTTTGGAGCCCTGTTAAATCTCGGATGAGAGTTGGAAATATCCAATTGGACAAAACCAGCGATTTCAGTGTCAGCGGTGTGAAACTGTTGGAAATTTACAATATGCAAGGTGGAATTGTGTTGCCATGCAACACCTTGGCTTTAAGTATGCAGAGCTGAATGCAATATGCTGTCATCAGCGAGGATGACCAATTGAATTCATTTCAAATGCATAAAGATGAGTACAGGCTCACCCAAGTAGGAAGTGAACATGGTGTGGGTAACATAGAACAGTACAGCACAGAACAGGCCCTTCGGCCCTCGATGTTGTGCCGAGCCATGATCACCCTACTCAAACCCACGTATCCACCCTATACCCGTAACCCAACAACCCCCCCCCCCCTTAACCTTACTTTTTAGGACACTACGGGCAATTTAGCATGGCCAATCCACCTAACCCACACATCTTTGGACTGTGGGAGGAAACCGGAGCACCCGGAGGAAACCCACGCACACACGGGGAGGACGTGCAGACTCCACACAGACAGTGTCCCAGCCGGGAATCGAACCTGGGCCAGCATTTAGTAAAAGTGGGTTGCTGGAAAAAAGTTTGAAAAACACTTATCTACAAGATGCGCTGCAGGAACATGGTAAAAGAAAATAATTTTTCTTTGGGAAAACATGTAATTAAGAGTTGGTTACATTCCTGCCCTTTAGTCCTTTAGATTAAGAACTTTGTTTCAGGTAGTAAACAGAGACCGCCCGTCCAAGACAAAGCTCTACCTACCACCTTTCTTCATCCTCATTCCAAATGCACTGGAAATATGGCAGCACGGTAGCACAAGTGATTAGCACTGTGGCTTCACAGCGCCAGGGTCCCAGGTTCGCTTCTCTGCTGGGTCATTGTCTGTGCGGAATCTGTACGTTCTCCCCATGTCTGCGTGGGTTTCCTCCGGGTGCTCCGGTTTCCTTCCACAGTCCAAAGACGTGCAGGTTAGGTGGATTGGTCATGATAAGTTGCCCTTAGTGACCAAAAAAGGTTAGGAGGGGTTAATGGGTTACAGGGATAGGGTGGAAGCGAGGGCTTAAGTGGGTCGGTTCAGTCTTGATGAGCCGAATGGCCTCCTTCTGCACTGTATGTTCTACGTAACTCTACGTAAATAGCAAGCACTATCTGAAAATGCATTTTCAAAGAAAAAAAGTGGCTGCACCAGCAAAGTAGACAATAAATTTTGACTCTGCAATTCCCCACTCCAAAACAAGTGCAGAACATGACACAAAGTGTTGAAAGATAAAACAAAACCAAAAAATACTAGCCATTGAGAGCTTCCTTGTCTCACCCAGTCTAAAGGCTGAAAGAGGCATCAGTGGGGTTAAGTTTAAGTGTCTTCCAAAGTACCACTGCCACTTCTGGAGAAATCCAGAAACAACTCAACTTCCTCTGCAAAAAGGGGAAAACAAAACAGCAGCTTCATTTTCAGCTCAACTCTGTCATCCAAATTGGAAACAGCAAAGTGTACTCAATATGTGACTTGACATAATCTCCAATGTGCTGTATATTTTGCATATGAAGATCATTGCGATTTGAAAAAAAATTAACAAAATTCAGACTTCAAAAATACAAGTAGCTGTGAAAGCTTAAAGCTTTAAAAGGAATTTTGAAAACATGATTAGTACTGAAACTGAATTCTGGTATGTTTCTTAATCCATGGAATTGTGGCTATCAGAACTATTTAAGAATGCTCCTTTGTATTAAAACAGCTTGAACGTTAAATCATGTTTTTGGAATCGCTTTAAATGGGACATGTCTCTGTATATAGAAAGGAGCAGCAGTCACAACATTGAACCCAGAGAAACACCACCATATACTTCCATCCCCCTAACAAATCTGAATTCCACAGGAATATCCTCTGAAGTTCTCATCTTTTATGGTGTGCCGCTAAGGTCTCAATCTATACAAGTGTTCCATATATTGTATGCCACATATTAAATAAATTGCGTTTTTGACTAGTTTCCGAACCCCGAAAAAAACATTATGCGCCATCTCTGAAAACATCACTTCAAATTTTGATTCAGCAGAAAATGTGGTTATTTTTAACAAAAACTGGCAACATTAGCCAAAATGTGCAAAATAAGGCCCCTTTACCTTGACTTGGAGATAACTGAGCAAGTTGCAGGTCTTAGGTAGCAAAGCATAGAAACTTAATTTGTTAATCGTTTTAAAATGACTATGTTAAGAAAAATGGGAAAATAACTGAGCACGGTGTTTACAAATTTGTCAAAAAGCATGCTATTTAGGGAATGTGCACGTCACTTGCAACATTGAAACGGCAAACATGTCCCCAATCAAATTTATCAAGGAACAGATGGAAAATCACCAATAAAACATTGAATGGAATGGCAGAATTGGAGATGTTAAGAATTCCTTCAACATAGGTTATCGATTCAACTATTGCAAAAACTAGGGAAGACTTAAAATAGTAGACCAAAAAATGCTCTGAAATTATTCCACAAGACTGACAGAATAATGGTCATCAGTTCAGCTTGGCTGCAAATTTTTCCATTGCTTTCTCATGTCAGTTGTCCATCAAGGCTAAATCGCTGGCTTTGAAAGAAGTTCAAGGCAGGCCAGCAGCACGGTTCAATTCCCGCACCAGCCTCCCCGAACAGGCATCAGAATGTGGCGACTAGTGGTTTTTCACAGTAACTTCATTTGAAGCCTACCTGTGACAATAAGCGATTTTCATTTTCATGCAGAACCAAGCTGATACAGGTGTTCATGACAACAATTTTGAATTTGCACCAGCCAGTGGTTAGGAGGGGGTGACTATGGGTGAGGCAGATAAAGGGATCCAAGATTGAGGGTTGCATGAGCCTCAGCCCTTGTCCTTGTCCAACAGGTTTGAGATTCTTGCTCCTTGTGTGGACAAGAGCATGGGCTGTGAGAAGGATGAGCAAACAGACCACAAAACCATGATACAGGGAGTCATTCAAGTGCGGGGGGTGGGGGGAGGAGAGAAGTGTAGTCGTAATTGGGGATAGTATAGTTAGGGGCATAGACACTTTTCTCTGTGACCAGGATCGAGGTTGTATTGCCTATCTGGTGCCAGGGTTCGGGATATCTCACCTCGACGGCAGAGGAATGAATCCAGTTGCCTCGATCCATATAGGTACCAACGGCATAGGTAAAACAAGAATAGAGTTTCTACTGAGGGAATATGAGCAGCTGGGGACTAAATTTAAAAGCAAAACCAAAAAGATAATAATCTCCAGATTACCACCTGAGCCATGAGCTAATTGGCACAGATTCAATAAGATTAAAGAGTGACTCAAATGTTGTTGTGGGAGAAATGGATTTGAATTGATGGGACATTGGTACCAGTTTCGATGGAACAGTCTTCACCTGAATCATGCTCAGACCAGAGTCCTGGCGAATCGCATAACTGCAGATAAGGCTTTAAATTACATAGTGGAGGGGGTTCAGTTGCATGGAACATTAGAAAATCGAAGTTGAAAGAGAAGGTAGGAGTGCAGGTTAGTGACGAGGTAGATTGTTACCAGAAGTAAAAGGAAGGGACAGAATTGTGAACGTCATATTGTACCAAGGAATCAGAGAAGAAAAGGGAAATTTGATAATAGAACACAAAGGTTTTGTGCCTGAACGCACAAAGCATTCGGAACAAAATTAATGAGATAGCAGCGCAAAAAGAGACAAAGGGATATGATTTGGTTGCAATTACTGAGACATGGTTACAAGTGACAAAGTCTGGGAGTTGAATATCCAAGGGTACTCAGTATTTCGGAATGATAGGCAGAAAGGAAAGGGAGGTGATGTAGCTTTGTGTGTAAAGGAAGGGATCAGTGCTCTAATGAGATATTATATAGACACTGGAGATCAAGATGTGAAATCAGTCTAGGTAGAAATAAGAAATAGCAAAGCCAAGAAGTCTCTGGTGGGAGTAATCTATAGGACCCTAACAGTAGTTCCACAGTGGGGCACAGTATAACCTGTAAATATTGGAGGCGTGCAATAAAGGTGCGACAATAGTTATGGATGATGTCAAAATACATATCGAGTGGATTGATTAAATTGGCAAGGGTATCATCAAGGAATGTTCATTGAATGTATTAGAGATAGTTTCTTGGCCTCATAGCTAAGGATCCTCTAGGGAAGAGCAATCATAGCACGGTAGAATTTCAAATTCAGTTTGAGGGCAAGGAGCTGACGTCCCATACTGGTGTTCTGCAGTTACTGGAGTTAAACAAGAGTAATTGCATCAGTATGACTACAGATTTGGCCCTAGTAGATTGGGCGGGGAGACTAAAAGATATGACAGATGATGAACAGTGGCAGATGTTTAAGGAGATATTCAATTTGTCCCAACTAAAATATATTCCAAACAGGAAAGAAGATTGTAAGAGGGGGGAAAACATCCATGGCTGAGCAAGGAAGTTAAAGATAACATAAAGACAAAAACTAAGGCATATCATATTGCAAATGCTAGTGGCAGGCTGGAAGATTGGGAAATTTCAACAACGGTAACTAAAAGCAGCCAAGGCAATTTTTTTTAAATAAAGTATTTTTATTCAATTTTTTTTAGCATTTTAACATTTTACAAAACAAAAAAACATTACACCCCCCAAATAAAATAAATCATGCACCAACCTCACCTCCCCAACGCCCCCACCCCAACAGTTGACCGTAACTAGCTCTCTGAAAAATAAACAAACCCCATCTCTTATGGAACCCCTTATTTGCCCCTCTTAGGGCAAATTTCACCTCAAGATATAAGAACTCCATTAGATCCCTCAGCCACACCAAGGCACAGGATGGAGAAGCTGACCTCCACCCTCACAGAATCCATCAGGGAGTGATCAACGAGGCAAAAGCTAAAACATCTGCCTCCACGTCTGTCTGCAAATCCGTCAGGTCCGACACCCTGAATATGGCCCCCAGGGAACTCGGCTCCAAATTCACAAGCAGGAGCGACAAAATGGTGTTGAAAAACAACTCTCAAAATTTCTCTAACTTCAGACATGACCAGAACATGTGCATATGATTAGCAGGGCCCCTCTCACACCGTTCACAGCTATCCTCTACCCCCTCAAACAGCCGTTTCATCCATGACTTTGTCAAATGCACCCTGTACACAACTTTCAATTGTATCAACCCCAGCCTTGCGTAAAAGGTTGAGTCATTCACCCTCCGCAGCACTTAATACTATTGTCCCTCCTCCAGCACCATCCCCAACTTCTCCTCCTACTTGGCCTTAAACCCCTCCTCCATAGACACCTTTTCCTCCTCCAAAATATTCCATAAATCGCCCAGACAACCCCTTTCTCCAACCCCGTTACTGACAGCACCACCTCCAACAACGAGGAGGCAGGCACTGTCGGAAAAGTCGGAAAAATCTTTAACAAAATCCCGCACCTGTAGATTATTAAAGAAAACTAGTGCAAAATATAAAACAGATGGATTAATCTTCTATAAGTATATAAAAGGGAAGAGAGTAGCTAAAGTGAATGTTGGTCCCTTGGAGAATGAGACCAGGGGGTTAATAGTGGGGAACACAGAAATAGTGGTGACATTAAATCAATAATTTGCCTCAGTTTTTGTGGTGAGATAATAAAAAGGGAGGAACTTAGAACAATCATCTTCAATAGTGGAAAAGTACTTGACAAACTATTTTGATTGAAGGCTGACAGGCCCCAAGGCCTGATACCCTATATCCAAGGGTCTAAAAGGAAGTGGCAATGGAGATAGCGCATCCATTGGTTATAATATTCCAAAATTCCTGGATGCAGGAAAGGTTCCAGTGGATTGGAAAAATGCTAACATCCTTTTACAAAAGTGGAGGGAGGCAGAAACTATAGACCAGTTAGTTCAACATCTGCCGTTGGAAAATTGTCAGAACTCGTTATTAAGAAATAGGAGGACTTTTAGAAAGTGAATACAATAGATCAAGAGTCAGAATGGTTTCACTGTGGTGATTAGGAAATCTTAGGAAATTGGATTATAAATGTAGTGGGCGATTTAAGAGTTAAAAGCCTGGGGTCAGTGCAGTTTGTCTAGGAAAGCACCCACAGATTTAATGATTTGCAGCCTGCCTTCAGAGATACTGGACTGGATTCTCCATTTCAGTGGCTTGAGTGCCAGCTGAAACAGAGAATTACTGGGCCAAAAGCGGCCGGAGAATGGCCACATCTGTGGCCACACATGCACACGGCGATGACCTGCAGCAGTCACACCGTACAACATGGTGCCAGCCGTGCGCGGATCCGACCTGACAAATACTGCCCCACAGGTCACTCCCTGGCCATCCCCCACCAGTCCCCCCAGACTTCGCGGAAGCTTATGTGGCGACCCCCATTGGGGGCAGGGCATTGTGGGAGGGCATTCCGACGACGCGCCAATGCCGTTGCAAAGGCCTGCAGCGGGCAACGCGATGACGCCATTTCAGATGGGGCGGAGACTCAAAAAGCACATCTAACCGCTGCCACCCCCAATTTAGGCGCCGGAAAAGATTCTCCGCCTGATCGGCAATTACAATATCGACGTTCGGCAACAGAGAATCCCGCTCACTGTTTATTTCATCTCGAGAAGCTGAGGTCAGTTCAGAGAGAGTAGAGCCATTTTGGATAGAAGTTTTAGTGTAATGGGGAATACTGAAAGCAAAGCTCTAATCTGGCGAAGCCTGTGTGACCACAATAGAGGTTTTCTTTCCCAGTGAGATACCTGGAAAAGTGCTGATATTTAAAAACAGAGCAGCCATTTAAAGGCCTTCAGGTAGAGTATGAAGGGGTTCTCACAAGAGCCAGAATCAGCTTTGTAATGCTAGTATCACTTTATGCCTTGCTTGTTTAAACTGGATTGAGAGCAGTACGAGTATTTTCTTGTTATTTAATGGGAAATTAAATAGTAGTTTTAAGGTGTACGTGTAAGCAGTTCTTTTCAGGTTTGAAGTTAAAAAGTTTATCATAAAATTATAGAATTTACAGTGCAGAAGGAGGCCATTCGGCCCATCGAGTCTGCACCGGCTCCTGGAAAGAGTACCCTACCCAAGGTCAACATCTCCACCCTATCCCCACAACCCAGTAACCCCACCCAACACTAAGGGCAATTTTGGACACTAAGGGCAATTTATCATGGCCAATCCACCTAACCTGCACATCTTTAGACTGTGGGAGGAAACCGGAGCACGCGGAGGAAACCCACGCACACATGCAGAGGATGTGTAGACTCCGCACAGACAGTGACCCAAGCCAGAATCGAACCTGGGACCCTGCAGCTGTGAAGCAATTGTGCTATCCACAATGCTGCCGTGCTGCCGTACTTGCCAACCAAGTGCTGAGCAATGACCATCTCCAACAATAGGGAATCTAGTCATCGCACCAAACATTCAACAGCATTGCCATTGGTGAATCCTCCATCAACAACATCTGGGGGGGTTACGACTGACCCGAAACTGAACTGGCTCAACATGTAAAAACTGGGTCAGGTCAGAAGCTGGGAATTCTGTGGTGAGCAATACACCTCCTGATACTGCCCCAATCCCCCCACGCCAATTAACCATATACAAAGCACAGGTGCAAAGCGATACTCTCTACAGTACACTCTCTGCAGTACAGCGGAGTGCAGCTACAAAAAGTCAAGAAGCTTGACCCAATCTAGTTCAAGGCAGCCCGTTCAATAGTCACTCCACTCACCACATTAAAACATTAATTCCCTCCACTAATAGCGCACATTGGCAGCTGCAATGTACAAGTCTTTCTTTCTAAATTCATTTTTATTGGATGTGGGCTTCACTGGCAATGCCAGCATTTGTTGCCAATCCCTAATTGCCCTTGAGAAGGTGGTGGTGAGCTGCTTTCTTTAACCACTGTAGTCTCCACGGTGCCGTCAGGGAAAGTGTTGCAGGATTTTGACCCAGCAACAGTGAAGGAACAGCAATGTATTTCCAAGGCAGGGTTGTGAGTGACTTGGAGGGGAGAATCCAGGTGGTCCCATGTACCTGTTGCCCTTGTCCTTCTAGACAGCAGTGGTCATCGGTTTGGAAGGTACTGCCTAAGGAGCTTTCATGAGTTCCTGTGGTGCATCTTGTTGATGGTACACATTGCTGCTGCTGTGTATAGGTCTGTGATGGAGGGAGTGAATGTTTGTGGCAGGGGTTCCAATCAAGCGAGCTACCTTGAGAACTTGGAGAATAGGCAGAACTTGAGAATCATTGGGCTCCCGGAGGGATCCGAAGGAGCAGACGCTGGAGCATACATAGCGGCCATGTTCGACAATCTGCTTGGGGAATGGGGCATTCCCCCGACCCTTGGAGGTGGACAGGGCTCACAGAGCGCTCGCGAGGAAGCCGCGAATGGGAGACTCCCCGAGGGCAATGGTGGTGAGATTCCACAGGTATTTGGATAAGGAGCGTATTTTACAGTGGGCCAAGCAGACACGGAGCTGTAAATGGGACAACATTATCCTACGGATCTATCAGGACCGGAGTGCGGAGGTGGCCAGGAGAAGAGCCAGGTTTAACTAGATCAGGTTGACCCTTTTCAGAAACAGGTGAAGTTTGGGCTGTTGTATCCGGCCTGTCTCTGGGTCACATACAAGGAGCAACATTTCTATTTCGAATCGTCTGAGGAAGTGCTGGACTTCGCAAATAGGAAAGGACTGGTGTCGGACTGAGAACTTTGAACTCTGCTGCAATGTTTATGTTTAAAACAAGTTTGTTGTTTTTCATTTTGTGGAAGTTATTTGTACGGCCTGCTGTATTGATCTGGGGCCAGTTTCAGAGCTGAGTGAGTTAAAGTTTGCATTTGCACTGTTGGGTGGTGGAGGTGTGTTTGTTCAGATGCTGGACTTTTTCTTTGTTCAACTTGGGTTTTTTTTTCTCTGTCGGGCAATTGTGTTGGGACTGTTTTTCATTTGAATATGTAAGTATGAACAGGGGGAGGAAACAATAGGTGGGAGAATGTCTGGCGCCAGGGGCGAGGGCCACCAAGCTAGCTGGGCAGGCTAGCTTACGGAAGTGTAGTGAGGGATGAGCAGATGTTAGGCTCATCCAAGGCGTTGATTTATTTTGTGCTGTTACGAGGGGGGGGGAACTGTTCTGCTGACGAGGGAGGGACTTTTGCTGAGGGACAGAGAGGAGGTCGGGGGCAGAGGCTGCCTGGGAGCGGGCCGGTGGAGGCGTGGGACGCGGGCTGGCCCAAGAGAGGGGTGGCTGATCAGCGAAGGGGGGGGGGGGTGCGATGAGCCCCCCAACTGGACTGATCACCTGGAATGTAAGAGGGCTCAATGGGCTGGTCAAGAGGGCACCCGTGTTCGCGCATTTGAGAGGACTGAAGGTGTACGTGGTAATGCTGCAGGAGACGCACCTCAAGAGTAGCTGACCAGATTAGATTAAGGAACGGGTGGGTCGGACAGGTTTTTCACTCGGGAGTGGACTTGAAGACAAGAGGGGCCGCGATCCTGATCAACAAGCAAGTATTGTTTGAGGCGGGAAGAATAGTTTTGGATGTGGGAGGCTGATACATTATGGTCAGTGGGAAATTGGAGGGGGTGCAGGTGATACTAGTAAATGTCTATGCGCCAAACTGGGACGATGTGGAGTTTATAAAGAGGATGCTGGGGAAGATACCGGACCTGGATTCGCATAAACTGGTCATGGGAGGGGACTTCAACACAGTTATTGAGCCTGGTTTAGACCGGTCAAGCTAAAAAACGGGCACGATGCCAGCAATGGCTTAGGAACTAAAAGGGTTTATGGAGCAGATGGATTGGGGTGGGGGGGGGGGAAGGAGACCCATGGAGATTTGGACAGCCAAGAGTGAAGGAGTTCTCCTTCTACTCACACATGCATAAAATGTACTCCTGGATTGATTTCTTTATTCTGAGGAGAGCTCGACTGAAGGGTGTGGTGGACATGGGGTACTCAGCGATCACAATCTCAGACCATGCCCTCCACTGGGTTGACCTGCAGGTTCGTAAAGACAGTAACCAGCGCCTGCACTGAATGTTAGACGTGGGACTTCTAGCTGACGAAACGGTGTGCGGGCGGTTGAGGAAATGTGTTCAGAACTACCTGGAGGTCAAAGACACGGGGGACATTTCGGCAGCGGCGGTCTGGGAGGCATTTAAGGCGGTGGTTAGAGGGGAGCTGATCTCGATACAGGCCCACAGGGAGAAGGTAGACAGGGCAGAGACGGACCGACTAGTAAAGGAGATACTTCAGGTTGACAGGAGGTATACAGAGACCCCAGAGGCAGGGTTTTTAAGGGAACGGCGGAGGCTACCTGCGGAGTTTGGTTTGTTAACCACATGAAGGGCGGTAGAGCAGCTGAGAAAGGCGAAGGGGGCAATTAATGTGCATAGAGAGAAGGCCAGCAGAGTTCTTGTACAGCAGCTTAGAAAGAGGGATGCAGCCAGGGAGATGGAGAAGGATGGAGACAGAACCTGGTGGGAGACTCAGCAGGGGTGAATAAGGCGTTTAAGGAGTTTTATAGTAGGCTGTATAGGTCAGAACCCCCACCAGGGCTGGAGGGGATGAGGTACTTCCTGGGGGACTGAATTTCCCGAAGGTGGACGGGGAGCTGGTAGAAGGGCTGAGGGGCCCTGATCGGGATCGAAGAGATAGCGGATGGGCTGAAGGCCATGCAGTCAGGTAAAGCCCCAGGGCCGGATGGGTACCCAGTGGAGTTCTATAAAAAGTTATCTGGGATGTTGACGAGGAAATTCAAAGAAGCTGGGGAGAGAGGGGTGCTTCCTCCGACGATATCACAAGCCACGATCGCGATGATTCTGAAATGGGACAAGGATCCGGAGCTGTGTGGTCCTACAGGCCAATATCCCTATTGAATGTGGACGCCAAACTGCTGGCCAAAATTTTGTCCTCTCGGATTAGAGACTGTGTTCCGGACATGATTGGGGAGGACCAGACAGGGTTCATTAAGGGTAGGCAGTTAGTGGCTAATGTAAGAAGATTGCTAAATGAGATCATGATGCCCCCAGAAGGTAGGGACGTGGAGGTAGTGGTCAGAATGGACGCAGAGAAGGCTTTTGATTGAGTAGAATGGGAATATCTGTGGGAGGTACTGGGACGGTTCGGATTTGGGCAGGGCTTTATTGACTGGGCCAGGTTGCTGTATCAGTCTCCTGTGGCTAGTGTACGGACAAATAGGACAACATTGGACTATTTTAAGCTACATCGGGGGAACGAGACAGGGATGCCCCCTCTCCCCACTGTTGTTCGCGTTGACTATGGAGCCGTTGGCAATTGCACTATGAGCCTCAAGGGGCTGGTCAGCGGGGAGAGTGGAACCCAGAGTCTCGCTCTATGCAGACGACCTTCTTCTGTATGTATCAGACCCAGTAGAGGGGATGAAAGAAATCATGAGGATTATGGGGGAATTTGGCCAGTTTTCGGGGTACAAACTAAATATGGGAAAAAAACGAGATATTTGTGATCCAGGCAAGGGGACAGGAGAGGCGGCTGGGGAAAATGCTGTTTAGAGTGGTAGGGGGAAGCTGTTGGTATCTAGGCATCCAAGTGGCATGGGAATGGGAACGGTTGCACAAACTTAATCTGGCCCAATTAGTAGTCCAAATGAAGGACGATTTTCAGAGGTGGGACGCGCCCCCGTTGTCGTTAGCTGGGAGGGTCCAGACGGTGATGATGGCGGTCCTTCCGAGATTCCTGTTTGTGTTCCAGTGTCTCCCCATCTGTATTCCGTGGTCCTTTTTCTAAGCAGGTTAATAAAGTTATCACTGGCTTTGTGTGGGCGGGCAAGACCCCACGAGTAAAAAAGGGGATGCTTGAGTGGAGCCAGGGAGAGGGCAGGCTGGCGCTGCCAAACTTCAGTAACTATTATTGGGCGGCAAATATAGCCATGATTAGGAAGTGGGTGTGGGGGGAGGGTCGGCATGGGAGTGTATGGAGGCGGCCTCATGTAAGGGAACCAGCTTGGGGGCGTTGATAACGGCACCTCTGCCGCTTCCGCCGGCACGGTACTCCACCAGCCCCGCAGTGGTGGCGGCCCTGAGAGTCTGGAGGCAATGAAGGAAGCATGTGGGAGCAGAGGTAGCAGAGGGCTGGTCCCCAATCTGTAATAATCATCGGTTTGCCCTGGGAAGGGTGGATGGGGGTTTCCGGAGATGGCAAAGGGCTGGAATTGAGAGGACGGGGGATATGTTTATAGAGGGGACCTTTCCTAGCTTGAGGGAGTTGGAGAAGAAATTTGGATTGGCGAGGGGAAACAAATTCAGGTCCCTGCATGTGCGGGACTTCCTACGTAGGCAGGTCTCAACCTTCCCGCTCCTACCACCAAGGGGGATACAGGATAAGGTAGTTTCCAGAGTGTGGGTGGGAGAAGGGAAGGTCTCTGACATTTATAACGAACTCATGGGGTCAGAGGACACGCAGACATAGGTGTCGGATGATCCGGGAATCAAGGGAGGAGAAAGAGGCAGACAGAAAGGGAAGCCTTTGCTTCGGATATTATTAGCTTGGAGGGACTCAGAGCCACCGATGTCAGAGACCTGGCTATCTGACATGGCTCGCTTTCTCTGTTTGGAGAAAATTAAGTTCGCCTTGAGAGGGTCACTGTTAGGGTTCGCCCGGAGGTGGCAATCGTTCGTCGACATCTTTGCAGAAAATTAATCATCAGCAGAAGCTTAGAGTAGGGTTTAATAAAGGTGGGATCTGTAAGGGAGGAATCAGGCTTTTTGCACAATGTTTATAGACCCATGTACATTGTTTATTTTGTTGTTGTTGTAAAACCAAAAGTATCTCAATAAAATGTTTATTAAAAAAAATTATAACCCAGGATGTTGATAGTAGGGGATTCTACAAGATGGACTGCAATAACTCACCAAGGTTGTTTCCACAGCACCTTCTAAACCCACAAACTCCTCCACATAGAAGGACAAGGGCATGGGAACACTACTATCTTCTCCTCCAAGTCACCTCACCATCCTGACTTGGCATTATATCGTCATTCCTTTGCTGTCACTCGTTCCAAATCCTGGAACTCCCATCCCCAACAGCACTGTGGGTCTATCAACATCACACGGATTACAGCAGTTCAAGGTACAGCTCAACACCACCTTTCCCAAAGGTAATTAGGGATGGACAATAATAGCTGGCCGAGCCAATAACACTCACCCCAACCCGGGTCAAGTAAATTAAAAAAGGAAAAGGAATCCCTCAGTAGACAAAAGACAGTTTAAAATGCATGTAGTGGTGACAGAACAGCCCCACTTCCAAATTATTACCAAAAATAGTTTGATGAAGTGACACCACTAACTTCAAATCTTCAACTGGATGATAGTACAGAACATTGACAAGACACGCATTGTAATGATAAATCTATAAAAAACAGCCAGCTGGTTATTAAATTGAACACTGCAAATTCATACCCATTTCTAACAATCACTTCAGTGCATTGGTAACATTCCATAATGACTTTCAAGCAGATGGTGGCATTAAATAACAAATCCTGTGACAACAGTTAATGAACATATATATCATTTCTAAAAATATCATCCTGCTCACCCAACTTGAAGCAAATACTACATACCAACACGGAGTTCACCAGCAGTGCTCCGAAAACCAGTGTTTGAAACAAACCTGTTGGACTTTAACCTGGTGTTGCAAGACTTCTTACTGTGTTTACCCATTTTTGAGTATAGAATATAAACTTAATCTTTTGCCTTAGTGATAAGTCAAATCCATGTTATTATTAAACACATTGGTCCCTTTGAGATTTATGATCCTTTGTGTGCCATGCAACGTGCCATGCAATGTACGTTGCTCAGATTCCACTGCTGATAAATTACTTTCACCGCTACATGTCAATTTGCTGTTTGAGCATGGGTTTGCATTGCAGTCAAGTCTTCCCCTGTTCGCACCAGCATGTTTTTAGCTGGAGGTATCTCAGGACCTGGTTGCTTTTTTTTCACCTCTTAACAATGAGCCAAAATAATGCCCATAAAAATAAGCCAACCCAGCCCCGATTAATAACTAAGTACAGATCTCAATGATCTGCTCAGTTCAACTACACCGAACAGAACTTGCTGATCAAGGGAGCCGCATTTATTTGCACAATACTGAGCCCAGTTTTCAAGGCATATTTGTGGAAGTTTCAGTTCTCAACAGGACAATGCACTTCTTCACAAAATGAAAAAGGTTGATTAAACATCCTGTAACATCACGAGACGCAGTCTTACAGTCTCTCCAAGCCATAACTGCTCTGTGCAAATGGAACAGAGATTAGCAGTGTCTTAAGTGAAATGGAACTAGATCCCCTGGAAAGGAAACTCACACCACTTGGTTCTTGTCAGATTGGGCCCTGTGTCCAGTAATGCTACAAAGTTACCTCTGCTGCAAATCAGAAACTACTGAGTTCACTGTGCACCCAATGTTTTCTTTTATTGCAGCTGCGAGTGAGTCACGGCCACATTAATGTGCAATGATAGCTCAGTTCTTTATTGTCATCATAGAATTTACAGTGCAGAAGGAGGCCATTCGGCCCATCGAGTCTGCACCAGCTCTTGGAAAGAGTACCCTATCCAAGGTCAACACCTCCACCCTCTCCCCATAACCCCACCCAACACTAAGGGTAATTTTGGACACTAAGGGCAATTTATCATGGCCAATCCACCTAACCTGCACATCTTTGGACTGTGGGAGGAAACCGGAGCACCCGGAGGAAACCCACGCACACACGGGGAGAATGTGCAGACTCCGCACAGACAGTGACCCAAGCCGGAATCGAACCTGGGACCCTGGAGCTGTGAAGCAATTGTGCTAACCACAATGCTACCGTGCTGCCCAT
Organism: Scyliorhinus canicula; assembly: GCF_902713615.1. Lineage (NCBI taxonomy): Eukaryota > Metazoa > Chordata > Chondrichthyes > Carcharhiniformes > Scyliorhinidae > Scyliorhinus > Scyliorhinus canicula. The sequence goes on from NC_052161.1 coordinate 73,412,862, forward strand.
TGTAGCCGGGTAATAGTCAAAGATTGGAGTTTATTTTAAATTAGCCATTGTCAACTGTTATGATATGGTAGGTGGCAATTGCCAGGCTAACCAAATCCCAAAGTGAAACTTGGCAAGCTATCACGACAATTTTCAATTTGCATTTTACTATGATAAACATACATATACTGAAGTCAAGAGCCACAAATCCACTAACCCTTTTGGAGATTTAAAAAATTAAATTAAAACATGCATTAAGAAAAGAAATCTTGAACACAAGGTTACATTTAGACAGTTAAAAATAGTCTTACAGAACATTTCCCCAACAGATCTTACTTGTTAATCTTAAAGGCATGTCCCTTTAGGCAACAGTCCATATAGAAACTTGATCTATAAAAAAATTATATTAGCACAAGGCACAACCCACTTTGTCTGTATATTTCACAGGGCTCCTCTCTGTTTCATTTGACAGGAGAAATCCAAAGCTTTAAACAAAACATTGCTATCTGGAACAAGCAGACACTTCCCTTCTGGGTAGCTGAAGACTACTTCAATTTGCTTCTTCTCAGTTCTGTCCCAGCACAGCACACTGCAAGATCTTACGCGACCACACCTCATAACACAGCTCCCAGCTTTTCCTTAAATATTTTTATCTTTCATCTTTAAAATCATTGGTGACAAACTCTCTCTTGACATAACTGCTTTAAAATATCAAATGTTTTATCTTCCTGATTACCCCCACTCTTGGGTCAAATAAAACTTAATAACCTTTCCCAAGTTAACTTATTACTTTTCTTTAAATCGCAAAACCTTTTAGTTCCCTTTAAAAATAAACAGCTGAAAATCTAAATCTTCACTCATCTCTAAATGCAAATTTATACCCATGTTGTGTTTACTTGCAGAACATACAACTTGGCCTTATTCACTTCAAATGCCTGTTTTTCACACCTAGCCCCTCTGATAGTCTCAATTCAACACTCAGTCCCCAATTTAAATAAATTAGTCACACACATATACACAGCATTTCCAACACAGTATCTCAAAAAGATTAAACAACATTTTCATCACACAACAATCTTAACAATGATAACAAAATCACAAATTGCATTTGACATTGCTATTGCCTTCATATCATGAGGAATATAGTATGCTTTTTAATATGTCTCTTTGCATAATTGCATTATGTCTCTGTTGCAGTATTATGAAAACTAACTTAGGTCGCTCTTCTATAAGATCATGCTGGTGGAGGGGGGGGGGGGGGGGGGGGGGGGGGGGGAACCAGTCGCCTGCGGGGGAACCAGCAGATCGCCAAGAGGCGCCGCCCCGGCTCCAGAGGGACTTCACCTCGGCTGAGATGCGGGAATACGATGGCGACAGGAACCCACGGATCTTCATCGCCGTCAACAGCAAAGTCTTCGATGTCACCAAAGGAAATAAATACTTTTTAAAAAATTAAAGTACCCAATTTATTTTTCAAATTATGGGCAATTGAGCATGGCCAATCCACCTAACCTGCACATCTTTGGGTTGTGGGGACAAAACCCACGCAAACACGAGGATAACGTGCAAACTCCACACGGACAGTAACCCAGGGTCGGGATCAAACCTGAGACCTCAGCACCATGAGGCAGCAGTGCTAACCACTGCGCTGCCCTTAAAGGAAATAAATTCTACGGACAAAGGACCTTTCGACATATTTGCTGGAAGGGATGTGTCAAGAGGCCTTGCTACTTTCTGCCTGGATAAGGATACTCTTGGATGAATATGACGACTTGTCTGACATCAATGCCACGCAGCGGGAAAACCTTCAGGAGTGAGAGATCCAGATCGCCCAGAAGTACTATTATGTCGGAAAACTCTTGAAACCGCGAGAGGAGCCCACAGAATACATGGATAAAGAAGATATGAAAGATGGAAAAGAGGCTAAAGAATTGACAAAGGAGTGAAGTTCCGCAGTTTGGAGAGATCTATTTTTGTAGAATTGGTCACGCAAGAACAACATTGTATTATATTTTTGACGTAAGATTTCTGTGGGGATGGGGGAGAGAATGATTATTCCAACTGTTCAGTTTCATTACTTTGACAGATGTTTTGGAGTTGAGCATTGAATGAGGGTGTCAAAGGAGTTGTATGGCGGGAGGTGCATCATTCCAAAAACAACACTAAGCTGCAAATATTGTAAAATTGCAATGTGACACTTGTCCCCGCCAAGGCAGTGTTGCCTAGCCTGAATCAAGCTACTCAATTCAGTCAGGAAAATTTGAAAATATGTAACCAATGTTTTCCACACTTCTCTAATAGGAGAAGGCAAAGAGACCGTTTTGCATTAGTTTAGAGAAACGCTTCAAAGATACAGTAGGATAATAGGCCATTCAGCACAGCTAGGGTGCCCACATGCCAGGGGGAGTGTCAGTGCACTGCCCTCCCCTGTCCAATGGCCTGTGAGACCCCCCCCCCCCCACCATGTGCCATTACAACTGGTCCACGTTGGTGTGGACCAGTACTAAACAATGCCCTGATGAGGCGCCCCAGGCATGGCTGAGTTTAGGACACCAAGGGAATCAGGCAGCCAGCTATTTAAATGAACCCGGCACGGAGCCTGATTTGGGGTTCACGGACAATTCACCCATCATTCCCGGATCAGTGCTGTTGAATTGCGCCCTATATGTCTGCTAAAGCTGTGATTAAAGGGTTAGCAGCTAGGTAAATTGTGATGTCACTCATGGAAGGGGCTGGTTCTGTTTTACGTTTCATTTTCAGCCCTGCACGGTTGTTTTCAGTTTCATTTTTGGAGTTCTGCTTTGGTTTCTGAGGATAGGTGATGTGTTTCTCAGACTAACTTCTGAAAACTTCCCTCCCAAGGACTTTGTGAATAAATCAGTAAGCCACTGAATGTTAACTTCATTCACAAGTGGCATTTGACCTGTGTGGATTTTGCTTAATTGAAAGTTTAGGAGCAGAAGGGAAAGTAAGCTCAAAGACCTTTCTTAATTTCTCCTAGAATTATTTAAGGATAGGGTGGAAGTGAGGGCTTAAGGGGCCGGTGCAGACTCGATGGGCCGAATGGCCTCCTTCTGCACTGTACGTTCTATGTTCCAACTGCTAATTAAAAAGCTGTTTTTCCTTGGATGATAATGGAGTTAATCCTATGTTAATAATAAAGTTTGTTTTAATATAAATGATACCTAGTTGTCAGTGGAATCACTCCTGGACTGAAGTATCCTTTCCTCACAGTTTACAAATTTAAAAATTGTTGGGGTCGTACCATTTCCGAATATAAATTGGGGTCTGGTCCGGGTACCGTAACAATATTTCCTGTTTAACTGCTTCATTAATTTTTTTTTATAAAACTGTTTTGATGGATGAATAGGCTCGAGCGTATCACATCGAGAATCGTACAAATAACTTCAAATAAATCAAGCTGAAAGCACAAATCAGCACATATTCCTGATCAAAGTCAGACCTCTACTGGAGACATTATTAAAATTGAAGCTCTGGTAAACGTCAGCTGCTCATAATGTTTTCTCTCTTCCACACTTCTGGTTACTGTGGATGACACAAAGCTCCACGCAGATAGTTACAACCAAAAATAAATTTTACGGGCTTAATGTGTCACACAGTTCGATGGTAAGGTTAGAACAAAGCAAAGTTCTGTTTTAATAATATCCCCAAAGTTTGTGTACTTGCAGAATATCCTGCAAAACCAACAAGCTGAAGTATGCACCAGCTATGTGTTTGTAAAAATTAGAGAACTGTAGTATTCAAATTTTCTCCTTGGAATACAGCAATGATATGCATATTTAATGATAATAGCAAGAATTCAAGGGAAACACAATCAAGCAGAGCATTTTCATACTCTAAATAGATATAACTGTGTTATCCATTTTATTTCATGCATGGCTCAGCGTAAGTTTTTATAGAATATTTCAAAGAATCTTTGTGTAGCAGTGGATTAGCACAATTGTTTCACAGCTCCAGGGTCCCAGGTTCGATTCCCGGCTTAGGTCACTGTCTGTGCGGAGTCTGCGCATTCTCCCCGTGTGTGCATGGGTTTCCTCCGGTTTCCTCCCACAGTCCAAAGATGTGCAGGGTCGGTGGATTGGCCATGCTAAATTGCCCTTAGTGTTGGGTGGGATTACTGGGTTATGGGGACAGGGTGGAGGTGTGGACCTTGGGTAGGGTGCTCTTTCCAAGAGCTGGTGCAGACTCGATGAGCTGAAAGGCCTCCTTTTGCACTGTAAATTCTATGATTATCTATGAAAGATCAAAAACGCATTTTGTCATTTGTTCTCAGGTTGTGAGAAAACTTGCTACACTTGCATTTATTGTCTGTTCCTAGCTCTCGTGAGAAATTGGTAACAGACCTTCTTAATCTGCTGTTGCTTGTATTCGTCTCTTGCCCAGTTTGAGGAAATCCTAGCAAGTGTTTTTCGCAGCTTCAGGCTACCAAAATAGTCGGTTCTCGTATCAATAACATAGGCTCACTTCATGAACCCGTGACTGGTTGCAAGCCAAGGATACATAATACAAAAGCCAGTGATGAAAGCTTATGAAAAATTGTTCATAAGAGAATTTTTAGAATAATTCAGTTTTCCCTCAACATTTAATAGTGTCTGTATCGCTCCTGTGAAAACAACATCATGTCAGAGAAATTGTGCTTCGCACTTCAAACTTTTAAAAGTGAATTTATATGTGACATTTATCTGACCTAACTACTATGGTTGGTTGGTTCAAATAAAAACAGGCAAGAGAAACAAAAATAATTAATCATACATAAAACTAATCAAGCACTCAAATGTACAATGCTAAAAATGAAAATTATTACAGAACAAAACAATTAAATTCGAAAGTAGAAAATATTATATTGGACAATCTCAGCAGGTCTGGTGGCTTCTGTGGTGAGAGAAGGGAGCTAAAGTTTTGAGTCTGGATTACTCTTTGTCAAAGCTGAAGAGAACTGGGAATATGATCAGATTTATACTGTACTAAGGCATATTACAACCTTTCAGACTTAACATGGAGTTCAACAACTTCAGACTGTGAACTCTCTCTTCTACCTTCATCACATTTCTATTTCTATCAATTTATTTTCATTTCTTCCATCGATCTGTTTTTCCCCTCACCAATGTCCCCTCCTCCCCCACCCCACTTGGGCCATCTGTTCCCTGTTCCTAGCTGCCCTTTGACACACTGCTCATCTTTGTTCAGCCATTGACACATCCTAATCTCTTCATGTGTAATTATTAGCACCCTTCTTAGCCTTGATCATCTCCATTTACATTCCCTTTGTCTTTCTGTCCACGACATCTTTGTCAATCTCCCCTTATCGTTGGTCCCCGATACAGAGCTGCTCCAAGCCCCCCACTCTGGCAACGGTATAAATCTGACCCTATTCCAGTTCCGTTCAGTTTTGAAAAAGAGTAATCCAGTCTCGAATGAGAGTTCCCTTCTCTCACCACAGATGCTGAGATTTTCTGATTTTGTTTCAGATTCCAGCAACCACAGTAATTTGTTTTTAAAACAATTACATTGCTCATTTTTCTGCTGCATTGCTTCTCAACTAGCGAGGGTAGGTCCGATCAAGGACAGTAGCAGGAGATTGTGTATTGAGTCTGAAGAGATAGGAGAGGTCTTGAGCAAGTATTTTTCTTCAATATTTACAAACGAGAGGGGCCATATTGTTGGAGAGGACAGTGTGAAACAGACTGGTAAGCTCGAGGAGATACTTGTTAGGAAGGAAGATGTGTTGGGCGTTTTGAAAAACTTGAGGATAGACAAGTCCCCCGGGCCTGACGGGATCCAAGGATTCTATGGGAAGCAATAAATGAAATTGCAGAGCCGTTGGCAATGATCTTTCGTCTTTGCTGTCAACAGGGTGGTACCAGAGGATTGGAGAGTGGCGAATGTCGTGCCCCTGTTCAAAAAAGGAATAGGGATAACCCTGGGAATTACAGGCCAGTTAGTCTTACTTCGGTGGTAGGCAAAGGGTACTGAGGGATAGGATTTCTGAGCATCTGGAAAGACACTGCTTGATTAGGGATAGTCAGCACGAATTTGTGAGGGGTAGGTCTTGCCTTACAAGTCTTATTAACTTCTTTGAGGAGGTGACCAAGCACGTGGATGAAGGTAAAGCAGTGGATGTAGTGTACATGGATTTTAGTAAGGCATTTGATAAGGTTCCCTATGGTAGGCTTATGCAGAAAGTAAGGAGGCATGGGATAGTGGGAAATTTGGCCAGTTGGATAACGAACTGGCTAACCGATAGAAGACAGAGAGTGGTGGTGGATGGCAAATATTCAGCCTGGAGCCCAGTTACCAGTGGTGTACCGCAGGGATCAGTTCTGGGTCCTCTGCTGTTTGTGAATTTCATTAACGACTTGGATGAGGGAGTTGAGGGGTGGGTCAGTAAATTTGCAGATGATATGAAGATTGGTGAAGTTGTGGATAGTGAGGAGGGCTGTTGGCGGCTTCAAAGAGACATAGATAGGATGCAGAGCTGGGCTGAGAAGTGGCAGATGGAGTTTAACCCTGACAAGTGTGAGGTTGTCCATTTTGGAAGGACAAATATGAATGCGGAATACAGGGTTAACGGTAGGGTTCTTGGCAATGTAGAGGAGCAGAGAGATCTTGGGGTCTATGTTCATAGATCTTTGAAAGTTGCCACTCAAGTGGATAGAGCTGCGAAGAGGGCCTATGGTGTGCTAGCGTTCATTAGCAGAGGGATTGAATTTAAGAGTCGTGAGTTGATGTTGCAGCTGTACAAAACCTTGGTCAGGCTACATTTGGAGTACTGTGTGCAGTTCTGGTCACCTCATTTTAGGAAGGATGTGGAAGCTTTGGAAAAGGTGCAAAGGAGATTTACCACGATGTTGCCTGGAATGGAGAGTAGGTCTTCCGAGAAAATGTTGAGGGTGCTAGGCCTTTTCTCATTAGAACGGAGAAGGATGAGGGGCGACTTGATAGAGGTTGATAAGATGATATGGGGAATAGATAGAGTAGACAGTCAGAGACTTTTTCCCCGGGTGGAACAAACCATTACAAGGGGACATAAATTTAAGGTAAATGGTGGAAAATATAGGATGGATGTCAGAGGTAGGTTCTTTACCCAGAGAGTAGTGGGGGCATGGAATGCACTGCCTGTGGAAGTAGTTGAGTCGGAAACGTTAGGGACCTTCAAGCGGCTATTGGATAGGTACATGGATTAGGGTAGAATAATGGAGTGTAGATTAATTTCTTCTTAAGGGCAGCACGGTAACATTGTGGATAGCACAATTGCTTCACAGCTCCAGGTTCCAAGTTCGATTTCGACTTGGGTCACTGTCTGTGTGGAGTCTGCACATCCTCCCGGTGTGTGCGTGGGTTTCCTCCGGGTACTCCAGTTTCCTCCCACAGTCCAAAGATGTGCAGGTTGGGTGGATTGGCCATGATAAATTGCCCTTAGTGTCCAAAATTCTATGATTAACCTAGGACAAAAGTTCGGCACAACATTGTGGGCCGAAGGGCCTGTTCTGTGCTGTATTTCTCTATCTATCTATCTATCTATCTATCTATCTAACTCTTTCAACCTGACCACAGCCAATAAATATCTACTTGCTTGGAAGTCATTCATCCTTAAGCACTGATTCACAATTATCCTTTTCAGGGGCCTATAGTCAGGCACTACCAGTTGTAGTGGTTAGTAACCCTAATTTCAACTGGGAACATTGAGCTTATCCCCTTCCTGTTTTCTAACCTGCCATAACACCTAAGAGTTCTAAGATTATTCCCCTTCAGTGCTCCCATTCTTCTAAGCCTCCCCTATCACAAGCAATTCACCTCACTCTACTCCTACCCCAGCCCATTCCAGACCATGGCCCCTGACCTTGTCAGCTGCTTATTGCATTACCTTTTACACATCTTCTGGCAATCCTAGTACCCAACTTCAAGTGCATGCTGTCTCTTACTTTGAAGCACACTGGCCTTAAAAATAGGAAATTGAATACTTCAGTGTTACTAGTAGAAACATACAAAATAGGAGAAGGAGTAGGCCATTTACCTTGGCACCTGCTCCACCATTCATTATGATCATGACTGATCCTCCAACTCAGCAACCTGCTCCCACTTTCCCCCTATGTCCTTAGATCACTTCGGCCCAATTGCTATATCCAGCTCCTTCTTGAAAACATCAAATGCTTTGGCCTTAGCTTCCGGTGACGTCAGATGTGGTGACGACGCTCACATCACAGCTCCCAACAGAACACGCTTTTGGAGCCTTTTCGCCTGTTTTGTTTCTGAGAGACTCTTTCACCAAAACACTTTTTGTTGTTTATAAAGGATCCCTCAATCACTGCAATGCCAAAGGCGAGGCATAAGCAACCTTTCATGCGATGCGGATGGCATCATCAAAAAGCATGGGCTTGGTTCAAATTTCTGATATTTTGTTTGGATCTTTGACTATTGTATGTTGGGAGGGATATTGGAGTATCCTATATACAATTGTTATTGTTTGAAGGCAAAATTCTTTTCTTTCTTCTTTGCTTCACCTGTGATGTGGATATTGAAGGGGCGTTAACTTCTATGAAAAGTGTTGTTATTTTTGTCTTTTGCAGGCAGCACGGTGGCGCAGTGGGTTAGCACTGCGGCCTCACGGCGCCGAGGACCCAGGTTCGATCCCGGCTCTGGGTCACTGTCTGTGTGGAGTATGCACATTCTCCCCGTGTTTGCGTGGGTTTCGCCCCCACAACCCAAAAATGTGCAGGCTAGGTGGATTGGACACACTAAATTGCCCCTTAATTGGAAAAAATGAATTGGGTACTCCAAATTTTAAAAAAAAATTTTTGTCTTTTGCACTATAGTTGGGACTTATATTCCCCCAGTTGGGAACACAGTCTTGTGGGAGTATTGGGTATTGGTATTGACAGGTTTGTTTCATCCTTGGAGCGGGCTATAAAGTTACATTTTTACTTCCCTGTCAGAGTGGGGTGGGGGGAGGCACGCACATTAAAATTCTGCTGGTTAACGGGAGCAAGATGGTTGGGGGGGGAGGGGGGGGGGGGGGCTGCAGCTGTCAAACTAGCCATATGTGGTTCGATGAGCTTAGCATCTGTAAATAGTTCGGGGTTGGTGTTTGGAGGGAGGGGATCTTGGTTTTCTATTGGGTATCAATCTGAATATTTAGGTGAAGGGTTAGGTAGGGAGGTGCGGGGTTGGGGGTTAGTTTGTTGATGGTGAAGATTATTTTTTTTGTCTCACTCTGAGGGTGGCTTTGGCGACCATTTTGGATTGTCCCTGGGCCAGTTTGTCTCGAGTAAATTTGGTGGCCTCTGACAGTGGAAATGACTGACTTGGGGATGGGGGGAAAATTTGGCCAGCTATCTGGAATGTACGGTGTTGGGTGGCCCAGTAAAACGTTTGAGTGTTTTTCCTCACCCAAAGAATCTATGTGCTGATGTGGTGTTTTTGCAGGAGACCCATTTGCGGGAGGGATCAATCCAGACTGCGAAAGGAGTGGGTGAGCCAAGTGTTCCAATCGAGCTTTGATGGACGAGCCCAAGGTGCAGCGATCTTATTCAATCAACAGGTTCCTCTTGGCTAGGACTAGAAGGGATCCCAACAGCAAATTCATAATGGTCAATGGGTGTCTCGCAGGCACGTCTCTGGTATGAGTAAATATTTACCTGCCAAATAGGGACGATGTGACATCTGGTAGAACAATGTTGCTTCCATTCCTGACCTAGTTACACACCAGCTGATCTTTGGAGGGGATTTCAACTGTGCTTTGGATCCTAAATTAGATCGATGCAGGCCTAAATCATTTGCTCCCTCAGGGATTGCCTTCTCCGTGTCCATATACACAATCACTTCTAGTTCGTAAACTGGAGAGGGGTAAAGGACAACATATTAGCCGATAATTGTCGACTTTTAATGAAACCTGTCTGATTGTCTGCTATCACCTCTGGAACACATAGTTCCAAACACAGCGCCAACACCGTGGCTATCAATTTGACATTGATGTCCAGGAGGGAATGATCTATTAGAACCATACTCCATGAGATTTTTGTCTTTTTTCAAAATGAGGGATATAGAAGCCAGAAAGGGTGTAGGGGGCAAGCGCCCACGTGACATGAAATCGTTAACCATGACCAATATCAATGGTGTTTACTGGCTCACAAACTACTTGTAAAACTTGATGGGAAACCCATCACGACCAGGGGCCTTACCCAACTGCATCAATCTAATGCCCTTCAATACTTCCTTCGAGCTCAAAGGGTCCCCCGACTCATCTTGCCTATCTTTCTCTACCATCGGAAAGCACTACCCATCTAAAAACTCTGACATGATTGACTTATTCTTAAGTGCTATAACTTTCTTTTTACTGACGTGTACTGTAATTTACTTCTCTTCACGTTGTTACAGAGAAGAGATCCTGGTAGTTGTTTTTTCGAGGTAGTGTATGGGGTGGGGGTTTTGGGAGGGGGGGCAAAGGGGTTCGATGTTAATAATAGATAGGAGGTCAGGCTCATGGGGCGGGGCAGGGCCCGGTGGTATGATGATGGTGGATAAGAAGGGTGTTTGGGGGGGGGGGGGGGGGGGGGGGGGGGGGGTGTCAGAGACCCCCAGTTAGGATAGTCGCGTGGAATGTGAGGCGGTTAGGAGATCCGGTCAAGAGGTCAAGGGTGCTTGCGCATCTTAAAAGTTTGAAAGCCGATGTGGCAATGCTGAAGGAGACGCACTTGAGGGTGAAGGACCAGGTGAGACTTAAAAAGGGCTGGGTTAGTCAGGTGTTTCACTCTGGACTTGGCAGAAGGGCTCGAGAGGTAGCGGTAATGGTCAGCAAAAAAAGAGTACGCTTCCAGATAGAGAAGGTGGTGGCAGATCAGGGGGGTAGATATGTGATTGTGACAGGAGCACTGGAGGGGAGGTTAGTGGCGCTGGTAAGTGTATGCGGCCCCAATTGTAACAATGCGGGATTCGCAAAGAAGGTGGTTGGGGCCATCCCCGACTTGGACACACACAAACTGATAGTGGGGGAGGACTGGAACTTGGTGCAGGAGCCACGGTTGGGCCGTGCTTGCTGGTCCCATCAGGGGGGCGAAGGCGTTGGCTGGGCTAATGGTGGAAATGGGAGGGGTGGACCCTTGGAGGTTTCTGCACCTGAGGGAGCAGTAGTACTCTTTTTTCTCAGCAGTCCATAAGGTATACTCGCTGATCGACTTTTTCATGGTTGGGAAGGCTTTGCTGGCTGGGGTTAAGGGATTGGAATAATCGACAATTGTAGTGTCAGATCATGCTCCGCATTGGGTGGATATGGTGCTGGAGAAGGGGGTAGCGCAGAGGCCGGGGTGGAAATTAGATGTGGGACTTTTGGGGGACCAAGTGTTCTGTGACAAAACTGAAAAGGTAATTAAGGAATATGTAGGTTTCAACTGTACGGGTGAGGTGTCGAAGGCGGTCGTCTTTAAAGGCTTTAAAGACAGTGGGGAGGGGGGAGGTGATTTTGTTTCAGGCCAGGGTGGACAAAGAGGAGAGGTTGGAGCGGCTGAGGGTACTAGATGAGATGTTGGAGGTAAATAGGAGTTAAGCAGAGGATGGGGATCCAGCAAAGCTGGAAAAGAGGAAGGAACTACAGGCGAGCTTTGACTGACTATCTACCAGGAAGGCGGTGCGCCAAATGAGACGAGCAAGGGGTGCAGTTTACGAACATGGAGATAAGGTGGGGTATGTTAGCAGGTCAGCTCCGGAGGGAAGCAGCGGCAAGGAAAATTGTGCAGGTGAGGGATAGGGCAGAGAAGTTGGTGGTGGCTCCGGATTTGATGAACAAGGTTTTTGAGGAATTTTATGAGAGGTTGTACAGGTCAGAACTGCCTGGGGGAGACCGTGAGATGCAGGAATTTCTAGATGGGTTGGAGTACCCGAGGTTAGGGGAGAGGGATAGGGATAGGGCTACATTAGAAGGTGCAATAGTGGAGCAGGAGATAAAGGATGCGTTTGGGAGGATGCAGTCGGGGAAGGTGGCAGGGCCGGATGGGTTTCCGGTGGAATATTATAAAAAATTCAGGGATAAGCTGGCACCCCTGATGGTGGGGATGTTTGAAAAAGCGATAGGGAAGGGGGTGTTGCCACAAACTTTGGGGCAGGCATCTATTTCACTACTGCTAAAAAAAAGATAAGATCCGACGGAGTGTGGGTCGTATAGGCCCATATCACTTCTGAATGTTGGCGCAAAAGTATTGGCGAAGATACTGGCAGGTAGGCTGAAGGCGTGCCTCCCGAAAGTGATAAGTGAAGATCAGACGGTATTCATGAGGGTAGGCAGTTCTTTTCAAACTTTAGAAGGGTATTGAACGTCATTATGTCACTGGCAGAGGGGAAGGAAACTGAAGTGGTTGTGGCATTGAACGTTAAGAAGGCGTTTGACGGGCAGCACGGTGGCGCAGTGGGTTAGCCCTGCTGCCTCACGGCGCCGAGGTCCCAGGTTCGATCCTGGCTCTTGGTCACTGTGTGGAGTTTGCACATTCTCCCCGTGTTTGCGTGGGTTTCGCCCCCACAACCCAAAGATGTGCAGGGTAGGTGGATTGGTCACGTTAAATTGCCCCTTAATTGGAAAAAATTAATTGGGCACTCTAAATTTAAAAAAAAACAAAATAAAATAAAATAAAATAAAGAAGGCGTTTGACCGGGTAGAATGGGGGTACTTGATGGCAGTTCTGGAGCAGTTTCAGATTGGACCAAGATTTGTGAACTGGGTAAAGCTACTATATAAGGAGCTGAGGGCGAGTGTCTGCACAAACAACATCAGCTCGGAGCGGGGTGCAGATGATCAAAATGAACATACTGGCCAGGAGCCCAGTGGTGGTAACAATACTCTGGTCATAGAACAAACTGCGACAGCATTTCAGGTTAACCAAAATGTCTGATAAAGCCCGCATTTGCAACAACCACAGATTCACACCGTTGACTATGGACGCCACATTCACAAGGTGGAGACAGGACGGGGGGTGATGCTGACAGTTAGGGATTTTTACACCAACAGCAGATTAACAACACTCAAAGAACTGACAGAAAGATTCTAGCTGACAGGGGGAAACAAGCTGAGGTACCTACAAATCAAAAACTCAAAAGATGTGCAGGTTAGGTGGGTTGGCCATGCTAAATTGCCCCTTAATTGGAAAAAATGAATTGGGTACTCTAAATTTATTTAAGAAAAGGGCAGCACGGTAGCATTGTGGATAGCACAATTGCTTCACAGCTCCAGGGTCCCAGGTTCGATTCCGGCTTGGGTCACTGTCTGTGCGGAGTCTGCACATCCTCCCAGTGTGTGCGTGGGTTTCCTCCGGGTGCTCCGGTTTCCTCCCACAGTCCAAAGATGTGCAGGTTAGGTGGATTGGCCATGATAAATTGCCCTTAGTGTCCAAAATTGCCCTTAGTGTTGGGTGGGGTTACTGGGTTATGGGGATAGGGTGGAGGTGTTGACCTTGGGTAGGGTGCTCTTTTCAAGAGCCGGTGCAGACTCGATGGGCCGAATGGCCTCCTTCTGCACTGTAAATTCTATGAAAAGACTCATACTCTCACTATTTCCTTCTTTTTGTGTGTGTATTTTATTCCAAACATATTCAAAGGTACAAAAACATAAATAGACCAAAAAACATTCTCCACACCTCACAGTCCATTTGTGGACGTCTTTCACTCTTTTCACCCACTCCCATCCTCTCCTCCCTTCTCTCCCTCCCCCAGACAAATAATTCCTCAAACATGGTCATGAACAGTCTCCACCATGTCTCAATGCCCTCCACTGATCCCCTCAATTCAAATTTGATCTTTTCAAGCCGGAGAAAATTGTACAGGTCCCCCAGCCAGGCCACCACCATGGCGTTGTCAACAGCCATTCCTTCGGCGGGCAACAAGAGAGGAGAAGGCTCCAGCATTTCCGATACCCCTAAAATTGGCACGATAGGGTCCAGCCCAGCCTCTACCACCACAATCATCGATAACATGCCAAACACCCCCACCCAGTATCTCTCCAAATTCTCAGAGCCCCAGAACATATGTACTTATTTGCTGGTCCTTGCCCACATTTCTCATACTCGTCTGCCGCCTCCTGGAAGAACCCACAGATTCTCGCCCGAGTCACATGCACCACCTTGAACTAAATCAAACTCATCCTTGCACACAAGACAGTCAAATTCACCCTACGCATCGTCTCAATCCACATCTTATGTAACCCTCCCCACCTCCTCCTCCCATTTCTCCTTAATCCTGACCAGCTGCACTCTGCCCTACTCCCCACCTGTATATATCCCCAATCCTACTCTTACCTTCCACATGCGGGAGCAGCAAACATTCCAATAGGGCACACTCCAGCAGCTTGGGATATCCCCTCCATTTCTTACACGCAAAGTTCCTTACTTGCACATACCTGAACTTGCTACCCTCCGGCAGCTCCACCCTCTCCTGCAGCTCTTCCAGACTTGCAAACCTCTCCTCCAGACATAAATTCCTCGCCCGTCTCCACCTCTACATGCCATCTGTCTCCCCCGGTTTAAACCCATGGTTCCCACACAATGGTGTTAGCACCGACATTCCTTCCATCCTAAAGCATCTCCTCAACCAGTTCCACACCCTAATCATGGACTGTATTACTGGGCTCACCGTGTACCTCCTGTTGCTCGTTTTACTGGAGTGTATTAACACGCCTCCATTTAAAGGCCGTGTGCTTAACACTACTATGGCTCTGTGTATGTAATTATGCTCAGGAGTCGCCAGGTGCCATATTTAGACACCTCACAAGTATATCAAGGTCAGGTTCAAAGTAATAAATCTGTACACCAATTAATAAGTCCAAACGATTGATATTTATTATGACAAATATAATAAATACACATGCATACGCTAAAGAGACTAACTTACTTCTAATACTAAACAACTAAAATACTTATCTAGACAGGAACAGGCAAGGTCAGGGAGCAAGGCCTTCGTCCCGTTCTTGGTCTGCAACTCTCAGGTACTTAAAATTGTCAGGATCTAGCAAGGTCTGGATCACATAGCGATCGTTGTGTTGGCACTTACAGTTCGATGGCTGATGGCTCAACGGCTGGTGATGGAACTGGAGTCAGGATGCGATGTAGCAGCGAAACGAAGCCGGAGCAAAAGCAGTCCTGAGCCGGAGCAAAAACAGACCGAACCATGTGCGGGGTCTACTTTTATAGTTCCTAGAAGTCCGTGCCCCTTCGGGGCGGGCCTTTTACCTGCCATGTATCGATTGGGCCTTTCCCAATCGATATCTTCCAAACCCTCCAATCTGAGGGTCGTCCCTCGATGGGTGGGCTGTCCCTATGGTTCTTTGTGTTGGATACTGTGGTGCCGTTCTGTCTGGGCGTCTACTCAAAAGTATCCATTCATACTTAAATGTTTCTATTGTGCGGGGTCTGCATCTGGATCACCTCAATACTATGTAGATCTTGTTGCCATTTACACCTTTGGCTGAAACTCTGCACCTGGCCAATAACTGGTTTCTGTACGTGCAGAATGCTAATTAGTCTTCTGCAAACTGCTTGTCCTTGCTAAGACTGTTTTTTCCCTGCAGCCTTAGCAGTTCTCCATTTTGTAGCCCAGTGTCCATCTTAGGTGGTTACACTCCTCAGTGCCAGCGGTAGCCCCGCCATCACCATGGCCATCAGGTTGGACCACCTGCAGAGCTCTTCCTCCATCCTAACCCATTCTGATGCCTCTCCTTCCCACCACTGCCTCACCTCCTCCATATTCGTTGCCCAATGGTAGTACTACAGCTTTATTAATGCCAACCCCCTTTCCACCTCTGCCTCTGCAGCAGGGCCGTCTTCACCCTAGGTACCTTCCCGAACCCATGTAAACTCTAAAACGGCTGCATCCAGTTTCTGGAAACAGGCCTTCGGAATGAAGATTGGATGGTCTGGTATACAAATAAGAACCTTAGTAGAAGAATGACCCTCCCCTCCCCACCAGTGTCAGGCGCAACGTAGCCCATCTCCTAAAGTCCTCCCTAACCTCCTCCACCAACTTGGTCAGATTCCATTTGTGCATCGTCGCCCACTCCCCATCACCCAAACCCCCAAATACCTAAACCTGTCCCAGGAAACCTCAAGATTGGCTCCGCGACCCACCGCATTCACCAGAAACACCTCACTCTTTCTGACATTCAGCTTATAGCCCGAGAAGGCCCCAAAACTCTCCAGTATGTCCATAATTCTCCCCATACTCTCCAATGGGTCTGACACAAAGAGCAGGAGATATGCTGCTTACAGTGACATCCAGTGTTCCCTACTCCCCCTCACAATCCTCTGCCACTAAACTGACCTCCAAAGGGCCATCACCAGGAGCTCTATCACCAACCTTGTGGCTAATTTGATTTGCCCAATCTATGTGCAGATTAAAATCATCCATGATCACCGATATTCCCTTATTACATGCATCTCTAATTTCATGTTTAATGCCATTCCCAATATCACCATTGTGGTTTGTGAGTCTATATGTGACACCCACTAATGTTTTTTGCAGCAGCCTCTTCGCCAACCTTCTCAGCATCGAGGTGCTGGTAATTCAAAAGTAGCTTTGCTGGGCAGGAAATGTAGTTGGTATGACTGACACCAGACTCCAATTACACAGGAATGCTTAAAGTATCCTTGAAGAAGTCAAATATACCCACAAACTCATGGGCGACTTGGCTCATCACCGACCAAAATGCAACAGGTTCTGTTGGGAAAGTATAGTGATATAGAGGCACCAATCACTCATAAGGGATTATATAAGCGCATTGTGGGTTCATTTATTTAGACCAGGCATATGGGACTACACATATATAGGAATAAAGCTTGACAACACCAGCAGAGCAGTGTACTGTATTCTGCTGAAAGCAAATGTCAAGTAAAACTGGTCGCATGACGCACTTCCTTTTCTAGCCATGTCATGCCACAAGATTTATAGTACTTTAATAGAAGGCACCAAGCAACTTCATCCGGGACAGCCAGAGATGAAGTCGAGGCATCAGAGGGAGTACACAAACCCCCAAACAACCCATCTCCCCAATCCCTCAAACACCACCTGCCACATATGTAACGGAGTCTGCAGGTCATACATTGGACTTACCAGACATCTGAGAATCCATTGAACTGGAGTGGAAGCAAGTCATCCTTGATCTAGAGGAGCTGCCTAAGAAGCAGCAGCTCTAGAAAGGTGCCAGTAGTATTCCCTTGAACTGTGCAGTCTTGTGGTGATATTGCACCTAAGATAGTGATAGAAATTGGCTGGTTTTGACCCAGCAATGAAGTTACAGCAGCAGTTTTTGACCAAGTCAGGATATGCGCCTGGAGATTAACTTACAGTTGACGGAATTTCTACACTTAACATCTAAATCTTTCAATATGAAGAGCACAAGATATATGCAAACAAGTAAGGACATGAATCTAAACTTCCTATCTGGCTCCACGGTAGTCACGTGATTCAGAACACAAGATTTGGCACTCCTAGCTATGCATTTACCTTTGAGGCCATCAAATTGTCCTGCAACAATATCTTGAATTAAATATTCAAAAGTTCACAAAACAGCAACAGCATAACAAAACCAACCATCCTCTCAACGACTCAAGCAAAAAATCTCCAACTGAAATTAACTGAATAAAATACTGAATGGAATCACTGGATATTACTCAAGTGCAATAGTACCCTTGTAATATGTATAACATAGTTGTCTTGAATATCAAGTTAGTTAATATGTACAATGCAAGTTTACAATGGCACCCATTTTAGTACGAGAGGGTTTTTCCCTTTTAGTCTTTGCAACATTTATCCTTTCTACTGAAACATTAAAATTTTTGAGATGACTCAAGTAACATTTCCAGTTAGAATGCGATTATCAAAATCTTCTGTGCACTAATGATAAACGTAATGAACCAAGAATGAAATGGACGACATAGTGACATTGTACATGGTTGGAATAGTTTAGCTTTATGCCAAGCAACAAGAAAAAAAATCAAGGTAGCCATGTATTGTTTTTAAGCACAAAATGAGGGAAATGTTTTTTAAAACATGTTCTGGAGATTCCCAAGTTACTCAAGCAGGCCTAAAGCCACTCCAATCCAATATTGCCTTTTAATTTTTCACAGGAGTGTCAATGCTGCAAATCTGTGAACTGCCAGAGTTCAGATACAGCACAATGACATAACAGTATCTGGAACAATTGTTTGGCTTCCACTTTCAGAGCATAGTTATTCCCCTCCAAAATGAAATCTACTGTTTACTTTCCAAAAAGATTTCATTCGTGCGTACATACATGGTCATACACAAAACTCTTCACAACATGTAAGGATATTCCAGCATCGAATGAAAGTGCGACAAAACAACTTACTAACATCACAACTCAGCTCTTGAAAAGCGTGTACACTCAAACAATAATCCCTGGCAAATATATGCAGAATAATTTCATCCTATGTTATAACATTTGGAAGAACATCAATTTAATGATTGCAGACCAAGAGAATTGAGCAGTCTTATTTTAGCACAAAACACAGACCCAATGAGCTGAATATCGGAAGAGATGTTGAAATAAAGCATAATCAGTAACAGATAATGGCCAGTGTATCCCAAAGATGCACTGGGGAATCCCTTTCCAAAGGTCGCAGGTAAGGTTTTATATGCAGCAATTGTCCAAAAGTGACAACTTCTCTTGGACAATTGTGCTGGGCTGGGAACCATCTGACAAGCTGATTTAAATTGTTCACTTAAGATATTTCTGTCGGTGTTACACTAATAGTTACTCTGAAAATGTTACAAGAAATAAAGCCAACTCTAACTTCAGTGTAACTTTTAAATATCCAGACCGATCCCCACACAGGATTCACAACCCCACAGGAGACTCTCTCTCTTTCTCCCTCATCATGCTATTTTCCCCCCTCCAACCTGACCTGACTCCCCCAACACAACTCAACTTGACCACCCCTTGCCTGCCTGTTTTCTGTTTTCATGAGGTTTAAAACTGCTCATTTCCACTTGTTATAGTCTGCATATGAGCTAAGAGTTTTCAAAATAGTTTTTGGCATCAAGATCTGTTCCATGCAGATTGAAGTACAGGTTTATCCTAGAGAATTCCATCTTTGACTCGGAATCACATCTCAGCAGGAATGAACGGTAAAGTATTAACTCACAACTGACTT
This sequence comes from Scyliorhinus canicula, assembly GCF_902713615.1. Classification (NCBI taxonomy): domain Eukaryota; kingdom Metazoa; phylum Chordata; class Chondrichthyes; order Carcharhiniformes; family Scyliorhinidae; genus Scyliorhinus; species Scyliorhinus canicula. The sequence goes on from NC_052161.1 coordinate 73,432,004, forward strand.
TGCTTGCCATCTGTGAAAGCTTATGGCAATTGAATTAAAATCTATTTCACTTCTTTGATGTAGCCATCACGGGCTTAGACTGAGGCATGTGTATACTCCACAGTCAGTCAACAATAAATTCCAATCATGCATAGACTGCAATGTTCTGAATGCCTATAACCACTCATTGTTAAAACGTGTATCATCCTGAGAGATACTGTGCTTCAATGCAAAATTTGAAAAATGTGACATTTTAAAATAACTCTGGTTTCTGGGGGAAAACAATAATTCATCAACACTTCATTACTTAGTAATTATGTTAAGCTGATAAAAAGCTGGGTTAATAGTTCAACCAATTTGCATAGTTCATAGTCAAGGGAAGAATTTGTACAACAAACATAAATACAAGGGCCCCTATTCAGAGCTCTCCCAAAACCCAGAACCCCAAATGTTGCCAAAATGTCTCCCCATCTCAGTTCTCAGAAAAATCAACTGAGCAGTTACATTTTTTCCTATGATTATGTTCTGTATCTCAATACACGTATTCCCCAAAACTATTAATTTACAATTTTCACAGAAAAATGCACAGAATTCAATCCCAGCGCCATTATTGACTGAGCTGGCCGAAAGGTTTAGCTGCTTGACTAGGTCACGGCAAGTGGTAAAGGAATCAACAAGAGGCAAAAACCAGCTTGACCTTGTCATCACCTGCCTGTCTCAGTTACATCTGTTCAATAACAATAATAATAAAAATAATCTTCATTTTCACAAGTAGGCTTACATTGCAATGAAGTTACTGTGAAAAGCCCCAGTCGCCACATTCCGGCTCCTGTCCGGGTACACAGAGGGAGAATTCAGAATGTCCAAATTACCTAACAGCACATCCTTTGGGACTAGTGGGAGGAAACCGGAGCACCCGGAGGAAATCCACGCAGACACGGGGAGAACGTGCAGACTCCGCACAGACAGTGACATAGCCGGGAATTGAACCTGGGACCCTGGCGCTGTGAAGCCACAGTGCTAACCACTGTGCTGCCCTCAGTATTGGCAGGAGTGACCACCACAAAGTCCTTCCTTCTCTGATTATTCCCCCCAAAATGGGAATTATAAACCAATAGGTTCAAAGCTTAAAGATCGTCTCTCTCAAGTGATTTCCAGTAAGTCATTCGCATTTGTATTTTTTCCCATCAACTAAAGCAGTGATTTTCAATCTTTTTTGCCAGGACCCAATTTTAATATCCGGCCATCCTTTGGGACCCAGGCTGGCTAGCCTTCGCGACTCATCATTTTTACTTAGCTTTAATTTGCAGGTGAGCCTGCTTGACCTTGAAGATCTCACTTGCTTTGTTAACCAAGGTTACATTTCTGATAATTACTTCAGCTGATGATTTAAGATCTCATAGCAGCCGTTGAAAAAATATAGAGGTTTGTCTTTGAACTTGCCATGCTTAGTCTTCAAATGTATTTGAAGTTTTGAGGGTTTTAAATTTTCATTTGCCAGTGCTTCCCTACATATTTATTTATATACGCACACACATGCACGAGTGTCAATAAGCAGAAAGCAAACTCCTCGTCAAATGCATACTTTTTTCATTTTATTGTGAAAAATACAAAAAATAAAATCAGCCCATTTCATTAGTGGACTGACTCATCTAAACTGGCTAGCACTAATCTTTAGTGGCTGAGATAGTCAATACTTAACCTTGGATTCCAAACAGCCTCCTTCACGAGCAGAGTTAGTAAAATCATCTCTTCAGCTTTTCCATGAAAACTGGTCGAGCTCAAAAGCATAAATGGCAAGAGAGAGTGGGCAAGAAATGGGATGAGAGACCACAAAATAAACTGTTATGATCTGATTAGGGACCATTAATGTTTAAAGAGGACACCCAGCAATGTACTGACAGATCCACACAGATTTCAAACTTTGAAAGAAAAACAAACTTTATATCAAAAAGAATGAAATAATCCAAGCCCTATTAACATAACATTATAACTTAGAAAGACTTATGCTGTAAACTAGATTCTGCTCATTATTTCCACCAGAGGTTCCCTCATTTTACAAAATATTGAAGGTTCATTCACTTCCCCAGGGACCAACCCAAACATGAACTCAGAACGCATCTCCCAAATGTTCCAGGTAATCTCACAGTTAAGATTCTTTAGGGGTCTTTCCATTAGCTTTTCCACCTTCTCTTAACAGAACTCATGAGTGTGGATGCCGCAGCTCCTTTGAGAGGGCTGTCAGTAGATATTCAACTGCTTTCCCACAGCTTTCCAAGCTCACTCTGCTGACTGCTTTTTGCCACAAAGATCTGTGAGGACCACTGTAAACCTCTTCCACCAGCTGCAAGCTGGAGCAAATCTGGCAGCTAGATATATTAGCACCAGTCCAATAGAATGATGTAATTCACATACTGGCAGCCCTGTCCATACTGTTATGCAATAAAACAGTGATATGTCTGTTCTCATTCCAGTGTTTTCACATAGCAGTTTAGAGGGTTGTAAAATAACTGGCAATAAAATGTGGATTTCAAACGTGGAGAAGGTTCTACACCACAAACATGCAGTGGCTCTAGAAGGCAGCCCACCATCATCTTCTCAAGCGCAATTAGGGATGGGCAATAAATGTGGCTTAGCCAGTGATGCCCATATGCCATGGATGAATTAAAAAATTCCTCCAGGATGAAATCTACTCAATCTTGCAAAGAATGCCCAAAGACAAATAAAGCTCACAGACAACACCAGTCCTGCAATCGCCCAATGGATCACCCAGATTTCAAAAATGGACCAAGCAAAAGTTTCACAATTACTATCTCCAAATGAAATAGGCCTCTTGGTGAAAATAAAAGGGATGTGTTGAAAAAAACTAACCAACTGTTGCCAAGGCTGCATGAATTTCATTGTATTTCTGATTAAGTCAGCCTCCTTTTTTAAGGCCAGAAGTTATGGTGAATGGACACTCATAACCTGTTTTCTATCAGCAATAAAGCAACAATTCCATCACTTCCTTGTCATATGAAATTGAAGCTGAGACCACAACCAGATCTACTGAATGGTGCAAAAGGTTCAACGGGCCAAATGTCCTACTACTGTTCCTATTCGATCAAGGGGAGAGAGGTGAATAAGACTTGATTCATGTTAACACACAGACAGATGTTTTCCAATTTACGGAGGGTAGAATGTAGCAGTTCTACCAGATATGCATTCAAATAGTCATGTCTTTCTTAAAATATTGAAAACTTTTTCATTTATCACAAAAATAAAACAGATGCTTCAGATTACAATATAAAAAGAACAGAGTCAACAATTTAGAAAACATCCAAACCTGACCCCCAACAATAAACTATAAACCCCCTTAACACCTGGCTAACTCTTAGAAAAAGGAAATGAATGGCTGCCATCTCAGGTAGAACCCCTCTACCAACCCCCTAATGGTATACATAACCTTCTCCAAATGTAAAATTCCATCAGGTCACCCAACCAGGCCAAGGCACTAGGTGGAGTAGGAGACCTCCATCCAAGCAGAACTCGCCTCCGGGCTATTAACAAGGCAAAAGCGAGGACATCCGCCTTCATCCGCGCCTCCAGCGCCATGCGAATCATATATCCCAAAAATGGCCACAAGCAGAAAAGGCTCCAGTTTGACATGAAGAATCTCTGGCATTGTGTTAAAGGAGACCCAAAAGCTTAACAACTTGGGACACAACCAGAACATAGAATGAATAGTCTCACACACCCCCCCCCCCCGGAGAACACTGCTCACAGCTGTCACCCGTCCCTGAAAAATGGCCTCTATCCTCGCCTTGGTCCGATGAGCTCCGTGCACCACCTTGAAATGGATCAAACTGAGCTTGAGCACAGGAGGACATGGAGTTTACCGTGCAAAGAGCATCCCTCCACACTTCCTCATCCAGAATAGGCCACAATTCACTCTCCTACTTTGGCTTCGCCTCATCCCACGCAGCCGATTCCGCTGATGGGATCCAGCCACAGATACCAAAAATACTCCCTCCTCCCACCAATCAGATCCAGCCAAAGATTTTTTTAAAACCCTCTTCCACAAGGAAGACAGTGGTGTCAAGGGAAATGGAGGAAAAATCTTTGCAAAAAAAACCACGAATCTGGAAACATCGAAAAAAAATTAGTACCAGTGGGTTGAAATGATAGCTCCTCAAAACTGCCAAACCTTTCCAGACCTTTCCCCTCCCATGACCGAAACATCGAGTCTAAACTCGCCGGCACAAAGAGATGGTTACCACAGAAAGACGCAAACAACGACATGAGCCAAATTTATAATGTTGTCTGAATTGTTTCCAGATCCTCAGGATGGACACCACCACCAGATTCGAAGAAAGCCTCTCAGGCGGGAACAGAAGTAAGGCAGTTACTAAGACAGGCACACTTAAGCCCCTGCAAGAACTCACCTACATTTGTCCCCGTATGGAACTCGGAACCGTAAGCCATCCCAACACTTTCTCAATATTGGTAGCCCAATAACAAAATAACAAACTGGTAAAGCGAAACCACCTGACTGTCTATCTGTTGTAACCTTCACGAAAGTTGAGGTGTGGACTGTCACGTTCCCCATGACCTCGGATGAATAGGAACGTCCCCATTAAGGGGGCGGGGCTTTCCGTTAACAAGAAAAAAGTTTACCGGACATAAAAACCCCAACCCAGGTGTGGATCGGCGCGGGAGACCCTTCGGGGAAGTGGAGTATATCTTAGTTTATCATGTAATTAAAACTTTTGTTACTTTCATCATCGCTTCCGTGTGGTCACTCTGTCTGGATTTTACATTGGCGACGAGGATAAAGCGGAGCTGCCAACGGCGCTATGTTCTCAGAACTCGGCCCACTTTTCTTAGGCCTCGGGGGGAAGGAGCGGGGACTACGAACAGAAGACGTGGCACACATAGGGAAGTTGGTGAAGGTTTTCGATGCAGGCATAGATGACTAGTCAGAATATCTGGAGAGACAGGCAATACTTTTTTTACACCAATGCAGTCATTGGGAATGAGCACCAGATGTTCATCCTCCTCACAGCTTGTGGGGCTGCCACATACAGTATGATCAAAAGTCTAATGTACCCAGCCACACTGGACACATGATCATTCATGGACTTGGTTGCATTAGTGGGTGAACATTTCAACCCCAGGCTGCCATTATCATTAACCATTTCAGTTTCCATACCACCTGTTCAGGCCCAGGGGGTGTCTGTGAATGAAATTCTGGCCCGCCTGTGGAAGGTCGTACAGTTCTGCAAACTCAGGACATCACTGTCTGAAATGCTGAAAGACAAGCAGCTTTGCGGTAGCCGCAACGTGGCAACTCATGAGAAAATTATTAGCCAAATCATGGATGGACCTGAAGAGAGCAATCAAAATATCTCTATGCCACGAGAGTGCTGGATCTAAAGGACATGGAGGTCCTCAGTCTAGGGAATTTAACTGTCCATAGAGAACCGCCTTCCTGGTCAGATGCTTCCAACCCCTGACCCTGGGGCGCACGGCAAACCGACAGAGGGGCAGGATGCAAGACGGGTGTTTTCCCCTGACACAGAGGGCCTGAACCACTGAGATGGGATCAAATACGGCCACCGAGACCGTGGTGAGACGCCCGAAAGATGGCCCAGCCTCCCGCCGCACCACCAGGTAGGGCCGTCCTTCCCGGGCTCAAGACATTTTTTGTGGAAAAGACTGCTGACGACTGCCAATAGCTGAATTGGATTACTGAACCGAGGGTGGCGGCAAAATGAGTCACACTCCTCATAAATGACCATCCGATCTTGGTGGAATTGGACACAGGAGCTGCCACCTCTGTCGTCAGCTGCTGCACTGGATCCAGTCGGGAATCATAGCCTCATCTTTGCAGAATACAGGCGCACAATTAGCCACCTAGACTGGAGAGCCATTGCCAACTCCCAGAACCTCACTTGTTCCCAGTACGGGAGTACAGACAGCTTTGTTTGCTGTTAGTTGGGTGCAATATGGTGGCACTAGCTTCCTTGGCCGAGATTGGCTGAAATGGCTCCTTCTCGACTGTCAACGAGTTTGCCACATTTGCCCAGATGGACCAGGTGCCATACTGGTAAAATTACCTCCAGTATTCCAGAAGGGGTCAGTCACCATCCGGGGAGGCCATGGCAAAAATCAGCATAGACCCATCAGCGCAGCCGCATTATTTCCTGGCCCACCCAGTTCCATATGCACTACGGCTGAACGTCACCGTTAAGTTCATCTGCCTAGAGAGTTTGAGCATCATCTGCCATGTACAGTTCACGGATTGGGCAGCGGCAGTTGCACTCATGCTAAACCTTGACGGCAATGTATGCCTTTGCGGGGATTACAAAATGATCGCTAGCCAAGTTTCCCAGTTGGGCCGTTACACACTACCGACTCGAGGATTTTAGGGGAAACTCAGCGGAGGTCATTCCTTCACGAAGTTCGACATGAGACATGCTTATCTTCAGTTGATTTGGATCCGGGGTCCAGGAAATACGTGGCAGTAAATACACACCAGGATTTGTATGAATATTCCACGATATCTTTCGAGGGTATCATCAGTCTGCGTGATATTCCACCGGGGGGGAACAGAAAACATGCTACCGAGTTCACTGCGCATCGCAGTCTACTTTGATGACATGCTAATAATAGAGCCGTCGACCAAGAACATTTGAGGAACCTCCTTTTTTTCCAATTAATGGGGCAACTTAGCTTGGCCAATCTACCTACCCTGCACATCTTTCGGTTGTGGGGGCGAGACCCACAAAGGCATGGGGAGAATGTGCAAACTCTACATGGACAGTAATCGGGGCCGGGATCAAACCTGGGTCCTTGGCGCCATGAATATTTGAGGAACCTCAACGAGGAGCTCCACCATTTCTTGGCAACTGGGGTTAAACTCTATGGGCGGTTACGTACTTCGGTTACCACGTAGACCGAAGCAGCCTTCACCCAGTGGAAGATAAGGTGCAGGCAATTTGGCAGGCCTCCATTCCAGACAGCCCCACAGAACTCTGCTCATTCCTCGGACTAAAATTAGTTCATCCCAAACCCCGCGAACTTGTTGGCCCTCCTGCACTGTATGTTGAAGAAGGGCCAGATATGGATATGGGGTTCACCACAGCAGGCGGCATCTACCGCGCTGAAGAAACAGTCTTCACGACTGCTTACCCACTTCGACCCGCCAAACCGCTAGTAGTCTTCTGTGATGTCTCATCTTACGGCATCGCAGTTTTGGCTCACCGACTGGACAACAGCATGGAACAGCCCATAGCATTAGTCTCTTGGACGCTTGCCACAGACGAATGAAATGACTGCCAAATCGAGAAGGAGGGTTTGGCCTTGGTGTGTGCGGTTACAAAGTTCCATTAATACATTTCGGGCATGTTTACACAGTATTGCGGAATCACAAACCCAAGCTAGGGTTTTTCCAAAGGGGACAGGGTAGCCCCTCCCGTCTCATCCGCGCAGACTTTGGGCAGGACTGCTGCCGACTTGTGAACATGTGTTAGAACACCGCCCCAGGACAAAGATCCCTCATTCGGACACTCCGAGTCGGCTTCCCCTGCCAACCAGGCAGTCAGCGGCCGCTTGAGCTGACAAGGTCGTCGCAGCTTTACATCTTATGGACATGTTACCCGTCACAGCATCCCAGACAGACCACCGGCAAGCCTGAGTCGGGGTCCCAACACTGCGCACTGCCCGACGACCTGGGCGGCACAATGGCACACTGGTTATCACTGCTGCCTCACAGAACCAGGGACCTGGATTCTATACCGGCCTATGGTCACTGTCTGCGTGGAATTTGTATGTTCTCCCCATGTCTGCATGGGTCTCTTCCGGGTGCATCGGTTTCCTCCCACAGTCCAAAGAAGTGCAAGTTAGGTGGATTGGCTATGCTAAATTGCCTTTTAGTGTCCAAGGATGTGCAGATCAGGTTTATGATGTTACGGGGATAGGGCAGGGTGAACAGGGGAGTGGACATGGGTAGGGTGCTCTTTCGAAGGGTCAGTACAAACTCGATGGGTCAAATAGCCTCGTTCTACACTGTAGGGATTCTAAGATTCTATAATTGACCTGAAATCCTTCACAACGAAGATCGCGAGCCTCTGTATAGATGACGGTACCCTTCTATGGGGGATGTGTGCCATGGACCCGACGAAGGATCGCAGCCCCATTTTGCGGGATCTCCATAACGGTCACCCCAGGATGTCTAAAATGAAAATGCTGGCCTGCAGCTATGTACTGTGGCCAGGCATCAACACTGATATCGAGAAGCTCAGCAGCAGGAACACCTGTAGCTTCCACAGCTGCCCCCATCCCCCCTTGGGAATGGTCTGGGCTTCACATGGATTTTGCCAGCACTTTCCTGGGATCGATGTTCCTGACTGTTCGATGCGCACTCAAAATGGATGGACATTGTAGCCATCTGGGATGGCCACTTACAATAAGGAACATGGACAGCTGCAAAGCATAACGGGCAAAATGGCCAATGTAAGGTTCAGGCAGGCTCAGAGCCTGAATGTATATTTGTGAGCGAAGAATCCAGACGGTATCGAAACCCCCAACCGATTAGCATTTTTATGGCCATCTCTGTCAAACAAAGGACTGATACTTGAGCAACCGATACAATCCCAGACATTTCTACAGCACTCCCTGTACTCGGGAAGCGTAAACAACAGGGTCAATGACCACTTAGGACACGCCCAGCCATCAAGGCACCTGCCCCTTTATTTGTTCAAATCAAACACAGTGATCAAGAATTACCCAATTAGTGGGGTCTAAACTGTAGTACTGCCCAAAAGAGGCGAAAACCCCCACGGATAAAGAGAGAGACCACCATGTGTTCGGCCTCCCTTTGACCTGGCGCTCCGGCAACGTCTACTTCCAATTGCAGCACCAGCAGAAGCAAGTTCAAGTTCAACACCCGCTACCAGACAGATGAGCCCAGCTGAGCAGCAGTTACTTCTACAGACCCGATAGATACAGATCCGAACAGCAGCCAATGTTCCTCTGACCTAAGCTGGGTGCCTCAAGTTAAGTACAGGTTGTCATAGTTGACAGGTGTAGTTTAACTAGTACTGCTTATGTTGCATGTCGAAGTAATTCTTGTATGTAAATAAACTATCATTGAACTTGAACGAACTAACTGGTTGTTTGGTCTTTGATTGATATCCGGAGTAAAACCTTGTGGTGGTACCATTTGATACCTGGCGACTCTGAAAAGCAATATCATCATTAACAACTGTCATATCAGTATCCAGCTAAAAGAGCAACATTATTGGCATCTCCGGTGCGAATTGGCAACAACGTTCACCGAATGCTTTCAACGACCTCCAAGGCCACAAACAGTTCCGACATATTGGTATGCAATACCGGAGGTCCCCACCTCAGACAATGAAACAGCCTCCACCAGCTCAGAATTTGGAAGCCTTGCACTGATGAATTGGATTTAGCATGTCCGTACCGCATCATACCGTATCATAGAGCCCGGCATCAAACGGGTTGCCGAACGAGAAGCGTCTGGCCTGATTCCTCTTCTGTTTCTGGACTACGCAGCATGCCATCACGGAGGTGGCGCAATCAGAGTTGCTTGTGGTGCGGCACCTGTACACATGCCTAAGCCTCGTGCTGCAGGACATTGGCAGGAAGATACGGAGAGAAACAGTCCAAATTGGATTTGGGCAGGCATGCACCCCTTCAGCCTGGCAACGGTAATCCAGGTTTGGGACATGAACCCGGGTCCTCAGTGCCGTTGTCCCAGTGCTAACCATTGTGCCACGCGCCGCCAGAGCGCAGGGTCGATATTCAAATCAGCACGTGGATCACCTCTGCAGCCACGCTCCGGTATTGGCCAACCCTTGCTCGATGAACCGACACCATAGTTGCCATCTCTACCACCGGTGGTGCCGGACCCGCCACCAGAGGTCCAAGAACACAGGGCACTGATATGTTAGACACAAGGACTCTGATTCGGACTCCAAAATGGAGGTGCAACCTCCTGCAGTTGCTGAGGACCAGAGCACGGATACTGGTCCGCTGGAGATGCGTTGCTTGGGCGCTCAGCTCAAAAACGACATCCCCTACTATTCAGAGACCCCATCAGGATTATCACCTGAAACCGGAGGGGTCTAACTGGTCCAGTCAGAGTGTTTTTCCACTTGAAAACTGACAACATCTTTCTCCAAGAAACGCATTTTAAGACCAGGGATCAGACAAGGCTAAGGAAGAGCAGGATAGGGCAAACATAACAATCGGATTTCGACGTGAGGACAAGAGTGGTGGCTATTCTGCTCAATAAAAGGGCGGCCAACGTGGTAACAGACGGGTGGGGGAGTATGCAATGGTGAGAAGGGTTCTGCAGAATGCGCCCGTGATGCTAGTGAACATGTATGCCCCGAATTCAGATGATGTTTAACTTCATTAAAAAAGCACTGGCAGCGATCCCAGACATTGACTCACATCAACTATCATGGGGAGTGACTTTAAGCGTGTGCTGGACCAACGGTTGGACAGGTTGAACCCCAGGTCTTTTGTTAAGTCAGGAATGGCAAGGGAATTGGAAGCTCATGGAAGAAATGGGAAGAGTGGACTCCAGAAGATTCAGTCACCCGAGAGATGGAGTTCTCCCTCTTTTCTCACATCCATTTTTTTGTGGTGGGGAAATCCGTGCTTCCGGCTGCGGTCAGGGTTGAATATTTAGCCATTATAATTTCAGATCACACGCCATATTTATGTGAATGTGAGATGGAGTCGAGTTGGACCCAGCACCCTCTTTGGAGACTGGATACGGCACTCCTTGCTGACAAGGGCTTCTGCGAGAAGATGGCTTCGGCCATAGGAAATTATGTAAGTGACCACCAGAATGGGGAGGTTTCGCCCTCTACATTCTGGAAGGCACAGAAGGCAGTGATCAGAAGAGAGGCAATCTCATACAAGGCCCACAGGGATAGGGGGCAAGAGCGGACAGACATAGGTTGATTCACCACGTCTGGGGGTGGTCAGGAGGTACTCAGACGCACCGTCGACAGAGCTGCAAGCGGAAAGAAAAAGATTACATATCGAGTTTGAGCTGGTTTCAACCAGGAATGCAGTGAACCAACTCCGACACACACAAGGGATCTTTTACAAGTACAGTGACAAGGTCAGCCGCCTGCTGTCTCACCAGCTGAGGCAGGCAGGTGGCCACAAGGGAAATAGCCTAGGTTAGAGATTGAACATAGAACATAGAACAGTATAGCACAGAACAGGCCCTTCGGCCCTCAGAGCACCAGCTGGTCACGGCTCAAGATATCAATGGAGCCTTTGGGGGTTTCTACCGGGGCTGTATAAATCTGAGCCACCGGAGGGGGACTCGGGTATGAAGCGATTCCTGGACAGGCTGGATTTTCCAAGGGTAGATGGGACAAGGTGGGCTGGGATTGGAGGAGGTTTTGGAAGGCATCAGCTGCATGCAGCCGGGGAAAGCACAAGGACCAGATGGTTTCCCAGTGGACTTCTATAAGCGATTTGCAGCAGTGTTGACACCACATTTACTGGGATGTTCTAAGACTCAGTCCCAGACGTTTTTGCCGTACACTTTGGCACAGGCATGAATTTCACTGATCCTGAAAAAGGAAAGACCCGGTGGAGTGTAGGTCATACAGACCCATCTCCCTATTGAACACTTATGCAAAACTGCTGGCCAAGGTTCTGACAAAACAGCTAGAGAGTTGTTTGCCAGAGTGATTGCAGAGGAGCAGACCCGGTTTGTCAAGGGCAGACAGTTGTCGGCCAATATCAGGCAACTGTTATATAATAAAGAGGAAGTGGGAAGAGGAACTGGGACTCGAGCTAGGAGGGGGGCTTTGGAGTGAGATTTTGTACAGAGTCAATTCCACCTTTTCTTGCGCCAGGCTGACCTACTACAACTTAAGGTAGGACATAGGGCACACCTGACTAGAGCCCGCATGAGTGAGCTCTTTCCTGGGGTGCAGGATAGGTGTGAACGGTGCCAGAAGGAGTGGCAAATCTCACCCATATGTTCTGGTCCTGCCCAAAATTGATCGAGTTCTGGACCTTCTTGTTCAAGACCATGTCTAAGATCGTGGGGGGAGTTAGGATGGAGTCATGTCAGGGGCAGCACGGTGGCGCAGTGGATAGCACTGCTGCCGAGGACCCAGGTTCGATCCCGCCCCCGGTGACTGTGTGTGGAGTTGGCACATTCTCCCCATGTCTCTGTGGGTCTCACGCCACAACCCAAAAAGAAGTGCAGTGTAGGTGAATTGACCACATTTTGCCTCTTGATTGATTTGATTCATTGTCTCATGCACCGAAGTTCAGTAAAAAGTATTTTTCTGCGGCCGAGGGAATGTACACGGTACACACATAGTAGACAAAAAGAATAAGCAACAGAGAACATTGACAAATGGTACATCGACAAACAGTGATTGATTACAGTGCGGAACAAGGGCCCAAACAAAGCAAATACATGAGCAAGAGCAGCATAGGGTGTCGTGAATAGTGTTCTTACAGGGATCAGATCAGTCCGAGGTGGAGTCGTTGAGGAGTCTTGTCGCTTTGGGGAAGAAGCTGTTCCTATGTCTGGACTGCAGGTCTCCAGACTTCTGTACTTTCGGCCAGATGGAAGGGTCTGGAAGAAGGCAATGCCTGTGTGGGAGGGGTCTCTGATAATGCTGTCTGCCTTCCTGAGGCAGCGGGATGTATATTCGGAATCACTGTGTGGGTGGCAAGCTTACGTGATGCGTTGGGCTGAGTTGACCACACTCTGCAGTTTCTTGCAATCTTGGCCTGAGCAGTTGCCATACCAAACTGTGATGCAGCCGGATAGGATACTCTCAATCGCGCATCTGAAGAAGTTTGTAAGAGTCAATGCAGACATGCCAAATTTTTTTAGCCTCCATAGGAAGGAGAGACGTTGTTGGATTTCCTTGACTGTTGCATCAACGTGAGTGGACCAGGACAGACTGTTGGTGATGGTAACCCCCAGGAATTTAAAGGTATCGACCATCTCCACTTTGGAGCCATTGATGCAGACGGGAGTACGTGTCGTGCTACACTTCTTGAAGTCAATGATCAGTTCCTTGGTCTTTCCGACATTTAGAGAGAGGCTGTTTTCGGTAAATCATGCAACCAAGTTGCCTGTAGTCTGATTCGTCGTTGTTTGAAATACGGCCCACCACAATCGTATCATCCACAAGCTTATACATTTAGTTGGATTGAATTGGAAAAAAAGAATTGGGTACACTAAATTGATTAAAAAAGGAAGAAGGAAAAAGAAGAATGGAGCTATGTCCGCTGGTGGCAGAATTTGGAGTGAAGGACCTGCCGGTGCTTACTTTTTTTTTTAAAAAGGATATTTTATTCCAAACTCATTCAACAAACTAACAAACTTAACATCCATTTTTCCCCTTTTAATACAACTCCTGTAACAAACAGCTCGTGAAATATAGCCATGAATGGTCTCCACCGTACCTCAAACCCTTCCTCTGACCCCTGTACGGCAAATTTGATTTTCTCCAACCCGGGAAATTCATACAGATCCCCCACCATGCCGCGGCGGCACCCGGTAGTGTAGCTGACCTCCAATTCAAAGGTATCTGTCGCAGGGCAATCAGAGAGGCGAAGGCCACGACATTCGCCCCGTATCCTCAAGCAGTTCCGGCACCTTCGATGCCCCAAAAATCGCCACCACAGGGTCCGGCTTCATTCGCCTCAAACCCCTACAATCCTTGATAGTATCCTGAATATCATCTCCCAAAAGTTCTCCAACTTCTCACACCCCAGAACATGAGCCAGCTCCCTTCCACACCCGTCCGCTACCCCTGGAAAAAAAACACTAATTTGAGCCCAGGTAATGTGAATCCTGTGCACCACCTTCAATTGGATCAAATTCATTCTTGCACAGGAAGAGGCTCAGTTCACTCGCCGCATTACCTCACACCAAAGTCCCCATCCTATCTCCCTCCCCAACTCCTCCTCCCACTTCTGCGTGATCCTTTCCGTAGAATCAAAAAATCATGGAATTTACATTGCAGAAGGAGGCCATTCAGCCCATCGAGTCTGTACCGGCTCTTGAAAAGCCATGCCTCCACCCTATCCCCGTAACCCCATCTAACCTTTTTGGACACTAAGGGCAATTGATCATGACCAATCCACCTAACCTGCACATCTGTGGGAGGAAACCAGAGCATCTGGAGGACACCCATACAGACACAGGGAGAACGTGCAGAAAGTGACCCAAGCCGAGTATCGAAGCTGGGACTGTGGGACTGTGAGTAACTGTGCTAACCACTGTGTTATCGTTCACCCGGAGTGAACCAATGATTCCCACACAATGGTGGTAGCATGGTGGCGCAGTGGTTAGCTCTGCTGCCTCACGGTGAGTTTCGCCCCCAAAACCCAAAGATGGGCAGGGTAGGTGGATTGGCCATGCTAAATTGCCCCTCAATTGGAAAAAAACAATTGGTACTCTAAATTTTTTATTTTTTTTAAAGAACAATGGTGTCAACAGGTGACCCAATTTAAAGTGCCTCCTCAACTGCTTCCCAATTTTTATGGACGACTCCACCACCAGACTCCCCGTATAACGCAGCCATAGCAGCCGCTGTCTCCTCCCCCCCACCCTCCACCCACAAAACCACCGTCTCCACATTCGCTGCCCAATAGTAATGCACCAAGTTCAGGAGCGCCAACCACCGCTTCCCGCATCTGCCTTTGCAATGGAGCCCACTTCACCCTTGGCACCTTGCCTGCCCATACAAATTCCAAAACCAGCATATCCAGCCTCCGTAAAACTGCTTTGGGGAGAAAAATTGGGAGGGCTGGAAAAACAGACAGAAATCTTAGCAGCGCATTCATCGTCATCACTTGCACCCTCCCTGCCAATATCCAGTGCAATGTATCCCATCTTTTAAGTTCCCCTTGATCTCCTCCACTAACCCAGTCAGGTTTCACCTGTGCATTGTGGCTCACTCATGCGGTACCAAAGCACTCCCTCGCCACCTTAAATGCCAGAGACCCCAGGGTTGCCCCTGCTCTGTCGCTTTCACCAGAAAAACCTTACTTTTCCCAACATTCAATTAATAATCTGAAAAAGCGCCAAATTTCTCCATTGAGTCCATGATTCTGCCCATACTTTCTAACGAGTCTGGCACGTGCAATAACAAGTCATCGGCATATAACGCTCGGTGCTCCCAGAATATCGCCACCTCCCCACACACAGTTCCCCACCACTCAACCCAGCCCGAAGTACCATTACCAACAGCTCAATCGCCAAAGCAAACAACAGCGACGACAGTGGGCACTCCTGCCTCGTCTCCCTCTACAACACAAAATATCCCGAGTTCATCTCCGCTCGCAGACTTGCTATGGGGAATGCATACAACAACCAGACCCAAGGCACGAAACCCAGCCGAAACCTCCCCAAAATCTCAAACAGATACCTCCACTCAACCCAATCAAAGACATTCTCTGCGTCCATGGACACTATCACGTCCAGGGCCATACTTACATTCAGCAACCTCCTAATATTACTAGAGAGCTGCCGCCCCTTCATTGGTCCTCCAAAACCACCTCTGGTATGCAGCCCACCAACCTTCTGGCCAGTACCTGTGCCAGGACTTTCACATCCGTGTTCAGCAGCGAGGTGGTCCTATAGGACCCGCACTCCAATGGATCCTTCCCTTTCTTCGTGCTGAGCAAAATTGACACCTTTTTTATCACTTCAGTAAACATGCCCAAAAGGTGTGGGGTGGGCAACTCTGTCGCAAACTGCCTAAAGAATTCTACCGGAAAGCCATCTTGCCCCGGTTCGTTACCCAACTGCATCATACCAATACACTCCATCACCTCCTTTAGCCCCAACTGATCCTCCAGAACCTACCTCTTCCCCTCCCCCAGCCCCAGGAAGTCCAACCCATCCAAAGAATGACACAGAAACGTGATTTCCCCATCCCCCCCCCCAAAGAATTTCCTCAATGCTGCCTGCCGCCAAGCTAGTGGGCCAGCATGTGACTCGTGCTCATACTGCACCCCCTCTCGCCTGTCGTAGCTGACCCACTGGCCTACCCATCATCAACCAGTAAAAACTACGTGCCAACAACTCCTCCATGGGGACCACAGAATACCTCCTATTCACCTCCAAAGTCTCCGATGCTCCTTCCTCCTCATCCTATTGTCATGGGACTGTCATTTTAAGAAATGTTTGTCTTCTCAAGTGGCTGAAGCGATGTCAGTGTGTGGGTGGAGCTATGCTCTGGTTCTGCTTTTTATTTTCGTTTTGAGCTGGAAGCTGTTTTTGGCTCTGAGTTTTACTTTCGATTTTCAGTTGGGGAGCGACATACAAACGAAGAAGGTGTATTCTGGTCTCTCTCTCTCTCTCTGCATGCTGAAGAATGAGACAAAGTAATACCGGTTTCTGTAAGGAATGCAAACCTACTGTTTTTATAGGAAAAAAGGGGTGGTTGGTTTATGTATGTTGTTAGGAAAGTTTCTGAGGGTTTCCTATAAAGTACTGTATCTTTGGGGGTGGTATCAGTGTTGGTAGTAGATAAGATGTTTACTGTATGTTTATAAAATGTCAATTGGATTCATAGAATAAACATTGTTTTGTTTAAAAATACTTTAGATCTCTGTTGCTAACACCTGTAAAGTGGGCCCTTGTGCTCCTCATAACCAAAAGTTGTGGGTCAGGTGAACGCCATGATATACTTTGGTGTTCTTTAAGCCCTGGCCCATAATACTATCCATATGGGCCTTGAACAACATAATTTTCCCCAAACCAAAGCCTTCAGGACCTCCCAAAACATGGCTGCCGATACCTCTGTATTCTGACTGAGCTCAACATAATCCTTAATCACCACCGTCACCTTCCCACAGAACTCCCTTGTTGGCCAAAAGCCCTGAATCTAACCTTCACCCCAGCCTCTGCGCCTGATCCGAAAGAAGTCTCACGTCTAGAAAATGCAGAGAGTGGTCCAAAATCACTATTCCCATATACTCCACACCTTTCACCCCCATCAACACGGCTAACCACAAGAATAGTAAATCCGGGAAAAAAAAACTATACACATGCGAGAAGGAATACTCCCTCTCTCCCGGGTACCCAAACCTCCACGGATCCACCATCCCCTCCATAAACCCTGGCAGTTCTCGCGCCAGTCTTGACCTCCCCATTGACTTAGGGTTCGATCTATTCACCCTCGGCTCCAATACATAATTGAAATCCACCCCCACCCAATCAGCTAGTCAGATGCCAAGTCTGGGATTGCCCGCAATAGCCACTTCATGAACCCGACATTGTCCCGATTAGGCGCATACACATTCGCCAATACCACCAGAGTCCTCACTAGCACTCCCACTATCATAAACCCTTCCCCTCTACCCGCCCCAATCCCAACATGGCCCCCCTACTGAGTATTCTCAAAGCTCCCCACCCCAATCCACATCATACCTTCATGCCCTTCTCAGAGCATAACCAACAGTGTGCATTAAAACTAAACACTAAGGGCAGCACGGTGGCACAGTGGTTAGCAATGTTGCCTACGGCGCTGAGGACCCGGGTTCGAATCCCAGCTCTGGGTCACTGTCCGTGAGGAGTTTGCACATTCTCCCCGTGTCTGCGTGGGTTTCACCCCCACAACCCAAAAAGATGTGCAGAATTGGTGGATTGGCCACGCTAAATTGCCCCTTAATTGGAAAAAAATAATTGGGTACTCTAAATTTAAAAAAAAACTAAACACTAAACCCTCAACACCAAAGGGCCCCCCTTCCAACACCAGCAACAATTAAACTTCAGGCAAAAATACCAAAATACCAAATGTACCAACAATACAATACAAAAAGCCCCAAAACCACAATAATAGGAGTTTGTGAGGTCTGTGTGGGGGTGGTGTGTGTGTATAGAGTGTGTGTGGGGTTCCCGGAATACAGTCATTCGCCTCCTCCGACCTGCCGCTGTCCCCTCAATCACCAGTTGTTCTACATTTCCTTATCCTGCTGCTGAAATCAGTCCTTAATGAAGACCAACAACTGCTCCATTTACAGCTTTCCAGTTGACGATGACCCTTCCCCCTCTGCTATTTTTGACGCTGGGCCACGAGTCTCCCCAACTCTTTGGCCAGGGCTCTCACCGTCTTCCGTCAAGTTTGGTAATGCCCGGACATGCCAATCCGGCAGAGTACTTCTCCTCCTCCACACAACTCTGCTGCTAAAATTCCCAAAAGATCGGGTAAAAGGGGCCAGAACCAATTCCTTCAAGCAGGAGCCACGCTGTGTGCAACCACTCACTGCATGGCTGCCATCGGAAGTCTAGCCGGTGCTTGAGGGGAAGGGGGCCGTCAGCCTGGCCTTAGCCTCCCTGATAGCCTGGAGTTGAATTTTGCTTGGATTGAGGATGGCAGCACCACCTATGGCATCCGACTGGCTGGCGTTCTTGGCAGAATTCCTACAGCTGGAAGAAATCAAATGTGCCATCGGAGGGCTGGAGGAAGGGTGCTGCTTCAGGTGTTCATTGCCACCTTTAAGGACCTGTTTGTGGCCAGAACTTAAGGGAGGGGACTTGGGGGTTTTGGTGTTCCTTCTTTTTTCTATTGTTATGGGCCAGGGTTCAGAGAACCCCATAGTGTATCATGGAGTTCACCTGACCCACGACTTTTAAAAGATTGTGGTATGGGGAGCACACGGCCCACTCTACAGGTGTGGTGCAGCAGACATCTAACAGTAGTTTTTAAAGCAAAACAATGTTTATTCTATGAACTCAAGTTAACCTTTTTAAAACATAGTGAACATCTTAGCAACCATCAATTCAAATACAACCCCCCCCCCCCCCCCACCAAGAATACAACACTAAGTAATCCTTAAACTTTCCCTTTAACATCCATAAAACATTTTTAAAATATTTTAACAGAAGCACATCAGGTTTAAATTCACTACTGAGAACAGTTATCACTCTGAATTCACCAAATGATTAAGAGATCGTATATACATGGCAGAGAGAACATTACACCTTCTTTGGCTGGCTGCAGCTCCAACACTAAAACGAAAACAAAAAACACACACACCCAAGCTTTTCTCAAAGTGAAACTAAAAGCTGACAGACAGCTCAGCCCCACCCACACTGACACCACTGCAGTAACTTGAGCAGACAAACATTTCTTAAAGTGACATTCTCATGACACTATCTTTCTCTTTCAAGGGTTATTATTAGTTTTTATTATTTTTGTTATAATGACCAACTGTTTGCACTACATTTGACACCGAGTAACATGAAATAATTTTTTTTAAATCCCCAGAAACTGGGCAAAAGGGCCAAAAATCAAGTACCCCGTCAGCAGCTACCTCGTGTACAACTTCTCCCTACATATATTATAATAATCGTTATTGCCACAAGTAGGCTTACATTAACACTACAATGACGTTACTGTGAAAAGCCCTAGTCGCCACATTCCAGAGCCTTTTCATGTACACGGAGGGAGAATTCAGAATGTCCAATTCACCTAAGAAGCACGTCTTTCGGGACATGTGGGAGGAAACCGGAGCACCCGGAGAAAACTCACGCACACACAGGGAGAACGTGCAGGCTCCTCACAGACAGTGTCCGAAGCCGGGAATCAAACATGGGACTCTGGCACTGTGAAGCAACAGTGCTAACCACTGTGCTACCGTGCTGCCCATCCTGACACTGGAAGTCCCCAAATAATCAAAAGTCAAGCGGTAACCAAGACATGAATGAGAGAATCAGCAATAGATGAGCTGGAACAGGGAGAACTGAAGCAACGTCCCAGAGCTGGAAATAGACGGTCTTAGTGATGGTGGAAATATGGGCTGCAAGGTAGCATAGTGTTTAGCACATTCACAATTACATCACTAAGGGTACCATGTAAATAAGAAATAGATAGATAGATCCTTAAGGTACAGCAGAGGTAACGATGTAGAGTGCAGAAAAAAGCCACTGAATGTGATAGTCTGGCGACAATTCGGTTGGCAGAGCCAGGTGACAGCAATGCCAACCCAGCAAGAGACAATAGAGAGGCATTTGAGGAGGATTCTGTGGTCAAAGGCAGACAGAGCAAACATACAACTTAGCAGGAGGCCACTCAGCACTTCAAGCCAACTCCACAATTCAATAAGACAATGGCTGATATGACTGAAAACTTAATTCACATTCCTACCTATTCCTAATAACCTTTCACTCCATTGGTCAAAAATATTCAAAGACTCTGCTTCCACCATCTTTTGAGGAAGAGTTCCAAAGACTCTCTACCCTCAAAAGGAACGGGGACAGAGAGTTTACTTCTGTCACAGTGACACAGAATGTCCTGGAAAGAGAGAGAGAGAGAGAGAGAGAGAGAGAGAGAGAGAGAATGCAAGAGCGAATCATGAACACTACTGGCTAACATGGGGACCAAAAGGGGAAGTTGCGTGGTTAACAGTTAGTCAAGGAAGCAGCAAGTGGATAGCCTAAATAAGAGGGTCTTGGAGATGGGATGAGAGGAGGTAGAGGAGAAACTGTAGAAAGGTACAAATACAGGGCCGGGGTGGGGGACCACGGCATTAGGCTGGAGGTGAGGGTGAGGTTCAGCGATTTAACTAGCTGCAGAAATGCTCTAACAAATGGAGGGCTAACGGCTGGAAGTTGGGATTTTGAAAAAGCAGTTTTAAGTGAATTGGAGAGATATTTTTTCCAGGACACATACAGAACTAAGTCGGGTTGAGATGTGGAAGGTGATATAAAACATAGAACATCGAACAATACAGCACAGTACAGGTCCTTCAGCCCACGATGCTGTGCCGACCATATGGGTAGAGAGTGAAATGAATGAAAATGAATGAAAATGAAAATCGCTTATTGTCCCGAGTAGACTTCAATGAAGTTACTGTGAAAAGCCCCTAGTCGCCACATTCTGGCGCCTGTCAGGGGAGGCTGGTACGGGAAGTGATCAGAAATGGCTTCATCAGAGATTGACAGACTGGGACGAGTACGACCACATCACCAATGGGAGTGGTGGAGAATAAGGGTCGGAGAGTTTACATGGAGGAAAAGATTTTGGCAGGATAAATGGTCAAGTGAACAGCGACAGTAGAACAGACAGCGAGTGCACAATGAGTTGAGGTGGAGATTGAAATCCCAGGCTGAGCACTAATTCAATGCAGAGGATGGGGAGGAAAGCTAGGTGAGAAAATATTTATTGTAATTAGGATAGCGGTAGAGAATAATTTTGAATGACATGTGAGAGAAGCAGAGGGAGATGCTCAAAAGAGGCATTCATAACCATCACCTGGGTCCCTCGATTACTAGTACAATGACAATGCCACTGCCTCCCCACCTGAGCTTTTTATTGCAGAGTTTCATTTAGAGTACAGAGTGCTCTTATGAGCCCATGTAACTGTTTTACTGGGACTGTTGAGGGTTTGGAGCATGTAAAAGCTTTGGATGACATTTTTGTCTGCAATAGGTGACCTGTAAGCAAGACCTCTTTTCCAAGAGCTCCTGCTTTCGCAGTTATTATTGTTTTGCCAAGCTACTGTTAATGTTCGAAGTTATTATTTATTAACATAAAAAAGCTCCTTCTTTTAAACAACGTATTTGAATACATACTTTGTGGTCTCAAGTTACCACACTTTTTGTCGTATAATTTTGTTGCGATAGAGGCATGAACCCAGGTATCATGCACAATTTAAATTGTGTTTGCCCATCATAAGAAATAGGAGCAGCAGGTGGTCATCTGGCCCTTCGAGCATGCTCTGCCATTCAATCAGATCATGGCTGATCTTTTTGAGGACTCAGCTCCACTTACCCATCCACTCACCATAACCCTGAATTTCTTTGCTATTCAAATCCATCTCTGCTTTAAAAACATGCAATGAGGTAGCCTCAACTGCTTTAATGGGCAGGGAATTCCACAGATTCATAACCGCTTGGGGTGAAGAAGTTCCTCCTCAACTCAGTCCTAAATCTGCTCCCCCTTATTTGAGGCTATGCCCCCAAGTTCTATTTTTACCCACCATGGAAACAACCTCCCTGCTTCTATCTTATCTATTCCCTTCATTTTGTTTTAATAAATGTTTTTATTCTCCATTTTCACATTTTCCTCCAAAATGTATACCCCACCCACAAACAGTAAACGGTAACAAATACAAAATCAATCCCCTTAACAATAACAACGATCCCATCCTCCCACCACCCAAACAACGGCCCACCTGTCAATATATGCATCCAATAAAACAAACCCTCCCACGGTGGAAACAAAAAGCAATGGAGAAAAAGAAAAAACGAGTCCCGGACCGTTCATAGTCACCATAGAGTCCACTCCCCTCAACACCCCCCCCCCCCCCCCCCCCCCCCCACACACACACACACACACACACCACGCACACAACGCCATCCAACCTCTGAAAGAGTGCCGTACATGATACCCAAGAGTTGTAAACCCCCCCCCCCCCCCCACTCCTTACGTCCACTACCTCTTGTAAAACTCCTTCCCCCAACCTCGGTTCCTTCCCCTCCCAACTTTCCACCCCGGCTAGACCACTCGGACCCTGTTCTGCTAGACTCCGATGGCCGCAGCCCCTCTCCCCACCTCACTCCCGTTCACTGGCCGGCATAGACCGGCCAGTGTGGAGGTCCCCACCTGGGTCCCTTTCACCTTGCCCGACCCTAGGAAAGCCCAAGAATCCCCCTTTTAGCGCACAAACCCCGCATATCCACCTACACCCCAAAAAGGCCTCACTTCAAGTGAAAGTCCCATCACTTCCCTTGTCCAAATATATACAACATTGGCTCCTGCAGCCCATACACCCGCATGCAGTGAAACAAAAAAGAAGAAAATACAGTCCTGAGGTTACATCGACACATGGCCATTTCTCAATTTCTCAGTTCTGCCACAGTCCTTCTGCCTTCATAAACTCCTCCGCTGCCTCCGCCGTTCCAAAATAAAAGTCCTTGAGCTTGCTAAGTCACCCTCAGCTTCGCTGGACATACAATGCCGCACTGCACCTCTTGACCCTCTTCACCCGGTTGAAAGCAGCCCGCCTCCTTGCCAGCTCCACCGTAAAGTCCTGGTATACACCTATACCAGCTCCAGCCCACTGCACCACCCGCTTCTGCTTGGCCCAGCACAGGACCTTCTCCTTCACACTGTACCTACGGAACCACAGAGTCACTACCCTTGGCGGCTCACTCGCCTTTGATACTCCCTGACTGATGAGCCCGATCCAGTTCATATCGGGAGGGATCCTCCCCCTCCCCCAATAGTTCCTCCAGCATCGCAGCAAAATACTCAGTCGGTCTCGGCCCTTGAACTCCTTCAGGCAGCCCCACAATCCTCAAATTCTGTCGCCTGAACCTGTTTTCCAGGTCTTCCATTTTTCCTAGCAGATCCATATTAATCTCCAGCACCTTCCGCATCTCCTTCCCCATCGACGCAAGTTGATCACCATGCTGCAATAATGTCTCCTCCACTTCATTCAGCACCTCCCCTTGCTCCCCCACTGCACTCGCCACCGCCGTCGTCACCGGGGAAATCGCCTCCTCCACCAGCACACTCAAAACCTCCCTCATTTCCTTCCTCAATGTCTCCATGTATTTTGTAAACTGCCTTTCGAATTCCACAGCCATTACCGTAGTTATTTCTTCAGCCGTAAGCATGCGGCCTCCCCTGATGCTCCAGCCTCCATTTTCCTTGGTGACCCCCGCGGTCACCTTTCCACTCCCCGACGAACTTTCAGTTGTTTTCACAGCCGTTTTCTCACTGGTCCTCGACATATCCCGTCCCTGGACTTTCCCCTGGCCTTCACAGCCTTCGCTGCCCCTAGGACCGGGCGTCAATCCCCGACAATGCCGTTCCCGAACGAGAGCCTTCCAACGCGCGGCTGCCTCCCGCCCGCCGTCACCGGAAGTTAGCCGTCACCGCTTCTTCAATGGCCTTGGTGAGATCTTTTCACATTTGTTCCCTCTGCTACTAGAATTCAGCTTTCATAAAGGCCCTCAAGTCAGCTTGAGGCCTTTAAGCTCGCCCTTCCCCCGCCTGCATGCTGGAAGAGGCTTTTGTCTCTGCTGTAGCTTCAGCCAAATCTTTCACTGTTTCTGCGGGTCTGGTAACCAAGAAACTACCATTCCTGGGGGACAGTACTCCTCCAACATTCACCTACCCCTTTTCATCAAAATTCCACACTGTATTGCTTAAAAAAAGAGCTCTTTTCTGTAACCTTGGGCAGGAGCTGCCTTTCGTGTGACCACTTACTCCATGGTGCACACCGGAAGCCGCATCTATTCCCTTCATAATTTTATATGTTTCTATATGTTCTTATGTTCTGAACAACATCGCTTTGCCACCATCTCCCCCTTTAGCTTTTCTTTGTACAATTTAGTTGTGAAAGAGTGAGGAGCCCAGGCATCATGTACAGTTTATATTTTTGGGCCCATCATTCTGTTCAAGGAGCGAGGTTAAGGGGCTCTGGAGATATACAATGTTCTATTATCCTGCATCAGGGTTCAAAGAACTAAAAGAATAAGATGCCGACAGCGAGGTTACTTTTCTCTTTTAAAAAATACACTTTTTGGTCTCAATTGGTGCAGAAAGCACCCCCTCCATTCCATCCAATATTTGCCCTACGTCTCAAGTATTTATTACATTCTGGAATGTCTTTGTTTACTCAGCCCAAGAGCAAGAACGTGCTGAACACGTTTTTCCACAATTTTCTAAATAAAACGGTGTCTTTTGTGCCCTGAGAGGCCAGATTTCTTTTTCTTGACTGAAGGGTATTGTGCTTCCTCAAGCTTATGAAAGATTGCATGTGAGTCACCAAGAGCTCAAGGGGAACATGATAATACAACAAGGCAGCTAAAAGGAACCGGAAGTCACCAAGTTACAAAAAAAAAATCATAAATTGACCAGACGAGGTGAGAAAATTAGGTCTTGTTCAAGGAGGAACTGCAAAGAGTCTATTGAACCTATATGGACAGAATTGTACTATTTCACAGTTTCTCACGATTTATTTATTTATTATAAATTTAGAGTACCCAATTCATTTTTTCCAATTAAGGGGCCAATCCACCTACCCTGCACATCTTGGGGTTGTGGGGCGAAACCCATGCAAACACGGGGAGAATGTGCAAACTCCACATGGACCCAGGATCGAACCAGGGACAAAATTGTGCTAGCCACTGTGCCACCATGCTTCAGTTTCTCAAGATTTATGAAGGTACACACACAAGATTGTGTGCAGTACTGTCCCGAGGCCTATTTTATGGTCAGGCTTATGTGATTCTTCAGTCAAGCTCAGCCAAGTTCCGACAGCATGCAAAATATATAATTAAAAAGCTTAACCTGTCGAAAATCTGACTGCTGATTTCTCATTAATATTTTTTGATTTGTTAACATATATTTGATTAGCAACGGAACACGTTTGCTTTTTTAAAAATAAATTTAGAGTACCCAATTTATTTATTCAAATTAAGGGGCAATTTAGCATGGCCAATCCACCTAACATGCATGTCTTTGGGTTGTGGCGGCGAAACCCACGCAAACACGAGGAGAATGTGCAAACTCTACATGGACAGTGACCCAGAGCCGAGATCAAACCTGGGACCTCAGCGCCGTGAGGCACCAGAGCTAACCCACTGCGCCACTGTGCTGCGGAACACATGTTTTGAATCAAACAATGGGTCTTCAGAGGTTCAATGTTATACTTGTACGATGCAACATCTGACATTACTTTCAGGTCAGACTCCTTTAAAAAGGTACGACAATAGATTTGCATTAAATGCAAAGACTTTTATTCTAAAGTATATCTTACAGCATTGCTCAATTTTAAGTCAGAGGTAGCCTTGTTATAGAAGGAAAGAACTGTTGTTGGTACCATGTGATGTGCAACTGAACTCATTTTTAGCTGCCGCTAAGGCTGCTGATTGAAAGATGTCAAGAAAATAGAGGCTCAGGTCATGCAGAATTCAACTGCAGTTTATTCAGGGAACTATGTTGATCGATATATTTGAAGTTCAAGGTTAGGATTCTCAGCTGTGACTGGTGGTCACGGTGAGTTACAGAACATGTTGTTTGACAATAATGGCTGTGTTAGCCCAAGTAATGCAGTACTTATTATTTGGGATTCTGATTTATGAATGTGAAACTTCATTTTTATTCAATTATATGGGATTTTAATCACCATATTCAGGATTGGATACCAGGATTCTGTTGAGTTTTGCTCAAGAATTTTAAATCAGTGTCTTTGATTATGATAGGATCCTTTATCTATTTCAAAAGCAAAAAACTGGGGTTGTTGAAAATTTTCAGTAGAAAATGGTGGAAATACCAAAGTTAGGCAGCATCGGTGGAAATGCAAGGTCATCAACATAAAACTTTATTTCTGCTTCTACCCGCAGGTGTTGCCCGGCTTATTGAGCATTTCCAACAATGAAGGGGCGGATAAAGAGCAATGACAAAATGGCACGAGGTTCAGAAAAAATATTTTTGCGTGGGAAATTAGATTGTTGGCCCGATTGTCCATCATAAAAACTTAGCATAATATAATCAATTATAGCAGATAAAAGTCTCATATTATTAGAGGTGTTTTTTCTGTTTTAATCTCAAAAAATTTAAGCTGAATGCCACCAGAGGGCAATGGCTAATCGGACCTTTGCGCAATATCAAACCAACAAACACTGGAAGTGACAAAAGCACAAGTAAAAATTTCTGAAACAGCTGATATGAAATAAGTGGAATAATGTTGAAATGGTAGACATGCATGGACTTTGCGATAGAAATGGAGTCGGAAACACTTGGGGTGCAACAAGATGATGAGTGTGAATGCCCTAATTCAGCCGAAAAGAGTGTGTTGCTGGTCATGTCAAAGACGACGACTTCATTCTTCCCAGTCTTTAGCTGCAGGAATCCCCTGTTTAGCTAAGACAGGACATTGGATAAGCAACCTGGCAGCACAGAGGCAGAACAGGGTATCACTGATCCACCCCTGTACCTATGGATGTTGGTAGCACATAGATAAGAGGAGTTGGATAAAGGTTTCCCTCGGGATTTCTTGCTGTGACAGCATATTACAGGGTGAAGGCATTGACAAGAGATAATACAGCCACTATTGGGAAAAAAAAGGGTGGAACCCAAATAAGAATAAGCCCAGTGAGTCAGTAATATCTTTAAGAGAATGATAGCAAAAGCGATTCCAGCACCGTGTGCTTAAATCCTTGTTGTTTGTGTTAGCAATTGAGCCGCTGGCCATTGCTTTGAAGGCCTCAAATGCGTGGTTGGAGGGGGAGTGAACATAAGGTATTATATGAAGATGATTTGTTGCTGTACGTGAGGGACCTGGGGTCGTCTGCAGGGAATATTATGGGTGTTTCACAGAACTTCAGTGCTTTCTCTGGTTACAAGCTGAACAAAGAGCAGAGCGAATATTTTGTGGTCGGTACATCGGGGTGGGGAACCAGATTAGGGGGCTGCCATTTTGGTTAGCGGGGACTAGTTTTCGATACTTAGCAGTCGAGATGGCTGGGGATTGGGCGGGACTCCGGAGATTAAATTACACGAGTCTGGTGAGTAAAGGCGGACTTACAGAGATGGGATCGTCTCCCATTACCTTAAACGAGCCGCGTCCAATCATTTATGATGAACATCTTGCCAAAAGTCTTCTTTTTATTTCAGTATCTCCCAATGTTCCTGCCCACTTCATTTTTACGAAAGGTGGAATGGTTTATTTCCAGCTTTATTTGGGCGGCTAAGGCCCCGAGGATGCAGAGGAGAACCTTCAGAGGGAGAGACAGACAGGGGGTCTAGCACTGCCAAACTTGCTATAAATTTATTGGGCGGAAAGAAGATGTTGGGATAGTGCAATGTACTCAGCGGACTTCAGTGGTCAACATTTAAAATATGGAGGCAACACCGCCAGCATTTTAAGCTGGGTAGCCTCAAGGCTGGCTCCCATCTGTGCTAACCACCTGTTTGAGCTTGCAGATTTGGTGCATGGAAAGTGAAAGGGCTGGAGAGAGTGAGCAATTTAATTAGAACATAGAACAGTACAGCACAGAACAGGCCCTTCGGCCCTCGATGTTGTGCCGAGCAATGATCACCCCACTTAAACCCACATACCCCTAACCCAACAATCCCCCCATTAACCTTTACACTACGGGCAATTTAGCATGGCCAATCCACCTAATCCGCACATCTTTGGACTGTGGGAGGAAACCGGAGCACCCGGAGGAAACCCACGCACACAGGGGGAGGACGTGCAGACTCCACACAGACAGTGACCCAGCCGGGAATCGAACCTGGGACTCTGGAGCTGTGAAGCATTGATGCTAACCACCATGCTACCGGCCTAGAGGGGTGGTTTGCCAGCCTGGAGAAATCTAAGGGGAAATTTGGGTTGTCAGGCTCCGACATGTTCCGATACCTCCAGCTTTGCTAAGAGATTGTTCCTTGATTTCCCAGTGGTGCCTCCATCATCCCTCTGGCAGAAGATTCTCTTCTGTACAGGTTCAGAAGAGGGCAATACGTCCAGCATGTATGAACAAATCGTGGGGGAAGAAATAAATTTAGTGGAAGGAGTGAAGGCTAAAGCGGTGGAGGAATTTGGGGCAATATTGGAGGAGAAGGTATGGAGTGAGGCGATGCGGAGGATGAATGCTAGATCATCATGTGAGAGACTGAGCCTGATCCAGCTAAAGGTAGTGTTTTGATCACACCTCACTGAGGCTCGGATGAGTCATTTATAGAGGACAGATGTAAGCACTGTTCGAGAGGGCCCGCACACGTGGAGTCCGGGGGGGGGGGGGGGGGGGGGGGGGGGGGTTATTGTTTCTTGGAGTGAAGGGCAGGTTTGCATTTGCTTCTGTGAGTTGTTGTTTGTATTCGGCTTACAAAATGCTAAAACTTTTAATAAAACATTTCTCAAAAAAAAAAGTACATGAGGGAGAAAGGAATAAAGGACATGTCGATAGGAATGGATAAAGTAAACCAAATCTGAGGCTTGTGTGAAGCAAAAATCTGGTGGAATGAAGGACCTGATCTTTGCTCTAAATTTGATGGAACATCAGACAATCTTGGTAGCGGTGATGATTGACCAGTTTGAAAGTTGCATGAAGTCCAGCAATACACAAAGTGATAATGCATCACAGTCATAGAGAATTTGTGATATGAACTCAAGCTGCGTCAGGACTATGGGAGAGGCAGAAAGGTGACTGTACAAATTCTGTAAAGTAGTTGCAGGAGAAATGTCAAAGACTTTTGAGTATTTTGGGGAGGAAAGAGCATTTGGAAATATCAAGAACAGAGAGATATTGGTGGATTGCTTGAGAAAGGGGTGAAAATGGCATATATAGGGAGAGTACTTGAAAGACAGGGCAACCAATGATAATAGTCACATGAGACTATGAAAACATGTTGGATTGTCCAGAATTTAGGGAGAATTGGGTTCAAATGCGCAGACGCGGATCTATTCTTGACACATCACAGGAGGGGGATTGGGTGAGAAGCTGGAGAGAAACTTATGCCATACAGACGGAAGGCGGGTTCGGGGAGGGTAAATACCAGAGGTAGCATATATATATTTTTTAATCTAGTGTACCCAATTCTTTTTTTCCCACAATTAGGGGTCAATTTTGCATGGCCAATCCACCTATGGTTACTGCTTTAATAAAAAGGTATGG
Organism: Scyliorhinus canicula; assembly: GCF_902713615.1. Taxonomy (NCBI): domain Eukaryota; kingdom Metazoa; phylum Chordata; class Chondrichthyes; order Carcharhiniformes; family Scyliorhinidae; genus Scyliorhinus; species Scyliorhinus canicula. Next base: position 73,461,645 of record NC_052161.1, read on the forward strand.
CCAATCCACCTACCCTGCACATCTTCTTTAATTTGAGGGGGCGAGACCCACACATACACGAGGAGAATGTGCAAACTCCACACGGACAGTGACCCAGGGCTAGGATCGGACCCGGGTCCTTGGAGCCGTGAGGCAGCAGTGCTAACCACTGTACCACCTTCCAGAGGCAGCTTATAGAATGTAAACTAACTCTTCACACTCATTAGAGGTGAGGGGGAAGGCATCCTGGAAGCATGATTCAAGGTGGTTGGTAGTAGGGAAGCTGGCTTGAAAGAGAAAATGCTGGAAAATCTCAGCAAGTCTGGCAGCATCTGTAGGGAGAGAAAAGAGCTAACGTTTTGAGTCCGATGACTCTTTGTCAAAGCTTTGTCCCTTTCGTTTCAGATTCCAGCATCCGCAGTAATTTGCTTTAATCCAGTGGGAAACTGGCTTACCTTTTCCTCCAAGATGATCCAAGAGGAAAGGAAACAAAAAGCATTTGTAATTACATGGCACAACCAGAGGACATCCCACAGTGCTTTCCAGCTTTCCAGCCAATTAAGTACCTGGCATCGCTGCTGGAAAACAGAAGAGCCAATTGGCACAGTTGGTCTTAGTCATGTTTAGTTGCAGGACAGACGTTTTTTTTGTTTTTTTTTAAGAAATTTAGTATACCCAATTAATTATTTCCAATTAAGGGGCAATTTAGCACAGACATTCCACAGAGCCTGCACATCTTTGGGTTGTGGGGGCAAACACGGGGAGAATGTGCAAACTCCACACGGACAGTGACCTAGAGCTGGGATTGAACCTGGGACCTCGGCGCCGTGAGGCTGCAGGGCTAACCCACTGCGCCACCCTGCTGCCCTGCATGATAGAAGCTGGCCGTGGCAACAGGATTTATTCAAGTAGTACGATGAGATTGGAGTGGCTGACACAGCCTCACTTTGATAACCGTATTTCCACAAGTGCATTTCCCCCAGTGCTGCGTTCAAGTGTCAACCCAGATTGTGGGCTGGATATGGCTTGAAAGCCCAGCTATCCAAGGGCTTTCAATTAAAACCAACGTTTTTATTTAAGAATCAGAGACAAATTGCTCTGTGGTCAGCAGATTCCCATAAAATACTTCTAAATGGCTGTCAGGTTCAGCACTGGAGCCAGTCTAAAGCTAATACGCACAATGAATTAGATCAGTACCTCTGTGGTAGTGTATCAGTGACTGAGCTTCATGGACCAATGTTATGCGAATGGGAGCACAGGAGAAGGTTTACCATTAACATTCTAACCACTGTATTCACACGGTTGGAATGGTTATGTAATATATCTTAATAAGCCACAGTTGGCACATTTTTCACTGCTTAATACCTGGTACAAGTATAGTAGCCAGGCAAAGATTGTAGAAGACAAGAGTTCTACCTCTCGAGTTGTCATTGACACTGAGCCCAAGCAGCCCAATTGGCTCTTCTGTTTTCCAGCAGCGATGCCAGGTACTTAATTGGCTGGAAAGCACTGTGGGTACAGATGAAAACCGAGATTTGCCGATTGGAGACTTCCTAAATGCATGGGGGCAGTTTGCTGACGTGTTCCAGAACCTATTCGAGGCCAGTAGGAACGAAGATGGAAAAATGGGAAAGATAGAAAAGGGAGAGAAAAGTCAGGAGCGGGGACCATAAGAACACGCAACTGGGGGGAGGGAGGGCAGCTGTCGAGACATAAAAGGGACAACGTGGGAGGAAGGGGGCAACCCCTGTTAAGTAATGGGTTAAGAAACATTCCAATTAGTTGGCTCATTTATGTTAAGTCACCAATGTTTGACACCGATATGTAAAGAGGCTTCAGGTGCCCTTTGTGTCAGGTGATGTGATGTTAAGAGTTTTGTTCAGAGTCTGTTGAAGTAAATCAAAGGTGTTTGTGGAAAAGGAGCAGAACCGTTGACTCTTTATACAACAGCAGCTAAACGTCTAACAAATGGCAGCAGAGGATGGTTGCTGTGCAAATGTTAAGGGTTGAAAGATACAACTTTTCCAGACCAAACCAAGGAGTGAGTGAATGAGAGAGAAGAAACAAAAACAAAGATACATGGCTGAACCTAGGATTAAAATGGCTGTATATGACTACTACCCCCCCCCCCCTTAATTTTTGAATGGGGATCGTATGACCAATGGAGAATCGCAGTAGTTATGTAGACTAAGGTAACTGCCTTGGAAAAGAGAAAACAAGGTATGGCATTGGCTCTTTCTCTACCTTCTGACAGTAAAATCCAGAGTAAAGGATTTTCTGAGCTGGAATTGGAAGAGTTAGACTCCGAAGGAGGTCTGCAGACTCTATTACGTTATATGGATAAGATTTATAAGAAGGATGACTTGTTAAGTGCGTATGCAGCATGGTCAGATTTTGATAGGTTCCGGAAAATAGAGGATTTCTCCATTGAAGACCATATAATGGAATTTGGCAGACAGACCAAACTGCAAGCTAAATTCAACTTTAGCATGGGCAGTACATGCAAAGAATTCATTGCAGCTGGTTGGAGGCTATAGTCCCTATCAATTCGTGTTTGGTAGAAATCCTAAAATTCTGTCCTGGTTAGATGACCAGCCTCCAGCTTGGGAAGGCACCACAAGTAGCTCTGCCTTTGCTGAGCATTTAAATGCATTAAATGCTTTGAGGCATAATGTACGGCCATCAGATGCCGTTTTTCAGCAAGGAGACATAGTATACTATAAGTAGACAATTTTAATGAATGGAAAGGCCCAGGGAAGATCATAGGCATAGATGGAAAAAAACAAGTATTTTGCAACATGGTAATCAAACTGTTAGGGTACATTCATCAAGGTTAATGCCCGTAGTGTCCTAAAAAAAGTAGGGGGGGGGGGGGTTGTTGGGTTACGGGTATAGGGTGGATACGTGGGTTTGAGGAGGGTGATCATTGCTCGGCACAACGAGGGCCGAAGGGCCTGTTCTGTGCTGTACTGTTCTATAGTCTCAGATATTGACAGAAATTTTGGGATTAGGTGATTTGGGTAATATACCTATCGAATGTCACATTGACAATGAATCTCTGTGGGAAAATGTGCATTCTACAAAAAGTGTCAATGAAAGGAGGTTAAGGATAGACATTGCAAGTTTGAAGCAGATGTTGAACAGAGGGGAAATAGCAAAAATTAAAAGGGTCGACAGTAGCTATCCATTGTCAGACTGTTTTACAAAAAGAGGGGCTAGCTCACAGACACTTTTGGATATTGTTAATGATGGGCGCCTGTTTCTGTGACTATTTTCCAAAAATGAAAAAAAAAAGGGGGGGAAATTGTGTGTTTCTTGTAATTTTGTTTTCACCCTACTTATTTTTTTTCTCCAAGGGGACGCTGTTAAGTAATGGGTTAAGAGACATTCCAATTAGTTGTCTCATTTATGTCAAGTATCCAATAATTGACACTGATAGATAAAGAGGCTTCGGGTGCCCTTTGTGTCAGGTGATGTGATGTTAGAGTTTTGTGCAGAGTCTGTTGAAGTAAATTAAAGGCGTTTGTGGAAAAGGAGCAGAATCGTTGACTCTGTACAACAGCAGCTAAACGTCCAACAACCGCCCCCCTCAATACAAGGGAAACACAGCCGAAGTTGATGGGGGAAAGAAAAGAAAGGGGGGGGGAAGAAAAGAAAGAGGGGGGGAAGAAAAGAAAGGGGGGGGAAGAAAAGAAAGGGGGGGAAGAAAAGAAAGGGGGGGAAGAAAAGAAAGGGGGGGAAGAAAAGAAAGGGGGGGGAAGAAAAGAAAGGGGGGAGGAAAGAAAGGGGGGGAGAAAAGAAAGGGGGGGGGAAGAAAAGAGAAAGGTGGGGGGTGTAAAAACCAACCGGGGGGACACAGTGGGGGGGGGGGGGGGGGGGGAGACTTCTCATCGAGCCAGAGGGCGGCAGAATGCAAATAGGGGAAATTAAGGGAAGGACAAGGCAAATCTTTATGTATAATTCAGCAAATAAACACTGCCAACAATGTACATAACTATTTACAAATTTTGAAAATGGTAATAAAAAGATTTTTTTTTTAAAACATCTTTCCCCATGCCACATATTCAATTAATTTATTATTATTCCATACTTTCCTTCCCTCACCCCTCAAATCAATCTGTTCAATCTTCTCAGGTGCTAAAACATTATTTTTCTCTCCAACAGTCGAGAGAAATGCACAAACTATTTCTCTCATCTCTCACACACCATCTTTTCAAAATCACTCAGCTCGTAACAACTGCACACTTCCTGGTTTCATTCTCCATTTTCTGTCCCCTCACTCATAACTTATACTTCATAAATGAAATACAACACAGCCAGATTTGAACTCAATGTTCCAGTTGACACTGAGCTTCTCTGTCAATTTGTTCACTAAATACTTTCTTTTCTTGAAAGCTTGGTTCGCCCCTGCCTGCAAGCTGAATTTTAATCTCTAACGAAGTTTACAGTGTTCCTCCTGATATTCCACATTGCGGAACTGAAAATGCAGTAGCCTATTTTATTGCACTGCAGTCAGATGTATATACCAAATAGCCAGTTGCATTTGTGACAGCCCGTCAAGATTTTAAGCACAGTTTTCTTTTTTTTTTTTAAAAAAGCTTCCATTTACGATTACAGAACTTTGTGTGCATGTGAATTGTCATTGACAAGAGCTCCAAAAACGTTAATAAAAGCAAATACCAAATTGTAGAAAACCTCTCACTAGCACTTAGCATTTTGGTTCTGCCTTAATGTGACAAGGCTAAGAGTGTATCCAGTCAAACTCCCAAACATCTGTTGAAGGTCAAATTTCCACAACACGGGACCAATGAATGGAGCTACACTGTCTTCTTTGTACTACGTAATATTAAACAAAATTAAATAAAGAACCTTGTTACAAATTTATGGCTAACAGTCGGTCTGAACATTTTACTTCCTTATTAATGTACTATTTTCTCCAACAAGAAATTTACTCTGTGTCCTGATCATATGAAATAAAAATATAAGCCCAAAAATTAAGTTTACATAATTTTGAGCTTAATATTCAATTGAGTTAATAAACTGTTCAATTCTAAACAAGTCATTTGAATTAAAAAGATTGAATAGAATCAGCTCCTATAATTATTCTGGTACTGAGCTTTAACTCTCTTGCCATCACCCTCACATCCCGCAACTGCTACTTACAAAACAAGTAATAAAATCAGTAATCAAGTCATCAATGTTAACTCCTCCCAGAAATGTCCACAATCTACCCACCTCCTTCCATTGCTGCTCCAACAGAATTTGACTGTGTGCAATTTCAGCCTGACCTTCGCCTTGCCTTCACAATCTTTCTCACTACCACTTCTTATCAAACCACCTTTTTTCACCACAAAAAACTCTTGCTCAGCTTCCATCAATCAATTTTTTGTTTTAATTTTAAAGAACCCAATTATTTTTTCCAATTAAGGGGCAATGGCCAATCCACCTAACCTGCACATGTTGGGGTGAAGCTCACGCAGACACTGGGAGAATGTGCAAACTCCCCACAGAAGCATCCATCAATCAAGACGCATTTTGCAAAACATCACCAAAAGTAAGATAATTCAATTGCTCAATTGGATTATACTCAGTCAAATTATTGCTTCAAAATGAGTATACTGTCTTTTGAAATTTTCAAATACGATAATATGACAATGGAGTCAAATATTTTCAACACTCCGTATGAGGTCAAGCAGCAGACATTTTTGGGTGATATTTATTCAGATTGGGTGTTACTACAATGGTGGTGATCTTTCCTTAATGAATGGAGCACTCAGCCATAAAAAGGTGCTCCATCTAGTGGCCTGGCTTTGAAAATCAGTGAAACTCTGCAATGCGTAACATGAAAAATCAAATTACAGGAGCATTTGGTTCATAACTAGGCCTTTTAAAGGCAAATCAACATCATTATTAAAATCAGTTATGTCATTAATATTCTGTTGTTCTTCGTGGTTGAGGTTGACCATTACGTCAACTGGAATTCACTAAGTCTGATGTGTTTGAGATTGGATTGGATTGGATTTGTTTATTGTCACGTGTACCGAGGTACAGTGAAAAGTATTTTTCTGCAAGCAGCTCAACAGATCATTCAGTACATGGAAGAAAAGGGAATTAAACAAAAGTCAAGAAAATACAAGAAAATACATGAGAATGCATAATAGGGCAACACAAGATATACAATGTAACTACATAAGCATTGGCATCGGTTGAAGCATACAGGGTGTAGTGTTAATGAGGCCAGTCAATAAGAGGGTCATTTAGGAGTCTGGTGACAGTGGGGAAGAAGCTGTTTTTGAGTCTGTTTGTGCGTGTTCTCAGACTTCTGTATCTCCTGCCCGATGGAAGAAGTTGGAAAAGTGAGTAAGCCGGGTGGGAGGGATCCTTGATTATGCTGCCCGCTTTCCCCCGGTAGCGGGAGGTGTAGATGGAGTCCATGGATGGGAGGCAGGTTTGTGTGATGGACTGGACGGTATTCACGACTCTCTCAAGTTCCTTGCGGTCCTGGGCCGAGCAGTTGCCATACCAGGCTGTGATGCAGCCCGATAGGATGCTTTCTCTAGTGCATCTGTAAAAGTTGGTACGGGTTAATGTGGACATGCCGAATTTCCTTAGTTTCCTGAGGATGTATAGGCGCTGTTGTGCTTTCTTGGTGATAGCGTAGACGGGAGTGGACCAGGTCAGAGTTTTGGTGATGTGCACCCCTAGGAATTTGAAACTGCTAACCATCTCCACCTCAGTGCCGTTGATGCTGACAGGGGTGTGTACAGTACTTTGCTTTCTGAAGTCGTTGATCAGCTCTTTAGTTTTGCTGGCATTGAGGGAGAGATTGTTGTTGTTACACCACTCCACTAGGTTCTCTATCTCCCTCCTGTATTTGGACTCGTCGTTATTCGAGATCCGGCCCACTATGGTCGTATCGTCAGCAAACTTGTAGATGGAGTTGGAACCAAGTTTTGCCATGCAGTCGTGTGTGTACAGGGAGTAGAGTATGGGGCTAAGTACGCAGCCTTGAGGGGCACCGATATTGAGGACTATTGTGGAGGTGGTGTTGGTGTTCATTCTTACTGATTGTTGGTCATAAAGTCAAGGATCCAGTTGCAGAGTGGAGAGCCAAGTCCTAGGTTTTGGAGCTTTGATATGAGCTTGGCTGGGATTATGGTGTTGAAGGCGGAGCTGTAGTCAATAAATAGGAGTCTGATGTAGGAGTCCTTGTTTGCGAGATGCTCTAGGGATGAGTGTAGGGCCAGGGAAATGGCGTCTGATGTGGACCGGTTGCGACGGTATGCGAATTGAAGTGGGTCAAGGCGTTCCGGGAGTATGGAGGTGATGCGCTTCATGATCAGCCTCTCGAAGCACTTCATTACAACTGACGTCAGGGCCACCGGGCGGTAGTCATTGAGGCATGTTGCCTGGTTCTTCTTTGGTACCGGTATGATGGTGGTCTTCTTGAAGCAGGTGGGGACCTCGGAGTGGAGTAGGGATAGGTTAAAGATGTCTGTGAATACCTCTGCCAGCTGGTATGCGCAGGTATGAGATGACTAACCTGTCCAATTTGAGATCTGTTCCACGTTGGGCCGACACATATTACTGGTGCCAAAAAAGTGCTTGTGGGTCTGGACTTGCAAAACTCATCATTCCTGTTGTACTCTATTCTGTTCATGGGTGACGCTTTTGCCGATGCCACATGGAGCAATCCTCTGCGAGACTCTCATGTCTCAGGAGCAACGTTGATATATTTTGGTGAGACCTTCAAAATCTCCCTTAAGAATTTTTGCTGGCCTCCACATGAATGTTTCTCTTTAATCTGCTCACCATAAGAAGAGCTTTATTGGCAAATGCCCATCAGGCATTCTGGCAACACTCCTGTCCATCTTATCAGAGTTCTCTTCAGCAGAGTGTGGATGCTGGGCGTGTCAGTCAGGGAGAGAATTTCAATATTAAGAATGCTGTCTGACCATCTGATATTGATTAGTCTTTACAAGCAGGTCTTGCTTTCATGCTGTGATGGCCTTTGACCATGAAGCAGTAACAGTAAAGAAAATTTGCAATTACTTTTTTTAAATAAATTTGAGATTCTGCGAACATTTTAGTGTTAGAAAGGACTTTTACGGGTCTATATCACGGTCAAAGGATTATTTGTAATTATCAGATAATGACTACTGGGACCTGGTGACCCTTGATCTGGAAGCAGCACCTATAGGAAAGACGTCAAAAGAATGGAGGTTGTGCATCATACACAAAATAAGAGACCGAGAAAACAGAAGAGCTAGCTTATTCCTTGTTGGTGGCAGGCAAGACCTTGAAAGAAAGGGTCTTCAATTCAGCTTGGAAGGACTGTGTGGCAGGAACCTGGACGATACAGCTTCGTGGACTGTCTACGAGCACGGGTGAGATGAACTTTGTCTATGGGGTAGCAGGTACATGTTCTAGTTTGTACCGACCATGGATTTGTCTGTTAATTCATATTGATTCGGATTTGCGTCAAGGTAAACATTTAAAAAGTGAAATCTTACTGTAATTCTTCATTTGGAGGTAGTTCAATAAATTTGTTGTTTTAGTTTCTGGGCCCAATAGGGAATCGTACCACTGCCTGCAGCAAATTGTCCATGTCTCACAAACATACAAGATAGTATATTAATACTGCTTCCTTAAGTACTACAATACTCCTTGGCCTGCATAAAGTCTAATACATCAAGTTGAATCAGTGACATCATAAAACTTTAAACGCAATTATAAATTGAATATCACAAATTCTAACCGCAGATGAATATTTTAAATTCTCATTGAGCGAATGTTGATGTTATGGATTAGGCGGAATAACAAATAGATAGAGACACACAGATACAGCCTCCTAAAATTGGCGGCATAGGCTCTTCTCCCTTCTCATGCTACCACCACATAGTTTGAAGAGTGTACAAGCAAGGTTAACCACCTTTCTTATGGAAAACTCACCAAGGAAGAGGTGAAAGTTATTGCAGACAATTGCTCAGGATCCAAGACACATGGGATTTCGGAATGTTTTTGAGGACAAAGTTCCATTTGATTATTCTATGTTTCGTCTGTCTGTTATCAAACATGCAAAAGTACAATCCAACTATCTCTCTCTTACGGTTATACAACACGTTATTTTCTGTTAGTTTTTGACGTGCTAAATATTATGGGGATAACAGATCCTACTTTAGCGTACATGCAAAGAGAAAAGGTGTTCATTGGTTCATCTGCAACACACTATTCAATGTACTTTTCTGCGACAAAATTAAGTGTCTGGTCGTGGCGTGGGAGTTTGTGATGGAAGCCAAGTTCTACTTGTATTCAACACAAAAGCTCAAAAAATAATTTCAGAAATAGTGAAGAAGCGTGGAATTGTGTTTAATTCCACATATATTTGTCCAATTTAGCTATGTAATGATGGGGGATGGTGGGAGAGAGAGAGAGCGAGAGAGCGGGAGAGCGAGAGAGCGAGAGAGCGAGAGAGCGAGAGAGCGAGAGCGAGAGAGCGAGAGAGCGAGAGAGCGAGAGAGCGAGGAGAGCGAGAGAGCGAAAGAGCGGGAGAGCGAGAGAGCGAGAGAGCGAGAGAGAGATGGAATTATACAGAGAAATATTGGACTTCAAAAGGCTTTTATATTTTAAAATGGACACAAACCTCAAAGTTGCCTGAGAGTGTAGTTAGCCACCGACAGGAATGACTGGAGGATGTTTCGCCAAGAGACACTGGAACCCCTCTCTGTGTTTCCAGACAATGTACTTCCAAAAGTATCCAAAGACTGATTGCAGTCTCCAGTAGACAAAGCAACATAATTGCTATCTCATCTAAAAGACCCGAGGTGTAATCATTTCCCCAGACCAACGAGCGAATTAGGAGTGCAGATGGAATGCACAAAGAAGGGTGTGAAAGATCTGGCCGAGAGCACTCAGGGTCCTCCTGCCTGAAGCGGTCTGTCTGCATGTGTGTAATGCAAGGAAAAGCAGTTGGACTTCTTCCACACTAAACAGTGTGATACAGTAGCATAAGCAAAAGTACCCCACAAAAAGGAAATAATCCATCATTTACAGGAATATCTAAAAACGGTGGATGTCAACCAACCGGCAAAAGGAATTGTAGCTGGAAACCATGAAACACCTGAATCGAAGAATCAACTACTAACCTGCAGAAGCCAACAATACTGGAATCAATTTGTAATGGCCACACACATCATCATCTGCTCATCGCAAATCAAAGACTGGTCTGTATAACTTATTTATATTTACGTACTTTTGGATTCAATTCTTACTTCTATTCTGGATTAATAGAGTTTTACCATTTTTCTTAGCCATTTTAGTAGTAAATAAACTTACTCTATTTTAACTAAGAAATCGGGTTAAATTGGCTCGGGTGGATTGAATAAAGACATGGGGCGCGATTCTCTCATGCCGCGCCGTATGGGAGAATCGCCATTCGCGCCATTTTTCCCCACAAGGCGCCAGTCAGACACCGGCAGGCGATTCTCTGAGGAGCGGACAATCGGCACCATTTGTGCTGGCGTGTTTGGCGTGGCGCCGGTCGCAGGCTGCCATTTCCCTGGCCTTGATGGGCCGAGCTGCCGCACGGAAACAGCAGAGTCCTGCTGGCGCCATTCACACCTGGTCTCTGCCGGCGGGAACTCTGCGCAAAGTGTTGGGGGCGGCCTGTGGGGTCTGGCCCACGATCGGGGCCCACCGATTGGAGGGCCGGCCTCTCCAGCCCCGGCCCTATTTTATTACGCGGCCGGCCCCTGAACCCCCACACCATGTTGCATCAGGGCCGGCGCACTGAAGAAGTCCCCCGCGCATGCGTGGGTTGGCACAGCCCAACAGCACATGCGCAGGTTGGCGCAGCGCCCATTTGGCGCCAGGAAGGGAGATTGGAGCGGCGTGAACTGCTCCCCCTGTGGGGGCCAGAATCGGGAGACCCCGCGCCCATTTTGCGCCGTCGTGAACACTCTGTCTCCATTTCGGAGAATCGCTCCCATGGTGCCAGCCATCCCTCCTCACCTGGGTTTGTAACTATTTGTCTATAACATGAAGCATCTCATGAAGCCCCTTGACCTGCATGCCATTACCGGGAATGGGACTATTTGGCGCCGACCTTTCGGCGCCAACCTTTTGGCGCTCATCTGTTTTGGCGCTGGCCTTTTTGGCGCTGGCCTTTTTGGCGCCGCCAACAGGAATCCAACAGTCCGGGAGCTGGTTTGTTTACTGAGTTCATTTCTCTCAGTTTGTTGCTGACTGTCTCACCATCCGGCAAGTTCCCGCAAACTCATACACTGCTCTGTTACAGACGTTGTTAACAGATATTGTTTCCTTACGAATTTGCTATTATCTCGTATAACGTTGACTAAGTGTGTCATTATTTGCCATACGTATAGCGGTAATGTACATACGTTAATATGCAGAGTACGGATCAAATAGTAAATCAGCAGATAAGACTAGTTTCGGGAAAAATAACAAAATGCCCAAACTAAAGGTTCTGTACCTAAGCAAGTCTCTCACCATCCGGCAAGTTCCCGGACAGGGGCTGCAGGGGTTTACTACTATACCTCATAACGCTAACTGTAATAGTGGTCTCCTTAACATCTGTCTCGTCTGATTAATGCGTTAAAATAAGCATTAAGTAACAGAGTCACCCCTCCATATGTTCCTTATTTTCTATCCTTCCTAAATTCTACAAACCGTTAACTGTTAAGGTCCAATGCTTGTCGCTCTGTAGATATGTTCCTGTAATGGCTGTCAGTTCGTACTTGCTAATTTGTATTTGCACAATGCGCTCAACTTTTTTAATGCCTTGGTGTGCGCTCAGGTACAGAACCTTTAGTTTGGGCATTGTTATTTTTCCCGAATCTAGTCTTATCTGCTGATTTACTATTTGATCCGTACTCTGCATATTAACGTATGTACATTACCGCTATACGTATTTTACTGGTGCCTTACACATAAGAACCCGAGGGCTAAATAGCAAATTCGTAAGGAAACAATATCAGACAGATCATGACGTCTGTAACAGAGCAGTGTATGAGTTTGCGGGAACTTGTCGGATGGAGAGAGACTTGGACAATAAAAACTACTCACGGGATAAGAAAGTCAGCAACAAACTGAGAGAAATGAACTCAGTAAACAAACCAGCTCCCGGACTGTTGGATTCCTGTTGGCGGCGCCAAAAAGGTCAGCGCCAAAAATACCAGCGCCAAAACAGATGAGCGCCAAAAGGTCGGCGCCAAAAGGGCGGCACCAAAACGTACCCAACCCGCCATTACCATGGCTGAATCCCCCACGATCAACATGCTGGGGTTACCACTTGACCAGAAACTGAACTGAACAAACCCTATAAATACTGCAGCTACTAGCAGGTCAAAGGCAAGGAATCCTACAGCCAATAACTCACCTCCTGACACCCCAAAGCCTGTCATCTATGAGGCACATTTCAGGAGTGTGATGGGATACTCGCTCATTTGCGTGGTTGAGTGCAGCTCCAACAACACTGAAGCAGCTCAACACCATCCAGGACAAAGCAACCCGCTTGATTGGCACCCCTTCCATAAACATTCGATCCCTCTACCACTGAAGCTCAGTGGCAGCAGTGTGTACTATCTACAAGATACACTGCCAGAACTCACCAAGGTTCCTTCAACAGCACTTACCAAACCCACAACCACTGTAATCTAGAAGAACGAGCAGCAGATACCGGGGAATATAATCATCTGGAGGTTCCCCTCCAAGTCGCTCGCCATCCTGACTTGTAAATATATTGCTCCTCCTTCATTATCACAAGGTCAAAATCCTGGACCTCCCTCCCTAACAACACGGTGGGTGTACCTATACCTCAGGGTTGCAGTAGTTCAAGAAGACAGTTCACCACAACCTCCTGAAGCAACTAGGAAAGAGCAATAAAATGCTGGCCTAGCCAGCGACGTCCACATCCCAGAAATGAATTTTAAAAATCAGAAAGAAATGGATGTCAAACATGATCAAAGAGATTGGTTTTCAGGGGATCTTAAAGGAGGTGCACAAGCCAAAGAGGCAGACTGATTTAGATCATAGGATCATAGGAAACAGGAGGAAGTGGGCGGCATGGTGGCGCAGTGATTAGCACTCCTGCCTCACAACACCAAGGACCCAGGTTCAATCCCGTCCCCAGGTCACTCTCCATGTGGAGTTCACACATTCTCCCCGTGTCTATGTGGATCTCAACCCACAGCCCAAAAGATGTGCATGGTAAGGGAATTTGCAATGCTAAATTGACCCTTGATTGGAAAAAAAAAGAATTGGGTACTCTAAATTTTAAAAAGGAAACAGGACCATTGAATCCCTCAAATCAGTACCGTCATTCAATATGGTCATGATTGATCTTACTATAGTCTGAACTCAATTTTCCAGTATGCCCCAAAGTCCTCAACACCCTTGTACATCAAGAATTTTTAAGTCAAACAAAGAACAAAGAAAATTACAGCACAGGAACAACCCCTTCGGACCTCCCAGCCTGCGCCAATCCAGATCCTTCATCTAAACCTAGTCGCCTATTTTCAAAGGATCTACTTCCCTCTGTTCCCCGCCCGTTCATATATCTGTCTATATGCATCTTAAGTGATGCTATCATGCCCGCCTCTACCACCTCTACTGGCAAAGCGTTCCAGGCACCCGCCACCCTCTGCGTAAAAAACTTTCCACGCACATCTCCCTTAAACTTTCCCCCTCTCACCTTGAAATCGTGACCCCTTGTAATTGACACCCCGCACTCTTGGAAAAAGCTTGTTGCTATCCACCCTGTCCATACCTCTCAATTTTGTAGACCTCAATCAGGTCCCCCCTCAACCTCCGTCTTTCCAACGAAAACAATCCTAATCTACTCAACCTTTCTTCATAGCTAGCACCCTCCATACCAGGCAACATCTTGGTGAACCTCCTCTGCACCCTCACTAAAGCATCCACATCCTTCTGGTAATGTGGCGACCAGAACTGCACGCAGTATTCCAAATGTGGCCTTACCAAAGTCCTATACAACTGTAACATGACCTGCCGACTCTTGTACTCAATACCCCATCCAATGAACATAGAACAGTACAGCACAGAACAGGCCCTTCGGCCCTCGATGTTGTGCCGAACAATGATCACCCTACTTAAACCCACGTAACCCGTATACCCATAACCCAACAATCCTCCCATTAACCTTACACTACGGGCAATTTTAGCATGGCCAATCCACCTAACCCGCACATCTTTGGACTGTGGGAGGAAACCGGAGCACCCGGAGGAAACCCACGCACACACGGGGAGGATGTGCAGACTCCACACAGACAGTGACCCAGCCGGGAATCGAACCTGGGACCCTGGAGCTGTGAAGCATTGATGCTAACCACCATGCTACCGTGAGGCCCCTTTTGAAGGCAAGCATGCTGTATGCCTTCTTGACCATTCTATCGACCTGCGTTGCCACATTCAGGGTACAATGGACCTGAACTCCCAGATCTCTTTGTACATCAATTTTCCCCAACACTCTTCCATTGACCGTATAGTCCATTCTTGAATTAGATCTTCCAAAATGCATCACCTTGCATTTGCCTGGATTGAACTCCATCTGCCATTTCTCTGCCCAACTCTCCAATCTATCTATATTCTGCTGTATTCTCTGACAGTCCTCCTCGCTATCTGCAACTCCACCAATCTTAGTATCATCTGCAAACTTGCTAATCAGACCACCTGTACCTTCGTCCAGATCATTTATGTATATCACAAACAGCGGTCCGAGCACAAATCCCTGTGGAACACCACTAGTCACCTTTCTCCATTTTGAGACACTCCCTTCCACCACAACTCTCTGTCTCCTGTTGCCCAGCCAGTTCGTTATCCTTTTAGCTAGTACACCCTGAACCCCATACAACTTCACTTTTTCCATCAACCTGCCATGGGAAACTTTATCAAATGGCTTACTGAAGTCCATGTATATGACATCAACAGCCCTTCCCTCTTTGTCACTTCCTCAAAGAATTCTATTAGGCTTGTAAGACATGACCTTCCCTGCACAAAACAATGCTGCCTATCACTGATAAGTCTATTTTCTTCCAGATGTGAACAGATCCTATCCCTCAATATCTTCTCCAACAGTTTGCCTACCACTGACGTCAAGCTCACAGGTCTATAATTCCCTGGAATATCCCTGCTACCATTCTTAAACAGAGGGACCAGTGGTAATATTGCAGGTTTGGGAGGGCTGGCTACCCATAGATCTCGTTCTCTGCAGTACTCTTTGGGATCCTTGCATTCTTTCTTTCTTTCTCTCTCTTCCCCCCCCCCCCCACCCCCCCCCCCAAAAAACCACCACACAAATGCCACAATCCAGTGAATTGAAAAAGTCCTTTGGATGTAGATTGGGATAGATCTAAACAGGAAGATGGAACCTGGGCAGTACGTTCATTTTGATCATTTGCATCTTCCCTGGCAGGCAGAGTGGGAGTGTGTTCCATCTCTGCAGGTCCTTTATAACTTCCTCTTGTCAGGCTGGTCAGGTTCCACTTGTGGATCCCTGTCCAGTTGCGAGCGATTTTTACCCAGAGGTAGCGGAATTTGTGCCAGGCCTGTTTAAATGGCAGCCACTCCAGCTCTGCCCCTGCCCCTCCCCCCTGCAGGTTCACCGGGAAGATCTCGACTTTGCTCAGGTTAAGTTTGTAGCCCGAGAAGGCTCCAAACTCTTTTAAGACCACCATGATTCCTTCCATGCTGCTTCGCAAGTCTGAGATGTCGAGGAGCAGGTCATCCGCCTCTGTGCTTTCTGTCTCCTCTCCTAATCCCTTTCCAATTCTTTGCTGCCCCAAGTGTGATCGCCAGTTGTTCGGTCGGGCGAACAGCAGCGGGGATAACTGGCATCCCTGCCTTGTGTCTGTATGCAGCTGGAAGTACTAAGAGCTGGTGGTATTTGTCCATACACTCACTGTGGGAGCATTGTGCAAGAATTTCACCCAGTCGGTAAACCCTGTTCCTAGCCCGGATTGCTCCAGTACCTCTTGAAGTACTTCCATTCAACTCGGTCGAAGGTCTTTTCAACGTCCAGGGAGACGATCACCTCAGGTGTTCTCTCTCTGAATGGGGTCGTGATCCGCCTGCATGGAGCCAATACTCTCCATGACTTCTCCTTGGTCTAGAGGTGTTTCCTGGCTCAGTTTCATGTCCTCCCCCACGACTGGCATGTCCAGTTCATCAAGGAACTGATTCATCCCAGACTCCCCTACAGAGGTGTACAGCCCTTGGTAGAAGGTCTCAAACACCTTGTTGACTTTATCTGGCTCCGCTACTAAAGTGTCTTTGCTATCCCTAATCTGGGCAATTTCCCTCATGGCTACCAGCTTTCTTAGCTGGTGAGCCAGCAGGCGGCTAGCCCCGTCTCCGTGCTCGTAAAGGGTCCCTCGTGCCTGGCGGACCTGGTGCTCTGCCTTCATCACGTAGAGCAGGTCAAAGTCCATCTGTAGCTTTTTCGTCTCCACCAAGAATACTAAGGTAGAGTCCTCGGAGTATCGCTGGTCTACCTCAAATATGGAGGAGTTGACTAGCTGTTGCCCAGTCACCCTCTCTTCACTATCTTTCCTGCCTTGTAGGCTATGATTTCACAACTGGGGCGAAATTCTCCGACCCCCCGCAGGGTCGGAGAATCGGCCGGTACCGGGGAAAATCCCGCCCCCGCCATGGCTGGAATTCTCCGCCACCCAGGAATTGGCGGGGGCGGGAATTGCGCCGCGCCGTTCGTCGTGCCCTTCTGCAGCGATTCTCCGGCCCGCGATGGGCCGAAGTCCCGCCGCTGAGAGGCCAGTCCCGCCGCCGTGGTTTCAACCACCTCTGGTGGCAGCGGGATTGGCGACGCGAGCAGGCCCCCGGGGTCCTGGGGGGGGGCGCGGGGCGATCGGACCCCGGGGGGGTGCCCCCACGGTGGCCTGGCCCGCGATCGGGGCCCACCGATCAGCCAGCGGGCCAGTG
The DNA here is from genome assembly GCF_902713615.1 of Scyliorhinus canicula. Classification (NCBI taxonomy): domain Eukaryota; kingdom Metazoa; phylum Chordata; class Chondrichthyes; order Carcharhiniformes; family Scyliorhinidae; genus Scyliorhinus; species Scyliorhinus canicula. Next base: position 73,478,598 of record NC_052161.1, read on the forward strand.
CCGTGGGGGCACTCTTTCTTCCGCCACCACCACGGCCTCCACCATGGCGGAGGTGGAAGAGAACCCCCTACCGCGCATACGCCAGTGGTGACGTCAGCGGCTGCTGACGCATCGGCGCATGCGCGAACCGGCGAAGGCCTTTCGGCCAGCCCCAACGCCGGCCGGCGGGCATCAAAGGCCGCTGGCGCCGGTTTTGGCACGGCACCAAACACTCCGGACCGGGCCTGGCCCCGAAAGGTGCGGAGAATTCCGCACCTTTGGGGAGGCCCAACGCCGGAGTGGTTGGCGCCACTCTGCTACGCCGGGACCTCCCGCCCCGCCGGGTAAGGGAGAATCCTGGCCCTGATCTCAGCCTTCAGCACCTCCCAGAATGTGGAGGGTGAAAACTCACCGCCTCCCAGAATGTGGAGGGTGAGAACTCACCATCCTGGTTGAAAGTCATTTACTCATCTGTGGCCTGTGAAACTTTCTCGCAGAAAGCCTTATCGGCCAGGACGGCCGTGTCCAACCTCCATCCATATGGTGTGGAGCATGGTCGGAGATTACAATAGTGGAGTCTTCCGCCCTTACTCCATGAATGTAAACTCGACATGGATATTGGGTCGAGATTGAACCCGGGTCCTCAGTGCCGTGAGGCAGCAGTGCTAACCACTGCTGTCCCTGCGACAGGGTAAATGTACCTAAAATAATTAGGTACTCAATTTATTTTTTAAAAAGGGGGGGGGGGGGGGAAATTACTCACTGTCCCAACATCCACTTTACCTTTCCCTTTCCTTTAGAGGGAGTGTACCCCCCCCCCCCCCCCCCCCCCCCCCCCCCCCCACTCATGATCGGTATCTATCTATGTTGGGGATTTCTGCCATGGTCTTCACACAATTCTCTTTTTACCACCCTTTTATTATTAATGCGCCAAAAGAACACTTTGGAATTCCCTTCTCTGTTAGCTGTCAGTCTCTTTTCATTCTCGCTCATTGCTTCTCTTATTTGTTCCTCTTCCTCTCCTTGAACATTCTATATTCAGCTTGGTTTTCACTTGTATTTTCTTCCTGACATCGGTCATATGCACACTTTATCTTCCTCATCTTAATATCTATCTCCTTTGTCATGCAGGGTGTTCTGGATCTGTTACATACATTCATGAGATACAGGAGCAGAATTAGGCCATTTTGGCCTATCGGGTCTGCTCCTCCATTCGATCATGGCTGATCTCATCCTGGCCTCAACTGCACTGTCCTGCCCGTTCTCCATAACCCTTCAACCTATTACCAATGATTAACACTGTTGCCTCACAGCTCCAGGGTCCCAGGTTAATTTCCGGCCTCGGGTGACTATGTGGAGTTTGCACTTTCTCCCCGTGTCTGCGTGGGTTTCCTCCGGGTGCTCCGGTTTCCTCCCACAGTCCAAAGATGTACAGGGGAGGTGGATTGGCCATGCTAAATTGCCCCTTAGTTAGGTTGGGTTATTGGGTTATGGGGATAGGGTGGAAGCCTGGGCTTAAGTAGGGTGCTCTTTTAAAGGGCTGGTGCACACACAATGGGTCGAATGGCCTCCTTCTGCACTGTAAATTCTATGATCCTATGATTGCCAATTAAAAATCTGTCTAATTCCTCCTTTAATTTACCCTGTCGCAGGGACAGCAGTGGTTAGCACTGCTGCCTCACGGCACTGAGGACCCGGGTTCAATCTCGACCCAATATCCATGTCGAGTTTACACATTCTCCCCTTGTATGCATGGGTCTCACCCCCACAACCAAAAAGATGTGATGGTAGAATTGGCCCTCAATTGGGAAATAAAATAATTAGGTACTCAAATTTATTTTTTAAAAAAGGGGGGGGTGGGAAATTACTCACTGTCCCAACATCCACTTTACCTTTCCCTTTCCTTTAGAGGGAGTGTACCCTGACTGTGCCCAAACTATCTCTTCTTTCAAGGAAGCCCAGTGATCAGCTGTTCCTTTTCCTGCCAACTGTTGACTCCCCAATTTCTTTGGCACATTCATACCCCATTGAAGTTGCTTTCCCAAGTTAATTTTGCTTACTCTCTGGACAGTGATACAATGATCACTGGCCCCCAAATGACAATGATCATTGGCCCCCAAATGTTATGACACTTTATCTACTTGGCCCATCTCAACTCCAAGAACATAGTTGTGCCACCTTCATCATTGAACTGGAAACATATTATTGTCAAACATTTTCCTGAACACACTATAGGAATTCTTTCTTTAAAAGTTTTTTTATTGAAAACTGTAACAGCATAACAGAGTACAATCATTTACTTTTTTTAATTAATTCAGCACCATCCTTCCCCAACCCCCACACCACTCTTATCATTTCAAATTAGACTGTACAAATAGGCAAAGAGAGAGGCATAAGGAGCGTTTACTATATTGAAATAATCTAGAGAAGGCATCAATATATATATAGAGAAAAATTCCACCCAGTCATCCAAGGAACAGCCCAAGGCAGCATGGTGGCGCAGTGGTTAGCACTGCTGCCTCACAGTGTCGAGAACCTGGGTTCGATCTCGGCCCTGGGCCACTGTCCATGTCGAGTTTGCACATTCTCCCCGTGTCTACATGGTTTTCACCCCCACAACCCATAGATGTCCAGGGTAGGTGGATTGGCCACACTAAATTGCCCCTTAATTAGAGAAAAAAAAAATTGGATACTAAATGCAAGGAATAGCCTGTACAAATAACCTCTAACCAAATTGGAGCACCATTAATTTCTTAATACTTGAAATAAAAGGCTGCCAAATAGAATTGAATTTGTCAACATAAATATTATCTTTTCAACATTTGAGGTAATACATAATGTATTATACCCAGCAAGAAACAGAAGGTGGTGTGGAGGACCTCCAGCCAAGCAACATCCTCCAAAGAGCCAAAAATCATAGTAAAGGCTACTATGTTACAAAATCATATCCTCAGAGGGAACTCTGAAAATAGCCAAAAATGGCATGATTCTAAATTAATTATAAACACTTCTGGGAAAGTTACAAAGACCAAAAACCAGAAAGCTGAGGACAAGACCAAAACATGTGGGTCAGCTGGAAAGTAAACATACCTGTCACATCTCTCACATCTCCTGGTAAGTTGAATTTACAAAAATTAATTTGATGTAGGACCCTTGAATTAGTTTCAATAACATTTTAAATTCAAAGCCTATTCTGCTTTACGACCAACTTCTGGTAGTCATCTATTCCCTCGACTTTGCTCATTCAACTTTTTCTCAATGGAGAAGGAGGGGGCTACAACGCTTTAATTAATTATACAAGAATTTAGAGTACGCAATTATTTTTTTTTCCCAATTAAGGGGCAATTTAACGTGGCCAATCCACCTAACCTGCACATCTTTGGGTTGTAGGGGTGAAACCCACGCTGACATGGGGAATATATGCAAACTTCAAACGGACAGTGACCGAGGGCCGGGATTCGAACCCGGGTCCTCAGCGCCACAGTCCCAGGGCTAACCACTGTGCCACATGACGCCCCCTGAATTATGCGAAAATTATAATTTTGCTAGTTTTGACTGTAAAATTCTCTTTGCACCGCTCTCATTTTTTTCCGTTATTTACACATCAGAAATTTTATATAGTCCTAGTTTCCACATTCTCATCTCGATTGACACTGGACATTTTGCACGACTTGCTTATCAAAGAACCTATTTCTCAAATTTATAACCATTTAATGTCCCTGAATTCATGCAGGGCACGATCATTATAGCCTCGTTGCGCTGTCTCAGGATGCAACAAGGACGTTAAATCTCCAGAGAGGACTCTCGCGAAATTTGAGACACTCTGGACACTTGTGAGATCTACCGAGATCTCCTGAGTCTAGCGATCTGTACCTCGTCCTCACAGATATGCATTTTTAAGTGAGCAGTTAACCTCATTTAAGTAGCAGTGTAAAGTCCTCCATAAAAAGTGTTCTCTACTTCTTGCACCTGGCTGTAATTTTTGTGATCCACTGCATCCTTCCCACTCGCTGGTGGCTCTGGACAACACTGAACAATGCAATCACACTGTTTTTCTTCCTTAGTTTTAGACAAACGGATTCTGTTCCTGACCCCTCTAGAATATCTTCTCTCCAGTTTTGCTTTTTTGACTCAAAACTGCCACCTCGCCCTTCCCTGTCTTTACTGGACATCCTGTAACCAGAGGTGTTTAACACCCAGTGCTGACCTCCTTAAGAGTTAGATCTCAGTTATAGCCAGAAAATCATATTTTCACATGGCACTTCCGGTGGCGGCCATGCGATAGTAGGTCACGAATACGGCAACTCCCGCCGCGAACGGACTTACGAGCCCTTTTTAGGAGCTTTAGCAGCTCTCTCTCGGTGAAACGCACCGGGGCAAGCAACACTGGAAAGGTTCCCCGCATCGGTGTATGGAGAAAACCAGAAGTAGGGCTGCGAAGCGAGCGACTGTGGAAAAGCCGGTGTAACGGACGCAGGAGCACAAAATGGCAGCCGGCTCGGATCAGGCAACGTGGGCCCAGTGGTCGCGGGAATAGCAGGACTTCCTCAGAAGCTGCTTTGCAGAGTTAAAATCGGAGATGCTGGCCCCGATGAAGGCCTCAATGGGGAAGATGGTTGAGACCCAGAAAATGCAGGAAAAAGGAGATTAAGGAGATAGAGATAAATGCAGTTAAAGGCTGATGCGGGAGCGTCTGGGGTCAGCTGACTCACGGAAGCGTCATGGGGGGAGAATTAGTGTTAAGCGGGTGCTTGACTTGGGTGACTGGGATTGTGGGGCTGATGGAAGGGGCATGCTGCTTTGCTGACAGAAGAGGCGCCAACTTTGGAGAACAGTCGGAGGGTTGGGGGGGGGGGGGGGGGGGGGGGGGGGCTCGGGCTCATGGCTGGCCGAAAAAGGAGGATGTCTAGTCGGCAGGGGAGGAGGGGTTAAATCCCGCTCCAGGCTGATCACGTGGAATCTGAGGGGTCTGAATGGGCCGGTCAAGGGGGCTCATGTGTTCTCGCACCTAAAGGGGTTAAAGGCAGACGTAGCCATGCTACAGGAGACTCATTTAAAACTCGCAGATCAAACAAGATTGAGAAAGGGGTGGGTGGGCCAGGTGTTCCATTCGGGGCTGGATTCAAAGACCAGAGGGGTAGTAATTCTAGTCAGTAAACGGGTGGCATTCGAGGCAGGGTGTATTGTGGCTGATAAAGGGGGCAGGTACATAATGGTGTGTGGAAAGCTGCAGGGGACCCGGGTGGTGTTAGTGAACGTCTACGCCCAAACTGGGATGACGTGGAATTCATGAGACGCATGAGTCACATAATTTGATCATGGGGGGTGACTTTAATACAGTCATTGATCCTGTATTGGACCAGTCAAAGTCCAGGTCAGGAAAGCAACCAGCAGCAGCTAAGGAACTGAGGGGTTTCATGGAACAGGTGGGGGGCGTAGACCGATGGAGATTCGCTCGGCCGAGGGCGAAGGAATTCTCTCTTTTTTCTCCTAGTTCGCAAAGTTTATTCTCGTATAGATTTTTCTTGTTGTGAGCAAGGAGTTGCATTGCAGTCACTGACCATGCTCCGCACTGGCTGGACTTGCGACTTGGTGAAGAGGGCAGCGCCCACTCTGGAGGATATATGTGGGACTGCTAGCAGATGACGAGGTTTGCGGGCGGATAAATAGGAACATCCAAAACTACTCGGAAACAAACGATACGGGAGAGGTAACAGCGACTACGGTTTGGGAGGCTCTGAAAGCAGTTATCAGAGGGGGGAGTTAATTTCTATCAAATCCCATAGGGAGAAGAAAGAAAGAGGGGAGAGGGAGAGGCTAGTAGAGGAGCTACTCAGAGTAGACAGGAGTTAAGCAGAGACCCTCCCGAAACGGGGCTACTGAAGGAGCGCCGGAGCCTGCAGGCAGAGTTTGATCTGCTGGCCACAGCTGAGGAAGGTGAAGGAAGTCTTTTTTTTATAAATGTTTTTTATTGTGAAGGAAGTCTTTAAGGAGTTTTACTGTAAACTGTACCGAGTCAAACCAATTGAGGTTTCGAAAGGTGGAGGATCTGGTGGAGGGACTGGGGGCCCCGACTGAGTTGGAGGACATTGTTAAGGGCCTAGAGAATATGCACTCGGGCAAGTCCCCGGGGCCGGACGGCTATCCTGTAGAATTCTACAAGACATTTTCCGAACTGTTTAGTCCACTCCTGCTAAGGACCTTTAACGAGGCTAGAGAGAGAGGAACACTCCCCCCAACAATGTTATTGGCCTCGATCTCACTCATTCTCTAACGGGAGAAAGATCTGCTACAATGTGAGTCCTACAGGCCGATATCGCTTTTGAACGTAGATGCCAAATTGCTGGCCAAGGTTTTGGCCACTAGAATAGAAGACTGTGTCCCAGGGGTGATAGGGGAGGATCAGACAGGCTTCGTTAAGGGCAGGCAACTGAACACCAATGTACAGAGGCTCCTAAACATTATTATGATGCCCTCAGAAGGAGGGGAGGCAGAGGTAGTGGCTGTGATGGATGCAGAGAAAGCCTTTGACCAGGTGGAATGGCAGTACCTGTGGGAAGCTTTGGATTTGGTGAGGGATCCATAGGGTGGGTCAAACTACTTTATCAGGCCCCCGTAGCAAGTGTATGCACGAACCGGGTGAGGTCGGGGTAGTTTAGGCTTCACCGAAGGACGAGGCAGGGGTTCCCCCTCTCCCTCGTTACTATTTGCCCTTGCAATAGAGCCGTTGGCCATAGCACTGAGGGCGTCAAATAACTGGCAGGGGGTGGTGAGGAGCATTGGGTCTCGTTCTATGCAGATGATCTGCTCTTCTATATTTCGGATCCACTGGAAGGGATGGGGGATGGTCATGCAGATTCTGAGGGACATCGGTAACTTTTCGGGGTACAAATTAAACAAGGGGAAAAGTGAGATGTTTGTGATCCAAGCTAAAGGGCAGGAGAAGAGACTGGGAGAGCTGCAGCTTAAGATGGTAGAGAAGAGCTTTCGGTACCTAGGTATACAGGTGGCTCAAAAATGGGATTCCCTGCACAAGCTTAACTTATCCCAGCTGGTAGAGCAGATGGAGGGGGACTTTAAAAGGTGGGACAAAGCTGGCATAGGGCAGGTATTAAAAAGGATGGGGGATCTGTTCGTAGACGGGACTTTTCCCAGCTTAAAGGCACTGGAGGAGAAATTTTATCTGCCCCTGGGAATGCCTTCAGATACGCGCCTTTCTTAAAAAACAGGTGGTGGCATTTCCGTTGCTACCCCCACGTAGGATACAGGATAGGGTGGTCTCTGGTACCCGGGTAGCAAAGGGGAAGGTTTCGGACATCTACCAAGAACTACAGGAGGCGGAGCAAGCCCCAGTGCTGGAACCCAATGGCAAGTGGGAGGAGGAGCTAGGCGGGGAGCTGGATGCCGGCCTGGGCTGATGCCCTAAACAGGGTTAATTCCTCCTCATTGTGTGCCAGGCTTTGCTTAATTCAGTTTAAGGCGGTCCATCGGGCACACATGACGGCAGCGAGAAAGAGTAAGTTCTTTGGGGTTGAGGATAGTGTGGTGATATGCATCACTGTAGATAGATAAGGGGTTAATATAAGTACACGTAGACTAACTGGACTCTGGAGGGAGCACCAGAGACATGACACACAGAAACTCAACCAATCGGTCAGTAAGATAGGACACGACCAATGGGCATTCATGATACACACAAGAGGTGACACTACCACAGGGGGGGCATTACACCAACCCATATATAAAGGACACAGTACACATGATCTTCCTCTTTCCAGTGGAGACACTCCGAGTACAGACACAGGGTTGATTCAACATCACACCCACCACGTGGATTGTAGCAGACTGGTTCGTCTTTCTAGGAGAATATTACAATGTCAGCAGCAGCAGCAATCCCCGGGGGGGGGGGGGGGGGGGGGGGGGGGGGGTATAGCATATTCCTTCTTGCTTTTTTTGTATATAATGTTAAAGTTCACCTTATTTTGTTAATGGTTATGTAAAAATTCTGTTTCAATAAAAACCTGAATAAAAAATTTTAATTTTTTTTTTTAATTTTCACGTGGCACCCTGTATCTGTTAAGTCACCAATCATATTTACCACACCATGCCTTCACATACATGTACAATAACTCTGAAGTAGACTCTATCTCATTCTCCTTTACTCTGACTCACATATGTTTTTCTTATTCCCTATTTTAGTGTGATCTATTTCTCCCAGGATTCTGTGCATCTTGGTATTCTTGTCCAATATTATCCCCTGGTTCCCACAACCCTGCTGAGTTTGCATAAACTCACCCCAAGAACACCAGCAAACCACCCGACAAGGAACTCTGTCGAGGTGTGACCCATACACGTCCAATTTTCTCCAATCCTTCCTTCATGCACCTTCTTTTCAGCCATGCATTCATCTATTTCCGTACAGACTCACTTGCATATCGTCACTGAATTGCCGGAGATGACTACTTTGCGGTCCTGCTTGTGAATTTTCTACCTTGCTCCCTAAATTCTGATTGTATAGGACCGCATCCCTCCTTTTACCCCTGTCATTATTACTGATATGGACCACAACTGCTCACTGTTCACCGTCCCCATGCAAATCCCTCAAGATGGTCTGCAACTACAGTGAAATCCTGGGTCCTGGCACCAGGGAGGCAATACACCATCCTGGATTGATGCCTGCACCCACAGAACCGCCTGACTATTCCCCCGACAATTGAATCAACTATCACAATTGCTCTTCCAGACTTCTGGTATCCCTCTCACCCCGCACTTCTACAAAGCTATCCAAGGGAAACAAGAACGTACCCGCGACCAACACTGCTGGAGGATCCGTTGGACGTCGACATCTTAAGGAAAGTGAATTGTGGTGACATGTAGGGGCAAGTGCTCAGGGGGCCAACTGTCATGTGAGAGTACCTTTAAGAAACGGTTGTTTAAGCAATGTACCTTTTAGAAATGAGCAGCTCATATTACTGACATGATGTCAGAGGGTGGGGGAGCTGAGCTGTTTTTGGTTTCAGTTTTGAGCAAAAGAGCTTGGGTGTGTCTGTGTTTGCAGTGAGCTGGACCTGTTGCGATCTCTGCCATGAAAGACTATCTCTGAATCATTTGGGTGATTTAAACTCATAATAGTAATGTCTTTAACCTGATGTGTTTCTGGTTAAAGGTGTTAAGTCTCTTGGATGTTTAAAGAAACAACTGAAGGATTATTTAGTGTTGTATTATTTTCGGGGTTATCTTTGAAGTAAGGGGTGTTAAGTGATCCAATGTTTATTTGAAAGGTTAAGTTGAATTAATGGAATAAACATTGTTTTGTGTTTAAAAACCCACATGTCCATAATTGTAATACCACACCTGGAGAACAAGTTGTGTGCTTTAAAAGCAACAATACATTAAAAGGAAGAGGTCGGTTGAACTCCATGATACATTTTGGGGTTCTGAAAACACCGGTCCCATAACACCAACACACAACTGGACGTGATGAGGAAGAAGTGGGAGGAGAACCTGGGGTTTGAAATAGCGTGGGGACTCTGGAGCGAAGCACACAATGGACATCCAAGATGATACAGATTAAGATTAAGTGTGTGGAAAGGTGAAGCACAATGTGGGGTTATTCAGTTTAGTCATTAGAACATGAATTTGGGGGCAGTACGGTGGCACAGTGGTTAGCACTGCTGTCTCACGGCGCCAAGGTCCCAGGTTCGATCCCGGCCCCGGGTCACTGTCCGTGTGGAGTTTGCACATTCTCCCCGTGTTTGCGTGGGTTTCGCCCCCACAACCCAAAGATGTGCAGGGTAGGTAGATTGGCCACGCTAAATTGCCCCCCCTTAATTGGAAAAAATGAATTGGGTATTCTAAAATTTAAAAAAAAGAACATGAATTTGATTTTTGAACAAGAACATAAATTTGAACACTGATTTTTTTGAATGGTGAGAAACTATTAAATGCTGATGTTGAGGCTACTTTAATATTCTATGCCCCATGCGGTATTGTAAAAGCAATATTCCATCTGCCTTCTGAATTTCTTGCACTATTTACATGCCACCCTTTTGAGTTTCATATACAAGGACAGTCAGATCTGTCTGTTCTGCAACATTCTGCAGACTGTTCCCATTTTAAAAATATTTTGCGTTCCATTGTCTTTCTGCCAAAGTGGACCACCTCACATTTTGCAATATTATTCTCCATCTGCCAAATTTTTACATACTCACTTAACCTATCGATATCCCTCTGCAGACAATCTGTAACACACACACTCACCCACCCACCCAAGCTGACAGTCAATTTTTCTTTAAAAAGATGAATGGCTGCCACCACCGTGCGAATCCCTGGTCGAGGGGGTGGGGGGCCCCGATTGAAGGAGAGGAAATTGTTAAAGGATTGGAGGGCATGCAGTCGGGCAAGGCTCCAGGGCCGGACAGTTACCCGGTAGAATTCTATAAGAAGTTCTCAGAGGTGTTGTGCTCACTGCTGATGACGAGCTTTAATGAGGCTAAAGAGAGGAGAAGCCCCCCCCCCCCCCCCGCAACGATGTCACAGGCCTCGATTTTGCTCATCCTTAAAATGACAAAAAGACCCGGAGCAGTGTGGGTCATATAGGCCGATCTCGCTTTTGAATATAGAAATATAGATGCCAAGCTGCTGTCTAAGATTTTGGCCACTAGGATAGAAGACTGTGTCCCGGGGGTGATAGGGGAGGACCAAACCAGATTTGTTAGGGGTAGACGGCTAAATGCTAACGTTCAAAGCTTTTGAATGCAATTATGATGCCCTCATAAGGAGAGGGGGCGGAGGTGGTGGTTGCGATGGGCATGGAGAAGGCTTTTAATCGGGTGGAGTGGGAGTATCTTTGGGAGACGCTGGGAAGGTTTAGGTTTGGTGAGGGCTTCATCGACTGGGTGCAATTGCTCTACCAGGCGCCGGTAGTGTGTGCACAAACCAGCTGAGGTCAGGGTACTTGAAGCGACACAGAGAGACGAGGCAGGGGTGCTCCCTCTCCCCGTTGCTGTTCACTCTCGCTATAGAGCCGATGGCCATGGCGCTGAGAGCGTCATGGAACAGGCAGGGGCTGGTTCGGAGGGGGGGTGGAGCACCAGGTTTCGCTGTACGTGGACAATTTGCTTTTATACATCTTGGACCCGGTGGAGGGGATGGGGGAGGTTATGCAGATCTTGGGGGAATTTGGCAGGTTCTCGGGGTACAAATTGAACATGGGAAAAAGTGAATTGTTCGTGATCCAGGCAAGGGGGCTGAAGAGGAGACTGAAGGAGCTGCCACTCAGTATGGTAGAGAACAGCTTTCGCTACCTGGGAATACAGGTGGCTCGGAAATGGGAGACATTACACAGGCTCAACCTACCCGGCTGGTGGAGCAAATGGAGGGGGACTTTAAAAGATGGGATGTGCTCCCGCTATCGCTGGCGGGGAGGGTGCAGACTGTGAAAATGATGCTGCTCGCCAGATTTTTGTTCGTCTTCCAGTGCCTCCCCATCTTCATCCCGGGTGAACAAGATCATTTCAGGATTTGTATGGACGAATAAAACCCCGCGGGTGAAGAAAATGTTGTTGGAGCGCAGTCGGGGGAGGATGGGTTGGCGCTGCCGAACATCGGCAACTACTACTGGCCGGTGAATATAGCGATGATTAGGAAGTGGGTAATGGGAGAGGGGTCGGCATGGAAGCGGATGGAGGTGGGTCATGCAAAGGCACCAGTTTGGGAGCACTGGTAACGGCGCCTCTGCCGTTCCCGCTGGCCCATTACTCCAATAGCCCGGTGGTGGTGGTGGCATTGAGGATCTGGGGGCAATGGAGGAGGTATAAGAAGGTGGAGGGTGCGTCAGTCTGGACCCCGATTTGCAATAACCACAGGTTCGCGCCGGGCAGGATAGATGGAGAGTTCCGAAGTTGGCAGAGAGCATGAATTAGACGGATGGGAGATCTATTCATAGACGGGAGTTTCCCAGTCTGAAGGCGCTGGAGGACAAGTTCATGCTGCCGCCGGGGAACGGTTTCAGATATTTACAAGTCCGGGACTTTGAGGAAACAGGTGTTGGCTTTCCCGCTGATCCCACCACGGGGGATACAGGACAGTGTAATGTCCGGTGCCTGGGGGGGGGGGGGGGGGGGGAGTGTCAGATATCTATCAGGAATTGTTGGAGGCGGAGGAGACCCCAGTGGAGGAACTGACGGGCAAGTGGGAGGAGGAGCTGGCTGGGGAGTTGGAGGTGGGTCTGTGGGCGGACGCCGTAAGCAAGGTTAATTCCTCCTCATCATGTGCCAGGCTCAGTCTAATACAGTTTAAGGTGGTGCACCGGGGTAGACATTTCGGCGGCAAGGATGAGCAAGTTTTTTGGGGTAGAAGATAGATGTGCGAGGTGTGCAGGGAGCCCAGCAAACCATGTCCATATGTTTTGGGCATGCCCGAAGCTTGGTGGATTCTGGCAGGGGTTTGCCACGGCAATGTCCAAGTTTCTACGTCCGCGGGTGGTGCCGAGTCCAGAGATAGCGATCTTTGGAGTGTCAGAAGACCCAGGAGTTCAGGGAGTGAAAGAGGCCAACGTTTTGGTCTTTGCCTCCCTGGTAGCCCGGAAACGGATCCTGTTCATGCGGAGGGACTCGAAGCCCCCCCCCCCCCGGCGGTGGCAGAGTGGCTTGGGGTGGGGGCGATGTAGTTTGGGGGCTGTTGTGGGGACGGCGTTGCCAGTGGCTCCAAGTGGGTGCTCGGGGAGCCCGGTGGTGCGGTCCGCAGTGGGGATGTAGAATCTGTACAAACTGTATCGTTGATTGTTGGGAAGAAAGATTCCCGGGGTGTTTATTTGCTGTAACCTACTTTGAAAAGATCCATTTCTATTCGGAGAGATTTGCTCACCCTAAGCACTGCAAATCTTGAGCTGGAGGCAACTATTACATGGACTGAACTCAGCCCACTGATATAAGTTTTGAAATGCCTGTCAGATTCCTGATAATTGAAACTCACAGACATAATACGGCAGTCATAATCTCAATTACTTGATTGAGACCTTGTGATAACAGCAAGAAATCCCTCATTAAATATGAGGAAATTCAGTAGCTTGACAGCATTCAGCTATTATCTTTATAATCCTGACTCAAACAATAAATTAACTTCACCCCAAGTCATTCAGCACTCTTCTAATCCATTACAGCAGCAAAGCTCTGGTTCTAAGGCTTTTCTTAGGATTACACAGGCTAGGAAAATCTTCAGTCTGCTGCAAAAACCTGGTAATATTGTTGCCTGAAATTACACTGTTCAAGATTCTTCTAGCTGTCCTGATACGAGAGAAAGGGTGATAATGTGAACATAACAGTAAAGCAATCGGAGGTTCCGATCTCATCAAGAGTCCAGAAATGTATGAGTGTACTACACTTCTGGCAAGCACAAAGATCATCTGTGCTGCCCCTCATCTGTTCAACAAATGTTGCCTTATCCTTGTTAAAATACACACAAGTGGGCAGGACGGTAGCACAGTGGCTTCACAGCGCCAGGGTCCCAGGTTCGATTCCCGGCTGGGTTCCTGTCTGTGTGAAGTATGCACGTTCTCCTCGTGTATGCGTGGGTTTCCTCCCACTAGTTCCGGGAAGCGTGCTGTTAGGTAATTTGGACATTCTGAATCAGAAACTTTTGCAGCTTGCCTTTCTTGCAGAGCTTTTAAATCACTCAGTGATATTTGAATTGTTGATCACAGGTAATTCTGTTTTCTGGTGGAATGTGGGCATTTTTTGTCTATCTTTAACTACTAACGAAATGTGCCGATAATCCACCTTCTTGAACCACTACAAGAGTTAAAATATTTTATTTCAGCCATGCTGAAAGAGCAGCAATATTTCCAATCAGGATTCTGCATGACTTTGAGGGGAACTTACATGAGATGGTACTCTCACATGCCTGCTGACCACATCCTTCTTGGTGGTGAAAGATTTAGACGATGCTGCTGAAGAAGCCGTGGCAAGTTGCTGCAGTACATCTTGTAAATTTTACATACTAAAAGTTATGATGACACAGAGGTGGAAGGAGTGAATGATTCAGACGATGAACGGGGATACTAATCAAGTGGGCTTTGTCAGAGATGGTGTCGAGCTAAGGTTCCAGGAGGCGAGTTATTCACATAATTCCCAGCCTCCCACCTACTATTGTAGCCACACAATTTTTGTAGCTGGACTAACTACGTTCCTGGTCGATGCTGACCCCCTAGATTTGAACCCCTAGGAAGGGGTTCAACAGGACTGGCAGCATCTGTGCAAAGACCTAACGATCCAAGTCAATTACAATTCTTCTTCAGAACTTCAGAAGATTTCTGAAGAAGTCATGTTCGACCCAACAGGTTAACTCTGTTCCTTTTTCCACAGATACTGCCAGACAGCACTTTGTTTTTATTTCAGATTTCCAACATGTGCAGAATTTTGCTTTTCGTCAAAAGGAGATGGTCAAATAGTTTTGCTGGTGATGGTCATAGAATCAGAGTCCCAACAGTGCAGAAGGAGGCCATTCAACCCATTGAGTCTGCACCGACCCTCCAAAAAAACCCACCAAATCACAGGTCCACACCCTATCCCATAATCCCACCTATCCTTTTAGATACTAAGTGGGGAATTTGGCATCGCCAATCCTCCTAACCTACACACCTTTTGCCAGAACTTGAGTAGCAATATTACATTGCACTTATCAGCCCAAGCTTAAAAGGTGTCTAGGTCTTGCAGCATGTGGGCCCAGATTGCTTTACATTGAGGAGTTGCAGGTGGAAATGAATGCTATGCAAACACCAATAAACACCCTCAATTCTGAGAACTTTGCCTCAATACTTCTCCCGAAGCTCACCAGTATAAATGAGAGATGAGACATTTTGGAGCCTTCAACAAACATCAAGTGAAGCAACAATATCTTCAAGCACAGTGGCAAAGAGCTGCCCAATAGAATCATCTTTTCCGTTATCATTTATGTTGCCTTCTTTAAAAATATCCAATCAGAGATGAAAAGAAAATGTAGTTACAGTTATTGAATTGCTCATCTATATTGCAATGCCAGGTTGTTCCAGAACTCCTGCCAGAACAAATTTGTTAAAAGACGACCATATCACATGACAATTTCACAAAGCAAACAGCCATGACAATTAAGCTACTTTCCAGGTATTAAGGATCATCAGAAAAGTGTTTGAAAGGAGAATTCTTGTATTGTTGGTTAGAAATGGCGTGGCTAAAATAGAAAACTTATGTCTTGAATGTAGCCGAAAGAAAATGGTGGGAAGAACCCAAACTGTTTCATAGATAAATGAATGCTTCAAATGGGAAACTGCATTTTTCTTGGTCTCAGATTATATTTTTGTACAGGATATCTTTGCACTAGTTATCAGCAATAACCTGTAATATCACGTGTAAATTTAAAATGTAATACAGAAAACACTTCATTTAAAGAACTAATTACATTTATTTGGTAAATTATTTATTTATAAAGCAAATACTCATTCTCTGTCGTTTGTTGCTCCGTTCCCACAATGAGCAAGACTCTACATCCGTGCAGTTTATCTAGAGATGCTCAAGCAGAAGCAGCTACTCCACAAGATTTCATGTTTTTGAATAAAAGATAACTTTATAGAATATCAACAAGAATTAAACAAAGTAAGCATGATGGAGATGTTGGTGGTTTATATGAATTGAGACCCAGTAGTTTAACATTACTTAGTGTGAAACAAAATCATTTGTGCACAACTAGGAAGCAGAATGTCTTCTTGGAATATCTGGTAACTAAGTCCGAACCTCACATTTATAGAACATAGAACACATAGAACATACAGTGCAGAAGGAGGCCATTCGAGTCTGCAATGGGAGGGCTGCACAGAGGCAGTGGTTAGCCTCATGACGCCCAGGACCCGGGTTTGATCTCAGCCTCAGGTCACTGCCCATGCGGAGTTTGCACATTCTCCCGTGTCTGCGTGGGTCTAGCCGCCACAACCCAAAGATGTGCAGGGTAGGTAGATTGGCCATGCAAAATTGCCCCTTAATAAGAAAAAGTTTTAAACAAAAAAAGAAATTATTGCAATGGGAGTTTATCATGACCCAAAATTAGGAAAGGCAAAAATATTGCAGTTGGTGCAAATCTGAAAACAAAACACAAAATAATGGAAATGCTCAGCAGGTCTGGCAGCAGTTTTGCCAAGAGAAACAACTGTTACAGGTTGTTGCAATCTTTAGCAACCGTTAATGTTAATAGAACCAATCTGAATATCCAGCAATTATCTGACAAAACTACACCATAGGGTTTCACATTTTTAACATAACAAACTTTATTCCAAATCAAAAATAATTAAATGGTGAGCATGATTAACGTCACACATTTTGCCCATAACACCCTCGTTCCTCAGTGTCGCATTTAGGGGGTGCCTTAATGATGCCCTGGGGAATCGCTCTAGGAGGTTCCCACTTATTATCTGTTACCCTGCAACTGTCCAGAAAGGCTAATTTCCTCTGGACAATTGTACTGGGAACCACCTGACAAACGGATTTAAATCATGGGCTTCAGATGATTATGCCAGTTTGACTCAAAGAGTTAGAAGGAAAAAAAGTACTTTAACCCCAGAGTAACTATTTTAAACACCCAGACCACCAGCACATGCAGGACTGCACAGGGACCCACCACACCATCCCCGACACCCCAGAGAAACCACACCCCACCAGTTAGCTAAATACTTTGTATAAGGGGGCGGTCACACTCTTCAAATAGGTTCTTTTGATTTAGAAGGTGGTCAGGAACAAGGGCTTGACTACAGTGAAGGCAGATAAGGGGACCCAGAGAGCAGGAGTGCAGGGATATCAGCCTCTGTTTCACATTTTCTCAGCTTGTTTGGATGAGTGCAGACTGCACGGTGAATGAGCTGACTGGCCATGGCACCGTGGTACAGGAAACCATTCAGGGGGCGGGGGGGGGGGGGGGAGCACACGGCAGCATGGTGGCGATGGTTAGCACTGCTGCTCACGGAACCCAGGACCCGGGTTCGATCCCAGCCCGGGTCAATGTCCGTGTGGAGATTTGTACATTTTCCCTGTATCTGCATGGGTCTCACCCCACAACCCAAAAAGATGTACAGGAAGGTGGATTGGCCACACTAAATTGCCCCTTAATTGCGGAAAAAAAAGAATTGGCTACTTTAAATTCAAAAGGTGATGGGAGAGGTGGAGAGAAAGAGAGAGATATAGAGAGTGTGAGAGAGAGAGAGAGAGAGAGAGAGAGAATCCAAGAATGTTGTGGTAGTAGGAGATAGTATAGTGTGAGGATTGACTGTGTTCCTTGCAGCAAAGAGCCATGATTCAGATGGTTGTTGCCTGCCCAATACCAGGGTTTGGAACATCTTCTTAGGGAACCAAATTAAACAGAAACTCAAAGGTAATTAACCTCTGGATTATTACACGAGCCACATGAAAATTGCCAATGGTCAAAAATAATTAGAGAAATAAAGGTATGGCTCAAAGACCAGTGTGGGAGAAGTGGGTTCCAGTTCATGGGACACTGGCACCAATACTAGGCAAACTCAAGGCTATACCACCAAGATGGTCTACACCCGAACTGTGATGGGGCTGGTTTTCTCGCAAGCCACATAACGTGGCAAGAGAGAGAGTTTTAAACTCTAGGGTGTAATTTACGGTACTCTTTCGGAGGCTGGATGGCATGGAGTGTCGGGGGGGGGGGGGGGGGGGGGGGGGGGGGCTCTCTATAGGTTTATGGTGACCATGGGCGATTCCAAACTCCTTTTTCTTTTTCTCCTTTGTTTTTTTTTCACCGTGGGAGGGTTTGTTTTATTTGATGCATATATTGACAGGTGGGCCGTTGGTTGGCGTGTTGGGAGGATGGGATTGTTGTTGATGTTAAGGGTATTGACTTTATATTTGTTACCGTTTACTGCTTGTTTGGGGGGGGGGGGTTTATTTTGATTCGAGCACACAGGGAGAAGGCGGAGCGGGCAGAGATAGAAAGGCTCGTGGAGGAAATCCTGCAGGTGGACAGGAGATATGCAGAGGCTCCGGAGGAAGGGCTATTAAAGGAACACCAGAGGCTGCAAATGGAATTTAGGTTGTTATCCATGGGTATGGCGGTAGGACAGTTGCGAAGGGTGAGAGGGGAGGTATACGAGTATGGCGAGAAAGCGAGTAGGTTGCTAACGCACCAGTTAAGTAAGCAGGAGGTGGCAAGAGAAATTGAGAAAGTGAAGGACACAGGAGGGAACACGGTCTTGGATCCAGTGGGGGTGAATGGGGTGTTTAGGGAGTTTTCTCGCAAATTGTATACGTCGGAACCCCCAGCCGGGGAAGATGTCCACTTTCCCCACTGCTGTTTGCCTTGGCTATAGAATTGTTGGCATTGACCGAGGGTCTGGCAGGGGATAGTGCGGGGAGGGGGGTGCAACACATGGTCTCGCTCTATGCGGACTATCTGCTTCTGTACATATAGGATTAGCTGGTGGAAATTGGAGGGTTTACGGGGATAATAGAGGAATTCGACCGGTTTTCGGGATACAAATTGAATATGGCAAGAGTGAAGTCTTTGCGATCCAGGCGAGGGGGCAGGAGAAAAGATTGGGTTAGATGCCGTTCAAGGTGTTGGGAGGGAGCTTTTGATATTCGTGTATCCAGGTGGCGCAGGAGTGAGAGCAGCTACATAAACTGGTATAGATGAGGGGTGACTTTCGGAGGTGGGACACGTTCCCACTGTCATTGGCAGGTACAGAGAGTTAAAATAACGGTCCTCCCGAGGATTTTGTTTATTTTCCAGAGCCTCCCAATTTTTATTCCCACGGTGAATGCAGAGATCTCGGGATTTCTTTGGGCGGGTACTACTGGACTGCAAGCATTGAGATGGTCAGGAAGTGGAGGAGGGGTCAGTATCGGAGCAGGTGGAGGCAATATCATGTAAGGACAAGGGTTTGGGGGCATTAATGGCACCTCTGCCGTTCTTGCCGGTTCGGTTCTCCACAAGCCCGGTAGTAGTGGCAGCCCTGCGGATGTGGGGACAGTGGAGGCAGCTCATGGGGTTCAAGGGGGTTGGTCGGTGTGGGTGGGGAGTTGGAGGCCGGGTTATGGGAGGAGGCACGGAGGAGAATTAATGCGGTCTCGTCGTGCGCCAGGCTCAACCTGATAGAGTTTAAGGTGGTCCATAGGGCACACATGACTGTGACTCGGGTGAGCAGATTCTTTGGAGGAGGTGGAGGATAGGTGTGGGCGCTGTGCGGGAGTCCTGCAAACCATGTCCATATGTTTTGGGCGTGTCAGAGGCTGATGGGTTTCTGACAGGGGTTTTTGGATGTCACATCAGAGGTATTACAAATGAGGGTGATTCCGAGTCCAGAGGTGACGATCTTCAGTGTGTCAGAAGATCCGGGAGCCAAAGGGGTGAGAGAGGCAGACATCTTGGCCTTTGCCTCCCTGGTGGCCTGGAGACGGATCTGACTAGGTTGGAGGGACTCGGAGCCCCCAAAGTCAGGGATGTGGGTTAGCGACATGACGGGGTTTCACAGACTCGAAAAAACTAAATGCGCCTTGAGGGGTTCGTTGCAGGGGTTTGCTCAGAGGTGGCAGCATTTCATCGACTTCTTCTAGGAAAATTAGGCTGTCAGTGGGCATGGGGAGGGGGGTATGGGAGAGATGAGTTAAGGATAGGAGAACCAACAGAGGGTTCGTTGGGGATGGTGGCACTTTGTGTAAGCCACGTTGGCTGGGGTTTGTGCCCGGGGAGTTTGTTGGTTATATTGTTGTGTTTTTGTTTAAATTTGATGTTTAAAATTGTTGAAATTATAAATGCCTCAATAAAATAGTTTCTAAAAAAAGAAAATGAGATTCTAATTGGATTAGGAAAGTTTTCAGAGGCTAGAGTCACAGTATAAATCTGAGCTAGTTACAGTGCAGACTTTGTTTGCACTGGAGTGCTGAACTTGTTGCATTTGAGTGCTACAGTGAGAGTTTGGTGACCGAGGGAGTTAGGTGAGGAGGGAGTAAGGTGCTCCTTACATTTCATTTCCTATATTTATCAAAGAGCGTGAAGGGAGCCAGGAGTTTAGAGTACAGCTGACTGGAAGCAGAGTCAGAGGGCGGAGGTCCAGTTGGTCTACGGGGCAGCCAATTCTGTAAACTAAGAGGGGATGGAGGCTAGGGCAGTTGCATGCTCCTCCTGTAGGATGTGGATGGTGAGAGATACCACTGGTGTCCCCGCTGACTCTACCTGCGGGAAGTGCACCCAACTCTAGCTCCTCAGAGACCGTGTGAGGGAACTGGAGCTGGATGAACTTCGGATCATCCGGGAGGTAGAGGGGGTTATCGAGAAGAGTTACAGGGAGGTAGCCATACCCAAGGTACAGGACAAGAGTAGCTGGGTTACAGTCAGGGGAAAGAAAACTAACAGGCAGGCAGTGCAGAGATCCGTCGTGGCCGTTCCCCTTCAAAACAAGTATACCGTTTTGGATGCTGTTGGGGGGGGCGCGCGGATGACCTACCGGGGGAAGGCCCTAGCGGCCAGGTCTCTGGCACTGAGTGTGGCTCTGGGGCTCAGAAGAGAAGGGGGAAGCATAGAAAAGCAATAGTAATAGGAGATTCAATGGTATGGGGAATAGATAGGAGATTCTGTGGTCGCGAGCGAGACTCCCGGAAGGAATGTTGCCAGGGCCAGGGATATCTCGGATCGTGTCTTCAGGATCCTGAAGGGGGGCGGGTGAGCAGCCAGAAGTCGTGGTGCACATTGGTACCAACGACGTAGGTAGGACAAGGGGTGTGGAGGTAATAAACAAGTTTAGGGAGTTAGGCTGGAAGTTAAAGGCCAGGACAGACAGAGTTGTCACCTCTGGTTTGTTGCCGGTGCCACATGATAGCGAGGCTAGGAATAGGGAGAGAGTGCTGTTGAACACGTGGCTGCAGGAATGGTGTAGGAGGGAGGGCTTCAGGTATTTGGATAATTGGAGCGCATTCTGGGGAAGGTGGGACCTGTACAAGCAAGACGGGTTGCATCTGAACCAGAGGGGCACCAATATCCTGGGGGGGGGGGGGGGTTTCTAGTACTCTTCGGGAGGGTTTAAACTAATTTGGCAGGGGAATGGGAACCGGATCTGTAGTCCAGCAACTAAGGTAGACGATAGTCAGGACGCCAAAGCACAGTGATGCAGTGGGGAAGGTAACAATGACAAAGGAGAGTACTTGCAGGCAAGGAGATGGGTTGAAGTGTGTATACTTTAATGCAAGAAGCATCAGGAATAAGGTGGGTGAACTTAAGGCATGAATCTGTACTTGGGACTACGATGTGGTGGCCATCACAGAAACTTGGATAGAAGAGAGGCAGAAATGGTTGTTGGAGGTCCCTGGTTATAGATGTTTCAACAAGATTAGGGGGGGGTGGTAAAAGAGGTGGGGGGGTGGCATTGTTAATTAGAGATAGTATAACAGCTGCAGAAAGGCAGTTCGAGGGGGATCTGCCTACTGAGGTAATATGGGTTGAAGTTAGAAATAGGAAAGGAGCAGTCACCTTGTTGGGAGTTTTCTATAGGCCCCCCAATAGCAGCAGAGATGTGGAGGAACAGATTGGGAAACAGATTTTGGAAAGGTGCAGAAGTCACAGGGTAGTAGTCATGGGCGACTTCAACTTCCCAAACATTGAGTGGAAACTCTTTAGATCAAATAGTTTGGATGGGGTAGTGTTTGTGCAGTGTATCCAGGAAGCTTTTCTAACACAGTATGTAGATTGTCCGACCAGAGGGGAGGCCATATTGGATTTAGTACTTGGTAATGAACCAGGGCAGGTGATAGATTTGTTAGTGGGGGAGCATTTTGGAGGTAGTGGCCACAATTCTGTGACTTTCACTTTAATAATGGAGAGGGATAGGTGCGAGCAACAGGGCAAGGTTTATAATTGGGGGAAGGGTAAATACAATGCTGTCGGACAAGATTTGAAGTGCAGAAGTTGGGAACATAGGCTGTCAGGGAAGGACACAAGTGAAATGTGGAACTTGTTCAAGGAACAGGTACTGCGTGTTTTTGATATGTATGTCCCTGTCAGGCAGGGAAGAGATGGTCGAGTGAGGGAACCATGGTTGACAAGAGAGGTTGAATGTCTTGTTAAGAGGAAGAAGGAGACTTATGCAAGGCTGAGGAAACAAGGTTCAGACAGGGCGCTGGAGGGATAAAAGATAGCCAGGAGGGAAATGAAGAAAGGGATTAGGAGAGCTAAGAGAGGGCATGAAAAATCTTTGGCGGGTAGGATCAAGGAAAACCCCAAGGCCTTTTACACATATGTGAGAAATATGAGAATGACTAGAGCGAGGGTAGGTCCGATCAAGGACAGTAGCGGGAGATTGTGTATCGAGTCTGAAGAGATAGGAGAGGTCTTGAGCAAGTATTTTTCTTCAGTATTTACAAACGAGAGGGGCCATATTGTTGGAGAGGACAGTGTGAAACAGACTGGTAAGCTCGAGGAGATACTTGTTAGGAAGGAAGATTATGGGCAGCACGGTAGCATGGTGGTTAGCATAAATGCTTCACAGCTCCAGGGTCCCAGGTTCGATTCCCGGCTGGGTCACTATCTGTGTGGAGTCTGCACATCCTCCCCGTGTGTGCGTGGGTTTCCTCCGGGTGCTCCGGTTTCCTCCCACAGTCCAAAGATGTGCGGGTTAGGTGGATTGGCCATGCTAAATTGCCCGTAGTGTCCTAAAAAGTAAGGTTACGGGTATAGGGTGGATACGTGGGTTTGAGTAGGGTGATCATTGGTCGGCACAACATCGAGGGCCGAAGGGCCTGTTCTGTGCTGTACTGTTCTATGTTCTATGTGTTGGGCGTTTTGAAAAACTTGAGGATAGACAAGTCCCCCAGGCCTGACGGGATATATCCAAGGATTCTATGAGAAGCAAGAAATGAAATTGCAGAGCCGTTGGCAATGATCTTTTCGTCCTCGCTGTCAACAGGGGTGGTACCAGAGGATTGGAGAGTGGCGAATGTCGTGCCCCTGTTCAAAAAAGGGAATAGGGATAACGCTGGGAATTACAGGCCAGATAGTCTTACTTCGGTGGTAGGCAAAGTAATGGAAAGGGTACTGAGGGATAGGATTTCTGAGCATCTGGAAAGACACTGCTTGATTAGGGATAGTCAGCACGGATTTGTGAGGGGTTAGGTCTTGCCTTACAAGTCTTATTGACTTCTTTGAGGAGGTGACCAAGCATGTGGATGACGGTAAAGCAGTGGATGTAGTGTACATGGATTTTATTAAGGCATTTGATACGGTTCCCCATGGTAGGCTTATGCAGAAAGTAAGGAGGCATGGGATAGTGGGAAATTTGGCCAGTTGGATAACAAACTGGCTAACCGATAGAAGACAGAGAGTGGTGGTGGATGGCAAATATTCAGCCTGGAGCCCAGTTACCAGTGGCGTACCGCAGGGATCAGTTCTGGGTCCTCTGCTGTTTGTGATTTTCATTAACAACTTGGATGAGGGAGTTGACGGGTGGGTCAGTAAATTTGCAGATGATACGAAGATTGGTGGAGTTGTGGATAGTGAGGAGGGCTTTTTGCCAGGTTCAAAGAGACATCGATAGGATGCAGAGCTGGGCTGAGAAGTGGCAGATGGAGTTTAACCCTGACAAGTGTGAGGTTGTCCATTTTGGAAGGACAAATATGAATGCGGAATACAGATTAACAGTAGGGTTCTTGGCAATGTAGAGGAGCAGAGAGATCTTGGGGTCTATGTTCATAGATCTTTGAAAGTTGCCACTCAAGTGGATAGAGCTGTGAAGAAGGCCTATGGTGTGCTAGCGTTCATTAGCAGAGAGATTGAATTTAAGAGTCGTGAGTTGATGATGCAGCTGTACAAAACCTTGGTCAGGCCACATTTGGAGTACTGTGCGCAGTTCTGGTCACCTCATTTTAGGAAGGATGTGGAAGCTTTGGAAAAGGTGCAAAGGAGATTTACCACGATGTTGCCTGGAATGGAAAGTAGGTCTTACGAGGAAAGGTTGAGGGTGCTTGGCCTTTTCTCATTAGAACGGAGAAGGATGAGGGGCGACTTGATAGAGGTTTATAAGATGATCAGGGGAATAGATAGAGTAGACAGTCAGAGACTTTTTCCCCAGGTGGAACAAATCATTACAAGGGGACATAAATTTAAGGTAAATGGTGGAAGATATAGGGGGGATGTCAGAGGTAGGTTCTTTACCCAGAGAGTAGTGGGGGCATGGAATGCACTGCCTGTGGAAGTAGTTGAGTCGGAAACGTTAGGGACCTTCAAGCGGCTATTGGATAGGTACATGGATTAGGGTAGAATAATGGAGTGTAGATTAATTTCTTCTTAAGGGCAGCACGGTAGCATTGTGGATAGCACAACTGCTTCACAGCTCCAGGGTCGCAAGTTCGATTTCGACTTGGGTCACTGTCTGTGTGGAGTCTGCACATCCTCCCCGTGTGTACGTGGGTTTCCTCCGGGTACTCCGGTTTCCTCCCACAGTCCAAAGATGTGCAGGTTGGTTGGATTGGCCATGATAAATTGCCCTTAGTGTCCAAAATTCTATGATTAACTTAGGACAAAAGTTCGGCACAACATAGTGGGCCGAAGGGCCTGTTCTGTGCTGTATTTCTCTATCTATCAGAACACTTTTGTTTAAACCATAATTCAATTCTCCCCTGAACATTCAACCCGATTCCACTGAAGATGATATTTGGTCTCATATTCCCACATGCAATCTTTTATTCTCGTCTCCCATTGCTCAGCTCACCAACTTATCCTACTTTCCAGCCATCTTTTCACTTCAGTTAATCCAACACCCAAAAGTGGCATGGTAGCACAGTGGTTAGCATTGTAGCTTCATATGTCAGAGACCCAATTTCAATTCCCAGCTTGGGTCATTGTCTGTGCGAAGTATGCACGGTCTCCCTGTGTCTGCGTGGGTTTTCTCCGGACACTCCAGTTTCCTCCCACAAGCCCTGAAAGATGTGCTGCTAGGTGATTTGGACATTCTGAATTCACCCTCAGTTTACCCGAACAGACACCGGAGTGTGAAGACTAGAGGCTTTACATAGTAACTTCATTGCGGTATTAATGTAAGCCTACTTGTGACAATAAAGATTATTCTTATTATTATGGCTGATCTCGGAGTTAGCACTGCTGCCTCACGGCAGTGAGGACCCGGTTTCAATTCTGGCCCCGGGTCACTGTCCATGTAGAGTTTGCACGTTCTCAGTGTCTGCATAGGTCTCACCCCAACAACTCAAAAAATGTGCAGGGTAGGTGGATTGACCATGCTAAATTGCTCCTTAATTGGAAAAAAAAGAATTTGGTCCTTAAATTTATTTTTTAAAATATCAATGGTAAACAGAGAATATCAATGGTAAACAGAGAATCCAAATGATTAATGTCAAGATATTAAGGCCTCCTCACCCCAATCAGTTTCCCCTGCTCCCCTCCTAAACTACCTTCCCATCTTATCCATTCATTCAATCAGGTCTTGTTTGCTATCAAAATTCAAACTTTTTGGTTAATAAGAGAAAATTTAAAATTAATGTGAAAAATACGTGGTCAGTCTGGCTTTCTCTATTTCTGTTCACTGCTTCCACTGTCTTTCAACTTTTGAATTGGAATTATGTTTCAGAATTGCATTCGCCTTTCCGGTTTACAAAACAATGCTCATTAGCTTCAAAACTGATCTTTTTTGAAAACTGAAGTGGCATTACAACAGCAAAGATGAAATCATATTCCCCGTTCAGCGCAAATTCTCTCTCCCTTCCGCGACTCCTTTCACTCACTCGCCAAA
The DNA here is from genome assembly GCF_902713615.1 of Scyliorhinus canicula. Taxonomy (NCBI): domain Eukaryota; kingdom Metazoa; phylum Chordata; class Chondrichthyes; order Carcharhiniformes; family Scyliorhinidae; genus Scyliorhinus; species Scyliorhinus canicula. Next base: position 73,504,351 of record NC_052161.1, read on the forward strand.
GTTTATATGAAGTAACACAAAAGGTGTAACAGTTACGTAATCCAAGTACTGTTATTGTTTTCTCTTACATATAGGCCTACACACACAGCCTCAGTGTCATGAAGTGCTCTCAGATGTAGTAAGATTTTTAATATTGCTGATCCATCTCCCTTACTGTTGCACAAAAGGGAATCAAGATCAATTGTCATCTTCAGGCAAAGGTAATTTAAAAGTTGGAAGATAACTGGAACACAATATGGTGACAGCATTCAGGCCCATGTTAAATCATACGTTCTGTCCCTATTTTTATCTTTCCATTTTTAATTTCTATATATCTATTGAAAATAGAAACTACCTATGTTAACTGATAATTCTGTAATTACATCTTCCTGCAGTGGTGGCAGTGCATTATCGTACAGTGGTGAGGGTGTTATTATCATGTCCTAAGTACTGGTCGATCAAAGTTCACACAGACCTAATATATTATTTTTCAGACAGGAGGGAAGTATGCAGTTTTCCCCAAGGACCTATATTGGGACCACAACTCTTTTTCATATGTATGGGGGTACAGCTTTGCCCCTGACGATGTCTCGGGCGCTGATCTCCTTGATCCTTAAGCGAGACAAGGATCCCCTGTAGTGTGGGTCATACAGGCCGATCTCACTCCTGAATGTGGACACCAAGTTGTTGGCAAAGATCTTAGCCACGAGGATAGAAGATTGTGTGCCGCAGGTTATCCACGAGGATCAAACGGGGTTTGTGAAGGGGAGGCAGCTGAACACTAATATACGGAGGCTCTTGAACGTTATTATGATGCCGGCGGTGGAAGGGGAGGCGGAGATAGTGGTGGCGCTAGATGCGGAGAAAGCCTTTGATAGGGTCGAGTGGGGGTACTTATGGGAGGTGCTGGAAAGGTTCGGGTTTGGGGAGGGGTTTGTCAGTTGGGTGAGGCTGCTGTACGAGGCCCCGATGGCGAGTGTGGCCACGAATAAGAGGAGGTCGGAGTATCTTCGACTATACCGAGGGACGAGGCAGGGGTTTTGGCGCTGGCAATTGAACCCCTGGCTATGGTGCTGAGAGAGTCGGGGGATTGGAGGGAGTCGGGGGATTGGAGGGGGCTGGTCCGGGGTGGGGAGGAGCACCGAGTGTCGCTCTATGCGGATGACCTATTGTTGTATGTGGCGCACCCGGTGGGGGGAATGCCGGTGGTGATGGGGATTCTCCGGGAATTTCTCAGGGTATAAGCTTAACTTTGGGAAAAGCGAGCTGTTTGTGGTACACCCACTGAAAAGGGCGGAGAGGAGCTTCAGGTACTTGGGGGTTCAGGTGGCCAGGAGCTGGGGGGCCTTGCACAAGCTAAACCTCACAAGGCTGGTGGAGCAAATGGAGGAGGAGTTTAAGAGGTGGGACATGCTGCCGCCGTCTTTGGCGGGTAGGGTGCAGTCAGTCAAGATGACGGTGCTCCCGACGTTTCTGTTCCTGTTCCAGTGCCTCCCCATCCTTATCCCGAAGGCCTTTTTCAGGCGGGTTAACAGGAGCATTACGGGGTTTGTGTGGGCACACGGGACTCCAAGGGTGAGACGGGTGTTCTTGGAGCGGGGCAGGGATTGGGGGGAGGGGGGGGTGGTGTTGCCCATCCTCTCTGGGTATTATTGGGCTGCCGACGCAGCGATGGTGCAGAAGTGGGTAATGGACGGGGAGGGGACGGCATGGAAGAGGCTGGAGATGGCATCCTGTGTGGGTACGAGCCTGGAAGCGCTTGCAACAGCGCCGCTGCCGCTCCCTCTGACGAGGTATACCACGAGCCCGGTGGTGGCAGCTACCCTGAAGATTTGGGGGCAATGGAAGCGGCACAGGGAGGAGGTGGGGGCCTCGATGGGGTCCCCGATACGGGGGAACCACCGGTTTGTTCCGGGGAGAATTGATGGCGGGTTCCTGAGTTGGCATAGGGCAGGTGTCAGGAGGCTGGGGGACCTGTTCATAGATGGGAAGTTTGCGAGCCTGGGTGAGCTGGAAGGGAAGTTCAGGCTCCCCCCGAGAACACCTTTAGGTACATGCAAGTGAGGGCGTTTGTCAGGCGGCAGGTGGCGGGGTTCCCCCTGCTGCCACCGCGTGGGGTCCAGGACAGGGTGCTCTCAGGGGTATGGGTTGGAGAGGGGAGGATCTTGGAAGTGTACCAGGTGATACAGGAGGTAGACGAGGCCTCAGTGGAGGAGCTGAAAGATAAATGGGAGGAGGAGCTGGGTGAGGAGATTGAGGAGGGGACGTGGGCGGATGCCCGAGAAAGGGTGAACTCCTCCTCTTTGTGTGCGAGGCTTAGCCTCATACAGTTTAAGGTACTGCATAGGGCTCATATGACCAGGACAAGGATGAACCGGTTTTTTGGGACCGAGGACAGGTGTATTAGGTGCTCAGGGAGCCCAGCAAAACATGTCCACATGTTCTGGGCATGCCCAGCGCTGGGGGAATTTTGGAAGGGTGCAGCAAGGACGGTATAGAGGGTGGTAGGATCCAGGGTCAATCCAGGCTGGAGACTCGCAATATTTGGGGTTGCAGTGGAGCCGGGAGTGCAGGAGGCGAAAGAGGCCGGTGTTCTGGCCTTTGCATCCCTAGTAGCCCGGCGGAGGATTCTTCTTCAGTGGAAGGATGCGAGGCCCCCAAGCGTGGAGGCCTGGGTCAACGATATGGTGGGGTTTATTAAATTGGAGAGGGTGAAATTTGCCCCAAGGGGGATAGTGCAGGGGTTTTTCAGGAGATGGCAACTATTCCTAGATCTCCTGGCAGAACGGTAAAAACAAAATGTCAGCAGCAGCAGCAACCGGGGGCGGGGGGGGGGGGGGGGGGGGGGGGGGGGGGGGGGGGGGCGGGGGGGGGGGGAGTGCAGGAGGCGAAAGAGGCCGGTGTTCTGGCCTTTGCATCCCTAGTAGCCCGGCGGAGGATTCTTCTTCAGTGGAAGGATGCGAGGCCCCCAAGCGTGGAGGCCTGGGTCAACGATATGGTGGGGTTTATTAAATTGGAACGGGTGAAATTTGCCCCAAGGGGGATAGTGCAGGGGTTTTTCAGGAGATGGCAACTATTCCTAGATCTCCTGGCAGAACGGTAAAAACAAAATGTCAGCAGCAGCAGCAACCGGGGGCGGGGGGGGGGGGGGGGGTTGTCTCTTTGTTTTTGTATTGGGTTGAATATCTGTTTTTTGCCAATGACGGGCGTTAATTTATTGTTTCTCTTTTGTATTTACAGCCGGGGGGGGGGGTCCGTTTTTTTTTTTGTTCTTAGAATTTTCTGTTTTCGTTTTTGTGAAAATGTGAAAATTTTAATTAAAAAATTTTATTTTTTTTTTAATGTATGGGGGTACAGTAGCAAAGTAGCCCAGAGGTCTGAACTAATGATATGGAGACTGGAGTTCAAACTACACCACAGCAACAGAGAAATTTAAATTCAGTTAGTTTTTAAAAATTGGAATAGAAAACTCACCAGTAATATTGACCATGAAATGACAGTTATTGTAAAAACTCATCTAGATCATTGTTGTTCTTCAGGGAAAGGTCTGGCCTATATATGATTTGCAACTCTCAGTCATGTGATTTACTCTTAACTGCCTTCCGAAATGTGTGACAAACCAGTCAGCTGTACAGGGATGGACAATAAATGCTGGCCATGACAGTGCTGTCCATCTCCCACAAATGAATAATTAACTGATGTGGACTTGGGTATACTGGGCATGATTTCCAAGCTTGCAGATGACATGAAACTCAAAACTGCAATAAGCAAGAACATAGACAGAAAAAGGAACAACGGCATACCAGATTAAATTTATCACAAAGTGTAAGGTGATGCGTTTGATAGCACGAATGAGGGGAGGCAATAGAGTATAAAATGAGAAAACAAATTCTCACCAAAGAATTCTCTTCTCCAGAAAGCAGTACAGACTGGATCGTGGAATTTATTCAAGCCAGAGATAGACAATTAGTTGATTTTTTAAAAAGGGAGTGAAGGGTTGAGAGGTGGGGAGAGAGACAGCAAAGTGAAGCTGACACTACAAAGGAGGTCAGCCAAATCCTTATTAAATGGCAGAGCAGGCTCCAAGGGATAAATGGCTTTCTCAGACCACAAAATGGTATGTTTTTCGGTTTCTTTCAATAATTTTAGAGGTTGTGCAGGAACAGAGAGATCGGAGGCCTATGTATGCAAGTTTTGAAGGTACGGCAAAAATTGAGACAGTTATTATGAAAGTACATGCAATCCTTAGCTTCTTTAATAGAGGCGAACAGCATGGAGTACTTACTGATGCTTAGTTTGGGTTTCAATAGGGTCACTCAGCTCCAAACCAAAATGCAGCCTTGGTCCAAAGATGGACAAAGGAGCTCAATCACAGATGTGAGGTAGCAGTTTCGGCCCCTGACATCAAGGCCACGTTTGGCTGAGGGTGGCATCAAGGTGCCCGAGCAAAATTGAAGTCAATGGGAATCAGGGGGAAAACCTTTCCATTGGTTGGAGTCATATCTAGCACACAGGAAGCTCATCATCTCAGCCCCAGGTCATTGTTGCACGAGTTCCTCAGAATCATGTCCTCGGCCCAACCACTTTCAACTGCTTCATCAATGACCTTTCCTCCATCATAAGGACAGAAGTGGACATGTTTACCGATAATTGCTCAGTGTTCAGTACCTTTACATCGCCTCAGATACTGAAACAGCGGAGGCAGCATGCAAAATCCTGGATAACATTCAGGTTTGGACTGCTAAGCAGCAAGTAACATGCGCACGACACAAGTGCACGGTAATGATCAGTAGACTGAGTAGACTGGGACTGTACTCGTTGGAATTTAGAAGGATGGGGGGGGGGGGGAAAGAGAGAGATCTAATAGAAACATATAAAATTATGAAGAGAATAGATAGGATAGAATCAAGAAGGTTGTTTCCACTGGCAGGTGAAAGCAGAACTAGGGGGCATAGCCTCAAAATAAGGGGAAGTATATTTAGGACTGAGCATAGGAGGAACTTCTTCACCCAAAGGGTTGTGAATCTATGGAATTCCCTGCCCAGTGAAGCAGTTGAGGCTCCTTCATTAAACGTTTGATGAAGATAGATTTTTGAAGAATAAAGGAATAAAGGGTTATGGTATTCGGGCGGGAAAGAATACCATATTCTCCACAGAGTCCAGAAAAAATCAGCCATGATCTCATTGAATGGTGGAGCAGGCTCGAAAGGCCAGATGGTCTTCTCCTGCTCCTAGTTCTTGTGTTTTTATCATCTCCAATAAAGGAAAGTTTAAACACCTTCTCTTGACATTACACCTTCTCTTGACATTACATCACTGAAACTTATACCATCAGCATACTGGGGATTATCATTGATCAGAAACTCACCTCCTGACTCCCCATAACCCATCCACCATCTTACCTGTCCACCACCTCAAGGCACAAGTCAGGACAGTGATGGAACATATTCTAATTGACTGGATGAGTACACTTCCAACAACACTCATCCAGGACTAAGCAGCCATTCTCCCCCTTAAACTTCCCTGCCACGCCACCAGCAACATGATGTACCATTTAAAAGATGCAACGCTGCAAATCACCACAGTTCCTTCAACAGCACCTTCCAAACCGTCATCTCTACCACCTAGGAGAGCAAGAGGAACACTGCCATTTGTGTTTTCCCCTCCAAGCATCATACTGTTAGAATTTGGAACTACATCAATGTTCCTTTACCATCGCCGGGTTCAAAATCCTGGAACACTCTCCTCATAAGCAATATAAGTGTGCCTATACCATATCAACCACAGAGATTCAAGAAGGTTACTGAAAAGTCTCAGGCAAGCAACCACTCAAGAGGTGATGACTGTAAAAAAGTTACAATTTATTCTCCTTAGTATTTAAATGTCCTATTCCCCAAAGGGTCTCCCGCACCCCGTCCCACACCCAGGCCGGGGTTTTTGTGTCCCAGCAGTCCGAGGAAAAAGGAGGGGGTGCCCCCCCCCCCCTCTCCCCTCCCCCTCTCCCCTCCCCTCCCCCAGGGACTCAGAGGTTGCTGATCTGTTGGCCTGCTGAAGGGTGATAACAGTTATGCACTACCACCTTGAGGGGGGCCTGTTTAGCTCAGTTGGCTAAACAGCTGGTTTGTGATGCAGATGGTCAGCAGTGCGGGTTCAATTCCTGTACCAGCTGAGGTTATTTATGAATGCTCACCTTCTCAACCTTGTCCCTCGCCTGAAGTGGCGTGATCCTCAGGTTAAATCACGACCCGTCAGATCTCCCCCTCAAAGGGGAAAGCAGTCTATGGTCATCTGCGACTATGGCGACATTACCTTAATTTACAAATGTCCAAATAATTTCAACATATTCCCAGATTAAATGTGGTGCATTTAAGTATTTGGAATTATTTTGTTCTATTTTAAACAAAATCTGAAACTTCTCACTGCGCAATAAGTAAACATAATTTCAAATGTGTAAACATAATCCAATCTAGATCACCAGGTGAAATTGTTGACTGTTTGTGGCACATACGCTTCAAAATCAGACGTTCCTGAAATTTTACTTCAGCGACTCATTTGACAAATCCAAAATCTTGCATGCGGGCTTAGGCTGCTTCACCGTCTGAGGCGATGCGAAGGTCCTGAACACTGAGCAATTATCGGTAAACATCTCAACTTCTGTCCCAATAGTACTGATGGAGATGCCATCTTTCTGCTGAGACACTGTATCTCAAGGTCTCTTCAATCTTCTCAGATAAAAGGTCCAATGGCACTTCTCAAAGACTAGGGAGGATATTCTTCTGGACATCACCACTTCCAAACACCAATCAAACAGATTACCTGCTCATTAATCTCTACTTTTTGTGGGGCTTTACTGTGTGCAAATTGATTGCTGTGTTTCCCTACATTACAGCTGTGACTACATTTCAGAAAGACCGTGAAGCACGATGGGATGTCTGAAAACAGGAAAGACATAATAAATTCCTTCTTTTAAGTCGACAATTTCCAAGTCTGGGCCACCATGTTAGCTTAATATGCCTGATAGCAGAAACTATCCCAGATTTAAATAGATAATACTTTCCTTTTTGTCCCACAGGATTCACATTTCAGACTCCTGAAGAATTTATTTTACCTGCAAAAGCATGCAATTATACACCACTCTGCACTGAACACAAATACAATCCAGCTGTTTTCACTTAACCAAGACTTTCCAGTATTGAAGTACAATCAGTGGGTGCAGACATGAAGTCTGGGGATCTGGTGAATTTCTAGAATCAATCTAACCTTGTCTTGGTTTTGTGCAGAACACTTAAAGGAACAGTATCGCAGTTGTAATTCAACAACTAGCAAAAAATGAAAGCAGCAAGGCTTATATATTCTATTCCCCCAGAGAAACCTACTTTTATTTACAAATTTGATATGCACCAAATCAAACTGACAAATTTAAATAATTATGAATGCTTTGAATGCTTAAGAAGCAAGAACTTTTCTTCAGTCCTAGCTTCAAAGTCATGCTTTTTTGGTCTATTAATGGAAGAGAAATTCATAGAATCCCTACAGTGCAGAAGGAGGCCATTCGTCACATTGAGTCTGCACTAACTAAGTCAAGTTAGTTAGCACCCTAACTAGGCCCAATCCTCCACCCTACTCCTGTAACCCCACCTCGGGGCAATTTAGCATGGCCAATCCATCTAACCTGCACATGTTTGGACTTTGGGAGGAAACAGGAGCACCCGGATGAAACCCATGCAGACACGGGGAGAAAGTGCAAACTCCACTCAACAGTCATGCGAGGTGGAAATCAAACTAGAGTCCCTGGCACTGTGAGGCAGCAGTGCTAGCCACTATGCCATCCTATGCCATTAAATTTGAACTATGACAGAACTGTCAGAAGGTTGCTTTCCCAACAATAAAGATTAGTTTGCCAGTTCACCAATAAAAAGAAACCAACTGTAAAATTTCTGTTACCTGGCACTCAACCAACCAAAATTCTCTCTTAACCAGAAGTCTAGGGTCGGGTCGGTTAGGTCTGTCTGTTTTTGATTGGAGATGTCAAACTCACCAGTAATTGCCAGTCTGGAAGCTCTCTCACTGAAAGAAAACGGGGGACTCACCTTGCTTCTCAGTTAACTGGAATATTTGATAAACTAGCAGCTCCCATTCCCAGAGCATGCCCCATAACAAAGAATATCCTTTGATGGAATAAGTACTTAACTGTGTAATATTAGTCTATATTAGCACCATGATGAGAATACCATCTACGCCATGTACATACAGATGGCACTTTAGAAGGAAGTGCAAAACAGAAAGGTGATTCATAGTCATGAAAATCCACTTTCCTCACTTCTGAAAAAGCAGCATGATAATACTTGATGCACCACTTTCAGATTACTTTAAGAAAGCCCCAATAGGATATTCTTCCCATAAATAAAGCACAAATTCTTAGAGCCTCCGATTTAAGACAGATGCAAACCAGAGTAGGTGCTGGGTAATGGGTACTATTCTTTTACAATTAGTAATGTGGATAAATGCACCAATGTTGAAGTTGCGATCTCTTATTGGTCAAGTGAGTAGATAGGAAAAAAGGAAACTGTTGCTCATCAGTTAACCAAATAAATGGGCAGATGATGAATGAAATAATGTTAAAAAATGATTGATTGACTGGTTATCACCTTGTTACATAAAAATGAACAGAACATGCTGAAGGGACTGAGAATTGTCAATGTCCAGTCGTAAATTGACAACTAACAAAATGGTAGATTACTTCTTTAAAAATCTTAGATTTTTCCAGGCCAACTGAATATTAATTTCAATACAAGAGTAATTATATGGAGGAACTTTTTATGCTTTGTTAAATGCAAAACCTGCACATGTGCAGTCGCTATAAAAAGCCCTATAAATTGTTAAAATGCCTTTAAGACTCAAATTTATTAAATTGGTTTCCTTTAACATGTAGAGTTAACAGCAATGTATTTCTCTTCTGATCTACAGAAAAAGCATTATATAAACATAGAAAACTGACAGTCAGACACTCAAAGACGAACTCAGTTGTTCGGTAAAATGGCTCGCAAAATCCTAAATTTGAATTCTTGTGCGTGCAAAGTTTGCTGATTTAAGATAAAGTGGAACTCAAGGTAACAGAACTGGTCTCAGTGTCCTTGGGCAAGAAATAGAACAATGAGAGCATACAAGTGTGCACAAGAGCAAGTGAGAATGAGTACTATGTGCAAATGCAATAGAAGGAAAGAGATCAAAAGTCCAAGACAGGTCAATTCACCAGAACAAACCACTCACCGGAGAACTGGCAAACAGGAAATCATTTAAATGAATATGAATGAAAGAGCATGAGAAACAAAGAAAGTTGGAATGAAAGATAAACCACAGAGAATCAGGAAAAATGACAAAAAACAGGCAGAGAAAGGATTGAAGACAGATGATAATAGAAAGACATGGGATTGGAAATGGCAGCAGGGGAAATTGAAGGATAGCAGAAAAGCAAGTGGGACAAAATGAATGAGAGAGCATGGAGTGAAGAAAGAGAGAAAAGACCAAGAGGATGGGATACATATGATGGGACAAGCAGAGAAAGGTAGCTAGAAAGAGAGAGAGAGAGAGAGAGAGAGATAAAGCTGGAAAGGTTAGAAAAAGCAGAAAGAGAAGATTTTTTTTAAAATGAAAGGACTAATTCAGAAAGAATGACAAAATGACAGGTGAGAGAAAACAAAAAGTACAAAACCAGACAGTCTGATACATAAAGTGACATAAAAACAAAAAGGGAGAGCAGAGAAAAAAAAGCAAAGTATTACAGAAAAGAAGAGTGGAAAGGAAAGAAAAACATTCCTATTATTGAAAGATATTCCTATTATTGATCACTGTTTTTTTATTGTGAAGTTCACATAAGGTTGTAGAATCAAATAGAATCATTACAGCATGTTATATTATGTTATGTGTTACAGTTATGTCTGGATCAAGTTCAGATGTTGCACACAACATACCAGATAACCTTCACAATTTTGGCCATCTGGACAAAGTACTGGAGAGATTCATGTGCCCAAAGAACTGCACCTAACCAGACACTCTGCCATCAACACAGAAAGTAGAAAAATGCAGAGACACATAGATGGCAATGCAGAGGAAAGAAAGGGATGCCTTTCAGCGCATTTACAGTTTTCAGTTTCCACACCTGTACAAGGTTTCTTCAGATGGTTCAACACCGAGAGGGCCGAGCAGCAACTATCCTTCTTCACCGCAGGATAGGTAAAAAATTTTTTGCAATTGTCAGATACTATATGGAAACCTGAAGTATTCATTTGTTGCTAAATTACAGCACTGTTAAGCTACTGTATAATACACATTGTTCAAAACACTGCATCGTCCCAAACCGTAATTTCTGCAGTCACACATAATTTCAAATGAACCAAAAGAACTTGTTCATTAAGTGCATGAAATATCTGTCAAACATATTCAAAGTCTTGCATCAGGTGTGCACTTGTCACTTCTGGCTGTTCCACTAGGATGTAACATTTTTAATTCCTTCTCATGTTGGTACAGGTTTGTGTTTCTGTCCGCACCTAGCGATGTGATTCGTTTTATGGCGGCACGGTAGCTCAGTGGTTAGCACTGTAGCTTACAGCACCAGGGTCCCAGGTTCGATTCCAGGTTTGGGTCACTGTCTGTGCAGAGTTGTATCTTCTCCCTGTCTGCGTGGGTTTCCTCCAGGTGCTCCGAAAGACATGCTTGTTAGGTGATTTGGACATTCTGAATTCTCTCTCCGTGTACCCAGACAGGCGCTGGAATGTGGCAACTAGGGGCTTTTCACAGTAACTTAATTGCAGTGTCAATGTAAACCTACTTGTGACAATAAAGATTATTATTATTATAGCTTTTGAGCCATCCTCTTGTTGCTCAGTACTATGTCTCCAAATTCTTTCTCACAGTTACCTCGGCAAAGTATGATTTTAATTTCAGATTTTCAAATTTGAGAAAGCCATCCCCATTTTCTGCCTGCATGCTCTTAAACCCTCAGATTCTGTCCTATCCTTGCTCCAATTCTGAGCTAACTTGTTGTCTTTTCTCCCCTGCAAACACATAATCGTAGAATCCCTACAGTGCAGAACGAGGCTATTCAGTCAGAATCTCCACCAGCCCTTGGAAAGAGCACCCTATCCCCATAACCAAGTTACCCCATCTCACGTTTTGGGCACTAAGGGCTAATTTAACATGGCCAATCAACCTAAACTGCACATCTTTGGACTGTGGGAGGAAACCAGAGCACTCAAAGGAAACCGACGCAGAAACGTCACCCAAGGCTGGAATTGAACCCAGCCCCTGCGGTACGAATATTGCAAGTTAGTATTTTCCTTCTGCTAACAATTCTTCTCTGAAAGCCCATATGAACAGTGTCCTTCGACACTTCTCTCTAAACCATGCTTGTGACCTTGTAAAACAATTCACCAACATTAATCATACATAACCTACCCATCTCAAACCCATGCTGACTCTCTGCTAAACAATGGAATGACAATTGCATTGTTTTCAATCCACAGGTCAATTCTTCAAACCAGACAACTTTCAACAATTAGGATCAGCATATCTGTAATGAACACCCTGAGCTGAAAACTGTCAGGTCCTGGAGGCTGATCTGAGAGATGCTGGCGAAACAGAAAGAATCTGTTTTAGAATTAAATCGGAAAAGCGGTGAGAAAACTGGAACACCACAAGAATCATGATCACTGCCACGTCTACATTGGCAGCCATGTGATCCTGAGCCATTTAAGATTACGACACAATTACCTTTTGCATTTTTATAAATTTATAAGCACACTATAGCCCATTAAAAAAATGCAAATAAAAACTTACCAAATTCATCAGCTGTCTGACATACCTACTTTTCAGAATTCACTCAAAACGAACATGTTCAGAAGATTGTATAATGCAACTTATTTCATAAGGTGCATACACATGCAGCTGAATTAGCAACTAATAGAAACAGCTTCTAATTTCAGTCACAGCTCTTATCCTAACCACAGATTTTTCACATTTATTGCAATTAACGTTAAAAGCATTCCCTTGTAATGTGCCATCTCTATTTAAATTTTATAAAGCCTCACCACCTGCCAAATTAGGACAGAATTTCAGATGTTCTTGCAAAACGATGCTTAACCACCACCAGAAACAGGAAGACCAGGAGGTGATTTTTATACCACAATACGAGCACAATTCATAATTTGAAATGCTTACAATAGACCACTCAATAAGCATTTGATTCTTTTATTTATTATTGAATGCAGCTTACATTACATGTAGGCCATTGGCCCCAACTCCTTTGTGCCAGTGTTTATACTTCACACGTGTCACCTCTCATTCCATCTGCTTCATCTCTCAAACTCATTTTTTTATATTCCCTTTCCCTGCATGTAATACTAGTCAATTAGAATCCAAGTTATTTGCTTAACCAATTCCTGTGATAGCAAGTTCCACGCCCTAACCTTTTGAGTAAAGGAATTACTCCTCTTATCCCTATTGGAGTTTTTAATAACAATCTTATATTTATAAGCTCCTGCTTTTAAAATTCACGCACATACTCTTCTCATTTGCCAATCCAACCTACTTTAAATTTTGGAGACCTTGATCAGGTCTCCTTAAAAAAAACTGTTCAATCTTTCCCAAAAGCTAACGTATCTCAGTTGTATCCTCTTTTTTGTTTAAATTTAGAGTACCCAATTAGTTTTTTTCCAATTAAGGGGCAATTTAGCATGGCCAATCCACCTACTGCAGATCTTTGGGTTGTGAGGGTGAGACCCACGCAGACACGGAGAGAATGTGCAAACTCCAGGCGAAGAGTGACCCAGGGCTGGGATCGAATCCATAAGACATAGAAGCAGAATTAGGACACTCGGCCCATTGATTCTGCTCCGTCATTCAATCGTGGCTAATATTTTTCTCATCCCCTTTCCCCCATAACCCTATATCAATCAAGAACCTATCTATCTCTGCCTTCAAGACACAGAGTGAATTGGCCTCCTTCTGCAGCAATGAGTTCCACTGATTCACCACCCTCTGGCTGAGGAAATTCCTCATCTCTATTTTAAAGGATCATCCCTTTCATCTGAGATTGTGTCCTCTGGTTCCAGTTTTTCCTACAAGTGGAAACATCCTCTCCACATCCACACTATCCCGACCCCGTAGTACGTATTCTGTAAGTTTCAATAAGATCCCACCTCATCCTTCGAAACTCCAACGAGTACAGACCCAGAGTCCTCAACCATTCCTCCTCTGACAAGCTCTTCATTCCAGGGATCATTCTTGTGAACTTCCTCAGGACCCTTCCGAGGCCAGCACATCCTTCCTTAGATATGGGTCCTCGGCACCATGAGGCAGCAGTACTAACCACTGCGCCACTTGTATCATCTTTGAGTGTACTTTTCTTTACAATTTGTACAGTGTTTTTCCAGTATGGACACCAGGATTGTACACGGTACCACTAGTGGGACCAAACCAGAGTCCTGTACAAATTTAACAGAATCTCAACACTTCTGAATTCTATACAAATACATCTGTACTTTGCTTGCACATGAATTTTAATACTGATTTTAATTATTTGTCCATCTCTATTCCGAGATTGCTTTGCTTTTTACTCCACTCAGTTTCTTATTCTAAAGATATTGGTGATGCTTCTATTTTTTCCACTAAAGTCAATCATCTCACACTTAAGTGGAAAAAGTTAATTTGCTACTTAACTATCCCATCTTAAATTTCAATATCTTTTTGTATCATCATAGAAACCCTTCAGTGCAGAAGGAGGCCATTTGGCCCATCGAGTCTACACCGACCCTCTGAAAGAGCACCCTAACTAGGCCCACTCCCCCATCCTAACCCCATAACCCGACCTAACCTTTGGACACAATGTGCAATTTATCAGAGCAATCCACTTAACCCGCACGTCTTTGGACTGTGGGAGGAAACCGGAGCACCCGGAGGAAACCCATGTAGACAAAGGGAGAACGTACAAACTCCACACAGACAGACAGACATCCAAGGCCGGAACTGAACCGGGGTCCCTGGCACTGTGAAGCAGCAGTGCTACAACTGTGTCACTGTGCATTTTTCTGTAAGAAGTCTCACAACACCAGGTTAAAGTTCAACAGGTTTGTTTCAAATCACTAGCTTTTGGAGCACTGCTCCTTCCTCAGGTGAATGGAGCAGTGCTCCAAAAGCTAGCGATTTGAAACAAACCTGTTGAACTTTAACCTGATGCTCACCCCAGTCCAACGCCGGCATCGCCACATCATTTTTTTCTGTGATAGCTATGCTCCCACATTTGGTATCATTGGCAGATTTTGATATCAACCAGTTATTTATTCCTAAGTCTAAAAATGAATTATGAACAATGGTCCAAGCACAAAAATTTGAGGGAGACTTGTTTTCACCTTTGTTCAATCTGAATTCACCCCACCCTTTTTTTAACCAATTTGCTATCTATGCAGCTATTTGTCGCTGACTTTTTCACAATCCTACCTTGTGGTACCTTCCAAAAAGACTTTTCTGAAAATCCAAATACATGACATTTACTGTATTAGTAAATTACTGTCTGCTCTTTCCATTACCTTGTCAACCTTTTGGAGTCCACACTGACTATATTTTTTGCTATAAAGATTTTGTTTTCCCTTTTCATTTCAGTCACCCAATTAGAGAGAACTGCACCTATCAGAGCAATAGTTCATCAGTAATTATGTATACAATGTCAACAGTTGATGACAAGAAAAATAACAATGGCATCTTCCATACTGTCCATATTTTTAGAGACTTGTGAATACTTAAACTGTAATGTAGTGTCTAGCAGGTCTATTGTACATTGAAGTTTAAATTGTTGACACCAAGAACTACGGACATGTATGCTACTTTTGAAAAATTACTTATAAATAGAACACATTGTCTTGATTTTAAAAAGTGTTTTTAGTGTAATGTGTTAACAAATTTGATTGTGGTCCCATGAAACAGTTATTTTGGCTATATTGGTCATTTTTCTCCCACATTTTGACAACATTTGTTGAACAAAATATGGACATTTGCATTTTTTCTGCAGAATCTTGGAAAATATGGCTTCTGAATTATTTACCGGACCAAAAAAAAACTAGCATCTGGATACTTCCCTGCAGCCATGAATATTTTGTGGAGGAGTGGGGGGTGGGGGAGCAGTCATGTGTGCGCCAAACCAGCAGCAACATAATCACCAGAAGGAGCAGTCCTCGAAATAGCTCCAGGACAAATGCCATGTTATTTATTCTCGGATAACACCACTGTCGCGATGCCAAACATATGCAAGCATGAGTATTACAAAACACTAGGATCATGCCACGCTCGCAGTGTAATTACTACATGTACTTCTAACCTGACGGCATTTGTTCTCAATCTCTTGAGGACCACAACATAACAAATGAGTATTCCTGTATTTAAATAATCTCAGTTTCTTCCAGTAACTAGGGGTGGGGGATACTAATGCCAGTCTGATTTAACACAATGATTTAATTTTAATTGCAAATAATAAGAGTAAATCACTGTTCATTCCAAACCAGGACTTGGCACTTAACAAAAACACATAGACAGGAAACTAAGTGTTTGGAGAGAATCTCAAGGCAGCTGCAAAACTGAGGTCCACAATACACACATAGACGTAGGCTGACAAGCACAGATACAGACACACAGACAGACAAGCAGACGAACACATACACACAGACCCCCCCATACATATGGTCAGGCAGACAGACGGACACACACATGGACACAAAGACAGAGACCCACCCCCATAGACAGGCAGGCAGAGAACCCCTCAGACTCGAGCAGATAAGACAGGCAGACAAACATAAACATGAAGAGAAAGAAATACAGACACTCACAGACTGACCCAGACAGACAGAGCCACACAGACAAATGGACAGGCAGTTACAGACAGGCAGAGAGCGGCTGTGGGTCGGTGGGAGGAGCGGGGCAATGGTGGGACTCAGACACTCACCGACAACTCTCTGTTGGAGGACTCTCTGTAGGAGACGGCTCTGATCACCCCGGCTCGCCATTGCCATTCATGGATTCTCGACACGTCCAGCTCCCGGCCGCTGTCACCCACACACATAAACCGTTTACCGACCAGCTCCATCCGAGGACCCGGCGCCATCGCCTCCACACACACACAACTCACTCCCCCTCCCGCCCAGCTTCAACCTCACCAAACTAAAAAAAAACACACCTCACCGAACTGACATGGTGGGAGGGGAGAGCTGAGCTGAGGGGGTTTTATTCAGCCAGAAAGCCACTGACCGGCTCCGTGCTGACGCCGCTCGAGCTCCAGCCGCCACAAACCACACACAGCCCGTATCCCTCCGCCAACAGCCTGCGAAACCGCCACTCGCTCCGTCCGCCAGCCCCCACGCGCTTCCCCCACCACAGCAAATAGTTCCCCTGCAGCAGCAGCAACAACTCAACATTCTCCACCAGTGCCCCCCGCCCCCCCAATGCACATCTGCAGCCATGTGTGGGTGAGTGCTGTCATCTCAATTCAGGACACCCCCAACCCATGACAATTATCCTCTGACAATAATCTGAGGCATAATCCATTCAGAACATATGGAGAACATTAACCAGATGGTTAATATCACAGACACGTACTTTAACAGTACGTGTGTTTCCCTCCAATTCTGCAGCCTTTATTCTCCCATGTTGACATTTCTATTTTTTGTTGTTGATGCACTGCCTATACTGACAGCTGTGTGTGTGCATGTGTACAGTTGGCGCCGTGTAATGCATATTGATGGCATTCGGTGAAATTAAATCTGGTGGATTATTAAATTACACCGTAACGCCAGCCCTCAATCGTGTGTTTGTCCGTGCAGAGTAGAAGGGAATTTCCCTGAACCTGAGGTCGTGTCATTCACAGCGACTCTCTCCCAGCAGCTCAACGCAGTGCCAAGTGCATTTGCTCAGCTGAGAGCTGACTCTGACCTTAACCCCCTACTTCCTGACTGCCTTCCCCCTCGTATGTAACGCAAAGCACATTTTATCGACGAATATAGCTCTTTGAATTGCCACCTCAGACGTAACTACCAGACTATGCAGCAGAGAGCAGCAAGGGAGGGCAAGGGGCTGGGAAATAAAGGCACCTCTCCCAATTTGAACTGCAGGGCCAATAAAGAAACAGCGGAGATGAGGATTGTAACATTTACATGGCTAAAGCAGGTGGCTCAACTAAAACTCGGTACAAGTATTCATTATAAACCGCTTCAGACCTATTACTGTCAATTGTGAGAAAAATAAGAGCCTGCATAATTTCCCTGCCGTTTTAAATCATTGCAAATTTATAGTTTTTTTCCCAATTTGGCTTTCAATGATCCCAAAGTTAAACACATTGTTGTGTTAAAAAATGCATGTACAGTGTATATCAGTTAAGTTAAGGCGATACTGGTAGATTTTCATTTTACAGGAAAGCTACACACCCCGTGATAAACAATTCTCTTGATTATAAACCAAAATTCATTCATGTTATAAACCAAAATTCATTCATGTTAATAAAACTTCAAATTTGCAAGAGGAACTATTTTCATTGAAATTCGCGGGTGCTTTGTATTTAATTTATTGTCTTGATTGGGGGTTCTGCCGTCAGTCCCAATCTTTTCAGAAAGTTTATTTAAACCAAACATCCCAATTAAAAATAATCTGATGTGCAATTTTACCAAATTCAAATTAAATATTATCTAATGATGAAGTACACAATTAAACAAAGGAGTTAGCATTCTGAAATGAATATGCGAGTACGAATCTGATCAATATTAACCTTGCTATTGATTTTAATCTTGCTATCTTGATATTAATCGCGAAGGATTTTTTTGGTACGCGGGGCGTGTTCTGCACAGTACTTCGTTTTCAAAGGTTTCTGTGTGAGAAACCTGCGACCGATTTGACACACTTGCAAAAACATCCTGCCCAAGGCTGAAAGCGAACCAGCTCATTCCTCAGGACTGGACCCTCCCAAGAACTAAGAAACACGTCCTTGATTTTCCCAGAAAGTGACCCTTATTTAAAATAATAAAATTGCTGTAAGGTTCGGAAGATGTCCGGATTCCCGCTTCGTTGAAGGTTCTCCAGATGTATCGAGTTCTTCGTATCACGATGTTGCCTGTCCCCAGTTGACCTTGTCGCTGAGCCCTCCCATTGCGTTCCCACGGCTGCATTCTTACAATTAACGTTTAATTTTCAAACCAAATATCCGAGATGTTTAATTACCAGAAGAATTGGTTTAGCCACTTCCACGGCAACTTGAGGAAACCTCGCCATTTTCTGTTAACCAATTAACTGTCGGTTTTCGGAATCTATACAAGTGTTGTGACCAAGTTAATGTTTCAATGAATGAAATGCAATTAATGTCATTCCTCCTGTGGTCCATTCGGATTCATAGTGTCGAAAACAATTGCTGCGGCACAGTGGTTAGCCCTGCTGCCTCACAGCGCCAGGGGTTGGGTTCAATTCCAGCCTTGGGTCACTGTGTTGAATTTGTTCCCATGTCTGTATGGGTTTCCTCCGGGTGCTCCAGATTGGCAATGATAACATTTCCCCTTAGTGTCCAAAGATCTGCAGTCAAATGCTCTACCACTGAGCTGTACCCCCATATGCTCTTAGTGTCCAAAGATGTGCAGGTTAGTTTTCAGGGTTATCCGAAGGGGGTGGCATGGGCGTGCTCTTTCGGAGGGTTAATGCAGACTCGATGGACTGAATGGCTTTCTCTTGCACTGCAGGGATTCTATGGATTCATGAGTTGAGAGGCAGCAACAGATATAATGAAAAATTCAGATTTTTTAATGTTATTTTTGGTACTGTGTGTGATGATCTACATATGTATCACTGAATCTTGTAGCCAAGAAGGATGTAATTGTGTCTTTCACTGTGCTCCTCAATTAATATCTGTGACGGGCAGCAGTGGTTAGTGCTGCTGCCTCATGGTGCCGAGGACCTGGGTTCGATCCCAGCTCTGGGTCACTGTTCATGTGGAGTTTGCACATTCTCCCTGTGTCTGCGTGGGTTTCGCCCCGCAACCCAAGGTTGGTGGATTGGCCATGCTAAATTGCCCCTTAATTGGAAAAAATTAATTGGGTACTCTAAATTTTAAAAAAATAATAATATCTGTGACTTGGGTCTTTAATGTACATTTCCTACATTGGGCACTTCAAAGGTACTTCATTGGCTGTAAATTTGGGGTGGCCCATCATTGTTAAAGGTGCAGAAATGCAAGCCATTTTCTTTACCGGGACATCATTTCAAAAAATTTGCACATTATATAGAATCACAAGAGTGCAGAAAGAGGCCATTTGACCCATTGAGTCTGCACCGACCCTTGGAAAGAGCACCCTACTGAATCTCATGCCTCCATCCTTTCCCTGTAACTCAATAACCCCAACTTACCTTTTGGACACTAAGGAACAATTTAGCATGGCAAATCCACCTAACCCGCACATCTTGGACTGCGGGAGGAAACCAGAGCACCTGGAGGAAACCCATGTAGACACACGGAGAAGGTTTACTGCTAAATTCTGCAATTTCATGGAACAAGGCCTACTTCCCAGTGGACCAGGTGAGCAAGCATTGCCGGTGGCTGTCAGTTGCCCATCACAACAGGGTAAGCTCATTCCTATGTCTCTGCCTCTCATCAAATTGTGCATTTTCTTCTTCTGTAAACAAAACAGGCAGACAGGTGGTGATAATGGCTTATATGCAAAGAAGGGCAAGGCACCTTTTGTGCAGGGTGACTGCGGCATCGGCGCGAGAGGACAATAGGTTGATCATGAAATTTGGAAATGTTGCAAAATACGAAGGAGGGAGTAACAGGCTTGAATAACAACCTGGTTAAATGTGAAGACATATAATGTTGCTGGACTCACAATCCAGAGACCCAGGCTAATTGTCTGGAGGCAGGGGTTCAAATCCCATCGTGGCAGCTGGTGGAATTTAAATTCAACTGATAAATATGGAATATAAAGTCAGTCTCAGCCATGATGATTATTCAACTGTCATCAATTGCCCCAAAATCACATCTGGTTCACTAATGTTCTTTGTAGAAGGAAAATTGTTGCCTTTATTTGGTGTCGTCTGCATAGATCCACAATAATGTGGTTGACTCTTAACTGCCCTCTGAAATGGCCTTGCAAGTGGGACGACTAGGATGGGCAATAAATGCTGGCCTTGCCAGTGACATCCACATCCATGAAAGAATAAAGAAAAGAAAGAATGAAGTAATCCATGTTGGTCAAAGATTGAGGAGCAAAATATTAAATGAGTGCTTGAATTTGCAGGTGGGGGTACTTCCAGTTGTAGCCATGGTATAAGCACTTGGTGGCTCCCAAGCAAGACAGGATTAATCGGACCTGAATACCCATATATGTGGGCAAATGTAGAAAGGAAAAGGAGCGGAACAGTGTGAGACAAGAAGTCTTCAATAATGGGGCATGTTTAAACGTTACTGTACAAGAAGCATGTTGATTAAGGGGCACTAAACGGACCAGTGGAGTTAAGATGTCAGTGGGCTGCGAGGCGGCACTACCAACGTGGTGAAACCTTTGATGTCGAAATTCAAGCAGGAGAGGTGTGAAATCTTGGAGGATCTGGCCAAGGTGGCTGACCTGAATCGGGCAGCCATTGAGAGGGTAGAACAGAGGCTCAAGACCCAGGAACTGTCGCTCCAAAAGATGGATGAGTCAGTGGCTGACCACAAGGACTGGCTGGCCTCGTTGGAGGCGGAGATTATCCTGGTAGCTGAGAGCCAGAAGAGCTGCGAGAGAAGGTGGATGATTTAATAAATCGGGAGAAGCGGCAGAATATCTGAATAGGAGAGCTGTCAGAAGGGACTGAGGGTTCATAATCCGCCGACAATGTAGTATGAATGTTGGAAAAGCTAATGGGAGTGAGGGCCATCTGTAGCCATCTGGGATGGCCACTTACAAAACGAAAAATGGACGGTCGCAAAGCATAACGGGAAAAATGGACAATGTAAGATTTAGACAGGCTAAGAGCATGAATGTATATTTGTGAGCGAAGAATCCAGACAGCATCGAAATCCCCAACCAATTAGCATTTTGATGGCCCATCTCCATAAGACAAAAGACTGATACTTGAGCAACCGATACAATCCCAGACATTTCAGCGCCATTCCCTGTACCCAGGAAGCATCAACAACAGGGTCAATAACCGCTTAGGACACACCCGGCCCTTTATTGGCTCAAATCAAATACAACAATCAAGAACAACTCAATTCATGGGGTCCAAACCGAAGGACAGTACAAAAGAGCGCGAAACTCCCCAAGGAGAGACCACCATGTATTCGATCTCTCTTGGACCTGGTGCTCCGGCAACGTCTACCTCCAATTGCAGCACCACCAGAAGCAAGTTCAAGTTCAACGCACACTACCAGACGGATGAGCCCAGCTGAGCAGCAGTCACTTCTCCAGACGCAATAGATCCAGATTTGACCAAAGGCCACTGTTCCTCTGACCTAAGCCGGGTGCCTGAAGTTAAGTACAGGTTGTCATTGTTGATAGGTGTAGTTTAACTAGTAGTGTCTATGTTGCATGATTAATTGTGTGTATAAATAAAGTACCCGTGATCTTGAACTAACTAATTGGTGTTTGGCTCTTTGATCGATATCCGGTTGAACCTTGTGGTGGTATCGTTTGATACCTGGCAACTCTGAGCAATATAATATCGATATCCAAAGAAAGAAGGGCAACCTTATTGATTGCCATATTTATAGCAGGTTAAAAAAAGGCAACAGTTATTGGCGACATCTGACGGGACTTGACCCAGAAGTGACTGTTACTCCGAGAGAACCCACAAAAGTAAAAGAAACTACAAGCGTAAGACCAGCATCGATCAAACTTCCAAGATTTGGAAGTGTGTAATTTGCATACGTACTAACAAGGGATATAAGGTAACCTTGATAGATTTTGTTGTGTGAAACTTTCGGTAGTTGCGTAAACCGGAAAATAGCTTGAGCCGTACCCGTGTTTGCACCACCGCTTTATTCCCCCTTGTCCCAAATTCCTGGTAGAAACAGAGATAATCGTAGAGATGGCAATGAAGGCAATGGAACACCTTATGCATCCACAAGAGCCAGAGGTCGCAGCGACCAACAGAGGAGAACGGTGTCCCATATGGGAAGAAGAGATTAGAAAGTACCTAAAGGGGAAAGGATGGCCCTTATGGTCCAAGTTTTGTACAAATGAGGAAATAGGTCCTGTAACAGAGGACAAACTTGGTGGGACAACCTGACCAAGATCCACAAGAAGAATTTGAGTAGAGTTCGTAAGCCGTTGGCAATCATGTCCTGCTTGGCACAATTGCGAGGCACAGAGGAGGTCATGAGGACGTTCTGTAGACCGCTTGAGGAGAAAGAGAGAAGTAGAGAGGGAAATGTTAGCGAGTGTGAGAGAGTAAATGAGCAACTCTGAGAGCAGCTAGCGGCGAAGGACAAGGAGATTGCTGATGTCAAACGGGCACACCAATCTTGTCTCGCTCACCTAAGTAGCTTTCAGATTCAATACGATAAGGCCTACCAGGACACGCAACGTGCGGTTTTGGTTAGAGAGGAAACGGAAAACCAAGCAGAACAGTTGAGAAAACAATGTGAGGACTGAAAGGCAGCCCTACGAGCACTCAACAGTTCCACCACGGAACAGAGGCAGAGTTCGGTGGATCATGCCAAGTGCAGGCAGCAAATTGCAAGATTGCAATCACTCAGTTCAGAATGGGTTCAGAGATACCTTTGGCCCACAGTTAGATCAGGAAGATGGCCCCGAATGGCAGGAACTTAATGAAACGCTCCATCGATATGTGAACGAGACAGAAAGTCAGAATAGAGCCTCCCAGGCCCTGAAAAGGAAAGCACCCGCACCACCGACTACACAGGCAGCACCCAACCCTATGAATCCCATCACCAAGCAGCATAGAGTAACAACAGAAGACCAACCCAATTTTGTGTACACCACCCCACTAACCATCACCCAGTTAAGAGATGCCTGTGATAAAATTGAAAGTTTTCACCCCACATCAGACCCACACCACTTTTTCCGAACGAGTTAGGCAACAGACCGTCATGTACGGTCTGGACGAGCAAAAAGAAGTAAAACTCACTGTAATGAGCCTTTACCTGTCTGTTAGTTCAGCCCTTCCCGACCCACAAAATGTAGGAGGAGGTCGCCTCCAAGATATGAAAACAGTCATCTTAGATGCCATTGGCTACAATAGAGGAGATCCAGGAGAAGGACTCAACCGGTGTAGACAGAAAAAAGGAGAGCATCCAACAGCATTTGCTGGACGCCTCTGGATCCACTTCACCGCAGTATTCGGTGATTTAACACGCTCCCATTTATCTGTCGTCAACACGGCCAAATGGACCCGTATTCTAGTCTCCCACGCCACAGAGGCAGGACAAAAGGCATGTTCGGATTACGACCCCTCAGACCCGGCACACAATGAAGTGTGGGTACTGAAGCGACTATCTAGAGCTTGGGAACAGTCCCCACAGAAAAAGACACAGCAGGAAAGAGTGGACGCCAACATGAATCCAGTAAGGGCACACCACGACCCCGCATGGGTAAATGAAGACAGAGGTAACTCGCAGCACCCTAAAGCGCAGGCATGCTACAATTGCAGACAGAAGGGACATTATGCCCGAGAATGCCAAGCTCCCCTGAAACGCAACGGAATCAACCCACAAATGCCACCCCTAGGAACAATGCCAGACCCATCCACAGCGTCAGTGCCTGCGCAGATAATTTAGCCATAAATGGCACCGACTGACGATGTTCGGACTCCCCAACTTGGGACTGTGGCACACTTTGGGATAGGTCCGGAAGACCAGTAGTTGCAGGCACAGTCCGGGCACACCCCGTAGAGATCCTTTGGAACCACGTTAACCTCCTCCACGATGTACCAGCGAGATATATGGCCCACTATAGACACCATCACTCTTTGTGGCTTTATAGGGCACCTCCAGCAGGGACACATTACATTATATCCCCTGTGGATATCCAAATCGGTAACATTAAAACTAAGCATTCAGTCGTTTTGGTAGATTTACCCCAGACAGCAGAGCACATCTTGGGAATAGATTTTATGAGCTCACACAACCTTTCTTTTGACCCCGTAAATAAATGTGTGTGGAAAATGGCTAGAGCAGAATGAGCCCCCGCCATGCTCACAGTAGGAAACTACGCACACAGGATTAGCTCAGTGGGAGAGTACTGGTTTGATCAACAAACCATTACCACGGACAAAACAGTTAGAGAAGTCTTGAAGAGACATTAAGCATTGTTTGCCAAGCATAAGCACGATTCCGGTAAAATTCCAGGAATGGTCAACATTACAGATACTAAGCCCCAGAAACAATATGGTTTTCCACAGCAAGCCGAGGGAGAGAGAGCTAAAATAATCAGGAGTTTATTGGTCCAAGGATTAATTTGGCCCGTAGCCGCAACGAACAATGCCCCGGTTTGGCCCGTAAGAAAACCAGATGGTTCATGGCGACTGACCATCAATTATAGGGAATTAAACAAAGTAACTCAGTTAGCAGCCCCCACCATTGCCACGAGTCCTGAGACCATGTTAAAACAGGGACTTAAGTCAAAATTTATCACGGTTTTGGACATTAGCAATGGCTTTTGGTCCATTCCATTGGACAAAGCGTGCCAGTACAAATTTGCGTTCACTTTCCAGGGACAGCAGTACAGTGGACGTGCCTTCCACAAGGCTCCCACAATTCCCCCTCCATTTTTCACAGACAATTGGCGAATGGATTAGCAAAATTTTCCTGACCTGAATGCCTTGTTCCATATGTGGACGACTTGCTCCTACAGACTGACACCAAGGAAGAGCACATTTCGCTTCTTTCTGAACTATTGGGATTCCTCAATAAATTGGATGCAAAATTAACCCCAGAAAAGCCCAAATTCTCCAGGAAAAGGTCACCTCTTTAGGTATGGTCATCAGGCATGGTAAGCGTGAGAAAGAACAGAAACGGATAGATTCAATTGTAAAATTGCCCTTGCCCCAAAATGTTACAGTACTCCGGTCATTTTTAGGACTGGTCATATACTGCAGGAACTACATAGACGGTTTCGCCACACTTTCCGAGCTCCGTAAGAAACAGGCCCCATGGAAATGGCTTCCACAGCACACGGATGCCATAGATACATTGAAACGCACCCTAAGCACAAATCCCGCTTCGCAGGCATCAGACCCACACTCCCCATATGCAATAGACGTAGCGACCACCGACCAAACCCTTTCAGCCGTACTTCTACAGGAAAGATTGTTTAGGACCCGTAGCCTGGGCCTCACGAGTTTTAGATCCGGTAGGGGAGGGATTTTCAGCCTGAGAAAGGCACTTGCTCACAGTTTTTTGGGCTGTACAATAATTCTCATACATAACAGGACTCAACCCCATAACCATTTTGAGCGAGCACACCCCGACACAGCTACTATTAGATGGTAGACTAAAAGATGGCACAGCAAGCCAAATTCAAGCAGCGCTGGACCCTACTCCTACAAAGACGTGCCATTACGGTAAATTGGACAAAGACGCACACGCTTCTGGCCGACAATTTACAATATGCAGGAAACCCACATGAGTGTGAGATCATTGCAGCCAATCACAGCACAGGCCCCTTTGTTCCCAAATCGGTGCCGAAAAACCGACCACAGACGACCCAGCCCACAGACAAAGCTCTAAAAATTTATGTAGATGGCTCCTCCACAGTTCTAAATGGAAAAAGGATCACAGGATGTGGAATTTATGTAGAGGGCGCGCAGGGATGCACGTTTGAGGAAATCTCATTCAAATTGCCTGGACATTTAGGTTCGCAGGCAGCCGAGCTAGCAGCCATTGCTTACATTGTGCAGCACCCAGATTCGTTCCTGACCCCAGCAGACATATATTCGGACAGTTTGTATGGCTGCAACAGCTTGACAGAATTCCTGCCCCCGTGGGAATCTAGAGGATTTATATCGGCCAACAGAAAACCCCTACTCTCAGCGCCATTACTCAAACACATTCTCCAGACAGCGAAAGAATAGGCGAAAGTATAGGAATGAGATAGAGAATCAGGTGACCTGGTGCGACAACAATAATCTCTCCCTCAATGTCAACAAAACAAAGGAAGAGCAGCACGTTGGCACAGTGGTTAGCATTGTTGCCTACGGCACTGAGGACCTGGGTTTGAATCCCGGCCCTGGGTCACTGTCCATATGGAGTTTGCACATTCTCCCCATGTCTGCGTGGGTTTCGCCCCCACAACCCAAAAAAGATGTGCAGGATAGGTGGATTGGCCACACTAAATTGCCCCTTAATTGGAAAAAATAATTGGGTACACTAAATTTATTTTTTTTAAAAATAAAACGAAGGAGATTATCATTGACTTCAGGAAGCGTAGTGGAGAACATGCCCCTGTCTACATCAATGGGAACGAAGTAGAAAGGGTCGAGAGCTTCAAGATTTTAGGTGTACAGATCACCAACAGCCTGTCTTGGTCCCCCCATGCCGACACTATAGTTAAGAAAGCCCACCAAGGACTCTACTTTCTCAGAAGACTAAGGAAATGTGGCATGTCAGCTACGACCCTCACCAACTTCTACAGATGCACCATAGAAAGCATTCTTTCTGGTTGTATCACAGCTTGGTATGGAGCCTGCTCTGCCCAAGACTGCAGGAAACTACAAAGAGTCGTGAATGTAGCCCAGTCTATCACGCAAACCAGTCTCCAATCCATTGACTCCATCTATAATTCCCACTGCCTCAGAAAGGCAACCAGAATAATTAAGGAACCCCACACCCTGGACATACTCGCTTCCACCTTCTTCCGTCAGGAAAAAGATACCAAAGTTTGAGGTCACGTGCCAACCGACTCAAGAACAGCTTCTTCCAAACTGCCATCAGACTTTTGAATGGACCTACCTCGTATTAAGTTGATCTTTTCTCTACACCTTGCTATAACTGTAACATTATATTCTGCAGTCTCTCCTTCCTTCCTTATGCACGGTATGCATTGTTTGTACAGCATGCAAGAAAAAATACTTTTTGCTGTATACAAATACATGTGACAATAATAAATCAAATCAAATCAAAAATCAAATCAAATTCAAACACATTCTCCAGACAGTGAAAGGTAGAAAATACGGAATTATAAAAGTTAGAAGCCACCATCGTTCCTCCCCACCCGGTAATGTGAAAGCAGACGCCCTAGCGAAAGCAGGCTCACGACATGGCCACTTTTGGCAACCCCCCCAGACAGTGCCCCAGTACACGTGGTCCGGGTCTCACAGACCAACATTCAAGATTTAGCCCAGACACAAAAAGAAGATGATACGCTGAAGGAAATTTTAAAAGGAGACTTCCCATGTCCCTATGATAAGTTTAAAGGCACGTTAACGATTCATGAGGGAATTGTTTTAAAGAATGGTATTTATGTGGTCCCCACCCAGGACAGGAACCAGATTATTTGCCAATTCCATGACGGATACCAAGCGATAGAATCCACCCTTGCCCACCTCAGACCTCTCTGCTGGTGGCCCGATTTAAAAACCGACGTAACCCATTACATTGAGAATTGTTTGATATGCGCCCAGAGCAACCCTGACAGATATGCAAAGAAAGGTCAGCTAAGACACACCCGCCCTGTTAATGGCCCATGGACGAACTTGCACTTAGATTATATTGGTCCCCTCCCAACCCTGCAGAAATGGATACAAATATGTGTTGGTCGTCATCAACACCTTCACAAAATGGGTAGAAGCACTCCCTTCAAGAACAAACACGGCCAAAACCACGGCAAAAATTCTAACCGAGAAAATTTTCACTAGATGGGGACACCCCTGTAGTATTGTGGCGGACCAAGGTTCACACTTCACAGGCAGAGTCATGAAAAACGTCCTGACAATTGTCGGATTAAAATAGAACTTTCACATTGCCTACCACCCGTAGTCCAGAGGTATTGTGGAACACATGAATTGAACCCTAAAAGCAACACTTAGGAAGATGGTACAGCAGCACAATGCGACATGGGACGCAGTGCTCCCATTCGCACTGATGTTTATTAGAAACATGGTGTCGAATTCAACAGGATACTCCCCCCATACCCTCATGACCGGATGACTCCTGAAGGGTACCGAGTATTTATTTGGACTTGATTTGGCCAGCCTCACAGTCACCGCCCTTACCCACGAAAAAGCGGTCCAAAACATAATGGAGAATATTAAAGGAGCACAGCTCACTGCAGCTGTTCGACTAGGCGCTAGGAAAAAGCAGAGTAAGGCCTGCTTTGATAGAACAGTACATTCGATAGAGTATAGAGTCAGACAGTAAGTCATGATCTCCCTGTACAATCCTAGTTCATTACTCTCCCCCAAATTTGCAGGACCCTACTCAATTTCTGATAAGGTAAGACCCTCAGTTTATAAGATTACATATCCAAATGAAAAATCAGGATGGTTCCATAAAAACCACCTTAAGGGGCGGGATTCACCGATCCGCAGATGGGTCTGTACCGTGGGGGCACTCTATTCTTCCTCATCGACCATTGTGGTCCTCCGCGATGGCCGATGCGGAGATGAACTCCCCCTATGCATGCACTGGGATGACGCCAGCACACGCTCGTGTTCCCACGCATGTGCCAGCGGAGGCCCTTCGGCGCTGGTTAGCGTGGCGCCAAGCCCCTTCCCCGCCAGCCGGCGTGGCACAAACCACTCCGGCGCCAGCCTAGCCCCTGAAGGTGCGTAGGATTCCACACCTTTGGGGCATCCCGATGCCAGAGTGGTTCACACCACTCTTTCACGCCGGAGTTGCCCGCCCCACTGATTCTTGCAGAATCCCGCCCAAGGTTTATGGAACGCAGTGCAGCCACTCACACCGCCTCTCACTGGCAATGGCAGACAACGAAGACCCACCCACTGACAACCCAATCCAGCCCTCCCCCAGCCAGGACAGCACGTCCACAGACATGACCTTGACTCCGCCCCCAGAGACGTTTTCAAACTAACACTGGATTCGGCCTCAAGCGATAGCAATAGCGATAGCGACAGCGAAAGCACAACAGACACCCTTGATACTCTCGACCGATGGAAAAACAGACCAGGCCCAGTCACTACAGCCCCAGTGACACTGACCACGATATGTTCGGCCCCTCAGAGACAATTTATTTGCCGTTACCAGAACCTGACCCACCACCCGGCGAAAGCAACCCTTGCCCCTACCGCCCTATAGGATAAGAAACAATGGCACCACAACAATTCTTATCGACTGATAAGAAACAACGAGGTGGATCCCACATCGGCCCACGCCGCATTGCCACTGAAACTCCAGTCACGAGTTTGGCAACTGGGAGATGGTGACGAATCCGAGTCTGACTCCCACCATGCCATCCCCTTTGAGACCCTTTTTGGAATGGAACCCTGAGGTGTCCAGATGATGAGAGAAAGGAACCGATTGAGATTTACGGTGTCTTACTCCCTGATGGAACCTGCCCGCTTTCTTCTTTGGTTTGTTTTTTAATGTTGAATGTTTTTCTCTTGTACGTCTTTGTGTGTCGATCTCATGCACATTTCTTGATAACAGTTATGACTACTCCTTTGACGCCAATGGTAGTTAAACGGACAAGTTTGTTGAAAGCCCATAAGTATTCAAATTCTTACCGTTCTTATAAGGTCACTCAGGCAGTGGAGTAATGGCATTGATCCCTGCCCTGCCTGAGGACCCCCATTGTATTTGGTCAGCCAAGCACGGGTCATGGAGCAACGGCACTGATCACCACCCTACCCGGGGATTCCACCCATTCTTGCCCTGCCGTGGCTCATACGCTCCCCATTCGGAAAATTCTTTTCGAAACTCTTTTGCTGTTCTTTTTAAAATGTGGTTTAAAGAATGTACTTTGCCACAACTTTTGTTTCCTTTCCGGCGACCCTTCGGTTGCTATCGCCCACCTGCTAATTACATGTTGAAACACTTGGTTGAAACAATTTTTTTTCTTCTTTTTTTTTAAATAAATTTAGATTACCCAATTATTTTTTCCAATTAAGGGGCAATTTAGCGTGGCCAATCCACCTACTCTGCACATTTTTGGGTTGTGGGGGCGAAACCCACGCAGACACGGGGAGAATGTGCAAACTCCACACGGACAGTGACCCAGAGCCGGGATCGAACCTGGGACCTCAGCGCCGTGAGGCGGTTGTGCTAACCACTAGGCCACCATGCTACCCTTGGTTGAAACAATTTTGCACTGCACGGAGAAATTGTCCGCCCTCTCAGCCCATCAAACACAGGCTGCGAGAGTGCTCGCACTGTGACAGAATTTCTTTTTCGGATGTCTTGTCTCCCAAATGGTTGGTTTAAAAGAAAATGAGGGAGTCACATATGGTGAGGATTCTAAATGGGAAATTGACGTTAAGGAGAAACAGGGTACCTGGCATATCAGAGAACAGGAGAAGATTCAGTGGTGTGATCCTTCACACTTCACGTTGAGGATCAAGAGGATGGACTGTAACCATCTGGGATGACAACTTACAACAAGAAACATGGACATTCGCAAAGCATAATGGGAAAATGGACAATGTAAGGTTCAGGCAGGCTCAGAGCCTGAATGTATATTTGTGAGCGAAGAATTCAGACAGCATCGAAACCTCCAACCGATTAGCATTTTGATGGCCCATCTCCGTAAGTCAGAAGACTGATACTTGAGCGACCGATACAATCCCAGACATTTCGGCACCACTCCCTGTACCCAGGAAGGATAAAGACCCTGAGCAATGAGAGTCACATTGGCTAATATTGTTACTGAATGTTGATGCGAAACCTTTGGCGAAGGTGCTGGCGAGGGCAGTATGCCGGGGTGATTGGGAAAGACCAGATGGGGTTTGTTAAGGCTAGGCAGCTGTCGGCGAATGTACAAAGTCTATTGGATGTGATTATAATGCCTGCTTGACCGGACTTGTGGAAGGAATGCAGGAAACATTAGGAGATGGGAAGTGCTGCCACTGTCACTGGCAGGGAGGGTGAAGGCGAGTCCAGACCAGTGGTTTCAGTTCGGGGTATTTTGGGTTGCAGTGTGTGATGAGGCAGGGGTACCTGCTCTCACCAAGAGGCAGGGGGAGGGAGAGGATTGGGGGGAGGGGGGAGGGGGAGGAGGAGGGGGGAGATAAGAGGGGGAGGGGTTGGTAGATGGATGAGGGGAGGGGAGAGGGAGGGGGAGGGAGAGGGGAGGAGAGGGGGTAGATGGACGGGGAGGGGGAAGGGGGAAGTGAAGGAGAGGGGAGGAGGGGGTAGAGGAAGGGTTAGAAGAGGGGGAGAGAGGGGAGAGGGAGGGAGGGATAATTGGGGGGGAGAGGAAGAGGGAGAGGGGGAGGAGGTCTTTGTTGGGGAGGGGGCAAGGGTTAAGCTGGAAAAGGGAGGGAGGTTTGAGGGTCTGTGTAAAATGTGCATGTGCAGGACAAGTTTTAAAAATATATATTTTTATTAAGGTTTTTGTAAATTTTTATAACAAGGACTAAAACATTAACATGGCAAAATAAACATTTCCGTACCCGACCAATCTTCACACACCACAACCGTTTAATACCTATCCGTCCGGCACCCCCTCCCCCCTTTGGAATGCTGCTGCTGCTGACATTTTAATTTTCCCCGAGAAAAGCGACTAACGGCTGTGTAGCCACCTGGGGTGGCCACGTCCCGATTCCAAAATGGATGACCGCAAAGAGTGCAAGGAAAATTGGACAGCACTAGGGAAAACAAGCAGGTGCAAGGTTTCCTGTGTGTTAAGATTTGCAAAACCCAGACAGAACTGAAACCAATAGCCATTAACATATTAATGAGCTATCTCCGGAGACAAAAAGGAAACATTGAAACAACCGAGACCAGGACATACTCCCCAGCACCAGTGGGAGCTAAAACAAAGGCAGGCCAACGGTCACATCGGGCCCGCCCAACGATCAGGGAACAACTCCGGTATTGGAGAAAATCAATACGAATGATTGGGACATGGTCCAATTAATTGGGACCAAGTCCGAGGACCGCCCAGAAGGGCGCGAAAACCCTGGGGACTATAAAGCAGAGTCCTCAAGGTCAGTTCGCTCTCTTCTCTTACCCTGACTCCTCTCCATCTTCAACTTGGCATTTGTCTCTCAGCGATGCGAGGACACCAAGCACCAGCCAAGTAAGTCTAAGGTCAACGCACGCTACGAGATAGACGCTCCAAGCTACTACTCGGTACTAGTTCGAAGCCAGCAGTATCAGAACCGGACAACGGCCATTGTTCCTCTGAGTGAGTGGGCCACTCGAAGCTAAGTATAGGATTTTAGTAGTAGTTGTAGTTTAGCGAGTAGAGTTTATGCATGAGTAATAATTGCCTGTATGTATAATAAATGTGTATTGATTTCAAACTTACTAACTGGTGTATCGAGTCATTGATCAGTACTTGGCTTTGAACCCTGTGGTGGTATCAGAAAGATACCTGGGGACTCTTGAGCAAAGGTAATTAAAACAGAGCAAATTAAGTGAAAGCATAATGAGCAACAGCTGCCACCTCCGAGAGAACCCCAACATTGACCCTCTTAAGGCAAACTTTATCTTCTCGAGACTGAGAAACCCAGCTATGTCACTAACCCAGGTCTCCACACTCGGGGGCGTTGAGTCCCTCCGCATTAAAAGGATCCTCCGGGCTACTAGGGAGGCAAAGGCCAGGTGTGATACCGTCAATTCACTGTGAGAATGAGTGAACATTAGGCTTCAATATCCATGAACTTGCCTGCCAGAGCCGGCTGTAAAAAGTAAGTGCCACCCACGGGTGGCCGGACGATATATGGCCCCAGAGAGGGCGGAGCCAGAGGTGGAGACCACTAGGGTTCCAGTCCAATACCTGGAAGTAGCCCGTATCATCACTTCCAGGTCATGGGTCACATTATTATACAGACAGTACAGACAGCTCACGCATTAGGTGAAGTAGATTCACCACATTCACCCCCTGTTAAAAAAATCAAGTCCAGCAGGGGTGACGTGGGGGTCCATTAGAGATTCAGTCTGTCTGGAGGCCGGATCGATCTTTTAGACCTCCTCAGCTCTGGCGATGTGGTGGGCACGGTCGTTGCAGATGGCGACTCGGGGGGCGTCGTGTCTGGAGCTTGAGCCTCAGTCCGGCGTGTCGGAGGCGGTTGGGGGGTGGGTGTAGGCAAGGGGGTGGCAGGTGGTGGCAGTGCCGGCGCAGGCCAAGACAGGAGACCGGGTGGGGGGGGGCGGGGAAGGGGTAGCTGTAGGCAGCGGGGAGGGGGACGCTTTGGCAGGGGAACCAGCTGGCACTAGATCTCGTAGGGAGACCTTATTCTGCCGTCCGTCCTGGTGCGCGATGTAGGCATACTGGGGGTTGTCGTGCAGCAGCTGGACCCTCTCAACCAGGGGGTCGGTCTTATGGCTCCTCATGTGCCTCAGGAGAAGGACAGGTCCCGGAGTTGTCAACCAAGATGGAAGCGAGACCCCGGAGATGGAATTCCTGGGGAAGAGAAACAAGCGGTCGTGAGGGATCTCGTTCGTGGCTGTGCGGAGGAGCGATCTAATGGAGTGGAGGGCGCCGGGGAGGACCTCCTGCCAGCGGGGGATTGGGAGACTTCTTGACCGGAGGCCCAGAAGGACGGCCTTCCAGACCGTCGCATTCTCCCCCTCCAGCTGTCCGTTTCCCTGCGGGTTATAGCTCGTCGTCCTGCTCGAGGCGATGCCTTTGCTGAGCAGGCACTGACGATGTGGCCCGGTCGCTGTGGGCATAGGCAGGGAAACAGAACAGTGTGAAGATGCTGTGCAGTGCCTTTATTACAGTGGCCAAGGTCACTTCGGGGCAGGGGACAGCGAAGGGGAAGCGGGAGTACTCGTTGACGATGGTTAGAAAGTATATATTACGGTTGGTGGAGGGGAGGGGCCCTTTGAAGTCCATGCTCAGGCGCTTGAAGTGCCGGGAGGCCTTTACCAGGCGGGCCTTGTCTGGCCGGTAGAAGTGCGGTTTGCACTCCGCGCAGACCTGGCAGTCCCTGGTCATGGCCTTGACCTCCTCGGTGGAGAAGTGCAGATTGCGGGCCTTAATAAAGTGAGTAAGTCGGGTGACCCCCGTGTGACAGAGGTCATTGTGGATAGCCCGAAGTCGGTCATCTTGCGCTCTGGCGCATGTGCTGTGGGACAGGGCATCTGGGGGCTCATTGAGCTTCCCAGGACGATACTTGATATCCTAATTGTAGGTGGAGAGTTTGATCCCCCACCTCAGGATTTTGTCATTTTTCTTTTGCCCCGTTGTGCGTTGTCAAACATGAAGGCGACCGACCGCTGACCGGTGGCGAGGGTGAACCTCCTACCGGCTAGGAAGTGCCTCCAGTGCCGCACGGCTTCCACTATGGCTTGCTTCCTTTTCGACCGAGGAATGCCGGATCTCGGAAGCTTGGAGGGTTCGAGAAAAGAATGCTACTGGCCTGCTCGCCTGGTTGAATGTGGCGTACAGTGCGACGTCTGACGCATCGCTCTCTACCTGAAAGAGGACGGTCCACCGCGTGCATAGCGGCCTTGGTGATGTCGGCCTTGATGCTGCTGAAGGCCAAGCGGGCCTCAGCCGTCAGGGGAAAAGTGGTGGTTTGAATAAGTGGGCGGGCTTTGTCCGCATAGTTGGGGACCCACTGGGCGTAGTAGGAGAACAGCACCAGGCATCGTTTGAGGGCCTTGACGCTGTGGGGAGGGGGGAGTTCCATGTGGGGGCGCATACGGTTGGGGTCGGGCCCTAGGACTCCGTTCTCCACGACGTAGCCGAGCATGGCCAGTCATGTAGTGCGGAAAATGCTCTTCTCTTTGTTGTACGTAAGGTTGAGGGATTGGGCGGCCTGGACGAACCTCTGAAGGTTGGCGTCATGGTCCTGCTGATCATGGCCACAGATGGTCACATTGTCCAAGTAAGGGTATGTAGCCCGCAAACCGTACTAGTCCACCATTTAATCCATTGTTCTCTGAAAAACCGAGACCCCGTTAGTGATGCCAAAAGGGACCCTGAGGAAGTGGAAGAGTTGGCCGGCCACTTCACAAGCAGTGTAATGGCATTCTTCCAGGCGGATTGGGAGCTGGTGGTAAGCTAACTTCAGATCGATCGTTGAGAACACAAGGTACTGTGCGATCTGGTTGACCATTTCTGCGATGCGGGGGAGGGGGTACGCATCCAGTTGCGTGAATCGGTTAATAGTCTGACTGTAGTCTACAACAATCCGGTTCTCTTCCCCGGTCCAGACGACCACCACTTGCGCTCTCCAGGGACTGTTGCTGGCCTCGATAATCCCTTCACTCAACAGTCGCTGGACCTTCGACTTGATAAACGTCATGTCCAGCGAACTGTACCGCCTGCTCCTGGTGGCGATGGGCTTACAGTCGGGAGTGATGTCGCAAAGAGTGAAGGGGGGGAGACTTTGAGGTCGCGAGGCTGCATACCGTGAGGGGGGGGTAAAGGTCCGCTGAACTGTAGGGTCAGGCTTCGGTGACTGCATTGGAAGTCTAATCGAAGCAGTAGGGGGGTGCAGAGGTGAGGGAGGACGTACAACTTAAAACGGGCATACTCAGTGCCCTGCATCGCGAGGTTAGCGATACAGTACCCCCGGATCTGGACCGAATGAGATCCGGAGGCAAGGGAGATGGTTTGGGATGCGGGGTATATGGGAAGGGAGCAGCGCGTTACCGTGTCAGGATGGACAAAGCTCTCCGTGCTCCCGGAGTCGAAAAGGCAGAGGGTCTCGTACCCATTGATCCGGATGAACATCATTGAGTTTTTCAAGTGATTCGGCTGCGACTGGTTGAGGGTAACTGCGCCCAGCTGCGGGTAGCCAGCGTGGGCGGCGGTGTCGTGGGTCACAAAATGCGGCCCCCATGAGTCGCACGTGTCGGGGAGGGTTGAAGGTGGCGACCAAGATGGCAGCCCCCACGAGTCGCACAAGGCTGATGACGCGTCAGAAGGGGGCGTTCCGGTCAGGCACGCAGCCACATTGCGGGGTCTGCGGGCCTGTGAGTCCACAGGTCGGGCCTGGTAAGTGTTCGATTTTTGGGCTTTAGGCAGACTCTGGCGAAGTGTCCCTTTTTCCCACAGTTGCTGCACGTCGCTGTGCGGGCTGGGCAACGCTACCGGGGGTGTTGACCCTGACCGCAGAAGTAGACCTGCGGTTCCCCGGGCTGGACTGGCAGCCGCGCGGCACAGGCCCGCGACGTAGTCGGGTCCGACGGGGGTCGTGACGATGGCATCCACGAGCGGTTCGCCAGGTCCTCGGGGAACGCACTGAGGTTCTTGTAGGCCACCTCTAACGAGGTAGCTAGCTTTACCGTGTCCCACAGGTCAGTGGTCCCATTTTACAGCAAGCGCTGCCTGATGTAGTTCGAGCGGACCCCAGCCACGTAGGTGTCCCGGATCTGTAGGTTCATATGTTCCTCCGCGGTCACATCCCAGTCGCTGCAGTTCCTCGCGAGTAGGGTCAGTTTTTCCAGGTACTCATCTAGCGATTCCCCAGCGCGTTGACGGCGAGTCGTGAGGAGATGTCGGGCGTACACCTCGTTTACAGGCTTTACAAAATGCACCTTGAGGGTTGCGACCGCCGCCTCGTACGTGGCCGCTTTCTCGAACATCACCGAAATTCGATGGCTCACCTGAGCTTGGAGGAGTCGCAGCTTGATGGTTTCAGTGGGAGGCGTTGTGAAGGAGTCAAGGTAGGCCTCGAAGCAGCGGAGCCAATGTTCAAAGATCTCCTTGGCTTCTGATGCGCGAGCTTATCTGCCTTTAGAGCGGCTTCGATGATTCTGTCGATGGATATTAAATTGTTATACCGTCAATTCACTGTGAGACCGTGAGAATGAGTGAACATTAGGCTTTAATATCCATGAACCCGCGTGCCCGAGTCGGCTGTACAAATGAGTGCCGCCCACAGGTGGTCGGACTACATATGGCCCTGGTGAGGGCGGAGCCAGAGGCGG
Source organism: Scyliorhinus canicula (assembly GCF_902713615.1). Lineage (NCBI taxonomy): Eukaryota > Metazoa > Chordata > Chondrichthyes > Carcharhiniformes > Scyliorhinidae > Scyliorhinus > Scyliorhinus canicula. The sequence continues at coordinate 73,541,348 of NC_052161.1, forward strand.
AGCCCACCGGGGTTCCAGTACAGTACCTCGAAGTAGCCCGTATCATCACTTCCAGGTCATGGTTCACATTACCTGTATTATACAGACAGTACAGACAGCTCATGCATTAGGTGAAGTACATTCACCACACCAGGACATCGACTTCTTTTACTCCCTGCACTCCCGGATCTTCTGACACTCCAAAGATCGCTATCTCTGGACTCGGCACCACCCGGGTTCCTAGCACCATGGACATTGCCTTCGCAAACCCCTGCCAAAACCCTCTAAGCTTCGGGCATGCCCAGAACATGTGGACATGATTTGCTGGGCTTCCCGCGCACCTCACACATCTATCTTCTACCCCGAAAATCATGCTCATCCTCGCCGCCATCATATGTGCCCGGTGGACCACCTTAAATTGTATTAGGCTAAGCCTGGCACATGAAGAGGAGGAATTGACCCTGCTTAAGGCATCTGCCCATAGACCTGCCTCTAACTCCCCACCTAGCTCATCCTCCCACCTGCCCTTAAGCTCCTCCACCAGTGTTTCCTCCCCCTCCAACAGCTCCTGGTATATATTCAACACTTTCCCCTCCCCCACACAGGTACTGGACACTACCCTATCCTCTATCCCCTGCTGCGGTAGCAGCGGAAAGGCTGGCAGGTGCTTTCTCAGGAAGTCCAGCAAATATCTGAACCCATTCCCTGGCGGAAGTTTACTCTGCAGGACAAGTTGTGTAAACTATAGGATCCTCAGTTTTATTAATAAAAGCATAGTATGCAAAATAAGATGGTTGTGCTAAACTTTTACAAAATACTATTTGAGCCTCAGCATGAGTATAGTGTTCAATTTTGGGCATCACACTTCAGGAAAGATGTCCAGACCTCGGAGAGAGCACAGAAGTGATTCACTACAATAGTAGCAAGGAGAAGAAATTTAAGTTATGTGGAAAGAGTAGAGAAGATGGGATTGTTCTCCTCAGAGCAAAGAAGGCCAAGGGGAGATTTGATTGATGCGTTCATAGTCATCAACGGTTTTGATCGGGTAAATAAAGAGGAACTTTTACCAGAGGTGTGGTGAATGTGATTAACACCGGATTATAATCTGTATATCCATGTGCCTATATTGTAAGTGCAGTTGCACTACCTGGCCACCAGGGGGAGTAGCTCTGGGAATGCTCAAGAATTGTACTGGGCTTCTCCTTTGGTTCCGCCCAGGACTCCTCCCCCTGGAGCTGCTGTATAAAGATCAGTGCCACATGGTCAGCCGGCCAGTTCACCGAAAGTTCAATGGCTAACCGGCTGGCTCTGTTGTGAGTATATTAAAACCGCTATTCTAATCCTACAAGCACGTGTTCGTAGAATTGTTGGTTCCAACAAGAGGACTAAGATTTAAGTTGATTGTTATACAAGCCAGAAATGGATGAGTTTTTTTCAAACATAGACATTGTTATGGGGTAGTCCGAAGTTAAAGTTTTAGAGATAGATTGGCTGGGAGTCTTGGGTGGAGAAATGAGCAGGTGGAGTTTAATCTGGACAAATGTGAGGTAATGCATTTTGGAAGGTCTAATACTGGTGGGAATTAAACAGTAAATGGAAGAACCCTTTGGAGTATTAACATGCATAGACATTTGGACATACAGATCCATAAATCACTGAAAGTGGCAAAGCAGGTGGGTAAGGTAGTCAAGTAGGCATACGGCATGCTTGCCTTCATCGGTTGGGGCATTGAGTATAAACATTGTCAAATCATGCTGGAGCTGTACAAAACTTTGAGGCCACATTGGAATATTGCATACAATTCTGGTTGCCACACTACCAGAAGAATGTGGATACTTTGGAGTGGGTACAGAAAAGGTTTACCAGGAAGCTGCCTGGTCTGGAGAGTAGTAGTCTGGAGGGGCTGGTTTAGCACAGTGGGCTAAACAGCTGGCTTGTAAAATGCAGAACAATGCATTTCCCATCAGCAATTCAATTCCCATACCGGCCTCCCTGAACGGGCGCTGGAATGTAGCGACTCGGGGCTTTTCACAGTAACTTAATTGAAGCCTACTTGTGACAATAAGTGATTATATTATAGTAGCTGTGAGGAGAGGTTGGATATACCCGGATTGTTTTCACTGGAACGATGGCGGCTGAGAGATGACCTGATAGAGGTTTACACAATTATGAGTGGCATGGACAGGAGTGGATAGCCAGATGCTTTTTCCCAGGGTGGAAAAGTCAATTAATAGGGACATTTGTTTAAGGTGTGAGGTGGAAAGTTTAGAGATGTGTGAGGCACGTTTTTTACTCAGAGGGTGGTGAGTGCCTTGAATGCGCTACTGGGGAAGGTGGTGGAAGAGGGATCTTGACAAATACATGAATTGGATGGGAATAGAGGGATATGGACCCTGGAAATTCAGATGGTTTTAGTTTAGATAGGCATCATGATTGGCGCAGGCCTGGAGGACCGAAGGACCTGTTCCTGTTCTGTACTGTGCTTTGTTCTTTGGCTGCAGCACCAAGAAACATCCAGCTATCCACTGGCACTTTGCTGTTTCTGCTGAGGTCGATCTTAGCACGGTAGCATTGTGGATAGCACAATTGCTTCACAGCTCCAGGGTCCCAGGTTCAATTCCGGCTTGGGTCACTGTCTGTGCGGAGCGTGTGTGCGTGGGTTTCCTCCGGCTGCTCCGGTTTCCTCCCACAGTCCAAAGATGTGCAGGTTAGGTGGATTGGCCATGATAAATTGCCCTTAGTGTTGGGTGGGGTTACTGGGTTATGGGGATAGGGTGGAGGTGTGGACCTTGGGTAGGGTGCTCTTTCAAAGAGCCGGTGCAGACTCGATGGGCCAAATGGCCTCCTTCTGCACTGTAAATTCTATGATAATCTATGATTAGAGTGATTTCCTGCTGGCGAGCTGCAGTGAGGGTGAGATCCAGATCTCGCCAGATGGACCGAGCCGAGTGACTCACGATTGACCTGGTGCCTGGTGCAGAGCCCTATTTGGGGGTCACGTGCAATTCACCCATTGCACTCGATCTGCGCCAGGCGCATCGGGGTCACTGAATTGTGCCCATGTAATGCACTGGCTGAAAGGGTCAATTCAACAGAGAATTTGATAAATACTTGAGAGGAAAAATATAGAGCTATGGAGAAAGATCGAAGGAGTAGAATTAATTGTATAACTTAAGCGAAGTACCAGCACAGCATGATGGGCCCTCCTTCTGTGTTATATCATTCTGTGATTCAATTCTTCCTGACCCCTACTGTTTCCCCATAGCCTCAAGAGTTTTTCTTTTCAGCCAATTCATTTATCCAATTCCCTTTTGAAAATTATTATTGAATCTGCTGACATCACCTCTTCATGCTGTGTATTCCAGATCACTTCGACACCTATTAAAAATAAAGTCTCAATTTCTCCACCGGCTATTTTGCCAATTAATTTAAATCTGTGACTTCTGATTACTGGCCTTGCTGCTGTGAGTAATAGTTTCTCACCATTTAGTCTTTGAAAACCATTCATAATGTTTTAAAATTAATAATTGATTGTAATTTCTTCCACTTTCAATAAGTATGCATTAACGACCTGGTGTCTGTAAAGTCCAGCCATACTGAGCTAACCAACCCAAATTTACATTTTATTGTGAGGTTAAATTAGGTCAAATATTAATATTCTTCATCAGTTTGTGGTAATTATTAGCAGCTTCTGGAGCGACATTCAAATTTCCAATCAGTAAATAATTTTCAATACTCTACTGCCTACAATCATAGAATGTAGAAATCTACATAATATTGAGCTGAACATTAAATGAGTGATTATTATTCATCCCTGGACCATCAGGTATTCAGGCGCTCTACTTAAGAAGGAATACTCAGACAGCACGGTGGCCTAGTGGTTAGCACAGCTGCCTCACAGCGCTGAGGTCCCAGGTTCGATCCCGGCTCTGGGTCACTGTCCGTGTGGAGTTTGCACATTCTCCCCGTGTCTGCGTGGGTTTCGCCCCCACAACCCAAAAATGTGCAGAGTAGGTGGGTTGGCCACGCTAAATTGCCCCTTAATTGGAAAAAATAATTGGGTAATCTAAATTTATAAAGATAAAAAAAAGAAGGATTACTCAATGAAATAATGGCACCTTGATTATACCGATCGATGATACTTATCGATGGTTTCAGCTCTTGCAGTTCTTGACCACATACTTCCGAAGGAAACTAAGGAAATTCGGCATGTCCACATCGACTCTTACCAATTTTTACAGATGCACCATAGAAAGCATCCTATCTGGCTGCATCACAGGCTGGTATGGCAACTGCTCGGCCCAAGACCGTAAGAAACTACAGAGAGTTGTGAACATAGCCAGTCGATCACGCAAACCCGCCTTCCATCCATTGACTGTCTACACCTCCTGCCGTCTTGGGAAAGTGGGCAGCATAATCAAAGACACCTCCCATCCGGTTAATTCTCTCTTCCAACCTCTTCCATCAGGAAGAAGACACAAAAGTCTGAGAACACGCACACGCACTAGCAGATTCAAAAACAGCTTCTTCCCCGCTGTTACCAGACTCCTGAACGACCCTCTTATGTACTAAACTGATCTCTCTATGCATCTTCTCTACTTTTGTAGAGATATACTCTGTGTGCTTCACCCATTGTCTATGTATTTACATTGTGTATTTATCATATATCCTGGTTTTTTTTCATGTATCGAGCGATCTGCCTGGGCTGTAGGCAGAACAATACTTTTTACTGAACCTAAATCTAAATCTAAGTATTGTGGACGTCAAATCTTTCCAACAGCCTTGTTGTTACTCTGAATTTGTTGTCACTAGAGTCATTTATTGGATCAATCCTGGAATAGTCTTTATGGTTAGTGTTAGGTTTGGAGTCGATATTGAAATTGAATTCAAGGTTTGTCTGTGCTTAGGTAGAAAGGGGTTGAGTATTAGATTAGGGTAAGGGTCGAGATAAAATGGGGTGAGGATTTGGATAGACTTATTTCAATTCTTTTCATGTTATGAATGTTTTAAAGGTAATTTCACACAGTTGTCCAAAAGTGCTGTGTGAGCGTATGCATGCGGGTCTGTTTGTATGTGTATGTGTATGTGTGTGTGTGTGTGTATACCTGTGGAGTGCGAAATCAAATCAAATTTAAAATAAACCAGCAGCAAAGCCTTTTCACATTTTTAAAATAAATTTAGAGTACTCAATTAATTTTTTCTATTAAGGGGCAATTTAGCGTGGCCAATCCACCTAACCTGCACATCTTTGGGCTGTAGGGGCAAAACCCACGCAAACACGGGTTTGTGCAAACTCCACACAGACAGTGACCCAGGGCCGGGATCGAGCCTGGGACCTCGCCGCTGTGAGGCAGCAATGCTAACCACTGCGCCACCGTGCTGGCCCCTTTTGTGAGGGCCACAAAGAATCCAGCACAAGTTTGTAGAATCGAAAGAAATAACTTGATTTACAATTACATACATACAACAGCAGCAGTACTCCACCACTGCTCTCTCCTCTCTAGATGGCTCCACACTGGTCAGCTCTATTTATGCAGGTGACTAATGGTTTCTCTGCCCTCCTCATTGGGGAACTCATACTCACTAAGGATTGAAATGAAATGAAAATGAAAATCACTGATTGTCACGAGTAGGCTTCAATGAAGTTACTGTGAAAAGTCCCTAGTCGCCACATTCCGGCGCCTATCCGAGGAGGCTGGTACGGGAATCAAACCGCGCTGCTGGCCTGCTTGGTCTGCTTTGTGAGATTGCCATTAGTCCCCAGCCAGTAGTGATCAGGCAGGTAATAACACCCCCGTAAAGCATTTTTACTTGAAACAGGAATGGTTAATTTATTTCACTCAATTGCATGGAAATTACCTGAGAAAGAATCCAGTTACGAACATATACACACCAAGATCAGTTAAAAATGAAGCCGAAACTAACTTATAAATGTATATTAATATTAGTCCATATTCAGTGTGGGCTTAATATGGTTTGAACTCAAGGTGTTGTTGAGTTGCCTGATGCGAAGGTTGCGGAGTTGTCTCTGCAGCTGCAATGGCTTCCACTGTCAAATTTCCAGAGGTTGCTATTTTTTAAAATTTAGAGTACACAATTCATTTTTTCCAATTAAGGGGCAATTTAGCACGGCCAATCCACCTACTCTGCCCATTTTTGGGTTGTGGGGGCGAAACCCACGCAAACACGGGGAGAATGTGCAAACTCCACACAGACAGTGACCCAGAGCCGGATCGAACCCGGAACCTCAGCGCCGTGAGGCCTACAGTGCTAACCCACTGCACCACCGTGCTGCCCCCTAGAGGTTGCTTCAATAAGTAAGCTTGATACTGAGATGAGAGATTTCCATTCTTCTGTTCTGCAGAGATGACACTTTTAGCTGTCTAGTTACTTGACAGCAGACCAACAGTCGTTTTTAGATGCCTTTCTTGCTCTCTCTCTGGGTTGATGGCAAGATGGCTACCACATTATCACGACCTGAATCCAAGTACTTTCCATGTAAGGCAAGTGGTAATCCATTACAGTTATCCAAAGTTTTCTAACCCGTTGTAGTGATCAAAAGTGTTAAGGCTGTTCACACCTTACAGTGGCGTATCAATTAGCGTCTATGTGTTTGCAGAAAAAGCCATAAAGTCAATTAGCTTCTGTTTACTCTTTTGGAACATTCATTGGATTTTAAATGGAAATGTCTGAGGAATGCATCCTTGTTTCTTCGTGAGGTAAGAGAAAGATGATTGAAATCCAGAATTCTTTCTGGCAGCCTGAAGCCATTTTGAGAACAATCTTTAAACTCAGTCCAATTTTTTTTAAAAATGTGACCTTCAGAACAGTTTTTCTCCTGGGGTTACAGGGAAGAAGCAACATATTTCCAAGAGCTTTGATGCTGCAGCTGTTGCTCTCGTTGCTGCTCCTTTTTTCACCTACTCAGAATCAAAACTTGGAGGCCGGCTGATCATTGCCAGGGTGTCCTTTAAAGGCAGAAGGAAAAGGGGTAAATCCACCAGAAAAAAAACTATCTTCAGCTGTCCAAACAAAAGCACCGATTTCGAGGGAGAATATAGTTTTTTCCTCTATATATATATTGTATACATCCATGTATAAATAACATAAATATCGCTGAACAAGTCAATAATTACAAAATAGTCTGAAGACACCATGTTCAGGCATAATTCTCATGCCACGTAACGTGCTTGGCGCCAAACAGATACAAATATAATGGTCTTTCAGATCCATTTCCATTTCAGTCTGGTTGAATACCAATTTTAAATTCTTTTGATACTGACGTTGACAATGCCTTAGCCCATCTGCTGCTGAAATCCTCATCCATGCATTTGCTACCTTTAGGTTTGACTATTCCAACTGTTAGGACACCCTGGGCTAGTGTGTCATCAATTCGAGCGCCACAGGCCCTGGAGTCGTAGCACAAGTGAATTAACCAATAATTCATATAAAAATTCCCAACATCTTTGGCCCTTGGCTGCCCAATAATTTACAGTCACCAGGTTTGTAAGTTGAAACACAATTACTGTTTATTGTTAACAACAGAAATAAGGAGTAAATATGCAGTAATTAAAAAAGAATAACGACAACCTAACCTACTACCCCATTTCTACTGACCACCATCTACCCACACACACGATTCACGTGAGTTCCAGAGTCCAGAAACAAAGTCCATTGAGGAATTGTAGCTCGTAAGTCAGCTGGCTGAAGGCCGGTGCTTAAGATTTGCTTTCCTGGTGGTGTTGAAGTCAAAAGATGAAATAGGCACCCCGAGATTCAATCAGTTCTGTAGCGATCATACAAAATATTCCCAGCGGTGTTGGGTTAGATGGAGGACAGTTTCCAGCCTGACCGGTGTTTGTTTCTGTGTCACCTGCAAGTTAGATGTTAAAGAGCAGACTGGGGTATGCAGCTCACAGATAATATTAACCTGTTCAGCAATTCAGAGTCTTAGGTTATGTGACCTTCTCCAGAATCACTTCAACAAAGGATGTTTATCAATGTCTAGAAATTGGCTTTGTGTCCAGGAGTGATAACGTCTCAGACTTTATGTGTTGAAAGAGGTGCAGTTTGTTCAGGATCTGGTGTTTGGGTTGTCATTGGGTGCCATTTAAAACCCAAAAAAGAGAGTCTCGTTTTGGGTGCCTGCAACGCCGAGAATAATCCCGATATCAAATGGGACTCAATGGCATGTTTTAGTCTCTGCAGGGAACACCCCACAGAGGCCGTACTTACAAGCTGAGTTCATCAGTCTAGGAAGAGACCGGGGTGCCATTTTAAAATCCCACCCCAACTCTCCGCACTACCCCTCGGACACCACACCCCAGCCTATGGAAGCCCCCCACCGGTCTCCCTGGCATGGGCAACCTGGCACATGGGCACCTTGGCATTGCCAGCCTATCACTCTGGCTGTGCCAGGGTGGCATTGTCAGGATGCCCAGGTGGCACTGTCAAGATGCCAGGCTGGCAGAGCCCAAGTGCCAGAGGGCATGTCAGGGTACCACACTGCCCAGAGCCCAGTCATCTGGGGAACTCCGATGGCCTGGGAGACCCCCCCAGGTGCCATTGCCCTTCATCCACGTTTGTGTTGACCAGTGCGAATCGACACCCTTGCAAGGTCACCCAGGTACATCCAGGTACAGCCGTTCATTCCAAGGTCTCGGGGGAATTTGGCACCAACATATTTAAATGAGTCTAATGACTCACTTAAATATGTTCATCTGGATCTCGCCTAAAGATAGCCGGAATACAGGATGTCAGACCCCAGTAAGCATTCCTTCTTGGTGGAGCTACAGTTCAACTATTTGAAGCAGGATTTTTACAGAATTCCTTTAAGGTTAATAGGTGGTGATGCAGCGAGATTAGGTTGGTATCCAAAGACTTGGTCTGCTTGGCAGGAAAAGGCAGGAATCCTCCGAGGAGGTTTAGGCTTGTTAAAGGCTGGGAGTCAGCTTGGAGTCTGGAAATGTAATATTGAAACATTCTAAAGATCAGATGTTGGCCATTAATGAGTCAGTTGCAAGATAATACATGTTTCTATGTCTCTGGTCAAAATCCCTTGTTCATCTTTGGAGATAAATGATGGTTTTCAGCACCTCTGCTGGAATAATGAATTTTGATGACTTTCCCTTTGTCATAGTCGAATCTGGGGAGATGGGTCATCCACTAGTCCCTGGTTACATTCATTGTAATGTGTCCTCACAATGAGAGGTGTGAGATTCCACAAATCCCTAATTTTTGTTTGAAATTTCCAAAAACGTATGAATCATGTGACTTGTTGCAGCCATCTTTTGGTTCGGCAACATCCACTTTTTAAATGAGCAAAAAAGATCAAGTTTAATTTAAGAGTTTATAAACTCGCTCATGTATGAGGGACATGACACCTATCTCAAATGCTGGTGCTAGATCCCCATTAATCAAACCCCTTTCTTCCCACATCAGTCATGAGCCAAATGCTCTAAGCTGCTTGACAAATTGGTGTGAGTCTAAAGTAGCAATGCAGAGATTATTGCTGTTGAAGTTCTGTGTTTTCATTTGAACTCTAACTCCTCAAATTCTCCCAACTAGACATCATTCCTCATTCTACCGATGTTGCTACTTGCAGCATGACAACTGAAACCTTCTCCCCCCCCCCATTCCTAATTCAGCACCAATCACGAAGGGATATTTTGAACGCTGGTCTCTTGGACACACTGGTTTTTACCCTACACCATTGCCATCCATGCTTTCAAGGTCCTGAGCTCTCGAATTCCATCTCTAGGCTTGTCTTCCTCTCTGTCTATCCTTCCTGGTGCAAGATACTCCTTAAAAACTGCTTTCCCGGCAAAGCTTTATTTATTTACACTTTATATCTCCTTTCATTAACTTTTGATAACAGTCCTATGAAGCTCCTTGAGATGCTTTACTTTGTTAAAGGTAGTATTACATAAATAAAAATTGTATTTGACTATTTCAACATGTTTTTAAGGTTGTGTCCTTTGAATTACTTCAATCACAATCTCAAACAAAAACTGTTTTCAAATATAATCACAAGATAGCAACCAATGGTTATTATTGTCTTTTATCCAAGTAGCTGAAGTTATCCAGTCTTTCATTAGCTTCTGTCAGTCTATACTTTTCTTGGTTTCTGTACAGTCTTTGCCCTGTTCCATCACTTCTTTTCTTAATGATTCATTTCCTGACTGTTCATTTCTGTTTCATCACTGGTTTTATGCTATATTCATTCAGAATATCAGTTTTTGCTAAAAATACATTTAATTTGATTTTCACATCATGCTTTCTCTTTCAGTTCGCTTCACTTTCAAATGTTTGTGCAAAGATGTAGAGGTTAGGTGGGTTGGCCATGGTAAACTGCCCATTAGTGTCCAAAAGGTTTGATGGGGTTACTGGGTTAAAGGGATAGGGTGGGGGGGGGGGGGAGGGTGTCTAGATAGGATGCTCTTTCAGAGGGTCAGTACAGACTCAATGTGCTGAATGGCCTTCTTGTGCACTGTAGGGATTCTATTCTATTCTTCTTCTCCATCTGCTTTTTGACTTTTTTTGTAATTTCATTTTCATTTTACTGCTCGCCTCTGTCGTATTTCAGCTTTTAAAATCTGTTTTCTGTGACCATTAATCTTCTTTTTGCACGCAAACCTTGTGTGAATTTGCTTATGGCTGTCTGGAGTGTAGTTCAGAACTGTTGGTGTATATAAAGACTCACATATGTTCAAAACAGAGAAATACAGGCATTTGCACACATGGATGAACATGCAGACAGTAAGCATGTATATAGTCACCCATGCAGGTGTACATATACTCATACTTGAATCCATATTCACTCTCAAAACACAATTAGCTTACACTTTTTATTTTCAAAAACACTTTATTGAAGGCATTTTTCATATACACAAAATCAGAAAAATACTTAAGCCAACCATGGCAACGGGTATGCTCTTACACTATTAATCACAATAATTGAGATGGCACACTGATTTAGGAAAGTAATAGTGTGCCATGTAAAGCATGTTTTATAATTCTGAATCTGCCTCTGTTTAGCCAAGGTGTAATTGCAGTTGCACAAAGAATGGATGATGTGATTCAGAGGTCAGTAATTATTTAGACTGTATGTCCGAATGCCAGCTTTGCCAGGTGTCTTTTCACCGCACCCTCTCCCCCATCAATCTGGCAAGTCATTGGTCAGATCAATGAGGTACCTGCCGATCTTCTGATTCTTCTGTCCCATTCTCGTTAAAAGTTTGTTTGTGGCTTCCGGTGGCGGGCATGAAGGAGTAGGTCGCACATTTGGTGGCTCCCGCTCGGGTCAGACCTTTGGACCTTTTCCCCAATTTTATTCTCGGATTTTACTTGGAAAATTGATAGTGGACGCGACGGTGAGGAGGAGTCCCACACCAGTGCATGGATAGTCAGACCAGTAGTGCTCGCAAAGGAAGAAGTAGGCGTACAGGGAAGGCCTAGGTTGAAGCTGCAGCGGGAAAAAGCATGGCGGACGACCGGAGTCCTGGCTCGACGACCCAGCGGTCGACGGAGCAGTCGATGAAGTTTATTCAAGAGGGTTTCGCCAAGCAGAAACAGGAATGCTTGGACCCTATTAGGGAATTGATTGCTCGGCTGGAACAGAGATTGGATGCTCAAGATCGGGCGATCCAAAAAGTGGAGAAGGCACTGACTGTGCAGGAGGAACACCAAACAGCAATGATGGTGGAGATGAGGATGCTGAGAATCGAGCAGAAAAGGTGCCAGGAGAAGGTGGAGGATCTAGAGAATAGGTCCCGCCGGCAGAACTTGAGGACCGTTGGTCTCCCGGAGGGTCCGAAGGAGCGGATGCAGGGGCATATATGTATTCACCCGACCCTTGGAGGTGGACAGGGTGCACAGTGAACTAGCGAAGTAGCCGCGTGTAGGTGACCCCGCGAGGGCGATAATGGTGAGATTGCACAGATATTTTACGGTGGGCCAGGCAGACACGGAGCTGTAAGTGGGAGAACAGCATCCTGCGCATTTACCAAGACCTGAAAGTGGAAATAGCCAGGAGAAGAGTGGGATTCAACCACATAAAGTCGACCCTTTTCATGAAGAAGGTGAAGTTTGGACTGCTGTATCCGGCTTTGAGTCACCTGTGAGTAGCAACACTTCTATATTGAGTCGCCCGAGGAAGTGATGGACTTTGCCAGAAGGAAAGGGCTGGCAGGGACTGAGGTATTTGTACTTTGCTGCAGTGTTCACGATAAATATGTTTTTGTTTTTGGACTATATTTGTAATGCCTTCTGTATCGATCCTGGAGCTGCCGCATATTTGTGTAAGTTAAAGTTTACATTTGTACTGGTGGGGGATGGAGGTGTGAATTTTCAATGTGGGGTTTTTCTTTTCTTCTTGTTTCTTTCGGTTATCTGGGCTGGGAATGTTTTCTCTTGCACATTTGTGTCCGAGCGGGGGGGGGGGGGGAAACAACAGCTGGGAAAATGTTTGGCGCCATAGGCGGGGCTACCAAGATGGCTGGGCGGGCTGGCTCATGGAAGCGCAGTGGGGGGGTGAGCAAATGTTATGCTTGTTGAAGGGGGCTTTTTTTACTGTGCTGTTATTGGGGGGGGGGTGGAATTGCTCTGCTGACGGGGGAGGGACTGTTGCTGGGGGACAAAAGGGAGGCCGGGGACAGAGGCTGCTTGGGGGCGGGCCTGTGGGTGCGCGGGGCACGAGCTGGAGACTGCCCTAAGAAAGGTGATGCCCCCTGACTAGGCTGATCACATGGAACGTTAGAGGGCTAAATGAGCCAATTAAGAGGGCACTTGTGGGGATTGAAGGCGGACGTGGCAATGTTACAGGAGACGCATCTTAGGGTAACCGATCAGACTAGATTAAGGAAGGGATGGGTAGGGTGGGTATTTCACTCAGGGCTGGACTTTAAGACTAGAGGGGTTGCGATCCTGATTAATAAGCAAGTGTCATTCGAGGCGGGAAGAATAGTTCCGGATGTATGAGGTCATTACATCATGGTTAGTGGGAAGCTGGAAGGGCTGCTGGTGGTACTCGTGAATATTTACGCACCAAACTGGGATGATGTGGAGTTCATAAGGAGGATATTGGGGAAGATCCCGGACCTGGACTCGCATAAGTTGGCTGGGGGGGGGCTTCAATACAGTCATTGACCCAAGGCTAGACCGGTTTAGCTCAAGGACAGGCAGGGTGCCAGCAATGGCAAAGGAGCTAAAGGGGTTTATGGAGCAGATGAGGGGAGTGGACCCATGGAGGTTTGGGTGGCCGAGAGTGAAGGAGGTCTCTTTCTACTCACACGTACATAAAGTGTACTCCTGGATCAACTTTTTCATCTTGAACAGGGCTTTACTGACAGGGGTAGTGGACACTGAGTATTCAGTGATCACAGTCTCGGATCATGGCCCACACTGAGTGGACTTACAGGTGAGCAAGGAGTGTGGCCAGCGCCCGCATTGGAGATTGGATGTCGGACTGTTAGCGGATGAGGAGGTGTGCGGGCGGGTGAGGAAATGTATCCAGAACTATCTGGAAGTTAATGACATGGGGGAAGTCTCGGCAGCAATGGTCTGGGAGATGCTGAAGGCGGTGGTCAGAGGGGACCTGATTTCGATACGGGCCCACAGGGAGAAGGTAGATGGAGCAGTGATGGATCGACTGAGAGGGGAAATACTTCAGGTCGACAGGAGATATGCGGAGGCCCCAGAGGCAGGCCATTTAACGGAATGACAGAGGCTACACACGGAGTTTAGCTTGTTAACTATAGGGAAAGCGGTGGAGCAGCTGAGGAAGGCGAGGGGGGCGATGTATGAATATGGAGAGAAGGCCAGCAGAATGCTTGCACAGCAGCTTAGAAAGAGGGAGGCAGCCAGGGAGATTGGGGAAGTGAAGGACAGAGACGGGAGCTTGGTCGGTTTCAGCAGGGGTTAACAGGGCGTTCAAGGAGTTTTATAGCAGGCTGTGTGAGTCGGAACCCTCATCTCGGCCGGAAGGGATGAGGCAATTCTTAGGGAGGGTGAAGCTCCTGAAGATGAAGGAAGGGCTGGTAGAAGGGCTGGAGGCCCAGATCGGGGTGGAAGAAATAGCAGAAGGGCTGAAGGCCATGCAGTCGGGGAAAGCCCCGGGACCGGACGGGTACCAAGTGGAGTTTTATAAAAAGTTATCTGGGATGCTGGGGTTGCTGCTGATGAGGACATTTAATGAGGCAAGGAAGAGAGGGGGGCTTCCCCCGATGATGTCACAGGCCACCATCTCATTGATCCTGAAGCAGGAGAAGAACCCGGAGCTATGTGGGTCCTACGGACTGATCTCCTTATTAAATGTTGACTCCAAAATGTTGGTCAAAATCCTGTCCTCTAGGATGGAAGACTGTGTTCCGATGTGATTGCGGAGGACTAGACAGGATTTGTTAAGGGCAGGCAGTTGGCGGCCAACGTTAGAAAGCTGTTGAATGTGATCATGATGCCCCCAGAGGGTAGTGACATTGTGGTAGTGGTCGCAATGGACGCAGAGAAGGCATTTGACCGATTAGAATGGACCTACCTGTGGGAGGTGCTGGGGCGTTTTGGGTTTGGACGGAGCTTCATCGGCTGGGTTAGGCTGCTGTATCAAGCGCATGCGGCAAGTGTTCGGACGAACAGGTTGACATCGGGCTATTTTAGGCTGCACCGGGGGACGAGGCAGGGGTGCCCCCTCTCCCCACTGCTGTTTGCGCTGGCCATAGAGCCACTGGCAATTGCGCGGAGAGCCTCAAGGGGCTGGAAGGGGCTGGTTCGGGGAGGGGTAGAGCACAGAGTCTCGCTATATGCGGATGACCTGCTCCTATATGTTTCTGCCCCACGAGAGGGGATGGGAGAAATCATGAGGATTCTGGGGGAATTTGGCCAGTTTTCGGGTTATAAATTGAACGTGGGGAAAAATGAGATGTTCGCGATCCAGGCAAGGGGGCAGGAGAGACGACTGGGGGAGTTGTCGTTTAGAGTGAGAGGGGGAAACTTTCGGTATCTAGGCATCCAGGTGACACGGGAATATGAACGGCAACATAAGCTAAATTTGACCCGACTGGTGGACCAAATGAAGGAAGACTTCCGAAGGTGGGACATGCTCCCGCTATCACTGGCTGGGAGGGTACAGACAGTGAAAATGACGGTCCACCCAGGATTCCTGTTCGTTTTTCAGTTCTCCCCATCTTTATTCCACGGGCCTTTTTTAAATGGGTAAACAAGGTGACTTCTGGCTTTGTATGGGCGGGCAAGACCCCTCAAGTAAAAAAGGGGATGCTGAAGCATAGCCAGGGGGAGGGCGGGCTGGCTCTGCCGAACTTTAGCAATTATTATTGGGCGGCAGATATAGCCATGATTAGGAAGTGGGTGGTGGGCGGGGGGTTCAGTGTGGGAGCGAGTAGAGGTGCCACCATGTACGGATACGAGTTTGGGGGCATTGGTAATGGCGCCTCTGCTGTTCCCACCGGCACGGTACTCATCCAGCCCCGTGGTGGTGGCGGCCCTGAGAGTCTGGGGGCAATGGAGGAGACATGTGGGAGCAGAGGGAGCATCGTTTTGGATACTTGTGGGGGGGATGACTTACCAGGGGTAAGCCATGGGGTACGGGCCTCTGGCACGGAGTCTGTCCCTGTTGCTCAGAAGGGAAGGGGGGAAAGGAGTAGAACATTAGTAATTGGGGACTCAATAGTCAGGGGCACAGATAGGAGATTTTGTGGGAGCGAGAGAGACTCACGTTTGGTATGTTGCCTCCCAGGTGCAAGGGTACGTGATGTCTCGGATCGTGTTTTCCGGGTCCTTAAGGGGGAGGGGGAGCAGCCCCAAGTCGTAGTCCACATTGGCACTAACGACATAGGTAGGAAAGGGGACAAGGATGTCAGGCAGGCCTTTAGGGAGCTAGGATGGAAGCTCAGAGCGAGAACAAACAGAGTTGTTATCTCTGGGTTGTTGCCCGTGCCACGTGATAGTGAGATGAGGAATAGGGAGAGAGAGCAATTAAACACGTGGCTACAGGGATGGTGCAGGCGGGAGGGATTCAGATTTCTGGATAACTGGGGCTCTTTCTGGGGAAGGTGGGACCTCTATAGACAGGATGGTCTACATCTGAACCTGAGGGGCACCAATATCCTGGGGGGGAGATTTGTTAGTACTCTTTGGGGGGGTTTAAACTAATTCAGCAGGGGCATGGGAACCTGGATTGTAGTTTTGGGGTGCGAGAGATTGAGAGTAGAGAGGTCAGGAGCACAGTTTTGACTTTGCAGGAGGGCGGCAGTGTTCAGGTCTGTGGTTTGAAGTGTGTCTATTTCAATGCCAGGAGTATACGAAATAAGGTAGGGGAACTGGCAGCATGGGTAGGTACCTGGGACTTCGATGTTGTGGCCATTTCAGAGACATGGATAGAGCAGGGACAGGAATGGTTGTTGCAGGTTCCGGGGTTTAGGTGCTTTAGTAAGGTCAGAGAAGGGGGCAAAAGAGGGGGAGGTGTGGCGCTGCTAGTCAAGGACAGTATTACGGTGGTAGAAAGGATGCAAGATGGGGACTCTTCTTCCGAGGTAGTATGGGCTGAGGTTAGAAACAGGAAAGGAGAGGTCACCCTGTTGGGAGTTTTCTATAGGCCACCTAATAGTTCTAGAGATGTAGAGGACAGGATGGCGAAGATGATTCTGGAAAAGAGCGAAAGTAACAGGGTAGTTGTTATGGGAGACTTTAACTTTCCTAATATTGACTGGAAAAGATATAGTTCGAGTACATTGGATGGGTCGTTCTTTGTACAATGTGTGCAGGAGGGTTTTCTGACACAATATGTTGACAGGCCAACAAGAGGTGAGGCCACTTTGGATTTGGTTTTGGGTAATGAACCAGGCCAGGTGTTAGATCTGGAGGTAGGTGAACACTTTGGAGACAGTGACCACAATTCGGTGACCTTTACGTTAGTGATGGAAAGGGATAAGTATACCCCGCAGAGCAAGAGTTATAGCTGGGGGAAGGGCAATTATGATGCCATTAGACATGACTTAGGATGTGTTGGTTGGAGAAGTAGGCTGCAAGGGTTGGGCACACTGGATATGTGGAGCTTGTTCAAGGAACAGCTATTGCATGTTCTTGATAAGTACGTACCAGTCAGGCAGGGAGGAAGGGGTCGAGCGAGGGAACCGTGGTTTACCAAAGAAGTGGAATCTCTTGTTAAGAGGAAGAAGGAGGCCTATGTGAAGATGATGTGGAGCTTTCACCAGCTTTCACCCGAAACACATTAAAGAAGCCATCCCCTATGGACAAGCCCTCCGTATACACAGGATCTGCTCAGACAAGGAGGAGCGCAACAGACACCTACAGATGCTGAAAGATGCCCTCGTACGAACGGGATATGGCGCTCGACTCATTGATCGACAGTTCCACCGCGCCACAGCAAAAAAACCGCACCGACCTCCTCAGAAGACAAACACGGGACACCACTGACAGAGTACCCTTCGTCGTCCAGTACTTTCCTGGGGCGGAGAAACTACGACATCTTCTTCGCAGCCTCCAACACATCATCAGCGAGGATGGACATCTTGCCAAGGTCATCCCCACACCCCCACTACTGGCCTTCAAACAACCGCGCAACCTCAAACAAACCATTGTTTGCAGCAAATTACCCAGCCTTCAGAACAGCAACCACAACACCACAAAACCCTGCCAGGGTAATCTCTGCAAGACATGCCAGATCATCGACATGGACACCACCATTACACGTGGAAACACCACCCACCAGGTACGCGGCGCATACTCGTGCGACTCGACCAATGTAGTCTACCTCATACGCTGCAGGAAAGGATGTCCCGAAGCGTGGTACATTGGCGAGACCATGCAGACACGACAACGAATAAACGGGCATCGTGCGACTATCAACAGGCAGGACTGTTCCCTTCCAGTTGGGGAACACTTCAGCAGTCAAGGACATTCAGCCTCTGATCTCCGGGTCAGCATTCTACAAGGAGGCCTTCAGGAGACGCGACAACGCAAAATTGCTGAGCAAAAACTTATAGCTAAGTTCCGCACGCATGAATGCGGACTCAACCGGGATCTGGGATTCATGTCGCATTACATTCGGCCCCCACCAACAAGCCTGGACTTGCAGAGGCCTACCGACTGAACTGGCTTGGGACAATTCACACCTCTTTAACCTGGAGTTACCTCTCTCTCTGCATCTTTGATGATTTGATTGCCTGCAGGTGCTCGCATTCCGGGGCATCTCTGACTGTGTCTATATAAACATTTCTGGAACAAGCCTTTCCATTCACCTGAAGAAGGAGCCGTGCTCCGAAAGCTCGTGTTTGAAACAAACCTGTTGGACTTTAACCTGGTGTTGTAAGACTTCTTAATGTGAAGATGAGGCGTGAAGTTTCAGTTGGGGCGCTTGATAGTTACAAGGAAGCGAGGAAGGATCTAAAGAGAGAGCTGAGACGAGCAAGGAGGGGACATGAGAAGTCTTTGGCAGGTAGGATCAAGGAAAACCCAAAAGCTTTCTATAGGTATGTCAGGAATAAAAGAATGACTAGGGTAAGAGTAGGGCCAGTCAAGGACAGTGGTGGGAAGTTGTGTGTGGAGGCTGAGGAGATAAGCGAGATACTAAATGAATACTTTTCGTCAGTATTCACTCAAGAAAAAGATAATATTGTGGAGGAGAATGCTGAGACCCAGGCTATTAGAATAGATGGCATTGAGGTGCGTAGGGAAGAAGTGTTGGCAATTCTGGACAAGGTGAAAATAGATAAGTCCCCGGGGCCGGATGGGATTTATCCTAGGATTCTCTGGGAAGCCAGGGAAGAGATTGCTGAGCCTTTGGCTTTGATTTTTAGGTCATCATTAGCTACAGGAATAGTGCCAGAGGACTGGAGGATAGCAAATGTGGTCCCTTTGTTCAAGAAGGGGAGTAGAGATAACCCCGGTAACTATAGGCCGGTGAGCCTAACGTCTGTGGTGGGTAAAGTCTTGGAGAGGATTATAAAAGATACGATTTATAATCATCTAGATAGGAATAATATGATTAGGGATAGTCAGCATGGTTTTGTGAAGGGTAGGTCATGCCTCACAAACCTTATCGAGTTCTTTGAGAAGGTGACTGAACAGGTAGACGAGGGTAGAGCAGTTGATGTGGTGTATATGGATTTCAGTAAAGCGTTTGATAAGGTTCCCCACGGTCGGCTATTGCAGAAAATACGGAGGCTGGGGATTGAGGGTGATTTAGAGATGTGGATCAGAAATTGGCTAGTTGAAAGAAGACAGAGAGTGGTAGTTGATGGGAAATGTTCAGAATGGAGTTCAGTTACGAGTGGCGTACCACAAGGATCTGTTCTGGGGCCGTTGCTGTTTGTCATTTTTATAAATGACCTAGAGGAGGGCGCAGAAGGATGGGTGAGTAAATTTGCAGACGACACTAAAGTCGGTGGAGTTGTAGACAGTGCGGAAGGATGTTGCAGGTTACAGAGGGACATAGATAAGCTGCAGAGCTGGGCTGAGAGGTGGCAAATGGAGTTTAATGTGGAGAAGTGTGAGGTGATTCACTTTGGAAAGAATAACAGGAATGCGGAATATTTGGCTAATGGTAAAATTCTTGGTAGTGTGGATGAGCAGAGGGATCTCGGTGTCCATGTACATAGATCCCTGAAAGTTGCCACCCAGGTTGATAGGGTTGTGAAGAAGGCCTATGGTGTGTTGGCCTTTATTGGTAGAGGGATTGAGTTCCGGAGCCATGAGGTCATGATGCAGCTGTACCAAACTCTGGTACGGCCGCATTTGGAGTATTGCGTACAGTTCTGGTCGCCTCATTATAGGAAGGACGTGGAAGCTTTGGAACGGGTGCAGAGGAGATTTACCAGGATGTTGCCTGGTATGGAGGGAAAATCTTATGAGGAAAGGCTGATGGACTTGAGGTTGTTTTCGTTAGAGAGAAGAAGGTTAAGAGGTGACTTAATAGAGGCATACAAAATGATCAGAGGGTTAGATAGGGTGGACAGCGAGAGCCTTCTCCCGCGGATGGAGGTGGCTAGCACGAGGGGACATAGCCTTAAATTGAGGGGTAATAGATATAGGACAGAGGTCAGAGGTGGGTTTTTTACGCAAAGAGTGGTGAGGCCGTGGAATGCCCTACCTGCAACAGTAGTGAACTCGCCAACATTGAGGGCATTTAAAAATTTATTGGATAAGCATATGGATGATAAGGGCATAGTGTAGGTTAGATGGCCTTTAGTTTTTTTTTTCCATGTCGGTGCAACATCGAGGGCCGAAGGGCCTGTACTGCGCTGTATCGTTCTATGTTCTATGTTCTATGTTCTGGTCTTCAATTTGCAATAATCTAAGGTTTGCCCCGGGGAGGCTGGATGGAGGGTTTCAGAGATGGCAAAGAGAAGGGATCGAGAGGATGGGAGATCTGTTCATAGAGGGGAGCTTTCCCAGTCTGAGGGAGTTGGAGGAGAAATTTGAATTGACGGGAGGGAATGAGTTTAGGTATCTGCAGGCGCTGGACTTCCTACGCAGGCAGGTCTCAACCTTCCCGTTCCTACCACCAAGGGTAGGGTAGTTTTCCAGAGTATGGGTGGGAGAGGGGAGGGTTTCGGATATCTATAAAGAACTCATGGGGGTCAGAGGAAACGAGACCAAGTAGTTTAAACACAAATGGGAAGAGGAGTTAGGAGGAGAGATAGAGGATGGTCTCTGGGCGGATGCATTGAGTAGAGTCAACGCGTCCACAGCATGTGCCAGGCTCAGCCTGATACAATTTAAGGTTGTTCACCGGGTTCACATGACAGTCACCCGGATGAGCAGGTTCTTTGGGGTAGAAGACAGGTGTGCAAGGTGTGCGGGAGGACCAGTGAACCATGTTCATATGTTCTGGGCATGCCCGAAGCTCAGGGGATTCTGGCAGGGGTTTGCAGATGTCATGTCCAAGATGTTAAAAACAAGCATAGCATCGAGTCCAGAGGTGGCGATTTTTGGAGTGTCGGAAGATCCGGGAATCCAGGAGGAGAAAGAGACAGACATTCCGGCCTTTGCCTCCTTGGTAGCCCGGAGACGGATACTATTACCTTGGAGGGACTCAAAGCCCTCAAAGTCGGAGACCTGGCAAACTGACATGGCTGGTTTTCTCTGTCTGGAGAAAATCTAGTTCGACCTGAGAGGGTCAATGTTAGGGTTCGTCTGGAGGTGGCAGCCTTTTTTTTTTGTCGACTTTTTAAAGAGAAAATTAACTGTCAGCCGAGAGTGGGGTGGGGTTAGCTTAGATTAGTGTGTAAGAAAGGTGGGACCTGTGAGGGAGGAAGACGGCCTTTGCACTATGTTTATATTTGTATGTACACTGTTTCTTCTGTTATTGTTACAAAATCACAAATACCTCAATAAAATGTTTTATAAAGAAATAGTTTGTTTGTATTTTCAAAATAATTGTCTTATTTAGCAGAGTCTCACTCTATGCAGATGACCTGCTCCTCTACATTTTGGACCCACAAAACAGCATTGACGGAATCATCGTGCTCCTGAAAGAGTTTGCCAGCTTCTTGGGCTACAAACTCAACATGAGCAAAAGCGAGATCTTCCCGGTACACCTACAAGGAGGTGGGGGCAGCACTAACGGGACTGCCGTTTAAACAAGCCCGACACAAATTCCGCTATCTGGGGATCCAAATAACCCACGACTGGAAAGGAATTAACAAATGGAACCTCACCAGCCTGACAGAGAAAGTAAAAAAGGACCTGCAAAGATGGAACACACTCCCACTCTCCCTCGTGGGGAGAGTCCAGATGATCAAAATGAACGTACTACCCAGGTACCTCTTCCTACTTAGATCCATTGCAATCTACACCCCCAAGACCTTTTTCAAAGCACTAGACAAACTAATCATGACGATCGAATGGAGGGGAAGAATGCTAGGATCCCAAAGAAGGTCCAACAAAAAACAAAATCCGGGGGGGGGGGGGGGGGGGGGGGGGGATTAGCCCTCCCAAACCTACAATCCTACCACTGGGCGGCGATGGCCGAACGAATAAAGGGATGGATCAAGGAGCCAGAAGCCGAGTGGGTACGCGCGGAAGAGGCCTCCTGCATGGGACCTCCCTCCAGACCCTTGCCACGGCAGCACTCCCATCCCCACCCAAAAAACACTCCAACAGCCCGGTGGTGATAGCCACCCTCCAGTACTGGAACCAACTACGGCAGCAATTTGGCCTGACCAAAATGTCGGACAAAGCTCCCATCTGCAACAACCATCGGTTCACACCAGCGCTGACTGACGCCACCTTTAAAACGTGGGGACAGGACGGAGGGACACTGACAGTCAGGGACCTATACACGGACGGCAGGATCGCAACACTGGACGAACTGACAGAGGAATTCCAGCTAGCCAGGGGGGAACAAGCTAAGGTACCTGCAGCTCAAAAACTTCCTACAAAAGGAGACAAGGACGTACCGACAACCACTACGACAGACATTACTGCAAGAGTTACTGGACACAAGCATTATAGATAACAGGAACGGTAGCGACATGTATGACCCACTGGTAGAAAGGGCCGACACTGTACTGGACGCAACAAGAAAGAAATGGGAGGAAGACCTGGGGATCGAGATAGGGTGGGGACTTTGGAGCGAAGCACTGCATATGGTCAACTCCACCTCCACGTGTGCAAGGCTCAGCCTGACGCAACTAAAAGCGGTATATAGAGCCTACTTAACAAGAACCCGTATGAGCAGATTCTTCCCAGAGGTGGAGGATAGATGCGAACGGTACCAAGGAGGCCCGGCCAACCACATCCACATGTTCTGGTCTTGCCCCAGACTTGCGGGGTACTGGACAACCTTCTTCGAGGCAATGTCCAAGGTGGTGGGGATGAGGGTGGAGCCATGCCTGAAAGTAGCGGTCTTTGGGGTATCAGACCAGCCAGATCTATTCCTGGGGAGGGGGGCGGACGCCCTTGCCTTTGCCTCCCTGATCTCCCTCTGTAGAATCCTGTTCAGCTGGCAGTCAGCAGCACCACCCAAAGCTGCAGACTGGCTGTCCGATCTCTCCAAATGGAGAAAATCAAATTTGTCGTCCGAGTGTCAAACAACGGCTGCCGCAGAGCGTGGGAGCCATTCACCCAATTGTTCTGGGACCTGTTCGTGGCCAAAGAACAAGCGGAAGAATAGCCAGGTAGCTAAGAATCAGGGGAAAGTAGCCAAGGCATGATAGACTGGGAGTGTGGGGGGCGAGGGGGTCACAGCTAAACCTAAGAGGAAAGAAAGTTGAACCACAGGAGGGGGGGGGGGGGAGGGGGGGGGCGGAAGAAGGGGAGGGAGTGGGGGAAGAGTGAAGATACAGGGAACAATAGAGGAGAACCGGGGGGGGGGGGGGGGGGGGCAGGGGAATGATAGCCGGAAGGAGGGCACGGGAAACGATAACAAACTTGGCATCTACAGGAACAGAGAGCAAGGAAAATCCAGGCAAAAGACGGGACAAACAGCTGAAGTGGAGGTGAACGCTGTGGTGGTATGATTTGCATAGCTGTCTGCCATTGGTGCTGAACACTGGCTTACCATTGGCCCTGGTCGGTCATGTGCCTCTCGACCGATTGGTTGAGACCAGTCATGTGACGGCTCCCCGATTGGTCGAGAGGCTGAGTTAACCCCGCCTCAGAGCGAGGTATAAATACCCAGAATGCCCGGCAGTCGGCCATTTACTGTAGTCGACCGCAGGGCTAACTTCTAGCTTATTAAAGCCTAACTTTTGTACAGCAACTCGTCTCGCGTTCGATTGATGGTTCATCAATTTAATAAGCTAGAATTTTGAAGATGGAGCTCCGGATCAAGCCCGAACGCCTCCGCATCAGCCCGCAAACTCAGAACGCTTCAGAAATCTTTAAACATTGGCTGGCATGTTTCGATGGTTACCTTGCGTCTACAAGCAGCCCCCCCCCCACCATGGCACAGAAGCTTCACATCCTCCACTCCATCGTGGGCATGGTGGCCTACGTAACGATAAAAGGGGAAAAAGATTATGATGCGGCCATGGATAAGCTGAATGGACAGTTTCTTAAACCGGTAAACAGAGTATTCCCCCGACATCTGCTGGCTACCAGACAACAGCTCCCCGGTGAGTCATTAGACCAATTTTACCAGGCCCTCGCTGTCCTGGGGAGGAATTGCTCCTGCCTCCAAGTTTCAGCCACGGAGCACATGGAACTTCTGATTAGAGGTGCTTACGTGGCTGGGATGCAGTCTGCCGCTATCCGCCAGCGGATGCTGGAGAAAGATGACCTCAGCCTAACTGAGGCACGGACTCTCTCCACCTCCATGGAGGTCGCCGCTTTACACGCCCGCGCCTATGTCCCCAGCCGCACTGCAGCGCCCTGGGCCTCCTGGCATGCTTCCCCACCGCCATCCGCCGCGCCAATCTCTCCCCCCCCGCCGGACCTTTCCGGGCCCCTCCAGCACACCGCGCTAATCCCCCCCCCCCCCCCCCCCCCCCCCCCGCCCCACCACCGGGCCCCTGCGCCTGGCCTGCGCACCTCCCCCTCTCCTCCGGGGCCTTCCGGGCCCTCCCAGTGCACCGCACAACTCCCCCCCCCCCCGCCCCCGGCCCCTGCGCCCGGCCTGCGCGCCTCTCTGCCCCCGTTCTCAGCCGCTCCGGTGGCCCACCAGCACTGCTAACCCCGCCCCCAGCAACCACGAGGGCCCCGCGGGTGCCGCCATCTTGGGCCCCAGACGCCACGTGCGGGTCCTGGGTGCCGCCATCTTGGGGCGCCGACTCCACTTGCGTGTCCTGGGCGCCGCCATCTTGGGGCTCTGACTCCAAGTGCGGATCCTGGGTACCACCATCCTGGACTGGCACGCAAGGTTCTGCCAGCTACTACTCGGCCGACGACGATTACGACGATGGTTCTTCTTCACGGCTCGCGGCCATTCAATTCGACCAGTCATGGCCATGCACGCTCGCCAAAACAACAATGCTGATCCACCTCAACAGCCACGAGACGGGCTGCCTGCTGGACTCCGGGAGCACGGAAAGCTTCGTTCACCCTGCCACGGTAAGACGCTGCGCGCTCCCTGTCCATCCTGTAAAACACAAAATTGGGTTAGCCTCAGGTTCGCACTCCGTCCGCATCACCGGCTGCTGCATCGCGGACCTCATGGTCCAAGGGAAGGTTTTTAAAAATTACAAACTCCTTGTCCTCCCTGACCTTTGCGCACCGGCACTCCTAGTACAGGACTTCCAGTGCAACCTGCAGAGCTTGACCTTCCAATTCGGCGGCCCTATACCCCCCCTCACTGTCTGCAGCCTCACGTCCCTCAAAGTGGACCCACCCTCCTTGTTTGCTAATCTCACCCCCGACTGCAAACCCGTCGCGACACGGAGCAAACGGTACAGCGCCCAGGATCGGACCTTCATCAGGTCCGAGGTCCAGAGGTTGCTGAAGGAAGGGGTCATCGAGGACAGCAACAGTCCCTGGCGAGCCCGAGGGCCTTTTTTAAATGGGTGAATAAGGTGATTTTGGGTTTTGTGTGGGCGGGTAAAACCCCGTGAGTAAAGAAAGTGTTGTTGGAGCGTAGTGAGGGGGAGATTGGGTTGGCGCTGGTGAACTTTTGTAACTACGACTGGGCGGCTAATATAGCCATGATTAGGAAGTGGGTAGTAGGGAGGGGATCGGTGTGGGAGTGTGTAGCGGGGGCATCTTATAAGAACACAAGTTTTGGGACACTGATATCGGCACCTTTGCCGTTCTCGCCGGCCAGGTACTCCACAAGCCCGGTGGTAGTGGCAGCTCTGAGAGTATGTGGAGGAAATATAGGAGAGCGGAGGGAGCATCGGTCTGGGCCCCGATTTACAATAACTCGGCACCACCCGTTTTTAAGTATCATAGACATTGCCTTCGCAAAACCCTGCCAAAACCCTCCAAGCTTCGGGCATGCCCAAAACATATGGACATGGTTTGCTGGACCTCCCGCGCACCTCGCACACCTATCCTCTACCCCAAAGAACTTGCTCATCCGGGCCACCATCATATGTGCCCGTTAAATTGTATCAGGCTAAGCCTGGCACATGATGAGGATGTGTTAACCCTGCTTAAGGCATCCGGCCACAGACCCGTTTGTGCCAGGAAGGCTGGATGGAGGGTTTCGGAGATGGAAGAGAGCAGGGACTGAGGAGATGGGAGATCTATTTATAGACGGGAGCTTCCCTAGCTTGAAGGATTTGGAGGAGAAATTTGAACTGCCAGCAGGGAATGGGTTTAGATATCTGCAGGGACGGGATTTTCTGAGAAGGCAGGTTCTGACCTTCCTGCTCCTGCCACCATGGGGTTACAGGACAGGGTAGTTTCCAGAACATGGGTGGGAAAGGGGAAGGTATCAGATATCTACAAAGAACTTATGGAGTCAGAGGAAACTCAGATAGAGGAACTAAAGGGCAAGTGGAAAGATGAGCTAGGGGGAGAGATAGAGGCGGGTCTGTGGCCGGATGCCTTAAGCAGGGTTAACACATCCTCATCATGTGCCAGGCTTAGCCTGATACAATTTAACGGGCACACATGATGGTGGCCCGGATGAGCAAGTTCTTTGGGGTAGAGGATAGGTGTGCGAGGTGCGCGGGAGGTCCAGCAAACCATGTCCATATGTTTTGGGCATGCCCGAAGCCTGGAGGGTTTTGGTAGGGTTTTGCGAAGGCAATGTCTATGATACTTAAAAACGGGTGGTGCCGAGTCCAGAGATGGTGATCTTTGGAGTGTCAGAAGTGCCGGGAGTCCAGGTGGCGAGTGAGGCTGACGTATTACCTTTGCCTCCCTGGTAGCCCAGAGATGGATTCTGTTAATGTGGAGGGACTCGAAACCCCCAAAATTAGAGAGCTGGGTTAGTGACATGGCTGGGTTTCTCAGTCTCGAGAAAATATAGTTTGCCCTAAGAGGGTCAATGTTCGGGTTCGTCCGGAGGTGGCAGCCGTTCGTCAATTTTCTCGGAGAATATAAAAATGGCAGCAGACACAGAAATCTGGGGGGGGGTTAGACTATTATTTCATTGATTGGGGGTGCGAAAATGTGATAGGGATGGAAATGTTTTATGTACCATGTTTATGTTGCAGTTATTGTTATTATTATAAAAACTACAAATACCCTAATAAAATGTTTTGGGAAAAAAAGGAAAGTGTAAAAGAAAAATAATTTTGTCCTGGTCCCATACCTTCAAGCCCATTGCTACGATTTCATTGAAGCCAATGGGAGACTCACTACAGGCCATGGTGATGGCCTCCTATATTTTTTACATATGTCGCATTTCCCATTGATCTCTTCTGTAAGTTTAGTATATTCATCATCCATTACCCCCCGCATCCTTTCGTAGAATTTTTAACCTATGACAAGGTGGATGCGCAAACTGCCAATTGTAGTTTTAAAACAATTTGTCATTTTTCCTTTGAACTCCTACCCTGCTCCTACATCTATTCAACATCATGATCAGAAATGTTAGGCCTTAAGGGGATGAAATAATTTCCCACTTGTGTCAACTGTAAATCTACAGATTTCCCAAAACAAATTTCCTTATTGCGTTACATATCTAATATAATTTGAGTCTTTTTCATAGATGGCTTACTCAGCAGAAGGATAGTTCAATATCCAAAAGGATGTCCTCATTTCTTTGTTTGACTTCTTTTGTATCTTGCCCCATATCTAAATGGTCCTAAAATGCTGACAATATTCACACATCTGTACTGATGAAATGGTTTACCCAAGCTATTTTACACAGAATCACCACTCTCTTTTGTGATTTTAACATGTTACTGTCCCCAAACCTGAAGTACAACCTGTACATTCCTTAATCTTACTTTAGTTTTTACTATTTAGAGAATCCAAGTGGAACTTTAACTAATCCACTTTGCCTACTGTGGCATCCACTGTCCAAGACAGCTCAATTGGGTGGCACAGTAGCACAGTGGTTAGCATTGCTACTTCACAGCGCCTGGGCCCCAGGTTCGATTCCCGGCTTGGGTCACTGTCTGTGCGGAGTCTGCACGTTCTCCCTATGTCTGCGCGGGTTTCCTCTGGGTGCTCCGGTTTCCTCCCACAAGTCCCAAAAGACGTGCTGTTAGGTAATTTGGCCATTCTGAATTCACCCTCCGTGTACCCGAACAGGCGTCGGAATGTGGTGACTAGGGGCTTTTCACGGTAACTTCATTGCAGTGTTAATGTAAGCCTACTTGTGACAATAAAGATTATTCAAAAAATTTAAAAGAATGAGTCCACAACTAGAATACCCATTATTGGCTGAAACGTCTAGTGACCGGAACAATACTTTGGACTGATCAGTATCATCATCTTCCCCTTCTGAATCTTCCATGTTATTTGTCATTTCAAAAACCCTATTATTTTGTTTCTGACTGCTAATCATGCAATATTTCGAGTCACATCTGTAATGCATGTTGGCCATTTCTCAGTTATTTCTGGGGCTCACTCTCCTGCCATTGTTACCCAATTCCTGTCGCCTGTTGGAGCTACCAAAAGGATCTCTCTCCTTATTTCTTTTGTTTGTCTTCTTTTGTGTTATGTCTCCTATATCTAAATGGTCTCAATGCTGACAACATTTATAGAATCATCGGAATTTCTACATTGCAGAAGGAGGCCATTCGGCCCTTCAGGTCTGCACCAACCCTATGGAAGGGTATCCCACCTAGGCCCACACCCCACCCTATCCCCGTAACCTTACCTTTATTTGAAATAAATTTAGAGTAGCCAATTTTTTTTTCAGTTATAGGACAATTTAACGTGGCCAATCCACCTAACCGGCACACCTTTATACTGTGGGAGGAAACCATGGCACTCAGAAGAAACAAACATAGACACGGGGAGAAAGTGCAAACTCCACACAGTCGCCCAAGGTTCGAATCAAACCCGGATCCCTGGCAATGTGAGGCAGCAGTGCTAACCACTATGCCACTGTGCCACCCATATTTTGTGCTATTGCTGAATGTGCTATTGCCTATGATGCCAGGAAAGTGGTTGGAAATCAATATTGCCCCAGAAATGCCTTTAGAGCTTCGGATATTTGTTCCAAAAGTGTCCAAATGACGAGCCTTTAGCTCCAAAAATATTGATTCATTTCTTCCATTGTCAGAGGTTCCACTTCACAGAACAATGGTGGAAAACCATACCCTGATGGTTTCAGCCGTTCTTCTCCAAAGTAACTCCAATTACAACTTCCTGTCTACAGGTAAGTCTGTGTCCCCAATCTTCGTCTTTTAGGCAAGCATTTTCTGCCACCAATGTTAATCGAATCGAAGCTGATTGGTGAAGTCAGAACAAAGACAGAGAGCTTTTCTTTCCTGAGATTGTTACTAATTGTTCAGATTCTTAGCTCTCTTCTTCACCCACGCACCCTTATACTGTAATTAACTTAATAACAAGAATCTTTGAAGTGTCACAAGTAGTGAAGTTACTGTGAAAATCCCCTCGTCGCCACGCTCCGGCGCCAGTTCGGGTACACTAAGGGAGAATTCAGAATGTGCAATTCACCCAACAAGCACGTCTTTCAGGACTTGTGGGAGGAAACCAGAGCACCCGAAGGAAATCCACGCAGACACAGGGAGAATGCACAGACTCCACACAGACAGTGACCCAAGCCGGGAATCGAACCTGGGAACCTGGCGCTGTGAAGCAGCAATGTTAACCACTGTGCTACCTAACAGTGAGGAACATATCATTAGGGACGGGCTAAGGTAAAAGCAGTTATGATATGGGGCTTACTGCAGGTGAGTAAGAAGATTATAATATTTATTTATAGAAGGAGAGTGCAAAACAGAATATTTAAATAGTCCAACCTTGGGTGATAAAGGAAGACATGGCCAAGGGTCATGGTGGTGAGAAAGAGATCTCAGGACAGAGGCTGGGGCATCTCCAAATTGATGGAAATGAGTTGTGATGATGGATCAGATGTGGGGACTAAGCTGAGCTCAAGGTCGAAGACCATGCCCCAGTTTTCTAATTCTCGGTTAAACTTCAGTTGGTCAATCGCGTGGTTGATGCAAATGAGACCCAAGGCTCATAACTGTCTGTAGGGAAAGGACATTATGCTTTGTTTTCCTCAACAATTTAACCAGGGAACCTTTTGTCTTAAAAACAACAGGTCGGAAAAGAATCACAACAGATAATTGATGCATATTGTTTCCGTATTTAAAATAACCAAATTGTCAGCATGAAGCCACGAAGTTAAGAATCTGTTAACAAAATTGCAGGAAGGTGCAGTTTCTGTTATGAAATTTCCAAGTGTACAATTTTGTTCAGTGCCTTGTTAATTGCAGAGGGGAAAATAGACATTGAACAGCTTTGCACCAATGCGCAAAGTTCACCTCCCTCTCTGGTCAAGCAATGCAAAGCTCTTACTTGCTTCAATGGATGCACAGAACTCGGCTCAGTAACACTCGTATTCAAACAACAGTTACATTTTTAATGTTAGTTAAGAGCTGTAAGGGTGTTGATTACATTGAATAGTTTTAAAGTGTTCTCTCTCGAAACATTTAAAAATTAATTTTGCCCCAGTTCCACTCGCATTGATTGAGTTCAAGGAATTGATCAGAAGATTATGTTGCATCACTCTGGCAAGTTTAATTATCTGTTTACATTGTGGTTTTTACTGGTGTGTTACAGTAAAACTACTAAAATCAAACTATTAAGGGCAGAGGAACCAAATATCATAAACTCCATAAAATAAAAAAACTTATAATACCAGGTTAAAGTCCAACAGATTTGTTTGGAATTACCAGCTTTCGGAGCGTTTCTCCTTCATCAGGTGAGTGAAGCAGTGGGTTACACAAACACACATATAGACAAAGTCATTGATGCAAGATAATACTTTGCATGTGAGTCTTTGGAGGTAATTAAGTCTCTTGACTGCTTTCTTGCATCTTTGTAGGAACTTGATATCAGTGTCTATATGCGCAATCGTCATGGAGATCCTTCCCACTTTGAGCCGGCAGTTTTTGGAGTTGATGTTAGCCATGATGTGGAGATGCCAGCGTTGGACTGGGGTGGGCACAGTAAGAAGTGTTACAACACCAGGTTAAAGTCCAACAGGTTTGTTTGGAATCACTAGCTTTCGGAGCGTGCCAACCCCAGTCCAACGCCGGCATCTCTCCACTCCATAAAATAACACCTTGCACGATTGGAACAGATTTGTATTGTGTGGCGTGTCTGCCCCACCGCTGTGGGGGTTCGCCTTTGGCAGGACCAAAAGCTACTGCCAGAGGCTGAAAAATCTCAATGATTCTGAATTTGTATTTTGTGAGAAATCAGCTCAGCTCAAGAGGGGGAAATAATTCAGAGTTTCCATTCCTAACGTTATGACTCTTTGGTGGAAGTGTATGTGTAGCAAATTATAATGTAAAAGTTATAACCATGTTCATA
The DNA here is from genome assembly GCF_902713615.1 of Scyliorhinus canicula. NCBI lineage: Eukaryota > Metazoa > Chordata > Chondrichthyes > Carcharhiniformes > Scyliorhinidae > Scyliorhinus > Scyliorhinus canicula. The sequence continues at coordinate 73,572,710 of NC_052161.1, forward strand.
AACATTAAAGTAATTCACTTTTAATTAATGTCAGGGGATATTGCACTATATTAACTGGGAAGTTCAAATGTCTTAATTAAACCTTTTGATCAAATATTTATGCAACAGTACTTTTATTCTCATTGGACAATTTAAGTTGAAACAAGAATTCCCTGGCACTTCTAGGATAAATTATTTACTAATTTATTGCTCATGTTTCATTGAATTTATGCTTTTGGGTAAATTATAAATTTAAACCCCCTGCTCTTCCAGTAGGGAGCTATGGAAAAGCAAAATGAAGATTGAGATAGGGCAACAAATGCAATTCCCCAACATGCACTATCACTGAGCAGGGGGAATGTTCAATTTAACCTGAATGTCTGGCTCATGATTTACCATTCTGTCATTTCATACTTTACCTCTGGTTGATTCCCCCATCGCTATACTCATAAGAACAAGAAAATATAAGGAGCTGGTTTTGGACATTCGGCCGTTTGAACCTGCTCTGCCATTCAACAAGATCGCGGCTGATCGTCTTCCTGATCGCCGGTGGGTCAGAGAAATCCCGCCCGGCCACCCCACGATATTCTCCAGCCCTCCAAAAATCCCATTGTCGTGAATCGTGCTGCGCGTCTCGGAGAATGTCGAGGATCGGCGCGACGCACTGGGCCCCGGGTCCGACCCAATTCTCCGGGCCGGATGGGCCGAAGTCAAACCACCTATTTAACGGTGTCAACCAGTCATGATGGTTGACGCCAGCCAGCGCGGAGGTGGGGCTCGGTGTGGGGTGGACACCGGAGAAGTGACAGCAGGTGATGAAGGGGTCGCAGGAGCCGTTGGAGTGTGCATGCCGGGGGCGGGAGAAGGGGCTGCGGGTTAGGGAGCGTCTGGGGGTGGAGGGAGGGGCTAGGGGGGGGGGCTGGGAAGGGCTGGGGTGAGAGGGGGGAAGGGCTGGGGGGAGGGGCTGGGGGGTTGGGAAGGGTGCTTGCCAGGGAGGAGGGAGAGGGGTTGGGGAGGGTGTGTGCCGGGGAGGAAAGGGGGGGGGGGTTGAGGAGGGTGCGTGCCGAGGAGGAGAGGGGTAGGGTTGGGGAGGGTGCATGCCGGGGAGGGGGGGGAGAGGGGGGGAGGGTTGGGGAGGGTGCGTGCTGAGGAGGAGAGGGGGGGGCCGGGGAGGGCGAGTGATGGAGAGGATGCACGCCGGGGATGAGGGGGTGGGGTTTGGGGAGGGTGCGTGCCGGGTAGGAGCGGGTTGAAGTTGGGGAGGGTGCATGCGGGGAGGGGGGGTGTCCGCCTGGCCATGTGCCAGCTGACAACAGTCGCGACTTAGCAGCCTGTGGCACCTGGCTGTGCGGGACGGGGGGAATGGGCAATGGTCGTCTATCCCCCCCACCCCCCACCGCCTGCAGGCCGCTTTGTTTGGTCATCACCCAGCGATGATGGCCGCTGTGGTGGGTGCCGCACTCCTACATGTTGCCCTGGGGGAGCTGGAGCAGGAGCGTGCTAGGGAGGCAGCGGAGGCTGCCGTAGAGGAGCGTGCCGCAGGGAGGCAGGTGGCAGCCACCCAGGCTGGAGGGCCGCCTACACGACAGGACAAGGAGGTGGTGGTGGGAGCGCAACGGAGACGCCCGATGAGGCCCCATGTGTACCAGTCCTGCTCGTCGAACCAGGATCTCACAGACCGGGCATGCAGGAGGAGAATCCGGATGAGCCGGGGAACCGTGACACACATCTGCTACCTGATGGCACACCTGGCACTGGGGGAGGACACCCTCTCCCAGTGGCCGTCAAGGTTACAGTGGCCATGAACTTCTATGCCACGGGGTCATCCCAGGTGCCGAGTGGGGACCGTCCGGCATCTCCCAGGCATCGGTGCACCGGTGCATCCATGCAGTGACAGCTGCCCTCTATGCCATTGCGGACCGCTACATCCAGTCCCCTGTGCACTGGGCCAGCCAGGATGACAGGGCAGGGGTTTCGTTGCTGCGGCCAGGATGCCCATGGTCCAGGGGGCGATCAATGGGATGCACGTCGCCGTGCGGCCACCTGCGGATAACACGAATAGGAAGGGGACCTATTCCATGAACATTCAGGTGGTCTGTGACCACCGCATGATGATCCTGCAGGTCTGTGCCCGGTACCCGGGCAGTGTACATGACTCATCCGTATTGGCGCAATCTTTCATCCTCACCATGTTCGAGGGACCCCCCCCCCCTCCCCCTCCCCCCGCTGAGGGGCTGGTTGCTGGGCGACAAGGGATACCCGTTGCGGTCGTGGCTGATGACGCGTATACAGAGGGCACAGACTGACGCGGAGAACCGCTACAATGATGCCCATGCAGTGACCAGGGGTGTGATAGAGAGGTGCTTTGGGCTGCTAAAGATGCGCTTCAGGTGGCTGGATCGCTCTGGAGGGGCCCTCCAGTACCTGTGATATGCCATCAATAAACACACGACGAGTGATGAATGTAACTGAGGCTTTAATACACTAAACAGCAAGCCTCCTGGCCTCTGGTGTTCAGACTAGCCACCTTTATACATGAGCCCGAGGGGAAGAGCCACAGGCAGAGCCAGCGGGGACAAGGCCAGGCATGTACAACACAATGGAATACAATACAGTGGTTTACCACATTCACCCCCCTGTCAAAAAAAAAAGAGTCCGGCGGGGGTGAAGTGGTCTTAAAGGTCAAGTCTGTCGGGGGCCTTGACCTTCCGCCGTGATCGCCTCAGTCCCGGCAGTGGTGTGGGCACTGGTGTTGAGACCTCCGCGTCCAGGAGCGTGTTGTCCTCTTCTTCACCCAGTTGTTAAGTCGGTGAAGGGGGGAGGCTGGTGTATGGGCGGAGGTGGCGGTGATGGTCGCCAGTGGGCCTGCAGGTACTAGTTCATGAGGTAGGTGGGCAGGGGTGGGGAAAGACAGTGTAGGGTCGGGGGTGGTGGTGGTGATGGTCGCTGGGGAGCCTGCAGGTGCCAAATCCTGAAGGGAGGCTGTGTCCTGTTGCCCGTCCTGATGTGCCACGTAGGCATATTGTGCAGCCAGGATAGGACCGAGACTCCGGAGGTGGATTTCCTGGTGAAAGCAAACATACGCTTGTGAGGAGTCTCGTTGGTGGCTGTACACAGGAGCGACCGGATGGAGTGGAGTGCATTGGAGAGGACCTCCTGCCAGTGGGAGACTGGGAGACTTCTAGTATGTAGGGCCAGGAGGACCACCTTCCAGACCATCGTGTTCTCCCTCTCCACCTGTCCGTTTCCCCGGAGGTTGTAGCTGGTCGTCCTGCTGGAGGCGATGCCTTTGCTGAGCAGGGACTGACACAACTTGTCGCTCATGTAGGAGGATCCCCGATCACTATGGATGTAGGTGGGGAACCAGAACAGGGTGAAAAAACTGTGCAGGGCCTTGATGACAGTGGCAGAGGTCATGGCAGGGCATGGGATGGCGAAGGGCAATCTTGAGTACTCGTCAACAATGTTGAGGAAGTATACGTTACGATCAGTGGAGGGGAGGGGCCCTTTGAAATTGATACTGAGGCGCTCGAAGGGCGAGAGGCCTTCACCAGGTGTGCTCTGTCTGGCTGATAGAAGTGCGGCTTGCACTCCGCGCAGACCTGGCAGTCCCTGGTCACGGATCTGACCTCCTCGATGGAGTAAGGCAGGTAGGTTGCAAGCCTTGATGAAGTGAAAAAAAAAACGGGTGACCCCCGGGTGACAGAGGTCATTGTGGAGTGCCCGGTCATTGGTCCACTTGTACACTGGCACATGTACCGCGGGAGAGGGCATCTGGGGGCTCATTGAGCTTCCCAGGTCGATAGAAGATATCATAGTTGTAGGTGGAGAGCTCGATCCTCCACCTCGGTATCTTGTCATTCTTTATCTTGCCCCACTGTGTGTTATTGAACATGAAGGACACCGACTGTTGGTCAGTGAGGAGAGTGAATCGCCTGCCGGCCAGGTAACGTCTCCACTGTCGCACAGCTTCTACGATGGCTTGGGCTTCCTTTTCAACGGCGGCGTGTCCAATTACGGAGGCATGGAGGGTACGGGAGAAGAAGGCCACGGGCCTGCCCGCTTGGTTGAGGGTAGCGGCCAGAGCAAAGTCTGACGCATTGCTCTCCACTTGGAATGGGATAGACTCGTCCACAGCGTGCATTGCAGCTTTGGCAATATCTGCCTTGATGCGATTGAAGGCCAGGCGGGCCTCAGCCATCAGGGGAAAAACGGTGGATTTGATAAGTGGATGGGCCTTGTCTGTATAACTGGGGACCCACTGGGCATAGTACGAGAAGAACCCAAGGCATCTCTTCAGGGCCTTGGGGCAGTGGGGGAGGGGGAGTTCCATAGGGGAACGCATGGGGTCGGGGTCGGGCCCGAGGACTCCGTGTTCCACGATGTAGCCGAGGATGGCTAGGCCGGTTGTGCGGAAAACGCATTTTTCCTTATTATAGGGGAGGTTCAGGAGTTTAGCGGTGTGGAGGAAGTGTCATAGTTCTGGTGGTCATGGCCGCAGATGGTGTCATTGTCTAAGTAGGGGAACGTGGCCCGCAGCCCGTACTGGTCAACCATTTGGTCCATTTCCCTTTGGAAGATGGAGACCCCATTGGTGATGCCGAAGGAGACCCTGAGGAAGTGGTAGAGGCAGCCATCTGCCTCGAAGGCAGTGTATTGGCGGTCCTCTGGGCGGATAGGGAGCTGGTGGTACGCGGACTTCAAGTCAACTGTGGAGAAGACTCGATACTGTGCAATCTGGTTGACCATGTCAGATATGTGGAGGAGAGGGTACGCATCGAGCTGCGTGTACCGGTTGATGGTCTGACTGTAACCGATGACCATCCGGTGCTTCGCACAGTCTTGACGACCACCACTTGGGCTCTCCAGGGGCTGGTACTGGCCTCAATAATCCCCTCTCGCAGGAGTCGCTGGACCTCCGACCTGATGAAGGCCCTGTCCCGGGCACTGCAGCGTCTGCTCCTAGTAGCGACGGGCTTACAGTCCGGGCTGAGATTTGCGAAGAGCGAGGGTGGGGTGATCTTAAGGGTCACAAGGCTACAAACGGTGAGGGGGGGGAAGGGGTCCACCGAACTTTAAAGTATGGCTTTGGAGGTGGCACTGGAAGTCGAGCCCCAATAATTGGGCAGCGCAGAGATGGGGAAGGACGTAGAGTTTGAAGTTAGCCTACTCTACGCCTTGTACAGTAAGGGTCACGTCACAGTACCCCCGGATTTCCACTGCATGGGATGCGGAGGTGAGGGAGATTTTCTGGGTCGTGGGTAGGATGGGGAGGGAGCAGAGCCTTACTGTATCTGGGTGCATGAAGCTGTCTGTGCTCCCGGAGCCGAAAAGGCAGGCCATCTCGTGCCCGTTGATCCAGGCGACCATCGTGGACTTCGCGAGGTGGTGTGGCAGGGACTGGTCGAGTTTGACGGAGGTGAGCTTCGGAAGGTGGTTGGTAGGCCGGTCGGAGGTAGCGGCAGCCGTCGGGTGAGCCGGGCTCCCAGGAGGCTGCGGAGTGGTCCCAAGATGGCAGCCCCCATGAATCGCGTGTGGCGGGAGGCATCGGTGATGGCGTCCAAGATGGCGGCCCCCATGGGTCACGTGTGGCAGGTGGCAGCGGCGATGGCGTCCAAGATGGCAGGCCCCATGGGTTTGCGCGTGGCAGTTGGAGGATGCGTTAAAGATGGCGGCCCCCATGGGTCGCACGTGGCGGCCGAAATTGAAGATGGCGGCAAAGGTGGCGGGTCGCACATGGTGGGTGGTGTTGCAGCTGGGGGCGGCCCCGACAGGCAGCAGGCATCCTGCTGGGCCTAGAAGTTTTAGGGGGAGACCGGGCCTGGCAGGCTTTTGCAAAGTGGCCCTTCCAGGGCAGCGTTGTCTGGGGTGATTACCCTGGTCGCAAAAGTAGCACCTCGGGCCTCTGGCGTTGGCGGGCCGCTGCGCAGCACAGGTTTATGTCGCGCCCACGAGGTCCACGAAGGTGCCGTGTGGTCGGTGGTGTAGTTCTCCATGTTCTGGGAGGCCACCTCTAGCGAGTTGGAGAGTTGCACTGCCTCTGGGAGGCCAAGTGCACCCCCTTCTAGTAATCGTTGGCGGATATAGTTTGATTTCATGCCTGCGACATAAGCGTTCCTGATCAGCGGTTCCGCGTGCTGGGTAGCCAATATCGCCCAGCAATCGTAGTTCCGGCAGAGTACATGCAGAACACGCAGGAATTCTGCAAGTGATTGCCCAAAGCGTTGCGTTTCGAGGCGAGGAGGTGCCTAGCATACACCTCGTTAACAGACTTCACATATTGTCCCTTCAGCAGCATTATTGCCTCCACATGTGAGGGGGCGTCCCTCATGAGAAGAAAGACTCGTGGGTTCATCCGTACATGGAGGATCTGCTTCTTCTGGAGGTCTGTGAAATCTTTGGTGAAGGATCCGAGGTAAGCTTCGAAGCAGCTTAGCCAGTGCTCAAATGTTTCTGTGGTGTCGGCTGCCTGTGGGTCCAGATCCAGGCGACCAGGATTGAGTGATGAGTTCATCTTAAAAGTTTAGTGTATTAAATTGATATTCCATCAATAAACACACGACGAGTGATGAATGTAACTGAGGCTTTAATGCACTAAACAGCAAGCCTCCTGGCCTCTGGTCCCGAATTGGGTCAGAGGCGAAGACTAGCCACTTTTATACATGAGCCCGAGGGGAGGAGCCACAGGCGGCGCCAGCCAGGACAAGTCCAGGCATGTACAACACAACACAATGCGATACAGCGGTTTACCATAACCTGTCAGATAGGGTCGGCCACATCGCTGTGGTCTGCTGCGTCCTGCACAACATAGCCCAGCAGAGGGGCAATGTGCTACAGGCAGAGGAGGGGGAAGGGGAGGAGCAGCAAGATGAAGCACAGACCTCCCCAGACGAGAAGGATGGGGGCAATGGTCAGGACAGATGGGCTGGACATGGATGGGAGGCTGCCCACCGTTACCGGCTGGGCCAGCGGGCACGGGACAGGCTGATAGCCGCCCGGTTCACGGACTAGGGGGATGTGGGAATCACCGGGTACGGGCACAGGCTGCACACTACGGCATCAGCCTACCATCCTCACCCCACCCAGCCACCAGCCTACCACCCTCACTCCACCCACCCACCACAAACTACCCTCACCCCACCTGCATGCACACCACCCCTCCATTGCACATTCACCTGAGGCACACTGGGCCAGGCTCACACGGTGGCCGGTGGAAGCGGGTCTTTTGCAGGCCATGGAGGATGATGACAACCTGCTCTGCGATGAGCTCTGGGCTCTACATCGTTGGACAATGTCTGACCCATGGCCACAGTGCCACCCTCCACCCGGACCATCCCTGCATGCGGCCGTGACACTGCAGCGCATGGTCCTGTCGTCTGCCCGGGGGGATGGCGAGGGTGACCCGCGGGGAGGTGGGGGGGGGGGGGGGGCGCACACTCACCTGAGGCTGCGTTCTATCACCCCTCACATACACACTGGCACTCATCTCACACCACAGCCCAGCATGCATTAGACAGAGCACAAAGCCAGCTTCTGTCGGTGTGAAAGCGATTTTAATAACAAACAGTTCATACACGTGCCCTAGCCCCTATAACTAATCTGTGCCCTACACCCGTGCCAACTTACTCAGTGTCTATTGTTTTGGCCTTACGGGCTCTTTGACTACGCCAAGGTGGTTCCCCAGACGGTACAGCAGAACTGGAGGTGGACTCCTGTGATTCCTGTCTAGTGACTAGGGACCCCTTTGCCGGCCGTTTCCTGGGGCGGCCCGGCCTAGATGGGCCAGGCTGCGGTTCGGGTGATGGCAATGGTGAGCTGTCAACCTGTCCTGGCCGTTGCCCACCAGATGCACCTGGGACGGAAGGGGGGGTCCGAGGTGTCGCGGTGTTCCAGGACCTCCCCTGCAGGGGGACCCGGAATGGGGCCCAGCACCTCCTCATCCCTCGGGGTGCCCGATGGCCCCCGGGCCTCTACATGGGTCGGGGATGCGAACGGACCGAGCATCCGACCCCCTCCCCGACACCTTGCGTTGCCAGTCCTGGAGGCCCACCCTGGTATCAACAAGGGTCTGCAAGTTTGCAGCCGTGGAGCTCAGGGAGTTGGCCATCCCTGTCTGTCTCTGGGCGACGCCGGCCAGCACCTGGGCAATGGTGCCGATGCCCTCAGCCCTTGCCTGCTGGGACTGCGCTATGGCCTGCTGAGACTGGGCCATGGCCTGCAGAGACGGGGTCATGGCCTGCTGAGACGGGGCTATGGCATTGAGCGCCTCTGTGATCTGCTGCTGGCTCTGGCTCATAGCTGCCTGTGAGCGGGCAGCCATGTCCTGGGCCACAGACGTCGCCTGCACGGAAAGCCCCAGGCCTTGCATACTACGACCCATGTCTGACACCATCTCCCCATTGCCTCGACCGTGGACGCCACCTATGCGGGGTCAGCCTGGGTGGCACGCATGACCGGCACCACTTCCTGCTCCTGCACGCGGGTGGACTCCTCCACCTGCGTCTGAGGCTGCCGCAAGCCGGCCGTCACCCCCTTCAATCGTCCCTTGGTCCGTGACTGCATCGGGTCTATGGGTGGGTGTGGTAACACCAGGAACCCGGGACCAGCCTGGGCAGCAGATGGTTGCTTGCGGCAGGCTGCCCTCCGACCTCCCGGTGCCTCGGCTGCTCCTGCCTCCACCTGCTGTACCGGGACGTTGTGTTGTGCGCACCAGTTAGTGTCCCAGATGCATCATCGTTAAAGTGCCCAACCGAGGTGAGTGTCTATGCGATGGTGGAGGGAGTAGGAGATAGCAGTGGCGTAGTGTCGTGCTCTTCATGCGACCCGAATCCGGGGTCCCCTGGAGTGGTGATTCCTGTCCATCCGTCCCCTGTGTGTGGGTGTCGTGTGCATCAATGTCCTGTGTGTCAGTGACCTGGGTAAGTGTGTCCTGGGTAGGTGTGTCCTGGGTCGGCTGTGACGGGGGCCTGTTCCTGTGGCTGCCCCTCTTGTCGTTGGGTCTGGCCTGCTGGCGTTGCCGCACTCGCACTAGATAGAGGCGTCGTCTCCCTGGTGCTCCGGGTCTATCCATGGCTCGTGGCTGCCCTGGAACGTCCTGGGCGCTCCGTATGCCCGATGGGCCAGGTCTGTCCCTGGCTCGTGGCCGTCCTGGATCGTCCTGAGGGCGGTTGCCATCCGCGGGCACGGGTGGGTCGAGGTTTGGTCCTGCAATTCAGAATACAGCATGCATGGTTAGACACGCAGAGGGATATGGGGGAAGGGGGAAAGGGGAAGGGGATATGGGAGATATGGGGGAAAGGGGGATATAGGGGAAGGGGGAAATGGGGAAGGGGATATGGGGAAAATGGGGGAAATGAGGTATATGGGGAAGAGGAATATGGAGCTATGGGGATATGGGAGAAGGGGGATATGGGGAAATGGGGTAAATGGGGTATATGGGGAAGGGGGATATGGGGAAGGGGGTTATGGGGCATATGGGGGTAGGGTGATATGGGGGTAGGGTGATATGGGGGTAGGGTGATATGGGGGAAGGGGGATATAGGGGAATGGGGGAAGGGGGATATGGGGAATATGGGGGAAGGGAGATATGGGGATATGGGGGAAAAGAGGTATATGGGGGAAGAGGGATCTGGGGCTATGGGGGATATGGGAGAAGGGGATATGGGGAAATGAGGAAATGGGAAAATGGGGTATATGGGGGAAGGGGTTATGGGGAAGGGGATATGGGGGAAGGGGTTATGGGGATATGGGGCATATGGGGGTAGGGTGATATGGGGAATGGGGATATGGGGAAGTGGGATATGGGGGAAGGGGATATGGGGATATGAGGGAAGGGAGATGTGGGATGGGTGAAAGGGGGTCAGGCAGTGGGGTTCTCTCTTGATGGGGCACCCCCGACCTCTGCATCCGCAACCTCCCGGTCCTCGGGTCCGCCTGAAAGTTCCAGGGCCCTCTCCTCATGGATGGTGAGTGGTCGCAGTTCGGGTGGACCCACTCCGGTCCTCTCATGCTCCCGGTTGTTATGAGCACGCTACTCCAGTGGGGGGGGGGGGGGGGGGGGGGGGGGAGAGAAGAGTGGCAGGGATAAAGGGCAACAGTGTTAGGCAGACATATACATGTAGACCAGAGGTTGTCTGTATGTTGGCAGAGGTTCACAACCCATCCTGTCACCGCAGCCTGTGTGGGTGGGTGCAGCCATGTTGGTTGCATCTAGGGCTGTGACGCCCATCGGAGGTTTTGGGGGAGGGGGGGGTGGGGTGGGGTACTCACCCTGGATGCCCTGACAAGGTCATTGATCTTCTTGTGACACTGGACGACTGCCCTGGCTGTCGCGGCCAAGGCGCTATCGGCCTCTGCCATCTTCCTCCACAGGGGCCGGCTGAGGCATGGTGCAAACCTACGGGCGTGTTCGGGGTACAGGGCCTCCCTCCTGTGCTCCACTGCATCCAGGAGCACCTCGATGTCCGGCTCCTGGAACCTCGGCTAGCCCATTCCCGGCCGGAGAATTCGCAACGTTTCGGGGGGCCTGACGCCGGAGTGATTCGTACCGTTTTTGGTGCCAGGTTCGGGCTATCACGTCGATTCACGGAGAATCCCGCCCCTGACTTCTGCTGGAGTGTGCTTTGCTATTTATTATGCATTTATTAATAAAGTCACTCCTTACATTTTACCATGATGTTAATTGCTCTAACATTTCTCTCCAGTTAATGAAAATAAATAAAGGGAGCTCGACCACAAGAATTAAAGCAAATTGAAAAGACTATCACAATTACAGTCTATATGGGTGGCACGGTGGCACAGTGGTTAGCACTGCTGCTTCATGGCACCGAGGACTAGGGTTCGATCCGGCCCCAGGTCACTGTCCGTGTGAAGTTTGCACATTGTCCCCGTGTTTGCATGGGTCTCATCCCCACAACACAAAAGATGCGCAGGGTAGTTGGATTTGCCACGCTAAATTGCCCGTAAATTGGAAAAAAATAACTGGGTACTCTTAAAAAAAACAATTACCATGGACTGCTGCAGAAGGACTTGGACAGGCTAGGCGAGTGGGCAAAGAAGTGGCAGATGGAATACAATGTGGAAATGTGTGAGGTTATGCACTTTGGAAGGAGGAATGAATGCATAGACTATTTTCTAAATGGGGAAATGCTTCGGAAATCAGAAGCACAAAGGGACTTGGGAGTCCTTGTTCGCGATTCTCTTAAGGTTAACCTACAGGTTCAGTCGGCAGTTAGAGAGGCAAGTGCAATGTTAGCATTCATGTCGAGAGGGCTAGAATACAAGAGCAAGGATGTACCTCTGAGGCTCTATAAGGCTCTGCACAGACCCATTTGGAGTATTGTGAGCAATTTTGGGCCCCATATCTAAGGAAGGATGTGCTGGCCTTGGAAAAGGTCCAGAGGAGGTTCACAAGAATGATCCCTGGAATGAGGTGCTTGTTGTATGAGGAACGGTTGAGGATTCTGGGTCTGCATCTGTTGTAGTTTATAAGGATGAGGGGGATCTTACTGAAACTTACAGGACACTGTGAGGGCTGGATAGAGTGGACGTGGAGAGGATGTTTCCATTTGTAGGAAAAGCTAGAACTAGAGTTCACAATCTCAGACAGGGAACGATACTTCAAAACAGAGATGAGAAGGAATTTCTTCAGCCAGAGGGTGGTGAATCTTTGGAACACTTTGCTGCAGAAGACTGTGGAGGCCAAATCACTGAGTGTCTTTAAGACAGAGATAGATAGGTTCTTGATTAATAAGGGGATCAGGGGTTATGGGGAGAAGGCAGGAGAATGGGGATGAGAAAAATATCAGCCATGATTGAATGGAGGAGCAGACTTGACGGGCCGAGTGGCCTAATTCTGCTCCTATGTCTTATGGTCTTAAGGTCTATAAATGGGCACTGCACTCAAGCACAAATGGAGCAATGGTTTACAACACAATAATACTGAAGTAATATGGGAGTCTTAGCATTGTTGTTGTAAAAGTTCAGTAATAGTAAAAGTCAGAATCACTTCTACCCATGGTTACTAACTCTCCAAAATTGTCCTGAAATCTTCAGGAATGAAGATGTAATCACCATGGCATTGTGTCCAACCTGGAAGAAAAATCATAAGAGGCATTAAAAATGGTCTTTGACTTTTCTTGGAACACTTCATTTATCAGTTAGAAATATGTTGGAAATGGGGAGGGGGGGGGGGTGGGGAAGAGCTGTTTAACTGCAGGTGATTGGAGCGAGAAGTCATTTGATGAAGCCTCCAGGAATAAATCGAAGGATGCGCAGAGGAGATTCACTCAGTTGATTCCAGAGTTGAGAGGATTGGCTTACGAGGAGAGACTGAGTAGACTGGGACTGTACTAATTGGAATTTAGAAGAATGAGGGGGGAATCTGATAAAAATATATAAAATCATGAAAGAAATAGTTAAGATAGAAGCAGGGAGGTTGTTTCCACTGACGAATGAGAGGGCATAGCCTCAAAACAAGGGGGAGCAGATTTAGGACTGAGTTGAGGAGGAACTTCTTCACCCAAAGGGTTGTAAATCTATGGAATTCCCTGCCCAGTTAAACAGTTGAGGCTACCTCATTGCATGTTTTTAAGGCAAAGATAGATAGATTTTTGAACAATAAAGGAATCAAGGGTTGTGGTGAGCGGGCGGGTAAGTGGAGCTGAGGCAACAAAAAGATCGTGTTTGAAACAAACCTGTTGGACTTTAACCTGGTGTTGTAAGACTTCTTACTGTGCTCACCCCAGTCCAACGCCGGCATCTCCACATCAACAAAAAGATCAGCCATGATCTTATTAAATGGCGGAGCAGGTTCAAGGGGCCAAATGGCCTCCTCATGCTCCTAGTCTTATGTTCTCATGTTACCAGATCTCCTGTCACCCCTCCCTCGATTCTGTTCCTGACTCTTGAATATTCTGTAAGTACATTTGCAGGAATGGTCAGGAGGACAGTTCATGAATTCACACAAGCGAGATCCTCCTCATTTTCAAAAATAAGCTCTCACACAAGATAGCAGCTGGACATGCTCTAAAAAATGTTTTATAATATAATAATCTTTATTGTGAAAAGCCCCTAGTCACCACATTCCGGCACCTGTTCGGGTACACAGAGGGAGAATTTAGAATGTCCAAATTACCTAAGAACACGTCTTTTGGGACTAGTGGGAGAAAACCGTAGCACCTGGAGGAAACCCATACAGACACGGGGAGAATGTGCAGACTCCGCACACAGTGACCCAGCCGGGAATCGAACCTGGGACCCTGGACGTGTGAAGCCACAGTGCTAACCACTGTGCTACCATGCTGAAAGGAAAATGTTTTAAATGTTTTAAAACTATAATTTAGTAGTTTATTTGTTTTGTATACTATATTTGACAAAAACTAAATTAAAACATTTTTTTTTTAGAGTATGCAATAAATTTTTTCCAATTAAGAGGCAATTTAGCGTGTTCAATCCACCTACCCTGCACATCTTTGGGTTGTGGGGGCGAAACCCACGCAAACACAGGGAGAATGTGCAAACTCCACACGGACCGGGGTCGAACCTGGGACCTCGGTGCCGTGAGGCTGCAATGCTAGCCACTGCGCCACCATGCTGCCCAGACAAATACTAAATAAACACACTTGTAATTTTCACAAATCATTTTCTGTCTGCAGTTTGTGTGCAGCCAACAGTGAGAGAAAGTTACAGGTTATTGATTGGATCTGACCATCAATACATCTCATTGACCCTAACAACTCACCCTCCAGTGAAATTAGTTTGGACACGCTTCAATCCTACCCTCCAATTGACCTGGTTAGTCGTGACTGATAGCTCTGATGAAAGGTCACAGACCTGAAAAACTAACTGTTTCTCTCTCCAAATATGCAACCAATCAGGCTGAATATAGTTACAATTATGAAGTTGTTGAATCTTTAAGTTTAGGGGAAATGAAAGGGGTCATGAGACTTGTTCCGCAGCCTGCCTGAGAGTAAGCCTGAATGACCATAAGGCGCAGGAGCAGAAAAGGCCATTCGGCCATTTTGTGAGGGCCACGAAGAATCCAGCACGAGTTTTCAGGATACAAAGAAATAACATTTATTTACAATAACATATATATATACAACAGCAGCAGCAACTTCCCTTGCTGCTCACCCCTCTCTCTCTGCTGGTTCCAAACTGGCCAGCTCTATTTATGCAGGGAGTCTGCTAATGATTTCTCTGCCCCCCTCATTGGGGAAGCTCATACTCCCACAGGATTGTGGGATTGTCATTAGTCCCCAGCCAATGGTAAGCAGGCAGGTTATAACAGGCCAATTGAGTCTGGTCCACCATTGAATGAGATTATGGCAGCTCTGATGTAGTCCTCAGCTCTACTTTTTCGCCTTATCCCCAGAATACTTGATTCCCTTATTAATGAATAAACTGTCTTCAACATACCTAATAGCCCAGTCTCTACAGTTCTCTGTGGAAAGAATTCCACAGATTCACTAATCCTCTGACAGAGGAAATTCCTCCTCATCTGTCTTAATTGGATGACCCCTCACTCTGAGATTATGCCCTCTGACTCTCCCACAAGAGGAAACACTTTCTCACCGTCTAACCGATTAAGCCCGCTGAGAATCCTATGGCCGGGATTGTCCTTTCTGGGAACTAAGTCCCCACTTCGTCAGGAAAACTGGCGTCAACGAGCCACTAAGGTGAGGAATTCTCACCTGTCTCGGGGGATAGGTGGACGGTGGAGGGGTTGGCGCTGCTCCAACCAGCGCTGAAGGAACTGTGCGAGTCCACGGATGCGCCAAAGGACCGGCATGATCTCACGCATGCGCGGAACTGCCGGCGTGGTTTGGCGCATGCACGGGGCGGTTCTCTTCTCCGCGCCGGCCATGGCGGAGCCCTACAGGGGCCGGCACGGAAGGAAGGAGTGCCCCCATGGCACAGGCCCGCCCATAGATTGGTGGGCCCCGGTCGCGGGCCAGGCCACCGTGGGGGGCCCCCTTGGGGTCGGATCCCCCCATGCACTCCCCCCTCCCCCCCCCCCCCCCCCACCCCCGAGGACCACCCCAGCTGACTTACCTGTCAGGTCGCGCCATGTGGGACCATATGTAACCCACGCCGGCGGGACTGGCCAAAAGCGGATGGCCGCTCGGCCCATTGGGGTCCGGAGAATTGCCGGGGGGGGGGGGGGCGCTGCAATGGCCCCCGACCGGCGTGGCATGAACCCCGCCCGCCTGAAAAATGGAATAACTGCCGCTGCCACTGACAGCCGGCGTCGGGGCGGGATTCGTGCCTCCACCCGGGGATTCTCTGACCCGGCGGGGGGGTTGGAGAATCCCGCCCTGTATGTCTCAATCAGGTCCCCTCTCATTCTTCTAAGCTTCAATGAATACATCAATCCACTTAACCTCTCCTCATAAGAAAATCCCTCCATTCCTGGGAAATACCCAGTGAACCTTCATTGGAGGACAGCCTCCAATGCCAGTATATATTTTCTTAGTCAAAGTGATTTGATAGTTAAAAGATCAAAGAAGGGTTTAGCTTGTTTTACTGAGAAGAAAGCACAAGACATAATGTCAGCAGGGTTTGCACAGAGTAGAGGGAGTGTCCAGAGTCCCAGACAAATGTTGAGGTTATGAGAATGTAAACAGTTATGTTGTGAATTGTCCATTTACACCTAATGAAAGGGAGTTGAGGTCAAGAATAGGCAAATAGCATTTCTATCTGCCACAAGGCTAATGTGTTTCAAGTTGCCATGGGAAAGAGGGAAGAAGATGCTATTTTTGGGATCAGGTTACAGGCTTCCCTACAAATCAGTGAATATCACAGATAGCAGCAGCTCAGTGTGGTCTGCAGAGATAAAAAAGGCTGCTTGATTTTGTGAGCTACCACAGCTGGCTGCAGGGGGGAGACATTGGAGGTGATTCTCCACCCAGGTTGTGCCTGGTGTATATCCCGCTATTCTGGGAGAATAGCAGCGGAGCCCCTAAATGTGGTTCACACCGGGTGCCAAATGGAGCGGGATTGAAGTCAGAGTCTCCCGGCTCCTGGGATTATCCCTCCACCCCTTTGCCGGTGTAACTGAGGCTGGCAGGAATCACTACTGGTCTCCATCGCCGGAAACCGGATGTGATGATCACGCCGGAACTCCCGGAGGCCATTGAAGCCCTGGGTGGTAGGGGACATGGTTCTCCCATGGCACTCTGGCAGTGCCAACTAGGTTGGCACTGCCAGAGTGCCTGGTTGGCACTTCCAGTGTGCCAAGGAACACTGCCAAGGGTGGGGCCTGAAAGGGAACGTGGGGTATGGCCATGTAGAGGGCATGAAGTGTGACCCCATAATGGTGTATCACTCACCTGGGGGGTGGTGTCTGTGATTGGGGGGGCCTGAAGCTGGCGAGAAACAGGTGGGGACTGGAGGGAGATCCTTTGGGAGGGCCCTGATGCGAGTGACTGTTGGGGCAGGGAGAGGTGCGCTTGCACTCTCGCTTTGAGATCAGGGTGCACTTTAAAAATGGCTCCTGATCTTTGTGAGGCCAGGCTTGCCGGTGTCTTCATGTCTCACACTTTCTGGCGGGTTTCACTCCTGAATCCAAAAGAAAAACAAGTGTGGGAGAATTGCGATTTTTGAAGGAGAATTCCGCCCATTGTCTAGTCAAAGAGACACATCCTGCAGTCTTCTCCAGATTCCAGGGGCGGGATTCTCCAATAATGGGGCGATGTCCCCACTCCAGAATCAATTCAAGAAAGTCCAGAGTGATTCTCCCACCTGGAGGGGGCTAGCAGGGCCCCGGAGTACTCCCCGCAGCTCTGCCTGCCGATAGGGGGCCCTGCAGTTATGGTCAGGAGTCCGCGCATGCGCACGACATGGCAGACTCACAACGCGGAGCAGCCCCGACAATATCGGCCCCCCAGAGATTGCGCGCGCCCGCGGATTGGTAGCCCCTGATCGCTAGCCTGGCCTCTTGAGGCCTCCTCCCCAGTGAAGGATCCCACACAGCCCCCCACTAGGGTGGCCGCGGACTGAGTCCGCAGCCGCCGCCAACCGTTCCCGACAGGCAAAACGTGGTTAGAACCACGCCGTTAGGAACTTGGCCAGTTCTGTGCTCTACTTTTGTTTGTTCTTTGTTCTTTCTCCTCGCAGAATCGCCGCGGGGGCCTCTGTCAATGGCCCCTACCCGCGCGCCCTCGATTCATGGTGATTCTCTGGGGACCGGAGAATTGCGGGATTGGCGCTGCGTCGGTTTCGGCGTCAACGTCCATTCTCCACTCCTCGCCGATCGAGATTTTGGTGCGGAGGCTCGGAGAATCCCGCCCCAGGTGTTTTGTGGCTGGGACAAGGAGAATCATTGGAACAGTCTATATTGCTGGTGGTAGATTTAAGAAAATTGCCGAAAAACAGAGGAAAGCATCTGGAGGTGGCCACTCAAAGTTCTCCCCAGTGAAACAAGCATGCAGAAACCTATTGGAACCTGGAGCATCTATGACTGCTAGAAGGACCGTCATCCATGGAAAGTGCAATGGGTGATAAGCATACAAGGGGAATGTAATTTTCTGTAAAGTATAAGTGGCCTCCAAAAAGAAAATAGTGCTTGGTCAATAGTGTTTTTTGTAATATGTTGCAGTGAAAGTTTTAAAACATAAAATTTAGTCTGGTCATTCTTTCAGCTAATAACTGGAAGTTCTATTTTCTTAAAAGTTCAGCCTTTATAGAGATCATAACAGTATTTCCAGTATTTCCCATGTTTTTAAATTCAGATTTCCAACATTCACAAGGAATTTGTTTTTGTATTACTGAAGCCTGTAATCCCAATTGTAAAGAATAGGGGGGGGGGGGGGGGTGATTCTCCAATATGGAGCCCAAGTGTTCGCGCTGTCATGAACGCCGTCGCGTTTCACGACGGCGTGAACCGGGACCGGGTACAACCGATTCTGGCCCCCATAGGGGGCCAGCGCGGCGCTGTAGCGGTTCACGCCGCTCCAGCCTCCTTTCCCGGTGCCAAATGGGCGGCGTGCCAATCCACGCATGCGCAGTTGGGCTGCGCCAACCGCTCATGCGCGGGGGACTTCTTTAGCACGCTGGCCCCGACTCAATATGGCGTTGGTGTTCAGGGGCCGGCCGCACCAGAAAGTAGGCCCGGTTGGGGGGGGGGGGGGGGGAAAGAGGCCCGCCCACCGATCGGTGGGCCCCGATCGCGGGCCAGACCCCATCGGAGGACCCCCCCCGATGAAGAAGCCCCCCTCCCCCTCCCACAGGCCGCCCCCCCCAGACCGTTTGCGCAGAGTTCCCGCCGGCAGCGACCAGGGGTGAATGGCGCCAGCGGGACTCTTGCGGATCTGCGTGGCCTCTCGGCCCATCCGGGCCGGAGAATCGGCGGCCCCGCCAATTCCAGTGGCCCACAGCCGGTGCCGTGCCAAACGCGCTGGCGCTGATTCTCCGCACCTCGGAGAATCGCGCGCCGGCGTCGGGGCATCGTGGCGCGGTTGCGGCGATTCTCCGGCCCAGCACGGGGCTCGGAGAATCGCCCCCCCAGTTCTTGCTGTAATTTGCAACAAAGCTGACTTGTGGATTGAAATGCTGTCAGCTTAAAATGCATTCAGTAATTATAGCACTGAAAGATAAGTCATTGAAACACAGTGCTCAACATTATGAGGGGTCTTTACAAAGTAAATGAGAAGAAACTGTTTCCACTGGCAAGAGAGTTAGTGGCCAGATTTTAGCTAATTGGCAAAAAAACAAAATAAAGGGAAGTTAGATGTTTTTGAAACTATAGTTTGTTATGATTTGGAATGCAGTGCCTGAGTGGGTGATGGAAGCGGGTTCAATATAAATTACAAATGGGAATTGGATAAATACTTCAAGGGAAAATTTGCAGAGCTCCAGAGGAAGTGCCAAGGAGTGGAACTAATTTGATAGCTCTTTCAAACAGAGAGTATTGGCTGCACGGCTTCCCTCTGTGCTGTTAACAAAGGGGATTTGATTGACTCAGTGGGAATCTTTTGACACTGAGTCAGAAAGTTGTGTGTTCAAAAGGCAAAGCAGGCAGTGGAACACATTGTGTTGGCTGTTCAGTGTTTAGTTGAGAGAATACTGCATTGTCAAAGGTTCCGTCTTTGGGATGAGATATTGAATGATTCAGAACATCCTCTGATTTAGACTTACAATTCTCCTCTGAATGGCCAAGTGTTGGAAGGCTGAAGGGCCAGTTCCTGTGCTGTATTGTTATTTGTTCTTTGTTCTTTGGAATGTCATAATTAAGATTAAGTGGCAAGGGCAGCACGGTGGCCTAGTGGTTAGCACAACCGCCTCACGGCGCTGAGGTCCCAGGTTCGATCCCAGCTCTGGGTCACTGTCCGTGTGGAGTTTGCACATTCTCCCCGTGTATGCGTGGGTTTCGCCCCCACAACCCAAAAATGTGCAGAGTAGGTGGATTGGCCACGCTAAATTGCCCCTTAATTGGAAAAAATAATTGGGTAATCTAAATTTATAAAAAAAAAGATTAAGTGGCAGGATAAAGGTATTGGATGGGATTCTCCACGAACCGGCAGGGCGGGCCACTCCGGCGCCGAGGAGTGGCGTGAACCACTCCGGCATCGGGACACCCCGAAGGTGCGGAATCCTCCGCAAGTTCAGGGGCTAGGCCGGTGCTGGAGTGTTTAGCCAGCTGGCACGGAAGGGCTTGGCACCACACCAACCGGTGCGGAAGAGCCTCCACCAGCCGGCGGAGTTGGCACATGCGCGGGAGTGCCAGCGTGTGCTGGCACCATCCCAGCGCATGCGCGCGGGGGGGGGGGGGTTTCTCCGCACCTGCCATGGTGGAGGTTGGCAGCGGAGGGAAAGAGTGCCCCATGGTACAGGCCTGCCCATGGATCGGAGGGCCCAATCACAGGCCAGGCCATCATGGGGGAACCCCCCGGGGGTCAGATCCCCCCGTGCCCCCCTGAGAACTCTGCAGGCCGCCCGTGGAGCCATGCCCCACCGGTAAGGACCTGTTGTGATTTACGCCGGCGGGACCCGCCGAAAACGGGCGGCCACTCGGCCCACCGTGGGCCAGAGAATCACCCGCGCTGTTAGACGTTTAGCTGCTGTAGTATAAAGAGTCAAAGGTTCTGCTGCTTTTCCACAAAACACCTTTTAATTCATTCAACAGCCTTTTCACAAAACTTTTAACATCACATCACCTGACACAAGGGCCACCTGAAGCCCATTTATATATCAGTGTCAATTATTGGATGCTTAACATAAATGAGACAATTAATTGGAATGTCTCTTTAACCCATTACTTAGCAGTGTCCCCTTCCTTGGAGAAAAAAAATAGGTGAAACAAAGTTACAACAAACTCAAAAACACACACGCAATTTCCCCCCTTCTTTTTTTTTTGGAGAAAAAAAACTTCACCGAAACTCTGACAATACTTTAACTTTAACAAGAAACTTTAACAATATCCAAAAGTTTCTGTGAATTAGCTCCTCTTTTTGTAAAACAGTCTGACAATTGATAGCTAATGTCAAACCATTTAATTTTTGCTATCTCCCCTCTGTCCAACATCTGCTTCAAACTTGCGATGTCTATCCTTAACATTTTTTGATTGATATTTATTGTAGAGTGCATATTTTCCCATAGGGATTTATTGTCAATCTGACATTCAATAGGTATATTTCCCAAATCCCCTAATCCCAAAATTTCTGTCAATATCTGAGATATATAAAAGGCCATAGCCACCGCCTCTACAAGGCTTAACGTCTCAGCAGCCACAGTGCTTTTGACCACTCTCCTTAGTTTCTTTGTTTCCCACGCAAGAGGGCAACATTTACCATTGTTCCCCAAAAGGAAAATTATAAAATCTCATGCGCTTAAAACCCCATCACATCAATTTGCATAGGACGCATCACTATAAACTATGAGTTTCAAATGCCTAAGATTACCTAAAACTGGGAACCTCAAAACACATTCCTGCATTTTTAATTTGACCAACGCTTTATTTGCTCTTATTACGTCTTCCACTTTGGGATTATTCATTTTTGTACTCAACTCTAAGACATCAAAACTCACGTCCGGTCTAGTCTGTCTACCTAACCAATTCAGTTGCCCAATTAAACTTCGCAGTTGCTCTTTTTCCGTCTTTGAAACCATTCTGTCTTTTTGTGAAACCCGACCACGACTAATTGCTATTGGGCTGATGTTTTCCAAATAAGATTGCTGACAAAAAGTTGCCCTTAACTTAGTCTGTCCAATTTCTAGTCCAATATATTTAAATGCACTGGAAGCCTGACTTCCAATTCTGTTCTTTCCTCAAACCAGAGATTACAATAGCTTCAAAATCACTAGTCCCACCCCATAAAAAATCATCGACATGCATCATAAAGATGCCAGAAAGATTTCCTTTATAGTGCCAGTAAAACATTGCCGGATCTGCTTTCAACTGGCAACAGCCTAACTTTAACAAAACTGACCTTACCGAAAAGTACCAGACTCTAGATACATCATTCAATCCACATACACATTTTTTCAACTTCCAGAGTACCCCTTATGTGTTAGCTGTCTCTTTCGGAGGACGGAGAAAAATGTCTCATTGGAGCTGATGCCCCTGCAAGAAGGCAGCTTTTATATCTATAGATTTGCATTCCCATGCCTTTGTGGCTAATAGAGCCAAGAGGATCTTTAAAATAACCTTTCCTGCCATAGATGAATCTACCCTTAAATCCTGATCGTCTAAGTTTTCTTCAAATCCCCTTGCAACAAGCCTGGCCTTTTCCTTATAAGTTCCATCCGGAAGAACCTTTTCCATGCAAATCCATCTGTGGGATAGAGCTCTTTGTCCCCTATCCGGTACTTCCGTGCATACCCCAAATTCACAACAACTATGCAGTTCTTGCTGTTTGGCATCTTTGATAACTTTTGATCTAACTTATTGGAAGCCACCAAAATCTCACGTGCATGTGGGCTTCTACTCCTATTAATATTCGTAGTCTTACTCACGTTAAGAGATCTTGATAAACTACATCCCCTCACCTGCCTGGTATCTCGTTCTGTACTGCTACTGCTTGATCTTTCCCTTCTGCTGTGGGATGTCCTTTCAATAGTTCTCGACCTTTTCCTGCGGACCTGTTCACTATCCAATGTACTATCAGAACTGGCACTGAGTTTCTGTGCCCTCCATTTTTGAACTTCGTTTTCCCAATCCATTGTCTTGAATTCAACCAATGTTTATACTTTCCAGTGGCCTTCCCTGCTCTACTAATAACAGTTGCATCCTTCCATTGACTAGACCCCTCAGGCAAGTATGTCACTTTTGAACCAACATTTGTCCTTTTGGAAAAATGGCCTGTTCTAATTCATCAGAAGTGTTGTGTTCCTCTACAGAAACCCTGTCTATATCAGTTAACTGGTACTCATAGATCTGTAACACGTGCGTACCAGATGACTCTGGTTCCTCGTCATGTCTGTCTGCTCTGTTTACATTTGAAAATTTGTAATCTGTACCCATTATCCTTGATGAATGTACCCGAACAGTTTGATTACCATGTTGCAAAATAATTGTTTTTCCATAAATGCCTATGATCTTCCCTGGGCCTTTCCATTCATTAAAATTGTCTCTCTTATAGTATACCATATATCCTTGCTGAAAAACGGCATCTGATGGCCGTACATTATGTCTTAAAGCTCTGCGAATTCTTTCAGAGACGTCTGCTTCCAAAAAAGCTGTTCTACTGCTATGTAATGCATTTAAATGCTCGCAAAGGCAGAGATAATTGTAGTCCCTTCCCAAGCTGGAGGCTGGTCATCCAAAATGGACGGAATTTTAGGATTTCTACCAAACACGAATCGATAGGGACTATAGCCCCCAACCATCTGCAATGAATTCTTTGCATGTACCGCTCATGCTAAAGCTGAATTTTACTTGCAGTTTGGTCTATCCGCCAAAAGTTTCCGGAGCATGTCATCTATTACCGCGTGGTTTCTTTCACACACATCATTACTAAATGGGCTTTCCGCAGCCGTATTCATAACTGTGATATTCACATTTTCACACATAGCCTTAAACTCATCATTAGCAAATTCTCCCCCATTGTCCGTAAGGAGTTTTGCCGGTGGGCCCATTCCTGTCCCTATCCATTTTTCCATGATTTGATCCAGAATGACTCTCTTTTCTTTACTTTGTACAATCGCTGATTGACTAAATCTGGTTGCTAAATCTACAAAATGCTAAATAAATATATTATTGGCTTTATCCCAGTTCTTAAGTTCCATGGCCACAATGTTGTTCAAATCCTTGGTTGAAGGTAAGGTTACTATCGGTCGTGCTGGTGTCCTTCTGTCCTTCCTACAAACTTCACAGCAACCACTAACCTGTTCTATCAGTTTAGTATAGTCTTCATCCCTTACCCCTGCATCCTTTAATACATTTTTCAGCCTCCGAGGAGACGGATGCGCAAATTGCCTATGCAGTTTTATTACAACAAGCTTTTTTATCAGCTAAAGTCCCATTTTCAACTGCCATTAACACATCCTTAACAACTGTACTTGAAATATTATTTGTCAGTAATGGAATACAATAGTGTCCTGACTGTGTAAATTGTAAGTCCACCGTCTTTCCAAAACTGTTGTCTTATCCTGTTCCATATCCAGTTTCAAGTGTGCTTTCTTCATCGACGGTCTGCTGAGAAGTAAAGGTATCTCACTTGATACAACATCCGTGCTAATGAAATGATTCACTCTGGCAATATTGAAAGGGATCACCACTCTTTTCAGCGACTTCAGAGTATTATCATCCCCAAACCTGAAACTTGTGGAACGTTCAAATTCCTTAACTTTGTTACGATTTCCAGCACTCAAGGAGTCCAGGTAACATTTTAACCAGTCAATTTCACACACAGTTGATGTGCAGCCACTGTCCAATACAGCACAATTGAACGATTCTGCAACTAACATCCTCATTACCAGCGTAAAACAGCTTGTTAATAGGACAATGCCTTCTTTCTGCTCACTATCTTTTTCCTCTTCTGACTCTTCCGTGTCATGTGTCACTTCAAACACTATTATAACGTGTTGGGCAGTTGAAAGCATAATGGTATTGAGAGTCATATCGAAAACACCGATTTATCATGCCCCATGCATTTCTGGAGTTCATCTTCCTATTGTAGGTTCTAACTAGGTTTCTGTCTTCATACTTTCCGGGTCCCGATCTCTCTCTATCGTCTTGGAACCTGTTTGTAGCCGTGCGATTTCATCATCCTGTTAGTAGTGTGTCTTCCATATTCTGCTTTATTGCAGGCTGACCTATTTGGGTCATCAGAGCCATCGGAATCGAATGTTTCCCCAGAAACTTTGTTAAAGCTTCTGTCATCTGATCAAATAAGGTATCCTTATCCGCAAACTGAAGTCCTGTCAAAACCAGGAGCCTATCCATGTTGCTCACTCTCACACAGTCAAGTAATTTAAAGGCCAACACAGACTGTGGAAATTCCAGGTTGTGTTTCTGCAGGATTTTATATAGTCTGCCAAATTCCATTATATAGTCTTTCATGGAGAATTCCTCTGTTTTCCAGAACCCATCAAAATCCGGCCATGCTTCATACGCACTTAACAAGCCATCCTTCTTATAAATCTTATCCACGTAACATAATAGAGTCTCCAGACCTTCTTCTGAGTCTAACTCTTCCAATTCCAGCTCAGAAAACACTTTGCTTCGGATTTTACTGTCATAAGGTGGAGAAAGAGCCAATGCCATACCTTGTTTTCTCTTTTCCAAGACCACATTAATCCACATAACTACTGCACTTCTCCATTGATCGTACAATCCGCTTTCAGAAAATAAGAGGGGGGAGGGTAGTCATATCCAGCCATCTTTAACCTCGGTTCAGCCATATGTTTGTTTGTTTTTTCTCACTCACGCCTTGGTTTGGTCTGGAAAAGTTGTATCTTTCAACACTTCACACTTGCACAGCAACCATTCTCAGCTACCATTTGTTAGACGTTTAGCTGCTGTAATGTAAAGAGTCAAAGGTTCTGCTGCTTTTCCACAAAACACCTTTTAATTCATTCAACAGACTCTGCACAAAACTTTTAACATCACATCACCTGACACAAGGGCCCCCTGAAGCCACTTTACATATCAGTGTCAATTATTAGATGCTTAACATAAATGAGACAACTAATTGGAATGTCTCTTTAACCCATTACTTAAGAGACAGGCCGCGATTCCCACCCCCGCCAAAACCCCGGTGCTGGTGAATTCAGCAGCCGGCAGGGGCGGGATTCACGCCGACTCCCAGCGATTTTCGGCAGGGAGTCGGAGAATCTCGCCCTATATGCTTGACTTTTTAATGATAGATCAACTATCAATTACGTAGATTTGAAGTGCGGCTCTGTTCCATTTAGACTGATTACAATGGGATAGAGTTTCTGTAGTTCATAATTCACTTAATTACAAACATTTCAATATATCTAATAAGAAAAGACATTATTAAAGGGAAATTGGTGGCACAGTGGTTAGCACTGTTGACTCGCAGTGCCAGGGTCCCGGGTTCTATCCTGACACTCGGGTGACTGTCTGTGTGGAGTTTGCACATTCTTGCCATGTCTGCGTGGGTTTCCTCCCACAGTCTAAATATGTGCCGGTTAGGTGGATGGCTATGTTACATTGCCCCGAGATGGGGTTACGGGGACAGGGTGAGGGATTGAGCCCAGATAGAGTGCTCTTTCAGAGGGTCAGTGCAGACTTGTGGGGCCAAATGACTTCCTTCCACACTGTAGGGATTCTATAATTCTATTCGGTGGAGGCAGTGGCCTTGTGATACTGTTGCTAAATTAGCAGTCCAGGGTAATGGTCAAGGGACATGGGTTCGAATCCCACTACAGCAGATGGTGAATTTGGAATTCAATGAAAATCTGTAATTAAAAGTCTAATAATGATCATGAAACCATTGTCATAAAAACCCATCTGGTTCACTACTGTCCTTTAGGGAATGAAATCTGCTGTCCTTACCTTGTCTGACCGACATGTGACTCCAGACCCACAGCAATGTGGTTGGTTCTTAAGTGCCCTCAGGGATGAACAATAAATGCTGGCCCAGCCAGTGATGCCCACAACCCATAAACACATTTTAAAAACTATTTTAACGGATCATTAGAGCTTTTGGGGTATTCATTAAAAGGGACTTGTCATCACATCTCCACAACACAGCTCCAGATTCCCAGGTTCGATTCCCGGCTGGGTCACTGTCTGTGTGGAGTCTGCACGTCCTCCCCCTGTGTGCGTGGGTTTCCTCCGGGTGCTCCGGTTTCCTCCCACAGTCCAAAGATGTGCGGGTTAGGTGGATTGGCCATGCTAAATTGCCCGTAGTGTAAGGTTAATGGGGGGATTGTTGGGTTACGGGTATACGGGTTACGTGGGTTTAAGTGGGGTGATCATTGTTCGGCACAACATCGAGGGCCGAAGGGCCTGTTCTGTGCTGTACTGTTCTATGTTCTATGTTCTATGTACATGCAAAGAGACAGATTTGCTGGAATGATCTGGTACAGAAACTCAGCTTAAAGGTTCCCCATGAAATGTTTTTTCCAGCAGCATGTGGCACATCCGGTCATGTATGAACTTTTGAAAATTATTTTGGTTAGTTCTGAAATATATTCTAAAATATACATGCAATACAATTTCTGTCTGCTTATTTAACTCTAAGAAGTACAGCAGCTTGCAATTATATCTTTAATGTAGCAAAACATACCAAAGAATTTCACAGGGATATAATCAATCAAAATTTGACACTGAACCATATAATGATTTATTGAGACAGCTGGTCAAAATTTTGGTCAACGAGGTCGGTTTAAAGGAGCTTCTTAAAAAGTGAGAGTTAGGGATGGAGTTTCAGAGTTTAGAGCCTTGGTAGCTGAAAGCATCAAATCAGGGCTATGCAAGAGACCAGAATTAGAAAAGTATAGGTACTGTGGTGAGATTTTAAAAATAAATTTAAGAGTACTCAATTAATTTTTTCTAAGGGGCAATTTAGCGTGGACAATCCACCTACCCTGCACAACTTTTGGATTGTGGGGGCGAAACCCACCCAAACACGAGGAGAATGTGCAAACTCCACACGGACAGCGACCCAGAGCTGGGATTGAACCTGGGATATCGGCACCGTGAAGCAGCAGTGCTAACCACTGTGCCACCGTGCTGTCCCGGTATTGTGGTGAGTTGTAGGGACTGGAGGAGATTTACAGAGATAAGAAAGGGAGAGTCCATTGAAGGATTTGAAGGCAAAGTTGACAATTGGGATATAGAGGCATTGCTTAACTGGGCAACAGTGCAAATGAAGGGTGAACAGACATATTGCTAATTAAGAAGCAGGCAGCAGAATTTGGATGAGCTTCAGTTGATGGATGGGGAAAGATGGAAGTCTAGCAGGATTGCATTGCAATAGTCAAGCCTAGAGGCAACCGAGGACAAACTTTTCTGCGGAGTCAAATGATGTAAAGAGATGGAAATAGATGGTCTCAGTAATGGTGTGAATATGTGGTTGGAAACATCCTTTGGGATCAAATGTGACACAAAGGTTATGAACATTGCCTGGGAGAGGGATGGAATTTGTGGTTGGGGAATAGAGTTTGTAGTGTGGATTGAAAAAAATAACTTTGGTTTTTCCAACATTTGGTTGGAGGAAATTCTGCTCATTCGGTACTAGATGTTGGATGAGCAGCCTGACAATTTAGAGAATCGTAGTGATGAGCTGGACGTTTTCAGATGAGCTCACCAAGGGGCAGTATATAGATGAGAAATTGAAGGGGGTCAAAAGGGAAGTCTTTGTGAGGCACCAGGATAACAATGTGGGAGCTGGAAGAGAAGCCATTGGAGATAATTCTCTGCCATGATTGGACAGATAAGAATGGCAACAGATGAGTACAGACCCACCCAGTTGAATGATGGAGGGAAGGCATTGGAGTAGGTTGGTGTGATCAACTATGTGAAAGTTTGCAGATGGGTTGAGAAGGATAAGGAGAGATAATGTACAACAGCCACAGTCGCATTTCTGTCTTTAATAAATATCGTTTGGATTCTGCGGCAGGGACAAAGCATGAAGGACAATTTTTGAACATGGAATTCGGAGAAAGGTGGGCACGGATTTAGGATTTTTGTGGGGTGAGGGAGGGGGGTGATATAAGAAAGGGATCAGAGATGGCTTTATCTGTGATTGACATAATGGTAGTAGTGAGGCCATTTGAGGTCACAAGGCCATGGGGGTTGTTGTAAATATTTGTGGAGGTTTACGTGGAGGGAGGGTTTAGAGAAGGATAGGAAGAGGATGAGTTGAGATGGAGGTTCAAATGACTGAGAATGAGAAGTTTCTCACTGTAGAGGCTGAGGAAGGAAAGTCGTGACAATGTTCAGGTGAGAAAAAGGATTTTAAAGAAGAGCAAAAGAGTGGAACAAAGTGAAATGCTCAAAGACTAAGGAGCCAGAGCAGTAAAGGGACAAGATCAAAATCTAATTACACGGTAAGAGCCACAATAACACTGTGGGGGTTTGGGCAGGACAAGTGCTGGGAGGTGTAGCCAGGTGGGAGGGTTCATTGAGGGCAAAGGTGCCATCATCTCTCAGCCAGGTTCCTGTCATGGCCATAATGTTGATGCAACTATCCACAATAATTCACAAATGAATGGACTATCTGGTTGGAGATGTGGAGAGGAGCAGTGACAGCTGATTTGGTAGCATTCACAGGTCAGCGTTGGAGGCTTAGGGGCGAATGGGTGTGGATGAAAAAAAAGTTAGCTCCCAGCAGGCATTATTTCATATTATTTAAGATGTAGAATATAATACTTCCCACCCAGCATGCCTGTTGGGAGCTCATTTTCCAACAGAAGCATTTTCAGCACAGACCAGATAACATTGTTATCGATACGAGAGGCATAGCTCACAAAATAATTTAACATATTTGCAGCACATTTAACATTAAAAAATGACAAGGCAGTTCACAAAGTGTTGGAAGGAAAACAAATGCTGAGCTTGGAAACCAAGACCAAGGACAGGCTAAAGGAAGAAATGGATTTTTAAAGGAAAAAAAAGTGGAAAGGTAGAAGGTTTTAAAGAGCCAATTCAACAGTGGAGGACCTAGACTGGAAGCTTTGCCATGAATAGTGAAGTAAGGGAAGGTAGAATAAGAAAGGGCCAAAGTGGGGGATGGGTGCAGGATTAAGGGGGCTAGATTGCACAGATAGTGGGTGTAATTCTCCCATCTGGGACAAAGTCCTGTGGTGGTGGCAGAGTCGAGAAGTGTTTCCTTTTGCAGAGGCCGATGGGAAACCATGGCATATCTTCCAATCTTGACCTAATTAATTGTGCATCTGGGAGTTCAGCGCTATATTCCGTGGTGGGCCGGGCCCAATTGTATGCGTCCCGCCATCATATCTAGGTGTCATATTCAAAAGATGCCCAACATCGCTAAAGGAGGAAGATGGACCTCCTAAGAAAGAAGATGAACCTACTGAAAAAGAAGATGGATCTCCAGGAACAGGCTGAGGCTTGGAGATGACACTGAAGCTGGAAGCTCCTGCCACCTACTGCTGTGGTGTTCCAGGTTCGCTGGTGGCCTCCATCCCGAACTCTGGAGGCAGCGCCAGGCATTCTTCAAGTAAGTCCTGACTTCTGCATGCCATGTTGTTCCAGATCTGTTCTGGACCAATGTGATTTCCTGCTGGTGTCGCAGAGAATCAAGTGTGGAGGCAAGATTCCTGCCAGGCTTTCATTTGCATTCCATTAGCAGGATGCAAATCAGTTTCATACCAGCCATCAGTGAATTTTCCTTTCTGCCATGGTGAGCACCAGTGAAAGATCCCATCGGAAATTCATGCCGGCATAAAACCGATTTTGGGCCTCCTGCTGAATTCTCCTGCCCGCCATTGAACTGGCTGGTTGGGGCATGGGAGAATTCTGTGCAAAACTATGGAGGGATTTGAAAAAAGAAAGACTTGAAGTTGTTTTTAAAAAATATTGATATTGAGGCATATATATATATATATCACACAACCATACAAAAAAAAGCAAGCAGCCAAGAATACAAATAACCAAAAAAAGATATATAACACCCCACTGTCCCACCTCCCGCTCTCCACCTCCCCGACCTCCTTTATAAACCCCCCCCCCCCGGCTGACATCTTAACTATTTTAGAAATAGTCGATGAACGGCTGCCATCTTCAGGTAAACCCTTCCACAGACCCTCTCAAGGCAAATTTAATCTTTTCCAGACTGAGGAACTCTGTTAGGTCGCCCACCCAAACACCTGGTTTCAACGGCTCCAAGTCCCACCACTCCAATAAGATCTGTCCCCGGGCTACCAGGGAGGCAAAGGCCAAGACATCAGCCTCTCTTGCTCCTGGACTCCCGGGCCTTCTGACACTCAAAACATTCTGGACTCAGAACCATCTTCACCCTCGGGCAGGAGATACAAAAGTCTGAAGACACGCATGAACAGATTCAAAAACAACTTCTTCTCCGCTGTTACCAGACTCCTAAATGACCCTCTTATGGACTGATCTGATTCATACTACACTCCTGTATGCTTCACCTGATGATGGTGTCTATGTATTTACATAGTGTACCTTGTGTTGCTCTATTACGTATTTTCTTTTCATGCACTTAATGATCTGTTGAGCTGCACGCAGAAAAATACTTTTCACTGTTCCTCGGTACATGTGACAATAAACAAATCCAATCCAATCCAATCCAAGACCTCCGACATAACATCAGCAAACCCCCACCAGAATCCCTCCAGCTTTGGTCAGCCCAAAACATGTGGACATGCGCACAACCCACACCTATGCTCCACCCCTTCAAAAAACCTACTCATCCTGGCCACAGTCATATGTGCCCTGTGGACCACCTTAAACTGAATAAAGTCTTGCACAATAAGAGGACACGTTCACCCTCCTCAACGCCGCCTCCCACAACCCAGCCTCCCACAACCCAGCCTCCAACTCCCTACCCAGCTCTTCCTCCCACTTACGTTTCACTACCCCTATCGGGGCTCCCTCTCAATCCATTAGCGTTTTAAAGATTTCCGACATTCTGCCATCACCCACCCTGTTTTTGACACCACCTTGTCCTGCAGCCCCAGGGGTGGCAGGTAGGGAAAGGTTGGCACCTGCTTCTTAACAAAATCTCTCACCTGCAAATACCGGAACCCATTCCCGCTGGGAAGCTTAGACTCCTCCACCAACCCCTCCAAGCTCGAGCTGCCCCCAATAACTAGATCCGCAAACCGCTCAATCCCACCCGTCGCCACCCTGGAAACCCTCTGTCCAGACCCGTCGAACAAACCTATGATTCCCGCAGATCAGTGCCCAAACCGAGGCCCCCTCCAGCCTCAGGTGCTACCGCCACTGTCCCCACACCCTCGGGGCCTCCACCACTCCCGGGCTCATGGAGTATCTGGCTGGCAAGAACAGCAGAGGAGCCCTCAACAGTGCCTCTAAGCTCGAGTCCTTACAAGAGGCTGCCTCCATCTGCTCCTATACCGACTCCAACCCCAGTACTCACTTCCTAACCATGGCTATATTCACCGCGCAATAATAATTCATCAAGTTTGGAAGAGCCAACCCGCACTCCCCTCGTCCCTACTCAAGCAGCACCTTCTTGATCCACAGGGCTTTTCCCGCCCAGACAAACCCAAAATCAGTCCATTAACCCTCCTGAAAAAAGCCTTTTGGGATAAAGATTACCAGATTCTGGAACAGAAATAAGAACCTTGGGAGAACCGTCATCTTCACCGACTGCACCCGCCCTGCCAACGACAGTGGGAGCATATCCCACCTCCTGAAATCCCCTTAATTTGCTCCACGCAATTCAGCTTGTGTAACTGCTCGCACCCCTGCGCCACCTGAATGCCCAAAAACCTGAAGCTTTCCCCACTATTCTAACGGTAACTCCCTCAATCTCCTCTCCTGCCCCCTTGCTTGGATCGGGAAAACCTTACTCTTCCCCCAATTGAATTCGTGCCCCGTGAACCCTGTGCCGCAGGAAAAGTTTCTTGTTCCAACAGCTCCTTTCACCTATAACCACTTCTGGTGCACGAATCCATCCACAGGTGAAATATACTCTCCTTCCACCACTCCTGCACCTTTTTCCAACAAAACATCTGCCTGTTAATCGGGAAAAAGGACCAAAAGAAACGCCACAACTGGGAGCTGCTGAATGTGTGACCACTCATACCATGGCTGCCACTGGAAGTGAAAGACTTGAAGTTATATCGCACGTTTTGTGTTACTCAAAATATTTTATAGGTCAATAATACTTTTGAAGTGTAGCATAATGTCAGAAATGCAGCAGTCAATTTGCACAAAGCAAGCTCCCACAAGCAATGACCAGATAATCTGTTTTGTGATGTTGATTAAAGGATGCACAGTGGCCAGAACATCAGAGGTAACCACTTGATTATCTTAACCGTAAAATGCAGATAGGATCTTGGCTTAATGGTTCATCTGAAAGATAGCACTTCCAACAGTGCAGCACTCCCTGTGTACTGAACTGGAGTGTATGCTCAAATTTCTGAAGTGGGGCTTTGATCCACAATCTCTTGACTCAGAGCTGAGCCGCAACTGATCCTTGAATGAGGATTCTAAGGCAAGGTAGGAGACCATCAAAGAGAGCATTGAACTAATCAATTTTGGAATTGAGAAGGGTGTGGGTGTGAATGTGTAATTTTGAAGGGAGCTAAATAATGAGGGAGGATGTAAAGAATTATATGTTTTAAAACCAAAATGAATGGTTGGAACTGTTATGACACAGATCGGTGGAGAAAGTCATAGAAGTTTGAAGCATAGAAGGAAACCACTCAGCCATTGTGTTCTCATTGGCCAACAAGAAGCCTAATCCCAGTTTCTGGCTCTTTATCCATCCCGTTGTAGGTTGCGAAACCCCAAGTGGAGGGATTTGAAAAGAAAAAACAAAGACTTAAAGTTATATCACACTTTTTGCATTATCCCAAAATATTTATAGGCACTAAATACTTTTGAAGTGTAGTTAGTATCAAGTATTTTTTAACTTTTATGGCGGTTTCTGTCTGGACCACCACCCAATTCCCCTTGAATTCTCTCCATCTCTAACCATGAATTTATTCCCCCTGGAAATTGATCCATCAGCCAAGGGGAATAGCGCCTTCCTATCCAACTTATCTATACCCTCAGGCTAATGACACAAACTCTGTCGGTTGAGGCAAGCCAACATAACGGGCTACAAAGCAAAATCGAGTAGAATCTCTGGGAACTCATTGCATTGTATGCTTGTTTGAGCAGGAAGCCAACGAGCCGATGTCACCTGCCCCAATAGCCTGGGATACACCCATACCTACCGTCATAGTCTCAAGTTAGATCAACCTTCTCGAAAGCGAACTCATGGAAAGCAACGGGTCCTGACGGAATCCCTGGTTGTGCATTCAGATCCTGCGTGGAGCAACTGACGGATGTGTTCGTAGACATCTTTAACCTCTCGCTACTCTGCTCCGAGGTTCCCACCTGCTTCAAGAAGATCAATATCATACCAGTGTCAAAGAAGAACCAGACAATGTGCTTCAATGACTACCGACCGGTGGCCTTGACATCTATTATTATGAAGTGTTTTGAGAGGATATTCATGAGACACATCAACTGCAACCTTCCAGATTGCCTTGATCCACTGCAATTCGCCACAACCGGTCCACAGCAGATGCTAGCTCCCTGGCCCTACACTCATCCCTGGGCCATCTCGACAACAAGGACATCTACGTCAGACTCTTGTTCATTCATTACAGCTCCGCCTGCAACACCATAATCCCAGCCAAGCTCATATCCAAACTCCAAAAACTTGGACTCGGCTCCTCCCTCTGCAACTGGATCCTTGACTTCCTGACCCAAAGACCACAATCGGTAAGGATAAACAACACCTCCTCCACGATTTCCTCAACAGTGGGGCCCTGTAAGGCTGCGTACTTAGCCCCTTACTATACTCCCTTTACACACATGACTGTGTGGCAAAATTCAGCTTCAACTCCATCTACAAGTTTGCTGATTGCATGTAGTGGGTCGGATTCAAACAACACTAAATCAGAGTACAGGAGGGAGATAGAGAACTTAATGACATGGTGCAATAATAACAATCTCTTCCTCAATGTCAGCAAAGCTAAGACCATAAGACGATAAGACCATAAGACATAGGAGCAGAATTAGGCCACTGGGCCCATCGAGTCTTCTCCGCCATTCAATCATGGCTGATATTTTCTCATCCCCATTCTCCTGCCTTCTCCCCATAACCCCTGATCCCCTTATTAATCAAGAACCTATCTAACTCTGTCTTAAAGACACTTAATGATTTGGCTGCCACAGCCTTCTGCGGTAAATAGTTCCACAGATTCACCACCCTGTGGCTTAAGAAATTCCTCCTCATCTCAGTTTTAATGGATCGTCCCTTTAGTCTGAGATGGTGTCCTCTGGTTCTAGTTTTTTCTACAAGTAAAAACATCCTCTCCATGTCCACTCTATCCAGGCCTCACAGTATTCTGTAAGTTTCAATAAGATCCCCCCTCATCCTTCGAGTCTCAACTGTTCCTCATACGACAAGTTCTTAATTCCAGGGATAATTCTTGTAAGGAGTGGTCTTCGACTTCAGGAAGCGAAGTGTCGTCCACACCCCTCACAATGGTGCCGAGGTGGTGATGGTGGACAGCTTCAAATTCCTAGGTGTAAACATCACCAACAATCTGTCCTGGTCCACCCACATCGACGCCACGACCAAGAAAGCACAACAGCGCTTCCTGAGGAAATTCAGCATGTCCACTCTTTAGATGTACCATAGAAAGCAGCCTATCTGGCAGCATCACAGCTTGGTATGACAACTGCTTGGTCTAAGTCTGCAAGAAACTGCAGAGAGTCATGAACACAGCCAAGTCTATCATGCAGACTCACCTCCCAACCATTGACTCTGTGTACGCCTCCCGCTGCCTTGGGAAAGCGGGCAGCATAATTATAGACTCCCCTCACCCGGGTTATTCTCTCCCAACTTCTTCCATCGGGCAGAAGATACAGAAGTTTGAGAACACACATAAATAGATTCAAAAACAGCTTCTTTCCTGCTGTTACCAGTTGCCTGAATGACCCGCTTAGGGTCTGAACTGATCTTTTGGACTGAATTGATCTTCCTACGCATCTTCTCCACAGTTGTAGCACTATATACTGTATACTTCACCCTTGTCTATGTTTATGTACTTTCATTGTGTATCTTCATGTATTTATCATATGGTCTGTGTTTTCATGTATGGAGCGATCTGTTTGGGCTGGACGTAGAACAATACTTTTCACTGTACCGAGGTACACGTGACAATAAATCCAAGTCCAAATCTTGCACTCTATGCCTTGGCTAATAAAGGCTAATAGCTCGTATGCCCTCTTAAGCATCTTCATCGACATGTCGAACCACCTTCAGAAATCTGTGCACTGCGAGCCTGAGATCCCTATAATATGCGTATCCTATAATTTATTGTGTATAGTTTTGCTTTGTTTGCTCTTCCCCAAATCCTCAGTTCTGTCATCCATTTTAATCCATCTCGCTCTTCGAAAGCTGCAGGGGTGCAGCCGGTCTTGATTGTCCCAGCACTCTTTCTGATGGTGAATTTGACATTGAGAGAGAGAGAGAGGGAGAGACAAGGTTGAGTTTTGGTCGAGTCCGCCCCACCTTCGCAGTGAACATCTTGCAGGAGGAGGGGAAAGGCGCTGATTGACAGACGTATTGGCCAATCAGAGCTGGAATCGTGAGAGGTAACCTTGGAGATATCCGGTTTGGCCAATGAGAGTAGGGTTGGGAGGAGGGGTAACAGTGAGGGAAGAGCCGAGCGGAGCCAGTGAGTAAGAGAGGAAAGTGCCTGCTAGGCCGGCAGCCAGGGCCATGGTGTCGTCGATCATCTCCAGGACTGTGGTGTAAGTGAGAACGACTGAGGCCCCGGCGCCGGGGGAACGCGGCCTTGTCAGCGCCGCAAAGAGCGGGAGGCCATGGGGCCGTCGTGACAGCGTCAACCAGCCCGCTGGGGTGCTGGTGGGGGCTCTTGGCCACCTGTGAAAGGCCCCGAGTTGTTGAGGGAGGGAAGAGGAGCAGTCACCCCGAGTCTGAAAGCCCGGCCCTCCGCCTGAAGGCAGGCCGCTCGGCTGGAAAATGAACAAACTTCCTGGGGAAGATGTTAAATGTGTTCACTTATACTCTGGGGTTTTTAAATGTGTCTGAATTCCGGGCATTCCCAATCAGTGACTTGTTCACGGGCTGACTGGCTGCTGGAGTCACATCTCAGCCGAGCAACAGAGCCAAACTTGGATAGTTGTG
This sequence comes from Scyliorhinus canicula, assembly GCF_902713615.1. Classification (NCBI taxonomy): domain Eukaryota; kingdom Metazoa; phylum Chordata; class Chondrichthyes; order Carcharhiniformes; family Scyliorhinidae; genus Scyliorhinus; species Scyliorhinus canicula. The sequence continues at coordinate 73,608,994 of NC_052161.1, forward strand.
CAGCGTCGGCCATTCAAAATGGCTTTGTTTTCCTTCCAGGCCACTTAATTAATTGCGTTACACCTTTGGTATCCTGCAATGGGATGTGCAAGGTGTTTTTGTCTTTTAAAGAAAAATCCAATTGCGACTTGACTACTTCGTCTTCAAAAAATAAGTAATTGGAACCGAGCAGTAATTTGAGTCCCAAATTAGGACTCATTAGTGGGGTTGGAGAAAAAGGCATGCCAGTTTTGAATATTGTTTACTGAATTTTCCCATTTAACTTTGCAACGCCGATTTATTCCTGCCTGTCCTCTTCCGGGCGTGTTAACAAAAACAGAAAATACTGGATAATGTCAGCGGGCCTGACAGCATCTTTGGAGAGAGAAGGGAGCTAACGTTTTGAGTTTGGGTGACTCTTTGTCAAAGATTTTCAGATTCCGGCATCCGCAGTAATTTGTTTTTCTTAATGATAACTTCAACTGTGTGGCTTTCCCTCCTGGCAATAACTGCAATAATGGCCCTGAGCTTCTATCTTTTTCATATTAACCCTGTGTGAACTACACCTGTGCCGTTTTCACCATACTGCCTGAGAGTTTTATGGATTAAATATTTCAAACAGTGCCTGGGCTCTATTGGCTATCATAGGCTGGTTTAGCACAGTGGGCCAAACAGCTGGCTTGTACTGCAGAACAATGCCTGGGTTCAATTCCTGTACTGGCCTCCCCGAATAGGTGCTGGAATGTGGTGACTAGGGGCTTTTCACAGTAACTTCATTGAAACCTACTTGTGACAATAAGTGATTATTATTATGGAAAATAAATTAGCTATATGATGGCAGTATCTCACGTACTTCAGAGTCACAAGAAATTGTTTGGACCCAGAGATCAAGATAATTTGATTCTGTTGTGGACAGGCTGTCAGTGTAGGTCTGTAAGTACAGGGATACTGGGTCAGTTGGACTTGATTTGAGAGAAGATGCAAACAATAGAGTTTTTTAAGTGAAGGGTGTGAGCGTTCAAATAATTGAGGCTGGAGGTGCCAAAGCTTGGTTCAAATTGCAGCAGTGGATGGACCTAAATAGTGATGGAAGTAGGTGATGTGAGAATTAATGTGATGGCTGGTGGTCTTTACCTTCGTGCTGGAAAGTATATTGAGTTAAAAGCTCAGTTCAGCTGAGTGCTGGGTGAAGGGCATAAACCATGATAAAGATGCAGAGTTTTTGGTGGGGGCTGACATTACTGTTTTGGTACGTGAAGATAAATAGCATTCGCCTGAAAAATGTAATAAAGTAATTGTTTGTGACAAATGTAATGTGTAATAAAATTAAAATAATGAGCAAAAAGGTGACATGGTGGTGCAATCGTTCGCACTGCTGCCTCACTGCGCTGAGGACCTGGATTCGATCCTGGCCCAGGGTCACTGTCCGCGTGGAGATTGCACCTTCTCCCTGGGTCTGTATGGGTCTCACCCACACAACCCAAAGATGTGCGGGGAAGGTGGATTGGCTGAGGTAAATTGCTCCTAAATTGGAAAAAAAATTGGATACTCCAAATTTATTTAATGAGTAAAAAAGATAATTCACAAAATAAGCAGAAGTGAGATGAGAATGCATTGTTTAGAGTGGTGAAGGGCAGCATGGTGGCGCAGTGGGTTAGCCCTGCTGTCTCACGGCACCGAGGTCCCAGGTTCGATCCTGGCTCTGGGTCACTATCTGTGTGGAGTTTGCACATTCTCCTCGTGTTTGCGTGGGTTTCACCCCCATAACCTAAAGATATGCAAGGTAGGTGGATTGAACCTGTGAAATTGCCCCTTAATTGGAAAAAATTAATTGGGTGCGCTAAATTTATTTTTTAAAAAAGTGGTGGAAACAGTTTTTTAATATTTCTCGGTAGGGAATTAGATAAATACCTGAAGGAGAAAACATTGCAGAGCTTCAGAGAAAGGACAGGGTAGCGGGACTAATTAATAACCCCTTCAAATAGTTAGGGCAGCACGAATGCCCAAATGGCCTCCTGTGCTGTATCATTACACAAAATCAGTATGATTGCTATCTTGAACCATTACAATGTAATTGCTTTCTTCCTTATTTTCTCCCATATTTGTGTTCCAACTTGGGAACCTCGTTCTTGCATGCCAAGACTTCATTTGACCATTGGACGATGAAATACTGCGCAACTGAGCCCAGTTCTGCCCCTAACTAGTATTTATTTTGTTGGTGTGTACTGCTCAGACACCATTTAAGAGCTCGTGGAAGTTAATAGAAATCTTTATTCACTTTGCTGAACTATGTTAATATTTACAGTTGGGCGTTACAGCTTTATACTGCTGACCTAAGCTGCCTTACATCATCAGCGGGGGTATTGTACTCAGTCCCAGGTTAACCCTTAGAGAGATAATGCTGGAAAATCTCAACAGGTCTGGCAGCATCTGTCGGGAGAGAAAAGGGCTAACATTTTGAGTCCAGATGACCCTCTGTCAAAGCAAAAAGGCATGTTCTGTGCTGTACTGTTCTATGTTCTATGTTCTAAAATGCTCTTAAATGTCCCAGATCCTTCTATTACAGTATTCACGCAAAGATTCTTTCTAGCATTCATAGAATTTGACAAAATGAAGTGTGGAATAGGATCACAGAATTTGACTGAACAGAAGGTGGTTATTTGCCTCCTGATACGTGCTGGGTTTCTAAATGCCCCCTACCTGTTCAACATCTTTTTGAATGCAGTTTTCAAGCACTTAACACTTAATAATGTGTCATGTTAGAGTGCCTTTAAGAAATGGATGTTTAAGCAATGTACCTTTAAGAAATGCAGTGATGTCAGAGTGTGGGTGGAGCTGGGCTTTTAGCTCAGCCATTTTGAAGTTTAGTTTCAGTTTGAGAGAGCAGCTGAAAAGTGTCTGGCTGGTTTGCTGAGAGCTGCATGAAGAAAAAGAGCTTGGGTGTGTCTGTTTGCAGTGAGCTGGATCTGTGGTGATCTCTGCCAGGAAAGACTATCTCTGAATCATTTGGGTGATTTAAACACATAATAGTAATGTCTTTAATCTGATGTGTTTCTGTTTAAAGGTGTTAAGTCTTTTGGAGGTTTGAAGGAACATTTTGAGGGATTATTTAGTGTTGTATTATTTTCGGGGTTATCTTTGAAGTAAGGGGTGGTAAGCGATCCAATGTTTATTTTAAAAGGTTAAGTTGAATTCACGGAATAAACATTGTTTTGTGTTTAAAAACCCCTGTGTCCATAATTGTAATACCACACCTGGAGACCAAGCCGTGTGCTTGAAAAGCAACAATACATTAAAGGGAGAGGTTGGTTGAATTCCATGATACATTTTGGGGTTCTGAAAATGCTGCTCTCATAACAAATTATTATGGATGCTGCCTCCACTGTTGCCTCTGGCAGGCCATTCCATCGTTTTGAATAATCCTCTTAATACATATAGTAAGGAAGTCTCCAAATGTCCTCCCTCATTGGCCTGGATTTTGCAGTCCGTAACAGAATGATATCACTTGTCATTGACCTTGAAGAAAGCTGGCCAAAAAAAATCTTGTTCTCGTGTGGATATCCCCTTTATTGGGCATCAGGCAACAATCATGTCAGCGAGCATGGTAAGTACTCCATCATGATGAAGTCTCCTGAAACAACAAGCTAGCAAGTGCAATGCACTGATTAATCGTTTTTAAATTATTTTAGACACTGAATGATTCGGACATGTAGATGAAACTAAGGTGGAAGCTGAAATCTACAAGTCAGATCATAGTTTAATTTTTTTTATCAGATTGGAGAAATTTGACATTGAACAATTTAATTTTTCAGGGCAATAAATGTTTCTCAGCAGGAGTTATGCGTTTAGAATGCCAAAAAAAACCTAGCCTTCATTCAACGATCTGTAACTTTTTTGAGGTTTTTGCAGTGAACGAAGAGCACAGTTCTCATGTCAGATGTTGATTCATCCTCCCCAATCTAGATTCTTCAGTTCCCGCCTAATATTATAATTTGCCTTCCCCCAATTTAGCACATTCACCCGAGGACCACTCTTATTCTTGTCCACCAGCACTTTAAAACTTATTGAATTATTAATTCTCACATCACCTACTTCCATCACTATTTCAGTCCATCCACTGCTGCAACTTGAACCAACCTTTGGCACCTCAGTGATTTCTACTTGAGCAATATGTCAGAAGGTGAAAGCATTGAGGGAGAACTAGGGAATAGGGCCAGTATGGCTCTGAGGAAGAGCAGACAGGGAGATGTTGCTGAAAACAGTGGGTCTGGTGGCCGGAAGTGCATATGTTTTAATGCAAGAAGTATTACGGGTAAGGCAGATGAACTTGGATTAGTACTTGGAACAATGATGTTGTTGCCATTACAGAGACCTGGTTGAGGGAAGGACAGGATTGGCAGCTAAACGTTCCAGGATTTAGATGTTTCAGGCGGGATAGAGGGGGATGTAAAAGGGGTGGCGGAGTTGCGCTACTAGTGAGGGAGAATATCACAGCTGTACTACAGGAGGACACCTCAGAGAGGCTATATGGGTAGAGATCAGGAATAAGAAGGGTGCAGTCACAATGTTGGAGGTTTACTACAGGCCTCCCAACAGCCAGTGTGAGATAGAGGAGGAGATAGGTAGAGTAAAAACAACAGGGTTGTTGTGATGGGAGACTTCAACTTCCCCAATATTGACTGGGACTCACTTAGTGCTGGGGGGGCTGGATGGGGCAGAGTTTGTTAGGAGCATCCAGGAGGGCTTCTGAAAACAATATGTAGACAGTCCAACTAGGGAAGGGGCTGTACTGGACCTGGTATTGGGGAATAAGCCTGGCCAGGTGGTGGAAGTTTCAGTCGGGGAGCATTTCGGGAACAGTGACCATAATTCAGTAAGTTTTAAAGTGCTGGTGGACAAGAATAAGAGTGGTCCTCGGGTGAATGTGCTAAATTGGGGGAAGGCTAATTATAATAATATTAGGCGGGAATGGAAGAACCTAGATTGGGGGAGGATGTTTGAGGGTAAATCAACATCTGACATGTGGGAGGCTTTCAAATGTCAGTTGAAAGGAATTCACGACTGGCATGTTCCTGTGCGGAAGAAGGATAAATACGGCAAATTTCAGGAACCTTGGATAACGAGAGATATTGTAGGCCTCGTCAAAAAGAAAAAGGAGGATTTGTCAGGGCCAGAAGGCTGGGAACAGCCAAAGCCTGTGTGGAATATAAGGAACGTAGGAAGGAACTTAACCAAGGAATCAGGAGGGCTCGAAGATGTCACGAAAAAGTCATTGGCAAACAGGGTTAAGGAAAATCCCAAGGCTTTTTACACAAACATAAAAAGCAAGAGGGTAGCCAGGGGAAGGGTTGGCCCACTGAAGGATAGGCAAGGGAATCTCTGTGTGGAGCCAGAGGAAATGGGTGAGGTACTAAATGAATACTTTGCATCAGTATTCACCAAAGAGAAGGAATTGGTGGATGTTGAGTCTGGAGAAGGGCGTGTAGATAGCCTGGGTCACATTGAGATCCAAAAAGACGAGGTGTTGGGTGTCTTGAAAAATATTAAGGTAGATAAGTCCCCATTGCCGGATGGGATCTACACCAGAATACTGAATGAGAGGAAATTGCTGAGGCATTGACAAAAATCTTTGGATTCTCACTGTCTTAAGGTGATGTCCCGGAGGACTGGAGAATAGCCAATGTTTTCCTTTATTTTTAAAAATAAATTTAGATTACCCAATTAATTTTTTCCAGTTCAGGGGCAATTTAGCGTGGTCAATTCACCTAGCCTGCACATCTTTGGCCACGCAAACACAGGGAGAATGTGCAAACTCCATACGGACAGTGACCACTCCACACGGACAGTGACCCAGAGCCGGAATCGAACCTGGGACCTTGGCGCCGTGAGGCAGCAGTGCTACTCACTGCGCCACTGTGCTGCCCCGTTGTTCCTTTATTTAAAAAAGGTAGCAAGGATAATCCAGGGAACTACAGGCCGGTGAGCCTTGCGTCAGTGGTAGGGAAATTACTGGAGAGAATTCTTCGAGACAGGATCTACTCCCATTTGGAAGCAAATGGAGGTATTAGTCAGAGGCAGCATGGTTTTGTGAAGGGCAGGCCGTGTCTCACTAACTTGACAGAGGTTTTTGAAGAGATAACAAAGATGATTGATGCAGGTAGGGAAGTGGATGTTGTCTATATGGACTTCAGTAAGGCCTTTGGCAAGGTCCCTCATGGTAGACTGGTACAAAAGGTGAAGTCACACGGGATCAGGGGTGAGTTGGCAAGGTGGATACAGAACTGGCTGGGTCATAGAAGGCAGAGAGTAGCAATGGAAGGGTGCTTTTCTGATTGGCGGGCTGTGACTAGTGGTGTTCTGCAGGGATCCGTGCTGGGACCTTTGCTGTTCATGGTACATATAAATGATTTGGAGGAAAATGTAACTGGTCTGATTAGTCAGTTTGCAAACAACACAAAAGTAGGTGGAATTGCGGATAGCGATGAGGGCTGTCAGAGGATACAGCAGGATTTAGATCGTTTGGAGACTTGGGCGGAGAGATGGCAGATGGAGTTTAATCCGGACAAATATGACGTAATGCATTTTGGAAGGTCTAATGCAGGTAGGGAATATACAGTGAATGGTAGAACTCTCGAGTATTGATAGTCAGAGAGATCTAGGTCTACAAGTCCACAGGTCATTGAGAGGGGCAACACAGGTGGAGAAGGTAGTCAAGAAGGCATACGGCATACTTGCCTTCATTGGCTGGGGCATTGAGTATAAGAATTGGCAAGTCCTGTTGCAGCTGTACAGAACCTTAGTTAGGCCACACTTGGAGAATAGTGTTCAATTCTGGTAGCCACACTACCAGAAGGATGTGGAGGCTTTAGAGAGGATGCAGTAGAGATTTACCAGGATGTTGCCTGGTATAGAGGGCATTGGCTTTGAGGAGCAGTTAAATAAACACGGTTTGTTCTCACTGGAACGACGGAGGGGAGGGGTGACCTGATAGAGGTCTACAAAATTATGAGGGGCATAAACAGAGTTGATAGTCAGAGGCTTTTCCCCAGGGTAGAGGGGTCAATTACTAGGGGGCATAGGTTTAAGGTGCGAGGGGCAAAGTTTAGAGGAGATGTACGAGGCAAATGTTTTACAGAGGCAGTGGGTGCCTGGAACTCACTGCCGGAGGAGGTGGTAGAAGCAGGGATGATAGTGACGTTTAAGGGGCATCTTGACAAATACATGAATAGGATGGGAATAAAGGGATACGGACCCCTGAAGTGTAGAAGGTTTTAGTTTAGACGGGCAGCATGGTCGGCACGGGCTTGGAGGGCCGAAGGGCCTGTTCCTGTGCTGTACTTTTCTTTGTTCTTTGTTAATAGCCGACTGATGGCTTCAGCGGTTTGCACTGCAGGGAAAAGTTTAGAATCACAGAGCAACTTTATTAAATATAAATTTAGAGTACCAAATTCTTTTCTTCCCAATTAAGGGGCAAATTAGCACGGCCAATTCATCTACCCCGCACATTTTTTTTGGGATCACAGAGCAACTTTGAATTTCCATGTTTTTTTTAGGAAGTATTTTATTGAAGCATTTGTAATTTTCACAGTTTAACACATTAACATTTCTTAAGCAAAAGTATGGGCCGACATACGCAAAAAAACGAAAGAAACAATGTCCCTACTGCCCACGCGCTATTCCCTAATTACCTGTATATGGAGTTCCCTGTCCTTATCTAACACTGCCATGCCTCCTATTCTCTCCCTCTCCCTCTCCCTCTCCCTCTCCCCCTCGACCTCGACCTCGACCTCGACCTCGACCTCGACCTCGACCTCGACCTCGACCTCGACCTCGACCTCGACCTCGACCTCGACCACCTCGACCTCGACCACCTCGACCTCGACCTCTACCTCCACCACCTCGACCTCCACCACCTCGACCTCGACCTCGACCTCCACCACCTCGACCTCCTCCTCGGACATGCCCAGAACATATGAACATGTTTAGCCGGGCTACCCCCACACCGCCCTCATCTGTCCTCCACCTTGTCAAAGAACCTGCTCATCCGGGCTGCCACCATGTGTGCCCTGTGGATTAGGCGAAGTCTGTCGCAGGATGAGGGTGAATTAACTCTCCAAGGCTTTTCCCACTTTTCCATTTCCAGCTCTCCTCCCAGCTCCTCTTCCCACTTCCACGCCACCACCCTGATCGGGGCCCCCTCCCACTCCATCGCTCTCAGCCAGGGCGAACAGTAATGGGGAGAGCGGGCTTCCCTGCCTTGTCCCTCTCCCGAGATTAAAATATTCTGACTGAGTTCAGTTGGTTCTCGCATTTGCCACCGGAGCCTGATACAACAGTCGGACCCAGTCCACAATCCCTGCCCAAACCCAAACCTGCCGAAAATATCCCATAAGTATATCCGCTCCATCTGGTTGAAAGCCTTCTTCGTGCCCATAACTGCTACCACCTCAGCCTCACGCCCCTCAGCTGGCATAATTCTAACATTAAGAAGCCATCTAATATTGGACGTCAGGTGCCTGCCCTTCACAAATCCCATCTGATCCTCGCCTATTACCTCCGGGACACAGTCTTCTATTCTGGTGGCCAAGATCTTTGCCAGTAATTTAGCATCTATATTAGGGAAATTGGTCTGTACGATCCACAACTCTCCGTGTCCTTGTCTAGCTTCAGGATGAGAGATTGGTGACTGTGATAGCGTTTGGGAAAGCACTCCCAACTCCTTGGATTGATTGAAAGCCTTAACTAACAGCGGTCCCACTAGCCCTGGAAACCTTTAGAAAATTCTACTGGGAATCCATCAGGTCCCCGGGGTCTTACCTGACGAGCCCAGTTGGGCCCCCCAAGACTTCCACCAGCTCCTCATCTACCTTCGGGACCTCTAGCCTCTCCAGGAATTGGTTCAATTCCTCCTCCCCAGCTAACAATGTTTTGCCCAGTACAAAAAAAACGATCCTTGAGTATGCCTTGTGCACATGAGAGCAGAATGAATATTCCTTGCTCCTTGGCCTCTCAAATCTCCACGGATCAGCACCCTCAATGTGCTCCATGAATCCCCGCAGCTCTTTCGCCATTGCTGATACTTTCCCCAACTGAGAACTTGACTAGTCCATTCTCGGATCCAAGGCCGTGTTAAAATCACCCCATTACCAACCGGTGCAAGTCGAGGTCCGGGATTTTCCCCAGCATCTTCCTAAGGGCAGCACGGTAGCATAGTGGTTAGCACAATTGCTTCACAGCTCCAGGGTCCCAGGTTCGATTCCGGCTTGGGTCATTGTCTGTGCGGAGTCTGCACATCCTCCCCGTGTGTGCGTGGGTTTCCTCCGTGTGCTCCGGTTTGCTCCCACGGTCCAAAGATGTGCAGGTTAGGTGGATTGGCCATGATAAATTGCCCTTAGAGTTCAAAATTGCCCTTAGTGGGGCATATATATTTACCAACACCACTGCCATTCCCTCCTGTTTTCTGCTAACCATAATAAATCTGCCTCCCGAGTCTGTCTGTCTCTTTTTTCCCCACGTCAAACGCCACCCTTCTGTTAATCAGGATGGACCCCCCCCCCCCCCCCCGCCCCCCCATTGTTTGCGGTGGGGGGGTGCTCTTGTCCCCCTCCTGTCGATCAGCCATGACCTTTCCTCGGCCGGCCATTAGCCCATGGTCCGCACTTCCCCAGATCTGCCCCTTGGCGGCAACTGCCATCTAGTCTCCATCTCCAGCCTCCTGGAAGTCCCCTAATCGTCAGCAGTCCCCCACCCCCGTCACTTTTCAGCCCCCCCCCCCACTTCGCCCCTGTAAACCAGCCTCTCGCACCCCTGATGCCTAAAAGTCTACCAGCTGCTGGATCTTTACCCCCCCAACTCTTAACACAAGTTTTCAAAACAATAGCACCAAGCACAGCAAGCAAACAAACCATCCACTTAAGATCTAGACCCTACCCCTCCCCCTTTATCTTCTCAATCCCATCACCTTGAAACAGTGCCCCAAACAATGGAAGTGAAAACAAACAGGATAAATGGAAAGACAGAAAAAATTATGCATGCAAAAACTCAGACAGATGCCTTTCCCTCCTAAAACATCTCAATTTGAGAACTTTTATTCACCCCACCCCTCCATTTTTTTCTTTTTTTGCAAACAAATGGTACATACACTAAAAGGTCAAAGTTAGATAACTCTGAGAAATCCTTCTCTTCCCGGTCATCGCAACTCAAGTTACAGTGCATCACTTTGATTTAAATCGCTACTGACCAATTTTTTCGACCTCTGAGAAGTTCCCCTGGCACTGATGGGAGAATGCGGAGGACCTGGCCCGGATGGTGGACTCGATCAAGGCGGTGGTTGACCGCGTGGAGGTGAAACTGGCGGCCCAGGGTCAGGCAATCCAGAGGTTGGAGGAGCTGGCGGGGGAGCACGAGGACAGTCCACCTCGATGGCAGTTTGGGATGTTGCGTGACCAGCAGAAGAGCTGGAAAAGGTGGAGTACCTGGAAAATCGTTCTGAGGCATAACATTCGGATCGCGGGTCTGCCGGAGGGAATCGAAGGATCGGCCGCTGGTGCGTATGTGGGGAAGATGTTGGAGAAGCTGCTTGGGGAACGTGCGTTTGATCGACTGCTGGGGGTGGATCCAGCCCACAGGGCACTGATGTGCAAGCCACAGGGAGGTGAGCTGCCGAGGGTGATGGTAGTGCAATTACATTGGTTCCTGAACAAGGAACATATACGAGGTGGGCTAGGCAGACGAGGCGATGTACGTGGGAAGATGTCGAGATCCGGGTGTATCAGGACCTGGGAGCAGAACTTGCAAAAGGAGGGCGAACTTTAATACGGTCAAGTCGGCCCTCTACATAAAGGGCATAACGTCCGGACTATGTTTTGTAAAACTTTGGATCTGTGCCGTTTGGACATATTTCTGGGGTTTTTCTTGTTTCTTGGCAGGGTTTCTTTTTTGGTTTGGTTTGGGGTTAGTCTGGTATATAGTAATTTGTAAAGGAGGAGGGGTGGGCCTTTGTCCTCGGACCGTAGGAGGGATTGTTTGATTGTCTTCGATGGAAGGGCTAGTACACGGAAGCAAAGTGGGGGGGGGGGGGGGGGGGGGGGGGGTGGGGGGTGGGAGCTGAAGACCAATGTGGGGAGGGGGGGACTGAATGGGCCAGTCAAAAGGGCCCGTGCGTTCGCGCACTTGAGGCAATTGAAGGCGGACATGGCCATGTTGCTGGAGAGACATTTGAAGGTGAGGGATCAGATTAGGTTGAGGAAGTGATAGGTTGGGCTGGTGTTTCATTCGGGATTAGACTTTAAAACAAGAGGGGTGGCAATCCTGGTCAATAAGTGGGTGGCATTCGAGGTGGGGAACACTGAGGCGGACTTGAGGTGTAGATATGTTATGGCTAGTGGGAAATTGGAGAGAATGCCCGTGGTACTGGTAAATATATATGCCCCAAACTGGGATGATGTTGAGTTTGTCAGACGGGTGCTGGGGAAGATCCTGGACATGGATTCCTATCGACTGATTATGGGAGAGATTTCCGCATGGTCCTGGATTCGAGGCTGGATCGGTCGCGTTCCAGGTCTGGGAAGATATCAGCTATGGCAAAGGAGCTGCGGGGGTTAATGGAGCGGGGGGGGGGGGGGGGGGGGGGGGGGGGCAATCCGTGGCGATTTGGGGGTGTCAATCAGTGGCAATTTGGGAGGCCAAGGAGCAGTAAGGGGTTTTCATTCTCCTCCCATGTGCAGGAGATGTATTCCTGGATAGACTTCCTTGTGTTGGACAATGCTGCTGGCTGAGGTGGTGGATGCTGAATATCCAGAAATTGTGGTGCCAGACCCCACCCCGCACTGGGTAGACCTGCAAGTCAACAAAGGAAAGGCCCAGCGGCCATAACGGAGGTTAGACGTAGGACTGTTAGCGGAGGAGGAGGTGTGCGAGCAGGTGAGGGAGCCCATGCTGGGATATATAAAGATCAATGACACAGGTAAGGTTTCTGCAGGGGTGGTGTGGGAGGCCCTGAAGACGGTTATTAGGGGGGAATTAGGGGGCGAGAGAGATTGGGAAAGTAAAAGATACAGGGAGAAGTTGGTTTTTGATCCGGCATGGCTGAATGATGTGTTTCCGGAGTTCTACAGTAGATTATATAAATCGGAACCCTACAGTAGATTATATAAATCGGAACCCCCAGCTGGGAGGAGGGTATGATGTGATTCCTGGGTGTGGGGGGGGGGGGGGGGGGGGGGGGGGGGGGGGGGGGGGGCTTGAGTTCCCAAAGATAGATGAGGTGTTGGTGGAGGGTTTGGGAGCCCCAATTGGGCTTGGGGAGGTTACAGACGAGTTGGGGGCGATGCAATCGGCTAAGGCCCCGGGACCCTGACGGATACCTGGTTGAGTTTTATATAAAGTTTTCTAGGTTGCTGGGGCCGCTTCTAATGAGTCAAAGGGGCTGGGGGTGCTCGTCCCAATGTTATCGCAGGCATCCATCTCCCTTATTTTGAAGCGGGATAAGGATCTGGAGAGTTGTGGGTCATATGGGCTGATCTCCCTGTTGAATGTCGCTGCTAAATTGCTGACGAATATCTTGGCCATGCGTATAGAGGATTGTGTTCCCGAGGTATTAGGGGAGGACCAGGTGGGATTTGTGAAGGGACGACACCTGACGTCCAATATTAGACGGCTCCTAAATGTGATGATAATGCCTGTGGAGGGGCACGAGGTCGAGGTGGTGGTGGCCATCAATGCAGAGAAGGCCTTTGATCGGGTGGAGTGGAGGTACTTGTGGGATGTCCTGTGAATGTTTGGGTTGGGGCAGGGATTCGTGGATCTGGTTGCTGTAGCAGGCACCGGTGGCGAATTATAAGGATCAAACGGGTCCGATCAGAGTATTTTAGTCTGTACAGGGGGACAAGACAGGGGTCCCACTCTCCCCACTACTGTTTTCCCTGGCCATCGAGCCTTTGGCAATGGCGCTGAGGATATTGAACATTTGGCGGGGATAGTGAAGGGGGTTGAATATTGGGTCATCTTGCCCCAGTCACGTGCCACTTGTATCCCTAAATACCTAAAACTTTCCCCAACCATCCTAAACGGTAGCTCCCTCAGCCTGTTCTCCTGACCCTTTGCCTGCACCACAAACATCTCGCTTTTTGCCATGTTCAACTTGTAGCCCCAAAACCGGCCAAATTCCCCATGGATCTCCATAATCCCGTCCATCCCTGCTGTTGGATCTGACACGTACAAAAGCAGGTCATCCGCGTGGAGCGAGACCGTGTGTTCTGTCGCACCGGCCCACTATCCCAGAGAACTTTTTGTAGAACCCCACTGGATACCCGTCCGCCCCCGGGGCTTTACCCGACTGCATGGCTTTTAGGCCCCCCATTACTACTTCAGCTCTAATCGGGGCCGCCAGCCCCTCTACCATCCCCCTGCCCACCTTTGGGAAGGTCAGCCCATCTAATGAGCGCCTCATCCCTTCTGGCCCCTTGGGGGTTTGAGGTATACAGCTTGCTGTAGAAGTCCCTGAATACCCTGTTCAAGCCTGCCGAGTCTCCAACCCGGTTGCCTGCCCTGTCCACTACCGTCCCTATTTTCCCTGGCCGCCTCCCTCTTCCTAAGTTGCAGTGCAAGCATTCTGCTGGCTTTCTCCCCATACTTGTACACCGCGCACCTGGCCTTTCCGAGCTGCTCTACGGCCTTCCCAGTGGATAGCGCCCCACCTCCGCCTGCAGACTCCGTTGTTCCTCAAGGAGCTCTGCCCTCAGGGACTCCGCATATTCCCTATCCGTCCGTATCATCTCCTGCACCTGTCTGTCCATCTCCGCCCTGTCCGTTCTGTCCCTATGGGCTCGGATTGAGATCAGTTCCCCTCTCATCACCACCTTCAGCGCCTCCCAGAGCACCGCTGCTGAGACTCTCCCTGCATCTTTGACCTGCAGGGAGTCCTGCATGCATTTCTCCACTCTCTCACACACACTCTCATCTGCCAACAATCCCACCTCTAACCTCCATTGTGGGCGCTAACTTTCTTTGCAGACCTGCAGGTCGACCCAATGTGGAGCATGGTCCGAAATAGTGATCGCCGAGTATTCTGTATTCCTCACCCCCTCCAAAATGTCCCTACTCATAATAAAGAAGTCAATACGAGAATAGACCTTGTGAACATGTGAATAGAACGAGAACCCCTTCCCCGTCGGCCAGCTGATTCTCCGGGTGTCTACTACCCCCCCATTTGTTCCATGAACCCTCTCAGTTCCGTTGCCATTGCCGGGACGCTGCCCTTTCTGGAGCACGACTGGTCCAGGTTGGGATTGGCGACTGTATTGAAGTCCCCACCCATAATCAACTTGTGTGAATCTAAGTTGGGGATTTTCCCCAGCAGCCTTTTGATGAAATCTACATCATCCCAGTTTGGAGCATAAACATTCACTAGGACCACCCTAACCCCCTCAAGCTTGCCCCGGACCATGAGAAATCTACCACCCCATCCGCAACTGTGCTGTCCGCCTCAAATTTAACCTGTTTGCTAATCATGATTGCGATCCCTCTGGTCTTAGCGTCAAGCCACGAATGGAAGACCTGGCTAACCCAGCCCTTCCGTAATCTAATCTGGTCCGCCACTTTCAAATGTGTCTCCTGCAGTAACATTACACCCGCCTTCAGAGCCTGTAAGTGCGCGAACACACGTGCCCTCTTGACCGGCCCGTTTAATCCTCTAACATGCCAGGTGATCAGCCTGGTTGGAGGGCACCCTGCCCCTCCTGTTCGAGCAATTGCTCTGGGACCGAAAAGGAGAGAAAACAAACAAAGAACAAAGCTCGCCCCACAATAGTGCATTTCAAACTGTGTAATGAGGTGGGCGCTACCGCCCACAACCCTCCCAACATTCCCAGAAAAATAGCAAAAAGAACCCGAACAGCCCCCCAGCACCCAATAACTTAAACATTAACTATAACTTTGGCTTTAACTTTCAAACAGGCAAACACAAGAACACCCCCAATTTTAAGTAAAAGAGCATGCCGAACGACATCGCTAACACGAAGGGCAATCCGCGAACAAATGCAAACATCCCTTAAAACACTCTAACTTGAGTCCATGGGTCATCAGTTCGGCACCAGTCCATGCCCCTTAGCGAAGTCCATCGCTTCCTCCGGGTCGTCAAAATAATGTCGCTGTTCCCGGTATGTGACCCAAAGCCGTGCCGGGAAAAGTAGCCTGAACTTGACCTTTTTAAACAGGATCTCTTTAATTTGTCTGTCGGCTGCCCTCCTTCTGGCCACCTCCTGGCTCAGATCCTGGTAGATGCACAGGACACTGTTGTTCCATGAGCAACTCTTTGTGCTCTTGGCCCACTGTAGACCCGCTCCTTGTCCACAAACCTATGGAACCTGACCACCATCGCCTGTGGGTTGCCCCCCCCCCCCCCCCCCCCCCCCCCCCCCCCCCCCCCCCCGTGGCTGCCTCGCCTGCACTCTGTGCCCTGTCTAGCTCCAATAGACACGGGAAGAAATCATCCCCCACCAGCTTCTGCAGCATGTCTGCCTCATACGCCGTGTCATCCACTCTCTCGGCCCCCTCCGGAAGCCCAATGATTCTCAGATTCTGCAGGCGAGACCTGTTTTCCAGGTCCTCCAGCCTGTCCATCAGCCTTGATTGTTGCTCCTTCAACTTTCTAATTTCTACGTCCGCTACCATTTGGAAATCCACCTGCTCATCCACTGTCTTATCCAGTGCCTGGACCTTCTTATCCTGAGCATCCAGCCTCTGGTCAAGTCGCTCCACCGCTTTCTGGAGCGGTTCCAAATTATCCCGCTTCAGTGCTGCAAAGCTCTCTTTTGTGACCTTCAGCATGTTGTCCAGTGCTGTCTGGACTGTCCGTTCCGTGGTCCGTTCGTCTGCTATCTTTCCTCCCACTTGAGCTTCCACGCCACCTTTGTTCAGCCCCTTCTTCGCCTGTTTTTGCTCCCTTCTGCTCCTTAAGTCCATACAACTCTGTATGGATTCAGATCTAGCCTGCTATTGTTTTTCACTCCAGCGCTCAAAAGTTCAAAAAAGTCAGGGGAAAAGGTCTTAAAGTCTGACCGGAGCGAGAGCCGCCAAATGTGTGACTTACTCCCTCACAGCTGCCACCGGAAGTCCGATGAGTAGGTTTCTCGAAGAGGTGGAGGACAGGTGCGGGGGAAGTCTGGCGAATCATGTACATATGTTTTGGGTGTGTCCAAAGCTGAGGGGATTTTGGCAGGGATTCTCAGATGTCATGTCAGAGGTCCTGGAAGGGAGGGTGACTCCAGAGTCCAGAGGTGGCAATATTTGGTCCGGGACCCCAGGGAGGCTGTTGCCTCCCTGGGGTCCCGGAGACAGATTTTGCTGGGATGGAGGGAGTCTCCCAAGTTGGGGGTGTGGGTCAGTGACATGGCATGGTGTCTCAGACTAGAGAAGATTAAGTTTGCCTGAAGGGGTTCAATTTAGGGGTTCGCTCGGAGGTGGTAGCCATTCGTCGACTTCTTTAAGGGAAAAGTGACTGTCAGCAGAAAGATGGTGGGGGCGGGGTGAAGGGGAGGCATGGAAGTGGAGAATAAGGGCAGGGAATTTAATGTTTGGGTAGCTAGGAGTTAGGGCGGGGGAAGTTAGATATGTTACTGTTGGGTTTTTGTGTGTGTCGGACCGCTCTGTTAAAATGTTACATTTTCTTAAAAAAAATACACATTGTCCTCCATGTGTAGTTAACACTTGTGGTCTTAACAAGGACAGCAGAAAAATCCATTATGCTATCTATTATGGGCCAGGGTTTAGAGAACACCCAAGTATATCAGGGAGTTCACCTGACTCACAACTTTTAATAGATTTTGGTTATGGGGAACGCAAGGGCTCTGTTTATTCTCTGAATTCAGGTAATATTTTATAAACACAGTAAACATTTAGTTTGCACTGAGTGCTGAATTTGGGTGTATTTGAGTGTGAAAGTGAGAGTTTGGTGACTGAGGGATATTAAGGCTTCATTTTTATCTAAAGTCTAGTCTTTATTTTATTTAGTTCATTAACTTAAAAGTTGCTGTTTGGGTTTAGAAGAAGGTGAGTTTTCAATCACCTTTAAACAGGTGCTATTTGCAGCTGGAGCTTGTTAATTGGATTAAGCCAGTTTTCAGAGGCGAGAGTCACAGTATAAAGGTGAGCCAGCTTGCAGTGTGCACTGAGTGCTGAATTTGGGTGCATTTGTGTGCTATCCTGAGTTTGTTGACTGAGGGAGTTAGGTGAGGAGGGAGCAAGGTGCTCCTTTGGAGCGAGAAGGGAGCTGGAAGTTTACAGAGAGTACAGCTGACTGGGAGCAGAGTTGGAGGGCGGAGTTCCAGTTGGTCCACAGGGCAATTTACATTCTGTAAGGTAAGAGTTGTTTTTTTTTAAATAAAAAAAAAATGTATTTTTTGTTTGTTTTGTTTTTTAGGGGCAGCAAGCTATCGGGCTTTAATTTTGCAGAATCACCAATTTTCGAGGGTTCACTTGGGAGAGTCGCAGTATATATATATTTTTAAAGGGCCTAGCGGGGGCATAATCTTTTTTTTCCCCCTTTAAATCTCTTTGTGAATTCAGATCAGAGGGGATGGAGGCGAGGGCAGTTGCATGCTCCTCCTGTAGGATATGGGTGGTGAGGGATACCACCGGTGTCCCCGCTGACTATACCTGCGGGAAGTGCACCCAACTCCAGCTCCTCGGAGACCACGTCGGGGAACTGGAGCTGGATGAATTTGGGATCATCCGGGAGGCAGAGAGGGTAAGAGTTACAGGATGGTAGCCACACCCAAGGTACAGGACAAGAGTAGCTGGTTTATAGTCGGGGGAAGAAAAACAAATGGGCAGACAGTGCAGGGAACCCTCATGGCCGTTCTTCTTCAAAACAAGTATACCGTTTTGGATGCTGTTAGGGGGAGGGGAATGACCTACCGGGGGAAGGATTGAGCCAGGTCTCTGGCATTGAGTATGGCTCTGTGGCTCAGAAGGGAAGGGGGGAGAATAGAAAATCAATAAATCAGAGATTCAATTTGGTTAGGGGAATGGATAGGAGATTTTGTGGTCGCGAACGGGATTTCCATAATGTATGTTGCCTCCCAGGTGCCAGGGCCAGGGATGTCTCTGGTCGAGTCTATAGGATTCTTAAAGGGGAGGGTGAGCAACCAGAAATCGGGGTGCACATAGGCACCAACGACATAGCTAAGAAAAGGGATAAGGACCTAAAAAGTGATTTTAGGGAGTTGGGTTGGAAGCAGAGGACACCATCTCAATTAAAGGGACGATCCTTTAAAACAGAGATGAGGAGGGATTTCTTCAGCCAGAGGGTGGTGAATCTGTGGAACTCTTTGC
Organism: Scyliorhinus canicula; assembly: GCF_902713615.1. Classification (NCBI taxonomy): domain Eukaryota; kingdom Metazoa; phylum Chordata; class Chondrichthyes; order Carcharhiniformes; family Scyliorhinidae; genus Scyliorhinus; species Scyliorhinus canicula. The sequence continues at coordinate 73,627,306 of NC_052161.1, forward strand.
TGCAGTAGGCTGTGGAGACCAATTCACTGAGTGTCTTTAAGACCAAGATAGATAGGTTCTTTATTAATAAGTGGATCAGGGGTTTTGGGGATGAGAAAGTATCAGCCATGATTGAACGGCGGAGCAGACTCGATGGGCCAAGTGGCCTAATTCTGCTCCTATGTCTTATGGCTTCAGATATGTAGATCATTGGGCTATCTTCTGGGGAAGATGGGATCTGAACATGAACGACAGATTGCACCTAAACTGGAGGGGCACCAATATCCTGGGTGGGAGGTATGTGAGAGCTCTTCGGGAGGGTTTAAACTAGTTTGGCAGGGGGATGGGAACCAGAGCTGTGGATCAGAGGATTGAGTAGCTGTGAACAGGCAGAAATAGTATGCAGCTAGTTTGTGAGGAAGGATAGACAGTTGATAGGGCACAGTTGCACTCAGTGGAATGGGTTAAAGTGTGTCTGTTTCAATGCAAGTAGTGTCAGGAATAAGGGAGATGAACTTGGAACTACAATGTTGTGGCCATTACGGAGACATGGATTTTACAGGGGCAGGAATGGTTGTTAGATGTTCTGGGGTTTAGATGTCTTCAGAAGAATAGGAAGGGAGGTAAAAGAGGAGGAGGAGTGGCACTGTTAACTAGGGAGTTCACCACCGCTGCAGAAAAGGAGGTCGTTGAGGAGGGTTTGTCTAATGGGTGGAAGTCAGAAACAAGAAAGGAGCAGTCACTTTATTGGGAGTTTTCTATAAACCCCCAATAGCAGCAGAGAGATAGAGGAAAAGATTGGGCGGCAGATCTTGGAACAGTGCAGAAGTAACAGAGTTGTTGTCATGGGTGACTTCAACTTCCTTTAATATTGACTGGATCTCCTTAGTGCAAATGGTTTGGATGGAGAAGATTTTGTCAGGTGTGTACAGGAAGGATTCCTGACTCAATATTTAGATGGGTCGACGAAGGGAGAGGCCATATTGGACTTGGTGCTCGGCAACGAACCAGGCCAGATAGATGTCGTCTCGGTGGGAGAGCTTTTCGGTGACAAGTGACCACAACTCCTTGATCTTTACCATTGTCATGGAGAGAGATCGGAACACACAGTATGGGAAAGTATTTAATCGGAGGAGGGGAAATTATACTGCTATTCGACAGGAGCTGGGGAGCCTAAAGTGGGAACAATTGTTCTTGGGGAAATGCACAACAGTAATGTGGGGTTTGTTTAAGGAGCACTTGCTGCGAGTGCTGAATGGTTTTGTCCCACTGACACGAGGAAGGAATGGTAAAGTGAAGGAGCCTTGGATGACAAGAGCAGCAGAGCTTCTAGTCAAGAGGAAGAAGGAAGCTTACGTAAGGTTGGGGAAGCAAAGATCTTACTCGGCTCTAGAGGGTTTCAAGATAGCCAGGAAGTAACTGAAAAATGGACTGAGGAGAGGTAGAAGGGGGCATGAAAAATCCCTAGGGGGAAGGATTAGGGAAAACCCCAAGTTGTTCTACACTTTTATGTGAGAAATAAGAGGATGATCAGAGTGCCTAGAGTCTGAGGAGATGGGGGAGGTCCTAAATTAATACTTTGCTTCGGTATTCACTAGAGAGAGGGACCTGGTTGCTCGTGAGAATAGCATGAACCAGGTTAATAGACTCAAACAGGCTGATATTAAGAAGGAGGATGTGCTGGAAATTTCAAAAAGCATCAGGATGGATCAGTCCCCTGGGCCTGACGGGATATACCCAAGGTTACTACGGGAAGCGAGGGAGGTGATTGCTGTACCGTTGGCGATGATCTTTGTATCCTCATTCTCCACTGGAGTAGTACCGGATGATTTAAGGGAGGAACATGTTGCCCCCCTATTCAAGAAAAGGAATAGGGAAATTCCTGCGAATTACAGACCCATCAGTCTTGCGTCTGTGGTGAGCAAAATATTGGAAAGGATTCTGAGAGATGGGATTTATGATTATTTAGAAAAACATAGTTTGATTAAAGAGAGTCAGCATGGCTTTGTGAGGGGCAGGTCATGCCTCACAAGCCTCATTGAATTCTTTGAGGATGTGACGAGACACATTGATGAAGGTTGGACAGTGGATGTGGTGTATATGGATTTCAATAAGGCATTTGACAAGGTTCCCAATGGTAGGCTCATTCAGAAAGTTAGGGGGCATGGGATACAGGTAAATTTGGCTGTCTGGATACAGAATTGGCTGGCCGAAAGAAGACAGTGAGTGGTAGTGGATAGAAAGTATTCTGCCTGGAGGTCAGTGACCAGTTGTCTCCCGCATGGATCTGTTCTGGGACCTCTGCTCTTTGTGGTTTTTATGAATGACTTGGATGAGGAAGTGGAAGGGTGGGTTAGTAAGTTTGCCAGTGACACGAAGGTTGCAGGAGTTGTAGATAGTGTTGAGGGTTGTTGCAGATTACAGCAGGACATTGACTGGATGCAGAGCTGGGCTGAGAAGTGGCAGATGGAGTTCAACCTTGATAAATGTGAAGTGATTGGTTTTGGAAGGTCGAATTTGAATGCTGAATACAGGGTTAAAGGCAGGATTCTTGGAAGTGTGGAGGAACAGTGGGATCTTGGGGTCCACGTACATAGATCCTTCAAAGTTGCCACCCAGGTTGATAGGATTGTTAAGAAGGCGTATGGTGTGTTGGTCTACATTAACAGAGAGATTGAATTTAAGAGCCGTGAGGTTTTGCTGCAGCTTTATAGAACTCTAGTTAGACCACACTTGCAATATTGTGCCCAGTTCTGGTCGCCTCCTTATAGGACGGATGTGGATGCTTTGGAGAGGGTACAGAGGAGATTTACCAGGATGCTGCCTGGACTGGAGGGCATGTCTTATGAAGAAAGGTTGAGGGAGCTATGGCTTTCCTCACTGGAGCGAAGAAAGCAGAGAGGTAATTTGATAGAGGTGTACGAGGTGATGAGAGGCATGGATAGAGTGGATAGCCAGTGACTTTTCCCCAGGGTGGAAATGGCTGTCACGAGGGGACATAATTTTAAGGTGATTGGAGGAAGGTATGGAGGAGATGTCAGAGGTAGCTTCTTTACACAGTGGTGGGTGTGTGGAATGCACTGCCAGCAGAGGTGGTCATTAGGGGCATTTAAGCTCTTAGACAGGAACATGGACAGCAGTAAATTGAAGGGGTGTGGGTTAGGTTGATTTTAGATTAGGATAAATGGTCGGAACAAAATTGTGGGCTGAAGGGCCTGTACTGTTCTATGTAAACATCTTGTCAACTACCAACATTGATAAGACCTTTTTAACAAAGACAGTAGGTTTGCATTCCTTACAGAAACAGGTATTACTTTGAAATGATAAAGTGATCTGGAGACATCCTTTTGCATGCAGAGAGAGAGACCAAAATGCACCCCCTTGGTTTGAATGCAGCTCCCCAACTGAAAACAAAACTAAAACTCGGAGCCAAAAACAGCTTCCAGCTCAAAACGAAAGTAAAAAGCAGAGCCAGAGCCCAGCTCCACCCACACAGACATCACTGCAGCCACTTGAGAAGACAAACATTTCTTAAAGTGACATTCCCATGACACCTAGCATAATGTTCTTGAACTTGCAAAACAGAATATCCTCTGCTTCAGCAGGAACTTCATTTGTTTGAATTTGGCTATTCCAATGAATAGAATCCATGGGGAGGGGGGATAAAACAGGAACAGGGGTAACTGTCACAAAACTGGTCAGTAGCAGAAGATTGGTATTGATCGCTACTAGAATCCCCCAGGACTGTGGTGTCTGTGTTATTATTACTTCAGGTCATTCTGATTCTTTCTATTGCCATTCCCTATATCCACATTTATATTGCAAACTACTTGTGTAATCTTGTCACGTGCTTTTATTATATTTGTAAATGGAGACAACGAGTTATAATTGCAGCAGGACTAGTTTATGTAGACTATTAGCATTATAACTGTGGACATAGTTATTTAGAGTGCAATTACAAAAGTAAGAACAGAAATATGCGACTTTACAATGGGGACTGAATTACATGAATATATTTTAATTCAGTTACCACCTGCTCTTCTAACCCTATTTTACGTGAAGTCCAACAATGGTCTTAACTCCCAGTATGGAGCTCTTTGACAGACTGAAGATTATCACGAGTTTGTGAAATTAACATCCTACCTCATCCTTTCTCATGTGCGTCTACGTTTTTGCCACTGCAATGTTAATGGAATTCTGTGGCTTTACAGTGAATATGGCGAAGGTCATCTCTGTTCAGAGCGGCTGCTCCTTCGGCATTCATTTCTTTACTCTGAAGTGATCATTCGTTGTCAGTGCGTCAGTAGATATGGCTCCCTTCCATTGTCATGGTAAGAAATTGACTGCAGCTAATCTTGAGCTAATTCTGAAGTTTGTGTTCACTTATGGATTTACAATTCTTTGGTTTCCATTTCAAATGAAGAATATATTTTTTAAACTATAGAATTGATTCCGGTCTTGTGCTGCTGCATCTAATCAATGGAAGTAAGACCTCCCAGGTGTTTTAAAAAAAATTATTTCACAAGTTGTGGGTGTTGCTGGCTTGGTCAGCATTTATTGCCTGTGCCTAATTACCCACGGGACAGTGAACTGCTTTTTTGAACCGCAGTGGTGTTGATGCACTCACAGTGCTGTTAGGGAGGAGTTCCATTATGTTGACTCAGCGACAGTGAAGAAACATCCACAGTGCTGTTAGGGAAGAGTTCCAGGATTTTGACTCAGCGACAGTGAAGAAACAGTGATATATTTACAAGGCAGGATGGTGACTGGCTGGGAGGAGATTTGTTACCATGTGTCTGCTAACTTTCTTCCCGATGAGAATGACCTTGGGTTTTAAGAACAAAAGAGAAAATGCTGGGAAATCTCAGCAGTTCTGCAGAATCTGCAGGGAGAGAAAAGAGTTTTAGGTTTTAGGGACCTTGGTGAGTTCCTGTGGTGAAACTTGAAGGTAGTGTATAGTTGATGGATCTCTGTGTCTATTTGGAGCCCTGGATATCCGTTATCCCTTCTCGGTTCCCAAATATGAGGTTAAGTCTCTGCTTTTTGGCAAAGTCCACTTGCACTTGATTTGTTAGCTGTGCTACTGGTAAACCTATTTTCAACACAAAATTAAGAAAGTTCCAACTCGCCCTGCAGCAAGCTGGTCAGATTAATTGTCTTTAGTGAATATAGTAGTTGAGTTTTCATTCAATTACAGATCGTAGTAATTCTTCAAATCCTAATATACAGGATAAAATCACGAAGTAATTGAAACAAAAGAAAGATGGCGATTAGCAAACGTAAACTGCAAAGGAAATATGTTTCTGAAATATAGATGGGGTGATCCCGGGATGAGTTTTTCCATCACGGTAAGTAATTCTTAAGGAGCTTATTATCTTTTAAGGTCTAGCCTTATTTTTACTTCTGATTGGCTTTAACTAAGTTATAATTTACTCAATTCGGCCAAAATGTCTGTCCGTCAATTTAAGAGATTCGTGTATTTAAATGTATTGGTACAAATTTCCCATTTCATCGCTTGCCAATTTTCCAAATGATCTCCACCTACATCTAACATTAATTAGAAAAACACAGTTTTCGCTAAGGCATTATCACTCTGGACTGGCTGTTGCCATATAAACGGGACTACCCGTGCTGTACAACAATGGGGCCTTTTAGCTAGTTGACGTCACTGACCTTGTAGCCTTAAGCAACATGCTAATGTGAAACCTAAGAAATTACAGAAATTAAAGTGTATTATCTGGATTAACCCTTAGTGGTTTCCCAGCTATTGTTGCACTCACGTATTGCTTAACATGATTATAGTTAATTATTCTTAATGATTTCTTGTTTAAGCCTTTTACCTCACTCTCCTGGTTAGAACTGACGAGAAAAGTCAATTTCTATCAATAGCACAGCCTCTGTGTTGTGGTGGGAGTGGATGTTTGTGGAAGGGTGCCAATAAAGCAGGCTACTTTGTCCTGGATGGTGTTGAGCTTCTTGAGTTGTTGGAACTACGCTTATCCAGGCAAATGGAAGAGTATTCTATCGCATGAATTAAATGAAAATTGCTTCTTGTCATGAGTAGGCTTCAATGAAGTTACTGTGAAAAGCCCCTAGTCGCCACATTCCGGCGCCTGTCCGGGGAGGCTGGTACGGGAATCGAACCGTGCTGCATGTCTGATTTTTTTAATGGTGGACAGGCTTTGGAGAATCAGGAGGTGAGTAGTCACCACAGGGTTCCTAGATTCTGACCTGGTCTTGTAGCCACAGTATTTATTTAGAACTATAGAGTTTTACTGTGCAGAAGTAGGGCATTCGTCCCATCCACTCTGCACCAACCCTCTGAAGGAGCATCCTTCCAAGGCCTACTCCTCCTCTGTACCTCTGTAACTCCACCTAACCTAGACACCTTTCGACACTAAGGGACAATTTAGCATGGTCTAAATTTAGAGTGGATGTGGAGAGGATGTTTCCACTTGTAGGAAAAACTAGAACCAAATGAGACAATGTCAGACTAAAGGGATGAACCTTTAAAACAGAGATGAGGGGAATGTCTTCAGCCAGATTGTGGTGTATCTGTGGAACTCTTTGCCGCTGAAGGTTGCGGAGGCCAAATCATTGAGTGTCTTGAAGGCAGAGATAGATAGGTTCTTGATTAATAAGGGGAGCAAGGGTTATGGGGAGAAGGCAGGAGCATGGGGATGAGAAAAATAGCAACCATGATTGAATGGCAGAACAGTCTTGATGGGCCGAGTGGCCTAATTCTGGGGTTGGGCCGAGTGGCCTAATTCTGGGGTTGGGCCGAGTGGCCTAATTCTGGGGTTGGGCCGAGTGGCCTAATTCTGGGGTTGGGCCGAGTGGCCTAATTCTGGGGTTGGGCCGAGTGGCCTAATTCTGGGGTTGGGCCGAGTGGCCTAATTCTGGGGTTGGGCCGAGTGGCCTAATTCTGGGGTTGGGCCGAGTGGCCTAATTCTGGGGTTGGGCCGAGTGGCCTAATTCTGGGGTTGGGCCGAGTGGCCTAATTCTGGGGTTGGGCCGAGTGGCCTAATTCTGGGGTTGGGCCGAGTGGCCTAATTCTGGGGTTGGGCCGAGTGGCCTAATTCTGGGGTTGGGCCGAGTGGCCTAATTCTGGGGTTGGGCCGAGTGGCCTAATTCTGGGGTTGGGCCGAGTGGCCTAATTCTGGGGTTGGGCCGAGTGGCCTAATTCTGGGGTTGGGCCGAGTGGCCTAATTCTGGGGTTGGGCCGAGTGGCCTAATTCTGGGGTTGGGCCGAGTGGCCTAATTCTGGGGTTGGGCCGAGTGGCCTAATTCTGGGGTTGGGCCGAGTGGCCTAATTCTGGGGTTGGGCCGAGTGGCCTAATTCTGGGGTTGGGCCGAGTGGCCTAATTCTGGGGTTGGGCCGAGTGGCCTAATTCTGGGGTTGGGCCGAGTGGCCTAATTCTGGGGTTGGGCCGAGTGGCCTAATTCTGGGGTTGGGCCGAGTGGCCTAATTCTGGGGTTGGGCCGAGTGGCCTAATTCTGGGGTTGGGCCGAGTGGCCTAATTCTGGGGTTGGGCCGAGTGGCCTAATTCTGGGGTTGGGCCGAGTGGCCTAATTCTGGGGTTGGGCCGAGTGGCCTAATTCTGGGGTTGGGCCGAGTGGCCTAATTCTGGGGTTGGGCCGAGTGGCCTAATTCTGGGGTTGGGCCGAGTGGCCTAATTCTGCGGTTGGGCCGAGTGGCCTAATTCTGCGGTTGGGCCGAGTGGCCTAATTCTGGGGTTGGGCCGAGTGGCCTAATTCTGCGGTTGGGCCGAGTGGCCTAATTCTGCGGTTGGGCCGTTTTGGATTGTGGGAGGAAACCTGAGAACCCGGAGAAAACCCACGCAGACACAGAGTGTGCAAACTCCACACAAACTCGCCTCCCTGGCACTGAGGCAGCAGTGCTAACCATTGGCACCATGCACCATGCTTGGTTCAGTTTCTGGTCAATTGTAACTTGCTAGGTGTTGATTGTGAGCCATTCGACGATGGTAATGCCATTGAATGTCGAGGGCTGTTGGTTATTTTCTTTCTTGGAGATGGTCATTGGCTGGCACTTGGGAGGTGCGCATATTACTTGCCAATGTTTGTGTTCGGGTCTTGCTGTATTTGGACATGGATTGCTTCAGTATCTGAGAAGTTGCGAATGGTGCAGCACATTATGTTGGTGGGGTTAAAAGTGAGGACACGGGTGACCCTATCATGGCACAGGAAGGGAAGGGATGAGAGCAGAGGTGCGGGAGATGGATTGGACAAGGTTGAGAGCCCTGTCAACCAGTGTGTGGAAAACTACACTTAAAGAGTAATGAGGACATGTCAGTAGCACAGTTTTGGAAAGTGGCATCAGAACAGATGCTGCAGAGGCAAAGGAACTGTGAGAATGGGATGTGGGGTTTGAGAGCTGTATTCTAGGTAGCTGTGCGTGTCTGTGGGCTTGTAATGGATACGAGTGGACAATCTAACCCCAGAATTAGAGATAGAGCGGTAAGGAACGGAAGTGTTGGAATGGACCATGTGAATGTCACAGACGGGTAGAAATTGATAGCGAATGGGATAAACTATGCCAGGTCCAGATGGAAGCTGCACCGAAACAGACGTTGATTTATCAATCAGAATTATGGGATGGGAGGGTCTAGGACTGGAACAAGGAATGTTCCACATAATCCATAAAGAGCCAGGCAAAACTGGGACCCATGTGGATACCCATAGCCACGCCTTTCGTTTGGAGGAAATGAGACAAGATGAAAGAGAAATACTTTTTTTTTTAAAATATAATTTTTATTGGAATTTTTTACAGAAAATATAAAACGTAACGACAAACAATGAAATGCAACAAAATAACCCATAATAACTGTATCACCCCCAGACCGTCGAAGGAGAAATACTTCAGTGAGAGGACAAGTTCAGCCAGATGGAGGAGAATGGCAGTGGATGGGGATTGTTTCGGCCTCCGAGGATGAAATTGAGAGCTCTCAAACTATCCTGTTGGGAATGGAGGTGTTGAGGGATTTGAATTTGACATCCGTAGGGAAGAGGTGAAGGTTAGGACTGGGAAACTGGAAGAAGTTGTTATGATGTCGGGCATCACAGGAATCACAGATGTAGGTGGCAAGGAACTGGACAAGAAGAGAGTATGGAGTCAAGATAGGAAGATGAATTCAGTGGGGCAGGAACAGATTGACATGATGGGCCTACCAGGGCAGTCCTGTTGTGGATTTTGGGGAGGAGGTAGAAGTGAGCTGTTGAGGGTTGGAGACTGCAGTTGGAAGATGTGGAGGGCACATCTCCAGAGGAGATGAGGTAAGTGACAGTCCTGGAAACACTGGCTTGGTGATGGGGTCATGGTCCAGGGGGAGGTAGAAGAAAGTGTTGGAGAGTTGGCGCTCAGCCTCTGCGAGGTAGTGGTCAGTACCATGAGCCCCATCCTTGTCAGTGAATTTAATGACAAAGTCGTTGGACCCGAGAGAGCCAAGTTCCGAAGGGGACAGATTCGAGTGGATGAGAGGAGCAGAGAAATTAAGATGGTCGATGTCACACTGATAGTTCGCAACAAAATGATCAAGAGCAGGCAAGTAGCCAGAGGGAGGGGTACAGGTGGAGGGAGAATTCTGGAGGTGGGTGAAAGTACCTGATGAAAAGGGTGGGTTGCAAGGAGATGGTGGGGGGAACTCCTGTCCAAGGAAGTGAGATAATCGCTTGTTGTCACAAGTAGGCTTCAATGAAGTTACTACGAAAAGCCCCTAGTCGCCACGTTCCGGCTCCTGTTTGGGGAGGCCGGTACGGGAATTGAACCTGTGCTGCTGGCCTTGCTCTGCATTGCAAGCCAGCTGTTTAACCCATTGTGCTAAACCAGATAGAACCGAAGGCAGCTGATGAAGAGTTCAGCATCGTGTTGAGTCTGAAATTTGTTGAGGTGGAGGCGTGAGGGAATGAAGCTGAGCCCTTTGAGTACCGCACATCCAGCCTGCGAGAGGCGAAGGTCAAAGGGTATGGTGAATACAGTCAGAGCTGATGTTGAAAATTGGGGTGGAGGGTCCTGGACGGGCGTTGTTTTTTTTAATAAACAATTTTATTGAGGTATTTTTGGCATATGAAACATTAACATTATACCGTAGTGAACAAAAATCAAATAAGACATGTGCAAGCATCGGCTCCCCTCTCGCAAGAACCTGCCAAAGCAACCCCCTACTCTACGCTACCCTAACCGCCCCCCCCCCCCCTGAAGAAGTCAACGAATGGCTGCCACCTCCGGGCGAACCCTGATAGCGATCCTCTCAAGGCGATCTTAATTTTCTCCAGCCTGAGAAAGCTCACCATGAGCTTTGACTTCGGGGGCTTTGAGTCCCTCCATGCCAACAGTGTTCGTCGCCGGGCTACCAGGGAAGCAAAGGCCAAGATGTCTCTTTCTCCTCCTAAACTCTCGAGTCCTCCGAAACCCCAAAAATTGCCACCTCGGGACTCATTGCTACCCTAGATTTCAGTACCCGGGACATGACGTCCGCAAATCCCTGCCAGTACAGCCTTAGTTTAGGACACGCCCAGAACATGTGTACATGTGCCGGAATGTGGCGACTAGGGGCTTTTCACAGTAACTTCATTGAAGCCTACTCGTGACAATAAGCGATTTTCATTTTTCATGGTTCGCTTGTCCTCTAGCACATCTAGCACAATTGTCCTCCAGCCCAATGAATTTGCTTATCCGGGCCATCGACATGTGGGCCCAATATACGACCTTGAACTCAATCAGACTGAGCCAGGCACATGTTGCAGTCGTGTTTACTCTACTCAAAGTGTCTGCCCGAATGCCGTCCTCTATGTCTTTCCCCCCCCCCCCCCCCCCCCCCCCAAGCTCCTCCTCCTACTTGAGCTTCAGTTGTTCCGTCTGTGTCTCCTCTGCTCTCATTAGTTCTTTATAAATGTCGGAGACTCTCCCCTCTCCCACCTCTCCTCTGGAAACTACCCTGTCCTGGGTCCCCCTTGGTGGGAGGCGTGGGAAGGATGGTACCAATCTGCGTACGAAATCCCGCACCTGCAAGTACCTGAAATCATTCCCTCTCCCCAGCCTGAGCTTCTCCTCCAACACCCTCATGCTCGGGAAGCTCCCTTCCAGGAACAGATCGGCTATCCTTGCAATCCCTGCCCTCCGCCATAATTGGAACCCACCGTCCATATTCCTTTGGGCAAATCGGTGGTTGCCGCAGATTGGGGACCAAACCGATGATCTCACTTCCCCTATATGCCTCCTCCACTGGCCCCAGATCCGTAGAGCCGCCACCACTATAGGGCTGGTGGAGTATCGTGTTGGTGGGAGTGGCAGAGGTGCCGTAACCAAGACTGCCAAATTGGTGCCTGGACGGGCATTGTTGTTGGAACTTCCGTTCCTGATCACCTGAAAGATAAAAAGGGTTTTTTGCAAAGGAGTCGGATGAAATGAAAATCGCTTATTGTCACTAGTAGGCTCCAATTAAGTTACTGTGAAAAGCCCCTGGTCGCCACATTGCGGTGCCTGTCCGGGGAGGCTGGTACGGGAATCGAACCGTGCTTCTGGCCTGCTTGGTCTGCTTTCAAAGCCAGCTATTTAGCCCAGTGAGCTAAGACGAAAAATGAAATCAAACTAGGACTAATGACAGCTTTGTGACTGTGAGAGAGATACCGAAAGTGTACATAGTGTGGCACATGACCCTGACTGTGGAGCTCGGAATGCGGCGAGAACAGCAGTTTGAGGAACAATTTATTGCCCGGAAGTACTTGCAATCCTGGGTGGTTTCAAAACATGAGGGATGGAACTTTGTTGGAATCTACATGGGATGAGACAAAGACAATTTGAAGTCTTGTCAGTTCTGCTTCTGGTAGATTGCTTCTTGGTGCCCAAAGTTCATACGCATGCCGTCTCCATACAACATGGTTTGCACGATGTTGGAGACCAGTCCTGTTTGTGCTATGATGGTGACAGTAATTTACTTTTAACTGTGGTATAATTTCTTGCCAGAACATCTTGATCCTGGCAGAAAGCACAACATTGTGCCTTGTTCTCTTGCCATATGACCTGATCCTGCTGGCTTTTCTTGACAATTTCTTTGGTCCTGGGGGGTTTTCGCAAATTGAATGCTGTGCATTGTTGATGTATAACCATTTGCAATGCTGAAGAAACTTGGGTTGTTGAGTGCGCAGTATTTCTACATGTCAGCAGGAGTTGACTGAAACATTTATACCATGAACCTTGTTCTCTGAATACTTTGAACAAATGTTTCATCGCCTGTAAGAAACGTACTGCCAGCCCATTTGTGGCTGATGAGAAGTGGACCTGATGTGTTAAATTCCATTCTCCTTCAAGTAACTTATGAACTCGAGACATATGAACTGCAATCCATCATCACTTGCCAGTTGTTCAGGGTAACTGAACCTGCTGAAGATTTCACCCGCTCTCTGAATTGATTTCTCTGATGATATCGACTTCATGATGGCAACTTCAGGCCATTTCGAGTGAGCATCAAGTAAAATCATAAACATGCACCTTTCCAACGTGCCTTTCCTGACACAGGTGCAGTAGGACTAATGGCAACAGGTTTTGCACTTTGGCATACACAAACTCATTCCCGCCTTCTACTGGGGCTGGTTTAGCACAGTGGGCTGAACAGCTGGCTTGTAAAGCAGAACAAGGCCAGCAGCGCGGGTTCAATTCCTGTACCAGCCTCCCCAAACAGGCGGCGGAGTGTGGCGACTAGGGGCTTTTCACAGTAACTTCCTTTGAAGCCTACTTCTGCGTACTTAATTTAATTTATTTCTTAATTTTCGGCATCTAGGCCCGGCCACTAAAAATAGCTACCACAGTGGGCTTTGTGTAATTGGCTTAACACATGTTTTCTTCGTAATGGTGGACTGATGACTCTCGCTCCCCCAAGAGGAGACCACCTGCCTGTACAGAGTCTTCAGGAGGACTATGACTTTAAGTTCGGGTTTGTTCCTGAGGTCTTGTCTTGAAGATTCAGACTCATAACCTCTGACCGTACTAGATCACGACTGTAATGCTTCTTTACCTGTCCTGCGGTTACAGAAGTGTGATTTACTTGCTCGAAACAGAACAAGTTTCCACACTAACTACTCATTGACAAACTAACAAGGAGCGTTGGGAGTGTCCGTTTGCGTTCCCACGAAGGGACTGATACTTTATTGTGCGTTTGTGTGCTGCCAGTGATGGGATCCCAGCATGAGGTTCAAAAATCGTTAGTGAATGATGTCCATCAATAAAGTAAATCTCCTATACGTGAATTGACAGAACCGTTTTATTCCAAAAATGATTCCTCGGGATTCTTTCTCTATCTGTGCATAATTGCATTTAACTTTATTCAAGGTCCTCTATGCAAAGGCTCGTCGCCTGTGGGCATTATGTAGGGATCCATCGCCCCAACTACATAAGGTGATGCGTCACATGCCAGTTGCAAGGGTAAATTTGGATTAAAATGTGCCAGAGCTTCTGACTTGAGTAACGCTTCTTTGGCTTGCAATGATCTTTCACATTGATTTCCCCCATTGTCACTACTTTATTTTGACCCAATAGATTGCAAGAGTTTTAGAATAGGTAGCAGATTAGGGAATGCCCTTGTGTAGTATTTTAATAAGACCAAGAGCAGTCGATGTTGGTTGACATTGAAGTGCGGGTGTTTTGGTAGTGACTTTTGAAGGCAACTTCTTTGGTGTTGATGGCACGATCCAGATATTCAATTGATCATGGGAAAAATTGACTTTTGTGTTTTTGCTCTCTTAATCCATAATCTGATCATCTCTGGAATGTGGCAGAGATGTTCTTCCTCATTCTTCCCAGTAATCAAGATGTCATTCACTAACACTGGACACCGTCTAATCTGCTTGATATTTGGTCCATAGCTCGTTGAAACAGTGCTGGCGCTGAGGTGTTGCCAAATGGTAATCTTAAAATTGATATAACCATTTGTGTGTCACAATCGTCAAAACTGGTGTGAATCCTGATCCATGTTCATTTGAAGACATACTTGACTGAGGTCTATTTTACTAAGTGTTGGCCTCCAGCCAACCCAGCGAATACTCTTATCAATCAGGGATACAGGATTAATAGTGACTTTAAAATCATCACAAATGCGTACAGATCCGTCTTGTTTCATCGCTGGTACGACAGATCATTCACGTTAATGAGTTCAATGACTCCTGTTGTTCTGACCAGCTGTTCAAATTCTATCTGTGCCTTTGATTGCATATGGTATTGACCTAGCGAGAAGCATCTCACCTGACTTTCTTCTTTGACCTTCAGCTTACTGAAGTCTCCTTCATGCTTCTCGGCTCACCATTGAAGACAGCGGTGGCATATCTTGTCAAGATTTTGGTTGGCCTGATCTGGAATCTTTAATGAGATTTACCTTGGCTGAATTTAATCTGAGTTTTTCCAGCCAAGCACTTCCCATTAGTGCTGGATATTTTCTTTGACCATGTGCAAGGACAAATCTGCCATCTGTCTATTTAATTATACAGTTAAATCAATACAGCCTTTTAGTGGAACCACTTCTCTAATGTCGGCTTTTAAGTTGCAGAGCAATATATCAAACTTGTCTTGATAAACTATCTCTGGCACAAGCAAAATGATTCCCCAAGTGTCCACTTTCATCTTTGCCAACTGACCGCCTAGTAATGAAGTAACCAAATATCGGTTTGTTGCACAAACAATAGCTAGTATATTTAACATCTTTGGACTGTGAATAGAGTTACTTCGCGCATCCTTTTTATACCATCTGGATTCCTTGATTTAACTTGCTATTTGTTTTATTCGGCTGTCCCCAGATCCGCAGTGTCGCCACCACCACTGGACTTGTGAAGTAACGGGTTGGCGAGAACGGGAAAGGAGCTGTTATCAAAACTCGTACCTTTACATTATGCCGCCTCCAGCTGCTTCCACGCCACCCCCCCCCCCCCCCAATCGCCCACTTCCTAATCATAGCTATATTGGCTGCCCAGTAGTAGCTGCCAAAGTTCGGCAGCGCCCAAAACCCCCCCCCCCCCCCAACCCACTCCAACAGCAATCTCCTCACCTTATTCGGGCATCTTATTCGCCCACACAAAGCCCGTAATTATCCTACTCACCCGCTTAAAGAAGGCCGTAGGGATGAAGATGGGGAGGCACTGAAAGACAAACGTAAATCTGGGGAGTACAGTCATTTTCATGGTCTGCACCCTCCCTGCCAGTGACAGTGGGAGCATGTCCCACCTTTTAAAGTCCCCTTCTATTTGCTCCACCAACCGGGTCAGGTTGGGCCTGTGCAGGGCATCCCATTTCCTGGCCACCTGTATACCCAGGTAACGAAAACTTTTCTCTACTATCCTGAGCGGCATCTCTTTCAGTTTTTCCTCCTGCCCCTTGACCTGGATCACAAACCACTCGCTCTTTCCAATGTTCAGTTTGTACCCTGAAAAACTACCAAAATCCCTCAGGATCCGCAGAACCTCACCCATCCCCTCCACAGGGTCCGAAATGTACAGGAGCAAATCATCTGTGTATAGCGAGACCCGATGTTCCACCCCCCCCGAACCAGTCCCCGCCAGTTCCTCGAGGCTCTCAGGGCCACAGCTAGTGGTTCTATAGCTAGGGCAAATAGAAACGGGGAGAGGGGACACCCCTGCCTCTTTCCCCGGTGAAGCTCGAAGCACCCCGACCTCAGCCGGTTTGTACATACACTTGCTATGGGTGCCTGGTACAGCAATTCCACCCAGCCAATAAAGCCCTCACCAAACCCGAATCTCCCCAGCGTTTCCCAGAGGTACTCCCACTCCACCCGGTCAAAGGCTTTCTCTGCGTCCATCGCTGTTACCACCTTCCGCCTGCCATCCCTCTGAGGGCATCACAATAATATTCAAAAGTCTCCGGACATTGCTATTGAGTTGTCTGCCTTTAACAAACCCAGTCGGGTCTTCCTCTATCACCCCTGGACGCAATCCTCAATTCTTGTGGCCAGAATCTTAGCTCGCAATTTGGCATCAATGTTTAAAAGTGAAATTGGCCTGTATGACCCGCAATGTTCCGGGTCCTTCCCTTGTTTACGAATGAGTGAGATCAAAGCCTGTGACATTGTTGGGGGGAGGGTTCCTTTCTCTCTAGCCTCATTGAAGGTCCTCCTCAGGAGTGGGCTCAATATTTCCTGAAGATTTCTTATAGAATTCTACCTGGTAACCGTCCGGCCCCGGGGCTTTACCTGATTGAATACCTGCTATACCCTTGACAATCTCCTCCAATTCAGTCGGGGCCCCCAGGTCCTCTTCCACCGTTGGAAACCTCAACTGGTCCAAAAATTGCCTCATCCCTTCTGCTCCCGTTTCTTTTCATGTACTTAATGATCTGTTGAGCTGCTCGCAGAAAAATACTTTTCACTGTACCTCGGTACACGTGACAATTCACAAAATCCAAATTTTCCTTGTGTTTTTCAACACCCCCAGCTGTAAATTTGTTGTTGCAGGCACTTGCTTTTCACGGCTACTGAGTTGGTTTTGGGGAGAACACGGGGGAGTGCTTTTCTCCAAGGTTGAATCCTTCGGGTTATTCGGTTCTCCCGGTGGCTGTAACTGTTGCCAGCTTTGATGTTGCCATGATTTCAATTATTATTTCTTTGGATGCCTACAAACGCTCTTGCACTTTTTTGGGGGAACCTACAAGCGTTATTTGCTTACCTCCGTTGTAAGTTTTTAAGTGGTGGATTCAGTGTTGAGTCTGCAGGCCTTGGCGGTAGAGCTTTATTTAGAAGGTATTAGACTACAGGATGCAATGTTAGACTGCCGTTTGCCTCAGATGACATCACAAAAGTGTGTCCCTGTTCAACTCTAAGGCTTCCTGTGAGAAAATACTAAAAAACACTGAATACACCACAGTCTGGGTGTCTATTCACTTTTAAGCCTCTAAAACCGCTAACACTTCCTCCCTGTCGATACTAATCTGTTGAATTATCTCACATCACTGCTTTCTTTTCCCCAAGTCGTCCTCCATACTGTACACAAATGACGCAGTCATTTAAAACCTCACCTACATTGGCACAGTGGGTAGCACTGCTACCTCTTGACACCAGGAACCCAGGTTCGATTCTGGCCTTGGCTGATTTGGCTGTGTGGATCTTGCACATTCTGTGTCTGCGTGGGTTTCAACTGGGTGCTCCTGTTTACAGGTTTGGTGGATTGGCCATTCTAAATTGACCTTTTTATCTTGCCCTTTAATATACTTGCAAAACACCTTTGGATTTTACTTTTTTGTTCATGTCCGCTCTTCGCTTTCCTAATTTTCAATGCACTTTTTATACTCCTCGGACTGTTTTGAGCCCTCTGTGTCGGCCATAAGCCTCCCTTTTTTGTCTTGTCTGACCCTGGATATCCCTTGACCGCCAGGGTTCTTGGACTTGTTGCTCCCAACCTTCACCTATATGGGAACATATTGGCCATGTACTCCAATTTCTTTTTTGAATGAATCCTACTGCTCTGATGTCGGCTTTTCTACATCTAGCTGCTCCCAGTCAGCTTTGGCCTTCCCCTAATTCAGACCTTTATTTCTGGTCCATCTTTGGCCTTTTCCCTAACTACCGTAAATCAGAGTTGTGGTCACTGTCACTGAAATGCTCCCTCATTGCTTTTAGCATTCTGATACAATGAGTGGTTTGCTAGGGTATTCAAAATTCATCCACATTCTGGTACTGATTCACATGTTCAAATTTAGAGAAGTGATGCTACTTTCCTGAATATGGTTGTCATTTAATGGTCCCTGGTATGACAACATCCACTTTGTCTTGCTGTTCTTGCTGTAGTGTTCTGCTCTCTTTTCTCTCATTGTTGCTGATGAAACCACTTTGCTTTCAGGCAGTCATTGTTGGACTTGTGCTGTGTCAACACTTTGATCTCTTGTGTTGCAGCAGCTTGCTCCTGCAGCTGCTGTCTGTGCTGATAAAGGAACTCTCTGTGCTCAGGCTCCTCTTGTCTGCATGTCCAAACTAATATTCTTTTCCTTCTCCAAACTCCTAACCTTCCGCTCATTCCCTGTGTTGTCAAATTCAGACCGTTGCCAATGCTTCCAAATCCCAACCTGATTTGCTCCCAATGCCTGTGTACGTAAATGCTCCAAACGTCGGTATCCTTTCCCCATGCTCACAAATTCCATTGGCTGATGCCTGACAGATTCCATGCCACAAATTTCCTCGCCACAAATTTGAGTCTGAAATGTTTTCTAGCCTTTCCTTTCCACCCGCCCTTCCAGAGCAATCCCAGACTATTTTCTTTGTTTTATCTCCATTCTTGTGAATAATTACAGGCATCGACCTGCCTAGCTTTGGCCCCTTGCGTGAGTCAACTTCAAGTCCTTTGCTTCTCTGTCACCAGCTTAATTCCCTATGCCTACGTTTTCTTGATTTGCATGAGATCCTGCACCTGCTAGGTTGGATCTGCTTGTCCCGGTACTCTTGTTGTGCGCAGTATTTTAAAAACGGTTAAGAGATGGAAATAAGTACAGTAAAGTGAAGCTACGTGGGGTTCCATGTAATCTGACTTCTGATTATACTCCTATTGTCAGTTGCTGATTTATAACTAGGAATGAAGGGCCAATTGCAGTGACATCACCGAACTTGCAACTTAAAAATTCTCCGGAGAAAAGTACAAGGGTCGAAAATAGAATACGGAGTTGAGTGGAAGACGTATGGGAGATGAACTGGCAATTTATAACATTATTCAACTTTTAGATAGTCACGATTTAGATGAGTCACCATTTAGATGACTCAAACATTTTATTTAGAAGTTAAACCACCTGGATCGTAGAATTCTGTTGAGGTTATTTTAAAATTGGCCTTTAAAGGAAGGGTGTAATGGCTCAGGCCTGAAGAAGAGGATAGTTTGAATTCTACAATGCAATGATTGGACCGCTACAGATACTAAGACTGCAGCATACAGTGGGTTGAATAGTGAAAATCTGCCCCACAGACAGCTATGGGTCTGAGGAAATTCTTGCCTTAATTGCCGAAGCAGTGGAAAGCAGAATCTGAAAATGCACTGAGGCATTTTGAAATTCGAGCTATGGATGCTGGAAATATTCTGAACTTCCACTGACGATAAGAGTACAAAATACAGTAGACTGTTTTGTTAGGGATCAGAGCTGCTGAAACGAGACATTGTATATTTCAAAGTTAGTGCTACGATTTATGTATGCTATTTTATAACAAGTTCGTGGTGTCTAATTTACACTGACACAAATTATTTGGTTTGTAAGGAAAATCTATTTGGCTGAACACTTCAGTGGAAAAATATATTCATCTTGCTGCATTATTATCCTGCGCAAGAAATAATGGACCAAGAAAGCTCATCAAAGCAATTCCATGAAGATGGTAGCAATCTTGCCAGACCGATTTTACAAGTTTTAAGCCCTGCAAGTGTTCTTCATCACCGATTACCACCTCACCTCATTTGAGTACCTTTCCATCAATGCAAAGTTGATTCTGTACCGCAGTGAATCATGCCAAAGAAAGTTCCAAATTTGATTCCTGATCTGTGGGGTCAGCTGTATTCCTGGTGCTAAGTGCGAGAATTCCTTGTTGATTATTGTTGTTTGACTATTATTGGAAAACACGGATCCAAGTGAAGAGCATTGGATCCAGTTTTGATAGATTAGTGATGTCTGCAATTTGGAAATGGGGGCAAGCTTTCAGAAAAGTCAAATCATGTTTGGCACCTCAGATTTTTTGCTATGTAACTGGCAGGTTAGATTAAGGGATAGCTAGTGGATATGGTGTATTTGCATTTTCAGTCAGCATTTGGTAAGGTAATGGATGAGATTGTTAGACAACATTAATGCTCATGTAGTTACGGAAATATATCAGCATGGATTGAGGACTGGATAACTGACAGAAAACACAAATAACTGGGTTGACAGGCTATAACTAATGGAATTCTGTAAGAATAGGTGCTCCGGCTGCAGTTTGAGAAAATCTATATATCAGTAACTTACATGAGGAGGCTGAACACAACATATCCAAGTTAGCTGACAATGCAAAGCTCGGTGGGAAAGTGAGCTGAGGAGAAGAACACCGACTGCATAAGGATATCGGCAGGCGAAGTGAGAGGGCAAGAAAGTGGTAGATGGAACAATGTGTGGAGAAATGTGGCAATATTTGGGTAGGAAAACTAGAAAAACAAAATATTTTTGGATGTGTTTTTTCATATTGGGGTAAATCCAGTTTTTACAAAATGGGTCGGGGCCGAGTTAATTGCATAATAAAAGATTTTCCTTGAAACTGGTGTGTGGTTCACGGTTAGAATTGTGGTAAAATAATTGAAAAAGAAAACGTGTAGTTTTGTGTTTTCCTTCATTAAGAAAAACATCGCCTTCTGTATATGATTGTGTAATAGGATTTATACATTATTGCGGCAGGATTTATACCTTATTGCGGCTGGAGGGAGAATTTGAGAACTGCAATTATGGAACAAACAGAAAGATGGATTTATTTCACAGTGCAGGCCCATATACAAAACCAAGCGGCATCAGCAAACAAATTAAATAATTTCCGCAAGGGAACACTTCAGCCTAATCAACTGAAAAAATAAATCAAAATAACATGCAAGCCTGTTACAATTATTCATGAAACCATATATACAGTACATGCGCATTTCTCAACAGATTAGATACTGTAAAACAAGGTAACATTCTTGTGCATCACTGCACAGACATTTGGTGTTCAAGTACTTGAGATTATGTGTTGTCACATGCGTGTCTGAGTCATAGAAATTGATGTGTCACAGGTGACAAGTGCAGTGCTACCAGACTCGATCGACAAATTACGCTGTACTGAAACTTAACTTTTATGAATGCTGCAACATAGCTATTTTGAACTTTGAACTGCACTTATCACTGGTGGACAGCAGACGTATCAGCATCTATTACATCCAGCAGTTCATTCTCCTTGCCCCTTGTTGGCGAGAATGCAGGTCTGGGTGTGGGAGATGGCATTGCCGTGACAGTTGTTGGTGTCGAGGAGCAGCGGGGTGTTGATGGCAGGGTGCAGTTAACTAAGTTGACTAAGTGTTTCGGATCTCTCGTGAGCAGTTTGTGCAGAGGTACTTGATAACACAAATTTTGCTTTTGAATTGGGACGTTGACGCATCTTGCTGATGGGAATAATTGGGTGGTGATTTACAGAACTGAATTTGAGTTTTCACAGCATCTCTAGAATGTCACTAGCCACAATTTCTACCAGCACTCCTGAATGGTTTATTCCATGTGGTACCAAAATCAAACACCGCATCTTTGGTTCATGATTTGCGAAAGGCATCGATATCACCAGCCTTGCCTTCGTCATTGATCAGACGTTTCATAAAAGTTGATCAGTTACAATTTTTTGACTGTGGTTATAACTCCTCGATCCATAATGTTTGGTGGGAGTAAAAGAGCAAAGACGTTTCCATTGATCAGCATTTTTACATCGGAATATGCCCTACGCTTGTCCAAAACCACAATGGATTCGCTGACTTGATGTAAGCCAATTGCATGGAACTGTTTTTTAAAAAATGTTGGCCAATCACATAATTTTTATTCAAATCTATTTTATTCCAAAGTTATAAAAAAGGTTACAAAGCATAAACAATTGCTGAGTGAACTCCCCAGCACACAACTATACAGTTCGTACAAATTTCCCCCTTTTTCAGGACACCCCCCCCCCCCCCCCCCTCAAACACACGATGAACATCTCCTCGGACCACTAACATCCCCCACTCTTTTCCCCACCATCCTTGTTCGTGCTGTGAACACTCCCACCCAGAATCTCTTCAACATTCGCAGCCCCAGAACATAGGTGAGTGATTTGCTGGTCCCTGCCCACACTTTTCGCACTCACCTGCCACACTCTGGAAGAACCCACTCATTGTTGCCCGGGTCATAGGTATCCTTGTACCACCTTGAACTGTATCTGACTCATCCTTGCGCGTGAGGACATCGCATTTACCCTTCGTTGTGCCACACCCTATACCCAGTTTATTTCCCCTCCCACTCCTCCTTAATCTTCACCCCCCGCTCTCCCAGCCACCCATATATGTCCCCGATACTACCCTCCCCTTTCTCGTCCGGAAACAGCAATTGCTCCAACAGGGCGTAGCTTGGTAACCTAGGGAACTCTTGCGCCACAAACTTCGACCCAAACTCTAACCTTCCCGAGACCTCAAACAGGTACTGCATCACCCGGTCAAATATTTCCTCCGCAGCTGGAACCCGAACTCTTCACAGGGTCATTATTACGTTTAACAGCCTCCTTGTATTACCAGAAAGCTGCCTGCCCTTTACGAAGCCTGTTTGGTCCTTCGCAACTACCCCCGGGATACAGCCTTCCAGTCTTCCCGCCACCAACTTAGCCAGCACTTTCATGTCTGTATTTAACAACGATATGGGCCTATATGACCCACATTCCAACAGGTCCTTCCCCTTCTTTGGTATTAATGTGATTGTTGCCTGTTTCATAGTCTCCGGCAGCTCCCCATCACCAATGCCTCATTAAACACCCCAAGAGATATGTGCCAGGTCCGTCGTGAAGTCCTTATAAAATTCCAGCAGGTAACCATCTGAATCCGGGGAATTCCTTGACTTACTGTCAATACCCCCCTCAACCCTATAGGCCTCAGGCACCTGCATCTTCTCTTCATCCAACTGTGTAAACAGTCTATCTAAAAACAGCCCTGTACAGCTCCTTAGAATCGTCTTGTTAATCTTCCCTGGCTCTGACACCATCTCCCTTGCCTTAGTCCGTGTCCTATATATTTCCCTGGACGTGGCCTGCCTCCGTAGCTGATGCGCTAACATTCAACTCGCAATATCCCTATATGCGTACTGCACTCCCTTGCCCTACGCAGCTATCCTACCGCCCTCCCCGTCGTCAACTTATTGAATTGCCCCTACAACATCTTCCTCCTTGCCAATCTCTCCGTAGTGGGCACCCTCGAATACTCCCTATCTACCTCAACTATCTTGTTCAATAACTGCTCATACTCCTCCCTATCCTGCCTTGAACGAGTTAGTCTCCCCTCGGACCACTGCTTTTAGCGCTTCCTAAAATGTGGCTGCTGACACCTCCCCGTTTGATTCAATTCTACATAATCTTTAATCACTGCCCGCGCTTTCTCACAAAACCATCTATCCACCAACAACCCTGAATCGGGTCACTACTCCCGTCCTGATGTAAGCCGAATCTCCAACCAATGGGTCACATGGTCTGTGATACTATCCCTGCCCCCTCCACCCCAACCGAAACCTCGCAGCTCATCACAAAAAAATTGATTTCTTTAATGCACCCTATAAACATGTGAAAAAAGAAATACTCCCTTCCTCCTGGATTTTTAAAAGTGCCACGGGTTCACCATACCCATCTCTTCCATAAACCCACCGAGCTCCTTTGCCATTCGTATTCTACCCATTGACCTGGGGCTTGATCTCTACCCTCGGCTCGAGGACACAATTGAAATCTCCTCCCATGGTCAGCTGGTGTGTGGCCAAGTCCAAAACTTAAAACCTACATCGTCCCAATTCGATGCATACATATTCACCAGTATCAAAGGTGTCCAGCACCCAACTCGCCATCACATATCACCCACCTGTGTCCCTTACTACTTTCATGCTCGCAAAGCCCATTTTCTTGCTCATCAGAATGGCCACTCCCCGCGACGTTGAATTGAACCCCGAGTGGAATAACTGACCCACCTATTCCTTTCTCAGCCCTCTCTCTTTCCCCCCCCCCCTCTCCATCTCCTCCCTCCCTCTCTCTTTTTCCGTTCACCAGCATTGCCTGCCAACGTGGTAACTCGTGCTCAAAGGCTCCCCTACTGACCTCCCCACCTTCCCCTCACCTCTTTGTTCTACGAGGAAGGCTTCCCGTGGACCCCCTTCCCAAACAAAGGCTCTTCTCGAACCACAAGTCATCTCCCCCAAAGGCAGCGAGGTGGGGGGAGGGGAGAAAGGAAACAGTTGTCCCCTTTAAAAACGTTTCATCCCTGCTTCCTTTTGTCGACCCAATGGAAAAAAGAAAAATCCTCCATCAGAGGAAAAGAAAAAATGTCCCCCCTCCCTCCAACCCCCGCTCTACCCTATTGTCCATTACTCCAGAGTGCCAGGACCTTCATCTCCAAAAATTGTTCAGTTTTCCCCCAGTTTATGCTCCTTGATCAAGTCCGTGGCCGCTTCTGGGGTCTCAAAATAGTATTCCTGGTCTTCGTAGGTCACCCATAGCTTTTCCGGGCAGAGCACCTGACACCTGGTCTGCCATTGATACAGCCCTGCTGTGGCACCGTTGAACCCCGCACACCGTTTTGCCAGTTCAGCTCCAATGTTCTGGTATATTCGGACCTTGTTCCCCTCCCATTCACAGTTCCATTTCTTCCTGGCCCACTCCAGATCTTCTCTTTCTCCACAAACCTGTGGAGTCTCATGATCGCCCGTGGCGACTTCCTAGCTCTTGGCTTCTGCCTCAGAGACCTGTACGTTTTGTCCACCTCGGGGTGCCTTGTCCAGCACCCCCTCTGCCTCCAGCCCCGCCAGCATCGTTGAAATGTACCGGGTGGCACTCACACCTTCCACTCCTTAAGCTAGGCCAACTATTCGCAGATTTTGTATTCTCAACCTGTTTTCCTGCTCCTCCACCTTTGCTCTCATCGTCTTGCAAAAGTCTCCCAAGAGCCCAACCTCCGCCTCCAGTGCCACCACTCTACCGCTGTGTTCTGACATCACCCTCTCCATCTCTTGGATCTGCGATGCCTGTGCCTCCAGACATTTTCCTCCTTCTCCATCATGCCTCCAGGGGTGCCACAGCCCCTTCAACAGCCTTCGATAGTTCCTCCTGCATCTCCTTCCTCTGCTGACTGAACTCTTCCCTGATGAAGACCATTGACTGTTCCATCTGGACCCTTCCAACTTGCACAGACCCTTCCCCTTCGCCATCTTTCCAATAGCTGCTGCGCCTTGGGTCTCTTCCAACTCATTTGGCAGGTCTTTTCCCAGGGGGAACCTCTCCACTGACTTTCAGTTACACTTTTCCGTCGAAGTTGCACCCGTTTTCAGGTAAGAAGAGCTCTTTTCTGCACTTTCAAAGTAGGAGCTGCCCTGTGTGTGACCACTCTCACCATGGCCGCCGCATGTCCAACCGCACCATGGGGCCTCACGGTAGCATGGTGGTTAGCATCAATGCTTCACAGCTCCAGTGGTCCCAGGTTCGATTCCCGGCTGGGTCACTGTCTGTGTGGAGTCTGCACGTCCTCCCCGTGTGTGCGTGGGTTTCCTCCGGGTGCTCCGGTTTCCTCCCACAGTCCAAAGATGTGCGGGTTAGGTGGATTGGCCATGCTAAAATTGCCCGTAGTGTAAGGTTAATGGGGGGATTGTTGGGTTACGGGTATACGGGTTACGTGGGTTTAAGTAGGGTGATCATTGCTCGGCACAACATCGAGGGCCGAAGGGCCTGTTCTGTGCTGTACTGTTCTATGTTCTATGATCAAACTAGTCTTGGCAAATTTCTTGAGTCATCCATGCATTTTTGCCGTGTTTGTCACTGGTAAATGCTTAATATTTTTTCATGCATGAGGATGAACACTTCTGGTTAGACGTTTGAGCTTAATTCCCGTGGCATTTCCACACAGCATCACAGTGATGCAATCTTTGGTCACCTAAATCCTGGTGCATGCTTTTCATGTCCTGTGGCTGACTTAGTTTGAGGCAGGCAATGCAAAAAGAGGCCAGTCTCATCTGTGTTGTATATTTGTTTGACGGTCATGTGTTCTGAAACAGGTTTTTCAAAAGTTCCAGCATACTGTTCGTCACTTCCTTCATCAGCTGAACACTTCGCTCCTATTACCACAAGCTTCTGAATACCATGTCTATCCTTGAATCTATTGAGCCACCCAATGGAGAATTCAAGTTCATTGATTCCTATCTGCTCAGTGGTCTTCATTATCAGAGGTCCAGAGAGTGGCTTGGCTTCACTGCGTTGCTGTTTGAACCACACAAACATTATATTATGTAATTCTGGGTTCATCACTTGGCTTGGCTATTGTCTTTTCAAACCTACTTTATTGGATTCTGTTTCATTGTAGAACTTTGTTATGTGTTCCTTCTTAGCTTTTAAGTCATACCTCCAAAGAGTTTGCTCGCTACATCACCTGCATTCAAGCAATGTAATATTTCCACTTTCTTTCAAATTCTAAGTGAAACTTGTTTCTTTGTTTTAGGCAATGATGAGAATTTAAAATTTAGAGGTTGTCTTTTGGAGGTCATGGTAAATAAATTCTTGAACAGGAAAGTCTGTATTCAAGTGCTTTCATGTGATTGAGAGGAGCAGCCAGCGCCACAGCATGCATAACTGTCAGTAAACAACCCTTGCGATCACTTGCATTCCGCAAAAGGAGGCCGGTTAGCCCTACTTCGGTGGTTGATAAGTTAATGGAAAGGGTCCTGAGGGATAGGATTAATGACCATTTGGAAAGATGCAGCTTAATCCGGGATAGTCAACAAGGATTCATGAAGGGTAACTCTTGCATCACAAATTTGATTGAATTCTTTGAGGAGGTAACTGAGTGTGTAGATGAAGGTAGAGCAGTTGATGTCGTATACATAGATTTCAGTAAGGCGTTTGATAAGGTTCCCCATGGTCTGTTCATGAAGAAAGTAAGGAGGTGTGGGATAGAGGGAAATTTGGCCAATTGGATAAGTAACTGGCTATCACATAGAAGATAGAATGTGGTGGTGGATGGAAAATTTTCAAACTGTAGACCAGTTACCAGCGGTGTACCACAGGGATCAGTGCTGGGTTCTCTGCTATTTGTGATTTTTATCAATGACTTGGAGGAGGGGGCTGAAGGGTTGGTCAGTAAATTTGCTGATGACATCAATATTGGTGGAGTAGTGGATAATGTGGAGGGCTGTTGTAGGCTGCAAAGAGACATTAATAGGATGCAGAGCTGGGCTGAAAAATGACAGATGGGGTTTAACCCTGATACGTGCGAGGTGATTCATTTTGGTAGAAAAAATTTGAATGCAGATTACAGGGTCAACGGCAGGGTTCTGAGGAACAGCGAGATCTTGGGGTTCATGTCCACAGATCTCTGAAGGTTGCTGCTCAAGTGGATAGAGCCGTGACGAAGGCCTATAGTGTGTTAGCGTTTATTAATGGGGGCGTGAGTTTAAGAGCTGCGGGGTTATGCTGCAACTGTACATGATCCTGGTGAGACCACAGTTGGAGTACTGTGTGCATTTCTGGTCACTTCACTATAGGAAGGATATGGAAGCATTGGAAAGGATGCAAAGGAGATTTACCAGGATGCTGCCTGGTTTGCAGGATAGGTCTTATGAGGAAAGGTTGAGGGAGCTAGGGCTTTTCTCTTTGGAGTGGAGGAGGATGAGAGGCGACTTAATAGAGGTTTATAAGATGATGAGGGGGATAGATAGAGTGGACGTTCAGAGACTATTTCCTCAGGTGGATGTAGCTGTTACAAGGGGGCATAACTATAAGGTTTGGGGTGGGAGATAGGCGGGATGTCTGAGGTAGGTTCTTTACTCAGTGGTTAGCGTGTGGAATGGACTGTCTGCTGTGATAGCGGAGTCGGACATTTT
This sequence comes from Scyliorhinus canicula, assembly GCF_902713615.1. Lineage (NCBI taxonomy): Eukaryota > Metazoa > Chordata > Chondrichthyes > Carcharhiniformes > Scyliorhinidae > Scyliorhinus > Scyliorhinus canicula. The sequence goes on from NC_052161.1 coordinate 73,654,895, forward strand.
AGGAACTTTCAAGCGGTTATTGGAAAGGCACATGGAACACATCAGAATGACAGGGAGTGGGATAGCTTGATCTTGGTTTCGGACAAAGCTCGGCACAACATTGAGGGCCGAACTGTACTGTTCTATGTTCTAAAGCGGCATTTCCTGTAAAATTATACTAATAAATTCTGGCTTTACCTGTACACAAATCACAAAGTTAACATGCAGGTACAGCAGCAATTAGAGAAGCAAATGATATGTTAGCTTATATGCCAAATGAGGTTAGTTGTGCTGAAATGGATTAGAACCCGAGCCCCACATGGAGACTACCCGAGATCGGAGTACACTCTAAACCAGGGGTGGGCAAACTTTTCCGTGCAAGGGCCACATTCAGAAATTCACAATTCACAAAGGGCCGCATAGTATATTAAGTAAAATAATTACTTCACCCGGTTATGATTCTGGGCGCCTCATATAGAACATAGAACAGTACAGCACAGAACAGGCCCTTTGGCCCTCGACGTTGTGTCGAGAAATGATCACCCTACTCAAGTCAACGTATCCACCCTATACCAGTAAGTAACCCAACAGCCCCCCCCATTAACCTTAAAAAAAAAAAAAAAAAAATTTTTTTAAAAATTTTTTTTTTTTTTTTTAATGACTTGGTGGGCCGCAGAAATACCTTTGGCGGGCCGCATGCGGCCCGCGGGCCGTAGTTTGCCCACCCCTGCTCTAAACAATCGTCCTCCCGTGAGTTCAAGGCAGTCATTTCACAGTCACTCATTTCAAAGAAAGCGAATCATGTCTTCGCCCCAAGGGAGGCGGCTATTAAGAGATATTACCTTTCAGGTAGCTTGCTATATAATTTGTTGGCCAAGATACCTGGATATTATGTGTGTCCTGGAAGGGGAGGAGGGCATGTTCTTATCTTCCCACTTGCAGAAAAAAACAAGAGCAGTGGGCTCTTATCCTGTGTGCTGAAGACTAGAGCTTACTAACAAGTATATTACAGTACTATTTAACACACCAATATGAAGTACATTGTAATGTTAATGATTATAAAAGGTTTTAACAAAATAATCATTCTAATACAGAATCAACAAAACTTTAAAAATCTAATGTCATAATGAATTAAGAATAATCCTCCCCCCCCCCCCCCCCCCCCCCCCCAAAAGAACGAGGTGACAGATTTGTCCACTTCCTTGAAGAATGCCTTTGGTAAAAAGAAGATAGGTAGGCATGAAATAAAAGCAAAAATCATGGCAGCACATACATTTTAATTACCTGCACCCGGCCCACCAATGGCATCTGGAGGTTGTCCCACCTGGCCAAGTCAGATTTCAAATTGTACCTACGGGACCCCCCCCCCCCCCCCCCCCCCCAACCATCCTGCGCCACCTGCACCCACAAGTACCTGAATGCTGCCCTGCAAAATGGCTCCCTCCCTCCTGTCCAAAAGGGCCAGATCTGCATCCCCCTCGTACCTCCTGTCTACCTCCAACGTCTTCTCTATCAGCCATTGAAACTACGCCCTCTCTTTATCCAGCTTGGCCTAAAACGATATCGCCTCCCCCTCACTACCACTTTCAGTGCCTCCCATACTTCCCCAGTACAGTTAGATCCTACGTTCTCCTCAATCACTTTCCTGATCTTCTCACAGAAGCTTCGGTCCCCCAACAACCCGCGTCCATTCTCCACCCCGGGGACAACTGGAGAAACATCCTGCAATATTTTTGATCTTGTGAAATAAAACTGGAATTGTCCAAAGATGTGCAGGTTGGGTGGGGTTGTGGGGATAGGGCAGGGGAGAGTGAGCGTGGTAGGGTGCTCTTTCAGAGGGTCGTGCATACTCGATGGGTGGAATGGTCAGCTCCTGTACTGGAGGGATTCTATGGATTAGAACCTTCTAAACCAGGTTATGTCATTCTTTTTATCAGCGAAAGAGTGTTTCCTCTTCGATTCATTCCTTTAGATTTGTTCTTTGTATTCACTATTATTTAATTGTTAAAATGGTTTATTATGAGGACCTTGAGATGATTATTATCACTAAGGAGATAGTGATGGACAAGCTAATGTGGCTGAAGGTAGACTCGTCCCCTGATCTTGATGGAATTCATCTGAGTTCTAAAAGAGATGGCTAGAGCAGGGGTGGGCAAACATGTTGTGCCGAGCAATGATCACCCTACTCAAGTCAACGTATCCACCCTATACCAGTAAGTAACCCAACAGCCCCCCCCCTCCCCCCTCCCATTAACCTTAAAATTAAAAAAATTTTTTTTTTTTAATGACCTGATCTTGGTGGGTCGCATAAAGACCTTTGGCGGGCCGTAGTTTGCCCACCCCTGGGCTAGAGAAATTGCAAATACACTAATGATAATTTACCAAAATTCACTAGACTCTGGGGTGGTCCCAGTGGATTGGAAATTAGCAAACATGACACCACTGTTTAAAAAAGGAGGTAGGTAGAGAGTGGGTAATTATAGGCCAGTTAGCTTAACTTCGGTAGTAGGGAAGATGCTGGAATCTATCATCAAGGAAGAAATATCGAGGCATCTGGATAGAAATTGTCCCATTGGGCAGACGCAGCATGGGTTCATATAGGGCAGGTCGTGCCTAACTAATTTAGTGGAATTTTTTAAAAGACATTACCAGTGCGGTAGACAACGGGGAGTCAATGGATGTGGTATATCTGGATTTCCAGAAAGCTTTTGACAAGGTGCCACACAAAAGATTGCTGCATAAGATAAAGATGCATGGCATTAAGGGTAAAGTAGTAGCATGGATAGAGGATTGGTTAATTAATAGAAAGCAAAGAGTGGGTATTGAAGAATAGCTAGTGGTGTCCCTCTGGGACCAGTGTTGGGCCCACAATTGTTTACAATTTACTTAGATGATTTCGAGTTGGGGACCAAGTGCAAAGTGTCTAAGTTTGCAGACACTAAGATGAGTGGTGAAGCAAAAAGTGCAGAGGATACCGCAAGTCTGCAGAGGGATTTGGATAGGTTAAGTGAATGGGCTAGGGTTTGGCAGATGGAATACAATGTTGACAAATGTGAAGTTATCCAGTTTGGTAGGAATAACAGCAAAAGGGATTATTATTTAAATGATAAAATATTAAAACATGCTGCTGTGCAGAGAGATCTGGGTGTGCTCGTGCATGATTCGCAAAAAGTTGGTTTACAGGTGCAACAGGTGATTAAGAAGGCAAATGGAATTTTGTCCTTCATTGCTAGAGGGATGGAGTTTAAGACTAGGGAGGTTATGCTGCAATTGTATAAGGTGTTAGTGAGGCCACACCTGGAGTATTGTGTTCAGTTTTGGTCTCCTTGCCTGAGAGAGGACGTGCTGGTGCTGGTGCTGGAGTGTGTGCAGAGGAGATTCATGAGGTGAATCCCAGAGCTGAAGGGGTTGAATTACCAGGAGAGGTTGAGTCGACTGGGACTGTACTTGTTGGAATTTAGAAGGATGCAGGGGGATCTTATAGAAGCATATAAAATTATGAAGGGAATAGATAGAATAGATGTGGGCACCACTGGTCGGTGAAAGCAGAACTAGGGGGCATAACCTCAAAATAAGAGGAAGTAGATTTAGGAATGAGGTTAGGAGGAACTTTGTCACCCAGAGTAAATCTATGGAATTCCCTGCCCAGTGAAGCAGTTGAGGCTCCTTAATTAAATGTTTGATAAAGATAGATAGTTTTTTGAAGAATAAAGGGTTATGGTGTTCGGGCTGGAAAGTGGAGCCGGTTCCACAAAAGATCATCCATGATCTCATTGAATGGCACAGCAGGCATGAAGGGCAGATGGCCTACTCCTGCTCCTAGTTCTTATGTTCTTATTACATCCACACTAAGCCTGATGTCTGGTCATAATGTTCTTAAATATGTATTACTTTTTAACCTCCAATTGTTTCTATTTTTTAAAGGAATAGATATTTTTAAATAAAAACACAGGATGCTGAAAAAACTGAGCATCTGAGGAAAGAAAGCAGAGTTGGTGTTTAACCTCTTCGTCAGAACTGAAGCAAGGGACAATGTGTTAGATATCCAAGTGTAGCTGTGAGAGATGACAGCGAACCATATACATTTTAAAAACAAAAGACAGATGGTCTGGTGTGGGAGGAGGAGGAGGGAAGTGTTTGCCTTGAGGCAGCGCACTTGTGGGATATTTAAAGTAAGGGCTTTAAAATGGAGGAGAAAGGTCACAACCTAAATCTGCCAAACTCAGTGTTGAGCCCCGAGGGCTGAAACGTGCCCAACGTGGAAGATGAGATGCAGCTCCTCCTGCTTGCGCCGGAGGTGGCTTCATTGGAGCATTGCAACAGGCTAAGGACAGATATGTGAGCATGAGAGCAAGGTGCTAAGTAAAAATGGCAAGCAACAAGAAGGTTGGGGTCATGCTTGTGGACTGAGTGAACATGTTCCACAAGACAGCCACCCAGTCTGCATTTAGTCTCCCCCATGTAGAGGACACCACATTGGGAGCAGTGAATGCAACTAAATTGAAGGAAGTGCAAGTGAAACACTGCTTCACATGAAAGGAGTGTTTGAGCTTTGGAGTGGTGAGGAGGGAGGAGTTAAAGGGGCAAGTGTTGTACCTTCTGCAATTGCAAGGAAGTGGGTGGGGAGTTGGCATGATGGAGGAATGGGCCATGGGATCACCTGGGGGGGGGGGAGCAATGTGAAGGCTAGTGGAGTGGAAAGTGGGAACAAGGGTATCCTATCATGGTTCTGGGTGGGAGGGGTGAGGGCCAGGCTTTGGGATATGGGTTGAACCCTGTTGTGCTTTGTCAACCATGGGTGGGGGCTCTGATTAGGGAAAAACCAATGTTAGAAGCTCCATTTTCAAAAGTGACATAACAACAGATGTAACAGAAATGGAGAAAGTAAAAAAAATGGGATGGAGTCCTTTCGGGGAGAGGGGTGTCAGAGCTGTAGGACTGCAGGTGTGGGAGTTGGTGGTGAGTATTCACAATGGAAGTGGAGACAGTGAGGTAAAGGAATGATTCGGTTAGCTCAGTTGGCTGAATGTCTAATCTTTCTCATCCCACCTTCCTACACACAGTCCATTGCCCTGTAGTTTATAGCAACACTTAAGGTGCAGATCCAGGTACTTTTGAAAAGAGTTTGGGATCTCTGCCTCTCCCACCAACTCGGGCTGTGAATTCCCGATTCCCACTACCATTGCATAATAAAGTTCTTCCTCGTGTCCCCTCTACACTTTCTGCCACTTATCTTGAATCTACATATCCTGGTTCTAGAATTCTCTACCAAGGGAAACAATTTAATTTTGTCCCCTCTATCTCTTCCCCTCATAATTTTGAACACGTCAATTAAGTCATCCCTCTTCCTTCTTCGTTCCAAGGAAAATAACCCCAACCTATCCAATCTCTCCTTGAACGTATACTTTCCTGGCACTGGCAACATTCTTGTAAAGCTCTTCTGCATTCTCTCCAGACCAATAATGTCCTTCCTGTAATGTGGTGACCAGAATTGCACACAATATTCCAGTTGTAGCCTGACTAGTGTTTTATACAATTACAATATTATGTCCTTACTTTTGTAACCCCTGCCAATGAAGGAGAGCGTTCAATATGCTTTCAATGGCGACGTACGTTTCGCTCTACCTTCAACGGCTTTCTAGCTAATTGGATCGATGGCTGAAACCTAATCAAAGTAGAAAATTTCTGTGACATTGAAGTTTAAGGCAGATTGTTGGTATGTTAATTATATTGCTGAAATTGGAGGGCAGAGTTTCTGCTTTGAGTGGAATTGATGATTCTGGCACAAATTACACCATGTTACTAAGTGTTTATTTCCCTCGAATTTTGACTAACCTGATTTGCATTTCAAATGTAAAATTTACGATGAAGCTGCGGAATGTTTTAAAGTGCTCCTTTAATTTGAAAAATGTTTTAAAACTTATTTCACATTTAAAAACGTTGACTTCGTAAAATTGATCCATGCAGCTGGAATGGATTTATCACAAATAAGTATTTAAACCTCACTCTAGTACCTGTTTTAAATTTTTGAATGACATTTAAAGATACATGGAACTATTTTTGAGTTAATTTGGGGTTCAATAATCAGTTTGTTTGGCAAATTAAAAAAGAATTCAAAACCGATCCGTGTCCTTGCATCCAAAAGATCCAGCTTAATATTTGGAGCCTCGTCGATGCCTGCAAATGAGTGTTATTCGTTCACCTTTGGCTTCATAGAATAATAATAGGGCAGCACGGTAGCATAGTGGTTAGCACAGTTGCTTCACAGCTCCAGCGTCCCAGGTTTGATTCACGGCTTGGGTCACTGACTTGTGGAGTCTGCACGTTCTCCCCTTGTCTGCGTGGATTTCCTTCGGGTGCTCCGGTTTCCTCCCACAATCCAAAGAGGTGCAGGTAAGGTGGATTGGCCATGCTAAATTACACTTCGTATCCAAAAAGGTTAAGAGGGGTTAATGGGTTACGGGGATAGGGTGGAGGTGTGGGCTTGTGTAAGGTGCTCTTTATAAGAGCCAGTGCAGACTCGATGGGCCGAATGGCCTCCTGCACTGTAAATTCTATGAAATCTATAGTAATATTTATTGTCACAAATAGGCTTACATTCACACTGCAATGAAGTTACTGTGAAAAGCCCCTAGTCTCCACACTACGGCGCCTGTTCGGGTACACAGAGGGAGAATTCAGAATATTCAATGTACCTAACAAGCACGTCTTTGTGGTCTTGTGGGAGGAAACCGGAGCATCTGGAGGAAACCCATGTAGATACAGGGAGAACGTGCAGACTCCGCACAGTGATCAAGGCCGCGAATTGATCCTGGGGCCCTGGTGCTGTGAAGCAACAGTGCTAACCACTGTGCTACAGCACCACACAAAAAAGTACAAAAGCAAGGAAGTTATTGCTAAACCGATTGAAACACTAATTCGGCCCGAGATGGAGTATCATGTCCAATTCTCGGCACACTCGAGGTGCAGCCATGTTTTGCAAGGCTGAGGCTGGCTTCAAATGTTTTTCATATCAGAGCAAGGCACTGCAGCCGTTTGAGTTGCTTTGAAGACATATTGCACTTTGCCAGTATCGGGGATTACGCCGCAATAACCAGTGCAGTGAGTGGGACTTCCAACCATGTTGAAGGTTCAAATCTGGTTGCATATTTGGAACAAATTCAGAAAATTCACTTTGTAGCTTTTATGCTTCTTCTTCTGGTCTGTCTTTGGAGAGATGCTTCTGCTTTGTGTTATTCGTGTGAAAATTAAAAGCTGGAATTTGCTGTGAGGATTTTTGCAAGTGCTAACCTGCATCCATGGCATGGAGAACTTTCTTAGCGAGTTGCGTATCCATGACCACAAAGAAGAATGGGGCCTGTTAATCAAAAATAAAAATAGAAAATACAATTCCTGTGGAGAGCGCAAGAGTGAAAATTTTTTGCGTTGACTCAATGCTGAACGTTGAGTGATTTTCTCTCTCTCTCTCTCTCTCCCTCTGCTGAGCAATTCCAGTATCTTGTGTTTTTCTTAGTTGTGTCTCATCTGATCCTTACCTGGTATTTATATCAGATTCCAACAATTCGAACTGTTAATCCCCTCCTCCACAACCAGATGATAGAAGCAATTCACTCCTTTCATCATTTCCTTTCTTTCCAAATAGCCAACTTTTTACTGATCAGATATGTAATTCCACACCTGTTAAGGTTGTTGTATTTAGCTCACGAGTACCATTGTGGCACAGTGGTTAGCACTGCTGCTTCACAGTGCCAGGAATCCGGGTTCAATTCAGGCTGTGAGTGACTGAAGTTTGCACTTTCTCACCTTGTCTGTGTGTGTGGGTTTCCTCCGTATGCTGCTGTTTCCTCCCACAGTCCAAAGATGTGCAGATTAGGTGGATTGGTCATGCTAAACTTGCCCCTTAATGTCCAAAGATGTGTAGGTTAGGTGGGGTTATGGAAAGGACCAGGGGTTGGAACTAGTGGGGTGCTCTTTCGGTGGGTTGGCAGAAACTTGATGGGCACTTCAAGAGTTAATTTCATCAGCAAACTAAAAATGCCTGTTATTCTGTGGACTAGATTTTGTTAAATTGCTGTGCGCTGATGTATAAAGATTTATTGTTTTGATTACTTGGGGTGGCATATTTACTAGTTTACTGGATATTACATCCAGTGTACAAATTAGAGCTGCATAAATGAGATTACAGCAGTAAAATTTCTTGATTAAAATCAGGAAATCCTATGTTTTCTCTTTGAGGTGTTGGATCCAACTTGCTGCCTCCTGTTTACTGTGTTATCTGTTAGGATTTTGGCCAAGATTATTTTTAGAAAAGCAGTCTGTATGCTGTCTCGGCTGAGCCAGAGGAGCAAGGAAGGGGAAGGTTTGGACATGTGCTCGTTCTTTCACTCCTCAGGAAGAAGTTTCTTTCGGAGAGCTCTTAATTAAATGTGTGTCTTTCCATTGTGCACATCACTGAATTCCAATCGGCCAAATTGTGAATTAACTTGAGGTGTCTGATTTATTTGTTATTTGAAATCCACAATTTTTGTCGTCACTGGTTGACTTTAAATACTTGTACATGCCAAGCATGTTTCATCAAGGATTTTTGCACTTAAAGTGAGTCCATGCTGTGCAAAATGAGCCTCTTATTTGCAGAGTGTTTTACTCCTGTGAAAAATTACATATAACTACACCTTGTTACAAAAGTGCAACCACGTTTAAAGGTTATTACTTTGTGGCAACTCGGGTAAATTACTTAAAAACTCTGCTTTTAATCAAGTGGATAGTTGGAATGGATTAAGTTTTTCCTGATGGATAGATATGTAGATTTTTAGATCTGTATGTAAGTTCAATTTGACTTTTAATAATCCCCAAATTTTAGTCGTATGCTATCGGGTTACTTTAAATGTACTGCTGCAACAATTTTTGAAATGGTTCAAAACACACTAGAAGTAATATTTTTCAGGCCAGTGTTGTCCATTGTGCCTGCTTACCAGGCTTTCGTCCACCATGAATTCTGTTTATCGATGGCAACTTTCCCAGCAGGAAAACAAGATGTTTTCAGATGCTGGTATGGGTACAACTGGTGTACGTAAAATATTGTTAAACATGCAGCAAATTTTTTTATATTGATGCAGTTTTTTTTAACCAACTCATGTCAATGTCTGAATTTTAATTGGCTTAACATAACCGAGAATCTGCATGTGCAAGGTATTACGCACTGTTTTCATGAGCAAGGTCTTCTCACGTGGAATTGTACATGGCACTTAGTTCATTTGAAGTTGAACTATTATTTCGCACATTTTCTGGAACCACTGGTTGTATCCAGGTTTATGGGTGCATTTGTGATAGCTTTGCAAAATCTTCTGACTGAGTACAGTCTCTTGTTTAAAAAGAAATGACGTCAGGGTCTGTTGTCTGCAAGCACTGTGCTAACTTGCATAGTCTTCCATTATGAAAGACTTGGGTTTTAGCTGAAGCCCCAGTGAAAGTCTGGTTTTGTTCCCATCTGGTTTTTCTGGGCAAGTTGCCATTCGTCTGTCCACAAGATGTGCGCACTCATGTCTATATATTGGCAGGGTTTGAATTGAGTACTTGTAGGTTTTTAAAGTCATTTGAGAGATGCACGTCTTGAGGTCGTAGCAAATATTGTATTGCTTTGTGGAGCAAACATGTCGAAAGGCCATTGCATCAACCAAAACTTGAAAATAATTGTGTAGGTCTGAAGATGGAATCTTCCATGTCTGAATAGCTCGAGCGGAACTATTTGCTGGGAATGAGGAATCCAGTCAACATGTGAATTACTCCCGCGTGTTGTAATTTTTGGAGCAGAAGCAGATGGGCATATATCAAATCATAAACAAACCGGCCATTGTCTCTCTTCCTTACCATATAAGTAATGTCTGCTTTTCACCAATTTATCAACAAATGGTGCGTTTTTACTTTGAAGTCCAGTATAGTTCAGTTAGAGAAAATTGTATTTTATGTTTGGATAAGGACATAATGGACATTATGGACATAATGTGAAAACCTACAGCTGGTAAGTAAGGCAGGGCAAATGTTTGTGTCTCCTTGTAACCATTGTTTTTAAACTAGTGTTGAGCAAATTATTTACTTGCCACATAGATTTTTGGTTATTTAATAAACAACTAGATCATGTACTCTCAAAACTCGTGTACTGTAACCCTGATATGAGCTTCGTTATGTCAAGGTGGTGAATATTGTTTTTGGTCAGTTTTGCTGCTTTGCTTTCGTTACTTGTGAACCACTGAAAACATTTTTCACCATCGAGCCAGGGAAGGAGGGAAAGGCACATAGCAGGAACTGTGATAAACATTGGTCGAAAGGTGAAATGAGGCGTGGACGCACTGGTCTGAAGGTAAATTGGGTGATCTGGAGCCTCACACAATGCAAGTAAATATCCATACCAACCATTCAGGTCAGAGTGATGCTTGCGACTGCTGGATAGAATCGATTATGTGGTGTCTGATAACTTTATTCCAGAATTCCAAACTTTGAAAGAGAAAAACTGCAAAATTAGACACAATGGTGGCAGGTATTAAATATCCACATTTTCATTTATTCCTTAATGGGATGAGTGTTGCTGGCTAGGTCAGCATTTATTGCCCACCCCTAATTGCCTTTCCAGAATTTTGACCCAGTGATGGTGAAGAAACAGTGATACATTTCCAAGATGGGATCATGTGGGGCTTGCAGGGGTGGGGTGAAAGAAATGTTTTAGGTCGTGGTGTTCCCATGTGTCTCCATGTTAATTGTTTTGGGTGGTAAAGGTGCGGGTTTGAAAGGTGCTGAAGGACGCTTGGCATGTTGCTGTAGCGCCGCTTCTAGATATTGTACACAGCTGCGACTGTGCACCAATGGTGGAGGGAGTGTATATTTATGGTTGTGGGTGCAGTGCTGATCAAGTGGGTTGCTTTGTCTTGGATGATGTTGAGCTTTAGTGTTGTTGGAGTTACACCCATCGAGGTAAATGGAGAATGTTCCATCACATTCTAGACTTATGCCTTGGAAATGGTAGACAGGCTTTGGGGAATCAGGAGGTGAGTTACTCACCACAATTCTGTTTTCTCTAATGGTGAGGGTCAGCAGCTTTGATCTGCTTTTGTAGCTACATTATTTATATGGCTGGACTACATGTTGCCAAAATGGTGTCACTGTAGCACTCTGTCTTGTAGTTGCAAAATGCATTTGTCATCTTGCAAATAGCTCACAATTTTCTAACTTTATTTTTGTTTCGGGAAACTTGTTTACTTCAACAATGTTGTACATGTATTAAAAATTATATTTTTGGAAATGGCTGCACTGAATTTCAATGCAGTGCACAATACTCGGTCTCGGACCTGATGGGTAAGTGGAAATGTAACTTCTAGCCTCCCAAAGAACCAGGAGATGCAATCTTTAAATTAGAACTAAACTGGCTGAAGGCGATTCTAGGAAAAATGTCTCTGTACAGATTTGTATACAAAGTCATGTGTCCAGAAAGATCTATTTGAGACTTTACAAGGGAGATCAGTATTTGAAGGGAGAGAATCAAGACAGCCTGGTTTGGCAAAACGCAGAGCAGGGTGAGTGGATTTTCCTGGTGTGACGAGATGGATAGAAGTGGGAGATGAAACTGTTTGAAAAGGAAATAGTTTCTGACAAATTTCCAAAGCTTCTGTTTTCTTAAATGGTGAGGATCAGTTGGTTAGATGGGGCAGAATCTGGGGCAGAATGGCGCTAACAGCACAAGTTGACAGTCTGCCTCCTTGGCTTGCCTCGTGTTTGATGTGGAGTTGATGCCCCTCAAGCTATGTAACCAATTATTTTCCTCTGAGTGAGAAGCCTGTTGTCCTTTGTGTACCACAGCTAATTATCATTACTTTTAAATGTGTGTGTATTACTTTTAAATGTGTGTGTATTGCATATCTTCTAACTGATTTTTCTTTTTCAACAGCCTTGTGTTTGGGACCTTGTATCCTGCTTACTACTCGTACAAGGCTGTGAAAACCAAAAATGTAAAGGAATATGTAAGTACCTTTTGAATCCTAATTCTTAGATAAATGTGATGACTAATTCCTTTACATAAAGAATCTCTTTAAACTGAAAATACTTGGTTTCAAATTTTAGTTTTATATCCCTCCTGTCCTGTTTTCGGATAGGTAATTGTGAATAGCTAAAGATATTGTTTTTTGTTTGGATTTAACTGTGGAAAATTATATTAGTGGGCTGTATGTGAGTGAATTTGCGGTGTCATAACCAAGAGATGAGGCTTTTGGTTTGATGTGGAACTCGACATCTGAATAAGGACAAGTTCCAGACTCGATGCAAATATCCTTCACTTAAATATACCCACAAAAAAATTAATGGGATGGTGAGTGTTCATAGTATCTTTAATTATATTGTTAAGATACATAGGTGAAGGGCATTGTTTAATTCAGTATTTAGAATACACCGTAAGTAAAAGCTCTGTCTTGGTTTTGACTTCAACTGGCTTTGGCTTGGTTAAGTGAGGTGGGGGGCAGGGAGCAGACCCATTGAGAAGAAGCTGAACCTCTTTACTTTTTATTTAAAAACCTTCATTGACCACAAAAAAGTAAAAATAAAATCCATGACAATTGTAGGAAAATTAGCTCCATGTAAATAAGTCCCAGTTCATTCGAATTAGACATTCCGCTACTGGTATTGACATTATTTTGTCCCCTGTGCATTGAAGCTTGGAACTGTGGAGAAGCAGTGATTCGGAGGCCTTACTTCCTAATCTCTGTTGCTATAAATTCTTTCTAAGATCTTTTTTATATTCATTGGCATGAAATGTGGGTTTCATAAGTGAATGCTGTGAAGCTGCATGATCAAGCCAATTTAACTGAAGTACAGAAGTTCTAAAGATTGTGTTCCATAACTTGGACCCCGAGGTTTTTCAAATTCTTGGTTCTTGCCTTTTTCATAGTCGGTGAGTGTCTTGTCAGCTCGCACGCAGGCGAGGTGAGTTTGAACTCGAGTGAAATTATTCTAATCGCACCTGAGATTTCCGTCATTAAGCTTTATGTAATGCACTGTATTCACAAGTGCCAACTTTCCAAAACCTTGTAAGGGGCGGCGGAAGTATTGAGGGAGGACGTTGTAACTTTGTTTGGAGAAAACTTATGTCATGCTGACTGGAAATGAAAGTTGCATAAGGTTTAAAAAAAAAACCTGCATTTAAAATAAGCAACAATGCTGAGAAATTCATTTCACTAAATTTAAATCCTAAAATAAACTTCACCTGCAGTGTCACTTAATGAATCAGACTAAACCTGGGATTTAAAACCTGGAGGAAGCATGGAAAGGACTAAAAGGAATGTATCACAATCAGTCTACAAAACCAACTGCTGGAAGTAATTTTCAAGCAAGACAGACATATTGTAATATTCAAAGTAAGTGTGATAATAAGGAAGTGTGCATTTGATGTAAGACTTGTAATACAAAATAGCTGATTTCGTGGTCCTGCTTAGATCAGGTTGATGGTTATGCTATTTTTCAAATCAGTTTAACCAATTGTGATAGAAAAGGTGTTGGAATGCCGGGAGTGATGGAGTTGCTAGCTGAGTTTGGGACCTTTTCAGGTTATAAATTAAATTTAGGCAAGAGCGAGGTGTTTGTGGTGCACCCTGGAGACCAGGAGGAAGGAATTGGTAGGCTCACGCTTAGGCGAGCAGGGAGAGCTTTATGTTCCTGGGAGTGCAGGTGGCCAGGGACTGGGGGACTCTTCACAAGCATAACTTCACCAGACCTGTAGATCAGATGGAGGAGGAGTTCAAGAGGTGGGACATGCTGCCATTGTCGTTGGCGGGGAGAGTACAGTCCGTCAAAATGACGGTGCTTCCGAGGTTCTTGTTCCTCTTTCAGTGCCTGCCCATATTTATCCCCAGGGCCTTCTTTAGGAGAGTGACTAGCAGTATTTTGAGCTTTGTGTGGGCACATGGGACTCCGAGAGTGAAGAGGGTGTTCCTGGAGCGAGGGAGGGATAGTGGCGGGCAGGCGCTGCCCAACCTTCTGGGGTACTATTGGGCAGCCAATGTGTCAATGGTGCGTAAATGGGTGATGGAGGGGGGAGGGGCGGCGTGGAAAAGAATGGAGATGGCGTCATGTAGAGGTACGAGCCTGGGTGCCATGGCAACGGCACAGTGGCCGCTCTCTCCTAAGAGGTTTACTGCGAGCCCGGTGGTGGTGGCGACCCTAAGAATCTGGGGACAGTGGAGACGGCATCGGGGGGAAACAGGGGGCTCGATGGAGGCTCCACTGGGTGGCAACCATCGGTTCATCCTGGGGAACACGGATGGGGGATTTAGGGGGTGGCAAAGGGCGGGCATCAGCAAACTGAGGGACCTGTTTATTGGCGGGAGGTTTGCGGGCCTGGGGGAACTGGAAGATAAATTTGGCCTTCCCCAAGGGAACATGTTCAGATACCTGCAGGTAAAGGCGTTTGCTAGGCGACAGGTAGAGGGATTCCCTTTGCTGCCCTCGCAGGGGACAATGGACAGAGTGCTTTCGGGGGTGTGGGTCGGAGAGGGGAAGGTGTCTGACATCTATAAGGTAATGCAGGAGGTGGAGGAGTTGTCGGTGGAGGAGCTGAAGGCTAAATGGGAGGAGGAACTCGGGGAGCAGATAGAGGACTGGACTTGGGCGGATGCCTTGGAGAGAGTTAACTCTTCCTCCTCATGTGCGAGGCTTAGTCTCATCCAATTTAAGGTGCTACACCGGGCCCACATGTCCGGGACCAGGATGAGTAAGTTCTTTGGGGGTGAGGATAGGTGCACCAGATGTTCGGGAAGTCCAGCGAACCACGCCCATATGTTCTGGGCATGCCCAGCACTGGAAGAATTCTGGAAGGGGGTGGCGGAGACGGTGTCGAGGGTGGTTGGATCCAGGGTCAAACCAGGGTGGGGACTGCGATCTTTGGAGTTGCGGTAGAGCCGGGAGTGCAGGAGGCGAGAGAGGCCGGTGTCCTGGCCTTTGCGTCCCTAGTAGCCCGCCGAAGGATTCTGTTACAGTGGAAGGATGCAAGGCCCCCAAGCGTGGAGACCTGGATCAGTGACATGGCGGGATTTATAAAATTGGAAAAGGTCAAATTTGCCCTGAGAGGATCAATACAAGGGTTCTATAAACGATGGCAGCCTTTTCTGGACTTCCTGGCTCAGAGATAGGTAACTTGGTCAATAGGAGCAGCAACCCCGGTGGGGAGGGGGGTGCACTATTGTAGTGTCTATTCTGTAACTTTATAGTGTGTTAATTTGCGTTGTTGTTAAAATGCTGTGTTGTTCATGGAGGTGGGGCGAATGTATATGATTGTTAATATTATTGTTATTTTTGGTATTTTACTAAGTTGTGTCAATGTTGTATAAAATCAAAATTTTTCAATAAAAATTATTTAAAAAAAAAGAAAAGGTTTTGGAAGCAACTCTGGCATTGAGAGGAAATGAATAAAGACTTGGTTGTTAATATTGTTTGTGACTAACTGTAAGTTACGAAATGCTCTCTTGTGTCTGTTGTAACAGGCTCTGAAAGGTTTGTGTGCGACCGTTGAAATAAGTAAGAATAATAGGAATAAAAACCACACATGCTGTAAGTACTCAGAAGGTCTGACAGCATCTATGGAGAGAGACCAGATTTGACTTTCCAGATCAATGACCTTTTGTGAGAATTGGAAAAAGTTAACATGTAACAGGTTTCTACCAAATGCAGAGATGAGGGAAAAGGGCTGAGGTAAAAGGAACCCATGCGAAGGTCTTTTGGGTGGAGATTAAATGACAAAGGGAAAATATTTTTATAAATGAAGGTGGCAAAAGAGGTTCAGAATGGCACTAAGTGGTAACACTTTTAAGAGCTAGCATAGATTAGCCTCCTGAACTGAGAAATTTTGATTCCGTGTCCGATACTTTACTTTTTTTTCTTAGTTTTGTGTTGCTCATTGTTCACCTCCGATTTCTCCAGCCAGCATTGATTGAGCTGTTTTTACAGGCCAAAGTGTGGGTATCTCACACCAGCCAAATATGGAAATAGGATATCTATAATTGTACCACGGGTTGGTCATCTGAGCTGAAATGAACATAGTATAAAAATTCATATTCGCAGAATGAGGTACTGAAATCCTGGTGACAATTCACCATCTGTTGGTCCCTGTCTGGCCAGCTGCTGCCATAAGCAGGATTGTTGATTGGAGCTTCATGCCTTTTACGCAGTAAATTTAAACATCATGTTGATGACCAGCATTTGCTGAATCTCCAGTTACAGGAACACATGTTGAGCTACAAAATCTTTGTGCACTGCAGCCCCATATAAGATTTGTAGACTTCATTACTTTTGGCCCAAAGCAGTCCAAATATTGCAGCATTATTTAAAGTCGATTTGCAATTGCAGTAGAATAGACTGATCACGATGGTGATATATGGCAAACTACGAATTCTGGAAATGCACAGCACTTGCAGTTGAATGAAGAAGCAGATTACGAGATTTGGCAAGAAGAAACAAATTATTAGCCTGACTAATGTTCTTTTTAACGAGATCAGGCTTAATTCTTGGAGAAAAAAATTATACTTACTGGATGTGTTACTTGGTTTCAAGATATGACTGCAGCTTGGAATAATGCAGGATGATTGCATGTTCTGCTGTAGCTGGCAGGAATGATTTTGATGCTTGTTGCATTAAAATAACATGGGCTAATCGAAATTCATCTTCAAATCAATAAATCAATATTGCAGCAAGGTTTCTGAGCACAAGGTTGTCTGAGTGGAATTTTAGAACTTTTTGTCCCGTTCACCCGGTTGTTTCTTTACATATTTCATACTTGTGGTTTGCAACATGCCATGGTGGCTCTCTTTCCCCCTCCCGAACTATTGACGAACTCCCAGAGACACCCTAATTATCTGCTAACCAAAGGGAAACCGTGCTGCCAATGTGGGGAGAGCTCTTTTTTTTTCTCTGACTTGTTATTTCTTTGTTAAATGGCGAGTAACATCAGGAAAAAGACAGCAATCTGATCAGAGAGGGATATAGTCCCCTGGGATTGCCACACATGCACTGGATTCAGAGTTGGCTTTCAATTCCACAGATGTTAGTTGTTAAACAGTATTTATTCAGGACTGCTGCTCCATGAGTTTGCGTGCGCTTTTATGAAGAGACACTGGTTTCAATCTTAGAGTTGATCTAATGAAGGCCAAGAGTTGATCTAATGAAGGCGAAGAGAAGTTTAATTTGTTTTTTAGGTAGTGAGGATGTTTGATGCTCAACCCTGACAAAGTTGATTGTTTACATGAGCTGCAGCAAGCTGGCCAAACTGCAGCTCCACAAAGGGTGTTTTAACTTGCTATGATTTCCATTATCAGTAAGTTAGCATTCCACAATTTCAGACATGTTTTGTAAACTAGTCATGACAGGTCTGTTTTCTTGCAGCTGTTTCAATAAATCCTGTTTGCTTTTTCTTGCTGAAAGTGAGAGATGCCACTGTGTATGTCAGTGATGTGAAATATGTCATTTTAAAAATATGTTTTTATTCAACAAGCTGCAGAACTACAAAAGTGAGACAGCTCGTGAGCAATGGATGTAGTACAAGCAATTTGTTGTTTTTTTTATAGTGCGAATGCTCCTGGTTGCGAACAGATCTTTGAAGATGGAGGTGAACTGCTTCCATCTGGAGTGGACTCCCGCCTCCGTCACTGATGGCAAATTTAATCTTTTCTAGCCTCAGGAATTCTACCAGGTCAGCCAGCCAGTGAGACCTTGGGAGTAGGTGTTATCGTTGGGCTATCAGGGAGGTAAAGGCCAGGATGTCTGACCTCTCATCTCTAGTACTGGCTATACCGACACCCTGAAGACCACCACCAGTGAGAATGGCTTTATCTTAACCCCAAGACCTTGGACATGGGCCTCAGAGTTTGGTGCAGAATCCCACCAGTCTTGGGCTGGACCAAAACATGTGGGAGTGGTTGAAATCGTTCACTGTTGTCTTCCACCCCCAGAATGAACCCGCTGATGGGTGTTCTGGTCGGCTATGCCCTGTGCACCTAAGTTCAGTTGCATCAGGCTCAGCCTCGCGCATGAGGATATGGAGTTTACTCTGTGCAAGATCTCGCTCCAGTGTCGTTGTCTGCCTCGCTCGAGGCCCAGTTCTTCCTTCCACCTCTTGTTTTGTCCAGTGGGGCCCTTAACCTCTTCCAGCAGTCGTCCATATATGTCTGCACACTTCTTCTCCAACTCGTCCTGTGATCAGGGTGTGCCTGAGTAACTGGGGGAACAAAGGGACCTTCTTGCAACAAAGCCTCGCATCTGAAGGATAACAAAGCACACTCCCTTTCTGGAGTTGGAACTTCTCTGTCAGTTCCTCCAGAGTTGCCACTCTGCCGTCTCCGCCCCTGAGCCTCACCACCCCTTCCTCCCTTCTCCGGATTTTGTTTGTGGTGTCCATTGAATCTGTGTTTTTTACATGGGAGTTGAGATGGACCGTCTTGTGATCCCAAGGCATACAAAGTTATGGGCCAAGTGCAGGGAAATGAGATTAGAATAGTTAGGTGGTTGTTTTTGACTGGCACGAACCTGATGCGCCCAAGGACATTTTCTGTGCTGTACGACTATCTTTTAGCTTGAAATGGTGCTTAAGCAGGCTTTCAGTGATGCTACCACCACCGGGCCCGTCAAGTACTTGGCTGGGGGAAAGGGGAGTGGAACGGTGACCAGTGCCCACAGAGATGTCCCTACACAAGAAGCCTCTTCCATATGCCCCCAGCTCCCCCAGCCAACCCCGCTCCATTTCCACATTTGCTAACCAGTAGTAGTACAGGAGGTGCCAAGTCCTCTGAGCGCTGCCCCCCTCTGCAGGGCAGTTTTACGGATCCTGCAGTTCTTTCCTGCCCACATGTAGGCAAAGATTATTTTGTCACCTTGGCAAAGAAGGATTTGGGGATGAAGATTGGAGTGATCTAAACACACACAACCGTGGCAGAGTGTTCATCTTTATTGTCTGTATTCTGCCCGCCAGGGTGTGTCCCAGCTCTGCATTTGTGGAGCTGGGCCCAGTTGTGGGCTATCTGGATCCCCAGGTATCTGACAATCTCCACTTGGGAGTTCACCGGGAAGATGCCGTTCTTGCTCAAGATAAATTTGTATCTGAGAAGGCTCCGAACTCCCTCAGGAATTCCGTTACCTTTCCCATGCTGGCTAGGGGATTCCAAGACATTGAGCAGCAGGTCAGCCGCACAGAGAGTGAGAACGCGACTGAGTTCCCTGTCTCCTCAGCTGATCTGAGCACAATAGCCAGTGGCGAACAGCAGCGGGACAAGGCGCATCCCTGCCGCTCTGCAGCCGGACGTAGTTTAAGCTGGTGGTGTTAGTCCCTCTGCTCGCTATGGGAGTGCTATCCAGCAGTTTCACCCACTGGCCTGAACCCAAACTGAACCGCAATGAGGTACTTCACTCCACCTGGTCGAAGGCCTTCTCTGCGTTCAGGGAGATGATGACCACTGGTGTCTCTTCTCTGGGTGGGGACATGACCACATTCAGCAGGTGTTTGATGTTTGCTGTCAGCTGTCTGCCCTTGACAATCCATGTCTGATCTTCTGGCGAGCAAGTCGTCTTGCCAGAACTTCGCTAGAACTTTGTGTCAATGTTCAGAAAACAGATAGGCCTGCAGGACCCCCACACTGCTGGATCTTTGTCTTGTCTTGGGATCAGTGAGATCAAGGCCTGTGCCAGCCATCCCGAACAGCGAGCCGTTGGATGTCTCCTGCGGGTGTGGGAACAACGCTGCCGCAAACGTTTTGTAGAACTCCCCTGGGAACCCATCGGGTCCCGATGCCTTTCCAGATTTCATGGAGTTAATGCACTCCATGACCTCTAGATCCAACAATCCTTCCAGTCCCTGTCCCTTTTGCTCCCCCACAGCTGGGAAGATCAGCCCGCCCAGGAGTTGTTTAATGGTATGTTCGGACCATCTTATAGACTGATATGATTAATACTACACTCCTGTACGCTTCACCTGATGACCGTGTCTTTGTATTTAAATTGTATACCTCGTGTTGCCCTATTACGTGTTTTCTTTTCATGTACTAAATGATCTGTTTGAACTGCATGCAGAAAAATTATTTTCACTGTACCTTGGTGCACGTTTCAATAAACAAATCCAATCCAATCTTCAAATCTCCTTCTGGGGCTCAGATGTATACAGTCCCTGGTAGAAGGCTGCAAAGACTTAATTGATGCCCTCTGGAGCCGTGACCACCATTCTCCTCTTGTCCCTGATCTGCGCTATTTCTCGTGTGACTACCTGTTTCTTTAGGTGGCTGGCCTTGACCCCATGTTCGTAGATGATCCCCTGTGTTCTGGCAGTGCTGGATCTCTGTTTTCCCAGTGGAGAGCAGGTCAAATTCCATGTATGATCTTTTACTCTCTGCCAAAAGCTCCATGTTTGGGACAATAGAGTACCACTATTCCACTTCCAGTAAGGAGTCGATCAACCGCTGTCTGGCATCTTTCTCTTCCCTGACCCGATGAGCTCTGTATGCTATTGTCTCCCCTTGATAACTGCCTTCAGTGGCAGAATGTGAAGGGAGTGACCTCCCTATTCTGGTTGCAGCTCACGTACCTGTCGCTGGTTCGTGTCCTTTCTCAAAATGCCATGTCGATGGGGAGGGCTGTTCCAGCCTCCATTGGGGTGGAGGATGTGGCACCTGTTTGACCAGCAATCTGGCTGCTTTCCCATGTTGTTTGCAGACAGAAATTAAATATTGTTTTATTTTTGTACCTACCTTGTTCTTTGCAGCTCATTTTTTCTGTGTGGTCTATGCCTCTGACTGTACTCCTCCTCTTCACCCATCCATCCCCAATATCCGTGTCCTTAACTGTTCAATTGTCTGATTGATTAGCAATGAATGCGACCCTTGCATGTGTTCATTCACCTATGCAAGAGTGAAATGAATATTTCCGAAGGCAGAAGCACAAACCTACGAAGTAAGGTGCAGCAAAGAGAGGTAGATACTGTGAGCAGACCGTGCAAATCTGTTAGGAAATGACCACATTGGAGAAATTGTTGTCTGAGAAGCCTCTTTGTAATCTAGACAATCTAAACCATAAGAACACTTGGAGATTTGGGGTGAATCTTTGAATGGGGCGCGCCAGGGCAGTGAGCATTTCGGGAGAGTAGCTTGACCAGGAGCAAGGGCAGTGCTAGTGTGGGAAGGCAAAGAAATTTGAGGCTAAGGGTAGGGTGTATGCATGTCTTGGTCAAGTATTTACTGGAGTTCAAAAACCATACGGATCCAACTCCACTTAGGAAGCAGAAGGAAAACCAGTGATATTTGACATGGCTTGCCTGTGTTGGGGTGACAATTATTTGAGGTATTAGAAGTTCCAAAGTGGTTTCAATGATTTTCGAAAATTCTACTTTTGTATTGCAAGGACGCGTCAGACGTATGCCAAATGCAAGTTAATTCGATGGTTTATTCTTTGACCATTTGGCTCTCTTGCAGGTAGCAAGGTGCCACAGTCAAATTGGTGACTTACAAAACTAATGTTTGTACATTGGTTAACAAAATACTTAGCATTTCCTCTGTTCAGTAATATTTCCTAGGGAAGCTCTGAGGGGTAAAACGCTGTAATGTACAAAAATGCCAAGCTGGCCATATGTATACCTTTATGCCACCTTTTAATGCTATGGCTAAGCTTATAGTATGAATGGATCTGTTTGAACAGGCAAAATTGCTTTGTGAAGTGGCTCTGGACACACCACCCTTTTCACCTGAGAATTTGGTTTCTATTATTCCAGGGTACTAAAGGAGGTGGCCATGGAAAAGTGGTTGTCATTTTCCAAAATTTCTGCAGGTTCTGGAACAGTCCTAACAGATTGGGAAGTACCAAATTTAACCCCATTATTTGATAAACTGAGTGAGGGAGAAAACTGAATTGCAGACCGTTTAGTCTAACATCAGTAGTCGTGAGGATGTGACAGAGGGAAATCCTGTTTGACAAACCTCCTGGTGTTTTTTGAGGACATGGAATAGGCAAGGGGGAACCAGTGGATGTGGTCTTTTGGATTTTCTGCAAGCTTAATTGGTTAGTGGACAAAATTAAGCACACTGGATTGGAGGTCATATATTGGCATGGACTGATATTTGGTTACCAGACAGGAGTGGCAGGCAGCGACTGTAGGTTACCACATGGATCAGGACTTGGGGCTTCACTCCAACTGGTTGCAATATATAGCGTTGATTTGGATGATGGAATCAACATTTCCAAGTCTGTTGATGACACAACTAGATGCAAATGTGAGCGGTCAGAGGCTTCAAGGCAATTTAGACAAGGCGAGTGGAAAAATACATGGCTGATACAGTACAACATGGAGAAATGTGAGGTTACCCACCTTGGTAGGAATGGTAGAGTATCTATTAAGTCATGATAGATCTGGAAATGTTGATGTACAAAGGGACCAGGGAGTCACTGAAAGCAAGTGTGCAGCAAGCGGTTAAGGAGGCAAATGGCATGTTGTCCTTCATTGTAAGAAGATTTGAGTACAGGAGCAAGGATAGCTTACTGCAACTGTGCAGGGTCTTGTTGAGACCACACCAAGTATTGTGCTCCGTTTTGGTCTCCTTATCTACAAAAATATAGCTGTATTTGCCGTAGAGACAGTGCACCAAGCTTCATCAGACTGATGGGATAGTTGTGTGAGGGCAGATTGGGCCGACTGAGTTTAAAAGAACTTTGAGGGGATCTCATTAGAAATATATAAAATGATAACTGGGCGAGACAGACTGGATTTAAGAATTTAAAAATGTATATATTTTTATTCTCTCCCTTTTTTACATTTCCTCCCAAATTTGAACCCACCAACAATAAACAATAATCAGTAACGAATGTAATGCCAATCCCCATATCAACAACAACAATCCCATCCTCCCACCAACCCCCAAACAACTGCCCACATGTTAACATAAATAACAAAAAGGAATCGGGAATCACCCATAGTCACCATTAACACATAGAGTCTCCCTCCCCAACCCTCCCAACCATCTCCCCCTAATGTTCGATGTAATCCAATTCTTGAAAGTGCATAATGAATAACGCCCATGAATCGTAGAACCTCTCCATCCTTCCCCTCAGTTCAAACTTTTTTTTAATCAAACAATTTTATTGAGGTATTTTTCGGCATTGTAAACAGTTCCAGATAACAACACAAAAAAAAAAGCAAAGAAGGCAAAAATGTGCAAACATCAACGTAAAATCAATACTTCAATCAACCATACTGCACAAGCCCGCTCCTCTCCCATCGACACTACCCGCCTATTTATCCCTCCTACTCTACTCTAATCCCCCCCCACTGCTGGCGCTCACTCTCCCGCGAAGAAGTCGATGAATGGTTGCCACCTTCGGGCGAACCCCAGTACAGATCCCCTCAAGGCGAACTTAATTTTTTCCATACCCAGAAAACTTGACATGTCCGAAAGCCATAGCTCGGTCTTCGGGGGTTTTGAGTCCCTCCATGCCAGCAGTATTCGTCGCCGGTCTATCAGGGAAGCAAATGCCAGAACATTGGCCTCTTTCTCACCCTGGACTCCCGGGTCTTCCGAAACCCCAAAAATTGCCACCCTTGTTTTTAGCACCCGGGACATGATCCCTGCAAATCCCTCCCAGTACCCCCTCAGCTTAGGACATGCCCAAAACATGTGAACGTGGTTTGCTGGTCCTCCCCCGCATCCAGCGCACTTATCCTCTACCCCAAAGAATTTGCTCATCCGAGCTACCGTCATGTGGGCCCGGTGATTGACCTTAAATTGAATCAGGCCGAGCCTGGCGCATGTTGCGATTGAATTTACCCTATTCAGGGCTTCTGCCCACAGCCCGTCCTCCATCTCCCTGCCAAGCTCCTCCTCCCATTTGAGTTTCAGTTCCTCCGTCTGGGACTCTTTTTTTTTTTCCCCCTTCATGAGCACCTTATAAATGTCTGAGACTCTACCCTCTCCTACTCCTCTAGAGACTATTCTGTCTTGGGTCCCTATTGGCTGGAGGCGTGTGAAGGGTGGGACCTGTCTGCGGACAAAGTCCCGCATCTGTAAGTACCTGAAATAATTTCCCCTTACCAGACCAAATTTCTCCTCCAAGCCCCTCAGACTCGCAAAGCTCCCCTCCAGGAACATATCGCCCACCCTCCTCACCCCCGCCTGCCGCCATGTTCGAAACCCCCCCATCCATGTTCCCAGGGGCAAATCGATGGTTATCACATATTGGTGCCCAGACAGACGCACCCACCTCCCCTACATTCCTCCTCCACTGGCCCCATATTCGCAGGGTCACCCCCACTACCGGGCTGGTGGAGTACCTGGCCGGTGACGGCTGTAGGGGAGCCGTGACCAGGGCTACCAAACTGGTGCCCCTGCACGAAGCGCCTCCGCCCGCTCCCAAATGGACCCCATACCCACCATCCACTTCCTTATCATGGCTATGTTAGCAGCCCAGTAGTAGTTGATCAGGCTTAACAATGCCAGCCCTCCCTCGCTGTGGCTCCTCTCGAGCATCGCCGCCTTCACCCGCGGGGATTTTCCCGCCCAGACAAACCTCATGGTTATTTTGCCAGTCCTTCTGAAGAAGGACTGTGGGATAAAGATCGGGAGGCACTGGAAGATGAACAGGAATCTAGGGAGGATTGTCATCTTTACAGTTTGCACCCTCCCCGCCAGTGACAGCGGGAGTGCATCCCATCTCCGAAACTCCCTCTTCATTTGTTCCACCACCCTGGTCAAATTTAACCTGTGCAGCCTACCCCAGTCCCGTGACACCTGTATCCCCAAGCACCGGAAACTTTCCTCAACCAGCCTAATTGGCAGCTCCTTCGGTCTATTCTCCTGGCCCCTTGCCTGCACCACAAACATCTCACTCTTGGCCATATTTAATTTGTACCCTGAAAACCGGCCGAACTTCCTCTCTGTTTCCAATATATTTTCCATCCCGGCCAGAGGGTCCGACACGTACAGGAGCAGGTCGTCTGCATAGAGAGAAACCCTATGTTCCACTCCGCCCCTGGCCATTCCCTTCCATCCCTTTGCAGCTCTCATCGCCAACGGCTCTATGGTCAGCGCAAACAGCAGCAGGGAGAGTGGGCATCCCTGTCTGGTCTTGCGCTGTAGTCTGAAATAATCTGACACTACCCTAACGCTAGCTTTTGGGGCCTGGTACAGTAGTCTGACCCAATTCACCAGTCCCTCCCCGAACCCAAACCGTCCGAGCACCTCCCACAGATAGCCCCACTCCACCCGATCGAAGGCCTTCTCAGCATCCATTGCCACCACTACCTCTACCTCCTTGCCCGTCGGGGACATCATGATCACATTAAGCAATCTTCTCAAGTTAGCTGTCAGCTGCCTGCCTTTCACGAACCCTGTCTGATCGTCCCCAATCACCTCCGGTACGCAGTCCTCAATTCTAATTGCCAGGACCTTCGCCAGGAGCTTGGCGTCTACATTGATCAGGGAGTTTGGTCTGTATGACCCGCAAGATTCCGGGTCCTTGTGGTGCTTCAAAATCAGCGAGTTGGTGGCTTGTGACATCGTCGGCGGCAGGGTCTCTCTGTCCCTTGCCTCATTAAAAACCCTCGTCAAGACCGGTCCCACTAACTCCGAGAACTTCTTGTAAAACTCTACTGGGTATCCATTCGGCCCCGGGGCTTTCCCCGACTGCATGGCCTTTAGGCCCCCCAATACCTCCTCCACTCTAACCGGGGCCCCCAGCCCGTCCACTAGTCCCCCGCCTACTTTTGGGAATGTTAGCACGTCCAGGAACCTTTTCATCTCCTCCGGCTCCTCCGGGGGCTCCGACGTATACAGCCTGCTATAGAAGTTCCTGAATACCTTATTCAGTCCTGCCGGGTCCTCCACTCTTCTCCCCTCCCCATCAATCACTCTACTTATTTCCCTGGCCGCCTCCCTCTTCCTGAGTTGTTGCGCTAGCAATCTGCTGGCCTTCTCCCCATGCTCATACACAACTCCCCTCGCCTTCCTAAGTTGTTCCACGGCCCTACTCATGGATAACGCCCCAGTTCCGCCTGTAATCTACGCCTCTCCCTGAGTAGGTCCTCCCCCGGGGACCCCGCATTCTCCTCATCTATCCGATACATTTCCCCAACCAGTCTGTCCATTTCTGCTCTGTCCGCCCTGACCCTGTGGGCCCGAATGGAGATCAGCTCCCCCCCCTCACTACTGCCTTCAGCGCCTCCCACAGGGTCGCTACTGAAACCTCCCCCGTATCGTTCACCTGCAAGTAGTTTTGCATACACTTCCGAAGTCTCTCACATATCCCCATCTCAGTTCAAACTTAACCTACTCAAGAGTCAAGAATCCCCCCCCCCCCACCACGCCAGAGTCAAGAATCCCAACAGGACCTGCCTTCGGGCAATCAGTGAGGCGAAGGCTACAACATCTGCCTCCGCATTCGTTCCAACCCTGGCTGGTCCGACACCCGATAATGGCCTCCTGAGGGCCCGGGTCCAATTTCACGTGCACCACTTTAGAGATTACCCTAAAAACCTCCTTCCAGTAATCCACCAGCTTTGGATAGGGCCCCTCCTCCATACCCTCTCCCATCTCTTCCTCCCACTTTGCTTTGATCCCTTCCAGTGGTGCTTTCTCCTCTTCCAAAATAGTCCTGTAAACCCCTGACACTACCCCCTTCTCCAGTCCCCCTATCGTCAGAATCTCCTCCAGCAATGTGGAGGCCGGCACCACTGGGAAGCTCTATCTCCTTCCTGGCAAAATCTCAAACCTGCATGTATGTAAACATTTTCCCCTGCTCCAGCCCATACTTCGCTCCCAGCTCTTTCAATCCTGAAAACCGACCCTCAAGAAACAAATCTTTCAGTGTCTTAATCCCCTTCTCCTCCCATTTCCGAAAATTTCAGTCGCACTTCCCTGGCTCAAATCTGTGGTTCCCCCGAATCGGCATTTCCCTTGACCCTGCCCTTTCCCTTGACCCTGTCCCCAACCTGAAGTGTTGGCGAAACTGCCTCTAAATTCTCAATGAAGCTATGATTACCGGACTCCGAGTATTTCCCTGGTGCCATCGGGTGCGGCGGTGTTATTAGAGCCTTCAATCCCGACCCCCTGCACAAACTCCTCCATTCTGACCCATTGAGAATCAATCCCTCTGACCCAGCTCCGCACCTACTCCATACTCGCATCCAGTAATAATACATAAGGTTCGGAAGACCCAAACTCCCTGCCTGTCTTCCCTTCTGCAGCAGAACCTTTCTCACTCTGGCCACTTTCCCTCCCCATATGAACAACGTAATTATTCCTTCAATCTCTCTCATTTAAAAAAAAAAAGCCTTTGGCAGGAAAATCGTCAGTCATCGGAAAATAAATAGCAATCGCGGCAACACATTCATTTTAACCGCCTGTACCCGACCTGCTCGTGACAGTGGTAGACGATCACACCTTGTGCCCCCCCCCCCCGGCCGAGACACCACAAAATACTCACTCTTGTCTAGATTTAATTTGTATCCCGCGAAAGACCCAAACCCCTGAAGCAGCTCCAATGTTCCCGCTGTTGACGCACTCCGTTCCGACCGTATAACGACAAGTCATCGGCATATAAGGACACCCGATGCTCTCCCCCCCCCCCCCCCCCCCGCACTATCCCTTTCCATACCCCCAAACTTTTTAACGCGACAGCCAATGGCTCAATTGCGAGTGAAAACAGCAGGGGGGTGCAGAGGAAATCCCTGCCAAGTCCCATGGAGAGAAAAGTATCTCGAGCTGATGTTATTTGTGCAGACACTCTCCCTCGGCTCCTCGTAAGGCGAACTTGATTTTTTTCCAAGCCAAGAAAGCTTGCCATGTCCGACAGCCATACTTCAGTCTTTGGGGGCTTTGAGTCCCTCCAGGCCAACAGTATTCGTCGCCGAGCTACCAGGGAAGCAAAGGCCACAACGTCGGCCTCTATCCCCTCCTGGACTCCCGGGCCCTCCGACACCCCAAAAATCGCCACCACTGGACTCATCGCCACCCTTGTTTTCAGTACCCGGGATATGAGGTCCGCAAATCCCGGCCAGTATCCCCTGAGTTTTGGACACGCCCTGAACATGTGGACATGGTTCGCTGGTCCTCCCCCACATCCAGCCCACTTGTCCTCCAGCCCAAAGAATTTGCTCATCCGGGCGACCGTCATGTGGGCCCGGTGAACTACCTTGAACTGAATCAGGCCGAGCCTGGCACATGTTGCGGTTGCATTTACCCTCCTCAGAGCGTCTGCCCATACGCCTCCCTCCACTCCCCACCAAGCTCCTCCTCCCACTTGATTTTCAGTTCCTTGGTCCCTGTGTCCTCTGCTCCCATAAGCTCCTTATAAATATCCGAGACTCTCCCCTCTCCTACCTCACCCCTGGAAACTACCCTGTCCTGGATCCCCCTTGGTGGAAGGCGTGGAAAGGACGGGACCTGTCTACGTACAAAATCCCGCATCTGCAAGTACCGAAAGTCATTCCCCCTCGCCAGCTCGAACTTCTCCTCCAGCGCCCTCCCGTTTGCGAAGCTCCCTTCCAGGAACAAGTCGCCCATCCTTCCCACCCCCGCCCTCCGCCACGCTCCAAACCCGCCATCCATCTTCCCCGGGACAAATCGGTGGTTGTCGCATATTGGGGACCAGACCGACGCTCCCACTTCCCCCGCATGCTTCCTCCATTGGCCCCAAATCCGCAGAACTGCCACCACTATAGGGCTGGTGGAGTACCTGGACAGCGGGAGCGGCAGAGGAGTGACCATGGTTGCCAAGCTGGTGCCCCTGCACGAAGCGGCCTCTATTCGCCCCCAAACTGACCCCGTACCCACTATCCATTTCCTTATCATGGCTATGTTAGCCCGGTAGTAGTTGCTGAGGTTCGGCAATGCCAGTCCCTCCTCGCTACGGTTCTGTTCCAGCATCCCCCTCTACCTGCGGGGACTTCCCCGCCCAAACAAATCCCAGGATGATTTTATTGATTCTTTTAAAGAAGGACCGCGGAATGAAAATAGGGAGACACTGAAAAATAAACAGGAATCTCGGGAGGATCGTCATCTTCACCGTCTGTACTCCCCGCGAGTGACAGCGGGAGCGCATCCCACCTCCGAAACCCGCTCCTCATTTGCTCCACCAGCCTAGACAGGTTCAACTTGTGCATCTTGCCCTAATCACGTGCCACTTGTATCCCTAAATACCTAAACCTTTCCCCAACCAGCCTAAACAGTAACTCCCTCAGCCTATTCTCCTGACCCCTTGCCTGCACTACAAACATCTCGCTTTTTGCCATGTTCAACTTGTAGCCCGAAAACCGGCCAAATTCCCCTAGGATTTCCATCATCCCGTCCATCCCTGCCGCTGGATCTGACACGTACAAAAGCAGGTCGTCCGCGTAGAGCGAGACCTTTTGATCTAACCCCCCCTCCCCCCGACCATTCCCTTCCATCCCCTTGCCGCTCTCAGAGCAATTGCCAGCGGTTCTATGGCCGCCGCAAACAGCAATGGAGAGAGGGGGCACCCCTGTCTTGTCCCGCGGTATAGTCTAAAATACTCGGATGTCGTCCTGTTTGTCCCTTACACTAGCCTCCGAGGCCTGATATAGCAGTCTAACCCAGTCCACAAAGCCTTCCCCAAACCCAAACCGTCCCAGCATCTCCCATAAATAGTCCCACTCCACCCGGTCAAAAGCCTTTTTGGCATCCATTGCCACCCCTACCTCCACCTCTCTGCCCTCTGGGGCATCATAATCACATTGAGTAGCCTTCTTATGTTGGCTACCAGCTGCCTGCCCTTTACAAACCCCGTTAGGTCCTCCACAATCGCGTCCGGTACCCAGTCTTCGATTCTGGATGCCAGGATCTTGGCCAGAAGTTTAGCGTCCACATTAATCAGGGAGATTGGCCAATAGGACCCACAAGCTTCCGGATCTTTATCCCGTTTTAATATCAGCGAGATGGTGGCTTGCGACATCGGGGGTAGCACCCCATTGTCCCTCGCCTAGTTGAACACCCTAACCAGCACCGGCCCCACTGTCCCTGAGAACTTTTTGTAGAATCGTCCGGCCCCGGGGCTTCACACGACTACATGGCCTTCAGGCCCCCCCATTACTTCATCAGCTCTAATCGGGGTCCCCAGCCCCACTACCATCCCCCTGCCCACCTTTGGGAAAGTCAGCCCATCTAAGAAGCGCCTCATCCCCTCCGGCCCTGTGGGGGGTTCCAAGGTATACAGCTTGCTGTAAAAGTCCCTGAATACCCTGTTCAATCTTGCCGGATCTCCAACCCGGTTCCCTGCCCCGTCCACTACCGTCCCTATTTCCCTGACCGCCTCCCTCTTCCTAAGTTGCTACGCAAGCATTCTGTTGGCTTTCTCCCCATACTTGTACACCGCGTCCCTGGCCTTTCTAAGCTGCTCTACGGCCTTCCCAGTGGATAGCGCCCCCAGCTCCGTCTGCAGTCTCCGTCGTTCCCTAAGTAGCTATACCCTCGCAGACTCGGCATATTCCCTATCCGTCTGTATCATCTCTTGCACCAGTCTGTCCACGGCCTCTGTACTACCTCCTTCTCCAGTACCATATCCACCCAATGAGGAGCATGGCTGACAGCTGGTACTCCGACCCCTTAACCCCAGCCAGCAAAGCTTTCCCCACCACGACCCTCCCTCCCCTCCTGTCAAATCCAGAATGGAACAGGTGACTAACCCAGCCCTTTTAAAGTCTCGAGTGAGTCTCCTGCAGCATTGCTACATCAGCTTTCAAACTTTGAAAATGCCCAAGCACCCTTGACCTCTTGACTGTACCTTCTAACCCCCTCACGTTCCATGTAACTATCCTAACTGGGGATCTCACTCCCCTTCTTATCTACCATCATCATGCCACCAGGTCCTGCCTCATGAGCAGAAGGCTGTGGATGTCAAGTCACTGAATGTATTTAAGAAATAAACCGATTTTGAGATTTAAAGGCATAAGGGGTATGGGGAGAGAGCGGTAGTAGGCAGTGAGGCAGAGAACAGCTGTGATAAGATTGTGTGTGGAACAGGCTAGAATGCCGTACTTCTATTTTCCATGTTTCTATTAAGATGGAACGTGAAATACTAAATGTGCTCTTAATTTGTTTTTAGTATTCTGCGAAGTGGTAGGGACAAATGATTTGAGCATTTATAGTTTTAATATTTGTTTATAGTTGGGACACATGCCTATTTGGTGATGTTGATGTGATGTATCATGATTCTGTCTTCATGTCCAGTTCTATTTCAAAAATCATGGGTATTGACTAGTTATTTTTTCAACTACATAATTGGTTTAGGTAGATGCCTGAATGTACTGTTGGAATTAGCACTGTTTCGTACGTAACGTGCTATCCATGGGTGTGTACAGTTAATTTCCTTGGAGCAAAAGACTTGCTGGAGCAACAAGTCCTTAATCATTGTGATTCGTGCAGGTAATTGGTGTCTCCTTGTAAACAACTCATCCAGCATTTTTTTGTATTGAACCAAACAGCATTATCAAAACGGTACGGCCATGCCTTTATCTCCCCCTGCTTGAATTCTGGAAATATGCTTGTGTAACTTTGGTTGCAAACTCTTCATGTATTGCCAGGCTGTCTGTACATTTTGATGTACAGTAGTGGGAACATCTGTACGTACAGTTAGACACTACAATTGACAGATAAGTGCTTCAGGTAATGTTGAGCTACATGTACTCTCAGTAATTAGGGTAGCACGGTGGCACAGTGGTTAGCACTGCTGCATCACAGTGCCAGGGACCCGGGTTTGATTCTCACCTTTGGTGACTGTGTGGAGTTTACTCATTCTCCCGTGTCTCTGAGTTTCCTCTGGGTGCTCTGGTTTCCTGCCACAGTCCAAAGATGTGCAGCTTCGGTGGATTGACCGTGGGTAATCTTTAGAATCTAAAGGTTATACAAAGCTGTCGAGGGTGGGCCTGTGTGGGGTGCTCTTTGAGAAGGTTGGTACAGATTCAATGGGCCAAGTGGCCTCCTACTGCACTGTAGGAATTTGATTCTATGTATCTGAATATGAAAATCGCTTATTGTCACAAGTGGGCTTCAAATGAAGTTACTGTGAAAAGCCCCGAGTCGCCACATTCCGGCACCTGTTTGGGGAGGCTGATGCGGGAATTGAATCATGCTGCTGGCCTGCCTTGGTCTGCTTTCAAAGCCAGCGATTTAGTCCTGTGCTAAACCAGCCCCATAACCAGTATCTATGAATTGGTGAGCTCTGTCAACATGAAGCTCATTTGCATCACTGTAGATTCTGACACTGGTGACGCTGCCTATGGGTCGCCTTGTGACCTGCCATGAAGTACTTGTAAAATGTGGACATGGCTGCACATTTGTGCACAACAAGACCTCTGAACAGCAATGAGAGAAATCATTAATTGAACCACTTTTGTGACATTCATTGAAAGAAATATTGAGCAAGATACTGGGGAATTTCCTTTTTATATCTTAAATTAGTGCCATTGGATCTTTACACCCTACATACATCAATATATCCCCCCCTCCTTTTGTTTTGGGGTGCATGTACCTGTTTCAAGTTTATTTTGCTTAGTCCTACATGCACGGCATCTTAAAGCAGCTCGCTTGTGTATGCTTGCACTTTTGCATTGCTGCGCAGTTGTGCTTGAAGTGAACCCTCAGAGCTGGATTTTGCATCTAATGTCTAATCCACAACTGGCCATCGGTTCTTCTGCAGCACTGCATTGGAGTGTCACCCGAGAGCATGTGTTCAAGTCTCTGGAGTGGAACTGAATCAAAGATCACCTGATGCGGGTCAGTGCTGTCACTGATGCATGGCTGACAGCTAGTATAAACGTGCAGCTTGACTGCCAGTTTGTGTGTTTCAACAAACCAAGTTGAGTTTAATTCATGGAGATCGAAAAAATGAAAGAGTTTACCAACTCTTCGGGTTTATTACCTTGTTTTGGCCAAATGGCCATTTGGTCGAAACAAGACAATACACCTTGCCAGATGTACCTCTGAATTTTTCTAAGCCTTCCTTTCTCCAGAGATGTATGAAATTGTCTCTATAGAGTCCAATTCTACCATCAACTTATGTGAAATAAACTCCTTCCGTGATGAGGAATTTCTGCTGTTTGGCAGATCTCTGACATTTGAATTTTGGAATTTTGCTATTTTAAATGAATTGTCAATGTTTACACTCAGGCCAACAGGGCTGAACAATTGCAGGTCCTAATATCAGAAAGTGGGAAAATAGAGCAGAAACAGTGAGCATGGCAGTAACAGAATCTGAGAGGAGATACTCCTCCAAGCACCAGTTCTGTTTCTCCAAAGTTTGTTGCTCCTGCATTCATCAGTTTCCCGTCTTCCACTTTGTTTGCTTCTGTGGAGTCAGAATCTATGATTGGAGGAGCCGTGTGAGCAGGAGGGTGTTAAACTGAGATTGATGGAACTGGCACAGTTCTGGCTGGTCCCACTGCTGCCAGTTTCTTTGATCAGATGCTTGGCCTATTTAACCCTAAAGAGAAGCTGAATTAGAAATAAGGGGTAAGAGACATCTGAAAACCCAGAGTTGGGACTTAGAGAGTGGCCTTGCCTGCTGCCGACTCCCAAAAAGCCTAGAGAAGAGAGTTTTGGCCTGGAAAATCCCTACAAGTAATGAGACTCTGACCATAGACCCATCTCTCAGTTTAAGGGGATCCAATGTACACCCTTTTGAACATGGGGCTATGACCAGCCTGGTGATATTTTGACATGAGGAATGATGTACTATAAGGGAATATGGCGACCCTCCATTCCAAAGTACTACATCAGACTGAATGTGTTGATTCTTGACTGTAGCATACTTCCACTGGATCTGTTTGGGTCAATCAAGGCCAATACATTCAGCAGAGATAAATAATTGAAGCTGGGAATTTCCTGACTTGTGTGACTAGTGGATAGGTTGTTCAACCTTCAGGATCTTTACTCCTTTCAAGTAAATAAACGTTTGATGGTGGGTGGTTTGGCACTGACACATGAGAAGCGATATGATCAACTGCTGTAACTCATCTGTTGCTTACTTCGATCAACTGCCATAAACCTGTCTGGTTTCTCATTGCATCAGGTAGTTGGGATTTGAGATTAATCTGATCTTCGTTTCTTTTTGTAAATTGGGAATTGTATTTAGAATCAGAATTTGAAATAAAATACGAAGGAGGATTGGGTATCCTGAACTTGTAATTTTGTCTGAATCACTGGGACTGAATTACATTATACTCCTAAATGATCAACAGAGAAGTTTCAAGATTCTAGCTCATGGGTGGTTATACCCTGCCGCTTTACTGATGCTTCCCTGCCTATGATGTACATAATCCAGTAAATCTGTCGTTGGAATACAAGGTGTTCCCTTTCCCCACGTGTGTTGCAGGGATAGGTCCCCCACCCCCCACCCCCCCAACCAACACCCATCCGGGCTCCTTCCCTCCTTCCAACACCCGCCTGGTCGCCACCCACCCCTCGTATAATTTTTTTAACCACTTTGTGATGCAGTGACTTTGCTTTGTGCTATAACATTTACACATTTTCTGACTTTTCCACCGCTCTCACCCCTAACTCCTAGTGTTGTATCTCCTCATCAAAAGTTGTTTGTACGTCAAGTACAATTAACTCATCTAAATGCAGTCGTTCTATTGGGTGATTTTCCTTAAATCTTCTAAAGCTCTATTCTGGGCAGGAAAAGGCCACTCTGTTCCCCTGACTGTAGACCATGCCCATTTAAAAAAAAAAAAATCCCCATTCCCTATTCACTGCAATAAATAATGTGCAAGGATTATCTGTTTATCCTTCAGCTTTAAATCGATTGGTTCACAGCCTCCACTAAAGAAAATTATTTGAGCTTTTATCATCTTGATGTTCAGTCACTTTTGTTTTTCACTTGTGTTCTGCTCACAATTTGATTATATTTATATAGACCTTTGGTAGAGTCTGACCAGCATCTTTCTTACACAATACAGACTTGGTTCAATCCCTCTTCCAATGCAGCCTCTTGCGATCCCGGTGGGGATCGACAAACCAAAAGAACTAAATGTACTGAATGGACTCTTTCCACCCTCCCCCCTCCCCCCTCCACGTACGCACACACCACACACATTTATGTTAATTAAAGATTAATTAACACGTGACTAGTACTTCAAATAAAGAGGTATGTTTCTCTTTAAATAGCTGATACCACAAAACTACAGCATTTTTATCACTCCCTCCACACTGCCACCACATGCAATTCAACGGTTCTCTAACTTGATCTTCAGAATATGTAGAATCTCCTGCTTTTTCACTAAATCAATCCAGCCCTTGAGCCACATTAGCATATTTGTATTTCACCTAAGATCCCAGGTTAATGCCGCGAAGGCTGACAGACATTTCTGAAGTCCCCTCCCTCGGTCAAGCCAGTCCTTTGCAGAGTTCCTTTTTAACCAAGAATAACCGGTTCACAAATCTGGGGCCTCATTTCAGCTCTCTGCTCTTTAATATGCTTGAGCTGTTAGCACTTAGTTTTGGATTGAGTCCCTTTTAGCTCGCTTGTACATTGCTTCCCCAAGAGCTCCTGGAATAATGTTTTTCTTCCTGCTGCCGCATGCAAATCTGACCTTGTATGTATGAATTTTGATCCTCTTTGTATTTGTCAGCTACCTAGTCTCTGTATTTTAGCATTCCTCCTGTTAGTTCTATTTCCAGGTCATCAGTATTCTAAAAACTATAGTTTAATCCCTCTAAGACCACTCTTAAATGTTTTTGTTCAAACATTAAAAAAAAACCCATTAGGATTCCCCAGGTATTTTCCAGTAATTACTTATTTTCCTTCGTGTTACTGCTTCTTGGGCAAAGGTTGTTACACTTGAGTGGGTTTTTGTTTGATTTTCTCTCCCTGTGACAACCAGAGCACATGCATGTCTGAGTTGAGCTATTTATCTAGAACGTTCTGTTTATTTTGAATGAAGGTACATTTCGAAACATAACAGTCTTGTAAAGTTCAACGTTCATTATGAGGCCAATTCCTTATTGCTATTTTTTCCTGCAAATAAACCTTGAGTTGAACATGAGATTTTTCTGCTCTAAGACTAGCTCACCGTTGCAATTAACATTTTGTTCCATTGCACTATTTAATATGGTTGGCACAGTGGTTAGCACAGTTGCTTCACAGCTCCAGGGACCCAGGTTAGATTCCCGGCTTGGGTCACTGCCTGTGCGGAGTCTGCACATTCTCCCTGTGTCTGCGGGGTTTCTTCTGGGTGCTCCACTTTCCTCCCACAGGCCAAAGATGTGCCGGTTAGGTGGATTGGCTGTGCTAAATTGCTCTTGGTGTCCAAAAAGGTTAGGCGGGGTTACTGGGTTACCGGATGGGGTGGAGATGTGTCCTTTTGAAGGGCCCTTGCAGACTGATGGGCCAAACTGCCGCCTCCTGCACTGTAAATTCTATGAAATCAATGAAAATACAACACTTGAGTGAGGTTTTTTTCTGTCAATGATTTTTACCCGGTTGTGGGAAAAGAGCAGTGAAGTGTGACTAATTGACGGACTTTTTCAAAGAGCTGGTCCATGAATGATGGGCTAAGTTGCCTCCTCCTGTGCTGTAACATTCTGTTTTGGCTGTCCATTAACTAACCTACTGTGGCTGCCACTTTCAGTGGTTTGTTCTACTGCTGAAGAGAAATCCATCTTATTAAATAAGTAATTTGACGTCGAAATCTATTTCAGTCCAGGAGTCATTTCAGTTAATTAGTGTTTGAAAAATCTTTCGCCAGAAGGTTGATTATACTTTGCCACCATTACTTTTTTCGACACTCAGTGCTGTTTCCTCCTAACTATTAGTAATGTTTTCAATTCCTTAGAAATAGCGGTGCAAATTTCTTGAAAGGGAGCGAGGAGAGAGTAGTGTGTTTGCTTCTGTCAGCAAGATGTTCCTTTGTATGCCTTTAATTCTTGGAGGAATCTGGTATCAGCAGGCAAATTGAAGGGTTTTCCATTGAAGACTCCAAACCTTTTCAATTTTGTCTTTTTTTAAAAACAGCTGAACAAGTGATATTCACAAGCAATGTTGTATCAGTTTTGACATTCTTGTGGCAGAATGCACACATTCAAGTCCTATAATCTCATCTGACATTTCGCATACTTGGATGTGTTGTGTTGTTGCAAGTACTCTTATTTTCCCTCATCTGCCTGCAAAAGATCCTCCACTATTACAAGAGCAGGGAATTCTCCCAGTGGCTTGGTAACATTTATCCCATAATTTAAAAGATTAATAAAAGTAATCTTTACTGTCACAAGTAGGCTTGCAATGAAGTTACTGTTAAAAGTCGCTAGTCGCCACAGTCCAGTGCCTGTTCGGGTACACGGAGGGAGAATTCATACTGCCCAAATTACCGAATCGCACGTCTTTCGGGACTTGAGGGAGGAAACCAGACGATCTGGAGGAAACCCATGCAGACACAGGGAGAACATGCTGACTCCGCACAGACAGTGACCCAAGCCGGGAATTGAACCTGAAGCAACCATGCTAGCTACTGTGCTGCCCATCAACTATCCAAAAGCAGAATCTGAAAGAAAAACCAAATACTGCAAATACTCAGCAGGTCCACAACATCTCTGAAGAATGTTTTAGATTAACTGTGTATTTACTTTAAGAGTTTGAACCATCACCGACATCGTTAAGTTGCAGGAGGACGCTCCTAAAAGTTTGAAAGAGTTGTGGGAAGAATTGGGTGTCATTATGATCATGTGACTAAGTTGTGGGTCACCCCGGCAGGACAAATTTGTATGTCCGACGCCGTGGCAGCCTGGGTCACCGAATGTGTTCACTTTGCAACTCATTGTGGTGCACGAGCTGCGGGTGATATATTGCTGAAGACTTGGTGGCATCCAAGACTGCAGGAAATAGCACAAAACATTAGCAGTCATTGCCTGGTATGTCAGCGATATAACCCTGGGAAAGCAATACCCTGTGAAATGGGTAAGACCCCGTTACCGGAAGCTCCCTTTGAGACACTCCAGATGGATTACATTGAGTTGGAAAGATGCCAATGTTATAAATATGTATTGGTCATTGTTGATGTATTTAGGAAGTGATAGAAGCTTACCCCACTGTAGATAACAAAGCTTCCACGGTAGTAAAAGTTTTGATGCGAGAAATTGTTCCTAGATTTGGGATTCCACATCGATTAAGCTCTGATAACTGACCTCATTTTGTGGGACAGATTAATAAGGAATTTTGTACTCAGCTGGGAATAAAACAACAATTACATTGCGTGTACTGACCCCAGGCAGCGGGAATGGTAGAAAGAACTAATCAGACATTAAAAACAAAACTGGCAAAACTACAGGCAGTGACTAGAGACTGGAGCAACTTGGCTCAAATTATTGCCTATTGCCCTCTTCCAGATACGTGCAACCCCGGCTGGAAAGACACGACTGAGTCCCGCCGAAATTCTATACGGCAGACCCTTTCGAACTCCCTGGGATCAAGAAAACCCCAAGGACGTCCAATTCCACCACATGACTACTGAAATGGCCAACTATGTGATAACTTTAACTAAGGTGTTGAAAGGCCTCCATTCACGGGTGCGAGCTGCTTATGAGTAAATACCACCCTTGTCCAGTTCTGTCACTGTTAATCCGGGAGAGTATGTCCTGATTCGTAATTGGATTAGGAAAGGACTGGAACCTCGTTGGGAGGGACCTTACCAAGTCCTACTTGCCACACCAACTGCAGTAAAGGTGGAAGGGTAAAATGCCTGGATCCACATCCATTATTGTAAGGCCTTGAAGTGAAATGAAAAGTAACCTTTTTTGTTTCCAAACCCCAGGTTACAGTTCCACCCGGCCTGTAGGATAAAGTGCCTACTTATCACCGTAGTCCTGCTGGGACTCTTGGAGACAAGTGGGGAGGCCAAGCAAAGAACCTGTGGAGGCAGCGGAAAACGAGTCCATCACTTGTGTCGGGACGACACTTTACGCTGCATCAACAACGACCCTGAGGAAGGAGGATCCTGGAATGTGACCCCGGTGGACGGATGTTCGACTTGCGTGCGACGACCGCACCAAACCCTGCTCCTTGATGGAAGAACTGAAGGAAGATTGCCCTGCCATCGGATTGGATGTAGTTGGGACTATAATTGCAAAAACAGGCATAAAACTGTACCGCCAGGATGAAAGTATAAGGGAGAGATGTGTTAGTGAAGAACAACCCTTATAGGCAGGAAAGTGAAAGGGATCAAACATCAACCCTTCAGAGAACAAGGCGTAACGTAAACGAAAGGCAGAAAAGGGATTTACATGTAAACACGTATCTGGGCGGATCATGGGGGTCTTACCTGGTGCATGAATTAGTGATCCTGGGAGTGGTAATACTTAATAATCATGCTTAGCTTCCTAATGAAATACTTGTGTAAAAGTGTCAGTGCAGCAGTAATTCCCCAACAGTTAATACAGTAACATGAAGTGAGCCTAATGGATGAGAAAGAAGATGCAGAGGAACGTAGGAAAATGGTAGAAGTGCAGATAGAATGGGAAAGACTGAGGCAAGTGCCTATGGATTAGAAGTTATCATGAAATGATAAAAGGGGGAATGAGAGTTTGGTTCAAGTTAGAATCAGAGCTTGATGGGAAATGGAATGTCAAGTTAGAATCCGAGCTTGATTGGAAATGGAATGTCAAGGTTTATGTAATATGTGTATGTGCCTTGAGATGAATTGCTTCTGTGTTCGGCTTGGTATGGCCTTATCGCGATCCTGGCTGTGTCTGTGGGAACAAAACGCAGCTGTGGGATGAGTTACTCCTTCTGAGATAAGAATTGCTATGCTATGCAACTAATGAGTTGACTGTGACTAATGAAAGAAAGAAATAATTGGATGAAGGAGGGGTTTGAGGGGTTTTGTACAAGTATATAATAAACTGAAAGAAAATTGCCTTCACTTGCTGTA
Source organism: Scyliorhinus canicula (assembly GCF_902713615.1). Lineage (NCBI taxonomy): Eukaryota > Metazoa > Chordata > Chondrichthyes > Carcharhiniformes > Scyliorhinidae > Scyliorhinus > Scyliorhinus canicula. Next base: position 73,694,796 of record NC_052161.1, read on the forward strand.
ACTCAGTTACACTTGTGCAGCCCCGCGGTGAATAACAGAATCATTGAAGTTAACTGGTGTTCGACTGATACTTGCATCCGGACTGAAATTTAAAAATTCTCAACTTCAGTTAGTGTTTAGAGGACAACATATGTACAGGTTTGCTGCTTTGTTTGCCTATAAACCAGGAACAGTTCAAAAGGTGATCTACCACTTTTTCCCTCTGCAATTATTATAGTCTCGAGCATGAAGCAATCGTGAAAGTTGGCTGAAAGAAATCTCTGTATTATTTCAAACATTGTGGAAAAAACTTTCAGTGAAAACTAAGTTGCTGAAACCTGTTGCATAAATGCCCACAAATCGTAGAAACAGAATTTACACTGCAGAAGGAAGCTATTCGGCCCATGTCTCCACCATCCCTTGGAAAGAGCACACCATTTAAGCCCACCCTTCCACCCCATCCCCGTGACCCAATAACCCCACCCAACCTTTTAGACACTAAGGGACAATTTAGCACGGCCAATCCACCTAACCTGCACATCTTTGGACTATGGGAGGAAACTGAAGCACTCTGAGGAAACCCCCACAACCCACGCAGACACTGGGAGAAAGTACAAACTCCACAGAGGCCGGAACGGAATACGGGTCCCTGGAGCTGCCAGGCAGCAGTGTTAGCCACTGTACTCTGCCATAATACTCCAGGGGCTTTGGTCTCAGGATGAGTTCTCTGACATGCACTTGAGTTGGGTAATGTGCTCTCACGCCTCATACTGACTGTGTGGGGGTGGAAACGGCTGAGAGATGGGAGGGAGGCATGTGTCCTTTTCATTGCAGGGAGATGGTGTATCATGGGCAGCTGGTGGGGGGTGGAGAGGAGGTGACTGATCCTCATCTAGAAACAAAACACAGATTTTTGTGGATGGCTTTGTCAGGAGACCATTACCATTTGTTTTTAAAGAGGAAGCAAAGGTATCTTGGCTCGAATACATTTCAGGGCCTTGGAATCTCTATCCCCCAAACCTCCCATTACCTAATCTGAATCTATTTGTGCTGGGATTTTAGTTTGTTACACCTCTGTGCTGGCCTCTGATTTTACATTGGATCCTTGTAGGTGTAGGAATGCCTGGGGTTTCCTGCCTCTTTTTATTATGAGTGTCCAACGGTGAGATGGACAAAAGTTCTGTCCTTTCAATCGCCCAGCAGGAACTCTCAGAATTGACCAAATTTATTTTCATTTGTTGTGGAAGGAAAGGTTTGCCCTGGAGTTGTGGTTGACATTGACAAAATTCCCCAAGGGTTCTCTTGTGCTTCCCTGGCCCAAAGTCCAAGATGAATGTGATCTGGGCAGTAATCTTCTAATAGTTAGCTTTACAGCAATCTCAACTGCTGCATTTAATAACAAATCCCAAATCCAAAGCATAGTAACCTATTCAAGGGCAATTCGGGAAGGGCAATAAATGCTGGCCTCGCTAGTAATGCCCACATTCTATGAATGAATAAAAAGAAAAGTTAGGAACACGAAGTGTCCCAATGCCAGATTTATTTTCATTGAGTGTTGCCCCATTTTGAGTAAGTGGACAAATGGCTGCATTCAAGTTACAGACTTTAATTTCTAATTTCATTGTTAGTTGACCTATTGTAACTTGGGGATTGTGTAAAACAGAAAGCAGGCTTTCTGTCACAGGCATTTTCCATAGACTATTACACAAAGAAGCAAACAAGTTGTTCTGCATTTGGTTAGTAGGAAATATTTTGGTGTGGATTTTTTCTACTACTGTGTGTCATTGAAAAAGATGAAACCAAAGAGTGCTGGAAGGCATACAGTCAGATCATAATTATCAGTGAGACAGGCCAGACTGAACATTTGGGGACTGTCCAGTCTTTCTTCCTAACTCTATCCTCTGACATGAGGATCAGACTATGGCTTTGTTTTTCCACTGCCTCCAGCATTTAAATGTTTCCCTTGTTTCCTTCGACCCGAGCTGGATGCAGTATTCATGATGTAATTTGATCCAAATAGCACTTTGCAGTTGAATATTATTTTCTCTGTCTTGGATTCAACTATTTTGGTTGGCCATGTAATTCCACATCCGATTAACTTTTGGTTGCTGCTTTGCATTGTTTGGACATGTTTTAACATTGAATCCTCTGAGACATTTAGATGTCTGTGGCTGTTTCAGTCATTTATGGAGTATGAATGTTGTCTGTGTTTCCTTCCTTCATTTCTATGCAGTACTGTACTTGTTTCCATTAAATTCAGGGTACTTTTGGATAGGGGTGAGGGTTAAGGTGCTAAACTGGGGCAAGGCAAATTACGATAACATTAGACAGGGATTGAAGAATTTGGATTGCGTGTGGCTGTTGGAGAGTAAATCAACAACGGACATGTGGGAATCTTTCAAGCAACAGTTGATTAGGATTCAGGAAAGTCATGTTCCTGAGAAAACAGAGGATAAGTATGGGAAGTTGAGGGAGCCTTGGATAATGAGGGATATTGTGAACCTCATCAAAAAGGAAAAAGGAGGCCTTTGTATGGTCTGAAGGGTGGCAACAGTCAAAACCTTTGAGGAGTATAAAGAACGTAGGAAGGTTCTTTCGCGAGAAATTAGGAGGGCTAGGAGGGTTCACGAAATGTCCTTGGCAAGTTGGATTAAGGTGAATCCCAAAGCTTTTTATTCCTATGTAAAAAGCAAGAGGATGGCCAGGGAAAGGATTGGACCACTTAAGGACAGTTGGGGGAATCTATATGTTGAGCCAGAGGAAATAGGCAAGTTACTAAATGAGCACTTTGCATCAGTGTTCACCAAAGAAAAGGACTTTGTGGAAGATGATTCTTGGGTAGGGTGTGTGGATCGCCTGGGTCATGTTGACATCAAAGAGGAGGAGGTATTGGGTGTTTTAAAAGACATTAAGGTAGATGTGTCTTCTGGGCCAGATGGGATTTACCCCAGAATACTGAGGGAAGCAAGGGAGGAAATTGCTGGGGCCTTGACTGACATCTTTGTATCCTCATTGGCTACAGTGGATTGGCGAAAAGCTAATATGGTACAGCTGTTTAAGAAAGGTTCAGGGATAATCCTGGAAACTTTCGGCCGGTGAGCCTCACGTCGGGGGAAGGTCAGTTATTGGAGAGAATTCTCGGCCAGGATTTATACCCATTTGGAAATAAATGGATTCATTGGCGATAGCATGTTTTTCTGAAGGGAAAATCGTGCCTCACTAACTTATTGAGTTTTTTTTAGGAGCTGACAAAGATGATTGATAAGGGGAGGGTGGTTTACATGTTGTTTACATGGACTTCAGTAAAGCCATTGGCAAAGTGCGTCATGGCAGACTGGTACAAAAGGTGAAGTCACACGGGATCAAAGGTGAGGTGGTAAGATGGATACAGAACTAGCTTGGTCACAGCAGGCAAAGGGTAGCAGTAGAAGGGTATTTTTCTGAATGGAAGGTTGTGACTCGTGGTGTTTCATAGGAATCGGTGCTGGGGCCTCTGTTTGTAGTCTACATAAACGATTTGGGGAAAATGTAGCTGGTCTGATTAAGTTTGCGGATGACACCAAGGTTGGTGGAGTGGCAGACAGTGTTGAGGATTGTCAGATATAGAGCAGGACAGAGGTTGGAGACTTGGGCAGACAAATGGCAATTAAGTTTTTAATCTGGACAAATGTGAGGTAATTAATTTAGATAGGTCTAACATCGAGAGGAAATATACAGTAAATGGCAAAACGCTTAGAAATCTAGAAAGCCAGAGAGATCTGGACGTGTGGGTCCATAGATCTTTGAAAGTGGCACTACAAGTAGACAAGGTAGTCAAGAAAGCATATGGAATGCTTGCCTTCATTGGACGGGGCATTGAGTATAAAATTGGAAAGTCATGCTACAGTTGTGTAGAACCTTGGTCAGGCTGCATTTGGAATATTGCGCACAATTCTGGTCGTTACACTACCAGAAGGATGTGGAGGATTTGGAGAGGGAAGGTGCAGAGGAGGTTTACCTTAATGTTGCCTGGTCTGGAAGGTGTTAGTTATGCGGAGAGGCTGAGTAGAGGTTGAGGGATGACCTGATAGAGGTCTACAAAATTATGAGAGGCATGGATAGAGTGGATGGATAGGCACTCTTTCCCAGGTTGGAGGAGTCGGTCACTAGGGGGCATAGGTTTAAGGTCTGTGGCCTGTGAGGCAAAGTTTACAGGAGATGTGCGAGGCAGGTTTTTTTACACGAGGGTGGTGAGTGCCTGGAGCACGCTGCCAGGGGAGGTTGTGGAGCAGATACATTAACGGTGTTCAAAAGACATCTCGACAAATGCATGGATCAGATGGGTATAGAGGGATATGGCATGAGGAAGTGCTGAGGGTTTTGGCCAAGCGTGGTATCATGACCAGTACAGGCTTGGAGGGCCAGTTCCATGCTGTTTTGTTCTTTGTTCTTATCTGTTGCTCAGCCCATTTGAGTGGCTGCATATAGTGAGTGGCACAGCTGTGTCTAACCAGGTTGTGGATGGGATGTAGTTCCCCTGCCAATCAGGCTGGAGACTGCACAACAACTGAATTTAATTGACCTCCTTTTGTGTGGAACTTTAACAAAAGCCTTCTGCAGATTGGAATGCACTCGATCATGGGTCAGAGTACAATCCAACCGAGTTGTCGTTTCCCAGCAGAAACTGACTGTTAATCAGGTGGGAGCTTTCCCCTTTTAAATCCACGGTGACCCTAACTTCATCAAAATTTGTAGCCCTCTTCCTTCTGAGAAGGTTGTGGGCTGAAGCTTCCATCCAGAGACTTTGAATATGTAATCGTCTGGCACTACATTGTGGTATTCGAGGCTCCGCTGTTTTGAATGAGATGTTAAACTGAGGAGCCGTCTCCCTGCTTGGATGGATGTAAAGGATCCCATGGATGTAAAGGATCCCATGGCAGCATTTGAGAGCTGGGGTGTTGTCTGGCCTAATCCTTGTTCCTCAAACAGAAGCATCAAAAACAGAGTTGATGGCAACTTATCCCCTGGATCTTTATGGAATCTTAATGTGGACAAATTGGTCACTACGCTTTACTTCTTTGTGACTACATTTCGCAGAGTACTTCATTGGGTGCGAAATGCTTTGGAGTGTGATGAGTAATTTAATACATAAAAACTTGATTTGTTATTGTTGTGCACATAACCCTCATGTTTAGGCATTCCAGTACTTGAATTGAAGTAAGATTAATAAATTAATTCTGCATTAGCTGCCACGCCTGTTTTGTACTTTCTGGTCATGAACAAGGAACACCTTGCATGTTTGTGTTGAGACACCTGGGACAAATAATAGTAGTAGAGCATTGCTTTCATTGGGGAGGAACCTTGTGTGCTAAAATGAGGGGCAATATTTTCGTTGCACTTTAATCCGTGCTTAAAACTCCACCCTCGGGGAAGGGAATATCAAATTGCAAAACCAATGCAAAGTTTGAGCTTTTGGATAGAAGTAATCTCTGAAACGATGATATTTGAGGATATCGTTTTGATGTTGAAGCTGCTGGATAGAAGCAGCTTTATGCCCACAATTTGCAAGATGGCAAGTTCTTTGCTTGTGTTTTCAGGGCAAGAGGAGCAGAGGCCGGGCTTTCTTGCAAGGGAATAAGTACTTTGAACTTTTCAGGGTCTTCATATAAAGTTGCAAGATGTGTGCAACACATCACATGCTGAGTGCCTCATTGTGGGAGTGGAAATAGCTAAATCCTGACATAGGGGATGTGTGTGAACTTGAGCAGCTGAATGGAAGGGAATGACATAATAATCGTATTCATTTATATGTTTGTAATTGATTGTGTTCAAGCCACAGACTCCAGTGATATTTATCCACTTACATATTTCTACTGTAGTCAAAGTTCTAAGTATTTTCCATTAATGATTTGTAGCATAATGTATTGTTATTGGTTTGATTTTTCCAGCACAATTCAAGCTAACTTGCCTTCAACTCTAGTTTACATGTCAGATGTGAAATTGGGGTTTGGGAGGAAGTGCAAAATCACACCTGGAGTCTCTGAGCAACTTGGTTGAATTTTATGCATGTGATTTGTATTCGGTAGCTATCCTTCACTTATTGCATTTTGCTGGAGAAATAATTCTGCTACATGCTGTTACTTTGCTCGAGAGTTCAAAGGCTGCCAAGTCCTGCCCTGACTCCAACTCGCTCACTGATATACTGGGGTCAATATTCTGTTTGAAAATTAAAATAGCCTCAATCCTGATATCTTGTATGTAGTCAGCCGCCTGGACACCTAACAGACAGAGGTCTCCCCCTTCTCATTCTGGTGGCAGGGTGGCAACCCAGCAATTTTCAACACATTGGTTTAATCAAGGATGCAATGTTGTTATGCTCTCATCAGTGCAACCAATGGGCTAGAGGGTGGAGAGTGTGCAATCTATCCAAAGTTGGGAGATTCTGGTGTTCCAAAAGTGTAACACTCAGGCTGAACCCGCATGGGTTGTCTTCAATGCAGCCACAATCAATGATCAGGGATGTCTCACCCTGATCAAGGTAGGTGACAACCCAGTGCATCAAGAGAAGTGTAGGGTAAAGTGCTGACTCCACCCAGTTCTCTCTACAATACAGTCGAAGCCAGACACACATGAGCTAATGCCGAAGCTGGAGTGTTGTGGCACCCGGACCAGACCCCAACTTATATTTGGGAACAGTGGGGCGATCCCAACAATTTTTAAATTTATCAACTCTGAGGGAAGGTTACTTCGCTCCAGGAATGATTCCAACGACACCCAAGGGCTCTTTTATATTAAAAGAAACTTTACTGTGAACACCGGATTAACCTCATTAATATCTGAGGAAGAAAAGACCGCATTACAATTAACAGTTACAGTCTTTGAACTTACTTTCCCATCAACCTCTGAACTTTTAATTCTGCAAAATTCACACATACAGGTCAAATGCCACTTATTAATACAGTTAAGACTCTGTGGCTTACAGATTTATTCACAACATGTCCTTGGGAAAGAAGCTTTCAGAAGTCAGTCTGGGAAATGCATCTCCTTTCCTCAGAACACAGAGCAGAACTCCAAAAACAAAACTTTAAACAAAAGACACAGGGCAGGGCTGAAAATGAAACGTAAAACAGATCCAGCTCCTCTCATGAGTGACATCACTGCCTGCTTAGCCATTAACCCCCTAATCGCAGCTTTAGCAGACCTAAGATATCTGAACCTAAGTTTTTTAAAAAATAACATTACTGCAACAGGCACCTTCGACAATATAACATACACACATTCATCAAAGGAGCTTTTAAAATTCATTCTTGGGATTATGAGGACAAAGCAGCAAAGTGGAGTTGAAGATTATATCCAGTCAGCCATTATCTCATTAAATGGCACAGCGGACTCGATGGATCGAATGGCTGATTTCTGCTCTGACGTCATGTGTGATGTGGGAGTTGCTGATTGCCCAGCATTTATTTCCCATATCTAATTGCCTTTGGAGGTGGTGGTGAGCTGCTGCAGTTCATGTAATCTAGGTGCACCCACAGTGCTGTTACGGAGGGAATTCCATGATATTTACTCGGTGATGATGAAGAAATTACAATTATATTTCCAAGTCAGGCTGGTTAGTGGCTTGGAGGGAAATCTGGAGGTGGTAGTGTTCCCATGTTCCTGCTGCCCTTGTCCTTCAAGGTGCTGGTGGTCATGAGTTTGGAAGGTGCTGCCTGAGGAGCCGTACAGACTTCCTGCAGTGCATTGTGTAGATGGGGCAATTGTGGAACAAAACCAGAAACAAATAGCTGGAGTGTGATCACATCAGCGCAAGAGCGGCTCCATGGGAGGGAACCTAATCCTGAGGCAGTGGCCGACTCCTGGGAGTCAATCCTAGGGCTGTGGGGTACCCCACTGCATGTTTCTTGTCCTAATGGGAGAGGGAGACTGAGCAGAGCGAAGGCTGTGAAGTGGGGGGGGGGATCCAGAGCCCAATTGCCAAGGTGACTGGGGAGGGGATGTTTCTCTATAATAAACTATGTCCTCAGTGACTGACCTTTCCCTCCCTCTCTGACAGGATATGCCTGTTACTCCTGCTTTGACCAATGCACTGCATTATATTGTTGCTGCTCTCAATATTAATAACCCACCTTTCTGTGATTGGTAAATATTGAAAAGGGGGAAAAATCATGTCCCTGATTGAGGGGGTGGGTCTGGTGGTTCTGAAATTGGGGGGTGGGGAAGGGGCCCAGAAACAGTAGGAGCACCAGGCAAGGCCCCATGATTACTCTGGCTGATCCTGGTGGAATCAATTTACATCACTGAAGCTTCATATCCGCTGCACAACAGCCCCAGCCAGTCTGCTGTTTTTGATGTTTTAAAACTTCCCAAGAATTGTTCTTCACTTCCAAATGTTTTGAGTATGTGGAACATTGTACAAATAAGAAACATCAACCACGTAGCAGGACTGTTGGAATCTGTAAAAAGATGGGTTAATATTTTGGGTTTAATCCTTTGTCCCATCTTAAACATATGCAAGCATTTTGTGCAAGTTGGGAGAAAGAAGCACCCTCTTTAAGATGGGGAATTACGGAAAGGCCTTGTGGTACGATTTTGCTGGCTGTGCAAGCTTGCATGTGTTGCTTTGCTGGCTCCTGGGACCTAGTGGCACAACTCAGCACCAAATAGGCACTGGTGTCGAACCATACTGTTAGGACAATGGTAGCATGACGGAAACAGATGGCCAAGTTCATGGAAAGGTCATCAATTAAAGCCGAACATTGCTGTCCTAGCAGCAATTTTGACGTGGCATGCATGCATTTTCTTTCATTTGCTTGAGCTTAAAATAACCCCTTAATTGCTAAGAGGGATTGAACTGAGTGCCATCACAGAACTTCTAACAAGACTGAAATTCCAAGGTCAAGTAATAGATTTGAAGATGTTATGGCACATAACAGCAATGATCTTGTATAGATGTATGTGTATTTTGGAAAGGGTGTACATTGCAGCTCTGTTTCCATGATAATGACACAAGTGTTTGCTTTTCTCTCTACTTATTTTTAAGTATTGCTTAGTATTGAGTTGTTAATTGGAATGTACCTTAAACATGGTCCCAGATCTGTGTGCACTTTGCAAGGATGTTAAGTTGTGACTTCATATTGGATTGTACATATTTATGTAATGTGTTTAAGTGTGCTGAGGAAGGGTGGCATGTGGCGCAGTGGATAGCACTGGGACTGCAGCGCTGAGGACCCTGGTTCGAATCCCAGTCCTGGGTCACTGTCCATGTGGAGTTTGCACATTCTCCCCATGTCTGTGTGGGTTCCACCCCCACAACCCAAAGATGTGCAGGTTGATCATGCTAAATTGTCCCTTGATTGGGGAAAAGAAAATAATTGGGTACTCTAAATTTTTTTTAAAAAGAGTGCTGAGGAATTATTGCTGATTAATTCTCTAAATCTATCACAGCTGCACATTATTTTACAGCTTGGTGAGCTGGGTGTCATGAGCAACATGTATGCTATTCTGATAGTTATGTGGCACAAATAGTGGATCGATAGATTCCTTCTTGCTATTGTCTGTGGCTTTCTCTCTTTCCACCCTATGCTGCTCACCATCCTTGATTTAATGGGAAACTGCTGAAACCAGACACCAGGAGCCTCAAGTAACAACTTTACCTCGACTCACCCACTTTCCAGTCTCTCTGGGTTCTGCTCAGTGCTTGCCTCGCCATTTCCATTGAGTTGTAGAACATGCCACGTGGAACACCATCAACACTTTTTTTTTTTTACCCCTCCACCCTGCTGCCCCCATCCCAAACCAGGGCTTTTTCAAAGGTAGTTATGTGGTTCAGCAACTTGTCTTTGCTCTGCCTCGCTGATCTAAAGTGACCAGTTTGACAACTTCATGAAATGGTAGGTGTAAACAGAGGCTGGGATTCATGAGGGTTTGTGTAATTATTTTTGTTTACCTCTTGCAAAAGATCACTGTATTGCTTCTGTTAAATTAATTTAACGTTTTTGACTGTAAACATTATTCTTGTGCTTCCCTCTTTCAGGTTCGTTGGATGATGTACTGGATTGTTTTTGCCCTTTACACCGTACTTGAAACTTTTGCAGATCTTCTGGTATCTTGGTAAGCATGTGAAATGGCAATGAAGCTGAGTTACTTTTGAAGTGATACTGGTTCACATTAAAATTTAAAAGAAAAAGTGCAATGTTGGAAATTGGAAAGGAAAACTCTTTAGAAATGCAGAAGTAAAAAGTGGAAATACTAGAAATACCCAACAGGTTGATGATCTTTCATCAGAACTGGGAAAAAATTGTGCTATAACAGGTTTTAATTAAGTACAGAAAAAGGAGAAGGGGGAGGGAGGAAAGATCAAAAGGAAAGGTCTATGATGGGCTGGAAGGCAGCAGAGATTATCTGGCAAAAGGGAAGATGGTGAAAGGCCAAAGGAGGTGATACATGTGTAAATGTGTGTGTGTATATTATATTGTATATAAATATATATGACAGACACACATACCCAATAACTGCTGTCCATAAAATAGAATTGGTTATGATCCAAAAGTGTTGAATTCACTGAGTCTGCAAATGCTTCTTGCACAGCAGGCCCGTCAGCTGCTGTGAAGAATAATAGGAAATTACGATTTTTCAGCCATATACCTGCCCTTCAGTTGATGAGTAAGTGCCTAAAACATTTGTCATTTGTTTTTCTCCGTACAGCAGCTGACTCATTTGTTATGTACCAGAAATTTGTCTGAGTGGTGCAGGAATCCCTGCTAGGAGCCCAACTATTATTCCTGACTCAATATGTTGAGAGGCCGACTGGGGGAGGCCACATTGGATTTGGTGCTTGTCATGGACCAGGCCAGGTGTCAGATGTTTGGTGGGAGAGCATTTTGGTGATGGTGACTGCAACTCCTTGACCTTTGCCATTGTCATGGAGCGGGATAGGAACAGACAGTATGGGAAGGTATTTAATAGGTGGAGGGGAAATTATACTGCTATTAGGCTTGAGCAGGAGCTAAGGAGCATAAAGTGGGAACAGTTGTTCTCGGGAAAATACACAACAGTAATGTGGGGTTGTTTAAGGAGCACTTGCTGCGAGTGCTGAATTGTTCTGTCCCACTGAGATGAGGAAGGAAGAGTAAGGTGAAGGAGCCTTGGATGACAAGAGCAGCAGAGCTTCTAGTCAAGAGGAAGAAGGAAGCTGACAAGGTTGAGTAGGCAAAGATCTGGCACGGCTCTAGAAGGTACAAGGTAGCCAGGAAGGAACTCAAAAATGGACTGAGGAGAGGTAGAAAGGGGCATGAAAAAGCCCTGGTGGGAAGGATTAGGGAAACCCCCAAGGCATTCTACACTTTTATGTGAGAAATAAGAGGATGATCATAGTGAGAGTAGGGCCAATCAGGGATAGTGGAAGAAACTTGTGTCTCGAGTCTGAGGAGATGGGGGGAGGCCCAAAATGAATATTTTGCTTCAGTATTCACTAGAGAGAGGGACCTGGTTGCTCGTGAAAACAGCGTGAACCAGGTTAATAGACTCAAACAGATTGATATTAAGAAGGAGGATGTGCTGGAAATTTTGAAAAGCATCAGGATAGCCAAGTCCCCCGGGCATGACGGGATATACCCAAGGTTCCTACGGGAAGCGAGGGAGGAGATTGCTGCGCCGTTGGTGATGATCTTTGCATCCTCACTTTCCACTGGAGTAGTACCGGATGATTGGAGGGAGACAAATGTTGTTCCCCTGTTCAAGAAAGGGAATGGGGGAAATCCCTGGGAATTACAGACCAGTTAGTCTTACAACTGTGGTGAGCAAAATATTGGAATGGATTCTGAGATGGGATTTATAATTATTTAGAAAAACATAGTTTGATTAAAGATAGTCAGCATGGCTTTGTGAGCGGAAGGTCATGCCTCACAAGCCTCATTGAATTCTTTGAGGATGTGACGAGACACATTGATGAAGGTCGGGCAGTGGATGTGGTGCATATGGATTTCAGTAAGGCATTTGATAAGGTTCCCCATGGTAGGCTCATTCAGAAAGTTAGGGGGGGCTTGGGATACATGGAAATTTGGCTGTCAGGATACAGAATTGGCTGGCCGAAAGAAGACAGCGAGTAGTAGTGGATGGAAAGTATTCCTCCTGGAAGTCGGTGACCAGTGGTGTCCCGCAGGAATCTGTTCTGGGACCTCTGCTCTGGGTGGGTTAGTAAGTTTGCCGATGACATGAAGGTTGGTGGAGTTGCAGATAGTGTTATGGGTTGTTGCAGGTTGCAACAGGACATTGACAGGATGCAGAGCTGGGCTGAGAGTGGCAGATGGAGTTCAACCTTGATGAATGTGAAGTGATTCATTTTGGAAGGTCGAATTTGAATGCCGAATACAGGGTTAAAGGCAGGATTCTTGGAAGTGTGGAGGAACAGCGGGATCTTGGGGTCCACGTACATAGATCCTTCAAAGTTGCCACCCAGGTTGATAGGATTGTTAAGAAGGCGTATGGTGTGTTGGCTTTCATTAACAGGGGGATTGAGTTTAAGAGCCGTGATGTTTTGCTGCAGCTTTATAAAACCCTGGTTAGACTACACTTGGAATATTGTGTCCAGTTCTGGTCGCCTCCTTATAGGAACGATATAGATGCTTTAGAGAGGGTACAGAGGAGATTTACCAGGATGCTGCCTGGACTGGAGGGCACGTCTTCTGAAGAAAGGTTGAGGGAGCTAGGGCTTTTCTCACTGGAGCGAAGAAGGAAGAGAGGTGATTTCATAGAGGTGTACAAGGTGATGAGAGGCATGGATAGAGTGGATAGCCAGTGACTTTTTCCCAGGGTGGAAATGGCTGTCACGAGGGGACATAATTTTAAGGTGATTGGAGGAAGGTATAGGGGAAATCTCAGAGGTAGGTTCTTTACACAGAGTGTGGTTGGTACGTGGAATGCACTGTCAGCGGAGGTCGTGGAGTCAGTCATTCGGGACATTTAAGCGACTCTTGGACAAACACATGGACATCAGTAATTTGAAGGGGTGTAGGTTAGGTTAGGAGAAATGATCGGCACAACATCGTGGGCCTAAGGGCCTGTACTGTTTTCTGGTCTGTGCAATATCTCCAAATTTGCAGATGAGACCGAGCTGGGGGTGAGCGCTGAGCAGGATGCAGGGGTGCTTCAGTGGGATTTGGACTGAATGAGTGAGTGGGCACATGCATGGCAGATGTGGTATAATATGGATAAATGAGGTTATCCACTTTGGTAGCAAAAACAGGCAGGCATATTATTATCTGAATGGCGCAAGATTGAGAGAGGAATATGTGCACTGCGACCTGGGGTACACCAGTCGCTGAAAATAAGCGCACAAGTGTAGCAGGTTGTGAAGAATGCAAGTGGTACGCTGGCCTTCATAGTTCGAAGATTCAAGTGCAGGAGCAGGGATGTCTTGCTGCAATTCTACAGGGACTTGGTGAGGCTACACTGGAATATTGTGTCCAGTTTTGGTCTCCGTATCTGAGGAGGGATGTTCTTGCTGTAGAGGGAGTTCAAAGGTTTACCAGACTTTTTCCTGGGATGGGGGCATTGACATATGTGGAAATATTTGAGTCAATTAGGATTATTTTCACTGGAGTTTAGTAGAAAGAGGAGGTTCTCCTAGAAACCTATAAAATTCTGACGGGACGCGGCAGGATGGATGTTCCCGATGGCGGGGGGGTACAGAACCAGGGGGCATTGTCTGAGGATATGGGGTAGACCATTTAGGACTGAAATGAGAAATGTCTTCATCTAGAGAGTGGTGAGCCTGTGGAATTCACTAGCACAGAAAGTACTTGATGCTAATAGGGTGGCACAGTAGCACACTCATTAGCACTGTTGTTTCGCAGCTCTTGGGTGCCAGGTTTGATTCCCGGCATGGTTATTGTCTGTGCAGAGTTTGGGTGCTCCGGTTTCCTCCCACAGTCCAAAGAAGTGCAGGTTAGGGGGATTGGCCATGCTAAATCGTCTTTAGTGTCTAGGTGGGTTACTGGGTTATCGGGATAGGATGTAGGTGTGGGCTTAAATAGGGTGCTCTTTCCAAGGGCCAGTGAAGACTTGATGGCTGGATGGCTTCCTGCACTGTAAATTCTATGATTCTACAATAATACGTTGTACGTTTTCGAGAAGGAGTTAGATATAGCTCTTGAGACTAAAGTAGTGTAAGGATATTGGGGGGGGGGGGGGGGGGGGGGGGGGTGTTGCTGAGTTGGATGACCAGCCATGATCATGATGAATAGTGGAGCAGACTCAAAAAGCCGAATGTTCTGTTTTGATGCTGGCTCGATCACTTGATTCTAGCTGTTCTCACGGTTGATGGGCTAATAACTTTTCTCGCTTCTGTTGCAAATGTAAACTTAATTTGAATATTCTGTTTTAGCATAATATACTTTGGTTTGTAATATTATTGAGGTTCGGAACTCATCATTCAGCAAGGAGTCATTGGTGTATACTGGTGTCTGATTGGCAGTAAACATGTGTGATTTAGTTGTTAGATCAGAAGGATGTTATGTTGTTGAAACGGAGGTGACAAATGTTGATGTTTGGGGACATTTGTTTCGCAGTGAGAAGACCCTAAACTCCTAAAACCCAAACGGTAAATTTTTGTGGTGGAATCTGTCCCTTTGTTTCTGAGTTGAAAAGCAGTAGTAATTCGAGATAACGAATTTGACTCTGCACAGGGCTGGTGTGTTTCCTTTTGCAACGGAGCAGATGATAATGCAAGCCATTTTGAGATTATACTACTATAGACTTCCATATAAACGCAGAGATGGCACAAAACAAAGGACAGGTGCAGTTTTGGTCTTGGAGGATCTGCAGTTGCCTGTAAGGGAAGAGCAAAAGAGGTTGGCCAAGCTGTACCGTAAGCAGATAAATTGCTAAATCTATCGTTCACCATGTGAAATATGGACATGAACTTTCGTCCGGTTTGAAAGTTTAACTTGAGGTGTTAAATCATTGGAGGGTCTGCCTAGCTGAAGCTAAAGGGAGAATTCAAATGGAAAACTATCACCCAGCAAGAAGATACAATTGGGAAAGGAAAAGAACAAAAATATGGATCTGGATTCTGTGATTCTGCAGCTATGTCTGTAGGATGCATCTGGTCTTGGTGCTGCCCCCACACACCGATGCTCTGTCCAGTGGGGGGGGGGGGCTAGCAGCCACGCCACGTAAAGCCCCACCTGCTGATACGGACGCAGAATGGCCGGGTCTGGCTGCGCATGTGCATGGCGGAGGCCTGCGGAGGCTGCGCCGTACAACATAGCGCCGGCCGCGCGCGGACCAGGCCTGCCAAACTATCTTGTAATCCCCCGAAGGCCCCTTATACTCCAGGGTCTCACCGTACCTTCCATGTCCCCACCTTACCCCCATTTTCTAGTGCTGATTCTCCCCTCGTCTGCCAGGCTCTCCCTGTCGGGAGCTGTGCCGTGGCCCCCTCCACTCCGCCCACACCTGATTCTGCACCTCTCTGCTCTCACCCACTCTTTCCTGGGACTCAAAGCTAGATGGAAAGTAAGGCAATTTTGTCCCGCGCAAATGTCTCTCTTTGAATCATAAGTTTTACTTCGCTGTTGCTGCTGCCTTCCCAGCTTGTGACCTCACACTAGTGCAGTGAAGTAGAATTCCTTCCCCTGGGAAGTTGCCCACAGTTTGACTGGGTACAGCACTCCACTCTTATACAGGGCCACCGTGGCTATGTTAAATTCAGTGCGCTACGTCAGACAACAGGTGTGCTCCAATGTCCTAGTAGACTCGGATGAAATGTCCCTCCCACTGGCAGAACCAAATGTGCCTTGTCCACTTCCGGATCTTCTCCTGACCTTGGTATCGGCTTTGCTATTATGGCCCTTGACTCCTATTTCGTTTTTGGTTTTGGCTGGAGTGACCTGTGGACTCTGTCCATCTCTGGGGGTTTGGGAAAGCTCCCCCTACTTTCTAGGTTACCCAGCATCTGGGCTACATATTCAGTGGGGTTCCTGCCCTTGATGCCCTCGGGCAGGCACCCGATATGGAGGTTCTGGCGGCGTGACCGATTCACCTGGTCCTCCACCTTCCCCTTCAGTGCCCCTGCGTTACCACCAACTCGCCACTTTTGCTTCCAGGGAGGTGATTCGGTCACTTTGGTCAGTTGCTGCTTTTGGTCCCAGAATGCTGACTCCTGTGCCTCCAGTTGTCTGTTTTCTCAAACACCACCTTGAAGGGCGTCCTTCACTGTCGCCATCATTTCCAAATTGATGGCATGTGTGTTTCTGGAGCTCCTGAGTCATGAGGTCTATCCACTCGCTCATCGGTGAATAGTCCGCCGTATGTCCTGGCGATCCAGGTCGCTCGAAAATGGTCGGTTCCGACTCGCTCTTCGTGTTCGCCATCTTCCTGTTCCTTCTTTCCAGGCTTCTGCTGAACCTGCCATCCTTTTGGGTCCGAGAGTTATTGCCAGGCATTTCTCAGTCGTTGCGGCTGTCTTGTGAGATGGGGTGGGATTCAACAGATTTGGTGGGCTATTTTCGTACAAAAAAACGCTGTTTTTCTGAGTTCTCGGAGGAGAGCCACCTTCCCTGCGTCAGCTCAGCACATCCCCCCTCTCTGGAAGTTGAAAATCCCCACTTCTGGCCTTATGACGGAAGCAACTTGATGAAGCAAGTGAAGCTTTTTGAGGCGAGGATGCTACCCTAAGGAACTCCTGCAGTGATGTCCTGGAGCTAAGATGATTGACCTCCAACCATCACAACCATCTTCCTTTGTGCCAGGTATGACTCCAACCAGTGGAGAGTGTTCCTCCCGATTGCCATTGACTCCAATTTAGCTCGGGCTACTTGATGCCTTACTTGGTCAAATGCTGGTTTGATGTCAAGGGCAGTCACTCTCCTCTCCCCTCTGGCATTCAGCTCTTTTGTCTATGTTTGAATCAACGCTGTAATGAGGGCTGAGAGACCCTTGCGGAACTGAAACTGTGTCTATGAGCAGGTTATTGCTGAGTAAATGCTGCTTGATAGCACTGTTGCTGACTCTTCCATCACTTTGCTGATGATGGAACGTAGACTGATGGGGTGTTAATTGGCTTGGTTTCTGTAGCTATTACTTGACTTTCATTCTCTCACGCCACAGTATAAATATTTCCCACTTTCTAAGTCTTTTAGCTTTGACACAAGATCATCTCGACTCAACGTTGGCTCTTTTCTCTTCCTACAGATGCTGCCAGACCTGAGATTTTCCAGCAAGTTCTCATTGGTTTCAGATTCCAGCATCTGCAGTAATTTGCTTTTATCCAGTGTTTAACTCACTGCCACTTCTCTTCCAGGAATGCCTACCCTGAAGAAGTTCTGCTCTTCTCTCTGACAGGATTTTTGTATGTCCCTCCCCTAATATCTACCTTCACTGCTTTCCATTTCTCTCTCTGGGAACTGCCATTAGCACTCTTTCTCCTTGGTTTCTGTGGCTATTAGCACTCTGTTCCCTTGGTTTCTGTGGCTATGACTCATCTTTCATTCTCTCACACCACAGTAAATATATTTCCCACTTTCCAAGTCTTTTAGCTTTGACAAAGGTTCATCTGGACTCACAACGTTAGCTCTTTTCTCTCCCTACAGATGCTGCCAGACCTGCTGAGATTTTCCAGCATTTTTTTCTTTGGTTTAAGACTCCAGCATCTGCAGTAATTTGCTTTTATCCAGTGTTAATTGGCTGGATTGGATTTGTCCTATTTCTTGTGTACAGTACACATCTGGGCAATTTTCCATATTGCCACGTAGATGCCAGTATTGTAGTTGTACTGGAACAGCTTGGTTAGGGGTGCGGCAGGTTCTGGAGCACAAGTCGGCAGTCCTACTGCTGGAATATTGTCTGGGCCCATAGTCTTTGCAGTATCCAATGCCTTCAGCCATTTCTTGATATCGTGTGGCGTGAATCATATTGGCTGAAGACTGACATCAGTGATGCTGGGGACCTCCGGAGGAGACCGAGAGAGATCATCCTCTCGGCACTTCTGGCTGAAGGTTGTGTTTTTTTCCAATTGAGGGAAATTTAGCGTGGCCAATCCACCTGCCCTGCACATCTTTGGGTTGTGGGGTGAGACACTGGGAGAATGTGATAACTCCACAAGGACAGTAACCTGGGGCCAGGATCGAACCAGCGTCCTCAGCGCCGTGAGGCAGCAGTGCTAGCCACCTGCTGGGGGAGGGCATTTTGGTTTTATTTTTTAAATGGTCGGAACGCCCTGAAGAACGTTCCTCCGTGTGTGGCTGTCAGAGCTCGAGCCAAGCGCCTCTTCTCTTTGGCACAGATGTGCTGGGCTCCTCTGTTATTGAGGATGAGGATATTTGTGGAGCCTCCTGCACGGAGTTCTTTAATTGTCCACTACCATTCACGGCTGGATGTGGCAGGACTGCAGAGGTTAGATCTGATGTTCGTTTTGGAATCGCTTTGATCTGTCTGTTACTTGGTATGTCTGGTGTTGCTCCTGGCATGCTCTCCTGCATTCTTCATTGAACCAGGGTAGATCCCCTGGCTTGGTGGTAATGTTGGGGGATATGCCGGGTTATGAGGTTGAATACAATTCTGTTGCTGCTGATGGGCCAGAGTGCCTCATGGATGTCCCATCTTGAGTTCTGGTTCGAAATCTATTTGATTTAGCACACAACACAATGGAGGATATCCTCAGTGTGAAGTCGGGATTTTGTCCCTTCAAGGACTGTGTGGTGGTCACTTGTACCGATATTATCATGGACCGATGTTTCTGAAGCAGTCAGTTTGGTGAGAATGAGGTTAAGTATGCTTTTCTTTTTTGTTGTTTCCCTTGCCACCTGCTGCAGTCCCAGTCTAGCGGCTGTCCTTTAGGACCCGGCTAACACGGTCTGTGGTAGTACTATCGAGCCACTTTGATGTTGTACATTGAAGTCCGCCACACAGAGTTTCTTCTGTGCCCTTGCCACCCTTGGTGCTTCCTGCAAGTGGTATTCAACATGGAGGAGTACTGATTCATCAGCGGATGGTCGTTGGTATGTAGTAGTCAGCAGGAGGTTTTCTTGCGCATGTTTAGCCTGAAGCCATGAGACTTTACGATCCAGAGTCCATTTTGAGGGCTCCAGGCCGACTCCCTCATGACCGTATGCCACTGTGCCGCCACCTCTGCTGGGTCTGTCCTACCGGTGAGACAGGGCATACCCAGGAATAGTGATAGTGATGTCTGGGACATTGTATGTAAGGTATGATTCTGTGAGTATGACTGTCAAGCTGTTGCTTGTCTGCTATCCCCTGGTAGCAGAAGCCACCTGTGTCCCTTCTTCCAGCTAACTCTTTCTTCATGTTCTGAATATATCTGGCTACTGCACACACTACTGCATACCAGTTTTTTTTCTTTGTATGGTGTTGGTTTAAAAACTAATGCTGTTCTTGCTTTCAGACTGTAGGATAGAATATACCAACATAAGAAATAGGAGCAGGGATAGGCCATTTGACTCTGGGACCTTGCTTTGCCTATCAGCAAGATCATGGCCAGCATCTCCACCTCAACTCCACCATCCCGCACTCTTCCCTATCCTTTAATTCCTTCAGTATCCAAAATTCTGTCTCGTATACGCTTCACAACTGAACATCCATTGTTCTCTGGGATAGCGAATTTATCAGATTCACAACCCTTTGAGTGAGGAAACTGAAGATTGAAAATTGCTCCATGCCTTGGTCCGAATGGCTGATTCTTTACTCTGAGGTGGCGACCCTGTGTTCCGGATTCCCCAGTTGTGGAAATATTTTCTCAGTTTCTACCTCTTTAAATGAGCTACAAATCGTACAGAATTTTAAAAGGAAATCTGTGCATAACTTTGGACTTTGAGCACAGCAACTTTAGGCCATTTCTTCCCAGAATAATGTGTCTTCTGGTCCAGCAAATACAATAGGACGGTAAATAGCATATTAGCTTTTGATACAAAGGGATTGCAGCATAAGAGAGTGAAGAAGTCTTACTAAAATTACACAGACCATTGGCGAAGACACACTCGTTTTGATTTCCTTACCCAGTATTTCTCAGTCCATTCAAAATATCTTCTGCTTTTTATCTTTCCTACCAAATTGGATAACTTCATCTCCTCGCTTACTTTCCCAACTAAATTTGTACCTTCAACAAACATGGCTATGTTACACTCAGCCCTTTCATAGAAGTCATTAATATAGATTGTTAGTAGCCGAGGGCAAACGATGCCCCATGGAGGAAGACGATTGTGTAGCGTGATAGTCCTTCTTATAATATTTGCAGACTATGACCGTGGGCAGTGTTGGCTCTGGTTTGAGCAGAAAATTGTTGCTCAATGAAGAATGAGGACTCTAAGGTGATTTTGTTTTTCCCTAAGTTCTGTTTGAATAAAACTTGCCTATAATTTGTACTTCCATTATTTAGCATGCTTCCCATCTCTGGTGAGGTGGAAGTTATTGAGTTTGTGGCATAGAAAATAAGGATATGTGTGGTCAAACAGTAGGAGAGAGAGGATAACAAAAAATATTTATGATGTGGAGATGCTGGCGTTGGACTGGGGTGGGCTACACCAGGTTAAAGTCCAAAAGGTTTGTTTCGAATCGCTAGCTTTCGGAGCACTGCTTCTTCCTCCTTCACTTGAGGGAGGAGCAGTGCTCCGAAAGCTCACGATTCGAAAAAATATTTACACATGTCAGTCGGTTTCAGTTATTTACATATATACATTGTTGTACTTTTTCTTGCTTTGTTTACAGTGGTGGTTACGATTTCCTGTTTTTCGTTCCCCATTATCTTACCCTCTTGGGATGGGGCTTTTGACAGAGGAAGTTGTCTGAAACTGAAATCACAGAAATGCAGATTTAGTGACTTCTGGAAAGTTTACTTTGATTGTTTCCAGCTTAGAGGTATTTCAGTCGGTCAAGCTGCAGCTGTGTTTTAGAGAACTGAACAAGCATGAAGTAATTTGGAAATTAACCTGGATGACTGGTTTTGTCGTTGTGAAACTTAAAAACCCAACTAACCTGGCTTCCGATCCTATATTTAAATTTGATTTGTTGCTCTTGGTTTGCAGGTTTCCACTGTACTATGAACTTAAAGTGGCGTTTGTTATCTGGTTGCTGTCTCCATACACTCGAGGAGCAAGTTTACTTTACAGAAAGTTTCTACATCCTCTTCTCTCCTCACGTGAGCGAGTAAGTATTTCCGCTGTCCAAGCATAGTGTCACTTCTTAAAATAACCTCCATTCTAACGAGATCATATTGGTGAAAGCATTTTAAATTGCTAGTTTTATCTGAACCCAATACTGGTTTCTAGGACATGACGCACAAAGTGTCATGCCGCATTGCAGAAAGAAACATCAGTTGCAATTTTGTGAAGTATAACATATTGAAGCCTTATTATGTTTCTGTATTGTTTCATTACTACTTTGCCAGTGAAATATGCTCCTGCTAGCAACAGTAATTTAACTGAAAGTTAAATATTTGCAACAGGGAAAATAACAGTGCAACTCAGGATGGAAAGCTAACATTAATATTTAAAAGCTTGTAATCGATGGGCGCAAGTCAAAATGCTATGCATGAGATGATTTGCTTGTTGTACAATGAGGGATGATTTGATTGAATGGCAGCAGCCTCTTTTGAGAGTGCACTGCTCGCTTTATTTCAAATGAGTATTTGTGCTGGGAAATGTTACAATTCCTAAATTTGGGGATGTCAAGTGTTTTCAGGTCAGATTTGCAATGACTGGCTACAGATTAAGCTGCTTCTCAGCCCCAACTTCGAGTAAATCATAATGCTGAAATGAGACCTCTGAGTGATGTTGCTGATCAGCGACAGATTAAGTGCAAGGTGGACTGTGCTTGGCTAAATTCACAGAGTATCCTTTGTAATGTAAAGAAAATACATTTTCAGCGCATTTGTCCAGGTTTAATTCGGGCCCAAGTGAAAGGCCAGTGCCGTAGCCAGTCTGCATCCAATTTCCTTTTTGTGCACCCATGTGTCAATCTTGGTTCAATGGTAATGCAATACCATCTTAGTTGTAAGGTCCAGATTCAAAGCCCCACTCGAGAGGTGCAAGTAATCCACTTAGTAGCACTGCACCAATATCAGTGGTGTGTGTTTCAAATTAGATGTTAAATTTGGGTACCGTTTTCCTTCCCAGATGGGCATAAAAGGTCACATGGCAGAAAGCGGAAGAGTTTTCAACTTGTATCTTTTAAACAACATCATGAATTAAAATCTGGTAATTTATATCTTTGCTCCTTGTTGGACCTCCCTTTGTGAAAACTGGCTACCACATTTCCTATTTTCCACAAGTGACCATACTTCAAACATACTTGGGCTGGAGTGTCTTGGGTTGTCCGTGATTGCTTAAATACAAATTTTGTCTGAACATTTCAATAACGTTTGAGCTCTTTTTTGATATTGGAGACGATATTTGTTTCTTGTGTCACGATGTAGATAACCTTTTCTGAGCAATACAAACCGTTTCTGCGTAAAAGGCTGTGTGGTTTGATTTGAAAACTAGGTTTTTCATGACTAAATATTGCAGTTTTCATGCATGGTGAATTATTTGTGTTACAGGATATCGATGAATATATTAGTCAAGCCAAAGATCGAAGCTATGACACTATGGTGAAGTTTGGAAAGCAAAGTCTAAACTTAGCTGCAACTGCTGCTGTGTCTGCAGCAGTGAAGGCAAGTGATGATGCGTCTTTGTGGCAGTCCTAGATAATTGAAAATGACGGAAGTGGAAGATCTCTATTAAATCCTTGGAGAAATCCCGTAATGTTTTAATACCGGAACATAAACATTATTGTCGGCCCTTTGATCCTGCCCTGTTGTCAGGCTGAATGTATCCTGTGTACTTGCAAGATTTATGTTTCAAAGCTTCAGTTTAAAGAGATATGTGTGCAACACTGGCACAAGAATGAGGGAGGAAGCTGATGAACTGTTATATATTACATATTATAATAGAAAGAAAGAGAAAACAGGAGGAGATGTTCCTCATGTTTGTGTAAAGATCACCCCTCAGACCTCTGACCCCGTCCCTCGGACCCCGACCCTCCTACCTCGGACCTCGGCCCCCCCTCCCTCTGACCTCGGCCGCAGACATTTTAGATCTCCATATTCAATATTGGATTGTCTTAAGGTATGTCTTTATTAAATTTCAACGACATTTAATAGTCCAAAGTTTGATGCATATATTAAAAACATGGTTTATTGCCACTGTATTTTAATTCTGCATCAACAATTTTATTGAATTTTTTTGTATTGCCTAGCTTGTCATTTCCCTTCTGTCTTTTATCCTAACTATGATATTGCTTTCTCTTGCCTATACTCGCAAACTGTCTTGCAGGATTGTTGCTCAGCTTTCTACTGTTGTACTGGCCCATTCAAGTTGAGGTAATGAGACTATTGGCATAAA
Organism: Scyliorhinus canicula; assembly: GCF_902713615.1. Classification (NCBI taxonomy): domain Eukaryota; kingdom Metazoa; phylum Chordata; class Chondrichthyes; order Carcharhiniformes; family Scyliorhinidae; genus Scyliorhinus; species Scyliorhinus canicula. Next base: position 73,718,150 of record NC_052161.1, read on the forward strand.
TAGTTTGACATGGATAATTGCTCCTGTACTTTTTAAGATATGGGTGAATGGCACTAATCATCTTTTTAGCCTTAAAATTGGATGTTTGTTACCACTGGGAATGTTCTAATCAATGGGATTGTACTGCTGTTTTTTAAAGCTACTAACAGCATGTTATTCTCATTAGTAACCTTGCAACTCCAATTTTCAATACCCTTTTAATATCTCTGCACAGCTTTTGTTCAAAAGTGTATGTTTTGGGTTTCAAGCAGAATTTCGTAACTTTGTGGTAAACTGTAGTCTGAAGATTAAAATGTGCATGTGGACTTTTGAAATTTGTTTTAATAATCATTGAGGCAGCCAATCAAGGAATGAAAATTGAATAAATCATAATACAAGTCGAATTTTCAATTGGAAAGGTGAACTCCGAACTTGTCAACACATTAAAGTTTTGACTATAAAACCCAACTCCCCATCAGTCATTGATCTTGGAGCTTGCTGTTTCATCCTTTGAGTCATTTCGTAATTGGTCTTGGCCTACAAATTTTTAAATAAAGCACAGTTTGTAGTTTCCCACTTAAACGTTTGAGACTATTTTCAAACTCTCTTTGCTATGCTCCCTCTGGAAAATACAGTTCTGTTCAGTTGCTTCTATGTCATCAAAAGGTTGTGTCAGTAAATGTTAGCTTGTAATGATACCTGGCGTTTGCTTTTTGCCTGTAAGTGTTGCTTTTCTTAGTTTATGAAAGGAAAGGACTTTAATACCGCATGCAAGTTGTTTCCTCTCTGCCGTATTTTATGTATTTATCTTTCCATAATTTAATAACAGCCAATAGCACCTAGTTTGAATTATGTCTAGATTTTTATGTCGACACAAATGCTTTCTTGTGTAGTCTGTGTTGCAACTATGTGCTGTATTCCACAACTGTGTTCTATGTATTGGCAGAAGCCTAAAAATAAATTGCTGAGTTGAGGCTAGTATTTTTCCTCTTCATAAATCTCGTGTTGAGGTGCACTTCCATGGCAGTGGCTGTTTTCCCCCTCGTCAAAGTGAACGCACTTCATGAGCGAGGCTGAATATTGATGCAGCTGCTCACGCCAGCTTTTTTGATTCCAGTCCCAATCTGCATCTGATCACGCTGGTCACTGCATGGCAGTTGGGTGTTTAAGCCTGGCTGAACATTTTTAAAATCTCATTTAGTCTGGCCGTGTTAGCCCCATTGTAGTGCCCCAACTGACATTGACTTGTTCTAGATCTGTGATTAAACCTGGTACTTTGTAGCCTCTGACTTGGTGCCACACTTTAGTATTTGTATCTATTCTGTTGAGGTTAAACCAAAACTTTAAAAAAAAAATAGTATGACAGCTGTGTTGAATAAAGTTTTCAAAATGAATGCATTTGATGAAAAATGAAAGATTCATGCTCTGTCATTTTTTTGCCGTGCTACGTAGAGTCAAGGTGCAATTACCGAGAGGCTGAGAAGTTTAAGTATGCATGATTTAACAGCAATACAAGGTGATGAGCCAGTAGGACATCGCTCCATAACCAGTGCTGCAGATACTAGAAAGAAGGTGAAACATCTGCCGAAGGAGATCTCTGGTAAGTAGTTAAAAGCACCACACAACCACCCAGAACTAAATTTTGAAAAGCAATGAGATATGTAATGCAGCCTTGTAACTTCCTGTAAAACGAACAAAAATGAAACCGGATTGCGCAAGTAAAAATTCTGCATCATTTTTTGAGGGAATGAAGGTGGGCGGGGGTCGAGAAACGAGAAAGAGAAAAAAGGAGGGAGGTGCGAAACAACTGGAATTCAGCGAGGCCTCCAAACCCCACCTGTTGCATGGTTCAGTAGGTTTGATTGCCATTTTTAATCTGTGAAATCTGGGTTTTGAATTTGAACCAGATTATGATTGAAGCGTGGCTGTCAATAGCCTGGAGACTCGAGCTTAGTGGTTATGTTTCAAGGCTAGTAATCCAGTGGCCAGACGATGGGAGTTCAAATTTCACCATGGCAATTGGAAACAAATTTATTTAGGTACATGTGGGATAGAAAGCTGGATTACGTAATTTGTGACCATGTAATGATGGGATTGCCATCAAGCCCATCTGGCTCACTTATCTTTTCGGGGAAGGAACTCTGTACCTGTTTTGGCCTCTATGTGACTTCATATCCACAGCAATGTGGTTAACTCATAACTGCCCACTGAAATAAATGAATGAGCCACTTAGTTATTTGGAAAGAAACTAACAGGCATCTCAAAAACTGCATTAGGAATTGGAGCTGGATGAACTTCGGATCATTCGGGAGGCAGAGGTGGTCATGGACAGAAGCTTCAGGGATGTAGTTACTCATAAAAATGAAGATAGATGGGTTAGGTGCAGGAAAGGAGAGGTCACCCTGTTAGGGGTTTTCTATAGGCCTCCAAAAAGTTCCAGAGATGTAGAGGAAAGGATTGCAAAGATGATTCTGGATAGGAGCGAGAAGGAACAGGGTAGGTGTTATGGGGGACTTTGACTTTCCAAATATTGACCGGAAACGCTATAGTTCGAGTACTTCAGATGGGTCAGTTTTTGTCCAATGTATGCAGGAGGGTGGACATGGTATGTAGATAGGTCAACAACAGGTGAGGCCATATTGGATTTGGTACTGGGTAATGAACCAGGCCTGGTGTTAGATTTGGAGGTAGATGAGCACTTTGGTGATCATGACCACAATTTGGTTATGTTTACTTTAGCGATGGAAAGGGATAGGTATATACCGCAGGGCAAGAGTTACAGCTGGGGGAAAGGCAATTATGATGCGATTAGGTAAGACTTAGGATGCATAGAATGGGGAAGGAAACTGCAGGGGATGGGCACAATTGAAATGTGGAGCTTCTTCAAGGAACAGCTACTGCGTGTCCTTGATAAGCATGTACCTGTCAGGCAGGGAGGAAGTAGTCGAGCGAGGGAACCGTGGTTTACTAAAGTAGTTGAATCACTTGTCAAGAGGAAGAAGGAGGCTTATGTAAAGATGAGACGTGAAGGTTCAGTTTGGGCACTTGAGAGTTACAATTTAGCCAGGAAGGACCTAAAGAGAGAACGAGGAAGAACTAGGAGGGGATATGAGAAGTCCTTGGCAGGTAGGATCAAGGAAAACCTTAAAGCTTTCTATAGGTATGTCAGGAATAAAAGAATGACTTGGGTAAGTGTAGGGCCAGTCAAGGACAGTGGTGGGACATTGTGCGTAGAGTCCAAGGAGATAGGAGAGGCGCTAAATGAATATTTTTTGTCAGTATTCACACAGGATGTCACAAGACAATGTTGTCGTGGAGAATACTGAGATACAGACTACTAGACTAGACTGGTTTGAGGTTCATAAGGAAGAGGTGTTAGCAATTCTGGAAAGTGTGAAAATAGATAAGCCCCTTGGGCCGGATGGGATTTATCCTAGGATTCTCTGGGAAGCTAGGGAGGAGATTGCTGAGCCTTTGGCTTTGATCTTTAAGTCATCTTTGTCTACAGGAAGCATGCCAGAGGACTGGAGGATAGCAAATGTTGGCCCCTTGTTCAAGAATTGGAGTAGAGACAACCCCGGTAACTATAGACCAGTGAGCCTTACTTCTATTGTGGGCAAAGTCTTGGAACGGGTTATAAGAGATAGGATTTATAATCATCTAGTAAGGAATAATTTGATTAGGGATAGTCAACACGGTTTTGTGAAGGGTAGGTCGTGCCTCACAAACCTCATTGAGTTCTTTGAGAAGGTGACCAAACAGGTGGACGAGGGTAAAGCAGTTGATGTGGTGTATATGGATTTCAGTAAGGCGTTTGATAAGGTTGCCGACGGTAGGCTATTGCAGAAAATACGGAGGCATAGAATTGAGGGTGATTTAGCGGTTTGGAACAGAAATTGGTGAGCTGTAAGAAGACAGAGGGTAGTGGTTGATGGGAAATGTTCAGCCTGGAGTTCAGTTACTAGTGGTGTACCACAAGGGTTGTTTTGGGGCCACAGCTGTTTGTCATTTTTATAAATGACCTGGAGGAGGGTGTAGAAGGATGGGTGAGTAAATTTGTGGATGATACTAAAGCTGGTGGAATTGTGGACAGTACGGAACGATGTTACAGGTTGCAGAGGGACATAGATAAGCTGCAGAGCTGGGCTGGGAAGTGCCAAATAGAGTTTAATGCAGAAAAGTGAGGTGATTCATTTTGGAAGGAGTAACAGGAATACAGCATACTGGGCTAATGGTAAGATTCTTGGTAGTGTGGATGAGCAGAGAGATCTTGGTGTCCATGTACATAGATCCCTGAAAGCTGCCACCCAGGTTAATAGGGTTGTTTAGAAACCGTACGGTGTGTTAGCTTTTATTGGTAGAGGGATTGAGTTTCGGAGCCATGAGGTCATGTTGCAGCTGTACAAAACTCTGGTGCGGCCGCATTTGGAGTATTGTGTGCAGTTCTGGTCGCCGCATTATAGGAAGGATGTGGAAGCATTGGTAAGGGTGCAGAGAAGATTTACCAGGATGTTGCCTGGTATGGAGGGAAGATCTTATGAGGGAAGGCTGAGGGGACTTGAGGCTGTTTACGTTAGAGAGAAGAAGGTTAAGAGGTGACTTAATTGAGGCATACAAGATGATCAGAGGATTAGATAGGGTGGGCAGTGAGAGCCTTTTTCCTCGGATGGTAATAGAACATAGAACGATACAGCGCAGTACAGGCCCTTCGGCCCACGATGTTGCACCGACATGGGAAGTCAAAAACTAAAGGCCATCTAATCTACACTATGCCATTATCATCTATATGCTTATCCAATAAACTTTTAAATGCCCTCAATGTTGGCGAGTTCACTACTGTTGCAGGTAGGACATTCCACGGCCTCACCACTCTTTGCGTAAAAAACCTACCTCTGACCTCTGTCCTATATCTATTACCCCTCAATTTATGGCTATGTCCCCTCGTGCTAGCCACCTCCATCCGCGGGAGAAGGCTCTCACTGTCCACCCTATCTAACCCTCTGATCATTTTGTATGCCTCTATTAAGTCACCTCTTAACCTTCTTCTCTCTAACGAAAACAACTTCAAGTCCATCAGCCTTTCCTCATAAGATTTTCCCTCCATACCAGGCAACATCCTGGTAAATCTCCTCTGCACCCGTTCCAAAGCTTCCACGTCCTTCCTATAATGAGGCGACCAGAACTGTACGCAATACACCAAATGCGGCCGTACCAGAGTTTTGTACAGCTGCAACATGACCTCATGGCTCCGGAACTCAATCCCTCTACCAATAAAGGCCAACACACCATAGGCCTTCTTCACAACCCTATCAACCTGGGTGGCAACTTTCAGGGATCTATATACATGGACACCGCGATCCCTCTGCTCATCCACACTGCCAAGAATTTTACCGTTAGCCAAATATTCCGCATTCCTGTTATTCTTTCCAAAGTGAATCACCTCACACTTCTCTACATTAAACTCCATTTGCCACCTCTCAGCCCAGCTCTGCAGCTTATCTATGTCCCTCTGTAACCTGCAACATCCTTCCGCACTGTCTACAACTCTATCGACTTTAGTGTCGTCTGCAAATTTACTCACCCAACCTTCTGTGCCCTCCTCTAGGTCATTTATAAAAATGACAAACCGCAACGGCCACAGAACAGATCCTTGTGGTACGCCACTCGTAACTGAACTCCATTCTGAATATTTGCCATCAACCACCACCCTCTGTCTTCTTTCAACTAGCAAATTTCTGATCCACATCTCTAAATCACCCTCAATCCCCAGCCTCTGTATTTTCTGCAATAGCCGACCGTGGGGAACCTTATCAAACGCTTTACTGAAATCCATATACACCACATCAACTGCTCTACCCTCGTCTACCTGTTCAGTCACCTTCTCAAAGAACTCGATAAGGTTTGTGATGCATGACCTACCCTTCACAAAACCATGCTGACTATCCCTAATCCTATTATTCCTATCTAGATGATTATAAATCGTATCTCTTATAATCCTCTCCAAGACTTTAACCACAACAGACGTGAGGCTCACCGGCCTATAGTTACCGGGGTTATCTCTACTCCCCTTCTTGAACAAAGGGACCACATTTGCTACCCTCCAGTCCTCTGGCACTATTCCTGTAGCCAATGATGACATAAAAATCAAAGCCAAAGGCTCAGCAATCTCTTCCCTGGCTTCCCAGAGAATCCTAGGATAAATCCCATCAGACACCGGGGACTTATCTATTTTCACCTTGTCCAGAATTTCCAACACTTCTTCCCTACGCACCTCAATGCCATCTATTCTAATAGCCTGGGTCTCCGCATTCTCCTCCACAACATTATCTTTTTCCTGAGTGAATACTGATGAAAAGTATTCATTTAGTATCTCGCTTATCTCCTCAGCCTCCACATACAACTTCCCACCACTGTCCTTGACTGGCCCTACTCTTACCCTAGTCATTCTTTTATTCCTGACATACCTATAGAAAGCTTTTGGGTTTTCCTTGATCCTACCTGCCAAAGACTTCTCATGTCCCCTCCTTGCTTGTCTTAGTTCTCTCTTTAGATCCTTCCTCGCTTCCTTGTAACTATCAAGCGCCCCAACTGAAACGTCACGCCTCATCTTCACATAGGCCTCCTTCTTCCTCTTAACAAGAGATTCCACTTCTTTGGTAAACCACGGTTCCCTTGCTCTACCCCTTCCTCCCTGCCTTACTGGTACATACTTATCAAGAACACGCAATAGCCGTTCCTTGAACAAGCTCCACATATCCAGTGTGCCCAACCCTTGCAGCCTATTTCTCCAACCTACACATCCTAAGTCATGTCTAATGGCATCATAATTGCCCTTCCCCCAGCTATAACTCTTGCCCTGCGGGGAATACTTATCCCTTTCCATCACTAACGTAAAGGTCACCGAATTGTGGTCACTGTTTCCAAAGTGCTCACCTACCTCCAGATTTAACACCTGGCCTGGTTCATTACCCAAAACCAAATCCAATGTGGCCTCGCCTCTTGTTGCCCTGTCAACATATTGTGTCAGGAAACCCTCCTGCACACATTGTACAAAGAACGACCCATCTAATATACTCAAACTATATCTTTTCCAGTCAATATTTGGAAAGTTAAAGTCTCCCATAACAACTACCCTGTTACTTTCGCTCTTTTCCAGAATCATCTTCGCCATCCTTTCCTCTACATCCCTCGAACTATTAGGTGGCCTATAGAAAACTCCCAACAGGGTGACCTCTCCTTTGCTGTTTCTAACCTCAGCCCATACTACCTCGGAAGAAGAGTCCCCATCTAGCATCCTTTCCGCCACCGTAATACTGTCCTTGACTAGCAGCGCCACACCTCCCCCTCTTTTGCTCCCTTCTCTGAGCTTACTAAAACACCTAAACCCCGGAACCTGCAGCAGCCATTCCTGTCCCTGCTCTATCCATGTCTCTGAAATGGCGACAACATCGAAGTCCCAGGTACCAACCCATGCTGCCAGTTCCCCTACCTTATTTCGTATACTCCTGGCATTGAAGTAGACACACTTCAAACCACCTACCTGAACACTGGCACCCTCCTGCGAAGTTAAATCTGTGCTCCTGACCTCTATACTCTCAATCTCCCGTACCCCAAAACTACAATCCAGGTTCCCATGCCCCTGCTGAATTAGTTTAAACCCCCCCAAAGAGCACTAACAAATCTCCCCCCCCCCCCCCCCCCCCAGGATATTGGTGCCCCTCAGGTTCAGATGTAGACCATCCTGTCGATAGAGGTCCCACCTTCCCCAGAAAGAGCCCCAGTTATCCAGAAATCTGAATCCCTCCCGCCTGCACCATCCCTGTAGCCACGTGTTTAATTGCTCTCTCTCCCTATTCCTCGTCTCACTATCACGTGGCACGGGCAACAACCCAGAGATAACAACTCTGTTTGTTCTCGCTCTGAGCTTCCATCCTAGCTCCCTAAAGGCCTGCCTGACATCCTTGTCCCCTTTCCTACCTGTCGTTAGTGCCAATGTGGACTACGACTTGGGGCTGCTCCCCCTCCCCCTTAAGGACCTGGAAAACACGATCCGAGACATCACGTACCCTTGCACCTGGGAGGCAACATACCAAACGTGAGTCTCTCTCGCTCCCACAAAATCTCCTATCTGTGCCCCTGACTATTGGGTCCCCAATTACTAATGTTCTTCTCCTTTCCCCCCTTCCCTTCTGAGCAACAGGGACAGACTCTGTGCCAGAGGCCCGTACCCCATGGCTTACCCCTGGTAAGTCTCTCTTCCCCCCCCCCCCCCCACACAAGTATCCAAAACGGTATACTTGTTACTCAGGGGAACGACCGCAGGGGGTCCCTGCACTGACTGCTTCTTCCCAGTCCCTCTTACGGTTATCCATCTATCTCCAGTCTTTGGTGTAACTACTTCCCTGAAGCTCCTATCTATGACCCCCTCTGCCTCCCGAATGATCCGAAGTTCATCCAGCTCAAGCTCCAGGTCCCTAACACGGTTTTTGAGGAGCTGGAGTTGGGTGCACTTCCCACAGATGAAATAAGCAGGGACACTGATGGCGTCCCTCACCTCAAACATTCTGCAGGAGGAGCATTGTACTGCCTTCCCTGACATCACCTCTAGATTTAAAAAAAAACAAGAAAAATAAAAGAAAAAGAAAGGAAGAGCTTACCTGATATTCCCTCAAACCCTGCTCCCGCTGAAAGGTAAGCAAATTTAAAGGCACTCACTCACCTTTACGACAGGCCCCTGCTCCCGCTTCCCAACAACCGTGGTTTTTTTTTTTGGTTAGAGGAGGAGGTAGGGTGGGAAACACTGAGTGTTTCGGGTTTAACTGTCACTTGAGAACAGCTCCTCCACAAACCACCTTCAAATTAGGCTGACCGCACTGCACGTATGCAAATTTCCCCAGAACAGCTGATCAGTAGCTCTGCTGCCCTCTGCTGGATGCTTGCCGTCACTCAAACTCCTCGGGTCTTCTTCGCAGGTACACCTTCAAATTAGGCTGACCGCACTGCACAAAGGCAAATTTCCCCAGAACAGCTGATCAGTAGCTCTGCTCTGCTACCCTCTGCTGGCTAGCACGAGGGGACATCGCTTTAAATTGAGGGGAGATAGATATAGGACAGATGTCAGAGGTAGGTTCTTTACTTGGAGAGTAGAAGGGGCGTGGAATGCCCTACCTGCAACAGTAGTGTACTCGCCAACGTTAAGGGCATTTAAATGGTCATTGGATAAACATATGGATGATAATGGAATAGAGTAGTTGGGCTTTAGATTGGTTTCACAGGTCGGCGTAATATAGAGGGCCGAAGGGCCTGTACTGTGCTGTAATGTTCTATTCTATTTTCAGGGCATTTGGGATTGCGAAACAAATGCTGATCGTGCCAGTATCTTGTTTGGGCAGTAAAATTCACTTAACTGCCAGCTAATTGACATTGAATTGTTTCCTGCTTCTGGAGATCACAAATCCCTCAAATGGGGATTAGTACTTCATAGCAGTTGAGCATGCTCCTGAGGGTTTGGCTGGGCTGGCATGGTTTTTGCTTGATCCTGATTTCCATGTTTGATGTTGACGCTTTAGAAGGCAGAGGCACTTGCTTTCCCAGCCTTGACATCTGGGAAGTTTGGCAGCCTGCCAAACCTGAATTGAAACGTGATTCGGCAAACATGTATATTTATCTTCAGTTTAGTGATTTGCTTCAGCACTCTTTGACACTAATGATAGTGGAAACCTGGAACTGTATCCCTCCCAACCCCCATCCTGCACCCCATTCCCACTCCTGGAAAGGCTAAACACCTCTAGGTACCTCACTGGGTGCTTTGAATTCAAATTGTATGTTTAGTGAACCAGGAACACTTTTAGTACATAGTGACAAAGTATCATTCTGTACTGTGCTAATATATGCCCACACTATTAAAGTGGTCAAATGCATGATGGAATGCTTTATATTTAAAGAACATCTGTATTATATTTCAAATATAGAACCCTTTTGCCTTTTTCATAATGGTGCCTGTGTATCCTGATAATCAGCTGCTTTAAGAATGCTATGTAGTACAACTGTGGCATTTATACAAAGTGATTTCACTGCCATCAAATCTCCAGTATTAGTTCCACACCTAAAATCAAAATCGGGGGGATGGAGTGGAGGGTCTGATGACTTGGCAAAAAACAGAATAAAAAGGAATGTTATTTCCCAGATGAGTTCAGTTCTTGGCACCAGGTTTATGTTGTATAATATTGACGCAGAGCCCAATCTGCACTCACTGAACTTGTAAATACACCCTGAATAATTAATTGCAGGTGAAACTTCCACGATTTCTCAGATCAAGTGGAGTACAGTTGTTGCTCCTAAGACTGTAGCAATTAAAACAAATTATTGTTTGTTCTACTTAATCGTTGCAGTTGGGTACTTTGTTCCAACTTTTAAAAAATAAATTTAGAGTTCCCAATTATTTTTTCCAATTAAGGGGCAATTTAGCATGGCCAATCCACCTACCCTGCACATCTTTGGGTTGTGGGGGTGAAACCCACGCAGACACGGGGAGAACGTGCAAACTCCACACGGACAGTGATCCAGGGTCGGGATTCGAACCCGGGTCCTCAGCGCCGTAGGCAGCAATGCTAACCACTGTGCCACCGTGCTGCCTTCTTTGTTCCAACTTTAACTCTTATCTCTCTATCTCCAGTTTAGTTGGCATTTAATGCATTAGTAAAAGCTTGAAAGGTTCCATGATTGTGTTTATTCCTTTTGACTACTTCAGCTTGTGCCCTCTGATTCTGTCAGCATGCTCGAAATATCCCATTAAATCCACCTGTTCTAACTCTTTTAGTTGAAAAATGAGAACAATGTCTGCCTCGACCTGTTTTTTCCTCTTGAGAGAATATTTTTGACGATCAGGGTGTATACTTGCCATTGAAATATCCCTGCACAAATGAAATGAAATGAAAATCGCTTATTGTCACGAGTATGCTTCAATGACGTTACTGTGAAAAGCCCCTAGTCGCCACATTCCGGCGCCTGTCCGGGAGGCTGGTACATACTGAAGTACGAATTGTGTAGATGGTGACTATCACTGGCAATAAATAGTCCCTCAAAAAGTAATAATCTTTATTAGTGTCACAAGTAGGCTTACATTAACACTGGAATGAGTTTTTACTGTGAAAAGCCCCTCGTCACCACATTCCGGCGCCTGTTTGGGTACACAGAGGAAGAATTCAGAATATCCAAATTACCTAACAGCATGTCTTTAGGGACTTGTGGGAGGAAACCGGAGCATCCGGAGGAAACCCACGCAGACACTGGGAGAACATGCAGACCTCGCACAGACAGTGACCCAAGTGGGAATCGAACTAGGGTCCCTGGTGCTGTAAAGCAACAATGCTAACCACTATTCTATTATGCCACCCAAAGTAGTATAGCGATGTCTTAAATTGTGGTGGTTACCATTTTGAATGTTGGGATGAAAAGCAGTGATTCTTTGCCAGATAGGATCTGCTTCAAGATTAGTTTTGTGCTTGTGTTGTCTTGCTGAACCTGAAGTGTGATGGTAGAATACTGTGGGTTTCATGAATGCTTTCAAAATGAGGTTTTGAATTTATTCATAAGCAGGAATCTCGAGGAACGTAGTCTTTCAAAAGCAATAAAAATTTTTGATGGATCAGTTGGAAAGAAGATTGTGGTGTGGGTGAAATATAACTCGGGAATATTAAGATTAGGGTAAAGCACAGCTAGAGGGAGAGATTTGTACACAAAGTTGACTGTCTTGGTATCAGTGTGCTGGGGGATGCAGGATCATTCACTAATTCGAGGGATGATAAGTGATTGGGACTGTGTGTGGTAGGAAAGTCTAAAGCATCATGTTTGTCTGATTTTTCTCTGCCCTGACTCCATCCCTTTCCCTCACTGCTAACTCAGTTGAATTCAACAGTGTGTGTGATGACCCAGCTATTACTGAATTAAGCTTCAAATTTCTCATGGAACAAAAACAGAAAATACTTGCTGTCAGACCTGTTGAGACTATCATCTGTGGAGAGAGAAGGCAACCAACGTTTCCAGTGTTCCAGATTAGCTTCCTTCTCTCCTCACCTCAGATGCTGTCAGAGCTGCTGAGATTGCCCAGCATTTTCTGTTTCTCTTTTTTTTAAGATTCCAGCATCCCCAGTAAGTTGCTTTTATCTTCAAATTTTTCATTTTATGCATTAACAAGATCTCTTTGTTCACCTCCATCATCGTCATCTACCTTGATCCTTGCATCTGAAAACCTTACCCACACTTGATTTTCCCCAATGCTCTCCTTGCTGGCCACTCAATCTCCACCCTGCACAAATTTTATAATTTTTCAGAAGCTTCATGACCCACATCCTGCCCGAGGTCGTCATTGTTTTCCCGCCCCTCCTGAGTTTAGAATTTGTTTGCTTGCTTTCCTTTCCAAACTTAAAAACCTGCCCTAAACTTCTGACCAGTTCCGCTCAGTTTGAATATGACTGTCCTAATCCACCATTGATAGCTAACTGTGGAATATGAAATTGTTTCCCAATGTCAAGCCTTCAGAAAGCTCATTGAAACAGTGTTGTATGTTAGCAGGATGTATTTTGATACTCAGCAGTTCCATTGGCACTGGTGGAGAGAACAAACAGATCCCACTCATTGTTCCTGTCCCAGTGTGTAGCAAATAGTGGTGATTCATTCATTCTTGCATTTTACTTCAAGAAACCAGACATTATAGGAAATTGTTCTAAAGATACTAATCTTAACTCCAAATGTATTTGTACAATGTGCAGGCTAATTGCAATATTTGAATTATGATTGATTATCTCAAGCATATAGAATAGCAGAATGTAGACTATCCTGCTGTTGTCACTGTCAGTTCAGATGTTGACTTGTTTCACCAGTTAAACCAGTCTCTTAACTTGCTGATGCAGGTAGAAGAAAATGCAAATGAAAACACTTAATTCCAATAGGGTTCATTGGCACCTGAAAAACTGTATTGACTGTTTACCTAAACACACATGATTCATCAGAGCAACAGTTTCTGGTAGCACAGTGGTTAGCACTGTTGCTTCACAGTGCCAGGGACCCGGGTTTGATTCCTGGCTTGGGTCCCAGTCTGTGCGGAGTCTGCACGTTCTCCCAGTGTCTGCATGGGTTTCCTCCGGGTGCTCCAGTTTCCTCCCACAAGTCCCAGAAGACGTGCTTGTGAGGTGAATTGGACATTCTGAATTCTACCTCGGTGTACCCGAACGAGCGGGTCGAACGGAATGTGGCAACGAATGACTTAATTGCAGTGTTAATGTAAGCCTACTTGTGACACTAATAATTATTATTCATCACACCCCAGAAAATTTAAGCTAACATCTAATTTTGATTTCAAATAGTTTTTTTTTAAGTGCTTAAATTTTGCATGATCTATAAGGGCCTTTAAGGGTATGGTGCTCACGTCACTAAGGAACAGGTTTCAATTTCCGACTGGATGTTGACTGGGCTGGCATGTCATTGACATTTGATTACAATCTGGGAAATGCACAAGTGTGTGCGCATGTGATCTACTTTGTTGTGTTCAGGGAAATTCTGAAATTTTCAAGCATGTTTTTCCACCCCTCACATCTAGATTGCAGTTCTCGTTTATAACTTTATGGGCACTCGTTTTGGGGAGCTGTGTGGTCTCTACATTGAGGTGTTTGGTGCCCCCTCGTGGACATTTTGAAAAAATGCTATGTACATTTTTCTATATTAGTACAGGCCTGGTGATGTAATTTAAACTTTGAAAATGTGGGAATGGGAGTTTGCACATTCTCCCTGTGTTTGCATGGGTTTTGCCCCCACAACCCAAAGATATGCAGGATAGGTGAATTGCCCCTAAATTGGAAAAAATGAATTGGATATGCTACATTTATATATTTAAAAAAAAAGAAAATGTGGGACCGAATTTCAATGCCTGCTTTATACAATGACAGGAACTTGATTTTCATATTCCTAAACTTTTACAAGAGCAATTATGGGATGTGGTCAGCATGCTTACTGCCATTTCACCCCTCAGGCAGGCATTTTGATTCTGATGATGATGATGACCAGGAACACTCTGAGGTCGAGCACGATGGTGCTCATTCGGATGATGAGATCGCCACGCAAAAATACCTCCGACGATCGCAAAGCCTTAAAATGAAACCAAGAGGCTATCGTAGAGAGGTAAATTCTGTCGGCTCTGTAACTTTAAATCTTTCACTTCTAATCTGCTATTTTTATGCTTTGATTTCTTCCAATGTGTTAAATATGTATGGATAGCACTGCTGCCTCACGACGCTGAGGCCCAGGTTTGATCCTGGCCCTGGGTCACTGTCCGAGTGGAGTTTGAACATACTCCCAGTGGGTTTTGCCCCCACAACCAAAAGGATGTGCAGGTTAGGTGAATTGGCCATGCTAAATTGCCTCTTAATTGGAAAAAATGTATTGGCCACTCTAAATTTATTTTAAAATATGTATTAAGGGAATAGAATTGGTGTTAAATTTTCGCTGCAGTATACTTGGATCCTGTTTTGTGTTGAGTGTAAATTTTAAAAGCCAGGTGATTCTTTGGTACAACATGAAATTATGGAATTGCTTGTTAGAGCAGAAAAGGTCAAGCAAGCAACCTTAATAGAGGGGTTTTGATAGAATAGCTGTTTAAAATGGTTTAAGAGTCAGTGATCAGAGGGCACAGATTTAAAATCCTGTTAATATTGAATCTGTTTCCACCCTTTCAGGCAATGCATTCCAGTTCACCATAACTCACTAAAACAAACCAAAAGTCTGACTTCTGGTCCTTGACTAATTATCTTCAGCAATCTGTATCCCCTGGTTCCCAAGTATGCCTGTGCAAACATTTTTTCTCTCCAGTTATCCAATCAAACACCTCATAATTTCCATCACCCCCGTTAATAATTTCAACTTCTCTCTGTGGCTCAAGTCCTTCATCCCTGGTACCATTCAGTAAAATATTTTTAATTAAGGGCAATTTAGTGTGGTAAATCCACCTACCCTGCACATCTTTGGGTTGTGGGATGAGACCCACGCAGACGGGGGAGAATGTGGAAACTCCACGCAGACTGTGGCCCGGGATCGAACCCGGGTCCTCGGCACCTTAAGGCAGCAGTGCTAACCACTGTGCCACCTTTTCGCCCACCATTCAGTATTCTTATCTGCATCTTCTTCAGTAATGGTTTGTTTATGAGTGGGGAAGTTAAGAATGAGCTATTAATAATTGTAAAAAAACTATTTACCAGACATCTATTAGAATGAATTGTAAGGTGAGGGTTTTTGTATGTTGTTTGAAAGTAAATGTATTAAACAAGTTTTGTTTTGCACAGGCTCGGTATGGATCACTGAAACTGAGAACAAAGAAGAGACCCCAATGTAGCTACATCACCATGGGATAAAGTGAAGCATTTTGTTAAATATTTCAACTAATCGTGACTTGACCTGAATAAGTACAGCTTGATTTCAGTTGTAAAAACTTCAATTTTCAAAAAAACCCCCTGCAAATTCGTGGTTCCTACATATGTCTTTTGTCTTCCATGGAGTTGGCCCAATAAATTAGGACTTTTTTTTGTTGGGGTGTCCTGAGATTGGACTTGAAAGTAAGTGATGGGTAGTTACAAGTTAACAAGAAAAATTATCATTATTTACAAATTAACTTTTCACCTAAAGTATAAAGCTTAACAACGAAACTGTGCAAAGGACAATTGGACAACCAATTCGATTGATTATTTTAAGGAGAGTACGTGAAATACTTGAACCCAGTAAATACATCCAGTTTTTGGAAATACTGGAGTAGCTGATGGAAAGCTTGAATTTGAGTTCTGTTTAAAACAACAAAGATGACAAATAATCCAAATGCACTTTTGTTGTAGCAAGTGCACATCTGACTCAACCATACTCAGTAACAATTTGCTAACTTTCTGGGTTAATATTTGGAATGTTCATTCTGTGATATATGTACATGCATGTATATTTCAGATGGCATATTTCATATGGTATATTTCAAAGTTGTATATTTGAAGCCAAAATGCAGAATACTGAGCATTTTTAAATGCAAATATATCAAACGTGCATGTTTTTATATTTTTTTTTGTAAAGGTTAATGGTGCTTTCACTTTAAATTGGTTGATATATGCTGTAAATCCTTCACTAAATATTGGATATAATGATGTAATCTCAGAAGCACGTACTTGGGGAAACTGTATGATGTTGAATGTTAAGTGTTCATTGGGATTCTGACATTCTGATAAATGTTGGCACTACAGTACATGACTATTTATTTACCAGGTCCTCAACTAACTAAACTTGTTTGCTTTGTTTTTATATGTAGACTGCAGCTGAGCTGCGATACATGTACTGCAAGACTTGAAGCTTTTATTGTAATAAATCTACTTCTGATAGTTAAAGCTTTGTCTCAGTCTGTTAAAGTTCGCATACTTTTGTGTTTCTACTTGTTGACTTGTGGGCGTGCAAAGGGCCAATGTTGCCCACCACTCCGATTTGAAGTAACTAAAAAAGAAACAAAGAGAATTGCCTGTATATAGTGCTTTTCATGGCCCACCAAGTGTCAAGTTGTCTCAAAGTGCTTTACAGCCAATGACGTGCTTTTAAATTTGTGTAATGTAGGAAACACGGTAGCCCATTTGTGCACAGCAAACTTGCAATGACCAAGTAATTTGTAGTTTGTGATGTTTGTTGAGGGATAAGTATTGGTCAGAATGCTGTGGATAATTCCCCTTCTCTTAAAAATATTGCCATTGGCAGCAGGTAGATGAGGGCCTCAATTTAATGTCACATGTGAAAGACAGTGCAGTACTCCCTCAGAATTATACCTAACCGAAACTGGGTTCACGCCACAACAGTATTTTGCAAGCATTGACCACATTCACTTAGTTTTTCCTGACCATGTTTTTAAAAAGAAAACTTTAATTTATTACAAATAGAGTTTACTGCTCGCACATTTTGCCCTTGCCCCAATTAGTAATTATTTTGGGTATTCCCTGGAACAGCCTGGGTTAACATTTTACAGTCATTTCTGTGCTCACACTGATACTACTTTCCCATTGTCTTTTGTATGCTGCTTCCATTGCTAAACTTGCCACTACAAAATGGAGGGACTCTGCAGAATGCTGCGATGTAGGTGTATCTGGGTATCTTTGTGTATGAATCACAAAACATGCAGGTACACAGCAAACAATTAGGAAGGTAAAGGGAATGTTGGTCTTTATTGATGGAGCATTAAGTCAGTCCTGCTAGCAATTATACAGAGCTTTGGTGAGACCACACCTAGATGTACAGAGCTTTGGTGAGATCACACCTAGATGTACAGAGCTTTGGTGAGATCACACCTAGATGTACAGAGCTTTGGTGAGATCACACCTAGAGTACTGTGTGCAGTTTTGCTCACACAACATGAGGAGGAACATCCTTGCATTGGAAGCAGTTGAGAAAAGGTACACTTCGTGGAATCCTGGGGTTTGTCTCATGAGGTGAGAGTGAACTGGTTCAGCCTGTACTCACTGGAGCAGGGGTGGGCAAACTATGGCCCGCGGGCCGCATGCGGCCCGCCAAAGGTCTTTATGCGGCCCACCAAGATCAAGTCATAAAAAAAAACATTTTCTTTTTAAACAAAATTTTTTTTTTTTTTAAATTTTTATATTTTTTTAATAAGGTTACTGGGGGGGGGGCTGTTGGGTTACTGGTATAGGGTTGATACGTTGACTTGAGTAGGGTGATCATTGCTCGGCACAACATCGAGGGCCGAAGGGCCTGTTCTGTGCTGTACTGTTCTATGTTCTATATGAGGCGCCCAGAATCATAACTGGGTGAAACGCCATTTTTGAAAAGTAGACAAAAAGAGGGCTAAAGGCAGGATGCCGCCGGGGGAAGTGCTGAGGTATATGCCGCACGCTAATTGGTTACAACTGGAACTATTAATTAATGTACTATGCGGCCCTGTAAAATTGTGAATTTCTGAATGTGGCCCTTGCACGGAAAAGTTTGCCCACCCCTCCACTGGAGTTTAGAAGAATGAGATATGATCTTGCTGAAACATAGGTTTATCAGGCGGCTTGGCAGGATAAATACTGAAAGGATGTTTTCCACTGTGTGGAGTCCAGAAATAGGGGGCACTGTTTAAAAATAAGGGGTCTCCCATGTAAGAGAAATTAGGAATTTCTTTTCTGGGGGTTACTTGTCTTTGGAATTCTCTTCCACATGGAGCAGTGGAAGCTGGGGCATGGATACATTTAAGGCTGAGTTAGACCAGGTTGATTGATGAGGGACTTGGGGGTTACATAGAAACTCGGAGCAAGAGTAAGCCATTTAGCCCATTGAGCCTACTCTGCCATTCAGTGTGATCATCACTGATCATCTCCCCCAACACACATTTCTGGTCTCTCCCCATACCCTTGATGCCTTTAGTGTCTAGAAATTATTTATTTCCTCAAATACATAGTGACTTTGCATCACAGCCTACTGTGGTGGAGAGTTCCACAGGTTCCCCACCCACTGAGTGAAGGAACTTTGCCTAATGTCAGCCGTAACTAGCTTATTCCGTAAACTTGGACATATTGTTCTCAGACCCCTCCCCATCCCTTTGCAGCCAGGGGGAAACAGCATCCCTGCATTCAGTGTCCAGTCCTATTATAATTTTGTTTCAATGAGAACGCCACCTCCTTCATTCTTCTAAATTTCAGTGCCCAGTCGACTCAATCTCCCTTTATATGATGATCCTGCCATCGTAGGAATAAATCTGGTGAATCTTTGCTTCATTCCCTCTATGGCAAGAATACCTTTTCTCAGGTAAGGAGACCAAAACAGCGTGCACTGCTCCAGATGTGGTCTCAGCAAGACTCTGTACAGCTGCAGTAAGACTTGCTTGCTGCACCTGGATGCCTGCTTTCAGTGACTGGTGTACAAGGACACCAAGGTCCTTTGTACACCAACATTTCTCAGTCTATCACAATACTGTATAAATAATACTCTGCCATTCTGTTTCTCTGTCCAGTGGATAACTTCATATTTATCCAAATTCTACTGCATCTGCCATATCTTTGCCCACTCACACAGCTTGGCTAAATCACCTTGAAGCCTCTTGACATCCTCCAGACCACTGGTTTGCGTTGTCCAACTCCTGATTGTTCAGCACTGATCCCTGCAATACTCTGCTAGTCACTGCCTTCCTCTTTGGAAAAGGACTGATTTATTCTTACTCCTGTTTCCTGTCAACTAACCGATTTCAATCCATGTCAATATATTACCCCCAATCCCATGTGCTTTAGTTTTGTAAATTAACAGGAAGAGCGAGGCTGAAGTGAACATTAGAGAATGGGACTGGGGAACCAGGAAATAGTAGATGAGTTAAATAAGTACTTTGCATCAATCTTCACAGTAGACGATGCCAATTTCATTTCAAAAATCCTAAATAATCAAGGGTCAAAAGTTGAGGGGGTGGGCACGGTGCAGGAAATAAATACAATAACTATCACGCTAGACTCTAATGGGGCTTAAGGCTGCTAAGTCCCCTGAACCAGATGGGTTGCATCCGAGGATCATTTAAAGGAAGTAGCTACAGAGATTGTGGATGCATCTTCCAAGAATCCTTAAATTCTGGAAAAGTCCCAGGGGATTAGAAAAGGGAAGATGACATAAAAACGGTAACTATAGTCCAGTTAGTTTAACAATGTCATGGGAAAATGCTGGAGTCCATTGTAAAGGATGTCACAGGAGAGCATTTAGGATTACATAATATAATCGATCGGAGCCAGTCTGGCTTCATGAAGGGGAAAATCATACCTGACAAATTTATTATAATTCTGTGTGTTGGTAACAAGCAGGATAGATAAAGGGGAACCACTGGATGTAATATACTTGGATTTCCAAAAAGCTGCAACTCGTGGAGTGCCATAGGGGTCAGTGCTGGGGCAACAATAATTTACAATATATATTAATGGCTTGGACGAGAGAAGTGAATAGACCCTGAAGAGGATGTTTTCCCTTATGGGAGAATCTAGGATCAGAGTAAGGAGTTGCCGATTTATGAGGAGGAGGAATTTTTTCTCTCGGAGGGTAGTGAATGTTTGGATTTTTTTACTTTAGCGGTTGGGTCGCTAAGTGTGTTCAAGGCTGAGATAGACAAATTTTTAATTGGTAAGGGAATAATACAGAAAAATGGAGTTGAGGATTATAATATTGGATCATTGAATGGCAGAATAGACTCGATGGGCTGAATGGCCTATTTCTGCGCCTATTTGTTGCAAATGCATAAGAGCACTAGCATTCAGAAGCTTTCCTTAAATCGTATTGGGTCTAGCTATGACCACACCTGTGTACAGTTTTGCTTGGTATTCATTGGAGTTTACAGGAATGAGAGGCGACCTTATTGAGACATATAGGATTCTCGGGGGGCTTCTCAGGGTAGATACTGAGAAGGTGTTGCTCCTGAGGGAGCGCCTAGGACCAGAGGGTATAATCTCAGTAAGGGGGTCACCCATTTAAGACTGAGATGAAGAGGAATTTCTTCTCTGACTGTAGTGAATCTGTGGAATTCTTTACTGCAGAGTTTTTGTAGAGATGTTATGTTCAAGGCTGAGATAGACAGATTTTAATCAGTAAGGGAACTGAGGATTATGGTTTCCTCAGGCTGGAAAGAGGAGTTGACATTCCAAATGAGTCATGATCTCACCAAATAGTTTACTTGCACTCCTACATCTTGTCTTTTGTGGGACTTTATCAAAATCCTTCTGAAAATCCAAATACACCATATCCACTGGTTCTGCCTTGTCTATTGCACTAGCTATGTTCTTGGAAAAAGTCCAGTCAGTTTGTCAAACATGATTTCCATTTCATAAATACGTGTTGACTTTGTCTAATCCCATTGATATTTTCTCAATGCCCTGCTTTCACATCCTTATAATAGACTACACCCCCCCCCCCCCCTCCCAGTGATGCAGTGGTTAGCACTGCTGCCTCACGGTGCCGAGATCCCAGGTTTGATCCCGACCCCACTGTCCGTGTGGAGTTTGCACATTCTCCCCGTGTCTGTGTGAGTCTCACACCCACAACCCAAAAGATGTGCAGGGTAGGTGGATTGGCCATGTTAAATTGCTTCTTAATTGGGAAAAAAATTAATTGGATACTCTAAATTTATTTTAAAAACCGGTCAATGATTCACTGTTTTCTCCCGCTCCTTTTTTTAAATAGCAAGGTTACATTTGCCACCCTCCAATCTGCCAGGACTGTCCCAGAATTTTGCAAGATGACAAGCAACACATACTAATTTCCTTCAATAATTCCTCCTCAGTCGACCCTTGCTTCCCTGGCGTTTCTGGGAAGACAGAATAGAGTAGTTTAATTAATCTGCCATTTCTTAAATGCCCTCTGAACAAGGGAAATTAGGGATGAGCAATAATGCTGTCCTATCCAGCGACACCCATGTGCCATGAATGAATAAGAAAAAAGTTCCTTGTTCGCTCACAGTTCTCCTGTTTCGTACTGTAAGGAATTTATGTTTGTCTTTCTAAATCTTTCCCTTTTTATACACTTGTAGAAATTTTTACAATCTGCTTTCATGTTCCTTGCAAGTTTACCCGCACTCTTTGTTTTCCCCCTCTTAATCTCTTGATCCTCCTTTGCTGAATTCTGATCTCCCAATCCTCAGGCTTGCTACTTTTTTGTGCAACTTTGTGACACCTCTTTGGATCGAATATTAGCCTTAATTTATTTTGTAAACCTTGGTTGGGCCATTTGGTCGGTTTTGTTTTTGCACCAGAAATTAATGTATAATTATTGCAATGCATATAGTTGTTGCTTTAATATTAGCCATTGCCACTTCCGGTGGCGGCAATGAGGAGCTAAGCCGCACATTCGGGAGCTCCCGCTGAGAACGGACTTTGGGGCTCTTTTCAGGGCCCCCAACGGAGCTGTGGCGGCAAATCCCGACGTGGGAAGAGGTCAGGAGTCGACCCCAACGGTCCTATGGTCCGGACCAGGAGTGGGGTAAGGAGAAAACCGGAGAAAGCACCCCCGAAAAGGTGGGGGAAGGAAGATAAAATGGCGGCCGGCAGAGGCCTTGAGGAGCTGAGGCAGTGGGCTCAGGAGCAGCAGGCGACTCTGCTGCGCTGCTTCCAGGAGCTTAAGTTGGAGCTGCTGGAGTCGCTGAAGGTAACCAACAGGGAGCTGATGGAGACCCAGACAGCCCAGGGGGCTGCGATCCGGGAGCTGCAGCAGCAGGCCGCCGAAAGGGAGGATGAGGTCGTGGCCGTGGCGGGGGAGGTGGAGATGCACGAGGCGCTCCATAAAAGATAGCCGGAGCGGTTCGAGGAGCTGGACAACCGGTCGAGGAGGAAGAATTTGCAGATCCTGGGCCTCACTGAGGGGCTGGAGGTGTCGGACCTAGCGGCCTATGTGGTGACTATGTTAAACTCGCTGATGGGGGCTGGGTCCTTCCAGGGGCCCCTGGAGTTAGAGGAGGCCCACAGAATTCTGGCTAGGAGGCCCAAGCCGAACGAGCCACCACGGGCGGTGTTGGTGCGGTTTCATCGGTTCGTGGATCATGAGTGTGTGCTCCGGTGGGCCAAGAAGGAGCGGAGCAGCAAGTGGGAAAACACGGAGGTGCGGATCTTCCAGGACTGGAGTGCGGAGGTGGCGAGGCGGAGGGCCGGGTTTAACCGGACGAAGGTGGTGCTCCATAGACGGAGTGTGAAGTTCGGCATGTTGCAGCCGGCGTGTCTGTGGGTCACCTAAAAGGATCGGCACCATTATTTTGAGTCCCCGGAGGAGGCGTGGGTCTTTTGTGCAGGAGGCCGAGAAATTGGACTCAAACTGAGGGTCTAAGATGAGGGATGCTGTATAATACTGTATTTGTATTTGCTTGGTTTAATGTAAGATGTGGGTTGGCCTTAGGGTGGGTGGGGTGATGTTGATTTGTCTTTTCTATATGGGTTTTTCTGCAGGGGTCGGGTGGACGGGTTCGGGCAGAGGGGTAAACGGGGAGTTCGGGGAGCTGGTGGGGGGGACTGACAATGGGAGTCACCCTGGAGGAGGCGGGGCCGGGTAAGACCATAAGACATAGGAGCGGAAGTAAGGCCATTCTGCCCATCGAGTCCACTCCACCATTCAATCACGGTTGATTTCAACTCCATTTACCCGCTCTCTCCCCATAGCCCTTAATTCCTTGAGAAATCAAGAATTTATCAATTTCTGTCTTAAAGACACTCAACGTCCCGGCCTCCACCGCCCTCTGTGGCAATGAATTCCACAGACCTACCACTCTCTGGCTGAAGAAATTTCTCCTCATATCTGTTCTAAAGTGACTCCCTTTTATTCTAAGGCTGTGCCCCCGCGTCCTAGTCTCCCCTGCTAATGGAAACAACTTCCCTACGTCCATCCTATCCAAGCCATTCATTATCTTGTAAGTTTCTATTAGATCTCCCCTCAACCTCCTAAACTCCAATGAATATAATCCCACGATCCTCAGACGTTCATCGTATGTTAGGCCTACCATTCCTGGGATCATCCGTGTGAATCTCTGCTGGACCCGCTCCAGTGCCAGTATGTCCTTCCTGAGGTGTGGGGCCCAAAATTGCTCACAGTATTCTAAATGGGGCCTAACTAGTGCTTTATAAAGCCTCAGAAGTACATCCCTGCTTTTATATTCCAAGCCTCTTGAGATAAATGACAACATTACATTTGCTTTCTTAATTACGGACTCAACCTGCAAGTTTACCTTTAGAGAATCCTGGACTCGGACTCCCAAGTCCCTTTGCACTTTAGCATTATGAATTTTGTCACCGTTTAGAAAATAGTCCATGCCTCTATTCTTTTTTCCAAAGTGCAAGACCTCGCACTTGCCCACGTTGAATTTCATCAGCCACTTCTTGGACCATTCTCCTAAACTGTCTAAATCTTTCTGCAGCCTCCCCACCTCCTCAATACTACCTGCCCCTCCACCTATCTTTGTATCATCGGCAAACTTGGCCAGAATGCCCCCAGTCCCGTCATCTAGATCGTTAATATATAAAGAGAACAGCTGTGGCCCCAACACTGAACCCTGCGGGACACCACTTGTCACCGGTTGCCATTTTGAAAAAGAACCTTTTATCCCAACTCTCTGCCTTCTGTCTGACAGCCAATCGTCAATCCATGTTAGTACCTTGCCTCGAATACCATGGGCCCTTATTTTACTCAGCAGTCTCCCGTGAGGCACCTTGTCAAAGGCCTTTTGGAAGTCAAGATAGATAACATCCATTGGCTCTCCTTGGTCTAACCTATTTGTTTCTGCGGGTTTCCCGCGCTGGGAGATGGTGGGGGTGGGGTCAGGGCTGAGAAGCGCGGGTTGTTGCTGGCTGTTTTCTTTTCCCGCGCAAGAACGGGGGGGGGGGGGGGGGGGGGGCGGGAGAGACCCTGTTGATGGGCACGATGGAGGAGGGGTAGTCCCACGTGGGGAGGAGTCGGAGACAGGGCGGGAGTCGCCGGGGTCAGCAGAAGTTAGCTGGCTCACGGGAGTGCTATGGAGGGAGGGGCGCGGCTAGGAGGGGTCCTAGACTGGGGGGGGGGGGGGGGGGGGGGGGGGGGGGAGAGACCGGGTTGCTGCTGAAACAGTCAGGAAGGAGCTGGAGGACGCAGGGGGTGCTGGAGGGGAGGAGTTGCCGCTGTGGGAAACTGGCAGAGCGGGGGACACTGGCCGGGGGTGGGCAAGAGATGGGGTATGGCTAATCGGCAGGGGAGGGGGGCAGGGAGCCCTCTGATCCGGCTGATAACCTGGAATGTGAGGGGGCTGAATGGGCCCGGGTATTTGCGAACCTGAAGTGGCTGAAGGCGGATGTGGCCATGCTCCAGGAGAGACACCTGAGAGTGGTGGACCAGGTTCGGCTGAGGAAGGGATGGGTGGGCCAAGTATTTCACTCAGGGCTGGGTGAGAAGAGTAGGGGGGGGGGGGGGGGGGGGGTGGCGATCCTTGTGGGGAAGAAGGTGTCGTTTGAGGCGTTTAAATGTGGTGGCTGACAGTGGCGGGAGATATGTGATGGTGAGTGGCAAGCTGCAGGGGGAGCGGGTGGTGTTGGGGAATGTTAACGCCCCAAATTGGGACGATGTGGGGTTTATGCGGCGTATGTTGGGCAGCATTCCGGACCTGGAGGTGGGGGGCCTGATCATGGGGGGGGGACTTCAACACGATACTGGATCCCCCATTGGATCGATCCAAGTCCCGGACGGGTAGAGGCCGGCGGCGGCTAAGGTGCTGAGGGGATTTATGGACCAGATTTGGGGGGGGGGGGTGAACCACTGGAGGTGTGCGAGGCCAAGGGCCAGGGTATACTCGTTTTTCTCCCACGTACATAGGGCCTACTCTAGGATTGTTTTTTTTTGTCCTGAGCAGGGGACTGGTGCCGAGGGTGGAGGATGTGGAATACTCCGCCATTGCCATTTCAGATCATGCCCTGCACTGGATGGACCTCGGGCTGGGGGAAGAGAGGGACCAACGTCCGCTCTGGCGCTTGGAGGTGGGGCTGCTGGCAGATGAGGAGGTGGCCGAGAGAGTTCGGGGGTGTATCGAGAGGTACCTTGAGGCCAATGATAACGGGGAGGTTCGAGTGGGGACGGTCTGGGAGGCGTTTAAGGCGGTGATTAGGGGGGAATTGATCTCCATCCGAACCCATAGGGAGAGGGTGGAGCAGAGGGAGAGGGAGAGACTGATGGGGGAGATGGTGTGGGTGGATAGGAGATATGCGGAGGCTCCAGAGGAGGGATTGCTGGGGGAGAGGCGTAGCCTTCAGGCCAGATTCGACCTATTGACTACCAGAAAGGAGGAAACTCAGTGGAGGAAAGTACAGAGGGCGGTGTATGAATACGGGCACACCAGCTCCGAAAGCGGGACGCGGCCAGGGAGATTGGGGGAGTGACGGATAAGGCTGGGAAGGTGGTGCGGAGGGGAGTAGATGTTAATGGGGTCTTCAGAGACTTCTATGGGAAACTGTACCGGTCGGAGCCCCCGGTGGAGGGGGGTGGAATGGGGCGCTTCTTGGACAAACTGCGATTCCCGAGGGTGGAGGAGGAGCAGGTGGAGGGACTGGGGGCGCAGATCGAGCTGGAGGAGGTGGTCAAAGGGATAGGGAGCATGCAGTCGGGGAAGGCGCCGGGGCCGGATGGGTTTCCGGCGGAATTTTATAAAAGGTATTTGGACCTGTTGGGCTCCCTGTTGGTCCGGACCTTTAACGAGGCAAGGGAGGGGGGGGGAGCTTTGCCCCCAACTATGTCACAGGCGCTGATTTTCTTGATCCTGAAGCAGGACAAGGACCCTCTGCAGTGCGGGTCATATAGGCCGATTTCGCTGCTGAACGCCGACGCTAAGCTGCTGGCAAAGATCCTGGCGACTAGAATAGAGGATTGCGTGCCCAGGGTCATTCTCGAGGACCAGATGGGGTTTGTGAAGGGAAGGCAGTTGAATACGAACGTGCGAAGGCTCCTCAATGTCATGATGCCGGCCATGGAAGGGGAGGCGGAGATAGTGGTGGCAATGGATGCGGAGAAGGCCTTTGATAGGGTTGAGTGGGAGGTGTTGGAGAGGTTTGCGTTTGGGGATGGGTTTATCCGGTGGGTGAGGCTGCTCTACGAGGCCCCGATGGCGAGTGTAGCCACAAATAGGAGGAGGTCTGAGTACTTTCAGCTGTACCGGGGGACGCGACAGGGGTGCCCGCTGACCCCCTTGCTCTTCGCATTGGCGATTGAGCCCCTGGCCATGGCATTGAGGGAGTCAGGGAACTGAAGGGGCCTGGTGCGGGGTGGGGAGGAGCATCGAGTATCGCTGTGTGCGGACGGCCTGTTGCTGTATGTGGCGGACCCGGTGGGGGGGGGAAGCCGGAGGTGATGAGGATTCTTAGTGAATTTGGGGGTTTCTCGGGGTATAAGCTGAACCTGGGAAAGAGTGAGTTTGTGGTGCATCCGGGGGATCAAGAGGAGGGGATTGGTAGGCTTCCATTGAAGCAGGCAGGGAAGAGCTTTAGGTACCTAGGGGTCCAAGTGGCTGGGAGCTGGGGGACCCTGCACAAGCTCAACCTCACAAGGTTGGTGGAGCAGATGGAGGAGGAGTTTGAGGTGGGATATGTTACCACTGCCACTGGCGGGGAGGGTGCAGTCCGTTAAGATGACGGTGCTCCCGAGGTTTTTGTTCCTGTTCTAGTGCCTCCCCATCCTTATCCCGAAGGCCTTTTTAGGAGGGTCAACAGGAGTATCACGGGATTTGTGTGGGCGCATAGGACTCCGAGGGTGAGAAGAGTGTTCCTGGAACGAGGCAGGGATGGGGGGGGGGCTGGCGTTGCCCAACCTCTGTGGGTACTATTGGGCTGCCAACGCAGCGATGGTGCGTAAGTGGGTAATGGACGAGGAAGGGGCAGCATGGAAGAGGATGGAGGCGGCGTCATGTGTGGGCACGAGCCTGGAGGCGCTGGTAACGGCGCCGTTGCCGCTCCCTCCAACGAGGTATACCACGAGCCCGGTGGTGGCGGCTACCCTCAAAATTTGGGGGCAATGAAGACGGCATAGGGGAGAAGTGGGGGGCTTGATGGAGGTCCCGATACGGGGGAACCATCGGTTTGTCCCAGGGAGCATTGATGGCGGATTCCTGGGCTGGCACAGGGCAGGGGTTAGGAGGCTGAGGGACCTGTTTGTGGAGGGGAGGTTCGCGAGCTTGGGGGAGTTAGAGGGGAAGTTTGGGCTCCCCCCGGGGAACATGTTTAGGTACATGCAGGTGAGGGCGTTTGCCAGGCAGCAGGTGGAGGGGTTCCCCTTGCTGCCCCCACGAGGGGTGCGGGATCGGTTGCTCTCGGGGGGTGTGGGTTGGAGGAGGGAGGATTTCGGACATATACCGGGTGATGCAGGAGGTAGATGAGGCCTCGGTGTAGGAACTGAAGGGTAAATGGGAAGAGGAGCTGGGTGAGGAAATTGAGGAGGGGACGTGGGCGGATGCCCTGGAGAGAGTGAATTCCTCCTCTTCCTGTGTGAGGTTTAGCCTCATACAGTTCAAGGTGCTGCATAGGGCCCACATGACTGGGACGAGGATGAGTAGGTTTTTCGGGGGCGAGGACAGGTGTGCTAGATGCTCGGGGAGCCCAGCGAACCACGGCCATATGTTTTGGGCGTGCCCAGCGCTAGGGGAGTTTTGGAAGGGGGTAGCAAGGACTGTGTCGCGGGTGGTAGGATCCAGGGTCAAGACAGGCTGGGGACACGCAAAGTTTTGGGTTGCAGTGGAGCCGGGAGTGCAGGAGGCGAAAGAGGCCGGTGTTCTGGCCTTTGCGTCCCTAGTAGCCCGGCGGAGGATTCTTCTTCAGTGGAAGGATGCGAAGCCCCCAAGCGTGGAGGCCTGGATCAATGATATGGCAGGGTTCATTAAATTGGAGAAGGTGAAATTTGCCCTTAGGGGATCAGTGGAGGAGTTCTTTAGGCGGTGGCAGCCTTTCCTGGACTTCCTGGCAGAACGGTAGGGAAATAAGCCGGCAGCAGCAGCAACCCCGGGGGGAGGGGGGGTTTGGATCGGGGGGAGGGAGAACTGTGTACATGGGTCTGTGGGATGTGGCGGGTGTTATCTCTTTCCCTTTTGTCGTTGGGTGTTCTTTTGGTTTTTTTTTCTCTTCTCTTGTTTGTAGTTGCTTTGGAAGTTGGGTGGGAATTGTTCTTGGGGTGTTACCGCGGTTGTTTTGTTAATCGAGTTGAGCTGTTTATATTTTGTAAAAATTTCAATTAAAATTATTTAAAAAAAATAAAAAATTAGCCATTGCCTATCCACCGTCATACATTTCAATGACATTACCCAATCGTATCTTACCCTCATACCTTCATAGGTTCCTTCGTTTAGATTTCAGGTCCTAGTTTTGGATTGAGCGACTTCACTTTCTATCCCAGTGTAGAATTACGCCATATTATGATCATTCTTCCCTAAAGGGCCCTGCACAAGATTATTAATTAACCCCTTCTCATTGCACAATACCAAATCTAGAATTGCATGTTCCCTGGTTGATTCTTCTACATACTGGTCCAAAGAAAGTCCTATACACACTCTATAAATTCATCTGCCACAGTATTATTGATCATTTGGTTTATCCAGTCTATATGTAAATTAATGCCCCACCCCTGATTACTGTAGCATCCTTGTTAGGTGCATCCCTAATTTCCTGTTTAATACCATCCCCTATTGTAACTGTTTAGAAGCACACAGATGAAAAAAAGAAGCACATAGACAATGCCCACTAATGTTTTCCATCCATTGTTACTTCTTAGCCCCACCTACACTGATTTCTACATCTAGATTTTCTGAACCAACATCCTTTCTCACAATTGTACTTATGTCAGCCTTTAGTAACAATGCCACTCCTTTTTCGTTTTGCCTGTCCTTTTAAAATATTGAATACCCTTGGACATTTAGTTCCCAGCCTTGGTCACCCTTCAGCCATGTCTTTGTGATCGTAATTATATCATACCCATTTACAACTACTTGAGTTGTTAATTATTCTACCTTATTGAGAATGCTCTCTGGATTCAGATATGCCGTTTAAAATTATTTTTACACCTTATTTTGTAGTATAGCCCTGTTTGCTCCTCACCCTTGTTCCCTCTGCCTTCCACTTCTGCTTTCTACTTTTCTATCTTTCAAATCTATCTGTGTTTTGAGTTCCACATTAATATTATATTCCCATCTACCGACAGTAACCTTTGATTTCCTTTGCCTAAGAAGAATCTTTCTACCTTGCCTCTCCCTTAAAAATATTCAATAACCTCACCGCAACTGCCTTTTGAGGTAGAGTTTCAAAGTTGTATAACCCGCTGAGAGAAAGACTGTCTCCTCTCTGTACTAAAATAATTTAAAAACCATGCCCCCCCCCCCCCCCCGAGTCTGGAATCGCCCATAAGAGGAAATATCCTTTCTACGTCCACCTTGTCAAGACCATTAAGGATTTTATGTACTTTAGCCAAGTCATCCCAAATGCCTCTATACTCCAGTGGAAGCGAGCCCAGTCTGTCTCGCCCTTCCTCATAAGATAACATGCTCATTCCAGGAATCGATCGAGTAAACCTCCTCTGAACCACCTTCAATGCAATGGGCAAGCAACAACACCTTCTATTCTACTGCTCTTTGCTGCATAGAACAGCCAATCCACCTCACTGTACAATTCCCTAAAACCACCTCATTCTGTTTGCTCCCTCTGATTGAATGCGTTCTGTACAGTGGTGTAACAGCCATCCACCCCGAAGACCTTTTTTCCGTCCACACAGATCGTGAGCAGCTCAAACCTGTTTGACAATTCCAAAGTCTGAGACTCCTTCACTCCTGTCTGCTTTGTCCCTTTATCTGCCTCACTCATGGTCACATCCTCCTGGGCTCGAATGCTGGCTAAAACAGATGACCCTATTCTAAGTGCTATGACCATCTTCTGGAACAAGGTCTCCAGGTATTTCTCCCCTGCCTTATGTTGAACAGTGTCTGCAGTTTGGCTTCCAGATCAACAATCCTGATCTGGAATTCCGGAATTCCTCTAGTTGCTTACACTTTCTGCAGATGTGCTTGATCGCCTTGGCATCTATAAGTACCCACATTCCACAGCTGCAACATAATGTGTCCTGCCACTGTAACGTATGTTATTTAATTAATTCAGTTGAATTATTTTCTTAGTTAACTTCGAAAACTTTGAATAATTCCCATGTATGCTACAGTTTACTGTGCTTATTAAATGCTAGTAGTACACAAACCAAGATTATATACTTTACTATACTTATATACTTGATTACCAGGGGACATAGGTTTAAGGTGGGAGGGGCAAGGTTTAGAGGAGATGTACGAGGCCAGTTCTTTTTACACAGAGGGTAGTAGGTGCCTGGAACTCGCTGCTGGAGGAGGTGGTGGAAGCAGGGACGATAGTGACATTTAAGGGGCATCTTGATAAATACGTGAATAGGATGGGAATAGAGGGATACGGATCCCGGAAGTGTAGAAGATTTTAGTTTAGATGGGCAGCATGGTCGGCACGGGCTTGGAGGGCCGAAGGGCCTGTTCCTGTGCTGTACTTTTCTTTGTTCTTTGTTCTCAATTACACAACTGTGTTTTAGGTGTTTATGTTAATTTTCTTTTGTTTTATTATTTTCTTTTAAGTTTAAAGTTTAGTTCTTTTTATTTAGAGATCTACCTTAACTACTATTTCCCAAGATCGTTATTAATGACTGTTGCTCCCACTGAGCACTTACTGGCCAATCAGTCTGCTCGTCAAGGCTGGGCTGAAATGGGGCCCTGCTCAGCTTCCGATTGTCATCCAGTACTAATAATCCTTATTGTCACAAGTAGGCTTACATTAACACTGCAATGAAGTTACTGTGAAAAGCCCCAAGTCGCCCCATTCCGGCACCTGTTCGGGTACACGGAGGGAGAATTCAGAATGTCCAAATTACCCAACAGCACGTTGTTTGGGACTTGTGGGAGGAAACGGGAGCACCCGGAGGAGCCCACGCAGACATGGGGAGAACGTGCAGACTCTGCACAGATTGTGACCCAAGCCGGGAATTGAACCTGGGACCCTGGTGCTGTGAAGCAACAGTGTTAACCACTGTGCCAGTCTTTGAAAGACTTTGTGCCAGCAATGAAACCATTTATACTACAGTAGTCCCCCTTTATAACGCGGGTGTTGGGGTCCAAGACAGCCACCCGCGTTGCAACCGAGCCGCGGATATCCACGATGGGGGTTTTAAATTTATTTTAAAATCTATGCTAGCGCTTCCCATTGAGAGTCTACGGGGGGCGGGGGGAGAGGTCAGACCCCCGTAGACTCACAATGGGAAGCGCTAGCATAGATTTTAAAATAAATTTAAAACCCCCATCGTGGATCTAATTAAAACAGTGTCAATTTCAGCGGCCGGCTCACTTTGATCCGGAGAGGGAAGCTGCTCTCTCACTGAAACAATCAGCCGGCCGCTGAAATTGACACTGCCGGCTGCTCTCTCCCTCAAAATCCAATTTTTAAGTTTTAATGTTTCTGATTGGAGGGAGAGAGCAGCCGGCAGTGTCAATTTCAGCAGCCGGCTGATTGTTTCAGTGAGAGAGCAGCTTCCCTCTCCGGATCAAAGTGAGCCGGCCACTAAAATTGACACAACTGACAGTTGGGGTCCATAAGCCCCCCCGCGGTATATCGCGAACCGCGGTATTGCGGAGCGCGGTATAACGGGGGACTACTGTAGCGCACACCTCAAAAGATTAAGTCCACGTGCTCATCCTTTCAAATCTCCATCTGCCTTATTGTAGCCACCTGGGGTGGCCACGTCCCAATTACAAAATGGACACTTGCAGAGAATGAAGGGAAAAATGGACAATGCTGAGAAAGCAAGCAGGTGCAAGGTTTGTCTGTTGATTGGAGTTTACAGCTCCCAGACAAGACCGATACTGCAAAACCATTAGCATATTAATGAGCCATCGCTGGGGACAAAAGGGAAACATTTAGGTAAACGATACCAAAGCAGACACCCCGGCGCCAGAGGAGACTAGAACAAAGCAGGCCAGCGGCCACCTAGGGCCCGCCCAGCAATCGGGGCAGCCACCCTTTTATTGGAGGAAATCGATACCAATGATCAGGATACGGTCCAATTAATTGGGACGAAGTTCAAGGACCGCCCAAAAGGGCTGAAGCCCCCTTTGGGTTTCAGAAGAAGTCCCCAAGAGAGAATCGTTCTTCTTGGCCTTGGCTCTCAGCGACGAGAGGCCTGCCTAGCAGCTGCACCAGAACAAGCAAGTCCAAAGTCAATGCACGCTACGTGATAGACGCTCCCAGCTTCTATTCCGTACCAGCTCGACCCCAGCAGCCTCCGAACCGGACAACGGCCATTGTTCCTCTGACTGAGTGGGCGCCCAAAGCTAAATATAGGCTTTAGTAGCAGTGATAGTTTAGTTGGTAGAGTTTGTGCATGAGTATATTTGACTGTGTGTGTAAATAAATGAGCATTGATTTCGAACTTACTAACTGGTGTATCGAGTCTTTGATCAGTATTCGGTTTTGAACCTTGTGACGGTATCGAAAGATACCTGGCGACTCTTCATCAAACGTAATTAGAATTAAGGAAGGCGACCATATTAACCGCCATAAACAGAGCCAATTAAAGAGAGAACACAACGAGCAACATTACTTAACAGCTTCACTTATTAATGGCCTCACGGTAGCATGGTGGTTAGCATCAATGCTTCACAGCTCCAGGGTCCCAGGTTCGATTCCCGGCTGGGTCACTGTCTGTGTGGAGTCTGCACGTCCTCCCCGTGTGTGCGTGGGTTTCCTCCGGGTGCTCCGGTTTCCTCCCACAGTCCAAAGATGTGCGGGTTAGGTGGATTGGCCATGCTAAATTGCCCGTAGTGTAAGGTTAATGGGGGGATTGTTGGGTTACGGGTATAC
Organism: Scyliorhinus canicula; assembly: GCF_902713615.1. Classification (NCBI taxonomy): domain Eukaryota; kingdom Metazoa; phylum Chordata; class Chondrichthyes; order Carcharhiniformes; family Scyliorhinidae; genus Scyliorhinus; species Scyliorhinus canicula. The sequence goes on from NC_052161.1 coordinate 73,751,545, forward strand.
GGGTTACGTGGGGTTAAATAGGGTGATCATTGCTCGGCACAACATCGAGGGCCGAAGGGCCTGTTCTGTGCTGTACTGTTCTATGTTCTATGTTCTATGTGTAACACTTCTCTTGTTACAGGTATGCCTTTTCACCAGGATCCATTTATAAAATTGTTTCAAAAAAGGTTGTTACTTGAAAATTCTCCATTTCTTTAAGAGCCATTAGAATTGTCATGAAGATAAATTGGTTAAAATGTTCCACATAAAAAAAAAGACTTTAATGTGCTGTACATTATTCTTGTGGAGATGATGGCCATGTGGCACTGTAGTTGCCATTTGGTGGTAATTCAGAATAGCATCAGCAGCAGATGAAATAGAAACAGGAAATACGAGCAGAAGGAGGCTATTCAGCCCTTCGAATCTGCTCCGCCATTCATTATGATCATGGCTCATTATCCAACTCCATTGCCTGATCCCACCTCCCCTATATCCTTTGATCCCTTTTGCCCCACAAACTATATCTAACTCCTTGAAAACATACAATATATTAGCCATAACTGGTTTTCTGTGGTAGCAAATTCCACAGGCTCACCACTCTCAGGGTGAAGACATTTCTCCTCATCTCAGTCCTAAACAGTTTACCCCGTATCTTATGACTTGTGAGCCCTGGTTCTGGACACCCCCACCATCGGGACCATCCTTCTTGCATCTACCCTGTCTAGTCCGGTTAGAATTTTAGATGTTCCTATGAGATTCTCCTGAATTCCAGCAAATACAATCCTAACCGATTCAGTCTCTCCTCATACGTCAGTCCCGCCATACCAGGAATCAGTTTGATAAACCTTCTCCCACTCCTTCCATAGCAAGAACATCCTGCCTCAGATAAGGAGATCAAAACTGCACACAATATTCCAGGTGTGGCTTCACCAAGGCCCTGTATAATTGCAGCAAGACATCTGTGTTCCTGTACTTGAATCCTCTCGCGATGAAGGCCAACATGCCATGTGCCTTATTTGCTGCCTTCTGTATTTGCATGCTTTCTGGTGACTGGTGTACAAGGGCACCCAGGTCTTGTTGCGCATTCCCTTCTCCCAATCTATGGCCATTCAGATAATAATCTGTCTTCCTGTTATCCCAAAGTGGATAACCTCCCATTTATGCAAATTGTCCTGCATCTGCCATGCATTTGCTCACTCAACTTGTCCAAATCACATTGAAGGATCTCTGCATCCTCCTCACTGCTCATCCTTCCACCCATCTTTGTGTCATCTGCAAATTTGGCGATATTACATTTATTCCCTCAGCTAAATCACTAATACATATTGTAAATAGCTGGGGTCCCAGCATCAATCCTTGCGGTACCCCACTAGACATTGCCTGCCATTTGGAGAAGACCTGTTTATTCCTACTCTTTGTTTCCTGTCTGCCAATCTGTTTTCTATCCATCTTAATACACTACCCCCAATCCAATGCTCTTTAATTTTACACCCTAATCTCTTATATGGGACTTGGTTGAAAGCCTTCTGAAAGTCCAAATAAAACACGTCTACTGGCTCCTGCTCGTGAACTCTCCTTGTTACATCCTTGAATGGTTTCCCTTTGTATGTTCCTCATGGCATATTTCTCAATACAGTGCACATGGAAATCAGTTGTAGAAGATGAAAATGAAAATCGCTTATTGTCACGAGTAAGCTTCAGTGAAGTTACTGTGAAAAGCCCCTAGTCGCCACATTCCGGCGCCTGTACGGGGAGGCTGGTACGGGAATCGAACCGTGCTGTTGGTCTCCTTTAAAAGCCAGCGATTTAGCCCAGTGAGCTAAACCAGCCCCTATTGTTGAATGAGTGACTGGGAGGATGAGGACCAGGTGACCGAAAGAATGCTCAATTATGTTTTCCAGCAACTTTTCAATATAGCAAAGTGTCTTTGGGAGAAAATTCTCGACAAGGGCCAAGTGCTTGAAGGAAATTTCCAATGGTGGAAAGAAGGGAACAGAGAATTGGGTGGGGTCTGGGAGCCTGGAACTGTGAGAGCAAGAGGTCTAAATGGAGACACGTAGCTGGAGAAAATTAATGTTACAATTGTGGTCAGTTGAGGACAATATTGAAAATTCAGTTGTCTGGTTGACAAAGGTATGGATAGTGGGTTTAGGCAATGCAAGTGTGAGGGGGGAGTACGAACAACCAATCATTAGAATAACAAGGCTGTGCGCAGTGTGGTTTAGCCTGAGTGGACGGTTGGGGAGATCCATAGAATTTCTGCTGTGCAGAACAAAAACATTTGGCCCATCGACTCTGCACCGACCCCTCCGAAAGAGCACTCCACTGTGGCCCACACCCTATCCCTGGAACCCCATGCATTGATCACGGCCAATCCAACTAGCCTACACATCTTTAGACTGTGGGAGGAAACCAGAACACCCAGAGGAAATCCACGCAGACACTGGGAGAACGTGCAAACTCCACACAGACAGTAACCCGAGGCCGGAATGGAACCCTGGGTCTGTGGCGCTCTGAGGCAGCAGTGCTAACCACTGTGCCACTCAAACTTACCTGCTTCCTGCTCTTCTGAATATTGCCATGGGATATTTTACATCATCCAAAATATATAACCAGTGTTAGTCCAGCACTTTTGCAATATCGCACAAAATATAGACAGATTCTCAAGTTTAAAGGAACTTGAATCGACAACCTACGATATATTTTCAAGTCAGGATGTGTGTAGCTCAGAGGCGAACTAATAGGTGGTGGGATTCCCGTACATCTGCTGCCCTGGTCCTTCAAGATAATTGACGTTGTGGAATGGACGTTGCTGTTGAAGATGCCCTGAAGAGTGGTTGCATTGCATCTTATAGATGGTACATACTGCTATGGCTGTGCACCGATGGTGGAGATGTGGCAATCAAGTAGGCTGCTTTGTCTATGATTGTGTCAAGTTTCATGAGTGTTGTTGATGATTCACTGAACCAGGTATGAGGTGAGTATTCCATCACATTCCTGACTTGTGTCTTTTAGGTGGTGTGGTTGGCAGGCTGTGGAGAGTCAGGAATTGGGTTATTCACTGCAGGATTCCTGGCCTTTGACTTGCTCTTGGAGCCATAGTATTTGGCTTCAAGATCCGTTTCTGGTTAATGGTAACCCCCAGGAAAGGTCAGTCTCCACGCAGACTGTACGATTGTCACTTCTACCAATATTGCCATGGACCAATGCAGCTGCAACAGGCGGATTGTTCAGGATGAGGTGTTGGTTCCCTCACCACCTGCTGCAGGTCTAGTCTGGCAGATATGTCCTTCAGGGCGTTGCCAGCTCAGTGAATAGTGCTGCTTCTGAGCCATTCGTGGTGATGGGCAATTGAAATACCCCACCCAAAGTACATTCTATGCCCTGGCCACCCTTAATGCTTTTCCTGAACGGAGTTCAACATGGAGGAGTACTGATTCATCAGCTGAGGGAGGGTGATTGGGAGTAACCAGCAAGAGGTTTCTTTTTTGATCCAGAGACCATGAAACTAGGTTGATTCCAGAGATGAGAGGTTTTTCGTATAAAGAGAGATTAAACATTTAGGCCGATACTCCAGAGTTTAGAAGAATAGGGGAGATCAAACTGAGGTATACAAGATATGATTTATGGATAAAGTAGACGTAGAGCGGATGCTTCCTCTTGTGAGGCAATCTGGAATGAGAGGTAGATAAGAGGTAGCAAATTTAAAACAGAGTTGAGGAGAAACTATTTTTCTCCCAAAGGGTTGTGAATCTGTGGTATTCGCTACCTCAGAGTGCAGTGGATCCTGGGACAGTGAGTAAATTTAAAGAGGAGTTAGACATATTTTTAATTGGTAGTGGGTTGAAGGGTAATGGAAAATGGGCAGTACAGTGGAGCTAAGGCCAGGATGAGATCAGCCATGATCGAATGGTGGGGCATACTCAATGGGCCAGATGGTCTAATTCTGCCCCTATATCAGCATCAACGGGGCCGAGGTGGAGATGGTTAGCAGTTTCAAATTCCTCGGGGTGCACATCTCCAAAGATCTGTCCTGGTCCACCCACGTCGACGCGAACCTCCAAGAAAGCACAACAGCGCCTATACTTCCTCAGGAAACTAAGGAAATTTGGCATGTCCACATTAACTCTTACCAACTTTTACAGATGCACCATAGAAAGCATCCTATCGGGCTGCATCACAGCCTGGTATGGCAACTGCTTGGCCCAGGACCGCAAGGAACTTCAGAGAGTCGTGAATACAGCCCAGTCCATCACACGAACCTGCCTCCCATCCATTGACTCCATTTACACCTCCTGCTGCCTGGGGAAAGCGGGCTGCATAATCAATGATCCCTCCCACCTGGCTTACTCACTTTTCCAACTTCCATCAGGCAGGAGATACGGAAGTCTGAGAACACGCACGAACAGACTCAAAAACAGCTTCTTCCCCACTGTCACCAGACTCCTAAATGACCCTCTTATGGACTGACCTCATTAAAACTACACCCTGTATGCTTCAACCGATGCCAATGCTTATGTAATTACATTGTATATCTTGTGTTGCCCTGTTATGTATTTTCTTTTATTTCCTTTTCTTCCCGTGTACTTAATGATCTGTTGAGCTGCTCGCAGAAAAATACTTTTCACTAAACAAATCCATCCAATCCAATCCAATATCTTATGAATTTCATTGGGTTTGAAGTCAAAGTGACTCCCACGACACCTCCCTCCCGACTGTATACCTTGTGCCACCACCACCTCTGGGGATTTGTATCGCCAATGGGACAGGGTTACCCAAATTCATAAAGCAGGACAATCTGCTGAACTGGTCTATGTCGATGTTCATGCTCCCACTTCTCTTCATGGAACCTTTTTCGCATAATTCTCTCTATCTTTATTTGTTATGCACTAATTTAGCTTCCTCAGAAATATGTCTGTGCTAATTGCTTCAGTTATGCCATAAATAGGTGATTTTCACATCCTAAACACCTTTCTCCTGAATTTTTTGTTGAATTTATTGATGTCCACCTTATATTTGTTGGTCAGTGGGTAGCGTCTCTGGATCTGAGCCAGAAGCTCCAGGTTTCTGTCCCACCCAGGGCTTGATGGCCAAGGAAGGTGTGTTCGTAACGTGGCCAAACAGGTTGTGTGTTTATCAGGAAAGATTGGGGGACTCCTGATCAGCCATGCTTGATGCAGAGTGCTGCCCCATAAACCTCTGGTAACAGGCCAGTGACCTGTTTCAAAAAAAAACCTTGCCATGGGAACAGGTGAAAGTCTGCCTTGTGCACCACCAGGTGTGGGAAAAGAAACAATAACAATCTGAAATTTATGTCCCCCAGTTTTGGATTCTACCATAAGTGGAATATGTCTACGTCAGTCAACTAATTCTTTTTTAAAAATAAATTTAAGTACCCTATTATTTTTTCCAATTAAGGGGCAATTTTAGCATAGCCAATCCACCTATCCTGCACATCTTTGGGTTGTGGGGGTGAAACCCACGCAGACACGGGGAGAATGTGCAAACTCCACACGGACAGTGACCCAGGGCCAGGATTCGAACTCAGGTCCTCAGCGCAGTAGGCTGCAATGCTACCCACTGTGCCATCGTGCTGCCCATCAGTCAACTAATTCATAGGAATAAAGCCTATCAGGTTATCCCGCAGCATTCTCTTTACCAGACACAAGCGGTTATCCTCCTTTGTTCAATGATCTGGCAGAAAATTCCCCTCTTTCTCAGAGCGACTCTTGCCAATCTGTTCAAAGACCTGTGGCTACAGGATTAGCCCTCCTGATACCGCCTTCAACCGGGAGCGGCACTGTGCCGGGCTCCAAGTGTGATATCACCTCCTACCGGGAGCGGCGCTGTGCCGGGGTCCGGGTGTGATACCGCCTCCTACCGGGGCGGCGCTGCGTCGGAGTCCAGGTGTGATACCGCTTTCTACCGAGGGCGGCGCTGTGTCTGGGTCTGGGTATGATATCGCCTCCTGCCGGGGGAGGCGCTGGCCCGGATCCGAGTGTAATACCGCTTCGAACCGGGGTCGGCGCTGTGCAGGAGTCGGCGCTGTGCTGGGGTCCGGGTGTGATACCGTCGTCCACCGGGGACGGCGCTGTACCGGGCTCCGCGTGTGATACAGCCTCCTACTGGGGACGGCACTGTGCCGGGCACCGAGTGTGATACCGCCTCCTATCGGAGACGGCGCTGTGCCGGAGCCGGGGTGTGATACCGCCTCCTATCGGGGACGGCGCTGTGCCGGCTCCGCGTGTGATACCGTCTTCCACCGGGGACGGCGCTTTGCCGGGCTCCGCGTGTGATACCGCCTCCTACCGGAGACGGCGCTGTGCCGGAGCCGGGGTGTGATACCGCCTCCTACCGGGTCGGCGCTGTGCCGGGCTTCGCGTGTGATACCGCCTCCTAGCGGGGACGGCGCTGTGCCGGGGCCGGGTTGTGATATCTCCTCCTAGCGGGGACGGCGCTGTGCCGGGGCCGGAGTGTGATACCGCCTCGTACCGGGAGCGGCGCTGTGCAGGGGCCCGGGTGTGGTACCCCCTCCGACCAGGAGGGGCGGCATTGTGAATCCGGACCTCCGGCTCTCTGTCAGTCTGTCTCCCTGTTGCCGCTCTGATGGATGTTGATGCCGCGCTGTTGTTGGTCGGTGAATTCGGGAGATATCAGAAGCAGCTGACACTAACTTTCGTCCTGCTGCAGGTGGGTGCGGCTGCGCTGCGGAAATACCGGCATCCAGGTCGCAGTGGGAGTGGGGCCTTGATTTGGCTCAAAACAGCTGCTTCAGATTCGAAAGAAACCCGCCGGGAAGCAGCTTCTTCCATTTCACCCCCCCCCCCCCCCCCAAAACCCACCCCCCCCAAACCCATCCCCCC